>NC_088888.1:34511520-35761520 GCF_037157495.1 Lathamus discolor | reverse complement strand
TGGTGGGAGAATCACCGATTCACAATAAATGTAGTGTTGAGGTAAAACCAAAGAAAAGAGCTGGCAGAAACTGATGGTGGGAGCGAGGCCAGAGGAGCTCAAAATTGCCCTCCTTTGTGACTCATGGTTTTGACTGGGCTGTCTCTGGCCTCTGCAGACCTTTCTCCAACCTTCTGCTTCCCCATACAGTTTATCTTCCTTCCTTAGTATATCTTCTTCTTCAGTATTTATATACCTTGCCTATTTGTAGACTGTAAGCGATTTGTACCATGTTTTAGGCAAAAGAGTCTCATTCTTGGTTGGCCCTCTTGGTATATTATCATTATCAGGTTCAGTAATAAATAAGAGTAGATCTTGAATGACACTTGTTTACAGATAATGCTGAACACAAATAATAGAGGGTATACAAATCGCGTCAGCAAGCAGTTGTGGCTGCAGTCTGCTTCTTTACATCCTCTACACAGTATTCAGGCTGCTTCTTAATTTTTCTTTTTCATTTTTTTTTTTTAACCTAATATACCTTTTGTAAAGAATTGGAGCACTCAATTCAGCAATACAAGATGAAATGAGCAAAAGGGTCTGTTCCCTAGTCTTGTCATGCTGCTGGACAAAGAGTTCTGCATAGTGCAGTGGGCCAAGTGTCATCTGCTTGGTATTTCCTGACTTGTACGAGCTTAGCGTTTCAACCTTATCATTGCCCTGAAGCTGGGGTTCTCAGGCTGTGGTATGTGTTTCCTTTCATGCTGCAAAATTCTTTCTGCCCTAAAGAAAAAAAAAAAAAAAACAAAACTAAAACCAAAAACCCTGAACCAATGCAGCCTGGTCTTTCCTTCAAAGAATAAAGGGAATATTTGTATGTAGTTCAGCATAGACCTGGGAGTTTCTTTAACCACTGCTCTTCCCTACCTTTTCTTGAGGGAGAAAACAAGATTGGTCTGAATGCAAGGTACTAACATCCTATGGTTGCAGATCAAAGAGCTGAGATCTGTTCTTGCTGCTACATTCACCACCTCTTGAATATGCTGTCTTTTTCTGTAGCAGCAGCACGAAGAACCCTCTGGGAAAAGGCTCTCTTGACAACCTCAGAATGTTGTGGAGCATTATCAAGGAGCACAGATCTTCCTATAGGCTACCTGGGGCTTCAAAATGTTACCCATCAGCTGCAGTAAATTCCCTAGATTGCCATCTCCTACCTTAAGACTACCCATGTCAGTTATATATGTATTTGCAGGGGTCTACTATATACATTCCCATGTAATGCTTTTCTTTCTTTTGTTTTCCAACAAGGGGAAAAGCCACTTTTTATGTGGTTCAAAATTCCCATATCGGGCGTTTAAATGGGATTAATAACCAGGATTTCATATTTTTTTTTTTTCCTCTGGAGTTTATGCAATTTGATCTGGCCGCTTTGATCTGAATTAGTTTTTCTGTGTGTTTTGGTCTAAGGAAGGGGATGATGCACAGGAGATTAGTATTAGTTTTCATTTGACAAGCTTTCTAAGCTGTTAGGTTTTGAATGTGTTGGAGATGCTGCAGGGCAGCTGTGTTTGGTAGCTGATAAATCTGTGTTACCTAAAGACTGAAAAGAACACAATCTCCCTCAAAATCTCAGATCAAGTCCACTTCAGGAACTGCCTCAGGAGACTGTTTTATTTTAGTAGCTCTCTTGACCATCATCCTAAATGAATAGAGAGAGCTTTTACTGCTGGAATTGCTTATTATGACAGAAGCAATCAAAAAGTTACACAGTTTCTCTCCTTCACACAAAACCAAATAATTTCTTAAAAACCTGCTATCCTGAGTCTTCTCTGCACCCCTGGGTGTGAGGAGACACCAAAATGAGATTCATTTTACAACCATGTCAGGAAATCACACTCATTTCATACAAGTAAGGAGCACCCAGAAGTGTTCAATGAAATTAGGTGGTTACAACTAGGACTAGTCCAATGTAAAAACTCACTGTTTCCACCTGACTGCAGTTAAAGCAGTGTCAGAGGTGCAGTGAAATTCCCTGGAGGGATCTTCATATAAATGAGTTAAACATTAGAAAGAGTGTGCATGATGGATGGACAAGCCTGAGAGAAATGACAAATCTATCAAAGCTGCAGGGGGTCAAAGTTCATATTCTACAGCTATTTTGTGGTATGCAGGATGTCCCTCAGGAAGAGCCCCGCAGCTATCTGCTGTCAACAACAGCAAAGCAGGTGTGCACGTGTGTCTGGGAGAGGCAGAGATAGATGCTTTCTATTTCTCATACCTGGTGTTTCTTGTTTGAATGCAGGTCAACACCTTTTGAAACTCTGTGATTATTTTCTTAATGTTTCTGGTTTTGCTAGAGCACTACTGTTTAGAGAAGTGACATTCAGATGTTGTTAACAAAGTACAAGTGGAGCTGATTACTTAATTTTGTATCTGTTCTTTGTGACTGTAAAAGGGCCTGAGGGCTGCATATGTCATGTGCACACATTCTGTGTCCTGCATTGTTTAAAAAGAGGTGGGATGTGTGCCAGGTGTCTGCAAGGCAGCTCAAATAGTGGAACAGCGTGGGTGAGGGGAAGTGAGACAGTTTGCCCCTTTGTATGCTGTTTTTAGAGATCAGAAATGATTCTGACTTACCATGATGCAGACCTTTCTGATAAAGCTCCAGCTTCTGTCCTGGCCCTCTGGAATATCAGTTTGCTTTTGTATACCTCATGTGATTTGGAGAGTAGAAATGTCTGAGACAAGCACTCAACATAAGTAAGTTTGGAGCTCTTTTATCATGTCCTGTGTGTCATGGATAGAGCTGCTGCAGGTGTAGCTGTACATGTGTGCCAGAGGGTTTGTATGATGGCAACTTACTTTCTTGAATCAACCTTGTCATCACGTTTGTGTTTCTTATATATTGTTGACAAATGCATGTGGCTACAGAACTTAAAGTTCCACTGAAATAGCCACTAATCTGTGAAATAAAACTTGATAAAATCCTGTCTGCCTTTCACTGCAGGGCAAATACAGCTCACTCTCTTGACAGGAGGTTGATAAGTTGGAGCTAAATCCCACATCCACCAAAACCATTATTACAAGACTGTTGGTTCAGTTTTCTTTGGTGAAAATCATGGTTTTGATCATGGCAGCAAGGAGAAAATCTCTTCCAAGACACAGCAATTTTTCAATGACATGCTGCAGGAAAGCTCCAGAGACAGTTCTGGGAGCCAAAGTTTGGCTGAAAGATAATACCTGAATGTGGTGGAGGCACTGGGTCAGGTGAAAATAGAAGCGAGCACAACCTGGAAGAGACAGTAATCAAGGTCAACAGAATGGGGAGCTGTACTCAATGCAAAAGTGTGGGGAAAAAAAAACTCGAATCTCAGCATTTTTTGGTTTTAGTTTTGTTTTTCTTTTTCCTGAAGTGTCGTCCTTGTTCCAAAATAAAGTGGGCTGTAAATAAAATGGACACATTTTTACAAACTTCATGTCCTACAAGCAAGCTATAAGGCAATCTCTAAGTTTTCATGTTACAGCTGTTATCTCCACATACAACTCTGTTAAATTAGAGCTAAAGCCATGTATGTGTATTGTTCGTAAACACAATCATTAAGAAAAGCTCATGGAACTGGGAGTAGTGAGATACCTGTTATTCATTCTGACCACATTATATAGGAAAACCCATACAGTGTGTATTGGTTTCACAATGCACTTTGTCTTCCAAGCTCACACCTCTCCCATCAGTCCTGCTGTCCCCCTATGGCTTGGAATCCTGCCTGAGCTTGATTGCAATACATAAGGTGAGGCTCCTGCTGCTTACTTGCTGCTGCCTTAGCTGAGAATCTGCCTTGTTGTCCAGAAGTGTTTGCAGGTTGTGTTAAAACTCCTGCAGATTACATATGAAAGCATGCAATGTAAGGGTTTTATTTTCAACAGCCAGCCTCCTTTTTAGTAAGCGTATGATGCATGAAATTGGCTAATGCTGTTATTTCAGTTAATGTGGCCAGTATTCCCTCATGTCCATTAACTTGAAGCTGTGAATGGTGCTAGGAAATGAAGGGTTGGGCTTTCAGTGTACAGATCACTTGCATTGTTTTTGCAGCACATTGATCAAGGTTTTAAGCTTTTTCTACCCCAGAAATCTCTGCTGCTCACTGCTTTGCTTTCTCAAACAGCTGTTGACTATATGATGTCTCTCAGATAGAGTTTTTTATTCATCACGCTTTTCATGTCAAAGGTGAAACCCATTGCACTATTGCTATTTCATTTTCCAAATTACATTAGGATGTGTGCCATGGGAATCCATTTAACTGTCATGGTGTTGTTCAAATACACTGTAACTTGAATCGAACACTTGGCAGATTTAGTCTGATGGACTGTGAATCCAGATGTTATCCTTCTTCTGCTCATCACCTCATAAAATACTTACCGATTACATTTTTACCCTAGGGATAATTTATCAGCAGCACTCAGTTTCATTATGGATGCTTCCCTTACTCTGCAGAGGGTGGCAGATCTGTCCAGTGGAGAAGTACAGTTCTACTGTACATAGTAAGTAATTTTGGAGTTTGTATGGTGACCACTTCCTCTTATAAAGCATATATTGGGACCTAGTCATCAAGCTCTGGTAATGGTTAACTTGGTGACAGTGTACCTACAATGTCTCTCAGAACCAGAGAAGACACAAAAACTGGGCAAAATTGGTTCAAAAAAATTGGACAAGTATTTCTGTTTTATTCCTAGGTGACTAATGAATCACTTTTGAGTTTCCAATAGATGGCTGAGTCTAAGGACAAGCTCACACCTGATGCACAGTACAGCTGCCCAGTTGTTTACTATAATCTCTAAAGCTTAGTTCTTCAGGAGCCTGTGAAAACTGAGCTAATGAAAAGGATGGCTCCCTCACCTACTCAAAGAGATTTGTCAAAGGCCAGAAAAGATGACAATTATAAGGTGGGCTGAAAAATTAGGGAGAGAAGGGTCGCATATATCCAGATATAGGTGCATATATATTTGAAGGATCAAAAAAGGAAAGCACAAGAGAAGAAAGATTTAATCGATATCACCACCCTAACAGTAAATAATTTCTTCCTTATATCCAATCTAAACCTCCCTTGTTTAAGTTTTAATCCGTTACCCATTGTCTTATCACTACAGTCCCTGATGAAGAGTCCCTCCCCACCATCCTTATAGGCCCCCTTCAGGTACTGGAAGGCTGCTATGAGGTCTCCACGCAGCCTTCTCTTTTCCAGGCTGAACAGCCCCAACTTTCTCAGCCTGTCTTCATACAGGAGGTGCTCCAGTCCCCTGATCATCCTCGCGGCCCTCCTCTGGACTTGCTCCAACAGTTCCACATCCTTTTTTTGTTGAGGACACCAGAACTGCACACAATACTCCAAATGAGGTCTCATGAGAGCAGAGTAGAGGGGCAGGATCACCTCCTTCGACCTGCTGGTCACACTCCTTTTGATCCAGCCCAGGATACAGTTGGCTTTCTGGTCTGTGAGCGCACGCTGCCGGCTTGTGAGGCACTGGAATGGGTTGCCCAGGGAAGTTGTGAATGCTCCATCCCTGGCAGTGTTCAAGGCCAGACTGGACAAGCCTTGGGTGAGATGGTTTAGTGTGAGGTGTCCCTGCCCATGGCAGGGGGGTTGGAACTAGATGATCTTAAGGTCCTTTCCAGCCCTAACTATTCTATGATTCTATATAGCCATCTAGGTAGCCATCTAGGTCCAGGCAGTCTAGAGAAAATACTTCCCTCTTGCCTAAGACATTTACATGCATGTACTGAGTCCTTTGGCTTTTTCTTTTTAACTGATTTCCTTCTCTTTGTGGACAGATGGCTTTTGGTTATCTGAGATTTAAAAAGAATTGTTATCAGAAACAAAACGGGTTAAACCTCTGCTGGCCAATCTGATTAGCTGAATGGCTAAATGTTTTCTTTTGTGATAAGAATTATGTAAGCAAAGCTACAAGTGATTAAAAATGATTTTAGCATAAAGAGGGGAGGGATGGAGAAATTTAAGCAAATATTTAACAAGTTTTTTTTTTTTAATGCAGTTTGTGAGATGTTGCATTTTTAAACAGAGCATTTTTGAACAAATAGCTCTTCTGTTTGAATGCCTTCTCTAAACTTTATGTATTTTACTGAAATACTGGTTTTATAGTGCTGATGTTCTTAAAGAGATGGAAGAGTAGCCATTATACATTACTCTAGAAATGTGTAGTAATGCAAAGGAGTTTTGTTCCCTGAAAGACTAGATGGATGAAAAAAGTGCAGGAAGTCTAGAATTTTTTAGGTAGGTTTTTAATTGGAAGGAACTTCAAGCAGTGGTAGTATTTAATGTGTAATGTAACGTGTATGCAACTATAGGTTACTATAGTTATGTATATAGTTTTGTGGTGTATCAGTAACAATATATCAGATAAACAGGAGCTAATACAGTTTTAAGTTTCGTGAGCTGAGTCCACTTCTGGAAATCTTTTCTAATCTGAAAGGCATTCTGCAGAATTTGCAAACTTCTGTGACTTAGTTTTTTGTTAGCAATCACACCATCTTATTTCAACATTGAAGACAATATAGAAGTATTCAGTTGCTTTTTTTTTTTTTTTGCAATTGCATTTTCTCCTTTTCAGAGTTCCTCTCTTGATTTTAATAGGAGAATATACATTTCTGATAAAAGATTTGGCATATATCAAAGATGTGGCTTATTTAAAAATAAGTCTACCAAGCCCTCTGTGCATAAACCCATAGCTTCAATACAGAGTGGCACAAATATCCAAATATTCTGCGTATTTTACTTAATGCTTTTCAGCCTTGAAGTAGCCTATAAAACCAGGCTGTATTTATGAAACTTTTGAAGGCATAATAAATACTGCACAAGTTAAACATTTGAATAATAAATACTGTCTGATTGTTGTGTCAGTACAGGAAAATCACAGATGTATATCTGATGTACGGGTAAACTTGACAGTTGAATTTTGAATCATTGTTTAGCATTAAAAGAGACTGAGATAAGACAGACCAAGTTGTTGATTGTTACTTTTGCTAACTTTGTGACCAGGCTTATTAAAACATTCACAGAGAGCTTCACATTTATCCCTGCAGAAATAGGGGAATTAATCAGTATCCTTCTATAACTATAATCAAAGACAAAATCTAATTAAATAATAAAAAATAAAGCCCAGCCTCACAGGTTTTTTTATCTGTTTCATACTCACAGTCTTTTATGCATAGCAGACAACATCATTTGTAGAAGTTCAAAGGTGTGATTTGGGAGATGCCTCCAAAGATCCATTCTTCAAACATACCTTTGAAAAATCCCAAGTTATTTCATTTATGTATTTTTAAAAGATGTCTTTGGTATTATGTAGAAAATTACTTTTCAGGTTGCTTGTTTCACTGGGTAAGCCACAATTGCCTTATATTTATAACACTTGCATGATCTTAGTGTCACAATGACCTTACCCATATCAAAATCTTTAGTGTCGTAATAGCCCAAACTTGCAACCGTACTGTCTAATTACCCTGATTACCCAACGTCAAAACACCCCTGTAACCCAGTTTAAATACATTTGAATCCAACAAATTAGCATATGTAAGACCTTTTTCTCATATTATTCAATTAAAAATGATTTTGCCTTCCTCAGTCCAAAGCAAATCATTACACATCCCTCTCAGGGGACCAATTCCCTTCTACTTGAACCACTATGACTGCCAAAACATCTTAATATGGTAAAAAATGTAATGTGAAAGGCAAGCATTCTACGTTACAGCATCAGGCACTGGGAGTGGGAGCAGCAGGGGCTCCCCATGGGCAGCCAGAGCCCATCCCACCCCACAGTCAGGAGCAGGGTACCGGTGGCGGCCTTGGGCAGCCCCAGCTCTGGGCAGTATGCATCTCCCTGGGTATAGGCTGGTGTCAAGGTGGGAAGTCACCCATAGGCTATACCCTGGGCCTGGGAGAGCAGAGCCATAGTGAAGTTGCATTGTGGTGGGAGCACTGGATCTCACAAGGCCAAGCAGCAAAAACATAGCTGAGAAGCAGATCCCACAGGTGGGGGAAGACCCAGGTGGGTTGTCCCTTCTCCAGCATTGCCTGGGAACTCCTCTGCGGGGACACCAGGGCAAAGAGGCTGCCCACAGCTGTGCTACCTCCCCATTGACCCTGAGACCAGACAGCCAGACCTTTATGAAAAGCACGCTGTCATGACCTGTACATGGAGATCCAGCATCATGTTTAAACCCTACAATCCAGAATGCACCCTAAAAAATAGCTGTATAATCTACAAAGTAATTCTTCCAATGAAGAATTGTAGCAACCAGATTTTTGATCTGGAAAAGGTGGCAAAAATCAGCTTAAGGGAAGCAAAAGCCAAACTGCTTCCAGCAGTTTTGCAGGACAGAAAGTGTTGGCTGGTGGCAGCATAAGAATGACAGTAAACCACCTCTGCATTTCATCTGATGTGTAGCATTCATTGTACTTTGCATAATACAGATTTTATAGTTTTAAATTGTTATTAAATACGCAGGCCATGGAGAAAATGAACCTCTGACTTGATCACTTATGTTATGTTGAAGCTGCTTTGTTATTCATGAGTGAAGACTTTTCCCTTGGAGAAGAATTACAAACAAGCTAGAATAATACTGAACCTAAGGATCTCATCATCCGCTAAGTCACGCAAACAGAGACCAGTCTGAAGGGAGAATCTGGGCAAAGCTAGAAAAGGGCAACCATCTGTATAGAGGATTGTCTCAGATGGACTGTGGAAGCAATGTGTCCCCCATGGCCTGAAAGCTCATCACCCATTATGTCTAGGGAGCACCAGTCTTTGTAGGTTCTCACATTACTGAATATGTTTTGCAAGACAGCAGTTAGTAGATCGTTGACCACTCATGTTAATATATCTGACATGATAGCTAGTATGCAGATAAAGTTCTCCCATCCACAAACTCCTTGGGTGTGAGCTGGAACAAGCTATAACAGGAAATGAATAAATTGCTTTCCGCATTGCTTTACCTGCTTTCCACACCATATAAAACCAAGAAGTGCAAGGAAACCTTGTGAAAGCATGGGTAGGCTGCCAGGGCCAGAAGCTGCAGAGGGGATATGTCCACGTCTGTCTGTCTGCATGCCTGTGTACATGTGTACAGGTGAAGGAAGCAGGACAGGTGCTTTGTAACTTTCTCCAGTGCATAGCTAAGTATTGTGTTGTAGGAAACCTCATAGCTTTGTGTGTTACCATGGCACAGTGCACGGGGTACTATGGCTTTCAGAGCCAAGCAACACTGAGTCAACACTAATGTGTCAGTATAGCTCTCCACCAGGTAGTGAAGGGTCGGATATATTTTTCACTGTTTTCAAACTTCAGATTAAACTGAATCAACAAGTTGTAGGTAACTAACAGACATGACTTGCCTTCAAATGTCCAGCCCAGAAATGCCTTAATGAAATCAGTTTCTATTATCTTGCAAAGTCTGGTCAGAAATAGCTATGGGCCCACAAAAACTGATCTCATGTTGACAAAAGATCAAATTTCATGCCTTGTTTTTGCAGTTATGAAGCTAAAGGTGCTTGCCAACATCAGGTTTTCTGAGACAAAAAGAAAACTCTTGCTCTAACAGAAATGATGCTTCTAGCTTTGCATTCTTTCTTCATCATACCAGGATTTTTTCTGGAAAAGCATTTACACTGAAAGCATTTGCAAAGTAATTTATGTTACTGTCATATCTGGCAGTAAGTGTGGACACTAAAGAAAACAGTTTCAGGATTTGTAGATTTTCCAATCATAATCTCTTCAACCACCTTGAATGATTAAAATAATAGGAAGAAATCTTACAATTGTCTCTGAAATTTCCATTTCTAGCTGATTTTTTGAGGCAGAAGGCTTGTTTGACCTCTTTTAATGCCTTTCTTGGGGACATGCATTTGCTCATGAAATGATTAAAAGTTTAATACAGGAGCTATTTGGCAAGAGTATATGTGGCGGCAAAATCACAGAGAATAATAGAATAGAATAGTTAGGGTTGGAAAGGACCTTAAGATCATCTAGTTCCAACCCCCCTGCCCTGGGCAGGGACATCTCCCACTAAACCATGTCACCCAAGGCTCTGTCCAGCCTGGCCTTGAACACTGCCAGGGATGGAGCACTCACAACTTCCTTGGGCAACCCATTCCAGTGCCTCACCACCCTCACAGTAAAAAACTTCCTCCTTATATCCAATCTAAACTTCCCCTGTTTAAGTTTCAACCCATTACCCTTGTCCTATCACTACAGTCCCTAATGAAGAGTCCCTCACCACGATCCTTATAGGCCCCCTTCAGGTACTGGAAGGCTGCTATGAGGTCTCCCCACAGCCTTCTCTTCTCCAGGCTGAACAGCCCCAACTTCCTCAGCCTGTCTTCATACAGGAGGTGCTCCAGGCCCCTGATCATCCTCGTCGCCCTCCTCTGGACTTGTTCCAACAGTTCCATGTCCTTTTTATGTTGAGGACACCAGAACTGCACACAATACTCCAGGTGAGGTCTCACAAGAGCAGAGTAGAGGGGCAGGATCACCTCCTTTGACCTGCTGGTCACACTCCTTTTGATGCAGCCCAGGATACGGTTGGCTTTCTGGGCTGCGAGCGCACACTGAAGCCGGCTCATGTTCATTTTCTCATCGACCAGCACTCCCAAGTCCTTCTCCGCAGGGCTGCTCTGACCCTTTTCTTTGCCCAACCTGTAGCTGTGCCTGGTATTGCTCCGACCCAGGTGTAGGACCTTGCACTTGGCATGGTTAAACTTCATAAGGTTGGCATCAGCCCAGCTCATAAGCATGTTGAGGTCCCTCTGGATGGCATCCCTTCCCTCCAGCGTATCAACTGGACCACACAGCTTGGTGTCATCAGCAAACTTGCTGAGGGCGCACTCAATTGCACTGTCCATGTCAGTGACAAAGATGTTGAACAAGACCGGTCCCAACACCGATCCCTGAGGGACACCACTCGTTACCGGTCTGCAGCTGGACATTGAGCCATTGATCACAACTCTGCATGCGACCATCCAGCCAGTTCTTTATCCACCATGTGGTCCATCCATCAAATTGATGTCTCTCCAATTTAGAGACAAGGATGAAATCATTAAGTCCTATCTGCCTTCATAATCAATGTATTAACCTTAAGTGATCCATCCAGTTCCTTCACTGAGACTGTTGTGGTTTAAACCCAGTTAGCCACACAGTTTCTACTACCCACCCCTTTATTTCCTCCCTCCCTGCCCCCCCCCCCCCTCCCCCCGGGGGGATGGGGAGGAGAATCGAAAGAATGTAACTCCCACGGGTTGAGATAAGGACAGTCCAGTAACTAAGGTATAACACAGATCACTACTGCTACCACCAATGATAATAATGATAAGAGACAATAACAAGGGAAGAGAATACGATACCACCCGCCGAAACGAGTCCGACCCCCAGAAGAGAGCCCATGCCCTTCCGGGTAATTCCCAGTTACCTCCCTGGGCATGACGTGCTGTGGTATGGAATACCTCTTTGGCTAGTTTGGGTCAGGTGTTCTGTCTCTGCTTCCTCCTGGCCTCCCCTCCTCCCTGGCAGAGCATGAGACTCACAAGTCCTTGGTCAGAGTAAACATTACTGAGCAGCAACTAAAACCATCGGTGTTATCAGCGCTGTTCCCAGGCTGAAAGTCAAAACACAGCGCTGAACCAGCTATTAAGAAGGAGAAAAACTGACTGCTACTGCTGAACCCAGGACAGAGACTCACTTTAAGTAGTGAAGATTTTGTCACTTCATTGCAGTAGCCTTTTTTTTTTTTTAACATAACGTAGCTAGAGCTATACCTTTTTATCAACACACGCTTTTGAGTAACATATCAAGTGGAGTGATGATATGGAATTAAGTAGCATATCAAATGGAGTGATGATTTGGCTTTAACGGGGAAAGAGTGGAATAAAACCTACTTCCCTATTACAGCACTTCCATTACATGAAGATCTACTGCAGCTGTACAACAAACCAGCTGCCTCCCTGACCTTTCTATGTTGGTGGTGCCAGAGAGACTGATATATTAGCCTAGGAGGGGCCTGGGTGGGATGTTGCTAGAGCTATGGTGTAGGAAAAGGGCTAGTATATCCATGCATGTTTGCCTAAACATCATGCAGGTTATTGTCTCTTAGCTGCTGTTTTGCATAGTACTGTTGCTGACAGAACAGCCTGGGATTTCTCAGGTAGGCCTTCAATGGGTTGTTTCTCTGTGACTGACAGCTTCTACCTGCTAGCGGAATAGCTAATTTTTGTCAGTATCAGTAGGTACTGCTTGTTACCTAAATAGTCAAAGCAATATTTGATATGTTCTGGGCTGCACTAACTGTTCAGGCTTGAAACAAAATCTAGTAGAGAGATCATACTTAAATGAAAGCTGATTTTAAGATGGTGGTTTTTCTCAGGTGACTAAAATAATCCTTTACCTAATAGGAAGGAGAGGAGCATGCACTGTCCCTCTGCTCTTCAGAGCTGGAAGCAACCTGGATACTGCAGCTTGGAATAAGAGTAGTCTCCTGTTCCTCCCATACTTCTTATGCCTTCTGTAGCTGCTGTCTGTGATCTGTTGTACAGCACTAACAAACAGGAAACAGTTTAGATCATCAGCTCAAGGTGGCAACAGGGAGGGAATTTAGGGGGTCAGAAAAGCCTAATGTCTCTATCCTGTGAGAGTCTTGAAAGTATAGATTGATATCCTGTCTGGGAATTAAACCCTTTCTTCTCATGGTGCCATCTAATTTCATTCAGGCTCTTTATGGTGCGATCGTTAGTCCAAAGAGCATGTATGTTTTGGTAACCCTTCTTTGCTGGTATTATTGCACAAGCATTGAGTAGTTATTTGAGCATGTGGCTAAAGCCTTACCCCTTCTATGATTGTGCTACCTAGAGGGAAGGCCTGCCATGCAACGAGGTGTTAGAAAGGGGGCAGCTCACTCTGCAGAACCATTGCAGCTACCTCCATGCCTTGTCCTTTCACATCTAATGTCTTCAGGACAAAGATCTCTGTGTATAAGTGCGAGGTAAAGCTTTCTCCAGTGTGAAGCTGTTTTGGCCTAGGGGCAGCAAAAGCCTGTGGCTACCTGGGAGAAACAACAGAATTTCTCCACCTCTTTGTCCAGAGGAGGTTGAAATTCTTCAGCCTTACCTTTTTGGTTTAAATAGTTTGAGGCTAAAGCTCTGCTGCCCATGTAGTCCTTCCTCAGGGTGAACAATGGGATGGTGGAAAGGGTTTGGTAGGTAGGTAATTTTGTCACAATTTGAGCAACCACCAGGAAAATCTTGTGGTGAGGTGAAAAAACCATGAAGCTGAACTTTAGGATGGTCTTGATGTCACCTTGCGTGCCATAATGTAACCTTAAGTTATATTATGTGCTCAGAGCTTTGTGATTGCTCTCAGAAGATGGAATTTTCTGCCCTAGTGCTGTGTGGGATTTGTTCCACAACTTCATAGTTGGAGGACTAAATGTCACCCCCCATTTCTGGGAATGGTGGAAAGGGGAGCATGAGAAGAATGTTGAAGAGATGTTCCCTAAACCACATAATGGAAACAATGGAAAAAGGAAGAGTAACAGCTCTAGCTATTATATCCCCTGTGTATGTTTCTGTGAGTTTACCCACAATTGCTGTGGGTACAGTGCCAATATCCTTAGCTGAAGCTACTGCTGTGCATTTAAGTTATATAGTCCTTGTTGAATGCTGTGGGGTCCTGTATCAGTGAATTTGCAGCACATCTCCCCGAAGAGAGCTCTGAGAAATTTTGCTGAATGATGGGACCCCTACACTCCTCAAGACTTCTACCTTTCATTTCATTGTTATGATAAAAGCTGTTCTATGTGTACGTTAGATAACATGAGGAAAATTATTCCCTCTAAAAGCAGTGAATATTTATTCAACTGGAAGTGGTTTCACAGCTGCAGCTTGGAAGAGTTTGACCTATAGTATTTAGAGATAGGATCACAGTGATGGCTTAGTGACATCTGCTCTTTCTTCTGTGAGATCTTTTGTGAGATGCTGCTATGTTTAGTGATGGTAGGTACCGTTCCTCAGTGATTCTTGATGTGCCCATGTTATTCAGTTAGTAGTCAAGTTCTGCTAGCAGAATGAAACTGAATTAAAACAACCTAGAAGGTCCTATATTGATTAGGGACTTTCACCACAGGAAAAAATTTACAATATTCTAAGGTGTCTGTGTATGAAGCATGCACCTTTCCTGAAAGGAAAAGACAGATAATACTTTCTAGTCTGTTCATTTTAGGATTGGGAAAACAAATCCTGCTGAGGTTGTGTTACAAATGGGTCCTTGCAAAAGTTTGTCATCTTCAGTTTTCTTGTCTGTTAATAATAGAGGAGATCTACATCCAACTTTCTTCTGAAAGCATGAATATCTTAACCTATTTGAGAAGAAAAGCACTATTGTTAGCAGCACTTTACTGAATCCTTTAAACTGGATTGAGTTTTCTAGTTCAGAAAAACGCTATGATTGTGACCAGAGAGCTTTTCTACTAGTAGAATCTAAAAAGGATAAAGCACAGGATAAAAGAGTAAATTGTTCCTTAGTCTCTTAAGCTGCTAGGAAAATTCCTGAAACTGAGCATTTTCAACACAAATTCTATTACTGCACTAAAACACACCAGCTGAAATGCTGCAATGCAGTTTAAGTAATTTACAGCTTCCCTGAGTAGGTTTATAGGTCATAAAAATCCCAGGTGATGCTTGGCTCTTAGAAAAAACAAATTGCAAAATAAAGAAAAATAAGATTTTATTATGAGTTATTAGAAGAGCAACCAAATGTAGATGGGGATGCCCTTCTGTGCTGAATCTACAGCTCAGTGAAGGTTTAATATCTAAGTAAAATGATGTATAATTATCATTTTGTTCAGGTCTGGTTTTCTGTAGCTGCAGTGTGTGTTGCTAACACTTATCCCTATTAAATATAATGTACAGCCATTGGTTGGGCCAAAGCCCCTTGGACATTGATCTCACTTGTAAACCTCAAACTGCTAATTAAAACAATTTGATCCTTGAGTTACCAGGTGCTGAAAAAGGATGCTTATTTATCTTCTGTTTACCCCAATTAATGTGTCCCATGAACATAAAGATCAACCTAGCTAATGACTTCCACTTTAGGAATTCAAATGAGTTTAAAACAGAAGCCCCATCTCTTGCTGTAACTGGTAGGTGGTAAGATTTCCATTGCAACAATAGTACAGTGTGGGGAAGATTGTCAGCCTGCTAGAGGTAAATAATGCTCTGGGCCTGAGTATTTTAAGTACTGCTGATCTGAATTATGTAACTTACTAGAAAAAGCATATGCCAGTGTAGCTTACAATGGCTTCATAGAGACCAAAACCCAGAACTAAAACAAAACTTGAAATTAATGAGTTATTTGGGAAAATACTTTCTGAGTGTATTAAATCCTTTCACTTGGACAAGTTATTTTGTCTAATGATAAACAGCCAAAACAATCATCCATCTTTAGCTAGACAAGGGTCTTCTGAGTCTAGCAGGCAGCTGTGTGATGTATAAAAGTCTTCAAGCAGAGCAGCACAAACTGATTATTCCAGTTTACAGTTCTGTTTTTTGCAGATGGAGCACTGTAACTCACCGGTTACAGACATAGCTGGGACTCCAATTCCCTGATCCTCTGAGCCACAATAAAAAACAATAGAAATTTTTCTGCAGCCAGTTACTGCTATGGTGTGAGTTCATCACTATCTTTATTCTCTCAAATGCAGTTAAGAGTCTCCTGTCTATGCCAGAGTGAAGAATCATTGCAGACAGGCTTGGCTTTTCAGAATGAATGCTTATCACCCTTGAAAGTAGAAAGAAAATTCTAAGCAGCCAGAGGTCAGAAAACTCAAAATCAACTACTTCCAGAAGCCTGTATTTTATCTGTGTGTTTTCTCTTAAGATACAGCTGGGCTGACAAAGGGTCGCCTGGTTTTCTTGGAAACAGTTGACATTTTCCCACTTATTTTGGTATTGACTTCAAGTGTTTAATCAAGCTCAAAGTGTTACTTGCAGCTGGGAATCAAATGTAGGTGAATTTTCCCACTCCTGCTTAATGGAAACAAAGTTGTTCCCTCCTTTCTAACTACACGTTTGGAGAAAGATCCTGATAATTGAATTTGTTGAATGTAAACCAATACCTCTCCTAGGCTCCAATAGTAAACAATTTTTTCTTTACTGGAGCTGAACAACAGTGTACCTAAGTCACTGAAATAATCTGCTTTTTTTTTTTTTTCTATAAACCTGACTTTCTATGTTCTTCCTGTATTTAATACAAGAATCACAGTTGTAAAGCCAGTTTCTCATGTACTTGCTTGGTAATGTGACCTTGATTTAGGTACAATCTCCAATATGGGCATATGGCTTGTATTAAACAAAAACCCAAACCAAAAAAAACCCCAAACACCCCAAAATCAAAACAACCCCCCAAAACAGCCAACCAAACCCCAACATTCTTATTTCACATGTAAGCTAATTCTAAAAAGGTAGATAAGTGTGCAGATACACACATGAACAGGCTGATGTATCCAAATACCCTGCTTAAAAACACCAAAAGTCTTCTTGAGTTTGCTGCTATAAAAACAAACAAAACCGTATGGTTGTGACAGGTGTTGCAGTGTGGATCACTCAGGCACTGGAGTTAATTTATGGATGTTTGCAAGCAAGTACAGCTCTGGTAGTTTTCTTCTAATGAATGGTGTCACTGTTGATATGGAGACTCCAGAAAACATATTTCTGTTCACCCTACTCACATTTAGTGCTCAGATGACAGTAAGGACCACAGCACTACTTGGTTTTGATTTAAATACATAGTTTTGCCGTAGAAGATTGTCTAGCTGAGGCTGACAAAACCAGTTCATGTCTTTGTGAGGTTTTCTGACTTTCATGATGTTAGGGATCTGTGATCTTCTTTGGATGAAGCTGTCTCATCCCTAGACACTTGCTTATTATGCTACTCCAGGGAAATCTATGGAGATGGTGTAAACAACTGGGTAGGAACAAATAGGCAGGATATTCTTACATTGGGAAAAGATGGAATACTGATTATTTGTGAAAAGTTATGTTGATAAAAAGACTGGCGTCTAGTAACTGCAAGTACTAACATCCAGCATAAAGCTTCAGTTTTGCAGTTTTGTTCTTCAGTACTGCTTGCTGAAGAAGAGGATCTGAAGCTGACTACAGTAATATGAAAATTCTTCAAGTGACTGGATTGTCATAGCTCAGAGTGAAAAGGGAAATGAAGGCTTATTCTGCATATTCTCAATATTTCTGAATTGTCAACTTAGTTGGCTGCATGTGCCACCTCTGAGAGAAAACATCTGTGGCTGGAGTCAGCAGACCTTTAACTTAATTTGAAAGCACTTTCTCAAACTTGGGATTCCCGGCCTAGACTCTAGGAAAGAAACCTCTTTCCCACAACTAACTGCATAGTTGACATATTTTGGTTTGGATGCTGATTCTCCAGAGTGGGAAGATGGGTTCATTTTATTACTGGGTTAATTCTATCTTATACAACCCATTTCAGTCTATACATTTTAAAAATGCATACTTTCAAATTTGGAAAAACATTTGGCTATTAGGGAAGGAAATATTAAGTATATATATATTCATAGATGGGTCAATGCTGTTCTCATTCATAATGATGAGTGTGTAAGTCCATCTGATAAACTGCCTTTCTCTCTAAAAAACTGAATCTTATTTATGCTTTAGATTTTTCTAACTTCAGCTTGAAGTTATTGGAACTTTGCCTTTGCTGGCAGTTAAAACAGACCCCTTGAATAAGAAAGGTATTTTGCTTGGTTAATAATCTCTGTAAAATTTGCGTACATTTCAAATGTTTTCAGAATAGGTAAGTTCTGCTTTCTAATGTGTAAGTGATCAATGGCTTGTCCTATGGAAGGAAACGAGATTGTTGCTGTTAACATTAACAGAGTTCAATCCCTCCCACAAATATTTGAGCAAGAAAACAGCTGAGGTTGATGGATGACCTTAATAGAAATAGAGTTCTAATTGGTTTCAGAGCCATATCAATTTTTTCATGCTGGAAACTGTTGGGTTCTCTCATAGGTGTCCCTACTGTTTAACTCTGGAGTGAGTTGCTCTAATTATCACTTATTTGATGATATAGCAAATTAGTGCTCACATATGAGTCCTGAACAATGGAAATCATCATTTCAGTGGAACATCAAGTTGGCTCTTGGCATGTTTATTTTCCATGTTTCTCTTTTGTTCTAGACCAGCACTCATTACTGTTCATGTTCTACAACTTAATTTACCAGTTACCACAAAGCCTGTAAAATCCAAAGTAGGTGCTGATCTATTCACATGATATATTAGTTAAAATCACAGCAAATTGTGAATTGCTACAATTTATATAGACAAGGGTCTGAATCAAAATCTGGGATCTAAAACATACCAAGCATGAGGAGGATTTGGATTCAGATCTAAACTCTGTGGTTTGGGTTTTTCTTTAATCACATGGTGTTACAAACATCTATTTCATCTGTCTAAACTGTCCCAGCTGTGCAGAGTATTTCCTTGAACACATTAGACTTACTCCTGATTTACATCTGTGCAAAAGTAACTTTGCTAAAGTCAGTGCAACTGGTGCCAGTAGATGATGTGTGAGGAAATGTCTGTACTTTCCATATGATGTCTCTGTATGCTAAGAATACAAAAAATTACATGTATTTTTTTGCAGTGGCTTTGGGAAAAATCAGTCTGCAAGTCTTTGCGTGCACATGAGCATCATGCAGATATGCTAGCAAACATGAAGTATAAAGGAGTTGTAATGATAGCTCTCTGCAGTGGTCATTTGAAACCTTTCTTTTAAGGTAGGCCTTGGTGCCACTCCTGTATCCTCCTTGCTGTCTTCCCCTCACCTCACTGGTTTCTTCCAGGTTCTGCTACTACCACTGTCTTTTCAGTTTCTATTAGCTGTGTCCTGCTGCCTCCTGTCAGGGCACTGGGTTTGTCATTGTACTGTTTGCCTCTCACCTTCAAAGCTATCACTCATCAGCTATTAGTAACCAACATTATATAGGTATTTGAAGTAAAGAGAATATTACAGCTGGATTAAATGTTGATTTCCACTCTAGTTTTTCCTACTGAATTACATAAAGGTTTCAACTGAACTTGAGCTGTAGGGAAACCCAAGCTTTTCTTTAGGTTGGACAGAGCTTGCAAAAGTCCTGGGTTTTGTATCTGACATTCTCTCTCCATGTCTGTTATTCTTGCATGCATATCCAGTTCTGGACTGAAGTGTGACTGTTCTTTGGTATTTCGTGTCCTGGCTAGAAGCAGAAACCCCTGGAAGCATTGCTGCAAAATCCGTTTGTTGAGTGCTCCTGTGTAGCTTTCCAGGCTTGCTGAATCTAATCTTTGTGTGTTTTCAGATTCACACTGGATGAAAATAAATTTCCATTCCTTTAATTGTGACTTTATTGGGATGCAATTGCAATTCTTCTGTTTCATCAAAGGAGGGGGTGTGACTTATCTGTCCTACTGAAAGTGGTCTGACTTGCACCATATTATGCCAGTAAGGAGAAACTGCCTTACAGATTTTTATTTTTCCAAAGATGATATGTGGTCTCTGTACAGCTGCAATTTCCCTGGAGGAAGACGGTCAGACTTCTCATTGGGGGTTGTTCATTCTTACCTCTTCTAGCCAAGAACAATATAAATCAGGGTGAATCAAGGGTAAGATGCGTGTAGTTACCAGTTCAGTGTATACTTAGCATAAAAATACAATCCACTAAGGGAGCAAGAGAGAAAACAGTGAGGCCCATTAAATATCATGTTGCATACTATATCAGACAGAAGAAACTGGTACTTCAGAGAGCTCTGGGCCAGTGATAAAATAGAGTGCAAGAAGATGATTAGATCTGTAAGCCCTTCTTCAGCTAAGTATTAAGTTTTGGCTAAAGAATATACAAATTTTGACACCTCCTTTTAAGTTACCAGTCAAGTTTGTAACTTTGAGGCAGGCAAGGATGTGCAATCATAGGTGCCCTCCCCTTGGGAACACCAGTATTTCAGAGCTTGCAGACAGTGTGAATCCTTTAAGGAACAGAAGGGATCTTCTTTTTGTGTACATAAAATAAATTAGTAATTAAAGCCTTTTGAGGACATAAGCAAATTTTGTAGCAGTTATCAGTTGTTTTATCAGTCTCTTAAGAGCAGCTTAAGCAGATATAGAAAAAACAAGTCTGTTTTGGCCCTAGTTTATGATATCCATGATACATCATATGTGATTCATCAGAGGCGAATCACATTCAAACCAATAAACTGTTTATGCTGTGCAAAAACACAACTTTATATGAAAAGTGTTCAGCTTTCATAAATGGAGAACAGAACTGGGGAAAACTCAAATGTAAAAGGCAACCTACAGAGTGATTGTGGAAACACAGCTTTAAAATTTTAAAGCTAGGCACTTTTACAGTTGTTAGATAATGATGTATATTCTCTCACACTGACAACTAAGAAAATCCAAGTTAGGGCTTAAAGGTTTAAATCAGCAGACTGTTCATTGCTGAGAATCATGTTTCCCCCACACTTATCAGTCACTCTTTCTACTGGAATTTTATATATGCCTAACAGTAGATAACTTCTGGAATCCATGTCATTTCTATTGGCAGCACCAGGTCACCTGCTCCTTTATCTGGAGTTCAAGATTCAGCTTCAAACATTATGCTTGTCTGTGTTGCTTCTGCAGGGATTGTTAGATATAGTCATAAAAATCAGTGTTCACATCTATTTGTAGCATTTTTCTCTATTTTAAGTAGTTTTCTGTTGCTTCCAGAGTTCTAAGTTTTAACATTTTCTGGGTGGGCTTTTTACTTTATAGCCAAAGAACAAAATCTTGGTTGGATTCTTGTACAAGGTTGTGTCGGCCTTGCTGAAAAAGCTTGGAATATCTTTTGGTTGACATGATTTTTAGGCTTAGAAATAGGAAGAAGAAAGAGGAATAGTTAGTAATGGGCAGCAACAATTTACGAAGCTCTGTATGCAATATAGCTATCATATGAAAAAACCTCTGCATTTGTCTGTTGTTCCCTTGGGTGTTCCGTGCACGTGAAAACACGGTGTTACATTTGATTTCCATCTGTACAAGACTCTTAGGCTTTTGAGCTAGGGAGAAAGGAAATGTATGATAAATGGAGTTGACTATGCCTCTTTGTATTTGCCTTTTCTCAAAGGTTGGGACTGGAACACTGTTGCAAGAAGCAAAGCTTTGACTGGACTTACTTAAGCAGTAAGAGTGAGCTGTTCTTTATCATATTAATTTCAGTTGACTCATGTCATTTCACCTCCCAAAACCAATGATGGTTGGTTAAGATTATATCCAAACCAGTCATAAGTTACCAATGAATCAGTAACAGAATATTTTGGGCTGATATACAAAAACATCTCTTGCTCCATATTTAGTGAGCTTGGATTCTCTTGTGGTTCAACAATATTTTACAGAAACAAAACATTCTCAACTTCAAGCAGAGTACAGAATCCTTAAACTTTTAGTGCAAGGAGGGCAAAAAGTTAGCCAATTTACAGCTTCATTCCTCTTGGACTAGCTAACAGACATATGTCTTGCATAGTCTGTGCCCAAAACTTTCCACTGTCACTTATTTTGACTATCTGATAGATGCTGTGATATTAAAAGCATGGTATGCAACAGATAAATCATGGTATCAACGCCTTGTTGTGCTAATCCTCTCTGCTTTTCCAAATAGGGGAAAAAAAAAAAAAGATTGAAGTGTTTGGGTATGGAAGCCATGATAACGAACATATCCTTCATGGTTGGAGTATTTTTTTATTTTTCTCAGGTAGACCTGTAATTTGTTTGAAACATTGCCGTTGAGCAGCCTTATGGTATAGCTTTTAGATAAATTTTTGGTAAGAAACAATGTTTACAAAAACCTTGAAAAATATCCTTTGCCTTAACAGTATCAATTTGCTTTAGAAACATTAATATATCTTAGCTATTTTGTGTTTTGATGCATATGACAACAATGCCATCATTATTTCTACATGTCTGACAGCTACATCAAAGAAGTATCTGAAAAACTGAAGTTTTCTTAAAGCTAAAAGCCCCATAGCTAAATAAAACACTGCTAAGCTATCATAGAAAACCCAAGTAATCCATGGTCAGCAATAAATAAACCCAAGAGAGCTAAAGTGAAGGTCAAATCTGTGGCCTTGTTCAGAGCATGATCTTTTGGCTTTAGCATTTTACTTAATGTTTTGCTGTTATATTGTATTTTTCATTCGTGGCTTATAAACTGCTTTACGAAGACAAATAGTTCTTATTTTTCGGGTGAGGACTAAAGAAGCATCAAGAGATAAAATGGCTTGTCTGTTTAGTCAGTTCATTATAGCTATAAAGGCTTCTGATGCCAAATATTGTCTTAATTTTTAGGTAGATTTGGTTCTTTTAAGGAAGGTATGTTACAGGTATATATCCCTTGCAAATTAAATGTATTGTTCTCCTCCTTCTAGGAGGAGATACTAGGTACTTCAGGGCTCAGAAGTAGACAAGAACTGTGTGAGACTTTGAATTTGGGACTTGCCCTAAAAGAGCTAAAAACCCAATCAGTACCACACTGTTTCTCAAAACTTGAGAGAATTAACGGCATGCTGAGCCAAAACAGCTCAGCCCATGCTTTTGCCTTGGAACACCGTTCTAGATGTCATTAAAAATGACCTTTAGTGAAGATTTTTATTTTAATGGAAACAAAGAAGGTCATAATTTAGTTTACAAAACATCCTCAAATGCTTTTAACAAGAAAACCCACATGCCAGTTTTGAAGGATTCATACAGCTTCTCTTGCTCTGTCCTTGCTTTGTTAAATAGCCAGGCTTGTTTCAGCCATGACTAAATCTTTGTAGGAAAGAACATTTGGAAGGATGAGCCATGTGGTTAAAAAACAGGAATTAGTTTCTGGCATTTAATTCCCCACATTGCCACAGACTTCCTCTGTGACTTTGGACAAGCCACCACATCTCTGTGACTAAATTCACTGGCTGTAAACTGATGCTAGTGGAATTTCTCATCTTTAGAAGCAAGTTGTGAGGAGGACGTGCATTTGGGTATGAACTGCAGCTGTGGAGGACTTAGATTTTTAACTTTCTAAAAATCCAAAATAATTATTTAAAGGTGTGGCCATTTTCTATGGATTGTCTCAATAATGGGAAAATGCCACAAAGTAATTGGAGCAATTTGTCTGTGATACTTTGGCACCTCTTTCTGTCAGACAGTTTTGCAGCTGACCATACTTCCCTACTTGAGAGGCTGACAGCAAGCCGGTGACAGCACACCCATGGCAAATGTGTCATAACTGGCTATTGATGTTGCTCTGAAGAAGTTCTAGCTTTAGGTGTGATGTACATCACAGTAGTGGTGGACTTTGGGGAGCTTTAATAAATCAGGAAGGCCTGACCATCAGGTGCTGAAAGAGGTGGTTAGGGATATCAGCCTAGTGGATGACATCCAAAAGGTCAAGTGGCAGACTGTGTGATGACAGAAATCAGGTCCAGGTATCAAAGGCAACCTGTGCTAGATCTGACTGGGGACAGTTTTTTTAGGTCCTCAAGACTGCATCTCAACTAGAAGGCTTCTTCAGTAGTAAGTGGGAATGATGAATTTACGTAAAACCTTTGTTTTGGTTTCTGAGCAGTTAAACAATGAGCTACATCTGCCAAGGAGCCTGAAAAATCCTCTTGTTCATCTAGCCCAAGCCATATTCTTGGCTGAATGTTTAGAGTGACATCTGTCATATTTATCCAGATTGCTTTTTAATGTGATCAAGCATTATCTACAGAGAGATTCCATTGCCTGTGGTGGGCAGCATATAATTCTGCTTAGGTGTTTGGCCAACCTCTCCCTGTAGGAAAGAGAGGTGAATGAGCAGTTGCCCTTAGACCAGTCACTTAATCATCCTTTTCCTAGGGCAGCAAAGCAAGGGGAGGTGAGAATGCCTCAGCATCTGTTGTGGTATCTACTCTTCCTCCTGTCTGTGAGGCAGAGGGCAGGGAGCAATATTTGGGCTTCTTTAACAACAACTCCAGTATTACTTTTCTTCCTCTTCTGGAAAGCTGCTGTCTTTCCAGGCCACTACACACAACAGAGAAACAAAGCTGTGCCTATGGTTGCTCTGCTTGAGCTCACAAACACCAAAAGACAAAATATGGTTTTCGAAAGCTGGGTCAGAGACTCCAAGAAAGACAACTTGTACACAGGAAAAGGATATGGAATTGGTGGGGTGGGTATATCTGTTAAAAAGGGGATGGGCTCTGTTAAATATTCTTCCAAATGCATGCAATGAATCCATGCAGAACTCTTATCAGTGAGCTATTTTCCACAATCAAATAGGAAAACATTTCATAGGTGCCACCCTGTCCATATTTTGTTGGTCAGTTCTACTGTATATAAACAGCATCTGTAACATGGAGTAATTACATGCTTCCAATAAAAATAAACTGCGAGGATAAGATTCTCAGATTGTTTCAGTGTGATTAGAAGCCGCAAATATAAAATATTGCATCAGAGACTTTGGACTCTAGAAATCTTTAGTCTTGGGTCGTAGAAATATGATGTTTAGATAAGTTCTTGCTAAAAGCTGGAATTTGCCGGACTTCAATTTTTTTCACATTGTGAGGTACAAGAAAGTCTGATTAGAATGAAATACCTGTTCTTTAGAACTGTTTTTTTCTTTAAATCTGTTGTATTTTCAAAGTATTTAGGAAAGTTTTATCACTAAACAGAGTGTCTAGTCTTCCCTAGGTGTGTAGAATTGGTTCTGTTTGCATCCCATTTCAAAAAACGCCCTCAAAATCGTTGATATAGATGATTTTTATCCAAGGATTCAAATTGACTGATATAATCTTCTTTGTGTTCTCAGCTCCACTGCATTTAGAAACAACACTGTTCTTTTCTTTTACTTCTGGAGTGCAGTATTCTCTTCCATTGTTGATTCTCTGTCCACAATACAGTATGTGTGACTATCGTCAATACAGCTTCTTTGGGGATTATTTTTGATACAGCACATACTGTGGTGTGGCCTTTGCTCATGAAGTCAAATGGAAACTCTGCAACTTCTCCATCAGGTCTTTTACCCCTAACAATTCCTCTTGCTATCAAGAAAGCTCATACGTAAGTGTCCACAGTGGAAAGTGACTAATGTGTTGTACTGCTAGTATGAAGATTCTTTAACATTCTCTGTTATCGCTGGGTAATCTTTTAGGACAGATTTAAAAGCTACTGGTCAGTTGGTGTGTAGAAGGCAAAGAACAGCAAGGTAGATGTGTTCTGCTACAAAGAAGGCAGAGGCCACTCAAGATGTGACACAGAACTTGGAAAAACTTATTTTTTATTCTGGTAAATTGCCTGGTTGGATCATGGTTTGTTGGCCTCCCCCATCCACTTCTAGATACAGATGAAAAATTTTGGTTTTCGTGTTTTAAGGATTTTTCTTTTGTAAATGTCTTCATGATAATTAGAAATAAATGGCTTCCTAGTGACTTTTTTTCCTTGGAAAACAATGGTTTAAATTAAAGAAAAAATGGGTTTTGCCCAACATATAAACAAACATACAAGAGTTCCAAAAAACCCCAAAGTTGGAGGAAGTAGAACTGCCAGTGGTTTGAGAAAACCACAGGCAGGTTCTTGTGTCCCTGTGGAAATGTTTGTTTTTTGTTTTTTATTTTTTTCTTTTTTCTGGCTGGCTTGTTGAACCCTGCATGTTCCAAATGTGTACTGTTTAGCTGTTCACTTTTAGCATGATTTCTCCTTTTAAAGATGACAGTATTTAAACCTAGCAACATGCTTTAAGATCAACAGTTTAACAAGAGCAAAATCTGCCTCCCAGACTCAGCTGCCTGCCTGCCTTCCTTCCAAGATACTTTGTTCTGAAGAAGCTGATGGCAGTGATAAATGTAAGAGAGTTAGAGCTCTGCAGTTATTGTCAGCAAGTTAGCTTTATGGGTTGGGGATTAGACCTTTGATGTCTTATCGGGTTTCTGCCCTGCGTGAATCAGTTGCTTACTTGATTTAAATTATAAAAAGAAATGCTCTGTTGTGATATTGTCTCATACTGTGTCTTCGTCATTTGAGATGCCCTCAGTGTTCTTCAGTTCCCCAGAAAGGGAAGGCAACCAGCCATATGGAGAGTGGCCAGTTGCCTGCTGATCGTGATAGGCATTAGAGTTGCATAGAAACTCAGATATAGAAAAACCCTGTTCAGCAAGCCTTTCTGTCCCCCCACAAAGGGAGATTGTTCCCAAAAAGTCTGTAACACAACATCCACTACTGTTTCACTTTAGCATTTGAGGGGGTCTCCCTATTCCTTTAATAAATTACTTCCTTTTCACTGAGGTAAGGGATTCTTTATGAAGTTGTCTTTCTAACATCCCCCAGTGTAATTGGTGCTGGACTGGTATGGACTGCTGGTGGCTGCTTGGACATGTGGTGAAAAGAGAGCAGAGGTGAGCTGAGAAGGGGGTCTTCCTTTCTTGATTCCAGGGAACAATGAGGATGGCAATACCTTACCCTGGACACAACTGAGAGCATCAAGAAGCTCATTTTCCAGGTTTCGCACGTGCTATGTGCTGTACCAGTGGGTGAAGACATTTTTGGCCTTTGTGACAAAGGTCCAACCTAATGCATCTTATTTTGAGTTATACATTATTGGTTTTAGTTTTATTGTTTTAAGCTACGTCAGGCACTTTAAGGGTATGTGTTGCTATTCTTTAATCCTAAAATAGATATATAAATGTTGATCTGGATTAGATTTTATTTGTATTTTAAAATAGCATTTCAACATTTTAGAAGCCAAAATATTTTTCATGTGAGCAGCCTTTGAACAAGATTAAAAAGTAAAATATATCTGTTCCCAAATCATAGCTGTGGTTATTAAAGACACCAACCAGACAGATTAGCTGCATGTGAGGAAACTGGCTAACAGGACAGTTGTACTAGCATGCTTGTATTCTGAAAGTTGGGTCAGTACTCATGAAAAGCTTAAGTAAACTAAAGGATAATTCAATACATAGACAATGCATCCCACTGTTTCTCTGTTTATTTTCTCCCTGTGTGACTTCTGGCAACTGAGAAGAAACACTATAAATGACAGTAACCCGCCAAAGAAAAGATTATGAATAACAATACCACAAGAATGAAGGGCATGAAGTTACCAGCGACTTGGGAAAAATGCAGAACATTGGACGCGTGACATGTGTAGAAACTAGTGGATTGTGGTATATGCAGAACAGAACACTTTCAGATAAGAAAGTGTTCAATTTGAGTTTCCGTATAAATTTATGGTAGATTGTTTTGTACATACATGTGAAGTACAACGCATTTCTAATAAGAGGTCTTTTTTTTTTGTTTTCTTTACCACATTTTTAGCAGTGCTGCTTTCAGCACTCCATTTAAGAATGACATGTTTTACTTCCCAATCTGCAGTTTTATGTTCAGGCAACACATACAGCAAGCTGATACCTAATGGATACCATGGACAATGGACACATTTTAACGGACACCATTAAAGCTTTTTGATGGTACAAAATGAAATAAAACCAAATCCCATCTAAGTTAAAAAAATAAAGTTAAACTAGAGCTCAAAATAATTATAATAAAAATCACAGGAACTTTTTTTTTAATCCCTGAAAACCCAGGTAAACTTTTTTTATAAGGGGGAAAAAATGTTGCAGTTTATTTGTTCTTGCTGTGGTTCACTTTTATTACTTCTATATATCTACAGTATTAAATATGTGGGCTGTCTTCACCTATAGTGAATTCGTTAGGTTCAGTTTGCAGAAATGTTTAGTTTTAGTGTCATTGACAGTCTTTATCATCTCTTGAAAGTTAAGACCATTAGTTCATTTTTAGCTATATGGGGTGATTGCCAACAAGTTTTTCATACATTGTTTTTGATGCTTAGACTTTACAGCTTCTGGCATGACTCATTTAGAGTGAGTGTTTTGTGCTTCCAAAGACTATATTGTAAGAGCATTCAAATGAATCAGTGAAAGCTGCTCCTGAAAGGGTAGTTCTCCAGGCCTGAGTGCTACTCAATAGGAGCCCAAACCTGCTCCTGTTGAAGTCTGTGTATTTACCTTAGTAGGTATTGAACCAGATCCTAGAATGCTATTCAAGAAAATAGCCCTTCAGTAGGTATGACTGCACTTCAATGAAGCAGTGTCTCAGCGGGCATTAGAGACAGCTCTCCTGTGTGCCCCTGTAGATGCACAGGTGCTTACTGGAGATCTTTGATAAGATTATTTTTGAAACCTAGACCCTGCTTCTGTTTCAGTTGTTTGGAATCTGGCCCTTAGAATGTTTCTTCCTCTTTGTTTTCCTTTGCTCCTATGGGCTGGGTTAATCTCATAGGACTTCAACCATTTGCTGGAGAGCTGTTTACTCTCCAGTTCATAATGTGGAAGATACATTACTAGGATGCAATCAATCTTCTCCTAAGTCGAGTGAATCTTACCCTAAAGGTGCGAGTTTCTAATTTCTCTAATCTGTGCAGCTAGCCCCACATTATGAAATCATGATCATGGCTTGCTGCCCTGGAGAGTGCTGCAGTATTGTGGCTGGAATATTTACTATTTTGTGTGAACAGGGACAAATAAACTTTCAAGAACAAATGTTAATTTTCAGATGACCGAGATAACCTCACTGAAGTCAGTAGACTGCTCACTTGTCTGCTAGTGAAATATAATGGAACGATTCTGATTTACACCAAGAACATTTATCATTGAGAAGAAGCACAGAAATGTTTTGAGGTTCTTGTAAGTGCAAACTGCCTTGCCTACTACAGTAGTGGGAGTGGGCACATTCTAGCTCATCAGTATACTATTTGCTTAGTCCTGTGTGTGATGTCTTTCTGTATAAATGCTTCCATGCAAGCTTAACTTTAATAATGATGTCTGGTTTGTCTGGACAAAGGAGCAGGTTACAGTTTGAAGTAAATGGCTCTGGGCTTGTCCTGGAATAGTCGTGAAAGACTGTTTTGCTTCAGTGGGATAGCACAAGGTGAACTAATCTGTTAAAGATAGGTTAAGTACACTAGTTATGAAGGGTTTTCATTTTTAATGTATCTATTGGACTGTCCTAAGTAAGCCAATAACAAGGATGAATATAGGCTGAGAAAGTTGGGGCTGTTCAGCCTGGAGAAGAGAAGGCTGTGTGGAGACCTCATAGCAGCCTTCCAGTACCTGAAGGGGGCCTATAGGGATGCTGGGGAGGGACTCGTCAGGGACTGTAGTGACAGAACAAGGGGTAACGGGTTAAAACTGAAACAGGGGAAGTTTAGATTGGATATAAGGAGGAAATTCTTTCCTGTTAGGGTGGTGAGGCACTGTAATGGGTTGCCCAGGGAGGTTGTAAGTGCTCCATCGCTGGCAGTGTTCAAGGCCAGGTTGGACGAAACCTTGGGTGGGATGGTTTAGTGTGAGGTGTCCCTGCCCATGGCAGGGGGGTTGGAACTAGATGATCTTAGGGTCCTTTCCAACCCTAACTATTCTATGATTCTATAAGGAGAAATTAGGTTTTCCATATATTTCAGCACTATGGTTGAATGCTTTTTATGGCATTGGGATGAGAATAGGGTTTGTTGTATAAATGTACCTTCTGCTTCATTCCTTGGCAGAAGAGTGATGAAAAATACTGAAAAAATGAGTGGTGTTTTAATAAAGCACTTTAACTGAGACAGATTAGCTGGTTACAGTACTCTAAGGCAGACTGTAACATGTTGATATTTAAACATCATTGCCTTTGAAATATGCATGGGAATATGACTTTACAAATTATAGCCTGCATGTGTGGATATATATACACAATGGTGTGTGTTTGTGCATATATACACATGAATATATGTATATACACACACATATGTGTTACTATTGTCTAACTCATTTTCCCATTGTAGACAAGCCTGGAGGGAACAAAATATTCCTAACTTGGAGACTTTCACATCTGCACTTCATGCAGCTATCAGAAAGAAGGAGCATGCCTACATAAATCACTGTAAATCAGCACATTTTTCAACAGCATGAAGCCCTAAGCGCAGAGCCACTTTAGAGTGCACTTCTCCACAGTTTGTTCACAGACCTCCCATGCCAGCAGCGGGGAAGTCAGACCATTTTATTTCTATTCTGTTCTAACAACTTACAGTAACCAGATGCAGGATAAAGAAATTGCCTTTCAAAGCTATAGTCTGCACTAGGCTTTTCCAAGCAAAACGGCGATGTCTAGTATCAGTCTTTTCTCTTCTGCCTGTTTTTCAGGACTTTTTGGCCCTTAGCCCCCCAGGATGAGTTGTTACTCTCCTGTTCTGTGAGCAGGCTTGAGCTTATTTAATTTTAGATTCTGAAGCAGTAGTTTTCACCAGTTATAAGGGGTCCACAAAAAATAACAGAATAAAAGCCTGTTGTCAGTATGTTTAAATATCTAGTTTCAGTGGAGGATATATAGCATTGAAAGGAAAACTGAAAGGGTCTATAAATTGAAGAAAGGTTGAAAACTTCAAGTAATCCAAATCCATGAACTTGAAGGTTTTTTCTTTCCCTAGTGCACAGACTCCAACCTGACCTTACAAAGTAGGATGGAGTTTCTCTCCATAGAAAAGAAGCAGTTTATGAGTCTTCAGCTGTGGTAGGAAAAGTTATAGTAGGGCAAAGTAAAAATAGGCTTAGCATAGTTATGATCTATGCTTTAGTGTGCAGCCTGTTTGTCAAGGATGTCTCTACAGGACTGCAAGGAAACTTTCCTAGTTTTAAACTGGCCCAAATAAAAAAAAAAAAAGTAATGAAAAGAGAGATTGGAGATCACTCCTATGCCTTGCTCAGATTAATCAGACAGTGGCTTCTGACCAAAGACAATCCACAGCTGTGCACTGTATTGTGAAATGTAGATTAGAGCATTTCCCATTAGTGTTTAAAAGGCTGTGAGCCAGATTCGATAATTAATCTTTATGCCTCAGCCTAAGTACATCTGTTGTCAGCTTTTCCTCCAATGGAGTGTTCCCCATCACCAGACTGTGACACTGGTCTCAACTCTTCTGCTTTCTTGCACTGGCAGTTTGGCTTGTAGACGTATGTAGTTACTGATTGTCTAGCCATACTCCATTTTTCTTCCAGTATACTCTGTGATCTGCCTAGGTGAAGGGAGAGTTGCTCTGCACTATACATAATGGGATCACAGATTTGTGTACTGGAAATGAACAAATGTGTATGTGACTTTTCTGAGACCTTTTTTGCCCTAGTGGTGATGTGGTGGCAGGATATAGGCCAGAGGGAATGACCCTGAATCCCTGCATAAGAGTAGATAGTGTAAAGAGGAGATATGTGTCATGCTATAGAAGTGAAGAAGTTAATGGTCATATTCTCTTGATAAATGTTTTAATAGCACAGTAAAGAAACCATTGAATACCTGCTCTTGAGATACTGGAAAAACTCTCTTGCATCCCAACTCTCCACGGCCCAGATGTGGGACCAGGGACAAAAACGAAGCCGAAAGATGAAACGGAGCAGAGAACAGAAAACAGTAGAAATAATTTTCTCCAGTATAAGTAGGGTTTCAGGTATCTTCTACTTTGACAATTCTAGTGTTAACAAACTCCAGTAACAGAGGGATGAAAGATCACTGGGACAGCCTGTGATATAGAGGCCACATTTCAACCAGTATCAAGAGTCTTTGTTGTGTGAGACAGTGAAAGAAAATACTGTAATTCCATGATGCCTGAAACACATGACAGTAAATAATATTTTACCAGTGCTTGTATCTGTCAAATGGGTGCAAGCAGCTTATGGTGACTTTGGTTTTATTAACTGAGGTAAACTTAATAATAAAGAATCTTTCTGACATAGTTCTATTATTCTTTCTTCTCAGAAGTAGTATGTGAGAATTTAAAGCAGCGCCTTGTATGGAATGGTAGGCCCCTTGGAAATTGGAAGTTGTAAAAGTATAATGCTCTGGAAAGGCTGAAATAAATTGGAAGGTGTAAAAATTTTTTATTATACTAAAATGTAAAGCAGAAGATAAGTTAAAGCAATTCCAGCTGAGGAGTTGTGCCTGCTAATCTGTAGCATAAGCTTCAATTTGTAGTTGAAAACAATTTTCTGAAACTTGACTAGGCTGGTTTCTGTGTTATTAGGGGCAGGAACACCTCCTTGTTAAAAGTGGTTTGTTTTTTAATAGGGTTTAGCCATAATTGTCCAGTTTTTGGTGGTGATTCAAAATAGTTCCACCTCAGGTTGGTCAATTTTTGTTGGCTCAATATCAGTTGCTACTAGCATTCAACAGAAATGCTGCTTTAAGCTTGCCTTTCAGTGAATCACATGTTTGTACAATAACAGACTTGTTTGTTAAATGAACTTAAAGACAGAAATAGATGAGCCTGTTTCAGGGTGAGTCACCTTCTGGTCCATCTAGAGCCACTTTTCTCTCTAAACTGTCCTATTTTAATCAAAAGGAGTATTTTCGCAGGGAAGTGAAGCTCTAAGATATGCATCAGTATTGTCCTCGTGTCACTGACTCGGCTTGTTCCTGTTTAAACAAACGGCAGATTGTGTGAGAAATCTCTTAGCCCTAGCTTGTTTCAGCATTTCTATTAGTTTTGACATATATCAATTCCTTTGGCTATATACTTTCTGTCTTTATTTTATAAGTACATTTGCTAGTCAGTCTTGTATGCTGTCTTTTTCTTGCAGTTTCTTGCCTTTTTGTCCTTCCTGCTTTTAAATTCCTCAGTTACACTAGGTTGGTGGAAATTGTTTAAATGTACAACCCAAATTCTCCAGTGAGGTTTGGCTAACCAACAAGCTATTTAAGTGGTTTTGTCTCCTGGGTATGTCTTCATCCTCTGCTTTTCCAGGTTGCTTGAATATCCTTGAACCCATAATTTACCCTAATATCCTCTAAGGCTTTGAAATAATAAAATACTTAAAAAACATTCTTTGGATAAATGCCCTTTAAAATATAGCTTTATCTGTGAACTATCACACTCTCAAGAGGGTGGATTTTGTTCCTCAGATGATTAAGGGGATTTGCTGTCCGCTGTGTTACTGTGGTTTGTCCACTGTGAGCAGGCATACCCATCTTAACTCAAGCACCAACTCAAAACAGAAAAGATGAAGAAAGTCTGTGAGAAAAATGGGACAAAGGGTAGGCTGTTGCTGTGTGTGATTCTCCCCCCACCCCATGCCTGGGTTCAGTTCTCTGATCTACCACGTGATTTTCTGTGGGTCATGAAGGCTTCCTGTACTTTTGAAAAATAATTCTCTGCTCAACAGGGGTGTTGCTGAGGATAAATTAAGGGTGGTAAAGTGCTTAGCCATTACACAGGGGTAGTCTCATACACGCAGAAAGGCTGTACTCAGATCCTTACTTCACAAGATAGGAAGAGGGAGATCACTTGACGTGCCATCACCAAATCCACAGGGCATATCTGTGGCAGAACAGGGGACTGGATCCAGTTTCGTTGCCAGAGGCCCCACACGGTCTATTTTTCCTTGAAAAGTACTTTTCATAGTCGAAATCCTGACTCCTGCAGATGCCTCCACAACAAGAAAGGGAGTCTTGGAGGACCTCACTTGGAGGACCCCCCAACACTGCAGCTCATCAGGGCACCCTGGCATACCCTGGAGACCAACATAATGTTGGGATTGGTCACAGTTATTGAAGCCTGTCTTCCCTGTTGCTCATTTTGCAGGTAAAGGGAGATGACTTCAGTTTTGTTCTCTTCTCACTCAGACCAGCTAATTATTAATTTCTGTTAGGAAAAACGACCTGAAAAATAGCTCCAAAATGGGAAAGAGGACGTCTCTTTTGGAGCTGTATAACTACATGCCAGGATGAAAGTTTTGGGGTTTGTGTGTAATTTGAGTAATTTGTGAGTTATTTGCTTCTGAAACTAATTATTGTTAAAAATGAAAAATTACTAAATATGTCAGGAAAAGGAAACTTTCCTTTTCATGTTACTGTGCCAATAAAACATAAAAATTCTGGTCAAAATCCAACCATATGACTATCATTTTAAAGTGATACCTTTGAGACTGTAGCTTCAATTTTAGGCATGCTCTTCAGAAAGACATCTGTATTGTCTCATGTTAAGTGATAGGAAATGCAAATAGACCACAGTTTAAGTATGAAGATTACAGAGATTTATACCTCTCTTTATACTTTTTTTTCCCTAATAACATGCAGGGAAACTGTAGCAAATGTTTTCCTATTTTCTTTAGCTTACATTACTCTTTTCTGCTCAAATACTGGTCTTTGTCCCCCTTTTTTTTTTTTTTTTTTTGCTTGAAATTCTCCTCTTAGTAGCTTCAGTTTCTAACCTGAGGTTCAAAATGTTCTGTAGCTGAGGTTTATGATAATGAACGGCAGCAATGAAACACGTGCTTTAACTGGATGATGACCTTTTCTTAGGTACCTCCTAATGTTCAGGAGAACTGTTATCTCCTGGTGTAAGCTATATACATTGCTTAATTTTGTGCTTATTCAGAAATAATAAAATGATGGAGAAATTTATCTGAGGACTTGAGTTCACCTCCTCCCAAGTTCCCACTTTTCAGGAGCTCAGAAGATAAAGTACTATCTTTGTTTTTGGCTGGCAAGCAGAGGCATCAGAACCAATTGTGGTTTTGGCAGTATGTTTCAGGGTAAGTAGCTCCTGCTTTTCACAGTCCCAAAAAAGATGCCAAAATCATGAACCTTGCCTGCAATCGTGGGGATGGAGAGGTGAACAGTTAGAGCAAGTTCAGTGTGGCTTTGCGGCAGAACTAGAAAGGGGAGCATCTTTTGATGGCAAGAGGTTACTTCTGTCCTCCTGTACCCACTTACTGGCTTCTGGAGGAGATGAAATGGAATTTCTGAGAAAGGGAGAACACTCTTTCTGATACAAGAAGGCCAGTTCTTGGCCACCTGGGCACAAGTTGGCTCACATTCAGGTGGCTGTTGACCAACACACCCATGTCCTTTTTTGCCAGGCAGCTTTCCAGCTGCTCTTCCCCAAGCCTTTAGCTTTGCATGTGGTTGTGATCCACATACAGGACACCATCCTGCATGTTGTAAGAATGGTCTCACAGGAAAAACTGCAAGCTTATAACCTTTCCCTCTTCAATCTTGGCATGTAGTTTTATAGACAAGCATATGCACAAGTACAAATATTTCTATGAAATATATCTGAAAACTCTTTGTGGGTTTTTTTTTTGGTTTTTTTTGGTTTTTTTTTAGTTTTGTTGAGGAGTCTTTAGGTTTTAAATATAAGCATTGCAAGAACAAATGATCTGTTGTGTTTCACAAGGTGCTTCATAAGATTCTCTTACCTCAGTTTTTTTCTTCAGACCTTTTACACTGAGGCCACTGGAGACATTATGGGTATAATTTTAGATAAGTAATGATGTCTAAAATCCTATTTGGATCTTAGAACATATTTTTCAGCTTGTTATTGTAGACTCGTTAATGCATGACTAATAAAATAGTCAAGTTTCCATTGCTCTCATTTTTGTTGTGGAGAACGTTTCTGCCATCACCGTTTTTACTGTAAAGACTCCAAGCTGCTGTTTCCAGCTTCATAATGGGTGAAGAAGATTCAGATATTTCCTAATCGCAATAGTGGTTTTAGTATATGTTAGAGAAATGTTGCAATCACTACCATTTCAAAGCAGCAGCAGAATAATCACAGGTATGAACTAGCTAGTACTTGAATAGGCTAAAAAAGCTGAGCTTTCTTTTTAGTTTTGGGTAATATTTGTATGCCTTCCTTGGGGAAGGGGATCACAGAGCACTTTTCACATGGGAATAGCATTCCTACAGGTTTTGTTTCTTCTTTTTCCCCCAGTTTTTGAGAGTGGACCAAGACAAAGACAGAGAGTGCAGCCTGGACTGTGCAGGCTCCCCCCAGAAATCACTCTGTGCATCTGATGGAAGAACTTTCCTGTCCCGGTGTGAATTTCAGCGAGCAAAATGCAAAGACCCTCAGCTGGAAATAGCCTACCGGGGCAACTGCAAAGGTGAGCAAATCAAAGTTTCTCTTGACCATGATGAAAAATAATAGACTTAAAATAGTTTTTGAAAATGTTTGTTTATTGCAAACTAGGAATGCCGTATGGGAAAAGCTTTCTAAAAGCAAGTAGGTTGAAATCCATCCTGTTGATTTATAAAGATAAATTGACCTTTATCAATCAGAAAAAATACTACTTCCCCACCCCTTTACAGTATAAAAAATCCCTTTTAAGGAAATTGAAAGTTTAGGTTGTTCTTCTAAAGGACTGTTATCATTGGCAGACTCAGAGTTACCTTACAGTTATCTGCAGAGGTTTCTTGTTTGTTGCAGTTTCGTATTTGGAGTTGCTTAGGTTCAGTCTTGTGTTTTCTAACTGCAACCATTTAGTTTGTGTGAGGGAAAAAAAAGAAAGTTTTTTAATACTTAGAGCCCTCACAGGCCATTTCTGCCTACATAATCTACTCTTCTGATGTCTGGAGAAACTGTGTGATATGCAACCCTAGCACTTCAGATCCAATATTTATAAAGTATTCATAGCTAAATCTTTTCACTTTTAGAGTAGCCTGGTGCTAGAGAACACAGTTCCTTACTGAAGTGTAGGGTGATTCACAACACAATGATCTTCTTTTTAAAATGTAAGAATAGCAGTGGTCATAAAGATTTACTTTCCTTTTCTCTTTCCAAAAGAGGGGTGGGATGGGTTGGGAGAAAACACCAGGGACCACACATATTCGACCTCTAGGAAGCAATTTTCCACATCATCTCTCTCCAGCTCCAGCAAGCCTCTGAAGCATCAAGACTGCTTCAAAGAGATGTTCTGTCTCATCTGCCTAGATGAAACACTATGCTCATTCTTCAGCCCTTTCATAATAAGCCATTGTATTAGCTGATGGATCTATTTACTTTTGCAAACAAGGATAACATAGTGAAGCTACCTGAGCCGAAGCTTTTGTTACACTCATGAACAACAGAGAGAATTCTTGTGCACTCTGCATTTGTTCATTTTATGCATTAGAGCATTATACACTTTTATGGAAATCAGTTTGACTGTTTTTCTTTATTGCTTTTTCCTCTTATCATACTGACAATGTCATCTGCAAGAAATTTTTTCTATAAAGATACATTGAATTGCTTTACTGAAGGTGTCCTTGGTGATGCTGGCAAATTTTTCTGCAGTAAACAACTAGTATTTGGAGAATTGCTCACTTGCTCTTTACTAATAGGGTGTCAATACAATTACAGACTTGGAATTAGACACCTTAAGCAACATAGGTGTTGTTAATAGCAAGTATACATCATGCCCTCATTGGTCAGATGTTTTTAACCTTTCAAATAAATGAAGGGAAGCATCACTCTAGTATTTAAAGATGTTTTTTCTTTTGATTTGCAATAGACACATGATTGCCAATAATATACTCGGTCAATACCAGCAAGAGACCAGTGCTCTTTCATAGTATTTCTTACTCAATCAAAGCATCCTTAAATTTTGAGGTGACCAGTGTCTTTATTACTACCTATGGCTCAAATCATCAGAAATATTTCAAGCTGTAAAAACAAGCTTTAGAGAATAAAAAAGACGATTTGTTGGCCTAGCTGTAAGTCTCAGTTTTAGCATTGCTAGAGCTACTTTTGATAGTCCCATCAAATATTCTTCTGAAAGAGCTAAGAAAGTCCTCAGATTAAGACCTCTTTTTAGTCAGTTGCTTTTGAGTGGTGAAATTTGTTGTTGCAGGTGATGTTTGAGGAAAGAGCAGAGGGTTATTTTAGTAGGGCTGACCAAAAAGTGATGGTTCCGTTTCAGGGCAACTTTCAAGGTTTAAGAATTTGCTTTCATTAGCAAATCCTTTTGGAAGTGTTCATCTGTCCCCCTAAAAAAAACCCAGACTTTTTCTCCATTAAAACATTGGATTTAAAGCAAGTTTTGATGTTGCTAATGCAAGAAAAAGTGAAAGAAACATGCATGTTTGCATGCAGAAGTTATGAAGGGAGAAAAGAAATAATTCCTGGTATAGGATTCACAACTTTAAATATGTGCCTGATAGTCATCAACCATTGATCAGAAAGGGCATTCTTAAGTCTGTGTCTATCTTGCTCTGTCTTCTTCACAGGTAAAAATCCCTGTTCACAAAAATCTTGTATGAAAATTAAATACTTCCATGTATCTTTTTAATTAGTTGAAAACATGGTGACCAACTTCTTGTTCTGTTCAGTCTATTTGCTAGAAATCTAAACACTGACAGTTTGTGCCAATGACTTTTTGTAAAAATTGAGTCAATTTCTTAATATATTTTTTCTGTTTATAAATTAAATTTTCTATATTTTATATAGAAATTATATAGATTTTTCTATATTTTATATAGAAAATTTATATAATTTTATTTTTGTTGTTTATATATTCAGAGCTATGTTTTCTTTTTGCATTGATAAGGGAGTCTGAAACACCACCAGACAGAGGGCTTCTTTACCTGTCTTTTTTTCCTTAGAAAGCCAAATTTAGCTTGACTATCTTTCCTCTTCCTCACCTATTCTCAGCATGTGTCTCACTTGCTTGATTCTGATCACTTAAATACTAAAATTACAAGGGCATAATTTGCCTTAAATATGCTTGCTTTCCTTTCTCAATTCAGGTTTGATTCAGAGCAATAATGCTCAGCCCAGGTAATTCTTTAGCACTGCAAAGGAAACCACTTGAAAATTCTGGATCTTGAAACTAAATGACAGCTAACTGGCAGAATTTAAACTGTTTTATTTTTCTCACACTAATTTTTTTTTTTTATATAATCCATTGCTAAGATTGGAAATGTTGTAAGAAGCTGCAATCTTATAAAATTTCCAGCCTCCTTTTGCAGTTCCCAAATAATCTGTGTGTACTGTAGGTGAGCATCCAAGCTTTGGATATTTTTCCAAAGAAAATCTAAACTGGAGATTTGCCACTTGGTTGACAAAGACGTTTACTGTGCAACAAGGTTATGAATCTAATAAATAAATGTACGATGACAGTTGAGAAATATTATTTGTGTTAGGGGAACTGTTAAAATATCACTTGTAATGGGGATCCACTATACACAGGCAAATGCTTCAAAGTAGATCTGTCTCAGCATAGCCAAAGAAACAAAACATACAAGAAGTGGAAAAGCAATATGATTGCTTTTAAACTGCCCAGAAAGACACAGAGGCTATGTCTGTGTTTATTGATTAAGCAGTGCCAGAACACAGTGTGACTGCCTGCACCTGAAAGCTGGTAGATTGCATAAAGCCATCTTTTAGGGATTTAAGGCAGCTCAGCCTGAGAACTGAGCCTACCTACTCTTACAGTACTGCCCTTATACGTGCCAGGATCGATCTATTCCTATGACTAGTACAAACTCATGTGTGATGCCTATAGCACTTAGCCTTGTTCCCTGAACTACAGCTGGGGAGAATGGGATGGGAGAGCTCTGGATGTCACACAGGAAGACTTTGCAAGCTACAGAACTGAGCCTTTGATACTCTTTGTTAGTGCATGCAAAAAGTACAAGTTGAAATTTCTTAGTCTTGAAAATAGGACCAACCATACAGAAGTAATGTGTCTACAAAAAATAAAATAAAAAATAAAAATAAAATAAAAAGAGGGAAAAACCTTATTCTAAAAAGTAAAGAACCTGCTTCTAATTCATATACCTGAATGATGCATTTGTCCATTATGAGTAAGAAGTATTGCTCAGCACTGCAGTTTCCTGTAGGGCCAGTAGCTGTAGTTTAACATTTAATAGGGATTTAACATGATTTAGAACATGGTATGGGTTTCTCCAAAAGGCTTGTATGAAAACTGAAACGCACAAAACATCATCTAAAAGTGTCTTCCCCAGCAGAAATGGGAGAGGCATTGGTAAGTGAAGATCTCCTTGTTTATCTTACAAATGTGACACTGAATGTCTGTCACAAATCATGATAGATGTGATTACCTGAAACAAGTTGTTTTGTTTTTTCTCATGGAGCACCTTGTACATCTCAAATGAAGAATTCTGCCTTTTTTCCTTCTTTTTTTCAACTGTTCAGAATTACTCTGTAAAATTCAGTCTTATTGCTATAGAATGAGGTTGCACAAAGAATATTCAAATTTTCTATTGCCATGAAAATACTACATTATAAATAAAAAAAGAGAATGCTTCAACTCATTTCTGCAGACTTCTGGAAATTTTATTGCTGCTAAAATCTCTCAGGCTTTTGTTACCTTATTTATTCTTCACTACTCAGCAAGGTTTTTCATATGAACTTTGAAAATGTGAACTCATATTTTTCCTGTAGCAGCTTTCAAACAATTTTAAGCTTTTTAATGGCATTTACTGTGACAGTAAATAACATGTATTAGCTTTGAAAGCTAAAATGATGATGCTGAGTGTTGCTGAGTGGGATCGAAGGATTTTTCAATGAAACCATGCATTTTTTTGACATGACAATAAGCTTTATTCCTAGCTAGGTTAGTGGAGGATTTGGGAAGATTATGGGACCAATGGAGTTTTTTCAGAATCTAGTATCTTTGAATAACTCCATTCTCATTGAACAGCATTTTGTCTCCCATCTCAGTAACTTCAGGTCTCTAGTGTAGAAGGTCTGCTAGCAGATCGCATCTTGTTCAATGTGAGCAATGTCTGGAATGGGTGTGTCTAGTGGAGGGAACACAGGTTTTCTGTAATGTACCACAAAGCAGACAGTGTCTGGTAGACAGCAGCAGTTAATCTGCAGTTTTGCTAACAGTGTACGGGTGAATTGGAAGAGGTGGCACTGTAGTTCGTCTGGGGTATTTTGAACTTCATTTAAGCATTTGAACTCTTGGAGAATGCTGAGATTTAGGCAACTTCTCGGGAGGAAGCTGAAGAGCGTATGCAATGATGTGACTGAATTTTGGCTTTCTGGCCACTGGGAATGTTCCATCTGAACTACAAAGCCTCTATTTCCCATGAAGGTGTCCTGCATAGAGGAGGAGTTCCTATTGGTGTAACTAAAGTTTGCCTTGAACGTGGTCTGCAAGTTTTGCAGAATAATACACTTGAAAATAACCTTTTTTTTTCAGTATTTGCAGAAGTCACCCCAGCAGGGACTTGCTGCTTCATGAGCACACCGAGGAGAGCTGTCACACAGAGCAGTGTCATTGTTATTCTTCAACTATGTAGATCCTTTTTCTCCATTGGAAAACCTAGATAGTTCATGTTTAGCTTAATTCATTTACAGTATCTTAAAGACCCTGGCTGTTTAAAAATGCCATTCTTTTATAGGCTATTATAGACATAACAAAAAGTGCTATCTTCATTCTTACAATTCATATAAGGAACTGAACTACATTAAAATATGAGTGGAATTTCCCATAAAGCGGTATTTTGCTGTTTGCTATTTACTTTCCTTAAAGAGAGAAACACTCAGCATTTCTTTCATTAAAATGGGGCTCTTGGCAATAGTGAAAATTTCACTAATTTGAATGATTAGTACAATGAGTTAGTGAATGAATTAAGGACATGCTTAAATAATTTGAAACAATATGAATTAAGCTACCTTTCTGCCCTTGGAGAAATATGCTAGTATCATTTTTTGTTTTGTGCAGAGAAAGGAGGTATCACTGCGCAGTAGTTCTTTTTGGCTGGTAAATTAATCTGCATCCTGTAATTCATCCATCTAAGCATCTTTTGGGGAAATGTTGCTTTCACCTCTTAGTTACAGGACCAAGTTGTAAATGCTGGACATATTTTCTGAGTGCACACCTTATCCTGTATTCTTAAGGCTTGAGGTTGCCCTCAAGCTCAGGTTTGCCTGTGAGCCAGGTGTGAGCTCAATGTATGCTCACACTGCCTGAGTGTGTCCCTTAGGTCAATGTATGGGCAGGGCTATTGGCTAATATACTCCTGAGATGTTTCATTTGGAGAGAGAAAGATGTAGTGAGTAGGTTTGGTACTTTTCCTAGCTGAAAGGAGTGGAAGTGGGACTGGACCAAGGTATCAGTTTATAAAGTAATCCTGAACACACAGAGAGCTTGCAAAATCTGCGGAGTGAAAGAAGAACAGTTTTTACTTGTCCTCACTCTTATGAGGAAAAAGAAAATGGAAAAGCAAACCCAAACCAAAAACAAAAAGAAAGGGATGATGGGAAAAAATGATTACAGGGCAGAGTTTTATTAAAAAAGAATAATCTGGGAGCTGTCTCCTTTTTCAGACATATTTTGTTACTGCAGACACTATGTTTAATTTGTAGGATGACTGCACTTTTCCCCACTGTAATTCTGGCAATCATGATAAAAACACTGTTCAGCCTCACCCTCATTTTGGTTTTGAGTCTTCATTTATACTATGTGTCAAGCTGTTATGTATCAAGCCACTGTAGTAAAAATTTTAATTTGAGGAAGAAAATAGTCAACATCTTGGTGAACAAAAGGTATCTCTATGCGGAGATTATAATTTATGTAGTCTCTGAAAGCAAGAGGAGTTGGTTTCTGATTATACTTTCTGGTAGGAATTTGTTGCAGGTAGATAAAGTTTTAAGTATGTTTGGAATATTTTTGTGGAATATCCTTTGTTCTTTTTAGTGTATCTACTGAAATACAGGGCAACTAACACTGAAATAACATCCACAGTTTGCTGGAGGTGAAATTTATCTCTCTTTAAAATACTCAATTTTTGTTCATAATATCTCTTCAAGCATAATTTGTCAAAGCTAGGCTGCAGAGAAACAAAGCATATAGGATCATTTTTAGGTAAAAAAAAAAAAGGTATCTTTTTAGAATCAGGTATGCACTACTGTATGAAAGTAATCTTGCTCTGCTCAGAAAGCCTGGTTTGGCCTTCGGTATGTAAAAAATCAGAAAGCTGTAGCTTTAGTTTTTCTTACAAATACTTGATTCAGTTCTAGTCAGACTGTATCTCTCCAAATGTGACTGTTAGCAAATAGAGAGAAATATTATTATGCCAAGAAGGAATCCAGCACAACATTCTTTATTTTATCTTAAAGCTTAGCTATCTAAATTGCTGGGTGGTTGCAAAGTGGGTGTATGTGTGTGTGGGGGGGGGTGGTGAACCAACAAAATAACAAAGAAACCCCACACTGCTTGTTAGGTGCCAGTAGAGGAGAGTTGAGGCTAAGATTGCTCTGTTGTTTTGTTTGAATCCAGAAAGCAGCAATAAAAATAAATAGTGGAAGAGTTGGCCAGCCCTAGTCATGAAGCAGCAAGTCTATTTTATGGATGTCAGGTTAAATGTCTGTGCTGGCATCCTTTCCAACCCAAGAGGCTAATAATCTCTGCATCTTTGAAACTTTGAGCATGTGTAGCTTGCTATGTGTTTCCTAGCTAGAAACTACAGCTATTTACATGCTTTGTTAGTAGGCATGATCAATTCTTTGGAATATAGACAGACATAGGTCAAATATTATAGAACATTTTCATGTTATGTATAGTTTGTCATGTAAACCAAATGGTGTGCTGAACTCCAAAACATGTTGTGTGCTGAATAAAACAATTTTGTGTTAAACTAACTACAAATGAAGACCGTTTGATTTCATTATATCACTATGGGTTATAAAAAGGGTATAGCAGTTTGAAAGAAACACAGAAGTAGAAAAAAACTCTGGATAATCATTAGGACAATTCAGTAAAGTACTAACTTTAAACAGCTTGTTGCATTGTATGTTCCTAAATTTAAGGGCAGGTAAATTTATATAGGTATTTTAGCATAATGGAGCAGTAATAAAGGAAGCTTACAGAGAAGCAGTGAGAGATAAGTGAATATCTGTGACTGTAGTAAGGCTGCTTGTTCTCATCTATGTGACTTTAGAGAAGCTTTCTCTCAAGCATAAGAACACCTAAGTATCGGTGGGAAGTCCCCAAGGGAACTTTTTCTTCAAATGATTAAGTTTAACCACTTTATTAATAGTTTTAACAAAGTAGTAAAGGTTTCTGATCTGTTCAGCAGGATATTTCATCTATAATAAAATAACTCAAACTGTGAAGTGCATTTTATGCATAAATACATAACAAACTTGTGTCACACACAATAATCTCTTTGAGAGCAAACAAAGTCTGCTCAGTGTATTGGGACTGGGAAAGGTCCTTTTATTCTTGTTGAAATATACAGCAAACCAAGAAATACGGGATGAACTAAATCAAAACCTTTGCAGGAGATTTATCTATTCTTTTGGCAAGCTGTTTACTTTTCCATGGGAGAATCTGGGTTAGACCTCCCTGTGGAGCCCAAAGTTGCTGTAAATTTGATTGTATTAAATGTCACTTTAGAGATGGTGTTTACACCCTTGATGAGTTTGTGTCATTGTTTTAAAGATAAACTTCTACTTTCCAGTCATAAACTTCTCTGAGTGATGTATTATTCAAGGATTAGCCAGCAGATTTGAAGCTGATAAATGTTTGGTGGGTTTTTTTTGGTTTGGTTCTCCCCTTCCCCCCCAGCCCTCAAAACTCAGTGGTTTTGGTGCTGTACTGTTGGAAATAAGGCATAAAATAAAATTAGTTCCAAGTCAGCCCTGTTCTGCTTGTGAGGCTGTTTTTCTGTTTCCAGAATTTACTTGGGTACTGCAATTTCCTATTGACTTCCATGCTACCTCAGGAAATCCTGTGCTCCCAGGTGTCACGCATGACAGCATTTGGTTCTGCAGCAGTGTACCAGCACCACTTCACTTAGTAGGTGAAATTCTTCCCTGTCGCATATAGAAGCTTAACACAAAATTAAGATGGCTCTATACTTCATCCATGCCTTCCAGACATTGATCTCCTCAGGAATTGTCACTAGGGCAATTCAGAAAGTCCTCCCCAAACAGCTACAGCTCTGTAATCTCAGTTCTGTGTATTCCTGTCCACTATCATGCACCCATTTCTGTCTTAAGCTATACACCCCAGGATGTATTTGTCTTCTTAAACCTTTACCTGCCTTTGCAGTGCTAGTGCTGAATCACAGTTGTACTATCAAACATTGGCCAATGTACTATACTAAAATGCCTAAAGCCCTGTGCCAACCCAGTTTGACAGCTTTTTACAGTCTAAGTGAGCTTATTTAAGGTACACTTGTGCATCTTCATGTTTAGTTTCTATGCTAGGAGATTCCCAACAATCTTCTGGAATGTAAAAGCCCATTCCGCTGGAGTTGAGAAAGTAAAATCTCACAGAGTCAGTCATTGACATAATTAGTAATTGCTTCTAGGCATACATTGCTGCAAAATAGTTTTTTCCCGTTGTCTGAGTGTAGGCAAATAAAGCCTAATTTCAGCCAGCTTTTTACATCACTTATAGTCAAATGGTTGTTTCACCAGGTCATATACCAGATTCTGTCTTGAGCCTGCTGGGTCCCCTATTAATACTTAAGCTAGGAAGAAAAATAAAGTGTAGTGAGAATACTAGTCAGAAACTAGTAACCATTTAAAGCCCCTTATTTTTCAGCTGTATGGTTCCAAAATTTTAAACAAAAGCAGATTTTTTTTTTTTTTTTTTTTTAGAGCTAAAAGTCCAATATAACAACAGTGAAACAAGGCTGAACTTTTCCAGTGATGCACAGCATTGCATAGCTCTTTTCATCCTTCCAACATCTTGCAGATTTGGAGTCCCCTCTGCTCTTAGGTTGTTTGTCACCAGTGTGAATGCCATTTACTTGAAAAGAGTTTAGCCTGCTATGGTCAGGGTCCATGATCATCAAAATCAAGGCTGTGGGCTGATAACTCAGTAGAGAGCTACCAAGTATGTTCCACTACTTTTCATTCTCGGTCTTCATACCAAAATAATCGGAGTCCATCCTGATCTGAGTGATTCCCGTTCTAGAGAAAGAGGAAAGTTGAATTTGTATATGAGCAACTTAACTGGTATCTCCTTAGATGACAGTATTCCAATAAACCTCCTTCTGTCAATTCACTTAAACCTAGACTCATGCACTTTGAGATTTGTGTGAGCCCATTGACAAGAATTGTCTGGGTGCACTCACAGGACTTTGCACAATGAGTCCCAGATTTGGCTTTTTTGAGTGAGCAGAAGCAATGACAGTGTAAAAGGCTTGTTTGCCTAATCACTGACTTTCCTTTTAGGAGCTGCAAAATGTCCCTACATCCATCTCTTGTCTGATAAGTTGATGGGAGCTCATGTTTCGGTCTTTTTCCCAATCATGGCAAGAATTAATCTTCTCATCCTTTTTCAGCTGCTATTTTGCACAGATGTGTAGCAGATAATTATCTTGAATTCTTCTTTTCCTTCAGAAAATATGTTTGAAATCATGCAGTAGATTTAGAAGGTATTGCAATCAGGACACAGAGGCAGATTCTCAGGTGGTGTAAATCCTGCAAATTTATTGTAAAAAGTGTTATAACTTGTTTTGGATTCAGTGATGTTTTATTTGAAAGGAATTTGGCTCTTCTGAAGTATTAATTTAATGTTGATTAATATTCTGAGGAAGAATGTTTTTGTATGTCTTCTTTTTATCTTGACCATCCTATCACATTTCTTCCATCAGGTTTAAACTGTATCTGTGTGTCATAGTTATTCCTTTGTGGTAATACCTTGGTGAAATGAAAAAAAAAGAACTGGAAATAATATTTTGACAATACACACTTTCAGATGCTTAACTTGATAAGAAATCTTCATGGGTTTATTTTGGGTATGCTGAAGAACATCGATGCCCACAGCTTAAAAATGTTTCTGTGGTTATATAATACAAAATAAGGCTTCAGATGGGAATTTTGTATTCCACTAAATTTGATCATTGTTGATTTTAAAGCATATTAGATCATCCAGAAACAGGAGGCCTTTAGAGCATCAGGCTGTTTAGGAACAAGTTTTGGATGGTTTTGGAGAACTTCTCTTTCTCCTTGGCATGTTTTTATGCTAACTCAAATATTGGAGATAATTTACAACCCTACTGGTACTATACCAGAGACCTTATGTGATGGAATTTATATCACTTTTCCTTTTAGACATTTAAACCACATGTCATTCTAGAAAAACGAGGACAGAGGGCCAACAAAGGAGTGATTTATTTTCAGTTAAAATACTAGCTACATTAAAACCACATGTTATTAAGTACTGTATAACCAAACCATGCTCAGAAGAAGGCTTATGACACCAAAGCTTGCTTAAAATCTTCCTTTTTTTTTTTTCCCCAGAAAGGTTTGGCAGTGCATACATTAACAGGCTTCACTTGAGCTGCACAGTACGTTGACTATAATTTTCCCTTGATGAAACAGGTTATTAAAGGACCAGAGTACAAATTCATTCAGTTCCTTGTTATTTTTCTCATGTTTCTAGATGGTTGAATTTTTCTGTCTATTTTAGATAACATTGCATCTCTGTGAATATCTCTCCTGCAATAACATGATCTGATTAAGGTTGTTAAGACTGAAACAGTTTTTCAAAGTGAAACATGTATTTTGGGCATTTTACCAACATGAACTCTCATAATGCTCCTGTGAGAAGAGTAAACTAATGCACAGAAGTAGTGCACATGAATTCAAGACCAGAAGGGAAATCAGTACAAAGATTAGAATTAAGGGACCCCAATTTTGTTTTCAGGATGCAGATGCTGAGGACCAGTTTCTGTCCTCATTAAGCTGCACTTCCACACCAGATTACCTGGGGCTTGAAGGGAATTTTTTATGCTAATGTTGACAGGTGAGTTGTCGAAAGCTTAGTGGAGATGACCAGTGAAAGATTCATCCTGTACCAAGGACTTCCACAGTTGCACCAAGCTGCCATGGTGGTTCTGTGCATGTGTGTCCAGCTGACAGTGGCATAGAGAGGGTGCTTGGGAAGCTGGAAACTTAGCTGGCTCACCTGTATGTTCCTGAGGACTTTTAGATGCCAAAACCCTGTCAAGATACTGATCTCAAATAGGGAAGTGGAAGTGGTTTTGCCTCACTGTTCAGATTCTGTTCAGTGTGCAACCTGCATGGACTGGAAGGCCTGTACAACACTTCTGTCTCACAGGAAATCACTGGACAGTTTTAGCCCTAAAAGCGATCTAGCCAGTTACTGTGAAACAGTTAACAGTCAAAACGGGATCAGAAACAGCAATTTTTTTATGCTTGTGTGTTTGAGATCATTCTAATTCAGATGTTACAGTCACATCTTGAAATCATTAATACTACCTTAAGCTTGCCTGGTATTCTCATTTCTTCTGAAATTGTGTAGCTCAAGTAGATCCTAAAGTATTGATTCTGCATGAGCAAAATGCTAAAATTTGTAGCAGCTTTAAACAAAGAGAGGTACAACAGTGTATGTTATGTGTGTTTTATCAGTCCTTGTCTGCCTAATTGAAACAAAGTATATGTAGTAGACAATATAATTTATTAGACAATAGAAAGTTAACTGAATTAAAGCTGTCTAGTTTTCTAACTTGTCTTGGAAGGAGACCAGTACCAAGTAATGTAGGAGATGGTGCTAGTAACTACACAGTGGACAAAAAAAGGACCATTTTTTTTTTACTTTTGCCATTTCTAAATCATAAACTTGCACTAAATTTTACCATAGTATGAATTAATGTCCAAAATTATTAGAATCACCTCCCCAGTAAATCCCTATAGTGTACAACGTATTTTATTACATTTATTTTACCACCCTGGTAGGCACACCTATACTCACAGCTGAGGCTGCTGCCTAACTGCAGTAGACAGTGTGTAAAATCAGAGTAGGAAATACAAGGCTCCTGCTGCCTGCTTTGCCTTTCCTGAAGCTCTGGAAAGCTTGTGCTGCCACCAGCACAGAAAGAATATTGTGGGGCACAATATAGTATCTATTGCTGTGCTAAATTCATAGGAGAAACCCCTTTTGGGCTTCTACCATTGCGAAGCAGTTGGAGCAGCAAGGTTGTCTCTCCAGGCATCCCTCCATCTCATTCCCCAGTTCTGAATTATTGCCTAGAAATTGTCTTCTACTGGTTTTCTTTCCTAAAAATATTGTGATTGTACATTTTCACTAATTCTGATTCTCTTTATGCGTCTCAGATCCTTCCTTATTTTTCCTAATTTAGATTATCACTTATCATTTCTTTGTATTGCATCATCAAGATGACTTGTCTTCTCCCTCTAGATGTTTCCAGATGTGTGGCTGAGAGGAAGTACACCCAGGAACAAGCTCGCAAGGAATTTCAACAAGTGTTTATCCCAGAATGCAATGATGATGGCACATACAGTCAGGTTGAAAATTTTTCATTCAGTATCTTGCATGGCCGGAAAGTCTGAATATGTGTTTTTTGTAGAAAATGAAGAAGAGACAAATGTAATGAAGGGAAATGTAATTTCAAATGTAACTTGTGCTAAGGCTGACGTTAAAAAGTGGAAGGAAAATTCATATTCTGTGCCAAGTTCTTGTTCTTTTTTATAAGAGTTGGCCAGCAAAAGAGCCAAACATTATCATTTATCATGCAATGCACTCCATGTTCTTCTAGGCTGAGGCATCTGGGTCATTCTTGTAGCCCCCTCAATCCTTCTCATCAGATGGTAAAATGCTTGGAGTTTCTGATCTGTTCCTCATTCGGACCAGAAATCTTGTAACTGGAGTCTATATCTTAGTGTTAAAGCATGAACCATGGAGAATTCTTCCGTATTCTCAGCTGAATTTCTGCACAAGCGTATGGTCTAAAACTAATTTACTTAGGTTAGATCATGGAATTAAGAAGGAATGCGGTTAGAAGCTTACTTTGTGATAAGTATTCACAGAATCCACAGAATCCCAAGGGATGGAAGGGACCTAAAAAGATCATCTAGTCCAACCCCCCTGCAAGAGCAGGGTAACCTACAGTACATCACACAGGAACTTGTCCAGGCGGGCCTTGAATATCTCCAGTGTAGGAGACTCCACAACCCCCCTGGGCAACCTGTTCCAGTGCTCTGTCACTCTTACAGTAAAGAAGTTCTTCCTGATGTTAACGTGGAACTTCCTATGTTCCAGTTTACACCCATTGCCCCTTGTCCTATCACTGGATATCACTGAAAAAAGCCTAGCTCCATCATCCTGACACCTACCCTTTACATATTTGTAAACATTGATGAGGTCACCCCTCAGTCTCCTCTTCTGCAAGCTAAAGAGACCCAGCTCCCTCAGCCTCTCCTCATAAGGGAGATGTTCCACTCCCTTAATCATCTTTGTGGCTCTGCGCTGGACTCCTTCAAGCAATTCCCTGTCCTTCTTGAACAGAGGGGCCCAGAACTGGACGCAATAGTCCAGATGCGGCCTCACCAAGGCTGAGTAGAGGGGGAGGAGAACCTCTCTTGACCTACTAACCACTCCCTTTCTAATGCACCCTAAGATGCCATTTGCCTTCTTGGTCACAAGAGCACATTGCTGGCTCATGGTCATCCTCCTATCCACCAGGACCCCCAGGTCCCTTTCCCCTTCACTACTTTCCAGCAGGTCAACCCCCAACCTGTACTGGTACATGGGGTTGTTCTTCCCCAGATGCAAGACTCTACACTTGCCCTTGTTAAATTTCATCAAGTTTCTCCCCGCCCAACTCTCCAGCCTGTCCAGGTCTCGCTGAATGGCAGCACAGTCCTCTGGTGTGTCAGCCACTCCTCCCAGTTTTGTGTCATCAGCAAACTTGCTGAGGGTGCACTCAGTTCCCTCATCCAGGTCATTGATGAAAATATTAAACAGCACCGGTCCCAGCACCGACCCCTGAGGAACTCCACTAGTCACAGACCTCCAGCTAGATTCTGCGCCATTGACCACAACTCTCTGCCTCTGATTCCAATCAACATCACCTTCTGCTGCCTCTGTACTGCATTTCTGTTGTGAAGTTGTGCTGAAGACAATCCTTCTTATTTCAAATAGGGTGAGGGAAGTGATACTGGCCTTCAGGAATTACAATGAAATTGATTTCTAACAGGAATTCCAAGAGTTTCCTTTCTGACAGCTTGGGATATGAATAATGCTGGCAGAAGCACTCTGTCCTGCTCCTTCAGTGGGTGGAACAATATGTTCTCTATGTGGAAAAAAAATCAAGATTGCTTGCTTCAGTAACAGTTTATATGTCTCTTGAGGAACTTCGTTGTGAGGTTTTCATAGCACCTGCACCTCGGTCTTCTCAAATAGGGTGTAAACAACCACATATTTCAATAGTTTTCTCTTCACTCAGTTCTGAAGGACTACCACACTTTGCTTGAAATAAATTTCTTTAAGCTGAAAAATCACATGTAGGACTGAGATTAGGTCCATTATGGTTTATTGTTCTAGGTTTAGTTTGCTGAACTAGTGTTTCATACTCATGTCATGAATGCTGTGGGATAACAGACATATATCTGACAAACTGCACATGGTTCATCTCATTCCTGACAGGTTCAGTGCCATAGTTACACTGGATACTGCTGGTGTGTCACTCCCAATGGTCGTCCTATCAGTGGTACTGCTGTGGCCCACAAAACTCCCCGGTGCCCAGGTAAGACTTTTTGCAACATTGTCTCATGAATAGCAGATTTATGTGGCTTGTGATTAGACTTGAGGAGGAAGATTCTTCACTGCAAGAGTGGTTCAGCTCACAGAAGTGTTGGCGGAAGCTGTGGATGCCTCATCCTTAGGGATTTGCAAAACTCAACCGGACAAGGCTTTCAGAAAGTTGGTCTAACTTTTAAGCTAGCCCTGCATGAGGGCTGAAGTCACTGCCACCCTAATCCTCCATGTGATTCTATGACCCATCTACTTTAATTGTAGTAGTATAAGCTAGCTATTGAAGGGGGTTTCTGCAGTCATACTCATTTCCCATGTGTACTGCCTTTTGTCTTTCATCAGGACAATTAACAGGTTCACTGTTTTTTAGGTATTTGCTTCTGACCATCTTTCATTGACATATAAATATTTATCCCAAATGTATGAGCAGTTGCCAGAATTGCTGTTTACCTTCCTCGAGGCTGAGAGAATTGCACAGACATAGCTCTAAAAATACTTTAAAACTATGTATTGTATGCCTGTTTGTGCTGCAGCACCATTCTCTGTCAGAAACTGGAAAATAGCTTTAAAAAGCTAACCTGTTAATGTAAGTGAAGCTGAAAAAGAAAGTGGATTGGGGTCTTTGAGGGAATTCGCCTGGTCCTATCTACTTCAGTTGTTTAAGCACAATATTGATGTTTTAATAAATAGAGAGAGGAAGAAAGAGACTACTGAGAAAGTTTCAACAAAGATATAAATAGTTAATTCAGCTTCTAAGGTCTGTCTTGTTTAAATGATTTGGAGAATCTCCCATGCAACTTGTCTGTAGGTGAACTTTAGCTGGAAATAATATTTTTCAGACTAATCCTTTTGATCCAGTATGAAAAGTCACCGTAAAATGACAGTCAGTTATGAAAACTAATATAAAATGTTCAGAAGCCTTAAAATAGAGAAAAGTATACATTCATTTTAGTGTAATTATAAATGAATGACATTTTCAGAAGACTGGTTAGAATTGCGGTTTTATGCTTCACTGACATCAGTGAAAAAGAGGTTGTGCTTAGAAATTTTCTTCTAACCGTCTTTCATTGACATTGATAATAAATATAAATCTCAAGTGTATGAACAGTCCCAGAACAAATGGCATTATTTTTGGCTCAAGATGTTGTTGAACTAGTTGCTTTCACTTATAATAATAGTTTCTTCACCTTAGTAATACCAAATATAAATAGAACAAGTTCACTTTTTCTATTTATATTCAGTATTATTGAGGAGAAGTTTCAGTTTAGTTCTAGGTTAGTTAATAGATTATTATAAGAATTATTCTATCATTACAGGAACCAGACCTTAGTTCCTCTCAAAGCTGTATTCATGTGTCTGTCAGATAAACTTCCCAACTGCTTCAGTTTGTTTTTTGGAGGGCTGGGAAATCTTTTATGGAAATGCTAAGGAGAAGGTGATAGTAGCACTTGATCTTAATTTAGTAGCTCAGAGATAAAGAGACTGCTCCAGGGCCCAGGTGACTATGCAGAGTATGATTTTGCTTCATGAAAGATCATGGGTAATTTTCCAATTGTTATGAGACCCTTTGGGATCATCTCTGCACATTTCCTCCCCTGCTTGTATAAGTGCTCCCACATTTGATATTGTATATTGTCAAAGGGCAATATACCCCTTTGTCCCTCAAGAAAGAAGTCCAACTACAGCAGTGTTTGGAAATAAATTTGAAATGCTAGGGGATTTTGCAGTGGTAGCAGCTAAGGTCTTAGTGTTAAGAGGTCTGGAGAAATCTTATTCAGCAGAGAAGGCAGCTACAGATTTTCTCAGAACCTGATGTGGTATAATAAGGCAAAACTTTGCTCTTATATTGCAGAATGAAAGCCTGAAGCACAACTGCACCCTTCTCCCATTTCGCACTATATATTCAAAATTGCCATCTGTTTAGGATAACAGAGGGTTTCTTTTTCCCCCAGGACTGTTGATGTTTTCCAGATCACTGTTGATTCCCTTTTGTACGTTTTTCTTTAGTACCGCTATGCACAGGAATTACAATCAAAATATTAGTGTGTATGCTGAAGTTGAGTAGATGCACTTCTGTTCTAACTAATATTTCAAGGGTGCTGTTTCTTCCAACACTATTGTCCCTATTCAGTCTAATACATGCTGTTGTTGCTAGCCTTGACATAGGCATTGCCTTGCTACTTTCTGACATTGCAGGCAGGTCTCCTGTAGCAGTGGCAGGCTGACACCAGCATGTTTATGTATTTTCATTTGCTTCTGAATATTTTGCAGGCATGATGTTATAGCTATTTCAAAGACATTTATGCAAATTTCTCAGTTTGCACTTACTAGACTTTTTTGAACGGGATGACTTTTGCCACCTTTTTCATCTAGAGGAGAATGTGCAAAGACAACCAAGATGGCAGGTAGAGTTAATTGTGAATGTGCTTTCATAATGATTTTCTCAGAGGAAATGTAATACCATGGAATGTGTAAAAATTTCTTATTTTAATTAAATTGTTCAGTGTTTCTTTTCAATTTTATGTTAGTTCTTCAGTAACTTCAGATAAGCTTTAAATACATATAATCAACTGTGCTGTTCCTAAGTTATGGGATAATTTCTTGCCTTTCGTTTTCTCCCAGTAGAACCACCTTTGACTTTGATGAATATCCAGAAATAGGAAAGAAGAACATGGCAGCCTGGAAGAACTTGGATTTTAATAGAGGAAATATGGAGCAGAATTTAGGATGGGCAGATAGGCGTTTGGATAGCCAATTCCATCCCCTATTCATGTTTCACATTTTCTGTGTGATATTAGATATGTGAAACAACCCCTAGGTTTATCTAACTGTTAATATTGGTTAGATGCAAAACATGATGCTTCCTAAAGCTACTTCAGGTCCGGGGACAGAAAAGTGTCATGTGAATATTTTTTATGTACCTACAGTAGGTGTATGGGCCATTTTTTGCTCAGTGTGTTGTTCTGTTTACTCTTCCTGAAGTTGTCTTTTTTAGTAGACACAGTGTGGAAAGATGAATGTTATATGTAACATTAAAAAATGCAGGACTCTACAGCTAATTTATATAAAACCTTTGTTTAATTACCACGTTTACCTGAAAGAGGCTTTTTTCCTGTCCTTTCCAGTTATTCCTGCACAACGCTTGGTATTGGTAAAACACACTTGATAAATCTCAGAATGTCATTCCACACCATGGAACTAATCTCCACTGTTGCAGGAACAGTGGTGAGAAGGAGAGTAAATCAAACACATTCCCATGACAGCATTAAAAAGAAAGCTCCTTAAAAATGATGAATGTCCCCCAATACTTTTACTAAAGAACACCAGACATAAAAAAGACATTTTTACAACTCCCCATCTCTGTTATCAGCACTGCAGGGAACTGCAGAAATTCCGCAGGTACTGAGTCCTGGGAAATGGGGCAGAAACTGAGAAGCAGGTGTTAAATTAGCATTGAAAAATACAATGTTTGCCTATTGTAGGGTTTTTATGCCCTGTTAAGTATTCTAGGCTTCTGCTAGTGAGACTGCAGAGGTATGGACACATGGGGTTTTTTGTTAAGTAGTTTTGCTACCTTACAATTAAGATTGCGTGATCATTTTTAAGGCCAAAATACAAGTACCAATAAAAATCCAGAAATGATGAAAACAAACATGTGGGAAGGCAATGAACCTTTAAAAATTTACATCACATTACTTTTGTTAGCTGGTAAAAATACCTATCCTTAAATCATGTATATCTTCTGCCCCCATACAGAGTACTTTCCCTATACATACACAGCCAGACACATCCATATGTGAGGAAAAAACAACATGGGAAGATAACATTCCTGTTTCTTGATATCTGCATTCAGTGATTAGATGCCAAATATTTGAGATCATAAATCATTATATATATTAGATAATAGTAGATTCTCTTTTAAATGCCAGTTGCATATGACCTTATTCATAGAAAATGGGTATTTCTAAAATTACAAACCACAAAACTCACATCACATTCCCTGAAAGGTTTATTGTGCCTCAGAAGTTGCTATAGTGAAACTCACTGAAATTCTTGGTTTTGCGGTAAAGTAAGGCATTAATATTTCTGTTCGTTTGGGTTTTGTTTTGGTTTTGTTTTTTGTTTTTATTCATCGGAATCATAAATGGATAGATGGCTAAGCTAGAACAGTACTGCATTCTTCTTGTTAAAATAATGCTCCTGAATCTAATATCCCTCCTTGCCCTCTCTCATTCCATAAATATTTTTATGTGGTGGTTTGGTGGCTTACAGTGCACTGAAAACTTGGAAGCTGGTTGTATTGCCTAACTTTTATCGAAGTTATAAGTTGCTCTTTCTCTTTGTTGCCTTGCTGAAAATGTGAGCATTTGTTGTGAGTATTGAAGATACAATTTTCTAGAAACTTGCAAATGCAACTTCCTTCCACAATTTTAGAGTAGTACTTAAATATATTCAGAAAATGGTACAAAAAAAAAAAAAAAAAAAGATACAAGCTCAATAAACCTTCTCCACTTGAACTCTGAGACAACAAGAAAATTTTCTGCTTCATAAACTGAAAACTGCAGGTGAATCTACGTGAGGGCACAGAATATTCTTTGTAGGAAATTCTGTGAATATTTTTGTTAGCTTCTCAAGACTATTAAAAATTTCATTGTAGCCCAGTGAACCTAATTTTCCTAGCATTCACTTAGGAAAATCCTGGCATCTTAGTGAAATAAATTTCCTAGCATTCATAGTGAATTAAATTAATTGCGATAAAGTTAGCCTTTGTGATTGCCACTCTCTTCTTTCATGCATCAAATTTCCATCAAAATTTAGGGTAAAAAAAAAAAAAAGCAAAGCATAGAGAGAGTAATTCAATTTTCCCTGACTGTGCGTGAGTATTACATAGTCATTATTTCTCACCATTTCGCATACAGATGGAGTAATCTGAAGGCATCTTGGTGTTAATGAAATCTGGAAAGATTTTTCTGATATAAGATGTGGAATATTATATAAATTTCACCAATGCATTAAATTACTTGGTTATAAGCTGAATTTTAAGTTCAATTTATAATAATGGTTCTGAATATACGCTGAGAGACAACACTGGTGTCAAACTGAGGCTTTACTTAGTACTCTTTTTAGCACAAAAGGGGCTATCTGTGACAGTTCATCACGCACATTCCCCATGCTGAGACCTCATTTCTATTCACAAATCGGTGTAAAACACTTTAGTATGGGTGAGAGTCAGACCTTAAATTGCTGCATATGCAAGGGAATTGTAATTATGTGCCGGAGCATCAAAATTCAATTGAGAAACTACAGAGTTAATTGTAACTGGATGAAAGTTGAGGAAAGATTAGATGACTGGTATTTAGTGCAATTAGAAAAACCTGTAATTTTGTATGCAGTACTCCCTAAAACTGGAACATCTTATTTGAGTTCAAGCTAAGCCTTTTACCAAATTTAAGCCAAGCACCAAAAAGCTCAGATCTGGCTTCATCTAGCGTAAATGCAAGAATCTTCCTCCTCTTCAGAGTGAACACATGGATTAGTATTGCAGTCTGTTTAGAGCAAACTGTCCCAAACACACGTGGATATAATTCCTGTAATTATAATGACTTTATTTTTCCTGTCTGCATTAACACTGATTCATCACTAAGTATATTGATTTTCTGGTGATTCAAACATAATACAATAAAAATACACTACCACCAAAAAAAGAAGTGTCGAAACTGGAATATTTCTGTTATGGGTATGTAAAAGCTGTATTAAAAGCTGAATCCTTCAGAAGGTAGTACCAGCTTGGCTGCACTGTCGTATATTCTTTTATGGAGGCTTTAAAATCAGCATGCCAGATTTGTGATTTGAGCTGCCTTCCCTCTGGCAGACTCCTGTGTCTAAACTTGATGTTGAAGTAACTATCAAGTAACAATGCCTATGATTTAGTGGGTTTTCTTATTTAAATTGTCCTTTTAGAACAGATTTATTGTGCTGCAAGATTTTTTTGTTGTTGTTGTTGTTTGTTTGTTTGTTTTAAACCCAGTGATTCTAGTTATTCCAGAGGGAAACAAGCTAGGAAAATTAAGGCAACCATATTATTTCACACACTTCAGAGCATCTGTTAGATGTGTTTTTTTTGGTTTGTTTTTTTTTTTTTTGGTTGGGGTTTGTTAGTTTTGTTTTTTTGTTTTTTCCATTAAAGCAGGTGTACATAAGAAGAGACTGTGGTGAGAATTGATAGACATTATGCTTTTTAATTTTTGATCACTCTATGTAGGTCTTCAGAGAGAAAACTACCACTTCTGAAAGTGCTTTTTTAAAGCAGCAGAGACAGATCTGTTGATAAGAAGTGGCTAGGAGTCAGAATCATGCCAGTGGGTGTAATAATGAGACATAAGCAAGAAATAAGGAAGTATTTATATTTTAAAGCCTAAGGGCAACCACCTCCTGTAAAAACTACTAAAGAAACCAGTAGATTCTTCATTTCTTGGCAACTTGAAATCAAGACTGGATGCTGGGTTAGAGTCCAGGCTGGTAGGGTAAGCTATTAAACCCCATCTCCTGCAAGCTTCTTGATACCATTTCCACCACTGCTGTCTCCTTTTGTAAGGGCCAGATCTCTGGGGATGTCTCCTGCAACTAACTCAGGCTCAAACTCAGAATAATGCTGTGTCTCTGCCTCCACCAACACACACACTTTTAACACCACCATAGGGTTTTCAGAGGGCTTTGTGTGAGGCATTTAAAGCAAAAAGGCTTCAATGACTCATTAAATCTGAACTATTTTTCTTAGAAGACATATTAAAAATAAAAATAATATTTTTTCCGGTTAATTCCTTTTTCCATTGCAGGTTCAGTGAGTGAGAAGCTGCCACAACGAGAAGGTGCAGGAAAAACAGGTAAATATCTTAGCTGGCCTTTAAATAGAAATTAAAATATCTGTGGAATACACCACTGTAATTTTCCATAGGCTTAAATTATGAATAGTTATTCATTATGTATTACAGCTACATCTATACTATGTATACATGCATATATGCTATTTATTTTATGTCTGCATTTTAGTTATCTAGTAAACTTATAAGTATAAACGTATGCATATATGTATGCATGTATTTGTCTATATATGCATAGACAGTATGCTTTTCCAATCTCAGCCCTGCAAACTTTGCTATTCTGTGCTGTTTGGAAGATAACTTTTATTCCCATAGCTACTCTGAAATACTTTCCCATACTGTTTGCTTGCCCTGGAGGACAGATTATTCTGTCTGTTAGATAAAGACAGCATTCTGCAGTCCCAAAATCTCAGGAACTGGAGTCCTCACTTTATTTCCATAGCAATCAGTGCTTGAGACATCTTGGACCCAGCACTTTGTTCTATATTGTGTTTAATTCATCTGAAGGCTTACAGTCATGGCCAGATAATTGTTATTGTTAGAGATAGATCATGGTGTATATCTTGTTGGCAGGGCAAAATCTGATGAGGCTCCAACATAGCTGGTAGATTTAAGTGAGAGAGATGTCTATGCTTTAAACAAAATCAAAGCTTATGTTCCCCAAACACCTAAAAGAATTTTAAATTCAACTGAAAATAGCATATTAAATGTAGCTGTCAGTTACAATGGCATAAATTAATTTTAAAGAAGTTACTCATTTGTGTTAATGTTAATGACTGTTTGGTGCACTGTAAATATAATTGAAATATTTTTTTTACAGGAACTTTTGCAGCATTGTAGTATACCCAACATTTAAATAAACTATTGTGCAGTTAGGTTAAGAAAATCAGTACTTCTTTAGATGCTAATAATTACAAAGAACTGGTAAATTGTTCCTTCATGTGTTTCCAGGCAGTTGTGGGTTCCTCTAACCTTAAATTACCCATTTGCTTTAGGTCAAGACTTTCATTTTCAGCTTTGAACTGAATGAACTATCCCATGTATGAAACTTGTCTGGAATCCTTTATTTTTGTTTGTGACTGTGGCAGCTGAGCTGCTGAACCATAAATGACCAATCATAGAACAAGGAACTGGAATGAATGCTATTTATCAAGTCTTCCTTCACATCACACATATTTGTGTCTAAAGTGATATGGTTGCATTTTAATCACACCCTGTTTTTATGCTCCAGCACAAGTCTGCAGCATGGACGGCCACTGACCAGGTTCTCAGGCAGTCCTTGGCTCTTCTCAGATGCTGCTAACTTCCTCTCCTCACCCTTTTTCCAGTCAGTCTTTAAAGTCAGTCTTTAAGCATGCTTCAAATAAAGTAACGTTGTCAGAGAGATCACAACATCTTTAGGGACCTTCATGGAGCAGTGAACAGGATCAGCTGAGTGAGAGCTGTGCTTCAGTTTCACAGTCAGTGTAGTAAAAACTGTTCTGTAGCTCAGCTTGAAAAGGCACAGCAGTAGTTTTTGAAATGACCATAAAACTTCCTGTCCATCTTTCCTCTGCACATTCCTGCGGACTAATCAGAGGTGTCTGGATGAGGGTACCTTGATCGTGTTATAACCCACCAAGCTTAGGCAGGTTCACAATGTTCTCACTGCTGCAGGGAACATGTTCCAGGCCTTCAAGTGTGAGGACTCTATTCAAGAGACAGCACAGACTTAGCCTGAGACAGTCTCTTCCAAGATGTCACACAGAGACTCAGAAGAGAAGATGACCTGGTGGGCCATATCTGTTGCAGTTGTTAACCTTGCTTTCTCTATTTCAATACTGAAAGAAAATTTCCAGCTGCAGATTTTGGAGGTCAGTTTGCATGTTTGCGAATTTTCACATTAAACTGAGCAGGAGTAAAACTTAAAAGATAATTCCTGAAGTGTCTTCTCTGGCCCCAAAGTTTCCTCCTCTAATCAAGGAAAATATTCATACAATCTGAAAAGCACAAGTGTCAGAGGTGGGATCACATCCCTTTTTTCTGATTCTTAGCTGACTGCAGGGCTATGCTCTCGGTAACTGAACTCTTGACAGCAAACAGATGGTTTCTGTTTAAATATACGCACATATGGACTGGTGTGCCTGTGCCAGCCACAAAGACCTATGCAATTAACCTGTGAGATATCCAATTAACATGAAGATGAACTGTGACTCTGTTGAATGTTGTTTTGAACAATGGAATGCCACGTGCATCATCATTCTTAAAGGGGTTTTCTGTGAAAAGATGATGTACCTGACAGTGCTAACAGAAAATGAATGTGGGCATCTTCCATCAGATTAAGGGTAGTTCAGGACCTGAGTTATAGAGTTATGGAGTGAATTTAATGCCTTTTAGGTTATACAGATATCTTGTACCAAGTGTTTGGTCCATTGATGATCAAAACCAAACCTCTTTATTCTTTTTGGGGGTGGGGAGCGACATGAGGCCAGTTTTATGATTCAGTCATTAAACATCTGTTGAGTTTTTAAAAAATAAAATCAATAAACTGTTTTAAATGATGCTTGAACAGAGTTCAAAAGGCTAACTTTGACTGGGCTGAAAATCACCAAAGTTGCAACATTATATCTGAATTTCATGTAATAACATAAGATCAGATGTGTCATAAGCTGAACCTGTGTAGCAAAAGCAGATTAGAGAAATGTCATTTAAAATAAAACCTGACTTTCTGGCTGGGGTCTTGGGAATATTTGCCGACTGTAAGATACCCTCTGAAATTCTGCGTTTTCTGAATCATGCGCTGATTGATGATCTAAATATATATCTTGATTCTTAGTACACTAAGATACTTGATCACCTCTCTGAAATTAATCAATGGTCTTATTCCACCACCCAGAGGACACCACAAAAATGCCAGCAAAACTAATGAAAAGTGACAGTCTGTTAATGCATTGGAGCAAAGTAGCCTGTCATTGCGTGGATGTGAAGAATGAGCACTCTTAAAAGATGTCTCTTCATGCTTTTGTTAGAACATTTTGCAGTGAAAATGAATTTCTACTGCTGCTGCTTTGGTTTTATGAAAAGCATAGAGGTTAGTGTGCCATGGCTGAAAATCTGGTTTTACCTGGTAACTCTGCTGTGAACTAGGCTGTGGCTTCCAGAGTCCTCTGCATGATCTGCATAAAGAAAATAAAGATTTACAAAAACAGTCTCCGGGGTGATGACCTCAAAGAGAGCAGGGAAAAGGCTATTCTGACTTGTATTAGCAAGAAGAAATGGAAACAGATATAGTGTGTTAGCATTAAAGCTGCTCCTCACTGTTACCGTGGTAGGGCTACGTGCAAGAGGAAGCTTCTCAGTTAACTTTGGTCTAGCTTACATGAAAATGCCAGGAAAACAACCTGGAAACTATGTTGGTCAGAGATCCAGTTGTGAAACTGCAAGAAATAAAACCCTTGCATGGAAGATGCTGTCTACTGACGGACACCTGGTGCTGGAGTAAGCGCCATGCTACAGGAAACAGCAATGACTTGAAAGTATGTACTAGCAAGTCCTACAGGTCATGTTTAACCAGTATCTGCAGTAATTTTAAATAACAAAAACATAATAAGGTAAAGATGGGTCTTTGGGTACTGCAGTCTCTCACAGTAAGCTAACTTAAAGATTTTTTCGTATTGAGGTTTTCTTTTGCAGCACTACTTCCGCTGTGCTTTAGTAAACCTAAATTTACTCACATCCTCTTACAATTTCTGTAAAATTTCCTCTCTCTTTTCTTGCAGTAATGGTTGGTAGCAGATGGATGGAGATGGCTGACTGGAGGATAAGAATTATGCAATGATATTCTGATCCTTTAATCTGTGAATCTTGCTTATAAGATCAGTTGACTGTTAAATATATCATGCTGGGCCGAAAGAAACTTTCATTTTAAGGTGTCAACATGTCTGCAGCCACTCATTTGCCCCAGACTGCTTTTGCTTTCACAGGTCTTACTCCTTCTATATATCATCCAATTACTGACAGAAATGCTGATTTTCTCAGTTATAATCTATAGGTATCAATGTACAGCTTTAAAAATGAAGAATTACTGTCCAGGGAGCAGCCTGATCACTTCATGCCTCGTCAAAGACCCTGCAGTCATTTCGCCAGCCATAATCTCAAAAGCCATCCATTTATACTCCATAGTCTGTAGACGTGATATGTCTATTCTGTGTAGCACTTATAAATAATATTTAAAATATTTGTTTACCGGCCGGGGCTATGTGCAAATCATTAGTATCAATCACGCATGTACACTTATTTAGCTTACTCTCATAATTGTAGTCTCCTTGCAAATCTTTTCCATTCTGAATTCAGATGATGCCTCAGCTCCCGCGCTGGAGACTCAGCCTCAAGGTGATGAAGAAGGTGAGCATCGACAAGAACTTGACAGTACGGTTCTAAACTATGCAGTACAGACTGTATATTATAATATCAAATGCTACCTTAAGAGTTCAGGTAACTACCTCTTAAGCAACTAACTCTTAAGAGTCAGTTAGCTGCAAGAAAGTGCAAACATCTGTACATTTTTCCAAATCACAGAATCACAGAATCACAGAATCCCAAGGGTTGGAAGGGACCTAAAAAGATCATCTAGTCCAACCCCCCTGCAAGAGCAGGGTAACCTACAGTACATCACACAGGAACTTGTCCAGGCGGGCCTTGAATATCTCCAGTGTAGGAGACTCCACAACCCCCCTGGGCAACCTGTTCCAGTGCTCTGTCACTCTTACAGTAAAGAAGTTCTTCCTGATGTTAACGTGGAACTTCCTATGCTCCAGTTTACACCCATTGCCCCTTGTCCTATCACTGGATATCACTGAAAAAAGCCTAGCTCCATCTTCCTGACACCTACCCTTTACATATTTGTAAACATTGATGAGGTCACCCCTCAGTCTCCTCTTCTCCAAGCTAAAGAGACCCAGCTCCCTCAGCCTCTCCTCATAAGGGAGATGTTCCACTCCCTTAATCATCTTTGTGGCTCTGCGCTGGACTCCTTCAAGCAATTCCCTGTCCTTCTTGAATTGAGGGGCCCAGAACTGGACACAATATTCCAGATGCGGCCTCACCAAGGCTGAGTAGAGGGGGAGGAGAACCTCTCTTGACCTACTAACCACTCCCTTTCTAATGCACCCTAAGATGCCATTTGCCTTCTTGGCCACAAGAGCACATTGCTGGCTCATGGTCATCCTCCTATCCACCAGGACCCCCAGGTCCCTTTCTCGTTCACTACTTTCCAGCAGGTCAACCCCCAACCTGTACTGGTACATGGGGTTGTTCTTCCCCAGATGCAAGACTCTACACTTGCCCTTGTTAAATTTCATCAAGTTTCTCCCCGCCGAACTCTCCAGCCTGTCCAGGTCTCGCTGAATGGCAGCACAGTCCTCTGGTGTGTCAGCCACTCCTCCCAGTTTTGTGTCATCAGCAAACTTGCTGAGGGTGCACTCAGTTCCCTCATCCAGGTCATTGATGAAAATATTAAACAGCACCGGTCCCAGCACCGACCCCTGAGGAACTCCACTAGTCACAGACCTCCAGCTAGATTCTGCGCCATTGACCACAACTCTCTGCCTTCTTCCTTTCAACCAGTTCTCGATCCACCTCACTACTTGATCGTCAAGCCCACACTTCCTTAGCTTATCTATGAGACAGCAAACCCAACAAAGTCTTTATTTCATGTGATAGTTTTGAGATGACACTGCAGTCCAACATTAGCAGTTTTAGTTGTCACTACACAATGCAGAGACAGGTATTAAGCTTGAGTCAGAGTGCAGATCTAAACGGAGTGTCCAAGTAAGGATGTTAAAGGGTAAATTCTGTCCGCAACATATTGCCTAGTAATATTAAGGTTGATATTTTTTTTCAGGCTTATACGAGTCTGGAGAAATTTGGTGCTCTGTAAACTGAAAGCTCAAGGCCTACATGCAGTGATTGTCCTGTGTTGTGGCTGCCTTACTATTCACTGCAAATCTCACAGAATCTGATTGGAAGTTATTACATATTTTGTGTCCACACTGGGAGATTTTTATTCTGATTAAATATAATTTTAGTCTGAAAGTATTGCTTTCAACCTTTTGTATGAATTGGATAAGGAAGAAACTATTCATGCTTTTGTATGAATAAAGGTTTTAACTGGTCCAATACAAACCAGTGTGTCCCTTTATTTTTAGATCCATATGTATTTAAAATCAGCCAGTTACTATTCAGCTGCTAGTAACTGGAAAAATAAGATAAATAAAGAGGTAATATTTAAAATTATTTTTCTTTTTTTCCCTAGATATAGCTTCTCGTTATCCTACGTTATGGACTGAGCAAGTAAAGAGTAGACAAAACAAAACCAATAAAAGCTCAGGTAAGAAACTTAAATTGTCCTTACTTTGCAAAGCTCCCATGAAGACATGAATTATGCCTTGTTAAAACAAGCCATTTAATTGAAAGCCATTTTAATAACCATTATGCTTCCACTCTTATCATATGAAAGCAACTCTATGATGGTCATTGTAATGATTTTGTAGGCTCATGCATCATACGTTCCTTTTATATGGAGGTATTTTTGGCTAAGTTTTACTACATGTAAATTGATATTACTCCATTGAAGTTTCTGGCTCACATCTGTGTGCATCTGTGAGTGGATGTGACATTTATTTTTTTCATTCACTTTAATTATCTGCGCCTTTGTTGTCTACTTATATTTTTGTAGGGTGATATGTAGCAAGAAGGTGATTGAAAAATGACGGTGTGGGTTACAAGTATTTGGTGGTATATCTTAGGAGGCAAACCCATCAGAAACCAGTCATCTGTTAACAGGAAAGTGGAAAGACAGTGGTTTTGGTTTTTTTGCTACATCATCCACCTGTTATTTACAGCCTGATCGCCAGTTTAGTGTGAATTAATTACGTTGCCTTGTTTTGTAATTGCTGAATTTTGGCTTTATTTTTTTCACCATTCTTCAGAGTTGAGCTTTGTAAACCTGGAGTAGGAATGTCAGGTGAATGTCCTGAGACAGAAAACCCTTATAATATTTGAATAGATCCAGTGCTTTGGTGGATTACAAGTTTTGCTGCCTTCCTTGCAGCTCCTTCCTTTCAGTGGAACAAATTTCAGAGAATCTGGGTTTCCTGGTGTCTTTTTCTCTGAAAAAAAATTTAATTCAGATGGAAACATTAATGATACAGGCTGTGGTTCAGTCAACTGCCCAAAAGCACACTTCAGATCCAGTGGAAACTGAAGTTGTGTTTTTACATAAAGTACTGTGTTTAAATATTTTACTGAATTGAAGCCCAAAAGGATTTTAAAAGAGAAGCAATTATCGAAGGCAGACTGACATATCTTTACTAATAGGTTTATAGATTTTTAACATCAAAGCAATCATTATTAACGCTTTTTCCTCTTCTTGATTCTCCAGTAGGTGCTCAGGGGAAGGACCTTAAACAAAGTGTAGGCAAGAGTTTGAAGCAAACACTTTCTGTGCTGGACATTTATTCTGCCATTTCTTTACTCAGTGTTAGCAAGAACAGAATTCCTTTGGGATTTCTGTTGTGTAAAATATATGCATAGAAATAAGTCACTTTTAGGGGTGTTAATTTAGTTTTTATGGTGTTAGAGACTAGAACTAAAGCAAGAACTCGAGTTTGCAGTGGAGCTGCTGGAAGCCAGTTTCAACACACACACACACACACACACACACACATAAATAAATCAGAAAAACAGCAGAGAAAAGTTGGGTTTATTACTATGAAGTTGTAACCTTCAGTCCATCTAAAGACATATTTACAAAGGAAGAGAAACCAGAAACATAATCTGTTTTATGATTATTAGCCCATAGTGCATTAGCATCAAACACATGGTTGTGTTGAATTTGCTAACAGGACTTGCTCACAACTGTACTATGTACACATGTATGTATGTATCTCTGGAGGGCTAGCAGTTGCTGCAGTCTTTGGTGCCATAGGTGAACTAACAGAAGTCAGCAGACACTTTGTAGCCAGCCTTGCTTTAATTTGTTGGCATACCTGATGCGCCAGAAGCAGCCACTAGTCTCTCTTCTGAACTTCTCTTGTATATGTAATGTAATATGACATAATCAAGTCGAATCTAGGTGCTAAAAACAGTGTCCCCACCAGTTCTGCTAGGCAGCATCTCTCTTCCAGACTCCAACGTATAATGTATGTCAGTGACTGTATATTTATAAGTTGTTTTGATGGCTAAGCCTCACTGATATTCAGTAAACAGGTCTTTTAAGGTCTAGGTTAGATTTTCCCATTCTGAGTGGTGCCAAGGCTTTTGGGAACATCCAGAGAGAATGAACTCTGCGCTGCTATGTGCATGGAGGAACCTCATGACTGAATCCACTGGACTGTAAACTAACCACCTTTGGACACGTAGGCTTCAATATAAGGGATAAACGCAGTTGTCTTCTTTACTCAGTTTGCTTAGCAAACTCTGATTCAGACTTTGTCATACAAAATCCAGAAATCTTACTAGAATGTGTTTGTTGGAGTAAAATGAGGAGAATTTATGTCTTCGTGTAAACTGCCTTTGTAAAGACGAAACCCAATTTATTCATAGTGGATTAAGTTTTCCTTTGTTGTTCCAAGCGCTTTCAAAGAAATTCTTCAGGTGCAAATAACTCTATGACCTAGCTCTGCCTGTAGAAAGTAACTGAAGAAAAATAATTATGCTATAAATTTCAAGCAAAGTCCAAATATCCTACTTAAAACTATTTTAGTCTTTATTGCTATTATCTTTTCTATTTTTTACCTGTCCTAATATGTCATGGTCAACAAAGTCATGAACATAAAGGAACTTGTCTTGACCTGAGAAGTCCATCTCCTTACAAGAATGTTTTTGTGAGTTAAGGATCATAAATTAGTACATTAAATCTACTGTACTCATTCTGAAGAGGTTTGCTTTGGCTTCTCTGCAAATGATCTGCCAGTTACAGTTAGCCAGTAAAGTCGGCGTAAGCTTTTAGGTTTTGGAACATAGAAAATAATGGCTTATGAAATTCTAGTTTATATTAGTTATCCAGTACTTTCATTTGATTAAATCAGACTAAATTAATTTAGCACAAAGTAATGGTATTTGGGAGATGCAGGGCATGAAATTACTGGATTATGTATCCATGTTTTATAATGATTTATAGTGCATATTCTTTTTGTTGATTCAGAAAAATAGGCCTTTGCTGCTTACTAAAGACAATTGGAGAGTGCAATTGAACATACTAACTTTTGATGATCAAATGTTACTTGTGACAAACCCCCCCATCAACGCTGGGTCATGTAACAGTAGCTCTGTTTAGAGTGGTGGATTTGAGCTCCCCCTCTGCTTGGCCCTGATAAGGCCACATCTGAAGTACTGTGTCCACTTCTGGGCTCCTCAGGACAAGAAAGACAAGGAGCTACTGAGAAGGCTGCAGCAGAGGGCCACAAGGGTGATCAGGGGTTTACAGCATCTTTCTTATGAGGAGAGATTGTGGGAGGTGGACCTGTTAAGTCTAGAGAAGAGAAGACTGAGAGGGGATCTCATTAATGCAGGTCAATATCTCAAAGGCTGGTGCCAGGAGGATGGTGCCAGACTCTTTTCAGTGGTGCCCAGCAACAGGATGAGGAGCAATGGCAATAAACTAAAGCAAAAGAAGTTTCACCTCAACATGAGGCAGAACTTCTTTATGTTGAGAGTGGCACAGCACTGGAACAGGCTGCCCAGGGAGGTTGTGGAGTCTCCCTCTCTGGAGACATTCCATACCCACCTGGACATGTTCTGTGTAACCTTCTCTAGGTGGCCCTGCCTTGGCAGGGGAGTTGGACTAGATGATCTCTAAAAAGTCCTTTCCAATCTTAATGATTCTGTGATGCTGGCATGGTTTAGTGGGAGGTGTCCCTGCCCCTGGCATTGGGGTTGGAACTAGATGATCTTAAGGGCCTTTCCAACCCTAACTATTCTATGATTCTATGAGTCTATGATTTTGTGATCTCCATTTTAGCTCTTTGTTGAGGACGACTTTCAGAATTTTTGAAAGACTTTTTCTTTTCAGAGTTAGGAAAAAAAGTAGGCATCTGGTTGCTAAAATATAGTGTTTGCTGAGATTGTTTTATACATGTGCCTTGGTGCCTTTGCAGGTATTTTCTTTGTTTGTTTGCTTGTTGTTTTTTTTTTTGTTTCTTTCAGATTCTTTTTTAAGCCCACATTCCTAATTTCTTCTCCAGTTTCACAGAAAATATTGTGGCTTTGCCACATCATATTGACAGAAATAGAATTACAGCAATCGCTGTCAACCACAGAAAAGTGCATTGAAAACACTCAACATGGGACTATATGGCTTCTGATTAAGACATTATAGCAGCCAACACACTGCTGCCTGTATGTGGACTTGGTGTCTAAACTCGTGCTGTAGTTTGTGGAGGTGAGATCAAGTGGAGCCTAGAGAGCAGCCCACATCATCGTAAAGTCAACACCTGCACTTGGCCAGCTACCTAGATAGCTAGACCTCACTGAGTGTGGTGACTGGTTTAGATTTCTAGCTGATGTGAAGGTATCTATCCTGTAGATGTATAAACTTTATCCCACCCAGAATCAGTTGAAAGTCCAGGTAGTATTCTTTTAAAGCTTGTCTATTTTACAAAGACCAGAGGACAGGTTTTTTCCTTGAAGAAACTGAGTAACTTGGACTATGTATTCAGTAGTTGCCAGTTATTGTGGCTTGAGGGGTAGGTGTAATTTTCATGTGAGTAGAGAGCACATGACAGTACAGATACTTGACTTTGATTCGTGTGTTAAACACATGAAATGAGAGGGTAGAAACGTAGGGCCCCTTGCAGTCAATGGCAGAACTCCCAGACAGTGTTTGAACAGCCATTCATACTCTGACTACATGCTACTAGTTCGCGCAATAGTTCACGTTTCATCTGGATCAAGCATAGGCACGTGATGTAGTGCTCTGTGCCAGCTTTGTACTCTGTGCCAGTTTTATGCTTTAAGCAGGTGCTGGAGGACAAGCTATACATGATCCAGCAAATAACAAGATTGGCCCAGCGGAAGACTTTCTGGCATAAAGGCTGCCGAGGCAGGGTCAAATTGTCAAAACTCCTAACTCATCCATGCCAAAAGTAGCGGATCATGTGATTATGACAAAGAATCCTAAATCAGAATTTGTTGTCTCCTCAAGCTATAGCTTTAGTGACTCCTCAGGCTATGGCTTTGAGAGTGCCAGAGTTCAGCCAATTCTGGTAATGTAGAATCATCTTCAGTGTCATTTTTTGCTTTGGCTGTGCACGCACGAAAGGAACATATAGCTTTTTATTTAATTTTCTGACACAACAGAGTAGTGGTTTATTGCTGCTGTTTGGTACAGATCATCAGTTTCAGGGCTTTAAAACTGTTACAAGATTTTATCAATTAGCCCCAGAGGGCTCAATCTAACAGGAGTTTCATTCTCAAAACCCCATCTGGGAGAACACTGAAGTGCGCATACTGTAATGTAGTACAGACTGCCTGCAAATGCAAATGAAAACAGCGTAATATCCACTGTGAATACATTCTTAATAGACTAAAATAGCGAATTTAAGCTAATAATGTAACTAGCAATTACCTGTCTGTATCTGTATGAAACAGCTGCTTGCATTCGTCTGCCCATATAGACTGACTGTTGGCAGTCTGCCAGTGAGACTGTTTAATGTGACAGAGTGACATTCTAAGATTTTAATACAGTTTTTATTGCCTTGTCATCTGACTGCATTAAAGCATTTGTACATGTGAGTTTTTCTCACATGGAAACTATGTTGGTTTTCAGTGAGGTTTCTGTTTTTTTAGCTTTGTTTTCTTTCTCAGAGGCAGTTCAGTGGGATCCTGGGATCCCTGTGCACTGATGATTCCCTGAAAGTCACATTCTTACAAAGAACCAATACAAAACCCGTTCCATACTCCAAAGGTCACGTTCATTCCAGACTGAACCTGGCTAATGTCCTCCTGCTATGCCTATCTTGGCAAAACTCAGCTCTGAAGTTAAAAAAGCCTGCATGAAAGAAACAAAAAGATGTTGGTTTTTTTTTTCTAGAGGAAATAAATGTAGGAGTTGGTGTGTTTGCCCAATCACATAAATTCTAATAGCTGTTCCTTTCTAAGCATGGCAAAATGAGAAGCTTATAGACAGGAAAATGAGTAACAGCTCAGTGACTTTGTATTTATTCTCATAAATGGTTGCATTTGCCAGATGTTGCTTTTAATATTGACTGAAGAGAAATTACGTGCAGTTGAAAGTGTTAGAGCTAGCAAGAAAAAAGTAAGATCCCACACTTGTGTTGTAAGTACAGCCATTAGCTGTAGCTGGAGAAATCAAAAGCATGGAAATAAGTTGCTGAAATATAGGCATTTCATGTCTTCATATGGCTTAGGGTATCTGATATGTGCAAGGGCTAGAGTTATGACAGCCTACTGGAAATCAGTGATGTTCTGCCATGCAGGATTGATGATAGTCCAGAGTACCTAAAATGGCATTGAACTGACCCTAAGAACCTCAATTAAAACCATGAAAGTAAGTAGAAGGCAGACCTGTTGATTTTAAATAAGTCTTCAAACCTACGAACTGGTTATTAAATCTATACATGCATTCTGTCAGTGGGAGCTCAGTCCATTACAGATGGGCAGTCAGTCTCTGCCAAATTCAAGACAAGTTAAAATATAGATAATACTACTGTAAATTTTATAGCTTGGGTTCATCTGCAAGTCGGTTCACAAGAAAAGGTACTAGCAATTTTTGATTACATCTACAGCTAAAATCTGAATGTTTTGTGATGCCACAGATCTGGCTTTTGGGCCTTGTAAAATCTGTGGGTGATGGAAGACATCAGCTGGTAGAATATTTGTTAACTGGTCTATTATCTCAGAAAGCTGGGTATGAAAGATAAAGAAAAAAGCATTGTGAGGAAGTTAAGTACAAAAAACTGATACAGAGGAGGACTGGAAGCTTCCAGGCCAACAGTCTTGTGGCCTTCTCAGACTCTCTAGGTTAGCTCTGGTTGCTAACTCACTAAAATATTCCCTTTAGAGTTCTTGAATGAGTGAACTATTTGGAGTGAACTATAATTTGTGATTTGTATTTTACTATAAGAACAGTGTAAAGAAACTCTGGGGGAGGGAGATGTGTGAGGCACTGTCATATCTTGTTATATCCCCTACTGTTTTATTTTAAATATTTTGAAGAGCAGGAGGTAGTTCTCTTCCATTATTTTGTTGGTTTGGGGTTTGGTTTTGGATATTTTTTTTTTTTTCTGTCAAGAATCAAGAGTTTCAGTGTAGTATTTTTTTAGAACATTGGTTTCAAGATACTCCTTGACAGCTGAAAAACTGTTTGTTTTTTTTTTTTTGAAAGTACTGATTGTTCACACAATTAGGGCCAATTAGTAAATGGTTGACTTAGCTCCTAATGCAGAACTTTGTCTTACTTTTCAGTAGCAATTTTTAATGATATGGTAGTCTTCACCGAGCTATTATGCAAAGGGAACAGTACTCTTCACCCTCTTCACCTGTGAAGAAGATTACTCTTTTTATAGTCTTTAGTCCTTTTGTCTTGCCTTTACCTTACTTTACTTGCCTTGCCTTGTCTGTCCTAAATTGGTAAAGGAAAATTACAGTTTTCTTTTAGCTCTTTCAGCCTCTTCTGAGAAGATAAAACTTTCCAGACCTCCTCACAGTGCTTGTATATTATGAAACATTCTTAATTTGCAAGTTGCTGGATCATGCTTATTACTGTCCTGTTTTTAATAATCCTTTTCACAAGCATTTTCATTTATCTTCATTTTAATTTTACATATTAGTCCAAAATCTTTATAAAGATCAAGCACTGACATTTCCACTTTTTTCCTCCCACTACAGGGGAAGATCTTCCCATCTTAAGCCATTAAAAAAGAGTTCTGTTTTACATCCAGTTGATGTTCTTTATGCTCAGGATGTTCCAGGGTTTTATTGGACCGTCAGTGTGGGACAAATAAAAAAAAAACAGGAAAAAGCAGAAAAAAAAAAATCTGTTTTATACAAGGTTGATAATTCTGTTTTATTGTTTATGTTAAAATTTGATGCCAAAAGATAGTAATCTTTCCTGACCATTTTTAGTTATATCATGTTAGTTTCTGCAGCGAGTAAATGACACAACAGCCCTGCTTGAAGTTCTCCTTCAGCTTTTAGACATGCACTCCCCCCTCTACCAGTAGATTTCCCCAGTTTACCAGACATCAGATTATATAATCATAAAAGCATCAGTAAATTTTATAAATCCCAAGAGGGATCTCAGGCTGCCAGTCTATATTTTAATAATAGATGCAAAAGAAGTTATGTAAGTCACATTAATGCACAGAAACATACTGGACTGGATCATATCTAAAAACATAATCTTTATGGGAAATAGATAAATCTTTCAGTCAGGATAGTCTGAATCTAGCTATGGCTATAATATGATTCCTGGGTGATATATAGAAGATCTTCCAAATATATAGAAAGTCTTCTAAATTAGAAGTCCAGCAGGGTTGACACCATGAACTGCCAGGCCCTCCATCATCATCATCCCAGTGATCTGATAGTTGGGAGAAAATATCCACGTTCATAGTTAGGAGAAAATATCCACGTTCATGCAAAAATGCCTTCCCTTCCCTGCTTCCTCCATGCCCACAGTTAATAAACCCAAAGGCAATGAACAAAAACTATAGAATCATACACCCATAGAACAGTTAGGGTTGGAAAGGTCCTTAAAATTATCTAGTTCCAACCCCCTTGCCCCCCTCACACTAAACCATGCCACCCAAGGTTTCGTCCGACCTGGCCTTTAACACTGCCAGGGATAGATCATCCACAACTTCCCTGGGCAACCCATTCCAGTGCCTCACCACCCTAACAGGAAAGAATTTCCTCCTTATATCCAATCTAAACTTCCCCTGTTTAAGTTTGAACTCGTTACCCCTTGTCCTGTCACTACAGTCCCTGACGAGGAGTCCCTCCCCAGCATCCCTATAGGCCCCCTTCAGGTACTGGAAGGCTGCTATGAGGTCTCCATGCAGCCTTCTCTTCTCCAGGCTGAACAGCCCCAACTTTCTCAGCCTGTCTTCATACGGGAGGTGCTCCAGTCCCCTGATCATCCTCGTGGCCCTCCTCTGGACTTATTCCAGCAGTTCCATGTCCTTTTTATGTTGAGGACACCAGAACTGCACGCAATGCTCCAGGTGAGGTCTCACGAGAGCAGAGTGGAGGGCAAGATCACCTCCTTCGACCTGCTCGTCACACTCCTTTTGATGTATACGTTAGATCTCTTTCAGAATCACCTCTAGAACTGAAGTGTGAAGGTCCGTTTCAAGTGCTGCTGACTTATACGGCAGTTAAGATTAAAGAGCAAGCATTGTGGATTCATCATACTCAAAAATGATAATGATGTTAAAAAAATGATAACTTCAAGTCTTGCTCTTAATTTTAATCAAAGTCATCCAGTGAGCTGTTCTGGCAAGACTGTTCTGGTTAGGTAAGAGAGACTAGACTGTTCTGAGGACAGTAATGGTCTCTTTCTTCCATAGAGATAAGTCAAATGACCAACTTTCCACCTTTCCAATAACTAAGAATTTTTTTCAAAAAGCCAATTTTGTTATGGTAAAATACTCCCCTGTTAATATCTTATGTGAAGAATGGAATTCTGCTGCTTGGTCTGGCCACATTCTACACAAAAGCTCTGCAGCTGATGGAAATATGGACCATGGAAGGACTGGTAGCCGTGTAATATGAATCAGTTCTGGTGGCTGGAAGTCAGTTTTGCCTCAGTTTCCTGAATGTACATTTCTGACAGTCTGAATTAATTTCTAGATATTCCCGGGTAGATCAGGTTATGGGTAATCACAGTGGTTTAAATTTAGAGGGATTTTTAATGAGATGATTTATCACATCTGACTTCCAACTTTCTTATTTGCCAAACCATGTATCTCTGAACAAACTTCCCAAAAAGATTGACAGCTCATGCTACAGTTCATGCATTGCTTAATTGTTTTCCAAAAGCCAATTCTTTACTTTTTCCTTAATTCTTGAAAAAAATTGCCATGTGATGCAGGAACTTTTTGAGGCTTCATCAATACTGTTAACATTTTCCATTTGGTACAAAAGCAAGAGAAATTTAACTTCTACAGGGACTTTTGTGGGAGGAGTGGAATTCTCTCCAAAACCTTAGTGTTGGCCATATGTCTGCAATGCAGCTAATGAAGCATTTGTTTTTATGGATTGTTAAGGTCCCGGGTCAATAGTGTCATCCACGGATCCTTTACCTTAGCCTGCCCTTGATGCAGTACACTGGCTTGGGACCAGATTAGAGCCTCCTTTCCATGAAAAGCCACACCAAGGGTCATAATTGGCACAAGGGAACTTGTTCTAGTCAAATTACATTTCTAAAGTATGTAAAACCACTTCGAGATCTTTTCATCTGCAAGATGCCATATATACCCCAAGTATTGTATTATTACTGGCTTGTTTTCTGCTTCACTCCACTCTGTCCATCACGCTCTGTCTAGATAAATGCTAGACAGTGTTTCCCCTGCAGTCTACACTGCCTAGAAAAAACATTAACTATAGTTGCCATAATGCGCTAGATTTCTATGTTACTGGAGAAGAAGCAGTGGTTGAAGAGACAGACCACTGTTTTTCATTAAGCTATTTTTAATACCTGTTTCAATTTAAGAACAGCAGGCCAAGTATCTGCATTCAACCACAAATAAAACTATATTTAAATAAGATTAAGGCTGTAAATTAAATTTCAGATCTTAAATTCTCTTGGTACATTACAAAACACAAGAGAAAAGAGAAGGCAAAGCTTAATATACCAAAGTAGTTGAAAATGCAGCCTTCTATGGAAAGAATGACTTCTTAAAGAACTTTTTTTTTGAGAAGATCTGCATTTTCAGCTTAAAAAAAGTTTGTATTTTCAAAAAGAAAATTCAAATAAAAACCCTTCAAAAAGATGAACAGTTTTGTCTCAAAACTCAGAATCTTGATTGGTCATTGTAATGCTTTGTGGCAGTTGTAATTTTGAAACTTCATTAGCTTCTCCTTTTTCAGGGGCCAGGGGTCCTTAGCCTGATTATACATGCAGGATACAGTGGTCTCCCCAGTTTAAAAACTCAGAGATACCTCAGGGAACTTTTAGGCATCTGTGATTTTTTGATTCTCTGGGAAGCTCAACACAAAGAAACAACTTGTTCTGGGCTTCATTTTGTTCTCATTAAAAATCACATATTTATCAAAAATAAACACTCAAAGTGAAAAACAGCTTTCATTTAAAGATCTGATTTTCCATTAGAGACAGTCACAACAAAATTTTTCAACCACCCCCATTACAGTCATAACCAGGTATGAAAAAAATCTGTATTATTGCCACCTAAACAGTGGGGTTACCTGTTCCCATTGTTTTCCAGTGAGATTGTAGTGTTATTCAAACTTAACACTTCTGTTGTCCTTCAGTGAGTAAAGACAATGTAGCAAAATGAAAAGACTTACTGTCCCCTATTTGAATGACTTATTGGATGCAGTTTTTGTGGGACTAGAATGCATTCTAAATGCATAAATCCCTCAAATTTTGGTGACTTGTAATGCCCTTGAAGTGTTTTCCAGTGCACCCAGTTAGATCAGGGCAACAGAAAATACTTCAGGATTGTATGATCTGTTCTGGTTCAAATTGTAGGAATGGTTGAGTGTCTCACCAGCCAGAAGTGTAAGTAACTTATGATCTTGGATGTTTCTTCTCTGACTTTCCTCAAACTCCCACCATGTACCTAAAGCCATAATCTCAATAGCCCTCACTGCCTGAAGGTAATGAGAGGTTCCTTATTCTCGTTGCTCTCCTGTTTAGCTCAGTAAAGGCTATATCCTGCCTAGCTAAAGGGGCCTACAATTTTACTGTCTTGCGGGGCCTAATCATGTTTAAAAAGCAATCTAAGATAATTTTGGGGACAAGATTTTTAGTTCCTTTGAGTTGATACAACAGGGAATCAGCAAAGCCAAAAATATCAATATGTCAGTGGTCTGAAAGGTCACTTTTGCCCCTTTCCCTACCAACATCCCAAGTATGAAACAGTGACTTCTAATGTAGTCACACATCCTGTAGCTCATCCCTTTAACTAAACAGTCTGATACAATAATAGCAAATGACTGTAGGAGGAGACAGTTTAGTTTCAGCAGGCATGAAGCCTCATGTTACTCAAAGCAGTGTAAATAGAAGTGACTCCACTGCAATTAGAAGAGTAATGCCATGGGAAGCCTTATGAAGAGAGGAGAGAATCAGACCTGGAGGAGGTTTTTTTTAGTATTTAAATTTTCCTCTAAATGGGGACATTAGTGGTACAGGACTGATGATGGTGGTGCTGTCTCTCTTGGAAACATACTGAATACTCATTTCTTTAACAGTTAGAATGTGGTATATCAGTCTGCTGGATCAGTGATAATAGGACTGTCCACCCCAATTCTGCTGCTATTGCATAGCTGGATTTTCTCTTGACTTTAATGGATGTGCCCTCAATACAAGGGCTCAGCTGCTCCACTTGTATTGCCAGCTGAAAGAGTGACCTTTCTGTAAAATTTCATTCTCTCCAGATGAGACGATGAGTTTTGCGCATTGAAGCATATTCATATTCAGAAGCATTGAATATTCATGCATACTTTCGTGCATGTCTAGGAATGTAATCTCACACAACTAACCATATGCTAGCCTCAGGGATGTCATGATGCAGTTACCTTTTCAATATGCTTGTCAAAATGAGCCTGTATGACTTTTATACCTGTCTACAGCAAAGCTAGAGGAAAAATGACTGGCTTCAGATCTTTCTGTCCCCTGTATAACTGAGTAAGAAAGTTAGTGGGTCAAAATGCTATCTTTAAGCTTAATTTATTTTTTGGCATACCTGCTTTTGTTGGAGCCTTATGTAATTTTACCATTGTCTTGCTTATCTATAACATAATCAGTCATCCTCACAGTTGGTGGCACACACAGAATTCCCTGTTCTGAGTCCTTTCTTTGCAGTCTGCTTTCCTTTCTGTCAATAGTGACTTCACTGCATGTTTCTTGATACATAGAGAGACAATTTCAGGGATAACTTGTCCAGCGCTGGTATCCATACTGAAGGATACAGGAGGGTACCAAATTGCAGGAGCAATTAGGTGTTTGATCCTAAAGCTAGTAGAGTATATTTTCAGCATTAATCCAGTAAGTAAGAATGTTTCCATAGTCAAGGTTGTGAGTTTTTTGTGAAGTTAATGGTATTTTGCAAATAAAACTCAACGTAAGTGTCATAACATCAACATTGTTCATCTGAGTGACCAGTGCTCAGAGTCTTGGCCTATACTTTGTGCCAATCTTACTTCCTCAGGATGTCACTGGGGAGACTTAAGCAGTCTACAAAGAATTGTATGCAAAAGCATCTGACGTCAGCCAGTGCAAGGAGACAGCATGGTTTCATTGCTTATATTCAGGGCAGCCAGCCAGGAACTCCCGGTCTCTAACCCTGGCTCTGCTTCTGGGAGGGCTGCTGCAGTCTGGACAAATCAGTGCAAGCTAGAGCAAAAGTTTCAGCAGAGAGATGGTTTATACAGCTTCTAATATAGGACTATTTAATACAGTAAAGAACTTTACAGACTCTTATGGTATAGGAGGTGGAAGGGAAGAAAAAGATTTTGTATTGACCAGTTGAAATACTTGAATTTCTCCAAGTGAAGAGGCACAACCTAAACCCTTTCTCTCAGTTTCAATTTTGCATCTAGACTTCCTGCTTTTTGTTTGTTGGTTTCTTTGTTTCATTAATGTAAATGATGTCCTTAGATTTTCACTCTTTTTCCTTGCAATTGATTGACAACTTCAAAGACTCCTCCCTGCTTTTCTGCAAACTCTACCTGCCACTGGATGACTGCAATAAATGTATAAGTAGAACAGAAGTGAAAAGAGGATGCCCATGACTTTGGTGCAAGGGAGAGCCTGTGTCTTGACTTCCATGTTATCTTTGTCTAAATGACTCTCCTGTAGTTATTCACAAGCATGACCCAAGGAAAGCAGGTTTGTAAAAGCGCAGGCTTTTCCAGTCTTATTTAGCCTGTGTTTGCTCCTCCTGATTGATGAAAACAAGTCCCATTAAAGGCCCTTGTGGACTTCATTAATTATGATAGTGGTTGATTGGTTTGGTAGAGATTTGTTTTATAACAATAGACATATTTAATTAGCAACAGCTCCAGTTATGACAGCTTCAAAACCTCCTGGGAGCATCATGTACCAGGCTTCCTTTTGTGTTATTTTCAAACCATCAAACAACCTTTAATCTTCCCAAATTAAAAAGAAAACAAGGCATACAATGTATAATATGTAGAAAGAATAACAGAACTCTCTTCACATAAGCGATAATAAAAACTTCTCCTTATTAGGTGACTGAATGCCAACATTGCTGTTTCCTGTGATGCTTGTTATCTGGAAAAGTTAAATATTTAGAATCTGTTATTTGAACAGTACTGCTAAAACCAGTCCTTTGGATTTTCTCTTGTTGGTTTCAGAGAGCCTCAAAATAAATGAGGTATATGTGTGTGGGGAGACAGGATGGGAGCAGGTCTGAAAGGGATGAAACTATTTGTGGGAAACAAGCTAAGGAAACGCTTTTAAAAATAACACTTTCTAAAAGCTGTTTTTTACTCTCACACAGAATGAATTGTTGGACAATACTTACGTAATGCTTATTCTATTGGTACAGGTCATTTATGTGGTATGTTAAACACACTTAAAACTAATACTCTTCTGAGAACTTAAAGTAACCATGGCTTGTAAAGTATCAAGGATCATTAGTCACACTTTAAAACTCAGTTTTACTGGTTCAGAAAAATCTTTGACTTTACTACTATGCATCATCAAAGAAGCCTTTAAAACTGTTCTGGGTATGCGAGGGACCAAATTTTCTGTTAGTGATCCTTACTGTGTACAGTGGAGTGGTTCCAGTTTACAGGAGCAGAAATTGTAGCCTGGACTTTTCAGTATGATAGGGGTCTTCCATTCTTCAAAAGCATAGGGATGTTTCACTATCACACCATGTTTGACATTATCTAAACTTCAGAGAACTATTCCTTTTTAAAAACAGATATGAAAGTCGGGTGGAACTAGCGTTTTTATTTTTAATTCAGATTGCCCTTGTTTTTCTCCAAAGTTTGAAGTTTCTCCAAAGCCACACCAAGGATTTGGCATTGCTTTTGAAACCAAAGCACAAGCTGAGCTGTTTAACCATGGCCATATGAAGAAAAAAAAAAGAGCTACGTAAAACTATATTAAAAAGTTGGATCTGAAAGAAATAATATTAGAGTGTTCTTACTGGCTTTTATTCTTTTGTGGCTCATCCTCTTTATTGCATACAAAACTTTGCTGAAATCAATAAACAATGTTTTATCTGAATCCTGCACCTCTCCTGTTATGAATATTGACTTCCTACATGCTAAATAGTCCATTTTGGATATACATGTGCTGCGGGGAAAGACCTGGACAGCTTTTAATCTAAGAAGAGCCTTGCATTTGTGCAGGGTTAAAGCAATGCAGTTACCTTTTGACTAGGCTTCATGTTCATGTTGTTTGTTGAATCTCAGACTGAGGACAAGAGTTAATACATTCCGGGAGCAGTGTGACTCAGCAGATGATAGCACTTTACAGTATTTGCTTCTTGCTCTGTTAAAAGACTTCATTGCACAACATGGTTTTTGTAATTAGAGACACGAGCAATAATATGCATACTCATTTTCCACCTGCTTCCTGCCTTCTCTTTGACAAGATGAAGAAAAGCAAGTCAGTATAAAAGTGGCCAATTTTTTATTCATCTGTCATTAATTAACTTTTTAGGGTGCAGATATGCTCTCAGCATGGATAGAAGCTTTATATACTGGAATATTTTAAATCAAGTAGGTTTGAAGGGTGCATATCTGAGAGCCCTGGAGGTGGAACTGTTCTGATCAGTCACTGAAGAGGCAATAGGAATGATGGAAGCATAAAATTTTGCATTATGGCTGTCAAAATAACACTCACTGAAACACTGAGGGAGAGGAGGATTTCTGTTTCAACAGCTTGTTTAATCACTGCATTCCTGCTCAGTGCCAGAGGGCCAAATCTGTACAATTATGTGATGCCCATGCAGTCTGCTGTGGAATAGACAGAGGTGCATATTATATTGACCATTTTGTAAGGTACTCTGAGACGTGTAGAAGGGAACCATATAAACGCAAAACAGTAGTCTCTTATTTCTTGAATACATCTGCATATTTTTTAACTTGCACCTTGGATCATGTTCCTGTAAACCAGACGGAAGCCCTCCTTCCTGCTGGCTTCTGCAACAGTAGTCAGGGTTCTCTCTGTAAGGTGGTTGCAAATGAGTTCATGCTTAGAAAACAAAGTGTAGGTGGAGAGCAGCCACCTCAGGCAGGAGTTAACCAATAAGACTGGAAAACACTGCATGATGCCAACAGCATTAGCAGTGTGGACCAATGGCAGGAACATGTCACAAACTGCAGCCACAGATGCCAGTGTACACTTCTGAAAATAAAATTACTTGCGTGCCTAAGGTCAAGTATCCAAAGTCATATCCAGCACTGATGTAAGTATCTCGGTTTCCGAAATGGTGAACAGAAACAACCCCTGTTTCACTGAGGAGAAGTGCTGGGTTGATAAACATTCCCGTAAACTGGCTGGCTTATTTAAGTGCCAAAGTATGAATTTAGGTACTCCAGTTTGCACATTTTGTTTTGTAATTTTTAGTAGAGCTGTTCAAACAAATACCCTCAGCTCACCTGGCAAAGACTTTCATTTTCACAGCTCTGTGGAAAAAGTGAACTGGCTTTATTTCAAGTAATTATTTAAAAATGAGAGGTTTTTCCACTGGCAGAAGACTAACATTTGCTGGTCAATATACTCATAAAGCAAGAATGGTAGCTTTGCGCAATTTTGTTTAATGAATGAGCCTTTAGATTGCTATAGCAAATTGGCCAGCCAGCCACTGTCTTTGGGAAAAGTCAGTGATTTTCAATTGCTGTAATTTTGGGTGGTGGCTTTCTTGTTTAGTTGGTTTTGCAGTTTCAATGCTATGGCACTCTCTGCTTTGGCAGGATGAGGCAGCCATAGATAGCAATAGGAACTGATATTTCCTCTTAAGTAGGACAAGCAGTTTCCAGCCCATTTGGCAAATAATTGCTTTCAGGTGTATCCTTGCAGGATAGGGCAGTCTTCTGCACAGTATTCTCTCTCATTTTAGGATAACCAAGTTAGCAAAGTTGAGCAAGAGCACCTGGAGATGATAACCTATCTTCTTTTCAGTTTGCAATGAGTAATTGCAATCTAGGCGATTGTCCATGGCTCATTGAGTAAAAGGGGATGAGGGACCTCATTTCCTCAGGTTTTTCACTCTCCTTATGAAGACTGTTGCCATGTGATTGACCAGCTGGCTTAAAAGAACTTTTGATTTGTGTTAAGGTTGCATTCAAAGATCTGTTGTAGAAGGCAGGATGTAAACTTGGTCTTTGGATCAAGTCTGGCTAATGCAATCCCCTTTGCAAAGGCTTGCTGCCACTTCCTGACATTGCTGTTAATGATTTAACAAAAATGTGCTACTCTTGGTTCACTGCTCTCACACATTTCATAGATGGTATAATAAACGTTTGAATCAGGATGTTTAGGATATACATTTTGGCTCTAATGCAAAATGCATATTTGAAATAACTCAGATTTATAGTCTATTTTTCTCTGTCATTTATCTACAGCAGGAGTAAATGCTAATACTTAACCATTTAAAGCCAGATTCTGTCATGCTTGTAGATGGAAGACTAGATTCTTTGTGAGTGAGTGGACAGACCTCACACTACTGTTCTACTTAATTTAAATAACAATGGCAAAATATAGAGTTATATTTTGTTTAAAAACAGCAGCTAATTTGACTCCTCATAATCTGTACAATGGCAGTGGGAGAATTCAGTGAAGGAGAAAAAAGATTATAAATTAATAATTAAGTAATTGAAATTATCAATAAGTAAGGAGGAGAAGTTTGAATATTTACATAATATTCCTTATCTCTAACTAATAAGTTGGGCTAAAAATTAAACAAACAAGCAAGCAAGCAAACAAACAATGCCAAAATAGCAGGATTTTGAGGTAATACAGTTAATTTTCTTTTACAGTGTTGTGGTTACAATTGTTCTCATGGTACTCCTAGTGTCTCAATTTCTAAGAAAAAGAAAAAATTGCAGAGGTATGTGTAAAACCTTTTCTAAACCAGAAACTCTTTTCAAAAGCTCCAGTAGACAAGTGGGTTTGGATTTTAGTTAAAGAGCAAGTCATCTTATTTTCATGTGACATATTTGTCTTGTGGGATCACTAACTTGTCTGTTGATGGAACCAGAATTTGTGTGTTGCAGAAATCCTGATTTGATATAGTGCTACTTGCCTGCTTAAACCCAGGGTAAGAGTTGAGAAAATCATGGTGTATACACATAGATTAGATTGGTTGTTATCATATTCTTTTCAGGTAAGCTAAATGGGGGCTGGTGGTCTCTGTGGTTTAGATCTCTGTTTTCATGGGCTTAGTGCTTTTCCAGATGGTTCTCCTTGAGTATTGCAATGCCTTTGCATACAAGCCTACATAGATAAATGAGAGCATTTGTCTGTGATTTATCCTGCTTTGTTCAGTGGAGTAAACTACATAAATTAATTTTTAGGGCTGCGTTGAAGCCATGAGCTTTGTGTTTAGCCACAATAATTCACCCAAGCTCTAGAAGTGCAAAATAGCGATCAGCTGTACATTGAGAACATTTTGCAAATGCACACAAGGGGCCTGAAATATTTTGTTCCAACAAATTTTCACAAACAAGGAAAAATATGGGTAGGAATGTTGCCAGCTTTCTCCAGGCCTTAAGAACCCTCATGCTGATGCATATCCAAACCTAATGTAAATCAAAACATGTGGTGCCACATGAGTATTAATAGTGTAATTTAGTCTTAGGTTTTCATTGCCATCTTGATGTTGGGGCTAAGGTTGAGTGTTTATTAATGTTACCTATTCCTTACAATCAGTATTTGGTCTATGAGCAAATGTTAGCCTTAATTGCAAACATACTTGCATGTGAAAATGTCCAGCTGAGGTCTGATGTATTGTCCATTGAATTTAGTGGGTATTTCGCCGTGGATTTCTGCCGGGGGAAGATTGGGCCACATAAATACTTTTTATTTGATTTTAGGTTAATGAATAGTCTTTATAGAAGTTAGCCACATGAGCACATGAATTCCTGCATTTGTTTATAGCCTTGAGCTGCATTTAATTTCTGTTAGAGTTGAGTTTATTTGAAACTGTCAAGAGAGGGCAGGCAGACAAATTCTTGTAAGAACAGGTCTTCTTAAGAAAGATTGATGTGAGATGCCCGTACAGTGGCCATGAAGGATGAGGAGAAATAACTTTGTTTACATAAAAACTATAAAGTTGGCATTTTAAACTGCATTATATCAAAACATCTACTTCAGAGAAGGAATCTGCTATGCTAGAGAAGGTCTAAATGAAAGCTGGAAACCCTTAAAGAATAGGTAGCCATAGAGTTAACACCTTTCCTTCACTAGAATGAAATAATTTAAGGACAATTTTTGCCATTTGTATTGGTTTGTAGCAGGAGTAGACATGGTGGATTCTGGGTGATGACATGGGTCAGCTACAGATAAAGAACCTGCTAATTTGCCTTGAAGATGCATATTTGCTGGTTAGGAATAACAGAGCACTATTGTAATGGATCATTTTGCCATCCAGTCAAGGTACAGTCTTCTGCAGGGAGAGCATAGCTTGAATAGAAATTATCCTACTTCCCACTGCCTTTCTAAAGTGAACATTTTGGTCATATGTGGAAATACAATTTGGTGTAATGTAAGTGGAAATCCATTCAATGAAATTTGAAGACTATGAAAACTAGTTCAAAATATAAAAACGTATTGGAATCAGTTTTCTTGAAGCCTGTTAACTGCACTGGTTCAAGGAGGGTTCATCCTAAGCAAACGGATCAAATTCTTTTCCCTGTGAGATGTGAACTCATTGGAACATTGTATGGGTGACAATAGGATGACTATTTATGCATCCTAATTATTATGGTTGTGGAATAAACTAGCACAAAACTTGTGTAATTAAGTATTTGAAGTGTTCTAAAGAGGTGCCTAAATTAGGCTTATTAACTAGGACAGACAGATGATTTGATTAACAGAAATTGTCATAGAATTTAAGTCCCTACATACTGAAATTTGGACATGAATATATGCTGTCTATATCCTCTCAGAAACATGAAGCAACTGCAATATTAACTGTCTCTAATGTTACACTGCACTCCTAGATCATGTGTATCACTTTTTGGAGTATTTTTGTTCACAGGTTTCTTGTTACCTGCTTTCTATAGACGACATTGAGCTTCAAGTCCTAATAAAAAATCCCTTTACCCTGGAAACCAGTATGTCTAAATTGTCCTTTCATGGCCCATTATGATAATGAGGAAAGGAGAGAGCAGGAACCAACTGAAACCAAATTTTCTTGGAATGGATTCTGTTTGTCATATACACATTGTAGGGTTAAGAAAATTGGAGGAAAATGTTTGTATAGTGGCAGGAAATGTTAAAGTAGCATACAGATGCCTTTGTAATTTTATGCAGATTTGGCAACTTGTTTCTGCATAACATACTGAAATTTAGACATACATATAGTGATTTACATTCAAGCAAAAAAAAAAAAAAAAGCCTCCCATATTGTTTGTAATCATGAAATTCCATATGTTGGGAGAAGCTGTGATAAGACACAATGCAACAACTGCCAGAATTTCTGAAAGAAGGGAATAAAACATCTCCTGTTACAAGACCAACAAGGTGATAATCATAACTTACATAGTAAGTGATCAGCGGTTTAGATGTGCTACAAACAAATGCACAGTTACGTAGTTTCTTCAGAATGACTTTCCCAGAAGAGCCTCCTCTTTTTTCCTCTCTGACACCCCCATGTAAACATTAATTAACAGTCTAAGTAACACATCAGAGATGAATAAATGGAGTCTTTCACAAATAAAGATTTACGGTGTTATAAAGTACTACTACTGAGGTATTTTTCTGTTCATGTAAAATAACTTAATTCATTGAAATCCAGACTGTTTTCTTAAGGATAACTGGCAACAAGAATTGGCTGAAGATTTTATAAGAAACATGAAACTTATCCACAGAGTTTGTCATTAGCTTGAGTATCTTTTACACTGACAAAAAGATGCAACATTTTAGCTGATTGTTTTCAGTGGATGAAGGCATCTTGAACCAGAACAGGAAAAGTATATTTAGTAACTACTTTTAAACTGTAAAGGGAAGAAATAGAATAGCAATATGACATAGGAAGTTCAATGTACATTACATTTAATCAGGTTTTGAAACTCAGTTGTGAGCAGCAGTTTTACTTAATCATTCAGAAAGTCTTTGTTCAGAGTAAGTCGTAGGGTGGTGCAAAGGCTTTTGGTGTAAAATTGGGCAAAAAGGTATATTTGATTACATGACAGATGTGTGTGTTGAATCACTTACGAACCTGGAATAAAATAGAGTTTTGTATAGAAACTGCAAGAAGGTTTATCAACCTGAAATTAAGGATCCCGAGTCGTAGTGTGGCTGGCTAACATTGTAGACTATGTGGAAGGGATTTTTCAGCCATCTAATCATTTTACTGAATTAAGATGCTTGGAAAAGCATCCACTTTTTCCAGCAAGATCAAACTGAAGGAACTAAGTGAAATAATAACAGCATAAGCATACACCCTGAAAAGAAGCTAGAATGTCAGTGCTTTTCTCTTTCCAGAATGTGTGTTATTGTAGCAACTCATTCCATAGAAAATTTGATGCTTTTTAATGATTAAGGTATTTATCCTACTTGTATTGTGGCACACATCTTATTCTGTACTGTTCATTTTATGAACTTCTGGTATCCATCTGTTATGGTTCCAGATCTTTGTTGATATTAGATTGTTTGGAGAAACTCTCAGACATTTTCTAGGTTAATGACATTTATCACTGGTTCTGGCAAATGAATGTTTGTTGACCATGACTCTTCTGACATTACAAAGGCAATTATTTTTGGTATGGTAGTGCTGTGATAAGAGCTCTTAGTCATCACAGAGCTACAGTCGCATCTTTTCAGTACTCCTGTTGTAAATAATTGAAAGAGAAGTGTGAAAGGGAGTGAATGGTTCCCTCAGAGAGGAAATTACAAAGACTAACACTCTGGTTCTGGGAACAGCAGGCAACATAGTAGGTAAGCCTGATAGCTGATCTGAAGCTTGTTAGCCATTCTGTAGGGCAAGAAAATAATACATTTTTATGCACTTTTGGTGAATAAAATGGATGAACAGGGTTCAGCAGATTTGTAATGAAGCTCAGTCATTTGGCACACAGTGACCTGACAGATTCAGTGACCAGTCCATTACACTAATTTATATTTTTTCCAATTTGTAAAAAATAATTTATATTTTATCCAACACCTAATTTAGGACTAATAATAAATTCCTCCTCTTGTTACAAATTTACATTCGTAAGGGAAGAGTAAGAGATTAAAGGTTCCAACAAGATGAACATCCTCCTTGAAAATATCATAGTTTCTTTTATATATGGGGTTTTCCTTGCCTTGAATGCCTCTGCTGATGCTGCTCTTCAAAGACAGACTTTTCATCACTACAGTCCTCCCAGGTACAGGAGTTTTACCTTGGTGTTTTGTATGACTCCTGGGCTTTTTGATCTGTTTTTCATACACTTATGCAATTAAGAACATTCTTTTTAATCTTTAAACCACCCTTTGATTGCTGTTACTGGCTGTCCTGTTTCCAATCTCACTTGTAATGTTAAGTTCCATGGGTTTTCTGACTGTTCCTACTAAATGTAAGCTACATTTGCAACCCTCCTTTAACATCTCTGCCACAATACTGCTTTTTCTGTACCTCTAGAACTTCAAACCAGACATATGGGAAAAAAAGGACCAGAACCAGCCTGACCTAGCGCAAGAGAGAAATTTCTAGCTTGAGCAGCACCTTGCAGAAAACTTTGCCTAGGCAAGTCAATCAAGAGAGTAAAGACAATTTAGCTAGATCTGTAACACCTGCTCTAAAATCACCCCATCACACATGTCTGCGCTGGCCCTCAACTCCAGTGGTTTTGAGTCAGCAGCTCAGTCTTTCTCTGGTTGTTTCGATCCGCGGAAACTAGAGGTTCCAAGAAATTAGGTGGTGTAGCTTATGAAAGCAGCTGAACAGTCTGTATCTGCTTCTGCCCTGGGAATTCTCCACCGCAGCCCCTCCATGCTGTTACATTTTGTCTGTCTGGATGACCTGACTGTCTAGTCTCTGTATACCAATGTATTTTCTAAACAAAGCTGAGAGCACAAAAATGGATTGCTCCTCTGGGTTTATGAGAGATAATAATACCTGCACATCTGCCAGACTGTTGCTAGTTACAAGGATGTAAAATGAGAGAAGGTCGCAGTAGCTAAGGGAATGTTCCCAAGGTTTATCAGTCTGAAAGAGAAGAGAATTCAGTGGAGTTTAAGGAGGAGTAATGATTTCCACCCTCTCACTGCAGCTGCTTCACCCCATTTGCTCCTTTTTGCTTGGTTATATATAAAACATAAGAAGTGAACAACTAAGACAGCTGATGTATTTTCCAGGGTTGTCATACCTTGTAACTTGATAATCATCATAATCCTGATTCAGCAAGGGGAAGATTTATTTTGGTTACTTGAAGAGGGTGACAGATTTCTAATTCGTGAAACCATAGCTATTTCTGTGAAGGTTTTAACATGCAAATAATTACCTACTTCCCTTTTTAAAGGATTCTTTCTGTCCTCACTACACTGTTTTACTGCATACAGTTTATTATCTAAACACTGGTGCTTTGAGAGCTATTCAGTCTCAGTTTGTCAGCGGGTGGATCAAGAGAGAAACATGCAAAATCAGTTTAGCTGTTCTGCTCAAATACTGTGTGAAACAAAAGAGGAAAAGAAAAAAAATCAACCAAAGAACTGAAAAAGCACGCTCAGTCTGTGTCTTGTGATCCTGCTAGCAAGTGATAGCTTGTTTCTTAAACCTTTTACGTGGACTGGAACAAAACACACTGTTTTGGAAAGCAGGGTATTGCATCGATGGAATTTTTTGCCATTTAAACTATGAAGGTGTTTAACTTCCTGCCACCTTTTCAGAAGACTTACCGGTTTTGGTATTCCGCTTTAGCAAAAAGCTGGCAAGGAGCAGTAGCATTCTGGACATAACTAAAACTTTGTGTTAGGTTTTGTCTACAATTTGCAAAGCGTTTTCTGAACCTTGTGGATAAAGTGTAAATGAGATTAGATTGAAGCTGAAATTCATTACAGATGCACTAGAAAATCCGGTCAGGATTCAACTTATCCTTCTGTTGGTTAACAGTGAAAAATCAAGATGTGTGACAGATTCAGAGAATAAGTATGCTACTAGTCTTTGGCTGAGGAGAAGCTTTTATTGATTGAAATTCTAGTAACTTGAAATTTTTCTGTCAATAATGTGTCTGTAGAGTGCTTAACCTTCTTGTTTTTCAAATATTTAATTTTGTTCACTGAGTTAATTTGGGAATTAGACAAAAGCTGTTTTATTAAACTATATAAATTTCACATGATAGGAGACTGACTTTAAGGTTCCTGAAGAAATAATGGCTTGAGTAAATAGACTGAGTGATTTGTTATGGCTGCAGTGCCATGTATACCAGTTAGTAGTGATCAGAACCTCCTCAGCAGAGGATTTCTTTTTCCACTTGGTGTGAAGTGACTGGCATTCTCAGGCCCTGGCGTTTCTGCTCTTTGCCTCCTGATTCCTAGTTTCACATAAAGGCTAGGGATGTGTAGTTATGTAAAGTTTTCTAATATCCAGAAGAGATCTGGGACATATTGTTAATGCAGATATAAAAAATATTGCTTTTTCTCATGGGTCTTTGGTCTCTAGAGCAAATTATACATCACCACTACCAGAATTGCCAGAAAAGAAGCGGAAGGCTTTTCTCACGGTATTAAGATATTGTTCCAAAACTAGAAAGAGCAGAAAATAAATACCTAAATGACTGTCTAGATGAGTTCATGTAAGGAATTCTATGAAATTGGATTTTTTTCTGTTCCCTTGGAAAACCGTCGGTGGTTTAGGGGCTGTGGAGTAGGTGAGGATGTTTTTTAAGGTGGCAGGGAAGGTATTTGGGTAACAATAGTTTATACGTAGTATGGGAAACAGGGTGCCCAGGTGTTATTAAGGCTGTATTATGAAGCAGCTGTATGAAAAGGAAGCCGAAGTTTCTGACAGTAGACAGCATAAACCAATGTAGCTGTTATTTGAGCTGTAGTGAGCCTCTTAAAATTCAGTCTTTAAAAGCGAAGTAAAAAAACGTGTTTGATAAATCTAGCAAACCCTTTCCGTATACCTTCATCAGTATTTTTTCTTTTCCTTCCAAAAGCATCATCATGTGATCAAGAACTTCAGTCAGCCCTGGAGGAAGCTAAACAACCCCAGAAAGACAATGTGTTCATTCCAGAGTGTGCTCAGGGCGGCCTCTACAAACCAGTGCAGTGCCATCCTTCCACAGGCTATTGCTGGTGTGTGCTGGTGGATACTGGGCGTCCCATCCCTGGTACATCAACCAGGTAAGTAAATACACATTCATTGCTCTAAATTTGTAGTGAGAAGATGCCTTAGTGTGCATGTACTAACTAGCATGTAGATTTCTATTGCTGGTGGCATTATGGTTTTCTTCCACTATGAAGTGAAATACATATATAAGAGATATCAAAAGTTAAGGACATGTGCCCACACTTTCACTGCAATGTCACAGGCAGTTTGCTTCCCTAGTCCTTTTATTGTGTCCTGAGAAGCCAAGACTTGGAGGAGATGAGTAAGCCCAGAGGAAACCTCACACTCCTTAGCTTGAACGTAGATGAACTAAGTAAGATGGTCTATAACAGAAACCATGTCCAACCTCAGAAACATACAGTTATTTTTCCAGCATCCTCCTCAACTATTTCATATGACTGTTTTTGATGGAACGATTGCTTGAGAACCCATAAAGGGGAAATATCATTTTAGTGTGTTATTAATAGAAGCTTGAAGTTAAGTCATCTCAGCTGAGCCGGATACATGGTAAAGTGTTGTTAGCCACATAGAGCAGATGCAGGCAATGCAAGTATCAGGTTCCAAAGGGTGTTATTTAGGCTGGTTATTGAGGTTTGGCCCTTGTAGAAATGCTATAGAAGCTCATGTAAAGCTGGTGAGCAGTATGGGTATCTTGATGCAATCATAAATATTTTCAAGCTTAAGCAAAATGTTTTTTTATAATTTGCATAGGGTTTGTGAAGAAACATTATAAGCCACTTGCCGTAAAGTATTATATTCTTGGGGAGTGTTTTTCACGTATTCTTCAAGTGCTGATTTAATGACTGCTGCTTATGCCATATTCTAGACCATGCCAACTACAGTACCAGCTGAAGTGAGCCTGACTCAAAGTTACTGTCGATCTGCTGTTTCTGGCAAGTTGAGATCCATAAACTGTCAAAAGAGAATAATTTAAATTTGATCCTGAAACTGTAGGGTCACTGTGCATATTGTGTAAGGACCTAGACATGTCCTCTAGAGATTCCAGAGGCTTCTTTTGTTGCTAGTCCTCCATTCTCCACCTCTAGGTTTGTTCACTGATTCTAATTTTTAGTGCTAATCCTTCTTTGAATTATACTTTAAATCATTTTATGGAACCTATTCTCTAATTTGAGTCCAAATCCAGTTGTTTGGTCTCCATCCTGTGCTGATGCAGGGGATTAATCTTCCCCAGGTGTGGGATTTTTGTGTTTGCCTTTTCTTAACGTTATAAGATTCCCTCCAACCCATTTGTCCAGCCTGCCGAGGTCTCTCTGAATGGCAGCACTACCCTCTGATGTATCAGCAGCTCCTCCCAGTGTTGTATCATCTGCAAACTTGCTACAGTTTTCCTCTGTTCAAGGATTCTGGCCATTAACGAATAGGCTAAACAGTCCTGGCTCTAGTATTGAACTCTGGGGCACTTCACTGGGGACTGGCTTTGAGCTGAAATTTTTGCCGCTAATCCCAATTCTTTGAGACTGCAGTTCAGCCAGTTTTCAGCACACTTCAATGTTCATTTATCTAGTACATACTTCAGCAGTTTGTCTTTGAGAATGTAATCAGAGACAGTGTTAAAACCCATGCTAAAATTAAGATGACATCTGCTTATCTCTTTTTATCCAATGTGCCAGCCATCTCATCATAGAAGGCTTGCAGGGCCAAGCATGATTTCCTCTCCATAAATCCATGCTGACTACTCTCAATCACCTTCTTTGTCACCTCATATGTCTTGAAATAGCTTCTAGGAAGATTTGCTTCATCACCTTGCAGCTCGCTTTCCTATTTGTGTGCATAGTGTGCATGCAGTGTGTGGCATTTTGGCTTCTACTGTCATACAAACTAGAATCCTAAATCTTCACAATCCCTAATGAATTACCTATGGATCTAGAATCAGTTTCCATCTTCTTTTTTTCCTGTTTGGTCTGCTGGCCTCTTCTGTTAGGCAACTACACAGCCACTCAGCTACGGAGAAGAGGTGTCGGGGAGGTCTTTCACTGTGCTGCAACTTTGGTCTCCAGAGTTGGAAGGCCAGCAAATTGGATTCAGTAATTTCATGCGTATGGTTTAGACACAAATTTTGCTTTTCTGAGAGTGCTCTGCCTGGTGGTTATTACTCAAAAGATCAATTGCTGTGGTATTATAGAATCATAAAATAGTTAGGGTTGGAAAGGACCTCAAGATCATCTAGCTCCAACCTCCCTGCCATGGGCAGGGACACCTCACACTAAACTATGTCACCCAAGGCTCTGTCCAACCTGGCCTTGAACACTGACAGGGATAGATCATTCACAACTTCCCTGGGCAACCCATTCCAGTGCCTCACCACCCTAACAGGAAAAAAATTCCTCCTTATATCCAATCTAAACTTCCCCTGTTTAAGTTTGAACTCGTTACCCCTTGTCCTATCACTACAGCCCCTAATGAAGAGTCCCTCCCCACCATCCTTATAAGGCCCCTTCAGGTACTGGAAGGCTGCTATGAGGTCTCCATGCAGCCTTCTCTTCTCCAGGCTGAACAGCCCCAACTTCCTCAGCCTGTCTTCATACGGGAGGTGCTCCAGGCCCCTGATCATCCTCGTGGCCTTCCTCTGGACTTGTTCCAACAGTTCCATGTCCTTTTTATGTTGAGGACACCAGAACTGCACACAATACTCCAGGTGAGGTCTCATGAGAGCAGAGTAGAGGGGCAGGATCACCTCCTTCGACCTGCTGGTCATGCTCCTTTTGATCCAGCCCAGGCTGGCTTTCTGGGCTGCAAGCACACACTGCCTTGACCATTTCTAATTTGTTCAGCTTTACTGGACTTAATGGGCAGTTCTCCATGGAGCTCTAAGGAAGTAGTGTTTAGTAATGTCCCTGGAGAGGACATTTCTGAGCACAGATGGGTAAGCAGAGTACTGAATTTTAAGTTTCATACTAAGTAAAGAATGACTGGTGTATTTAGGAATCTGGTAAACAAGCAGGTGGGATTACTGCCTGGAGTTTAAAAGGATAGTCTAGACCTCATTTCTGAGAAAGATGTAGGTGGGCTGGAATCCCTACTTTTTTTTTTCCTCCCCTGTATTGGTAAACATTTTTTTATTATTATTATTATTTTCCATCTGGCAGAGGGAAGGGGGTCAGAATATGGTAAGGATGCAGTTGTCTATTTGTAATTCTTTCTCACAGAGTGAAAAGAGTGAACATGTGTGTCTTTCATCGTTTAAAAAACCAGATGCTCATGAAAAATGGTGTATGCTATCTTTCAGCTTCCAATTGCCAGATACATATTGGAAGAGTAGCTGTTAAAATGCTGCTGCAGGAATCAATGGCATTAGTATTCCTGGTAGCAAGATGGATGCATTCAATCCTGGAATCTCTGTTGGGCAAATCTGGATCATACCATTAGGGGACAACAGAGAAAGGACAGGCAGATTCGGGAAGCTGTAGCTAGAATAGCATAGAATTTTAGATGTTGTTGATTTTTAATACATCTATAAGGATGAAATTTGTTATATCAGCAGACTGTGAATACCACAATAAATAAATAGTAGTTGCAAAATGAAGGGAAGTTATTAATGTTCATTTACCTTCTAATGTCCCATCATCTGAAAAAAGATAAATAATTTGTTAGTGAAAGCATTCAAGGGCAAAAAAATATAATCTCATTCTAGAGTTAAAATAAAGATATGTGAATGAAGAACCACTGTAGGACATTCATGACAGTAAAATACACAAGAAAAAGGTGAAATTGTGGTATAAAGCTGGAAACATCTGTGTGACTAAAAGTAGATAATGCATTTAAAGTGTACAATCAACCATTATGCCAAATCTATCAGTATGGTCCTCACCAGCTGACTCTCAATGCCTCTTGAACATCACAGTGTGACTCTCAGCCTTTTTTGCTTAGCAGAGCCATGAGTCTGTGCTCTCATATGTGACTTTTTAGCAGCTAGGATCATGGGCAATGCAATCTCCAATCCACCTCCACAGGAAACTCTAAACTTAAAAAAGTATATAAATCAGCTGTTTCATGAGGCTGCTGACGCTGTAGAATCCCTGTGAAAGCCTCCATCCCCTACTGCTTTGTACACCTCAGTAAATCTCAGTGCTTCCAAGCAGACTGCTCAGATGTATAAACTAGGCTTCATAAGCCCTTGCCAACTCCAGATATACATTCACTGCTAGGGATTCTTTCCTCTTTAAAATTCAAAAGAGTAATTTGAGATGTCTTTTGACTACATTAATTTTAACCTGACAGTGCTCCATTCTGACATACTATCCCTTTCCCACTCTTTCCCCATGAAAACTGAGGTAAGTGTGTTTTTCTTATCAGTTCTTAGCATGGCTGATACTGTATGGTAAATTTCTAATGATTCATTTTCTTTCCTCTGTTGTTTTTAAGTGTTAAACTTAGAGTTTTCGTATTTCATCATTTTAACACTTACTGGTCTTTAATAGGTTTAGTTTGTATATGATTAACTACATGTGTATTTAACAAAAAAGCCAAAAGGGTAGAAGAGTAAGGGCCAAAAAGAAAGCGTCGGCACAGAACAGTACCAATAACAGAAGAGGACGAGGGGAATGCAGAGTCAGGTATCAGATTAATTGGGGACCAGGCTGGTTGCCAGATAATGCATTAGTGAGTACTGCTCAGAGACTTCTCTTTCGCTCTGTTCTTGGCTGATTGGTCATCCATCAGGTATCTGAATCCAACCCATGCTATCAAAGCAGCTTCTATTCCTGCTGTTCTTTAGTGGAAAAAAAGGGTCTGTAGCTCTCCCATGTCCATGAAAACAACACTGTATCTTCTTGCAGCAGACAGAATTTGATGGGACAGTGGGCAGTTTCATCAGATGATGTGAAAATACATTAATCACTCAAAAGAAAAATAATATTGTTTTTTATTTTTTTCTGGATAATTAAGATCAGAATACCGAAGGTTCTTAAGGGCAGTCTGGCCTGGACTTACCGTTATTAATTGCCACCTGGATGTAGCCACCATTTAATGTTTTAAAAAAGAGTATTTTGGTTTAAAAATTTGTATTAGTATATTTAAATTAGACATTTTAGTGCGCCATACAGTAAATGTAGTTTGGGGAACTCAAAATTTCAAAGAAAGATGCATAAAATATGAAAGAACCTGGATTCAATGAACAGGTGTGTGAAAAACTACCATGTGTCTATAGTGGAATATAATAAAAAAGGAGAGATTCAGCAGCAGATGCTCCCATGACTCCCAGACTCTCATAAAAAAAACACTGCTAGTGATGCTGTCAGTGTTTGTTGGAAGTACAGATAGAATCATATCATGTTGTAGAATCATAGAATGGTTTGGGTTAGGAGGGACTTCTAGTTCCAACCCTTCTGCTACAGGCAGGCACACCTTCTACTAGACCAGGTTGCTCAAAGCCTCTACCAATTTGGCCTTGAACACTGCCAGGGATGGGGCAGCCACAGCTTCTCTGGGAAACCTAGATTTTGGAATAGATAATGTTTTTTTAGTTTTGTATCAACCCCAGAAGAATAAAGACATACTAACTTCTTTGAGGTAAGTGGAAAATAGGCAGATGAAATTGCATTGCCCCTTCTGAATGAAAAACAATCCTATTTTATGATTCCCTGAATAAAAGAAGATGTGTGTTTAATTTGGACTAGATAATTAGAAATAAATTAGTCCTAAATCAAATTAACCTTCACTGTTTTTAATCTCTCCCTATTTGTTCTTTAGGTATGAACAACCAAAATGTGATAATGGTGCCAGAGCACACCCAACCAAAACAAAGGATTTGTACAAAGGACGCCAGCTTCAAGGTCAGTGAAATAGATAAATTGGGTTTAATATATTTCAATTCTTTGTCTATTCACTGCAGTAAATTAGAAAGCACTTTGTTACCCTATATCAAAACAATGTATCTTCTAGATATTGCTATATTGATTTGCCACTAACTATAGTCTTTGACTTCAGAAAAATACATGTAAATATGGGTCTTAGAATGTTGTCAGAGAAAGTAAGGTTCAATTTTCTCAGTAGTTTAAAGGCATTAACATTTACTAACTGGAATTATTCCTTGCTATTGTCATACCAGAGAAGTCAGAAACTATGTCTAGAATAACTTGGCCCATACTTCATAATCCTTGTTCTAGCAAAATCTATGGGAAATTTCCCTCCATCTTCAAATCAGTCTGAATTATGTATCATGTAATTACTTTTTTCCAAAAGTAGCCTTGACAGTTTACCATAGAATATTATTCTGTTCTTACCTGTTGTGGGAACAAACCTTGGTGTTTGTTAGATTTTTCGTTTTTTCAAACCTTTTATAAGCATGTGACAGGTCTTATCTCTGGATAGTTGAGGTAAACAGAAGTCGGTAGACTTGCTTAATTTTTGAAATGGCATGTTAATTTGTTTGAATAACTTGACTTGTAGCAGGTTTAGTGAATTATGAATTAAAATTATGAATCACTGTCAGCTATTGTAAAGAACCGGAAACAAGGTAATTGTGTGAGCAGATTTTATGTGTCACGAAAAATATTTCAGTTTAGCCACCCAGAGAAACATTTAGACAATAATTCTAAACTAAATGTGCCCATTAGTGTTGAAATGCATATTGAATGAAGCACACATTAATAATCTCTGTCGTGAAAGAATTTTAATTACCAGGTATAATAAAAAAAGAAGCAATGTGATTGATACAGTTTTATACTGCATATAATTATATGTTGTGTTCTACATAGAAAGAAGTCAACCATAGGATTAACTGTAAGCCATCCAAATACTGTGGCTTTAAAAAATGGCAAGTGTGACCCAAAAACATACCCAGTTAGGTATGAGGGGACAAACAGACAGGAACAGGACAAACAAGGCAGAGAAGGGAACATTCATGGCATTTTAGATAGCTCTATTATTTTTCCTGGATTTATCTAGAACTGTGGGTACAGTTCTGGTCATTTGTGTTCAGGAAAGTGGATACAGAGGAGAAGTTAGCAATCATTAATGTATCAGGGAAAGCAGCTACTCCCCAAGAGAACGCAGCTAACATTTGCTTCATTTAGACAAACAAGTTGAGGTCCGGAGGTTATATTGTTCCATGACCATGGAGACCTCATGAGACCTCATCAGACCATGAGGAAGAGAAACTCTTCCCTTGTGACAGCTTTGGCACAAGAAAAATAGTATGAACTACCCTGAATGAGTTTTACCTGGGAGCTGTGAAGTGTTTTCCAACTATAAAGCAGTGAAGCAACAGCCTTCTAAAGGACTAGTAATGGGGAAGAAAATCTGATTAGTTTTTTAGATAGATCTTCATTACTTTTAAAAGAGACAGTGGGAGACAGAGTTGAATGAGTGAGGTACTCACTCTGCATTATAACTTCTCCCTTAAGATACTGAACATGATACTGAATATATACTAAGAGATTAAAAGGTGATATATACTAAAAATTCACCTTGTAGCATGAATTTCACAGCTCTTACTGCATCGTCTCTATTTCTTTTCCTTCACAAAAAAGGGATGGAGCATGCCTGGCTTAACAGTTTTCCTGTTCAGCTGCTCACAGGTTTCAGCAGGAGCCATATGCGCCACATAAACCATCATATATGTGAAACTTAGTGGCAAATGCACCTCTGTTAATAGTCAAATTGATGAGATTTTTCCAACATTTTATAAGTTAGTACATGATTACTGATGTCGCTTACTGTTGTTGTAACTTCAGAGAAGTTAGCAGGTATTTCAACAATAATTTGGGAAATATATTGGACCTTATTGTGACCTTTCAGTACTTAAAGAGGGCTTATATACTTAAAGGCGGGCCAAGTTTTTAGGAGGGCCTGTTGCAACAGAACAAGCGGTAATGGTTTTAAACTGCAAGAGGGTAGATTAAGACTAGATATAAGGAAGAAATTTTTTTAGAATGAGGGAAAACACTGGCACAGGTTACTCACAGACGTGGTAGATGCTCCATTCCTGGAGACATTCAAGGCCAGGCTGAATGTGGTTCTGAGCAACTTGACCTATTTGAAGATGCCCGGGCCCATTGCAGGGGGGTTGGACTAGATGGCCTTTGAAGGTCCCTTCCAACCCAAACTGTTCTATGATACTTTACAGTACTTACTCCATGGAAACCAGTGGAAAGTTTCCTATCGTCAACATTTATATCAAACACTTCCATAGTTACAGACTTGGGTAATTACTTGATTTCATGGTTTGTTTTTTCTGAGTGAAAAGAATTTACACTCAGAAGAGTATGGCAGAACAGCAACTGAAGAAACAAGTTTTGCACAAACAGATATTACTGGCTGGTCACACCTACCTTTTGCTAAAAATTTTGAAGAAGCATGTGCTAGCTGGAATCTTAGAGGCAGGATGAGCATGTGAAGGGTTTTAAGCTTTCACACATCTATTTCATATCCAAACTGGTAATTCTTATATACAGTACAGTAATAAAGACTTATCCAAAGTCAAGATACTTTTCCAGTGAAACAATAAGAACTTTCCATGCTATAAACTCCTACCTGATAAATTAATTTTCATTAAGTTAGGCAATAATATTTTGTTTTTATTTTCTGCTTTATGATATTTTCCATTATGTGAGCTTTAGTCCAGCAAACCACTGCAACAATGTGAGCTCATAATTTTTATTATGTATGACATGGATTTGCTGTCCCATATCTTATATTGCTTAATCTTTGTCTTTCAAATGGTTTATATTATTTTAAAATAAGGTGAATACCAACATTTTCTAACTTTTCCTAAATTCTTATGGGTTAGCTAGGAGAACCTCCTTCTTCTGCTCTGCAGCAGCATGGAGTAAATATGTCTATAGAAGTCACAGGGGGAAGAGGTTACTTAACAGTTGCAATTATGTTAATTGTCTCTCTTAAGGCTATGTCTTTTCTTTCTCTCAACTAGTCTATTAAATGCCTGAATCCTCAACTGGCAAATTTCTTTTTTTAAATTTCTTTTATTAAGTAAAAATGAATTGAGATTTTCTTATTTTATTATTTCTTAAAAAGGAGGTTGAAAGAGGATCTTGCACAGTTGTTGCTGGTTGTCAACAACTAATATAAAGAATTGCACAAATGGCTAACGTGAAGCAACTTTTTAGTAGAAATAAATCACTGTTGCTCAAAGTTTACTCTATTGTAAGAAGTGCTGCAAAGGCATATTTACATTTGTGTTGTCTAAATTTAAATACAGCACCTGGTTACTCAGTGGTGCCAGGACTGAATGAAAAATGTAGGTTAATTGTGTACTTATTTTCAAGGAATAATGCATTTTTGGAAAGGGGGGTTTGCTTGATTTACAGATCATACCCACAAAAATGCAGTAGCCCTGGGTGAAACCACTGTCACTGTCTGATGTATAAAACCGCGAAGATTTTAAAACAACTACTTTACTACTGTGAATGATTTTAAAGAGGATAAAACTCACTGGTACATCCTCAAGTGGATTAAACTGACATAGTTCTTCTGTTATGCTGATTTATACCACCTGAAAATTTAAACCCATTACATGTTAATCCAATACTTTTAGCAATAATTTGTAAATAAATCAAGATGCAGTTTTTGGCATACAGAGATACCTTGTTAAGGCAAAATTGTAGAAGGTAAAGGCCCATTGGAGTCTATGGCAAAATTCCCACTGATCTAAACTGAGCTAAGAATATATCCTCACATCCTAAGGGTAACTTAAAATAAAGCACCTGAAATTGAAGGCTAATCTAATGTTTGTAAGAATGATCCAAGCCACCTGTATCTGTTGGATTGTCTGGAAGTTATATAATGATAATTCTTCCCATTAGATTTCTGTTCCTTTTCTTAAAACTAAAGTATTTTTCTGACGTTGCTAATGATTTTGATCTTTCTCAGAAACTAGTTATTGCAAGATAATGAGGATCAACACAGAAAGGAGTCTAGAGAAACAGACTGGAGTCTGGGGAAATAGAAGGTTTTTCTTCTTTTGTTACGATCAGAGTTTTCAAAGGTTTATACTTTGACCTTTTGTTCTCCTATTTTGTTATACAGTAAAATGGAAGGCCTCTGATAAACTGACATATTCTGTAAAGAATCTCAAATGGTTAATTTTAGACTTTTGGATAATTGGTGCGTTAAATAGAAATTCTGTTTTCTGCACAAGCTGGTCAAGACCATTTAAAAGGGTAGAGCATATAGGATAGTTAAGCTAAACCTACAGTATGGTGGAATAAGGTGTAGGTGCCCCTGTATTTTCATAAAATCATGACTGGTAATAGGTCAAATTCAGCCAAGCTGAAGAAATATAAGTTCCTGAAACTGTATTTTTTCAGTCTGGGTCTACAGGTGAAGGGATTTTCAAGCATTATATGCAGTCACTAGTTTTTAATAATCAGTAAAATATTTTTCAGCATGCATCCTCAATACATGTATATTTATTTATAAACAATATAGATGTACTATTGTACTAATATATTAAGTACATTATAAAATGTAACCAGATATAGAAGTTAAAAAAGGATAAAATAAAAATGAAATCAGCACTTTTTTTTTTTTTTTTTTATTTGTTACTAGTACAAAAAATATTCTCTTGCTGCAGTCCAGTTGATTTTCTTGTGTCCCCCTGGGGTATGTGTATCCCACTTTGGAGACCAGTGCCTTATGCAATGAATAAGCTGCCTATTCATAAAGCTAGTCTTGCCTCTGCTCTAGGCAACCTGGTAGAAAGGAACTTGGATATGTAAGAGAGCAAGACATGATAGCATACTGAGACAGTGCCAGACCACTCAGCTAATTTGCCTCAAGGACAAATCTTTTTCTTATTTAAAAAATATGCATTGAATGCAAGAAGGCTCTGTTTTAGGCTCTGCTGTGTGTGAGGGCTGGATAAACTTTGGATAATCCTTTGTATAGTTTAAGATTTTTGTATTCTTACTTGACCTGGGAACTTATCTGGATTTTGTGTAATATTATTTCTATTACCAAGACCTGAAATTTGAAAAGTAAGCGGAAAAATTTGAAAAGTATTACGGGAAATATGATTTTGCTTACGCAACATTTTAAATCAAATTTACCCTTATCTTTTGTGCAGAGGGGGTAGGGAAGAAAAAGAAATCCAAATGAGTAAAAGGCACACAAGCTTGAGAGAGGGAGACCACAATGTCAAGCTGGATTTTCAGCCTTTACTGGGTTTCTAAGGTTTTGTGGCTTTAAGTAAGACCATTAATTTTGTTTACATTTCATTTTGGTTGGTTTAATTTTTCCTTTTATTTAACAGAGTATGTTTTTTGAGGTTCTTGCAGTTGTGATACTTCCTCTCCTACAAAAGCATAATTTTGGAGGGGAAACTGTAGTTTGGAAATGACAGTGCCTTGTAAACTGTAACAGTAATACAATCTCTTGACTTGGGTGAACGTGCAGATTCAGTAAGTCTATCTATTGAAAGTCCTGAAAGCCTCCCTTTTCTATTTTCTAAGTCTAGCATAGCTCTTCACTACTGAATATTTCCTTTCCTCAAAATACTGATCTCAATTAACCCAGCTGGAATCCAGCAGAATGTATCAGTTGCATTGAAGTTACTGTAGGTTTCTACTGGTGAAATAAGATCAGCATTTCACTCTTATTTTCATCCTTCCTGGCAATCCCACTGCTCTCTGAAAAGCTTCACTTCAGATGCTTCTCATTACAATTTCCAATCCTAGACCATTTCTACAAAAAGATGAGTATTTTGGGGTTTTGATAGCACTGAGGTAATAAGCATCTGAAAGGTTTGCATGTTTAATCTCTAGGATTTATTCAGTGGCACAAGAAGGATTCAAATTAGAAAATTTGGCATCTTTGCTCAGCGTCTGAGACAGATTTCAAATTCTCAGGTTGGACAAGAGTGTAGACCACTGCCCCCTCCTTCCTGCAACCCAAACCCCAGAGCCAGTGCCTTCCATCCAGAGCCTAAACTCTGCTTATCACTGTGTTGGTACTGTGATGGTCTACAGTTTAAGTCAAGCTAAAAATGTTAAAATATTACTTAATCAAAATGTCTTGATTCATATCCCTTGTATAGTCAATCAGCTTATTTAATAACCACAGAAAAATAATCCCTCAAAACTCTTTGTTATGTATGGCTATGTTGAACTACAGGTTGTTTTCGGATTTCACAGTCTGCTAGTGACTCTGTCCTCAGCTGTTGTTTTGTGCTATAGATCTTCATAATCTTAGTTTAACCTTGACATTCAAACAGTTAATATTTTCTCTTGAAAAATCATGCATGAGAGCTGTTTAACTCATTTGTTTATTTCACATTTACGTTACTTAAGAGGAAGAAAAGTATTCTAATTGCCCAATTTTCTTCCTATTGTAATGGCTTTATTTATTGTGTTTCTGATGGGATAATCCATCATTGACCCTGAACAGTTTATATTTTGTGGAGCAAAACTCATGATTTAAGTTATGGGTGAATTATGTGTAGATAAATACAGTTTGCTTTTGGTTGTTGGCAGTGCATCTTCTTTTTCCAAAGTTAAAGAGTAATAATCAGAAACTCAAACCACAGTGATGCAAGACTGTCCCGGGTTCAGCTGTAACAGCCAAAGAGCTGTGTCTTACTCCAAAAGCATCTTTAAAATAAAAAGAAAGTGATAGAGACTTAACTGCTTTTCCTTTTGAACTGTATTCCATTATATTTTTACAGTTGCTCCACTTGTGATCATGAGCACATGAGATTTCATGAGGTACTGGACTCAGTAAGATGATGAGGTACCACCATTGGTCTACCTTATCTTGCTTACTGTAGTTTCACAGAGTTCTTCATTTCCTCTGTGTAGTCTGATGCTGTCAGCAAGTAAAAAAATAATCTGACCTTACTACATATCCTTAAATGTTTGAATGACTAAAAATTTGCTTGTTTTTTAAAGTTTCAGTTAAGTAATAGAGTATTTCTGATAGTAATGCAGATTATATACATATGCCTGCCTTTCCATGAGCTTCAAATTGTTAGGTAAATTAATAGGTAACTTTCTCCACTGAGTGTGATTTAAAAGGATTATATTTTTATGATGTAACAAGTTTTTTGGGTTCATGAGCTAATATTTAAAATATCCCTTTCTGCTATTGAATCTTGAAGTTCCAAAATGTCACACAATCATTTCAAGTTGCTGGCTGTTTTGAATGACTCTGTAACTATTGCCCTGAGCCCTACACTGCTTTATTTACCAAGAGATACTTGGCAAAAAGGCTCTGTATGAAGCAGACCTGCCTAGTTAAGGGTTTGAACTATGAACAGGAAATGTTTGTGCAAAGCTGGTGTAAACCTTCGTGACAGTGATGGCAAAAGTGAATAGCTGTATAGCAAGGATGAAGGAGGGAGCCTGCCCAGAGCCTGGCAGGTCTGCAGGTGAATGGGAGGGGTGAGGCTCAACAGTGAGGTGCAGAGGGTTGCTGGAGGGCCAGGCATGTTCAATAGTGCTAGGGGAGGCAAGGGTGTGACTGCTTTTCTGTCCAAAGCAGTAGCTGCTTTTTCTAATATATGAGGCTGCAGGAGGATGCCTGACTTCCCAGCCCTCTGCAATCCTGAGCAGCTCGATGCCGTTCCACTACCGTAGGCCTCATGTAGGTTAGTGACAGCTCAGTGAAGGACATTTTCTGCATGTTATGTCCGCTACAAGTATCCTGTGCTGGCAGCCTGAAACAGAGGTGGTGGGGATACAGATGGGTGAAGATGTGGCCATCAACAAGGACATCTGTGTGTCTCGAGTGCAGTAAGGTTAATGCAATGCCAGCGTGTTTGGTGGATGGGAAAAGGATATGCAGCACACAAGCTGGTATCACAAGAACTGACTCAGTCAGAATGCCCACACTGTAACACAAAAGCTTATTTGAGTATGGAGTAGTGGTGGCCTCAGCAGGATGTAGGATAAGGCAGTACTTCTGATGACTACATAGGTCTACTGGTCAAACCTCCATATGAAGAGAGAGTTCTGCAGCACTAAATCCCGAGGCCACCACTATGGCTTCAGGGCAGCTGAACCTCCAAAGAGGACTCTGTTTAACCTACAACAATTTCCTTGGGCCTTTGGTTTTGGTAGCTTCAATATTATTACCCTATTGTCTGGCTACATGATTATATTGTACTCTCCCAGTGGGCAGTTCTGCTTCAGAGAAAGGGAGGCTTGCAAGTTATTTTTGAAGGCTCAGCAGATTATGTTTATTTCCTGCTCACCCTCTTTCCATCTCCCCATCCTGTCTTTAATTGTCAATGGTCTGACCACAGTTCTTTATATTGCTTTATTTCTTCCTCAATTTGTAGTCATTTCTTAACAAAACAATGTATTTTCCCAACCTAAAGCAGAAATATTAGTATCTGAAACAAACAAAAAATTTTGCTCAAACACATGAGAGCTGTTGTAATTTCCAATTATGTGTGAATTTGTCTAAAACAATTACAGTCAAAGTTTGAGCTACTCGTAAAGTGCTAGTGAAAGACAGCTGTGACACAACTAACAAAACAGAAAAGCTGGCTAATTGAAGGTGATGCTGTTGGCTCAGCAATAGAATTTCATTCATTGCTGTATTTAATATTAACCTCTAATTTTGTGTTTATTTTAAAGGGCTATATTAGGAGTAATAAACACTAACTTCATTTGCTGAAGGTTATGCCAAAGAATATAAATTCTGCTTCTCATCTCACTTGTTGCTATCCTCCCTTTTCAGACAAATCCCTTGTTAAGTAGAACAGCCTTGCCAGCTCTGATGCTCTGTGCCAGTGGGTCCTGTTCTCAGTGGGACATCTCCAGGGATCGCATGCCCAGAAAGGGAGAATGTTCTCCTGTATCTGGCAGGCTTCCTGGGAGGTTGTCACCCAGCAGCTCTATAGTCACTGTCTCTGCACCAGCACTATCCGGTTAGGTATCTGAGTGTGTTTTTTGCCTTCTCAACCAAAGAATGATTAAGTGGGACAATGCTTTCTCCCAGAAATGCCTTTTCTAAGTCTGAGTTGACATCAGAAAAGTTCCACTGACACTCATGAAGACGTTTTGGTTTACCTATCAATGATGTAAATACGGAGGCAAATGCTGCCCCCTGCACTTGATGATTTTGGTATCAATTCTGATAAAGCTGAACTCTTTTTTCCAGTCTCTACTAGGAACATTTTTATTTTGGCCTGAATGGCTGTATACATAAATGAATAAATATATAAATACACTTGCAGTAAAAATATTTGTGTTCCCCTCAGTGAGAAGTAATAAACTGAGACCTGTTCCACCATAAAACTTCACTAAAGCAGAAAAAAAGACATTTAAGAAAGATATTTTAATTTCTAGCTTTAATTTATCTATACATTTTAATCCATATATTTAATCCACAATTTAGTACATATGGTAATCTAAATCCATCAGTGAAAAAGCTTTGGTTGAACACATTTATTTTTCTTTGTCTTTTAAAATAAAAAGAACAGCATCATGGATAACAATCTCATTATTATTAGTATTATTAACGTGTGGAGCTGATTTAGAGAGGTTTGTTTTGGTTTTGGGGGGTTTGTTTTTTTTTTTTTTTTTTTTTGTCTTCTGCTGAAAAGTTTCTAACTACTTTATAAATCTGTGCTTATATTTAGCAGTTCCCTACCTCTATATGGTGTAAGTTTGCTTTCAGTAATTCCTGAACTGCCTATAGGAAGGAGCACACCTATTAAAAGTGATGAAAACAGTGAATTTCCTACCTAAAAGCAAAGGTAGTCTTGCAAGAAAGTGAAAGTTTAGGCAGACTTTTTAATGCCATGGTAGGTTAGCCTGTATCAGGAAGTAATACACTGCCTTTCTGGATGAAACTCAGGGTGCATTACTAGTCAAACCACACTTGGCAGAGTAGGAGTATCTGTTGTGGATTTGCAGTCATCACATCAAAGAGAGGGGAAAAATCCACAAGGCATTCATTCTTACCTATTCAAACAAATGGTCATTTTTGTAACATCTAAAGGTAGAATAGAGAATTATGTCTCTGTGTCCCATGGGTATCTGGTTTAGACTAAATCTCTTTCTGAAAGTGCCTGTCTCCATTAACTGTAGAGGGAGCAAGTATGACTAACATCAGCGGTTGAATATATTTGGATTGCTTACGTTGAATGATGTAATTGCCATCTTACCTGAACAGATCATGAGAATGAACAGTTGTGGTACCCCACGAGCAGTGGGATACAGCCTGTCTTTTTCTCTGCTGTGGTCTAGACTATTCAGCTGAGATTGGATCACACAACAACATTTTTTCTTGCAGTGTTTCACTCCGAAGTGCTTTTAGCAGGGAAATAACTCTGACAATACTAAAAGGGTATGAGAGCATCTGTTTGAAAAATTGCATTTTTTTCAGATACTCATTTATCTCACTTAAGTATTTGGAATATTGCCTATGCTTTGGATATCAGGTCAGTGGGAGGGGGAGAGGAATGACTGATGGCTCCCTGAAACCAGGGTAGTCTAATGATATCTTAAGTTTAATTCTCCTTAAACTATCACTTGATGTAGGCTGCTCAGCCCTGTTTACAGATGATAAGCCCCAAGCCTTTGTGCATGGACCAATACTCTGCACTTCAAGAGATTTCTGTTGGTCAGTATTGAACCATCGGAGCCCTCATTGGGGATTTAGAGAGATGCTTTGGAACTGAGAGCCCTTCCTTTCTACTGAACATTATATTTACTCACCTTTTATCTTTATTCTTCTTTTTTAATACCATAAGGACAGAGCATAAGCAGAGTGAAACTTTGATCACGTTGGAACCTAAAAAGGATTAAAATATTTGCCTTCATAGAACACACTTTGATGCTGTATTCCTAAAGCTACTAATCTTCAAGAAATATATTTAAAATATCTTGAAATAATTTCTGGTACAGTGAAGACAAGGGAGGGGTATCGCATAATAACTTGGAGCAACTGGACTGCAGTTTTTGGGTGAGGAGTAGAGAAAATAACACAAGGAGAGGGGAAGATTGATGTGGAATAAGCTCAGTGTTTTCTGCAAGAATGCCTGCAGTCATTATCAACTCACAATCTGAAAGATGGCAGGAAAAACTCATATAACTGAACGGAAAAGGCAAAACCCTTTAGTCTGCCAGGGCTGTAATCATAATGAAAAATGACACCTGCACCTTATCATGACAGTGGGTGGGAGTCGAATAATAATATACTATTTCCTCTAAGACGCATGGTATGGGGCTTCTCCTTTTTAATCTGATAAGAGTATAAGCTGAATAAAAACATGCCATTGATTTGTAAGGCCGTTCCCTACAAAATGGCTATCTTGCTGCGTTGTGTTTTCATACTTGGATACAAATTCTCCTTGATTATCTGGCAGAAACAGCTCTCATGTTTAATCTGTGGACAGGGAAAAATAAATATTTTCATTTCTGAATGGACGTATATCTGCAGCTATATTTTGAAGAGGGAGCAACAATGGTTAGGCGTTTACTCTTTGCATTTAGTCACTTGGAGAAATGTTCCACTTTTCAGATAAAATGAGCACTTGGTTCCCAGTGAGCTCAAAGGGATTTTCAGTTCCCAGCAACTTTGAAAAAATACCCTGTACTGGTAATAAACCACTCTACTAATTTTGTGTCTTGTATCAAACAGTAACTTTTTGAAATCCAGGCAGAGTTATGAGGTTAGGGTTTGTGAAAATATAAGCCAGTGCAAGAATTCCCACTTCCTAACGTTTTGAGTAAGTTAATGTATAATACAGAAATAGCATCAGTTTTGGCTGATGAGTAATGACTGAAAAGGTCAAGCAGTAAGCTTAGCTCACTTGTCAAGGAGAATCAACAAGATGTAGCCAAAGTTGTTTATACTCTGATCTCACATCAGTAGGTATATTTCTCTGAAGAAAAATATTTTGATTTTAGCCTGCTCCATTAATCTTTCTCTTCACTTTTGAGAAAAGTCTGCCTCTGACAATTGGAGAGCGTATTAGATGCTTGCATTTTCTACATACTAGCATGGCTTACCTAAGAAGACTGGTCGCTGGTGTAAGAGGCAAAATTAGTGCTGCATGCTCTCCCTGAGGTTGGATTTATTTTAGAAAGTAAAGTATCATCATTAAGCAGAGTTTCCAGCTGAGGTTCAAAGGTAGTGCCAGGTGATGTCCTACTAGTCATGCAGGGTCAAAGACAGGATTAATTATACATGCTATGTTTTGGTAAGGAGGTGCTGCAACCTTGTCTCAGCCACAGACAGAAGACAGCATACCTCCTACAATATGGAGAACTTGGGACCAGAGATGAGCTTGGGAAGTCTCCATGGTTAGTACAGTTAATTGTTTGTATGACAGTAGTTTATAGTCTGGGATCCCAGTGTTCTAGGCACTGTGCAAACACAGAATAACAAGATGGTGCCTGGAAAATTTGCAGTCCAGCTGATTGCAAAGCCACTTAGGCAGTGGGTGGACAGATGCCATCAACTGAAGAGGCAGTGAAAGTTCCTGCCAATTCTTCAAAGTGCTTCAGTCTGCCAACATGTGTCACCTCTGTTTCGCACTGGCTGAGCTTAAGCCAGCTGGCTTTCCTCCAGGTCCCTTTTTGCATCAGATATTTAGACATTGGAGAATGCATTTCTCTGGGCTCAGTGAAGTAGAACAAGTATTCTTGTTCTCAAATATGACAGTGAATACAAGACTATCTCAGTGGTTTTCAAATACATGATGTTTTTCCTTGGGTTCAATACAACTTGTAGGCCTCCACAACTGAGAGCTCTTGAGGAGGAAATGAAGTTACTCCATGGAAACATCTGGGAATTCTTTCAAAGGATTCAGAATGCTTCACAAAGATTCAGAAATTTGCTTCTCTATAGCTCGGCAGGAGTGCTGCTGTTCATAGATTCCTGATGTTAGCATATGGCAAAAAAACATGAATAATTTTGGGAAATAAATTGCTTAAATTTTACCCTTTATGCTTCTGAGGTTCTTGAATTTGTTTGATATCTAGAAATGTCTTCTGGTAAAGCCTCTTGCTCTGTAAGTCATCCACAAGCAATTCATTGTAAATATTCCTAAAACACAGTTCATGACCTACTGAACCTTGATCCTGCAAACACTTACCCACATTCTTCTTGTGATTAGTTCCATTAAAATCAAAGGAACCTTTACATGTGGTTGTAAAGTTAAGCCCAGGCATAAGTGTTTGTAGGATGAAGGTTTAGGTTGGTTCCATAACCCTTGATAGTCTACGTGCTATGTAGTCTCCTTTTGCTAAATAAATTAGATGCAGGCATTCAGAACCAGTGGAAAGGCAGAGTTATTCAGTCCCAGGCTATTACTCCTGTTCCCTAACTGGCAAGTTATGGAATCCATCCTTAAGAGGCAGAATTTTTGGTTCTTTGAGTACAGAATCCAGATTTGCTGATAGCGATCCAATTTGGGATTAACTCTGGGACATGGTTAAATGCAAAACAAAGGTTATTGAACCAAAATAATCTAAGGATCAGAGTGAATATTCATCAGCTTTTTTACCAACATATTCATCACTACAGATCCTTCTGTGCTGTGAACTTTATAATGGGGAAAAGTACCAATAAGCAAAGAGTTCCTAGGTTTTGTAGCCATCCACATTTATAACAGAAAATGGGCAGATTTTCAGATAGCTGATAACAGAAAACAGAGCAGGTCAGATTTGTTCACAGAAAATAAACCTGGATTTTGAAAAATTTAGCTAGCTCTGTGAACAGAAAAGCAGAATCTAGGCAGAGCTATTGACTGTCATCTTCAACTATGTAATACCTGTATTATATCTATGACATATCTGGTGTTGAAAAAAATATACCGCATTTTGGATTTAACACACTAATTGCATTTGGCATTCAGTTCTGCAATCTCATTTGCCATGATTGCTTTGTGTCTCTCATTTTTCACATTTCAAGCTTGAAGGCATCATAAAAAGCTGTGTATGTATGTGTATATGTGTGCATCTAAATAATCATGAGTGACTAAAAAGAGTTACTCTTTCATGTATGCTGGAGATTTCCATCCCCTTATTTCAGCTGAATTTCAGTTCAGAGAACTAATATTTTAATGGCCATGAAACAAGATCTCTGAACTACTGAAAAAAGAAGATTCCTCTTTTTCCATTAAGATACGTAGCACATATTTCCACCCCTGGAAAATTTTTCAGTATATCTGGTATTTGATCCCTTAGGCTCTAAAAGCAGAAAGTAAATTTTCAGGTATTTAGAGAAGCATTTTATTAGAATTTTTAGCTCCCTTTGAGATCTGTGTAGCTGAATTAAAGTATCAAAGAAAGAGCTGGAAGGATAAAAAAAAAAATTCCTAATAAAATGTTTTAAACCTCTCTAAAATATTTATACAAGAGAGTTTGGGATTCTGTTATCCCCAAATAACATGCGCTTGTATAGGTCTTGTGAAAGTGCATTGGAGTATAGTTTCTAATGGCGTTCTGTTGGGGTGATGTGTGCTTGTAATTTCACCATGCAGAAATAATGTGTTTCTGATTTATGAGATTAAAAGCTTTTATGTGATAGCTTACATAGCTGTAAATTTAAATCTGTCTATAGTAACATGCATGTGTACTCACAGAGATCCTCTTATGCGTCTCAACTCACCGTCCTATGAAAGGGTCTTAAACAAGTTCTACTTATGAATATATCGAAGCCAGCTCAGTAAAGAGTTTTCTCACATATCGAGTTGAACTGGACCCATTGTGTGAGCTGTATCCTCATCTCTTGTTTGTAATGAACTTCTAATTCGTTGCTTTGAATTGAAAATAATCTCATTGTAACCAGGTCTGTCAGGGACTAAAGCAATATAAATGACACTAATAATCAAGACAGTATACTTACTGAACCCTACGAAGAGCTCAGTGTAGAGAACATTGATATTTTCATTAGCATTTTTATTTCACAAAAGGGAAGAAAAAAGTGTTACAAGGTTTCAAGAAGTGTCACTGGTACAGTCAGGTATCTCTCAGAAATACTGACTCTACCTGGAGACTGATGTCATGTCCTCTGTCCTCCAAATATCTGAGTGGATGCTCATTCCTCTGCTTCTGCTCTCCTGCTCTGGAGTAAGGCAGCTCAGATGCTGGATTCTTAGAGGGGCTTTGGGACGTGAGTTTGTAGTGACACCAGCTTTGGGCACACCTGTGCTGAGATGAGTTGGGACAATCAACTCCTTCCACATGTGGTGGCAGCCAGCTTGCTCAGGCATGAGTCTGGGCTACGGGCAAGATGTGATGAATCAGCTCTTTGTATCTTTTACTGTCAGTGAGACCTATCAGTGATTTTGAGCTATTCCCCTACCAGAAGTGGGATGAACTGCCCTGGCCAGCCCACCTTTCCTGTAGGCACATCTAGGTGCCTACATTGTTTGCCTAGAGGCTGGTGTGTGACACATTCCTCCGCAGAAGAAGTTACTCTGTGTAGTGTCCTCAAAAGCCTCAGGAGATGTGAGGTTCACTGCACATACAATGTGCCTCCTTGGGCATATCCATACTCTCCATTTATCAGTGATTTCCATGCATCTGAAAGCTACTGAGTGGTAGGTTACTATGTACAGCACTAGAAATGGCCGCATTTTCCACCCCTTTGTATCTGCTCTGTGTAGTTATCTTTCAGATTTCGTTTGCAGACCTATGAGCAAATTGGAGTCTACTTAAGCATGAGAGAAAATGTAACTTTCCAGCTGTTACAACTATGTCTCAATATCTTTTCTCTTAGAAAAGCAGAAAGATTGCTTCTGAAAAAACATGGTGCATCTTATGCTGTACATATATCAAACTACTACTTTCTGTATAAAGTATGAGGGTTTTGGTTTTTTTTTTTCCAGGCAGGCTAAGACACTTGGTTAATTAAGAACTTTTGGTAAATATCTCTCCTGCTCCTTAATGGTTTAGGGGAATCCAAGTTTTCCTATCTGCTTCTATAAAGCATACTTCATCTTAATTAGAACACCAGCTGGGTTGTAAAGTTTGGGATTATCTAAAAAACGTAAAGAGCACCTACAGAGAATTCATGCTCTAGATGTCATTGACATTGCCATATCAATTTGAACCAGAGTCATGGATAAAACTAATTAATATTAGATATACAATCCCAATGTCAGATTTTCAAAGGAATTGTGTTTCTCTGACAGATCTTAGTCTGGTTCCTAATGAATCACAGGAAGGTAGTCTTTCTTATTGAAAAAATACATTATTTCCTGGATTACTTTAATTTTTACTGTTTTTTTTTTTCATGAAACTCCAATGCTCTCCTATTGCAAGCTGAGCTAAGTTTATTTTTTTGCTGACATTAAAATGCCAGTTTGTTATGAGCTGTTTGAAATCACGTTCTGTTTTTACTCTCCACTTTGTTTGACACAATGCTGATTTCATCTTTTGTCTTCTGTGTTTCTTTTTCCCTTGTTCTTGCTTCTTTGATTAAAAAAACCCAAAGGCAAACAGAAACACAGCATCTGTCTCTCACATGTTTGCAAATCTATTTCATTAATTCTATGAGCTGTCCAGGATTTATACGGAGCATTTTTTCACTAGATACGTTTGTCAATAGGAAAAATTTAATCCAGTAGGGATTGCAAAGAAAATCACTCTTTTGAAGATCCTATTAATAATCAATTTCTTAAGACAGGTATCTTGACCCCTGTATTAACAGAGTGCACAGTGGTCTTGGAGCCAGCTCATGGTTCAAGGCGTGGATCACACAGACTTATTGCAAACTTGGCAGCTGAGTCAAGGAAAGAGATTAATGTGCAGTGCAGTGGCTGGACATGTAGGGTTTAGGAATCGGGTTTTAATTTACAGCTCCCTGTATGGCTTGGTGAAAAGAAGGCACACTGCTGTGGTGCTGGCATTTCCAGTGTTTAGAAAAAGAAGGCTCACTGTTCATCGCAAGTTGTTTTTACTTTCGAAGTTCATTAATTACCCTGACATAGGCAGGTGGCTTGGTGAAACTAGGGTTATTTGGGAAAGCAGGACTCTTCTGGTAGAGTAAAAACTGTATGGTTTCTTCTACAGTGAAGCCTTGTTTTGTCAAATTCCTCAGCTGCTTGAGCCTTAAGCTTGGAGACCTAGCTAAGCGTTCGGGTGAATGCTTTGTTGTTGCTAACTCTCAGTCATATCTGGCTGTGGGGTATCTTGCGGGCAGGCTTCATTCGATAGCAGCTTCATGTGAAAGGCTGGGGGGAGAAGGAGGAATGCGAACAGATACACACTGTTCTGATTCTTTACCATCTGCTCAAGGAAAGTCGCCCTGGGAAGTGGGTCAGAAAACCGGTTTATGTGGGGGGAGACACGTACATTTCTTACCATAAAACTACATGTATTTTTCTTCTGCATCTATTTACAAATATATTTAATATTAAAGTAAGGATTCATAACCTGTCCATAGGTTCAGGTCAATTTTCCCCTCACAGTTTTGTATGGGGTTTTTTTCTCTCATTTGTTTAGCTTCAGCACTTTCCCTAAGTAGCATTTGTAGTTTGGAGGCCAGTGGAAATTAACTGGGTTAATTTGCTTGTAACCAAACCAAAATTTGAACTCCCTTCTTCAACAGCAAAAGATTCATTCCGCAGCCCCTCTACCCCCAGTTGCCTTCTTTGTGATTTATCTCTGTTTACAGATAAAGCAGAACACTGTAACACAGGACAGATAAAGTGAGGACATTCTATACTCATTATATTTTCAGCAAAGACTACAGATAAATGCCTGTCATAAAAGAAGAGCAGTTTATTCTTTAAACATGCCTTGATAGCAAGGCAGTTATATTCTTTTTCAGTGTTCCCTGGCAACCATTTCAAAACACATCAGTGGCATTACTGGAGTCTCAAATACTTGAAAGATGAAAAATGATCCTTTTCATACAGAAAAAAAAACCAACAAAAGCCAAGAAAAACAGAAAACCTAAAGGTCACTAAGAAGTTGTTTTAAAACTTGAGTTTGGAACTTCCAGCCTCTCCCCTTGTCTTGATAGATGTTTCTATCTTTACACATCCCTGAAATTCCTAGACCATACTGATGGTGCTCCAGCAGACCACAGGCATCAGAACAACCCAAGATACACTTAGTATTACAGACAGCCCTAGGTGCTTTGCTAAATTATGTCATTAAGCATAAAATTTGGTGATGTTTGAAGGTATTGTGTGAGAACCCCAAGTTCCACTGTACTCTGAATTCAGCTTTATCCCACTGGAAGTTGTATTGTCTACCCTCTTTATGTCTCCTAAGTGAAACATCCTGAAAAATAGACAAGTTAAATGCCTAATTTTAAATAGAATGGATTTAAAGAGAAAATAAAATCCAACAGACTTAATGAATTCCTGTATCAAGCAACAGGCTTCTCTTGTGTATATGCACTGCTGAAAGAAAATTTAAACAGTGGCTTATACTATGGCAGAAAGATAAAGTGCTGCTTAAACACCAGTTCCCATAACTCTGTTTTTTGGTAAGGCAGAAAACCTTGAGTCTAAGACATGCAAGGCAAAAAAAATTATTTACTGGGAATTTGACTCTTCAGTGTGAAAAGTGCAGTGGCCTTGATCCAGCAAAACGCTGAAGCCAGTGCTTTCCTTTAAGCTCATAAATTCATTTGATCTAGTGAGGGCACTATGTTTGTTGACCTACTTGCCAGGGTTTTTGGAGGATGTTGGTTGCATTTCTTTACACCATGCAGGATTAAGCCCTAATTTAAAGAACATTCTGTCCGATCTGATGCTATTGTTATTTTTCTGAAGGAAATGTTTTAATGTAGCAATAGAAGTGCTTTCTGACAGTCTCTTTGTTCTGGAGAGTTTGCTCACAACAAAAGGAACCCTTCTGTAGACACACAATAGCATGATGATTAGCGCACTCAGCTGAAGAGGAATGGACCCAGGTTCAAGTCCCTGATCCAAACCAGACAGAGCAGGGAACTGAGCCTGGCTCTCTAGTGTCAGAGATTAGGGTACTCCACTGGGATATCAGCAAGCCAGGTTTCAACTCCCTGCTCTGTCTGATTTGGATCACGGAGTTGAACCTCAGTCTCCTTCATCTCAGATGTGCGCCCTCATCACCAAGCTATTTGGTGAAGATGGGATGGAGTGTTTCATTCGCAAAAAAAAAAAAAAAAAAAGAAAAAAAGACAGAATATAAAAAAGCCCATTCTGCACTGGTGTAAAATCTAAATTACCCAATCCTGACACTTTCCACATGATGGAATTGTTTTGTGTCCAGGCCTGGAGGGAGCTACTTCATGGTCACATACTGAGAGCGCCAGAAGCAGTAGGAAGATATAAAATCCCTCTGTCTCTACAAATGCAGCTAAAGATGCAGAGATTCAGCTATGTTATCCACATGGCTTTGGCAGAAGCAGAGAAAACAAAACCAGCAGAAGCCTACTCATGTGAATGTCAGAGCTATGCCAGTGAACTAGTTTTGTTTGGAGGAGAACTGGGGGGAGGAAGATTAACATTCTGTGAGTGTTGGTGTTGTCTCAGGTGTCTGTGTCAGAGCACAGGCTGTCCATGTGAACTCATTTGAAACTTCAAGCAGCTTTTTTCCCCCACTGGTTTCTATACCTCTCTTTTCTCCCTTGGCTTTCTACCTGGTTCTCTCTAATTTCCATGCTTGTATCTTTTCATTGCCGTTACCATGTCTTAATGTCCTCCTGCTTCCCATAAAGAAATTGTTCTGGCTTAAGCTTTTGTCTTTGTGGTGGTATGCTTAGTTGAACTGTGCTGTAAAACTCTCTGTGAAGGTGCTGATACCACTTAACAGAAATAGATGGGTTTCAACTGTTAATCTTGCCCTTGTAATCCACACACACATGTTGAATTTCTTGATCTAATCCCAGGCATTTTTAAAGGTTTAAGGATCTTTTCTTATTACTTTCTCTTCTGCCTTCTGATTTTCAACCAGCAGTGGAACACATACTGATTTTTGACAATCTAGCATGTGAAGCCTTTCATAGTCATCTGCAGGGTGCTCGGTTTAGTTGTATGAAGTTCATGGACTGAAGGTCTTTGTCTGTTGGAATTTCCATTGTTGGGTATCTCCAGGTATGAAGTGTGGACCTCTAATTTTGCATAAGAGTGCTTTTACATTCATTCCCTTGAGATGGAAAATGACTTGTTTATCAAATCAACTTTAAAGTATGCATATTTATATCGAAATATTCACAGAAGAGTTAGAATGGAAATGGGTTTATGAATTTTAATCTGAGTCATTATTTCCATTCACCAACAGGCAAGCACTTACTGTTGCAAAATGCATGGCTGCAAGTCAGGTTATTATACATGCACAAGAGGGACTCAGTTTTGCTGGGTATGCACATTTGAGATGCTGCTGTTGTATATTCAGATTGTATTTTTGCCCACCCCCTGCAGTGCCCAGGGCACAAAAATATAATGTGATGTCTTTTTTCCATCTCTCTCCATTTGTGCAGCAGCAGACATCAAGATGCATGAGAACCTCCTTCATGTGTTGCTGTTGCTGTGTTATCAACAAATAGCCTGCTCCAGAAATGGGACATGTGCACTCCTATAATTGTGTGCACATGCTCAGTCTTGGAGCATGCCATGTCATGTCAGCCTGTGTATAAATTGGGGTCATGTTTTATTGCAGATCAAGCCTGACTGCTGGAGGGGTGTGGTAGGGTACTTCTCCCTGTGTTTCCTCTCGAGTCTCATGGTCAGTAAACCTGAGACAGTTTTCACTTTTCAATAGCCTCTCTCCTCAACCCTCTCAGTGATAATAGCAAGTGACTGACCCGCTGACCCTGGGCAACCTGATTAACACTGAAGTCCACAACCTTTCCTGAAGTCGACACAATGGGCTTCTGCACAAATGCAGGGACATCCAGGCCTTGGCATGGCTGCAGGATATTTGTAACTGGGTTTCTGACCAAGTGCAGGACATGCAGCACATGAGGGAAACAGACCACAGTGTACATGGCGAAACTAGCATACAGTGTAGTGGTCCAGCAAGGAAATCGTCCTCATAATCCGTAAGGGAGTGCTATCATGTAATTGGATCTCCCTGCTGTAAAAAGACCCAAGGCACTTTGTAATCAAACCACATGCTGTAAACTATTTTACATGAAGTCAGCTGTGTTGCATTTTTCCTGGCAGACACTTTAGAACCCTAATTACATTCATCTCCATCTTTAATTTACTCCATTGTGCTGCTGTCATTGCAGGATCTTTGCAACCACGTGCTATGTGTTAATTTCTTCGTGCTTACTGTAAATTGCAAATTAAGGGTGGCATGATTAATGCTGAATTGTCCTTGTTGTGGGATGAAGTCAAGCTCATCATTACTTGAACATCAGTTTATTGTGGTTTAATGAGGTACACAGTGTTATACGTGGCTTGGGGTATCCATTGCAAATAGAGGTCAGTTTGCAGAGAAAGTTGGTTCAGGAACCTGCTGTAGCTACAGAGATATTCCTCTGTGAACCCTGGAGAAGAGAGCTAGGTAATGGTGAATTAGGAGTGGGTCTTAATTCTTAAATTAAATGAACAGTAACTATTTATTACAGCCTGAGCGTGAGCCTTCAGTCTGTCATAGGATGCCCACTTCCTTCACCAGGAACTGAGGGTATTTAATTCTTGCATAATATCGTACCTTGTAAAAGTTTCGCAGTAAACAATTGTAAGGCTGTAGTTATGCTTTTGTATTAGTAATTTTACAGCTTTTTTTATTTAACAAAGGATGAGCCAGTGAGATTTGAAATGGAATTTGCAGAGGAATTCTGTCATGTTTAATGGAAAGTGTCCAGAAAGGTAACACAATTGCCAATCCCAAATTAAATATTGCATAAAGAGAGAAAGAGATTTTCATGATGCCAGGTTTCCAAGGATTGGTTCATTCCGTAATGTTCAAGTAATGCTTTAGTTGTTCTTGATGACTCTTGTTTCACTTCAGTTACTTGCAGGATTTTCATTTTATAAACCTCTTCTAATCACTGCCGTAAAAACTTGCTCTGAGTTACATAGTATATAGTTCATGTTCCAAGAAATAGCCATGACTAACTCCCTGTATTGTCAGCTCCTCTTTGTATCAGAAAACCAATTTCTAAGTCTTCCATTTTCCAGTTATGGGATGGAGGGCTGGGGGGCAGGAAATCAGGTAACATTGATGAAAATTTGTCCTATTTAAAATTCAGTACTTGTAGTTATCTGTATAAGCAAACTAAAGCATGGGTAAAATGTTCAAGGCCAGGTTGGACAGAGCCTTGGGCAACATGGTCCGGTGCGAGACATCCCTGCCCATGGCAGGGGGGTTGGAACTAGATGATCATAAGGTCCTTTCCAACCCAAACCATTCTATGATTCTATGATTCTGATACTCACCTGACTGCTTGCAATATAGCTAGATCTTCTTCCACTGTGTTTCTCCCTTCCCCATATAGTTTTCCAGCTCACCCTGCACCATCCAACAATGTTTTCTGAAAAAAAAACTGTTTTCTGAAGCAGTTACCTTCATAATTTGCAGTTCTGCCACTGCTTTCATTTCAAGGATAGGCAGACACCAAGTCATTGCTCTGTACAATCCACATTTGGGTTAAAAATTAAAATAAATTAAGAACCACAGACTGGCATGAAGGTTCTGCTCTTCTCTCTGAAAACCTGGTACCACTCTGTGGAGAGGGACTCTTCGAAAAAAGCTCTCACATGAATCTGTGCTGCTGGGCCAACAGTTTTTAACTCAGCTCTGAATTTCCTTCATCTTTTTGCTTTAATGACCACTGTTTCTCAGTATTTTAATAGAGATCTTTTTTCTGGCTTTTGCTGAGAGTGAATGCTTTGGGATTTTCAGCTAATGCCTCCAGTGGTAAGTGTCTCAGTAAGAGATACCCAGGAAGGTTAAAATTAACATCAGGTTGTAGAAAAGTCTGTTTTTCATGCGTGTTTCCAAGGAGCAGGCTGCTCAGACCAATTAAGTAATGTAGAAACCATCACCAGTAAGCAAGTCCCTGTAGTTCAATTTTTCCAGCAGGAGACCAGAATTATACACCTTATTTCTGAGGTCACTTCCATAATTGCAACAACATACATTTTTTGTAATAGCTTTTCCTTTTTAATGGATATTTAAATGGAGGTAATTAAATATGGTTATTTCATACCCACCTCCTCAGAGGAAACATAACAGTATGATGAAAATACAAGTGAATTGAAAGTAATAAATGTCTACTAAAAACTACTACATTTTGACTCCCTAAGTAATATTGGTTGTTAATTGTTAAGACTCTCAGAGTGATAATATGGAGATTCGGGTGCCTGCCATACTATAGAAAACTGGATTCCAAAACATCCCCATTAATAAGCTGTTGTTGAAAGTGTTACTGCAGTCAGAAGTACCAGCTTTATATCTCAGAGGCAGGCAGTCATGACATATGGTATGTAAAGCAGAAGTATAGCCTTTTGAAAATTGAATCCAGTTACTTTTCTTTTGTGGACTTTTTTGGGCCCTTTTCTAATCCTGAAACTCGTCCCTCTGTGCCCTAATCAGTAGACTGATTGACTTGTATTACTGTGCCAATACTTCAGCCAAATACTTTGTGTTTCTTACACTGGAGCTGGATGGACATTGCTATGGTTAAACATAAGGCAACCATTCTCTAAAGGTTAGGAGTTTGGATTGACACAGGCTGACCCTAAATGCTCAGAATTGCAGATTCTTCTCAACATACTAAAATGTCTCTGGTGTCCCAGAGCATTGCAGATATCGTGTAGGCAGTGACTACCTAATAAAAACGTCAGCTGCATTGTGTCCAGTTAGGCAAGACCTTATATGAGTTTTCAAACCTTTTTCTTGTTCCCAGTCAAAACTAGAAAGGTAAGAGTCTACAAGAGAATGTTTAAAAAAGGCAGATAAGGTCCACAGACCTTCTGAAGTTCTGCTTTGAGTTTTGGATGGCATCTGAGAAGTTTACAGTGTTCTAGCTGGTTCACCGTCTGCCTGTTCTCACAGTGACATCTCAGAACTGTTAACAGCAAGAAATTTAAAGTCTTTCAAACTCTCATGAAGGAAAAAACCAAACTCAAAAGTGGTAGTCAAAAGTTAGTGATTTCACATCGTCTGTGTTATGCTGTTATGTTCTGATTCTCTTTTTGTCGTTTAGCAATTAATATTACAAGAACTGATATAAAAGTAATGAACTGCTTTTCCTATTAACAAATGCCTTAGCCTAACTTTGTCACTCAGCTTCCTGTGAAAACTGTTTATAGGATCATATGTGTTTCTGCTATGGACATCATCCCTTCTTTCTACCATATTTACCCAAAGCATAAAAAAGTAGTCTGAGCTTAAATGAACTTATCAAACAGATACATACAGAATTCATCACAAGCAGTTTTACACCATCTGGGAGTGTAAGTTAGCTGTCTGGGCTTCCTCAGAAGTTAATGGGAAAGAAGAGACACATTTTAAAGGAGATCTTATCCTACTCTAAGAAAAAGTCTAAGGTAGCTGAGATGAATGCCTTCTGAATGAGTTCTTTTATACTGAGCTTAAAGAACTTTTATGGGTGAGACACCTCATTTCACCAGGCTCAAGTTGGACAAATCCCACTCAATGCACTTTGGTATGATATGAATGCCTGGGCTTGAAGGGTAGGGCCTTGAGAGATCATCCTTTGTTAACTCTTTTGTTTCCCTCTAGCCCCCAAATTAGAACAGAAAGATCATTCAGAACTGAAATCTGCTTTCTGCCCTGCTTCAGGAATAATAGTCTTCCCTGTAAGATAAAGAGATCTGGGGCTACAAAGCAATGGATTTGTAGCTCCCCTCCAGTTAACATCTGTTCCATTCTACTTCATTATTTCCAAAATCTGTAAGCACATATAACAGAGAATTTGGCTCTGAGGTCAACTTAATTCTTTTAATCAGTGAGAATATTTAAGAGAGAAAAGAAAAAAAAGGGTAATACCTGGGGGATATTAACAAGCAGAGATGATAATGTCCTCAGCCCCTTTAGGACAGAGACTAAGAGGTAGATAATTACCATTTGTGAGATGTTACCAGGAGGTACAGTGCAGGAAAAACTGCAGTGAGCCATAAAACCACTGACTCTGTTGAGGCCATGACGTTTAGTCTCCAGAAGAGTTACAAATGTCGGTTTCCAGGCCCATCTTTTGAAGGTGTTTTTTTGCTTTTGGTTTGCTTTTTTTTTTTCCTGGACTATATCTCCAGAAGAGATAGTGTCCGAGAAGCTAGGGAATGGGTTAGGAAAGCTAAGGCCCAGTTAGAATTAAACTTGGCTAGGGATGTTAAGGATAACAAGAAGGGATTCTATAGGTACATAGCAAATAAAAAACAGACTAGGGACAACGTAGTGCCCCTCTGGAAGCCATTGGGAGAACTGGCTACACAGGATTTGGAGAAGGCTGAGGTTCTGAATGACTTCTTTGCCTCAGTCTTCACTGGCAAATGCTCTGACTGCACCACTCAAGTCTTGGAAGGCAGACACAGGGACTCTGAGAATGAAGACCTTGGGCCCACTGCAGGAGAGGATCTGGTTCGAGACCATCTCAAAAATCTGAATGTGCACAAGTCCATGGAACCTGATGAAATCCATCCATGGGTCCTGAAGGAGCTGGCAAATGAAGTTGCTAAGCAATTGGCCATCGTATTTGAAAAATCATGGCAGTCAGGTGAAGTTCACGGAAACTGGAAAAAGGGAAATATAACCCCCATTTTCAAGAAGGGGAAAATGTGATCACCCGGGGAATTACAGACCAGTCAGTCTCACCTCTGTGCCTGGAAAATCTTGGAGCAGATATTCCTGGAAGGCATGCTAAGGCACATGAAAAACAACAAGGTGCTTGGTGACAGCCAGCATGGCTTCACTAAGGGGAAATCCTGCCTGACCAATTTGGTGGCCTTCTAGGATGGGGCTACAGGGGTGGAGCAGTTGATGTCATCTACCTGGACTTGTGCAAAGTGTTCGACACTGTTCCACGCAACGTCATTGTCTCTAAATTGGAGAGACATCAATTTGATGGATGGACCACTCGGTGGATAAAGAACTGGCTGGATGGCCACATGCAAAGGGTTGTGATCAATGGCTCAATGTCCGAATGGAGACCAGTAATGAGTGGTGTTCCCCAGGGATCAGTGTTGGGACCAGTCTTGTTTACCATCTTCATCACTGACATGGACAGCGGGAGTGAGTGCGCCCTCAGCAAGTTTGCCAATGACGCCAAGCTGTGTGGTTCGGTTGATACGCTGGAGGGAAGGGATGCCATCCAGAGAGACCTTGACACGCTTGTGAGCTGGGCTGATGCCAACCTTATGAAGTTCAACCATGCCAAGTGCAAGGTCCTACACCCGGGTCGGAGCAATCCCAGGCACAGCTACAGGTTGGGCAGAGAAGAAATTCAGAGCAGCCCTGTGGAGAAGGACTTGGGGGTGTTGGTCAATGAGAAAATGAACATGAGCTGGCTTCAGTGTGCGCTCGCAGCACAGAAAGCCAACCGTATCCTGGGCTGCATCAAAAGGAGCGTGACCAGCAGGTCGAGGGAGACGATCCTGCCCCTCTATTCTGCTCTCGTGAGACCTCATTTGGAGTATTGTGTGCAGGTCTGGTGTCCTCAACATAAAAAGGACATGGAACTGCTGGAACAAGTCCAGAGGAGGGCCACGAGGATGCTCAGGGGACTGGAGCACCTCCCGTATGAAGACAGGCTGAGGAAGTTGGGGCTGTTCAGCCTGGAGAAGAGAAGGCTGCGGGGAGACCTCCTAGCAGCCTTCCAGTATCTGCAGGGGGCCTATAGGGGTGCTGTGGGTTAAAACTTAAACAGGGGAAGTTTAGATTGGATATAAGGAGGAAATTCTTTCCTGTTAGGGTGATGAGACACTGGAATGGGTTGCCCAGGGAAGTTGTGAATGCTCCATCCCTGGCAGTGTTCAAGGCCAGGTTGGACAAGCCTTGGGTGACATGGTTTAGTGTGAGGTGTCCCTGCCCATGGCAGGGGGGTTGGAACTAGATGATCTTGAGGTCCTTTCCAACCCTAACTATTCTGTGATTCTAAGGGCTCAGGAAGTCCTCCAAGAAAATGAGAAGGGCCCTCAGCATATCTAGAGAAACACAAACTTGTGATTTATTTGCATAAATAGAAATAAACTCATGAACTGAACATATATGTGTGTATAGAATAAAAGTAAAAGAAAATTTTTCCTTGTATTATCTGATCTCCCATGGTAACTAGTAGCACTGACAAACTTTGCTGAAGACTTTTTTCCTGTATACCACTATTATTTTAGTGAGGTTAAAGATGTTAAAGAGACATGAATATTTCTGATTATTCTGGTTTTCGGCAGGTCAAAGTTTATTTATAATCTTCAGGGGTATTTGAGTGGTCATTGTATATGAATGCACTGCTAAGCCTGATATTTGTTTTTACAAATAGGGAATAAAAAGCTTTAGATTTGCTAATTGGAATTTGTCATGCTTTAATTACTTGAGTGAATGACTCAAGACAGTTTCCTGTCTTGCAGGAAGATCAATATAAACTCCCTTTTGAAGTGATGAAACATCCATTGTACCCACATTTTTACAGAAATTAACAAAATACTTTTCTAGTCATGACTTCAGATGTGCTGTGAAAGATCATCTTCAAAGATTGACAGTAGCAGATTATTATCAGCCAAGCAGAGAGCTCCAAGGCACTTGGGTACATATTTTAGAAGGTTTATAGACAACTATCCCACAAATTTAACTCAAAAAACACATCCTTAGTACTAAAGGTAGATGTATTTATAGATGCACGTGTACATATGAGATATATAATGTATAATGGTGATTCTTTGATTACCTTTATATTATAGCTGAAATGAAGTGTTTGTATATTCCCATCACTTGTGGTATGTATTTGTTGGTCTAAGGTTTACTCTGGGTAAAACTATCCTTAAAGCAAACACTCAGCTCTGTGTTATATCTCTGAACCTGTAGGTTAACTCCATGTGGTTTCAACTTCAACCATTTAACAACAAATTATTATTTATGTAAGCTGTCAAATCCACACAGGACAAGCAACTGCAGAAGAAGAAATTGAAGTACATAAACCATAGCAAGAAACATAAGGCTCCCATAAGAGACTTTCCCTTTCTGTATTTAGTCCAGTAAGAGTGAATTATTCATTACAATCAAGCAAAAGCTCCCCCAGTTTTGCTATTTCATCCGCAAGTTTGGTGAAAATTAAAGCTCAGCGTGAAGCCTCCAGAGAGTTAATAACACCTGCAAAGAACAGAGATTTCTCTGTAAGGTAAATTGCTGTTTGATTGCCCAAACGTCAGCAAAAATTATAATTGGGAGAAACTGAATATTTTCTCTGTATATAACTGGTGAGGATTTTGTGGAGTGTCATTTTACGTTAAGTAGTAGAGTAATAATTTAGAATGTTTCACAGCAACTAATTGTGTTTGTCTTAACAGTGAGATTTCTATGAGATTTCTGTTGCTGTCGACTGCTATTGCAACTTTATGCGATACACAATTAGAAACTTGTCTTAATCTTAAAGAAAATTGTCAGAGACAAGCTTTAAACTATGGATTTTTTCCTCATAATTTCTTGTGAATTTAGAAATCGATACTTTCCCTTACCTAGCTGTAGCTTATGAGATAGCAAGGTAGGTCATGATTTTGATCTCTACATCTGTAGCATATGTACACTCAGCAGCTCCCTGGACAGCAGAGGAAACTATCTAAGGCATAAATTTGTGTTTCTTCCAGATGTTTCAGGTATACACTCATAACTAACTTGAAAAATTAATGTGGAGCTCCTAAGTCAAATTGGATATCAACATTATTATCTATGCACAAAGGAAAGAGAAAGAAAAAAAATCAAAGTGTCTTGTTGCCTTACGGTGTGCTGCATTGTTACACACTGAGGTATCATTGTCTGCATTTTTCTTGACTCCTCTGTACATTCACAACTCATGTTTAGAGCAGGATTCAGGCTTCTGCATCATGACAGTAAGACAAACACAGCATGAAATGGATGAAGCTTTTACTATTCAAGATAGGTCTACAGAGAGCCTCAGACAGACCTCTTTTTACCTGTCCTTTGAAGAGAACCAGCTCCGGGCCACAAGCCAAGTATCCCTGCTAGCAAGAAATAGTGCTGAATTCACTAGTTTGCTCAGAGACTTAGTTGCTTGATTCAAGCAGGTCACCATGCTACCATGACAGGGTGTGCCTTCTGCATGGGCACTGGTTGGGCTCTGCCTGCTCATCTTTGGGCAAATGTGCTTTTGAGTGGCTTAATTTAAATCACAGTGCACAACTTACTTACATGATTGCAGAGTCTAAGCTTTACTTACCAGCAAACTCTTTGCTCTAAGAAATATACTTTTGAATTATGTACAGAATGATGCCAAGAACCTGTTGGTATAGTCTTCTGTCCCTTCCTATTAATCTTTTGCAAACCTTCTAATTTCTGTGCCTTATGGAGAAAGCTCAAGTGCTTGTCTCACTGAATGCAAATTTAGGATTATATTCATAGCTGTTGGGTTGGGATTTTTTTTCTTCTTTCTTTCTTTCTTTCTTTCTTTCTTTCTTTCTTTCTTTCTTTCTTTCTTTCTTTCTTTCTTTCTTTCTTTCTTTCTTTCTTTCTTTCTTTCTTTCTTTCTTTCTTTCTTTCTTTCTTTCTTTCTTTCTTTCTTTCTTTCTTTCTTTCTTTCTTTCTTTCTTTCTTTCTTTCTTTCTTTCTTTCTTTCTTTCTTTCTTTCTTTCTTTCTTTCTTTCTTTCTTTCTTTCTTTCTTTCTTTCTTTCTTTCTTTCTTTCTTTCTTTCTTTCTTTCTTTCTTTCTTTCTTTCTTTCTTTCTTTCTTTCTTTCTTTCTTTCTTTCTCTCCTTCCTTCCTTCCTTCCTTCCTTCCTTCCTTCCTTCCTTCCTTCCTTCCTTCTTTCTTATTGTAACAAAAAAAAAGAACTCAACTGGTTAAAGCCTAAGGGAAGAGTAACATATCTGAGAGAGTGACAAGTGGCTTCAGATATGTACTTTTAGTACACATCTGTACTAATGGTGCAGATTAAACCTTCTTAGTGCAAATGATACTTTAGTGCAGTGCAACTTGTTTCGTGCATTGTTATATGCCTTTTACAGTTACTAGAATAAAATGTCTTTGGTGCCAAAGGCAAAAACATAAGAGACAGGGAACTCATAGCTGCATGAATGTGTTAGACAATAATATGTTGTGGGTGCTGCTGCTGCTGTACATAATAGCTGAGCTATTCTTACTGCAGCATAGCTAAGGGCTAGTATAACATAGCTTTCATTTCCTTGGATCAACATGGGATGTATTAAAAAAAATAATTTGCTGGGCAAGATGAGGCTTTTCAGGCTCAGATAATCCTGCCTTCTCCAGAGGTCACTGAGAAGTGTAGTGAAATAACAAATACCTACTGATTGACTAATCTTTCTTTTCTACAACACTTCAAAGCATTTCCCTTTTTTCACATAAGAATTGAACTGCAGGTAAACAGGCCTTCAGCATAGAATTGTCTGTGAAAGTCCTGCCGTGGGCTTCAGCTTCAAGCTTGTCATCTCTATGTCACTGTTGTATTACCCTAGAATTTAACTCAGCTATTACAGGGCTAGGGAAAGACCTGGTGTTTGGCTCAAGGCTTTAGGGAAGAGGAGAGGAAGCAGGTGTGTTTTGTAAGCAAACGTCCATGTGTCAATGTTCATGCACTTGACAGATGAATGTATCTGCTCCAGCTGCACTGCTCTAAGAGTGGATCTTTTAGTGTATATTTATCTGACGTATTATGTCTGAAATGTGCTGTCAGTTTCTTTCAGAGAATAACTTTGTGGCATAGGGAATGTAATTATGAGGATGATCTAGCATCACCACAAGATCCTAAAGTGTGAACCAAGTAACTAACAGCACCAGACTGGGCTACATACAATATAGTGGGAGTTAATCCCTGTCCAGGGGAAAAGTGAAAGAGGCAAAGAGTTTGCTACCATTTTACACAGAGGAAAACAAATCCACTGGGAGAATATATGTTGAGAAAGGCATTGGTAGTTCAGAAGAGCGAAAGAGGAAATCCGAAAGAAGTATTGTGCTATTGTCTTCCAGTCCATGTTTCAAACTGTTTGTGTCATGTACAAACTTTTGTTGTTTCAAATCTGTTCTTCTAAAAATACAACACCCATGGAAAAAATATCTTAAAGAAGGAAAAACAGTGTCTAAAACTGAAAGAAAGAGACCCAAGGTATGCAAACCATATTCTCACTTGCTATAGTGCAAAAGGTTGTTTTTCTATTCCTGCTCTATGTTACAGATATATACCTGAACTTAGATGCTTGCGTTTGAATTATGTTATGAACTTGTCCACAATTTATGAGGATTTGTGTATAGGGAGTCACACCTATTTCTAAATTTGAATTGTTGCTGGAATTTAAATGTTGCAAAAAAAAGGAAACAAGAGAAGAAAAAATATCTGTTTTTCTAGGTTGCCCTGGGGCCAAGAAGAACGAGTTCCTGACGAGTGTTTTGGATGCATTGTCCACAGATATGGTTCACGCAGTCTCTGATCCATCACTGTCTTCTAGCCGGTGGGTTTCGTATCCTTTTTGTGTGTCTTTCAGAGGATTCTGGCAGTGGTGAATGAATTGTTGAGGGCTTTGAGAAATTATTCTTCTTATGCCTTCACAAAGGGTGAATTTCAAGAACCTATGTAGGAGAGTTTACTTCACTCCACACTGTGGACTCTCTGCACTGAACAGAGATGCACTTGATAGCTAAATTCTCAGCAGCAGCACAGCTTAGTGTTTATCTGTAGCTGCTGGTGCAGCTGTGTCTCAGTCTTTGTTCTTCTCTCAGGCTTTACTTAATGAATGTGTACTACTTTTCTGATGCATATTTTGCCAAGTTTCTTGTAAAACAAACCCATGCTACCAACAGTCACAGATAGAATTAAAAATACCTAAGTGCTGTCAAACTTGGGTGTCTGCAGGACAGTAGCTTACCATCTGAAGCTGAGGTGGCATTTATTTTTATAAGTTAGCCTGTAATTCAATACATTTGGGAGTTTTCTCTCTAAGTTGTAATTGGAGCCTAGGAATTTGGCAATGCTGACTGCTGACCTGCTTTCGTTGGGTATAGTATGTGTTTTAATGTGTCTGCCGTCTATGAGACTTTTACTCTTCTATTTCTCTCTTCACTTTTCTCTGTTTTGGGAAATGAAAGGGGAAAGCACTGTTCTTTGAGCACGGTGCTGACCTCTACATAGTTTCAGAGAGTTAACAAAGAGCAGATTCTAGTCCTGGTTCTAGTGTAAAATTTAGGATACAGTTGACCAAACTGAAAAAAGATGGATTCACTACAAGAAGCTAGTGTCCAAAACCAGGGAGCCTTATCTGACAAAGCATCTGACAGTGATTAAACTATTCTGATATAAAGATAGAAACTAAGGTTTATGTATGAAAATTAAAATGAAACTCTTGTTTTCTGTTACAGGGTTTCAGAGCCTGATCCAAATCATACTCTGGAAGAGAGAGTGGTCCACTGGTATTTCAAACAGCTAGATAAAAATTCCAGTGGTGATATTGGCAAGAAAGAAATCAAGCCATTTAAGAGATTCCTAAGAAAGAAATCAAAACCCAAAAAGTGTGTGAAGAAGTTTGTGGAGTACTGTGATGTTAACAATGATAAGTCCTTGTCAGTTCAAGAATTAATGGGCTGCTTGGGAGTAACAAAAGAAGAAGGTAAAGCAGAAACAAAGAAACGCCATAGTAAGCACTTTTTCTGTCTTTTTCACTAGATTCTTCAGAGCTGATTAGGTCTTATATTTGTATACACCAGAAGTATGCAAAATAAAAGAATACACCTGCCTGTAGCTAATGCAGCTGCTGTTCTGAGCAGATGGCAGGAAAACTGCTTCTGTGTACACAAATCATTACTCCCATCAACTTCCTGTTGAGTCAGACCATTAAATGTATTACAGTAGGAAACCTAAAAGGATATGGTAACATTAACAGTTCTCGAAAAGCCAGTTTAGTATTATTGCAGCACTGTGTCCTGAATGAGTGGAAGTATCACACCTGTACTTCTTGGATTCCTGCTGGGAAGGGAGCACATTGTCGAGCTTTCTAATGACTTCATTTCTCAAATGTGGTTTAGAGGTATAGTGAGGAATGCAGCTATCTTCCAAATATGTGGAACAGTTGCTAGTACACAGCCACCTTATCTTGCTACCAAACTGGTAGAAGGAGAAACAGCTAACTAGAGTGTGTAATGGTCCCTGCAGAGTTCAGTCACACAATTCCTGATAAGAAGTTAAAAAAAAACTACGATTGTTAGCAACAACAGTAGGTCCTCATACAGTAAGAAGTTATAGAACATGAATTGTTTTGTTTGTCTGGGGCTCAAAATGAACCCAGGGCAGTAAAATAAAGGTGTCATAAGAAATGAAAGCATGTCAAGTGGGAAATGCAGACAGAAAAAAAATGGTTTCCACAAAATTGGTTTTAATCAAGTCTAGAAAGGGAATGCTGCAGAACGAATAGTATTGTAATAATAAAGTGGCCATGGCTTACAGAAGCAGATCTGTCAAAACAGATATATCAAATCCAGGATTTTGTTTTCTGTGGTTTTTGTGGAATTGATAATAATACCTTGCAATTTTCACTCAGGTGATGGAAGTAAAAAATGTGTATATAAAGGTGGATGACTGTAGTTATCTTTATGCTGTAAATTAAACGTAGTATCTTCTTTTTTATTTACACTATTTGGCAGATTAGTGTTTTGAAGTGGAGGCCATTATGGTCACTTCATATGTTAACATCCGTGTCAAGACACTTCTGCTGCAACTGGCACTCCTTCATCTCTTATCGTACATGAAAATTTGTGACAAAACTCATTGCCCCAGGACTTAGAGGAAAACTGCAGCAAGACTCAAAGCAAACCAAGTGCCCATTCTAGTGAAAAAAAATCCAAAGATTAGCATAAACTGCCTGTTTTGGAAAAGAAAGTTATAAGATGCATGAAGTTATATGAAGATCGTGCACAGATTCAGCCGAAGTAAAAATTATGTTTACTGTAACTGGAGATTTTTAACAGAGCTTCTTAAAAAAAAAAAAAAAAAAAAAAAAAGAAAAAGTAGTCAATAAGGAGAACATTCATTTTTGGGAGGAAAAAATAGATCAGAACTTTTGCATTGAAAAAATAATAGCATCCACTTGGAAACAGTTTCTAAACCAAGTCACTTGGGTGCTTTCCTAGAAATACGTACTTTTAAAGACAAGACAGTAAAAATTGCTTTTGTTGGAATATCAGTATCCTGTTTAGTTTCTCCTGCTTGATAATTGAACTTTTCTTTCTGATAGTCCTTTCACTACCGTTGCCACTTCACTACAGCTAGAGTTACATTTCTAGGAACAGGTGAGACTCTTTCACATGAGGTGTGAGAGCTGAGACAAGGAGATGGCTCTGTATCATTCTGTGTGGGTCCCAGGTATCTTACAAGAATCATTTGAAGCCATGTAAAAGCCAGAGAGCTATAAAACATTATTTTTCAAGGGAATACTTGTTGCTGCAGTATTTTTCGAGGTCCAGTTTTGTCCCCCTTTGTCCCAGTACCGTTTAACTGACTAACATAGTGACATGGAAGACAAAGAGAGCAAGTTCCTCCTGGCCTCTCAAGTTTGTTTGTGGAGTCAAATGAGCCAGCAGACTCAAATAATTGTTTTGCTTTGGGTTTTTTCCCCCCTGTTTAGAGCAGTCTTTGACTTTGCCACCAAGGAACTTAAAACTCAGCGATAATCTGATCAAATGTGAACCATGTCTTTGGCCGTTCTTACTCAGTATCTTTAAGCAAAGTGAGTGCTTTCCAGACAGTCTGCTTGTCCATGCTTCTTTGCCACTGGGATAATAAGCTATATTTACTACTAAAGATTTAAGAAGTTTGAAATGCTGGACACTGACTAGATAAAATCTGTCCTAAGCAAATGTCACATATTAACTGGCAAGAAATGGTGTCATTCAACTTTCATATAATTCCATGAAAGAAGCAACACCTGTGTTGAGCAAAGAGATAAGCAGATGTTTCAACAAAAGATCTGGAATATTTTATCTCATTTATTGAAAGTTGTGCTCCAAAAAATGCGTTTTCGGAATGAGGGCTTCAGTTCTTGGGAATGTTACATATAACTTGCAAACCATATTAACGTTTTCTTTTCCCTCCTTTAGCGGCACCTAAAACCAACACTGAGAGCACTTCATCCAGCAGGCAGGTGAGTATCGAGGAGAGGAGGATATCCCTTCCTGCCTTGCTCAGCTAAACTTCTTGGGGGTTTAGCAGTTATCATTGCAGCTTCAAACTGCATTCATCTTCTATTCTGCAGATTTCCCAGGAAAATGTAAAGCAGCATGATGATTAGCAAATTCTGACTTAAGTTCTGTCTAAGGAAAGCTGAATCAATCAACTGCTGGTCCAGAGTAAATGTTTATAAAATGCAAAGTAGAACAGGTTTTCGTGTGGATGTTTCTAGTAAAGTAGAAATTGCCATATAGGTTAGTGATAATTAGATGAGTGTAACTGAGCCTTCATGAGCATTCTGCATTCCTGAATAACAGCATTACTGTACACTTCTAGATGTGCACTGTTATCTTCATTTGCCTTCTTTAAATGAATTCTGTTAATTTTCCTGTGTGTCATACTGCAGACACAAACTTACATTGATAGAAATTACTTTGTGGACAAAGCCATTCATTTCCCTTGCCCTATGAAAATGTATACATCTCACAAACCCGACTATATTATTATATGGTGGCTTTAAACACCTTTTAAAATCTTAGTGAAGAGAAAAGAGCTGTCACTTTCAAATGCCTTTGCTGGCTGAGGAAAATGACGTTGGTGAACTAGGATTTGCACCTGTCTGCTGATGTATGTTGAAACTAAAATTGGTTAGGTCTGCAGAATGATTCTAGCAAATAAAATGTCAGGTGCCCTGACAACATAATCCATGATTTGGTTTTGCATCAATTTTCTGCAAAGACTTGATTTTGTTTTTCTGAGTAACACTAGTGTATGTCATTCCTGGAATTTTGGCTACTCAGGGCATTCAGAACTACAAAAGCCACAGGAGCAGAATTTTTAAATCAAGGAGCAGAACACACTGAAAAGGAGGAACTTGGGTGGCTCAGGGAAAAAAAAAAAAAAGAAAGAAAAAGATTAAGAAAGGGTTTTTCATTTGTGTGTCTCAGTTTTTATAATCATTAACACTAAAGATGCAGTTTTCTGGACAACATTGGCACAACTTCCTAGCACTTTTGCATGGGTCTGAAGAAGGGCTTCTGAATCTGCCAGTTATTTGAATGATTGAGTGATAGAATTGCCTTCATACTATTTTTGCCTCACTTTTGTATTAGTTAAATGAGTAATGCCCACGAAAGCATCAGTAAATGATGAATTGTTTTAAATATTAATATAAAGATATTATAAGGACAGGCAACCCTGCAGCTGGGAAAACAGGAATTTGGGAAAAAAACATCCCAAAGCCATGTCTCTTCCCATCTATCAGAAAGTTAGATTAATTTGTTAAAAACTGAACCCAAGATGAACTTCCCCACAAGCCAAGAGAAATTGTCCTCTCATTGTTGCTAGTCAATTTGTTACTTACTTTATCTCTTGATTTGTTTGATGTTAGGTTCACACTTCCTAAGGCAAGCTCAACACTGATTGTGGGTTCTACCAGACCTCCTACTTACCTTTGATGGAATATAAAATATTCTCACAGTTAGAGGGATGTGATAAGCTTCTGTTTGTTTAAACAAATGTTTGTGATCTTAACTTTTCAAGTTTGCCCTACAAATCACTTATGCTTTAAACAAGGCAGCATGAAAACAATTATCCTGTCAGAACTCACAAACATTCAAAGGGGATATTTTAATTATATAATGGCAATTACTGGCACACGTGCATTACACTTGAAGCATGACAAGCCCTCTCCCCTTTCTTGTAATCTGATCCTGACTTGCAGAATCTGTAATAAAAGTGTCCTAGAGGATCTACGCTTTTTTAATTTTGTCCAATAATTTTGCTGACTCAGCACCAATTATTTTAAAAGCTGTTGCTAGCAAATGATAGCCTTGAATTAAGGCTGGCTCAGCAAACCATCTGTTGGCAGTTTCAAACTTGAACAATACAAAGCAGCAAATACAGAAGGTGGCTTTCATCACAAAAGTTTTCACTTGAAGTTATTGAAAAGCAACTGAGCTTGGTAGGAATTACAAAAAGGAAACCACCCATCTAAGAAGGAGCTATCAGACTTGCACCACTGTGTAGATGGGCACTCAAAAGCTCACTTTCTACTAGTTTATTGTGGCAGTTCAGTTATATATATGTTTATGTGTGCTTAAGCATGTATTCCAGACTTTTTTTTTGTTTCCACATACGTGGTCATCTGTATATGTACATGCACATACGAGCTTACTGAAAGAAAGCAGATATAACTACATATACCAATATGCTGTCTCAGCTGTGGTTGCTCTATGAGAGGTCAAATACATAATGGATATTACAGAACTGGGTTAGTGGCCAGGTATATTTCCCTTGCTCAGCTCCACCCTGTCCAACAAACATATGCATACATGCACACATGCTGTCAATGGGACCCAGAGGGTCTTTTGCAGCCTAGCAAAAAGTTTATAAGGAAACTATAGGTTGCTCATAAGACTTTGGCCAGCAGCCCATTCTTTCTACATCACATGCCATAGAAAGGTATATTGCACCAGGGACTTGCCCAGGCAGTTGCTAAAACTGTGTGTTTGACAGGTATAGATTTAAAGAGGCCGTAGGTAAGAAATAGCAAAGACGCTGCTCATGCCCTTATTCATAGATGCCAAGAAGGACCATAGGGCAGGAATTATTTTATTCCCCATATAGATTTGTGCAGAACTCTTATTCTAACAGTGACATGTGGACACAGCTGAAAAACAGATAAATGTTTATACTTGATTAATCAAAAACATCATTAACAATGTAAATTTCTCCAACTTTCTTTCAGCAAGTTTCTAAGAAGCAAGGGTGAACAGCTTACTGATCCAAGGCAGATCTCTGACATGTGGGAGATTTCCTCACCAAAAGGCAATAAAAACAATTGTAGTATTTGCACTTTGTACTTAAAAATGTAAATTCACTTTGTAGAAAAAAACAAAATATTTAAACAGACTTTTTTTTTTTAATCTGTGAAAATGTAACAGCTAGTTTTGAAAAATTATCACATACAATGTATGTGTATTCTTTGGTTGTCTGAAATATGTGAAACATGTTGGAGATGTAAAAGTTTGCATTTAAACCATTTTTTTTTAAATAGCTTTTTGGCAAATAGTAGCATAGAAGCCTGATTCTATGTATTTTGGTTTCAATAGTATGCCTTGTTTTTATTTAATCAGTACTGTCATTTAAGTAGAGTTATACTGAAAAGTCTACTGTGTTCTCAATTTTGTCCAAGCAGTGTTGGATGTTTCAGGATTGCAAGACTGAGGAAGTGTGTAAATTGCTGTTTACTTGGGTTTGCAGATTTTAACTGAACTGATTGGTGGCAATATTTTATTTCATCTTTATTGTTATTATTATGCATTCCGAAGATCATACAGTGAGAATGCAACCACTAATGGATTAAAAACAGTTATTCTACAGTTGGGCTACTTAAACTCAATACTCAAAAAACGTATTCTGTTATCCACTTCTGAGGTGTCTTCCATTCTAAATCCTGGTAGGATTTTTTTTTCCCTGTTTGTTTTTGTTTGAGTTGTTCATACAGCAAACCAACAAGGAGTGAGGTGAATTGTAAAGTCACCCCAATCTGGTTCAGCCTGGGTCTAAAAGCATGTTTCTTTGGTCAGTGTAAAGCAAGATCAGAGTTTATATGGGTCGGAATTGTAAATCTAACTATAAAGAGACAAGGAAGGCTACACAGTTGTTCAGCTTTTTCTTCCCCTACACCTGGTTGTCCCCATCAACTCTTTAGTTTGCCTCAGGGTCCACTAGAGGTAAATCTGAACAAATTATGAGCAGTTGCTGTCAGGAGGGGCTACTCACATCGCCCTTGCCTTAGGCTTTTTCTTTCCTCTCTGAAAGAAGTTCTCACATGTTTTCATACCTTCTCTGTCATTTCTCCCCTCAGTGCATTTTTGTATGTGTGCCTGAGGGGACTAAGAACTTGCGGATGTGAATGTAGAGCAGGGGACCCAAGAAAAAAAAGAACAGCTCTCGAGCAGCTGTGAGTTAGAAGCAGCTGGGTTGATCGATGCAGTGGTAGATGGACTGCTGGCACCTAGGACTTGACATGAAAACGCAGGAATGTTGCAACAAGCAGTGATTTCGTCTTGTTTGGTTAAAAAACATGTGGGATCTGACATGTGACTACCTTATCACAATAGCACCCTGGCTTGAACTTGTACCTGGAAAAGCTTTTTTTACAAATAAAGATATTTAATTTTAATTTCAACATATGCTGAAGTGTTAGGAAACACTGTCTGCAGTGGAATTATACCCAAGAAATTGTGTACTCTAAGCTTTGGCAGCAGGAGGAAACCAAGATGCAACTGTGTGTTATCTTGTATTTTTGTTTTTAAAAGTATTTGTTATTCTTTTATACTGTTAAACTTTGAATTTGAACTTCTTTATAGATTAAAGATCAGTATGTTATCAAATTGTGCTGGTGATTTTAATTCTGCAACACAGATAGCCATGTCTGGAAACAGGTACAGTCAGGGGTGACCACTACTGCTTTGAGTTTACAAGAAACCATGTGGCCTCATATTGGGTCCATCTTCTTTTCTTCCTTTGCCCCTTTACTGAATTCTCTCCTAAGGTCATTCATGCCTTATTCATACCACTGCTTTCGCAAAATAAATAGTGATTTTGAAGCCAGATCCTTTGTTGCCACTAACTCCATATAGTTTTAGCTTGGTCTCTTGCCTTTTCATTGCAAAGAACAGTGTGGCATAGATAGAGATCACACCTTTTCCCCTCAGTGTGAGTGTGAGCTGCTAGGCAATGTTCAACCTGACTGGAAACAATGAGGTGAGAAAGGCAATACCCTGAGCATGCTCACTTATCTTTATGCTATAGGCATTCTCTTAGGTATCCAAAGACTTCTGCAGCATAGAGTCATTTAATGACTCTACAATGTCTGACTCATGAGATATTTCATCTTCCTACATATTTCAATGTCATCACATTTGTGGTTCATTTTCCAGCCATTTCCAGCCATTACACCGCTTGGCTACAAGCAGTATTGAGTACTCGTAGTTGCAGCTATAGTCCAGATCCCTAACTGGAACACACTCGAAAGCCTGCTGCATTCCATTTTGGTTCCTGTAGCTCCCATATATCTACAGGATAGTTAAACTCAGATAGATCTTGGCCCTTCTAGTTGCAAAAAAACACAGCCTTGGTACCAAAAAGGAATCCATGTGATTAGGCCCTTAGGCTCATACCACAGTACCAGTGTTTGTTTAGTTCCACTGTAATTAATTAGTTCTAGGTTTTATCCTATTCCATATGCAATGGTTTAGTTACAGTTTTTAATTCTGTTCCAATTGAAAACACAACTTTCAATAAGTTTCAGTATTCTGCTTCTCATTGACCATTGTTTGTTGTAGTTGCAGCTGTTGCTGAACAGATTTATTTAGAGCTTTTGTAAAGTTATAAGTAGAAGACTGTTAAATTTTAAGACTGTGTATGTGTTCAATGATTTGTCTAGCCTGTTGCAACGTCCATTAGCCAACAGGCCACAGAGTGAGAAATGTTCCGTGTTTTGTCAACACTTTGGATAACTTTCTCATCTTGTTCCCAGCCCTAGAAGTAAGCCAACTTCATAACTTTATAGCTTCAGTTTTACCAAAATCGCTTGATTCTCAGTCTTCTCCTAGTCTAACAAAATGCCTAACTTTCAGATACTTGTTTTGCAGAACTGGGACCTAAATGATTGCTCAGAATGAAAATTCTTCTTGAAATGTGGTTTCAGATAATACAAGAGCAAAAAAGCATCAGTTCATATAAGAGAAAAGACTTCAACTAAATATTTGCTGCTTATAAATAAAGGAATACATTGTACTTTTCTCATTTGGACCAGGCTTTTGCCCTTTGTAAGTGTCATAAGCCAGTGGAGAAAGTATGTATTCCTAGAAAGTTGAAAGGAAAAACAAAAATATCGATTGCATCATTAAAGACATTTAAGAGTGTCCCACATTTTATAGGTTAAATTTTACAGTAGTAATAAAAAATTAATTAATAGAGGTTAAGAAATCTTGTTTGGCAAGGATAATTTAGTTGTCCCTTTTAAATATTTACACTAGTGTATTATATAACTACATTATAGTAACTAGTGTGAAAGAGTCTTTAATGCAGAAAGTGAAGGGTTTATTAACTTTTGTTTTCTTTAGGCTGGTAAATGGATGTCACTTTGGGTAATTACTTTGACATTAAATAGCAACCGACTAAGTTTATTGGTCTGAAACTTTACAATGATTACAGTAAATTGCTGATATAAACTGTACTCTTTGTCCCATTTAATTTTTTCTGTTCAAGTTTTATAAGTGAAAATATGCACTTTGTTTGAAAAGCATAAATAATAGATGTTACTGTTTTCTTTCTACAAAATCTCATGTGGAGAGCGTTCGAACACACGTTTCTCTACAACATCCAATGAGAGGGGTGAGAGGAAAAGAAGTCTGACGTTTTTATCTAGGTTAGCAGTAGAAATATATGCAAATATAGAAATATTTGCCTTTACTACATCCACCATTCTTATTTCATCATACACTTTGTCGTCTGAGTAATGTTACTGCTGGAATACAAAGCCTATTTGAAAAGAAGATGGTGAAATGAGAGTCCATTTTGTGTATGCAATCTTTTCCATAAAATACAGTTGTCTGAGTCATTCTTTCCCTAGAGACTATCGTTATTCTTTACATCAATTCAATGCATAGGATTGCTTGCTTCTTATCAAGTACGGAGTTCTTTGCACAGGCATGGAATCCATTCTTGGCTATATGGGTACTTTATGAAAAAAATAATACATGAGAGATTAGCACAGATTGTAAGTGGAAGGCTGCAACTTTGTATTACACTGCAAATTAGTTTATAAAGATTTATAAAACCCACTCAGTGCTTGAAAAATATCCATGAAGATGCCTATATCTGTACTAAGTTGTCAGTCAGGGAAAAAATAAAAGAAAGAAAAAGGAGAAAAAATAAGTGAATGAAGTTTCCATTGAGAAACATTGTTTTCACTAAACCATGACAGACAGATTTCATGTGAGGATTTCCATGAAATTGCACTTTTTTGTGTGCATGATTATTTTTATGCTGAAAATTCTTTTCCTTTATCTAAAAAACATGAAGTGGCAACATGGAAACGGGGTAAATTTTGACACTGATTTTGTGCCAAAAATTAGATGTTGTGAAAGGTAGCAGCATTCCTGATCTTCCTCTGACTTCTTTAAGAAAAAAAAAGGGTATTTGTTTGAAAGAAGTCAGTTTTCTGAACATTATCGTACTTCACCTGAGTGTCATTTTACAGTCTTTGGGTACCTTTTTATCTCTATATGAGGCAAAGAAATGCTACATTTTCATTTGAGAGGTTGCTGAACTGGTGAACTTAGCACTGTATGCACACAGATTGTGAAGAAAACTGCAGTACGAGTAAGGGTATTTATACTAGTTTGTGTCTATGCAGCACAGTTGAAACAGTGTGAATCAGTGACCTGCAGAAATATATAGTGCACTTTTCCAGCTTTCAAGCAAGCCTTCCATGGGACTGAATGCAAACAGCTGCAAACCTAAAATAACATCCTGGCGTATCTTTATCTTTTACCCGTCATTTCACTTAAAGGCTTATGGGTGCCAAATGCCACTTTGACTACTACTTGAGGAGCACCTCTAGCCCTACTGGCATGTAGCTCCCCAGGTAGTCTTCCTGAACCCACAGCCTGGATTCAGTCTTCTGAGAGCTCAGGCTGGGATACCAGTGGGACCAAGATGCAGAACAAAGAACACAAGAAAAAACATGATGACAGATACTGTAAGTTACAGGATGTTACTCCACAGCTCAGGTTTTTTTACCCAGGTGGTCTGTGATCCACTGGACACTCCTGCCCTGTATCATCAGTGAGAAACCCTAACTTCTTGCTTCATAATACATCAAATGTGTTCAGTGGCAGGATATTACGCTTCAACTAAGTGGGAGTCAATGCGAGTCTTAGCTGAAGAGTATTTGAGAAATACTGTGACCCCTCAACAGATCCACGTGCTCAGTTAGTTGCCACCTAGCAATTCCTCCTTCTGTTCAGCACCATGTAATGGAGCAGTGTCTGCATGCATCAGCTCTTCAATGCCCTGAAGATAGGTGTGCTTCTCTCAGTCTGAAGTGTATTTCTTTGTGTTGAATGGTCAGTTTTGAGGGAAAAAGCTTGTTCTCTGGTTCATTTCTTGCTGATAACCTAGGAGCCTGAATTTTATTGTTGTTATTTAAAAAGGTTCAAGAAATATTTTGCAAGACAAAATATATGAAGGGTGAGGTGCTGCAGTGGAATTAAAAAAAAAAAAGAAAAAAGAAAAAAGTGTTGTTTAAAGAAGTGGTAAAAAAGAGAGAAGTTAAAAATAAAGCAGAGGAGCAGAGGGAGGAGAGCAGTGAAAGGAGGATCATGGAGAGAACACAGGAGAACTGAAGTGGGTGTCCAGAGCTCTGTGCTAATATAGGGGAGTGAAGAAGGAGCAGACAAAGAGACCAAGTAAGGAAGGAGAGACAGCAGATAGAAATGGGAGGAGGGAGTAAAAGGCGAGGAATGACAGAGGAAAGAGGAATGGAAACAAAGCAAGGGTAGAAATGGTAAAGACAGAAAGAAACAAAACTGCCCATAAGACTTCCATGAGGAGAAAAAATCTGAGGGATCCAGGAGAGAAAAATAACACAGGTGGAAGGGGCACAGGAACGAAGGAACACAGGTGAGAAGGAGATCCCAAATTTTTTCTCTTTTGGGCATCAACAGCTCTTTCCCACAGCATTACTTTCTGATGTATAGAAGAGGTCCAGCTTGCCCTTGGATTCCTTCCCTGTGCATGCATAAGGTCTGAATTTGGACCTCTATCCCAATGGCTCCAGTGCTTTATTCCAAGAGACATTTGTTTTCATGACCAATTTCAAGGCTTGCTTTAGATCCAGGAAGTCTAAGCAACATTTAATGAAAATGTGAAAGCAGAACCCAGCATATTTCTAAATTAAGAGCAGATTTGATGAGGATGAGGAAATCTGAACCACAACAAAGATAAATTTCCTTTTGTATTTCTTATTCAGTAAAGATGCAAGCAAAGTGTAATTAGACTTTTTTTTTATATAATTTTTTATTTCATTCATTGTACCAATAGATCCTCTAGAGGCTTGGCTGATACCCTACAGCTTAGCATGTTCTTTAATCAACACATTAATGACAAAGGCTTACAAAAAAGTAATGGCTTCTCATTGTCTTTTTTTGTGGTTGCCTTCATGTTGACTTTTAGGGTGGCTAAAAATAATAGTTCAAATGCTTCTCAAGATCTTTAATCTAAAGGTTTGTATCTATGTGTGAGAGAGAAAAAGGGAGAGAAACAGAGTGCAAGAAATACAGTCAAGAAAATTCAGGAGTCTACAGAAAATATCAAAGGTTCAGATTAGGAACTCTTTTCAAGGTAACAAATGTTGCAATGTCCTGGGGACAAGAAATTTGACTTCATTAGCTTTGAACAGTCATCTGGAAAATGCCTTGGAAAATAGCTAATGACAAGAAATGCCTTAAGCTTCGGGTTTTCAGTAGTGCAGCAGGGAAAGTAAAGGCACAAGTTCATCACATGCTATCCTAATGCAAATAGCAAACTGGTGCAGGCTGGGACAGTTCTCAGGAGAGGTGGGAAAGGGGCTTCACCTGGGTGCAGCTGGTAGAGTGTGAATCAGCTGCAAACACAGCCTAAAGGAGGATGGGGGGAGAAGAATCAGGTGAAGAGGAGGAGGCTGACCCTGAGTGTACCCAGCCAACTTGTCTTACAACCAGTGCCTGCTGCACTGCTTAGAGCCCAGACACTTTTAACTGTCGAGAACCTATGTCCTGGAAGTAAGCAGTGCAGCCAGTCCATGTTCCAGTTGGTTCACAGGAAAATTTCTGCCTGGAAGGCTTTCACGTTAAGCCAGGCAGTGAACATACTAAAATGCAAGAAAATGACAACGGGTGCAGATCTACTGGTTGCTTACAGTGCATGCAAGGATGTGTGTGTGTGAAAGATTGTTTTAAAATCTGGAGCCTCTACTCTATTTTACCTTTTTACAATAGAAAGAAAAGTCTATTTCCTGAAGTGCGTGACAGGCAACCTCCCAGGGTTCCTCGTCACAGTGAGCACTGGTACGAGCAAGGCTCTGTGAAGAGAGGGTCCAGTTTAGTTAGAAGCATTGAGCAGTGCTTTTAACTAGAAACTAAACACATAAATGAATACTGGAGCACAAACAGTCATTTTATATATTCTCCTCCCTCTCCTATTCATTTTAAACATCACTTTTGATGGTTATGCTTAAGAAATTGGTCGTTAAGGCCTGAGCCATAGAAATGAAACAGCAAGTTTCAGAGATGCTTTCCCTTATAGGTCTTGCTTTAGTTTGCATTGTTAGTTTCTTATCCCAGGGGAGAAGCCAGTTATGGTGGATAGTTTAGGAGCCTTGGTATCTTTTCTTTTTCTTAATTGCAGGCTTGAAACAACCCACAAGGGCTGGGAAACGTGAAACAGCACAGAACACCACACTTGCACCAGTTTCTCTCTATATTGAATAATGTTGCCAGTCTTCTTCTGGATAATAGAAAACACAGTTGAGAGAGACCTAACAGGACAGATCATGCAACATCAGTACATTTGTGGCAATGCTTTGCTGATGCTATTTTTACATTTTACTCTTAGTACATTTAGATTATATTTAGCATCAATGAAAATTCTGTTAATTGATACTTTTAAAATTAGAATAATATGAAAAGCAATCATCTGTTTTAGGAAAAGCAAAATTAAAATATATTTGGGAATTCATCATATCACAACGTTTATTAATATTTTTCATTTTTTACACACAGTTCCATGAATAAAATCCATCTTTTTCTGATCTACTATGTGGTTCTTCAAATACATAGCAAATAAAACTAAAACAAGAGGCAATATAGGCCCACTGCTGAACGAAGTGGGTACCCTGGAGACAGAGGATATAAAGAAGGCAGAGGTGCTGAATGCCTTCTTTGCCTCTGTCTTTACTCCTGCAGACTCTCCCCGAGGGCCCCGGATTTCTATAGCCCCAGAAGGAGTCAGGACAAAGGAGGAGTTTGCTTTGGTAGATGAGGATTGGGTTAGGGATCAGCTATGCAAACTGGACATCTGTAAATCGATGGGTCCGGATGGAATGCACCCACGGGTGCTGAGGGAGCTGGCGGAGGTCATTGCTAGGCCACTTTCCATCATCTTTGGTAAGTCGTGGGAAATGGGCGAGGTGCCTGAGGATTGGCGGATGGCAAAGGTCACACCAATCTATAAGAAGGGCAAGAAGGAGGACCCGGGTAATTATAGACCGGTCAGCCTTACCTCCATCCCTGGAAAGATGATGGAACAACTTATTCTTGACTCCATCACTAGGCATATCAAGGATGAGGGGGTCATTAAGAACAGCCAACATGGTTTTATGAGGGGGAAGTCATGTATGACCAACCTTATAGCCTTCTATGAGGAAGTGACTAGGTGGAGGGATGATGGTAGAGCGGTAGATGTAGTTTTTCTTGATTTCAGTAAGGCATTTGATACTGTCTCCCACAGCATCCTCATAGATAAGCTGAGGAAGTGTGGGCTTGACGATCAAGTAGTGAGGTGGATCGAGAACTGGTTGAAAGGAAGAAGGCAGAGAGTTGTGGTCAATGGCGCAGAATCTAGCTGGAGGTCTGTGACTAGTGGAGTTCCTCAGGGGTCGGTGCTGGGACCGGTGCTGTTTAATATTTTCATCAATGACCTGGATGAGGGAACTGAGTGCACCCTCAGCAAGTTTGCTGATGACACAAAACTGGGAGGAGTGGCTGACACACCAGAGGACTGTGCTGCCATTCAGCGAGACCTGGACAGGCTGGAGAGACCTGGACAGGCTGGAGAGTTGGGCGGGGAGAAACTGGATGAAATTTAACAAGGGCAAGTGTAGAGTCTTGCATCTGGGGAAGAACAACCCCATGTACCAGTACAGGTTGGGGGATGACCTGCTGGAAAGTAGTGAAGGGGAAAGGGACCTGGGGGTCCTGGTGGATAGGAGGATGACCATGAGCCAGCAATGTGCTCTTGTGGCCAAGAAGGCAAATGGCATCTTAGGGTGCATTAGAAAGGGAGTGGTTAGTAGGTCAAGAGAGGTTCTCCTCCCCCTCTACTCAGCCTTGGTGAGGCCGCATCTGGAATATTGCGTCCAGTTCTGGGCCCCTCTGTTCAAGAAGGACAGGGAATTGCTTGAAGGAGTCCAGCGCAGAGCCACAAAGATGATTAAGGGAGTGGAACATCTCCCTTATGAGGAGAGGCTGAGGGAGCTGGGTCTCTTTAGCTTGCAAAAGAGGAGACTGAGGGGTGACCTCATCAATGTTTACAAATATGTGAAGGGTAGGTGTCAGGATGATGGAGCTAGGCTTTTTTCAGTGATATCCAGTGATAGGACAAGGGGCAATGGGTGTAAACTGGAGCATAGGAAGTTCCACGTTAACATCAGGAAGAACTTCTTTACTGTAAGAGTGACAGAGCACTGGAACAGGCTGCCCAGGGGGGTTGTGGAGTCTCCTACACTGGAGATATTCAAGGCCCGCCTGGACAAGTTCCTGTGTGATGTCCTGTAGGTTACCCTGCTCTTGCAGGGGGGTTGGACTAGATGATCTTTTTAGGTCCCTTCCAACCCTTGGGATTCTGTGATTCTGTGATTCTGTGATTCTGTTATTCTACAGGATTTCACAAAAGTGTTTCCCATTGCTTGAGTGTCTGCCATAAATATAAGGGAGTTGACTATTTTTGTCTTAATCCCCATGTGGTTGTAGTATATCAGGAAACTATGAGATAATTGGATGTGGCTGGCAGCCTTTGTTTCAAAGATCGCAAGAAGTGGAATACAAATGACCCAGGTGGAAGTGCAAAGGCAAAACTACATGTGGAAACTTGTAAAATGCCTCCTTGTGCTGTTCTTAATCTTGCCTTTTGGTGAACTTTCAGCTAATCTTTTTAAGAACAACATTGAATAGATAGTGAAGCATGATACATATGCTACAGGAAAATGCGTACAGATGTTTCTGCATATAAAAATAATGCCCTCTGTCTAATAGCCTTTGTGAATTGCCTCGAATCAACACTTTGTTCTGGGGGTAATAGCAAAACCTATGTTTATTCAGACAGCCTAACATGCAGGCATATTTCTGCTCCCACATAAAGCTCCTTACCTTTCTCTAAAACATTGTGCATACCAGCTGTGCATAGATTCTCTGGGAACATGAAGCCAGTGTTCAAGACCTGAGCCAGGGACTCTAATGAGCATGGTGTGAAACTAAAGAGTAAGCAAGATGTGAGAGGGGAATTGAAGCATCACTTTATCATGTCTCGTTCCTGTGAGAGGTGACTTACAAATGCTATCACAAGTCACAAGTTAAGGTGCTCTGAAATACAGCTGTGCCCAGCTCCCTGGAACCGGTGGCTGACAGGGAGTGCAGTCTGCGAGCTAACCTGTTTGCAAAGTGCTGCTACTGTTTCCCCTTCCACCTCAGCCTACAGTGCAACCACCGTGATACCCTGTGATTCTCCATTCACTTTGGAGTTCATCCTTCTGCTCTTTGCCTTAAAAACCTGTCAGGAGGGTGCTGCTAGATTGGCTAAATGTGCATTTGGTTAGGTGCCAGTTTTAAATGTGGTACTTGGGGCCATTTCAAAGCAGGGCTCCAGCACAGTCCCTTCGGAGGACCTTCAGAACTTTGTGGGCTCAGACACTGAGAGAGACTCCCGACAAGCCCCAGCATGAACTATCCCTACAAACGGTGCCAGGCTCAGAGCAGCCTTTCCATCAGGCTTAATAAGTATGGGCATGAACAAACAGATGAAACAGATGTGACCTGCTCTGTATTGCAGGAGTGTGCAAGGACTCGCTTCCATGAGCAGGGAGGAGAAATGATCGTTTGCCAGCCTTAAGTTAGGGCAACCATTAGTTCAACTTTAATTCACACTGAGACCTCAGACAAGGGCATAAACAGCCCCAGATACAAAGGAATGTATCTGCTTATTGGCTGACTTTCTGAGTAATGAGGAGTATGTGAATCCAAGATAGGGATTTCAGCAAAAAGGCAGTGCTGGTTTTATGGGCCAGATATATTATTTTAGGTTTAATTTTAATTTTTCTCGTGGGTGAAGCTAGGTTCAAAGTACCTAATATATAATCCAGACAGCTGTACTGATGTAATGGTTTAGGCCATTATTAGAAGGAAAAAATGTAGATCTATGTATTGTGGAAAGTCAGCAAATTCTAGGTTTTACTGTGAGGGATCTTAAGAAAGTTGAGTTAGGAGCAAGTACATAATCTAAAATTTAAGGGTCAATCAGCAAATTAGATTTATCCACTGTTTCTAACAGTGGGTAAAATCCATCCTGCTGAATAGAGCTACAGAAATTATATGCGGTTCTTATATCCTAGTTGAGTTTCACCATCCTTATACAAGTCTTGGGTGACATGGCTTAGTACAAGGTGTCCCTGCCCGTGGCAGGGGGTTGGAACTTGGTGATCTTCAGGTCCTTTCCAACCCTAACTATTCTGTGATGCTATGATTCTTCTGAGAACCTGTTTCCAGTAACAGAACAAGGTTGGCAGCCCTGGCTATGCACGCATCTGTTTCCAGGAGCATGGCAAATCTGCTGTTTGCATCTCAGACTGAGTTGCATATGTTCTAGAAAGCCTTGGGCACTGATTCTGAACTAAAAGATATAATAATATGGGTGGGTTTTAAATGGCTTTCAGATTTAATTTAGTTAGTTATTCTGAAAACATTTCCCACTGAAATTCTCAGCAAAAGTAGAGAGACTGAAGGCTTTTTGGCTGTGTAGTGCTATGGTAAGGTTTGTGTGAACAGCAAAGTTACCCCCAGAAAGGTCTGCACAAGTTCTGGTCGGATTTGACAAAGAGTGTTACCCACCAGAAGGCAGAAAAAAAGACATATTTCCAGAGAATAAAAGTGAAGGATCATTGGCATGAATCAGCTGACTGGAAGTTTTGTTTCTCTGCCTGACCAGCACATACGTCATGCAGGAGATTCTTGTTTGGATATATTTTGCTCTTGTGGTCTGGGAACAACTGAAATATAAGATGTATAGCAGCAACTTCTAAGTAACTTTCCAGGTTATGATTAAGTTAATCTCATTCTAACATTTTTAGGACAAATGCTAATTTTTTCATAATCCTTCTATATGGGTATTTTAGAGTTTCTTTGTTAGATCTACATCAACCTATCTTCCATTTGTCTCAGCTTGTCCTATTAATGCAAGAAACAGGACAACAGACTTCTAAAATAGTAGTTCCCAACAATTTTCAAATGAGGTGCTTTCTCTGATTGAGTCAATTTAAGGTACTGACAGTAGATGTTTCTTGACTATGTTTCATGGATTCCTCAGGAACAGTGCGTGGACCATGAGCAGATCCAATTCACAGTTTGAGACTACCACTGTAAACAGAGAACACTGGTAGTATGGATAATGCTACACATGAATCCACTACAACTCATTTTCATCTTTTAATGCTTGCACCTTGGAAAAGAATCAGTTCTGCCATGAGGTCTACTGGAAAATCTGATTCCCAGTTTGCAAATTAACTAATACTGCAGCCTGGTAAATTTGCTTTTTTCTGTTTTGGTATCTGTAGCAGTGCTGCTGATTGCCTAGATTACAGTGTGTTTGTGTGTAATTTTGAACCTATCTCTGGTCAGATGTAAGGGAATGAAGAATTACTCGGAGTCTAGAGACCAACCACTTCATCAAATAACATCACAGCAGATCCCAAACACAGAGATGTGCAAAGCAAATATCACCAGATTTCTCTGTTTACAGAGAAGATTTTCCAGATGCTTCCGTGGGGACAGAATTTCACTTCTTAAATCCAGGTTGGTGTATCCCTGAAGATATTTACTAATTTGGGCAGAATGCTGAGCTTGGAGCAATAGTGACTGAGTAAGGGTCTATGTAGATTCCTATAGCAGGAAGTCAGATTGTGGATTATGTGGTTCTTGGCTTTCACAGCTTGTGAATTTCAGAACAGACATGCAATACAGAGAAAGAAAGGTAAAATACCTTTAATGCCAATCATTTAAAATGAACTCTTCGGCATAACTTTTAATTAGAGATGAGATTAACTTTTAGGACTTGGATCTGACAAACTTTACTGATGTTTGTTTTCCAGAGGGAAATACTGGCTCCACTGTTTAGTTTCAGGCATGCTACCTCAGATTTCGTGTTTGTTTCATCCTCTCTTTAAAGTGAATAAAGATTAAAAGTTTGCATAATGTTGTGCCATTTGGTTATTACCAAAGCTCAATGGCACCTTTTTTCTTGTTAACTGAAAACTAGAAGTGGGAAAAACAAACATGAAGCTGTTCCAATAGTGTGAATCTTAGGTTTTCTTCCCATTTTATCTACCTTTGCACAACGAGATGTAACTGTACTGGGATGAAAGCTTTGAAAGACTGTCGTGGGACCCACTGACCAACAGAGACGGAGCTGGCCAAAGAAACTTTGCTTGTTCCCTTTTCCCTGACCACGTAAAGTTGACCTGGATCCTACTGAGAGCTACCCACTACTGCAATTCAGCAAATCAAACAGAGATTTACTAAACACTTGCTAAGTGAGACACTGTGGGAAAGGCTTGTGGATTTAAACAGTTTAGATCCTACATCTGGACTCACCCGTGTATGTCTATCTGGGAATCTTACCCCACATCTTACATGAACTTGTTCATACATTTCCAAGGAATGCAAAGAGGTCCTGACATATGATGGAGAAGTTTAAACAAGTTTCATTAAGCTAATTATCTAAGTAGGCATAGAACCAGGTAAGTACTGGGGGAAGGCTTATAAAAAAAAAATTAATATTTCTATGAGCAGTAGATAGGGCCGGATTTCTGATGGTTTGACATGTCTGATTGAATTTTGTGGTATTTAATAAGATACAAATTTAAAGAGATTTGTGGAAACTATGTCTTGAAGATCCTCACTCCTTTATCCTGAAATTGTCTGAGGAGTTAAAAGTTTATTAGGAGTACACATGAACACGCCACACTTGCTTAGTAGACCTGCTTATCAATTCATGGGAAGGAATAAAAAATTTTCAGACTTAGACACTTTAAGACTAGTGTGTAAGGACATGCTGTGATTCTCAGGTTTTCTAACCATTTCTACAACAGGCGTGATTGAGTACTCTTTAAAAGTCAGATCTCTGCTTGTGGTGCATGGCACTGCAAATGTGAATTCTTTGTCCGTAAGCATAACTTGCATTCACTGATTTATTTTATAGCAAAATATCAAAGCTCAGCTAGCCAGAGAGTGCTGATAACAGCATCTTTCAAAGCTTTCCTCCAGATGAAACATCTGTCCCCCCACTGCTGTCCCAGTGTCTATAAAATACAATATCACTAGCCCACAAAGCACTTTTATTGTGTAAAATGAAACCAGAAGTCTGCTGTGATTTAGGTTATTGTTTCATTTACTAATATTAAGCATAATTTCCCAAATAGGACTAATAAATGAGAGCTGGTTTGCGCACTATATGCAAGCTTACTGTTAGTGGTGTAGGGGGGCAGTAACACAGCAGTTCTTCAGAATTCAGTCTGTGTTCAAGCTGCTCAGGATCTTATTATTTTAAAATGTCAGAATTACAGAGATGTTTGTAACAGTTGCTTAGCAACTCTGGAAAAAAAAGACGTTATTCCAAAGAGAAACTTCATTATTTGTCTTAGGTTAAGAGTAATCATGTATTGTTGAAGTTTCTGCAAATTTTTCCTAACCAGTATTAGCATACAGTATCTTACCTTTCAACTAAAAAAGAAAAATCAGTTTCTTTGTTCTTCTCTTTTCCTTCCCCATCATCTGGTATAAAATGATCAGCTTAGGTTACTCAAACATTCCTTCCTGGCTTTGCTCAATGTAACAACTACAAACCTATTGTATGATTATTTTTGAGCCTTCTTGTTTCTCTTTTTTACCCTTAAAAATAGAGAAACTGTCACTACCACGGGTTTCTTCAGTGTTAAAACTCTAAAGATGTGTGTGCCGTAGATGTGTACTTTCTGTATACATCATGTGAAAGAACATCCTTATAGCCAGCCATTTAGCCCATTCTTCTCCCGTGGCACCAGTGGTGCCATGGCACAGGGCTTCCTTGGAAAGGCTTTACTACCTCAGCAGCATTATGTTGTTACTGTCATACTGTTAAGAATAATATGAAGAGCATGAGATGCCTAACTTTCCTAACTTTCCTGGAACCAAATCTTTTATTCACATCTACAAATGTATGCTGTGTTACACTGAGGAAAGTCAGAATGATTCACTGTATGAGGCTTAAGGATTTCAGGACTGACAGGAGGTAAATGAACAACTTTGATCGCATGGGAATCCATACAGATTTAATAAGGACTTAAATATAGCTCTTCCACCTGGCCCTGTAGAAAGCAGTTTCAGTTGTGTGCTAAATGTCTTAATCTTATGCTAATTTTCTGTGTAGTAGAGAAAATGACCACTGGTTTCAGTGGGAGCAAGATCTAGCTTCTGATCGTGCCTATGTCAATTATGAAATGAACTCATCAGGGAGTTGGCTGGATGTGGCATTTTTGTACTTCACCTACAGCACCTCACAAACAGCTTCTCTGTTTACTTCTGGTATGTTAATCTGTAAACAGTTCTAGACAACAATCTCTTCTCACATCTTGTTAGGCTACTGGAAATGACTGCTTTCCTACCATCCCACAGATCTGAAAAATCAATAAGTGTTTAGACTATAATAGCATTTCGAGAACATCGCTTCCATAGTTACCTTTCCTAATAGTTGACAAGATGTTTGTCAAATCAGAGTGAAAGGAATCTGCTCAGGTAAGTTCTAGGAGACATTCACTGAGTGCCACTACAGTTTTGGTTAAAGGTACTGAGTCCGTGACATGAGAAATTTTTTCACTTGAAAAATCTGTTGTCTTCTACCTATCGAAAGACAGCAGAACTCAGAACTATTCAGCTGGGCCTTACCATGATCTACTTACTACTGAGCTTGGTTTAGTTTAGTTTTAATTTGATTGCACTGCTCTGTATCTAATTCAATATGTGAATGAGAAATCTCAACCCTCCATAACTGCTAAGGATAGATCCTATGTGTGGTATCTGTTCTAGCAAAATTCCTGTTCCAGTGGAGAAAGAAGCCTCTTCATAACAATTAGTAATTTCTTTTAAGTGACAACATCTGCTCTTTGTCCCTTCAGTAAGGACTATCTGAGAATGTGCTTCATTAGAGAAGGAAAAGAGGCTAGACACAAGTAGCAATTTTAAGTCAACACATGGAATGAAATTTGTCACCTGGACAAGGACAGGCCAATTGGGGCTCCAAAGCAGAGTATTTTATAATAGTTTGGAAAAAAACTACTTTAATACTTCAGTTGTGTTATGATGGCTTCCTTGCTACAACTAAATCATGTTTTTGTCTTTTCCAAGCTTCATTACAGCATTGAACACTAAGGACAACTTATCCTGCAAAGCTGACAGTTTTAAGAGTAGAAGGGCAACAAGCTTGAGTCAGAGGAACTGAAGAACCAGGTGTAATACGTAGCAAAACCTGTTTGTCTGGGCTAGATGGGTCTGGCCAGACCTCAAACAAAATTTGATGGCATGGCTCAGCATCCCCCAATATGGAAAGGGTGGGTCTATTCTGCATTACACACAAGCTGCTGTTACAATTTTGTAATATAATTGGCCAAGTCTGCTGAAGGTCTCTGCATACAGTGGACCAAATTCAGACATGATATTAACTGGCACGATTTAACTGGAGTCTGCCAAGGGGTGGGTCAACCTTACTCTCAAATTTTGCTCAGTCTGAAGGCAGTTGAGAGCACATAAGTTGAGAGTATGCATTTATATGCATTTCCAAGCCAAGTTCAATTCATGCCATTCTGCAATACTGTCAGAAAATGTGAATGCATTTTGAAACAAATTAAGCCCTGTAGCACCTCAAAAGAATTCAGTTAAAAGAATAGCTACATTTTGTACAGAAGCAAAGAATAAGTAGTCATGGAATTTGCTCAAAGAATAAGTCTGCCAGCATGAAATGGAATCCTGGATTTCATTTGTTCACTTTAACTTCCTCCACACCTGCCTATGCTTATTACATTTCAATAATTAAGTGGAGCTAGAAAATATCACCTTCATTCTTAGACAAATTCTAATTAATAGATTTTGTATGTGGTTTGCTTAATTCCTGTGAATAAATTTGCTTAGGGAGCAATGCACACATGAAAACTAGTTTGAAACCATAATCAGCCTATGGAGAACACAGGGCAATTATTCTTTCCCAGCCAAAATAAGCTTCAAGAAATTTCATGCTAGCTTTTTTTTTTCTGTTGGGACAGAAGGTAGATGAGCAAAACGATTCTTTCCAAGATCTCTGTATTTTCTTTCCATACCTTGTGTTGAAAAATTTCTCTAATTTTTCTGTTGCTGCTCTGCTTGGTAGATACTAAGACAATTTTTTAGAAGTACAACAAATTAACTGCTCAGGAGCTTGTTTGCATTTGTGCTGAGAAGAGCATAGCATTTTCTCAAAGAAAATATGACAACAGCGTTGGTATTGTACTGATGGTAATATTTCCCTATTGTATGTTTGTTCTTAACTACCAGTTCTTCTCCCAGGACACATTTAGAGAGGGATTCATGCACAGTGTGGGTTTTTTTAATTATTAATCTGCCAAGAATTGTTATGTTGTTATGGAGATACAATATACTTATATGAGGAACAGAGATCCAGTCTAATCTGAGACCTGTGATTCACATACAGTGCAAAACCTGACATTTTTCGCTACAGTCAGGCCCAGGTTTGGGACAACAACCAGAGAAAATGGATCTACAGGGATTCTAATCTAGACTTGTATGAGAGAAATATTGTTACATATTTGATTTCAAAGGAGAAAAGACAGTCACTTGCAAATGCTACTTTGCTGAAATTATGGCAAGTTTAGTTTAATTGGGATGACACTGAACTCCAGCTCCACCAATTGGTGTCAGAATAAGCAATTTCATACCTAATCTGGAACAAAACTCCACTGTAGTATTAAGGTTCTTCAGCTCTTGTGTAACAATCAGCACATATTTTATTATAATCATTAGAACTAGAGTAGCATGCTCTAGCCAAAAGAAAAGCCAATTAGGTGGTATTGTTATTAGTACTATCTGATTGTGCGATCTGCAAAAATAATGGGTATATTCTAAACATCTTGGATGAAAATATTGAAACTTGAAGGCATAAAGTTAGCGTCTAAATTAAAGGCCTGATTTATTTATTTTTGTAGAATGCCAAGCTGCTAAACAAAGCCAAACCCAGTGGCGTGCCAGTAGGCTAATAATCTACCACCACAAGAACAATTTCAGATAGATTTATGGTCCCTCTGTCTGAACCTTTTCTCTTTGAAGATGGCTAACTTAACTCTGCACCATGGGTGGCAGGAGTGTGAGAGAGGGAAAAGGCTGTAGTCATTTTCCTAGTCCCTCTTTCAAGGCAACAGCATAACAACACCGGTAGCCTTTGAGGGCTCTCTACATATTAGGATGAGTCAGAAAATCTGGCTCCTTTTGTTTTAGCCAGAGCATTGCCTTCTTAGGGAGTTGTTTTCTCTGCTTGAAACGTTACAAATGATAAACCAGAGCAGTATTTTCTATTGTGAAGGTTTTGGGGAGTGAAGGTGATGCAAAAAGTCTTTCTGACTGGAAACTGAATCCTTTTCCCTTTTGCTGTTTTACCTATTAGAACAAAAGAAAGGAGGAATCACACTGGAGAAAAAAAAAAAAAAAAAGAAGTAAAATATGGTGAAAAAATACCTCAAGCATTTTACTGGCCAACAAAATAATAAAGAAAATTTTAGTTTTGGAGTCCTTGAAACTGAATTCAGTATTTTGTCTTTCTGATGGAAAATAGCAAACTAACTAGACAGTTTTTCATGATAACTGTTAGACAAAATCCGCTTTACCAGCAGAAGGATTACACTCAAGCTTTTTGACTAGTTCTGCTTCACATTTTGAAGGTATAGCCAAGCCCTCTGGCCTATATTTCATCCTTGTCAGGAACAGAGGAACTCGAGGGAGAGATATTCTTCAGTGTACTCTTTCCCTGGCAGTCATTCAAAACTGGTAGGAGGAAAACAGGCATCCTGCAGTGAGCCAGCATTGTCCTCTCTGCTTTCCACATGCGGCAGAAATCCCTGCTGCCACTCCCACCCCATCCTATTCTACCTCCCAGTGGAACCTATGTGGAGGGTTGATTTTTTGTCATTACTGCAATCAGTTTTATATACTTCCTCCTGTCCAGATTTCTCCTCTGAATTCCTGCCTAGTACTCTGAAGGTTCCTTCTGGGACCATCCTTGTGTGCCATCAGGGTAACTGTATTTATATCATCTCATGGAGTGTCAGAAATGTAGGTCATAACTGTACATTGCACTGAGACACTGAGGGAAAATTTAACAATAAAAACATGTTTTATTAACATGGTTCTTCATAGTTTACAACATTCCTGAACAGCAAAAGGACTCAAATGACCATAAAATATTGTACTGAATCCATCTAATGGGTAAAATTCTGGCCTTTTTATATTGAAAGTAATTTATTTCTTGTGTAGCAGCTCTGTAGTGTTTAGAGGTTTGTTTTAACTAATTCAGACACGGAGTAGGCAAAATACATACAGATCTGCTCTGATTTGCACAACCCACCTTGCTTTCATTGCCTGTGCCTAACAAACCATAAACCTCAACAAGCTGATGTCTTCAAGTTAGGTGCTGGGTAGTTGACTAGACCATCTCAGTTGTGTGGCAGGTCCTTCAATATGCACTCTGCTTCAGCATGTTCAGGAAAACTTTTGGGAACTATTTTTTATCCCTGCCTTTAGGAACACCACACAAGAAAAACGGGTTTCCCTTCTGCTGCCATAGAACATACAGGATTTTCTCTGACTCCTCATCTCAAGCTATGGCCCTGGGAAATAATCTATGCTAGTACCAAATAGGATTAATCAGTTGAGTAATCAGCTATATTGCTAACAAAAATAACATGGTCACTTCAAACTCTGATCTCTGTGCAAGCTGAGATCAGTCTTCCCTTTTCAGAAGAAAGAATTTAAAAATAGCCAAATTAAAATGAAAACATAGAAGAAGACACGTGGCATGGGGAAAAAAAGTACTTTTATAGAAAAAAAATGAAGTTTTTTAAAACTCTCTTATACTTGCTTGGGCCAACTGGGTGAAATTCTAGTAAGAAGGGAAATAATAAAAATTTACTGTCATTCAAAGCAGATATTTTTTCATTATTTTAATTAAAAGACTATATTAAATCCAAACTTAATTTTAATGCAGAAGGAGACGTAATCAGAAACACATACTTTCCTGACAAAAGTAAGGCTTTATTGAGTTTGAAAATTCTTTAAAACAGAAAATTTAGCTATTTAGAAAAATAATACAATTTGCTTCTATCTTTCTTTTTTTTTTTTTTCATAAAACGCTGAACTGTTTGGCAAGTATAAAAATCTTTCCTTTTGCTCCACAAATATTCTCCTGATTATGTATGTCTTTTGCTATCATAAAATCACGTATCGTGTCTAGCAAGACCATCTTGTATCACACATTCCTGTGCCATGTTCTTAAGTCAGTAGCATATCCTAGACCCAGCTGCCATGATTTCTGTTCTGATCTAGACTTCCTCTTTTTTAGGCAAACTTCCTTAAGAGACTTTGTAGCCACTGATATTTTGCTATTCAGGGTAAGCTACCTATGGTATAAACTTCTCTCCTTTCTTGCTTTGTCAGATCATTTCTGCTTAGGAGGAAACCGAAGATAAGTTAGGTCTGGGACCCAAATCTTTCAGATGTTGAAGCTGGCTAAGAAAAGACTTTAAACTCAGACCATGTGTATTTGTTATCCTAGAAAAGGATTAGGCACATGAAACTTGTATGTATAATATTCTGTAGCAGAGTTATATTTAACAGAATTTACATTTATACTATACAGTAACCTTGCAGATATTTCAGAAGTATGGCTGATGTTTTATGCATAACCTGTGAAGTCAAATAGAAACTATTGATCATAACAGAATGGAAAAATTTAAACACCAGGGAAGGTTGTAAGTGGCTTCATGGCTGTAGGTAAGCAATTAGATGAGTGTAGTTTTAATGTTGCTCTCTGTGGCAGCAGCCTGGAAAATATTGAACTTAAACAATGGTTTAGAATTTACCAGTCTTTAAATACACTTCACTGTCAATTGGGATATGGATTCAACCTGATACCATGATGCACTAATACAAATTATCTCATTTTAAGTTGTGCTTCTTCAGCTAATTAAGGTCATATAGGCAACTTTTATATATTGGCAAGTACTGAGGCTGGCAAATGAGTGCATCTTTTTGTAGCACTTTTGGCTTTAAAATGAAAAAAATATTCCTGAGGACATCACCTCTAACTGTACACTTCAGTTTCAAGTAAATGTTTTTTGTTTGGAGCTATTATGAGAACACTGTTCCTTCTCAGCCTTTCTAAATGAGAACCACATGCTGGTAACTTTGGATCCCTTGAAGACCAGGAAGGCAGTTTCTGCTACATGAATTTGGCTGTTTGCATTGACAGCTATCTCAAGGGAAGTAATGAAAACCTCGGGATGACAACTGGTCTATTACAAATATTATCATCTTGGGAAAGAGATTGGAGGAGAACATAATGAACAAGAGCAATATTACCTAGGCTTCCTTAAAAGGACTCCTTTCATCATAATCAACCAAAATATATTAAGCCAACATAAGCCATAACAATAATTTATACTCCAAGTAGACGAGGTATGCAGCTAGAGGTGAGACTTAGATTTGTTTAGTAAATAGAAATGGGACAGGATGACTAGGATGCATGTGTGTTGTTCCCATTCTAAACTGCAGTGGAACTTGGGGATTTTCATTTTTACCTTCCTGAATTTGAGTTTGCACACCAATTGCCAAAATTCTGTCTCCCAATATCCCTCCCCTCTTCCCACCTTCCTCCAAATCATACAAAAATGTCAAGCATTAGTAGCACGTACATATTGCAAAAAACAGGAAATACTGTGGTTGAGGTTGGTATGCAACCTGTCACTCTGACACCCTCAAATGCCAGCATAATTATAGCGTTGCTGAACGGGACATCTGTGAGAGTGCTAGAAAGAGAACCCAGTTCTTCTGAGTCCCAGAGCAGTGCTTTAAGATATAAGTATTTATATGTTATATAAAAAATGCCATTTACTTATACATTTTTAATAAAGTTCTCCTCTGCCATGCTGACTGTGCAGTGGCTAAAACCAGATTTCCAAGAAGCAGCACATGTATTGTCATGTAAAATCATGTAGTTGTGCATGCATGCACAGAAGAACATGGTTTGGTCCCATGGTCAAGACATGATAGTAATTAATTCTGAGTGTACTGCAACTGACACTTGCAATATCCTTTGAGTCTTTTTATTTTTTTTTTCTCACATGGATCTCCTATTTCTTATTTTTATTCAGTAAAATTTGCTGAAAAGAACACTTCCACCAAGTTAAAGTATGCTGAATCCAACTTGGACAATATGAGAAGGAAGAATGTAAAACCTTTCAATCTGTAGTGTGAACCTAAACCACTTGAACTACCAAGCAGTGTTAGCAGTGGTGTGCTAATCCTTACAGTGTGGACCAGTGCTGGACAGCACATCTTGGAGGTTTTGTTGAGTGACAGAAGAATACGAGGAAAAAAATAATACTAATTTCTACTCTTACCTCTTAAAAGGTCGTTCTAGCTCATTCAGCTTGGTTTTGTTTTAGCAGTTTTGCTTTCCATCAGCAGGATTAATTTTTATAAAAATGAATTAAAAGAAATTTCAGTAATAACAATTTAACTATGCAAGAGTTAAGATGACTGGAATAACTAATTTAGCTTTATAACCTCTTGTGAGGGCAGCCATTGGAGCCATTTTATTTGTAGGAAAGCTAAATAAAAAAAAGAAAAAAAAGAAATTAAAAGAAATAGCACATAAGTTTTCACAGACAAAAGGAAACTGAAAAAAAATAAACATAAGCATAAATTTTTTTTGCAAAGTGTGGAGGTTAGCTGAAAATGTTCTGTTTGGAAGATTTTTGATCTAGAGCAGATAAAGCAAAAGCATCTGTTTTGCATAGAAAATGAACTTTCTATTAAATACAAATATCAAGTAAGAACAGATTAGGAGCTGTTGCCACATAGGTGCTGTGGTTCAGCTACCTTGGTTTTCAGCCAGTGTGAGCACTACAGCACGAGGGAGGGATCCTGAGTGAAATATACCTCTTTAAGCTCTGGGAGACCTAATCTGGATAGTAATGGTGAAAGCAAAAAAACATCAAAAATAATACATCAAGATGACATTTCTCAACAACAATATTCAGGTTTGCCATGTTTTATTGAGCCAAAATGAACATCAAAGCTTAGAGCAACATTTTCTTTGTTTTATGGTCTCTTTCCACCTATAGCATAACATTTGTATCTAAAATACCCTAGAAATGAGTATAAGACTTGAGGTACTCTTTGGATGCTTTTCATTAAAGGCAGTGTTAGTGCTTTCAAATCTCAGTCAGAGACTAGAAGGCTAAGAATGGCATCCTAGGAACAAAAGCATGCTCTTGAAACTGCTAAGCTCTCTTTTAGATGATGGGAAGGTCATGACCAAGCAAAAATGTCTCTAAGCCTTTCTTTAAACAGAATATGCTACAAACGTGATCATCTGTTTCTTGGCTACTTTAAACTGTTCCAGAAGTAAACCTCAGTCAACTCTGTGAGCAGGTAGAGCTGCAAGGTAAACGCTTTGTTTTAATTTCCAATATTGTGCTTGATACAGAAAAGACAATGTGAATTGGGATAGGAATGTGAATGGGATAGGAAGACACAACGGACCCACCACAGAGAACATTAACTTGGCTTGGCATTAAATGCACTGGCTGTTGCTACCGCTGGCGTTCAAGATATTTCATCCATTTTTTTCTCCTCTGTTTTTTGGGAAGAGTCCTTTGCAAATATGAAATAGTTTATGAATAGGGATACCCACAAGTATTTACTAGGGCTGATAAACAATGGAAAACTCAGTGAACGATCTCAGCTCATTTTTATGAAGATGAAAATCTGTGTTTGCCAGGTCTAGGAGCCTCAGGCTATCACCATTAAAGCAACAAAGACATCATCAGAATAAAAGGGACTTGAAAACTGAGGTCTGAACCTTGTTGACATTGCAAAATGCACCTTTTTAAAAGTAAAAATGTGGCTTTCAAGCCACATTGCTCAAGCATACATGAACATGAGGGTGGACATTTATTGCATTGGTCTAACAGGCAAATATGAGCCTCTGTGTGAAACCATTCCCAAAAGAACCTTTAGCCTTTTACCTGTAAAGACAGAGAGTAAATATTATCCCAATTTCTGGTGTGGATACAGTCTGTAGGAAAGCAGGGGTGTGCATGAGTATCCACAACTTTGAAAAGACTTTTCAGAACCAGGGAAGGTGTGGAAAAGAGTTTGAACTCATTGCTTATAAAATTACATTGCAAGGAGAAGAGTAAACAGTACAATATGTTTAGATAATTGAACAAAAGTCAGCGAAGCAGTTTAACTATCATAGGGTATCTTCCTGAGCACAAAATACCTGCTATTACTTCACACTATTACTTTCTTGAATCTGCCAGTGTCTGGGCCCCTCAGGGCAATGAGAGGTCTCTTGTGGTCTGTCATGCAGGGGTTGGCAGCCAGGGTGCATCCTACCCCGCAGCCAGGAGCAGGCAACCAGTGGCATCAGGGAAGCGCCACCCTGGGACCTCAGGAACCTCCCTGGGGAGGGGGACAGGCCAAGGAGAGCATGGGATTTGGGCCTGTTGGGGGCTGGCTTAAGCACCCTGGGCTTGTCCTTATGGTTCCAGGGGGTGGGCAAGGACATGGAGGATTAAGGTCACAGCTTCTTAGGATGCTGACATGGAGAAATAAAACATATGTTTTAATATAGAAAGTGATTGGCCCCAGTACAACCCAAGGGAGTAGAATATTCTCTATTTCTGTAGTCAAATGAATGCTGGGTGACTTTTCCAGAAGATATGGCTTCAGTGTTGAAAAAGTGTAAACCCAGTCAGGCAACATGGCCTTTTGGTGATTGATGGTCTCACAATCTGTGGATCACCAGAAACAAATTTAAAAATATTATGAAATACCTTATCTTGGTAGGAAGTCTGTATGGACAGTTACTGAAGTTTAACTAAATCCAAGTAAGTTTGTGTGCATTTTTGGCTCATGTTTGGGCTTTAGGCTAAAATGTAGGATATATTTAGATATGGTCCTGACCATATATAATATATATATAACATATATTTTATATGTAAATATAATATAAAATAGGGTCATAAAATCTTAAATTAACACAGAAGATCTAACACTGTTTTTCCCTAGGTGACAAGTAAAGACATGGTCACCTCAGTTGTGTGCTTCATTGGAAGGGTCTGACCAAGGAAATCAAGCAACAGCAATTGCCAACAGCCTGCAGGAAGTCTGGTGAAAGCTCAGGTAGGAATAGGGGCTGGAGAGATTAATAGAGGATCTTCCTCTTGACCACTTCATTGCAGAGTGACTCAAGCCAGAGCATGGTACAGCGGAAAAGACTTTTTCGAACAGAAGTCATCTCCTGTATGATGTGGGGCTCTGACCTGTCGTGTGAAACAACAGTTTGTGTGTATTTCTGCCCGAACTCAGATAGAGAAATTATAGTCATTTAGTGAAGCAGTTGCTTATAAAGCCAAGTATTTTTGACAACTGGTAAGCACGGTTACTGTACTGTAGCAAAGGTGCTGGCACTTGCCTGAAGCTGTTCTTCAGCTGACTGCTGTGTTAACAGACTGCCAACTGGGTTAATGGGAGCAGGAACTGGAGGATGTGAAAGCTTTTTGGCCGGTCTTTCTGCAGCCATCAGTGAAGTTGGAATTGTCATTGCTTTTTGCACAGTGGTAGATAGTCGTCTTACCACAAATCTTCCACTACCTATCTAAATATCTATTTAAAATGCCACAAAGGCTTCAAAATTTGTTTTGTGAGATTTTAGGATTTGCATAATCATTTGACAACTTGCAGAATGGCAGATAAATACCAGTAAATTGTAAAGGGAGTAATAGGAAATGTTTAAAGGTTGGACCAGATGATCCTTTGAGGTTCCTTCCAACCTGAGCTGTTCGATTTTTCTAAACGGAAACAGAAAATTCATGGCAAAAGCAGCCTGCAAAGATCTGGGAATAAGGATGCTTGAAACAGAATCTCAAAATAGTGTAAAAAGCCACACATACTTGCTTTGCTGTGCTGGTACAGTACAGATCCTGAGAGAGAAAGCAGATTTTGAAAAACAGATTCTTAAAGGCCTGAAATGGAGCTTTTAGTAATTCATATGGTACCAGAGTAGCGTATGTGACCCAGACACTTTAAATACCACAGCGGCAGCAGGGTTTCACCATAGCTCAAAGACTTCTATGCTGCAAAGTTCAAAATTTCATGCTGCTGCCCTGGGCATTTCTAGCTTGAGCTGTCAAAAGGGCATGGAGGGACACCTTCATCTACTGCGCCTGGCAGAGACCAGGCTGCCCATTGCAACACAGACAGGCTTGGAGGCACCAGGGCTACAGCTGTCCAGCCTTATGCATGAGAGACCTGGGAAGTCACTATTTGAATAACACTTAAAACAATCAAATGATGTAAAAGGCTTTTAAAGAGTTTCCCCCTGATTTCAACATCTCAACAGTACTTAATGAGTCAGCTGAACTGTTTTTCTGGGTGGTTTTGTTTTGGTTTTTTTTTTTTTTTTTGGTTGGTTGGTTGATTGGGGTTTTTTTTTGTTTGTTTATTTTTGTTTTGGGTTTTTTTTTTTTTTGGTGACTAATCAGCCATTTCTGTCTTGAATTTGTGTGGGTCTTTCAAACTACAAGGAGAGAGAATTTGTTACTCTTGTATTATTTTCCAATAGGAAAAATATGAATGTAAAAGTATCAAAAAACCCAACCCTGGCATACTGTATCAGTGTAGTACCTGAAATTACTTCCAGCTCATTAAATGAAAGTGATTAGACTGTAAATTGACTGCAAGGTTGGTAGATTTGTGTATATAGAGTGTCTGTGAGACTACAAAAAAATGGAGACATTGTAATGATGTTCACTTCAAATGTTACTGTGAAAGAAAGCATTGTTCTTATCTTCTACCAAGGAAAGGAACAGAAATTATGGGCTTGAACTGTAATAAAAGAGAGTCAGGTTTGACACCACAAAAACCTCTGCAGCTGTAGGAACAGTGGAGTGCCAAAGATTGCAGGAAAGCTAGTGCTTAGTCTTAAAGAGCAGACTGTTCACATTGCAGGCAAGAATCAGACATGACTGATTCTCACCTGGGCAAGGAGATGGAGCAAACATCGTCTCATGTTCCCCTTTAGCCTCTTTTTCTACCATTCTATGAATCTTTCAGGCTGTTAGAGTTTAATTTTTGGGGTCTGATAAGATTTTCCCAACAGAGAAACAAGCTAACAAACATATCTAACTCCATCCCCAGTCTCTAGCTTCTGCAGCTTACTAACTTAGCATATGGTCCAGTTCCAGAATGACAGAATGACATTACTGACTTTGTCTCCAGAAGAAAGTCTAAATGTCATCACTGCAGAACTCTTCAATGGTTTATATAAATAAAGGGCTTTTCATGCCAATAATACTTCCTCTTTCCTATCATAGTGCTGCCATTAGAGTGTTAGTGTATATACAGCACCAGCTGGGGCTGAATCTGTAACATCTTTTCTATTTTTGTTCCCTCTGCGCATACCTACATAACTTTGATATTTGCTGGACAGATAAAATATTGTATTCCATGCCCTTGACCACTTAGACCCCCCCACAAACAAACAAACAAATAAAACCCAAACCAACTAACCTACCAAAAAACCCCAAAACAAAACAAAAACCACAAATTCAAAAACACCCCCCCAAACCAAAAGCCACATTTGGATACAATTAGGACAAATGGGAGTGTCTCATCTTTATTCTCTCTTCCTTTGGCCAACCTTAACTTTTCAGAGGACTTCTTCATCTGTGGCCTTTGTGTTTTGGGAACTTGTCTACATCAGTGAAATTTCCTGAGAAAATTTCATCCAGAATTAAGGAAACCGTGCCAGCACTGTGGCTTCACACAAAATAAGTCTGGCTCTTTTAGCCAGGTTGACTCCGGTTGAGAGGCAGAATTTCCCCTTTGTTTGGGAACTGTGGCATCACCATCACAGCCAGCTCTCTGATCCTAAACATTATTGAGAATTAATCAGGTGCATTCAATTCATTCCTCTTCCTCATCCCCAGCCCTGCCCTACATAGAAGGTACAGACTAGTATTTATGAGTTGTTGAAGAAAAATATGAACATTGTGCTTTGGATGAAATGCAAGCCCATGGAAGACAGTGGGGGTTTTGTTATTGATTTCAGTAGAGTCAAAATTAGTGTTGTTTGACCAAAGCATGTTTGCTTCCCTCTTATTTCCATAAGTGGTATCTCTTCTTAGTGATTAATAATCTTGGATTAACTATATTTGTCTCTGAATTTTGCTTTTTATGATGATTCACTGAATAGGACTTACAATATGCTTCTTTCTTCCTCCCTCTCAGATTTTCCCTTCCTGGCTTCACCTGGTAGTTTTCCAGCATAATATATTCTAATCTTTTACTACAATTATTTCATTACATTTCTCTGAATAGTTCTATTGCCACTGCAGAGGTCCTTTGACTGTTACTTTTTATGACTTAGAAGACAAATGAAGTCTTGGGGCACAAGGGCAGACTGAGTGTACCTTTGTTCCAAAAGCCTACATGCCAAATATTTCTCACTCATACGGTCTAGGGCTTCTAGTTTTTAATAGAGGCTCTGCATTGCATAGCATCATTTTTCAATTAATTCAGTATGTTGTTGTCTGCAAAAAATGATTCCTTGACATCTGTGCATGAAAAAAATAAGTGAATTAACAGAAAGATGGTACCTCCATAAAATGATAGCAGAAAAATTATCTGATGGGCAAGGACAAGGCATGTCCTTTTTCTTCTTTCCTCTCTAATTTCTGTAGTGGTTTGTATCCTTCAGAAACCACCCCTGTAAATACATCAATAACAGGAAACTGTGGATAGAGGTCCCAGTGGTTCATGTCGCAGAAACAAATGTACATATGCCTAACTCTAGATTGTAAAATATTTTACACCATGTTAACCTTTCCCTTCTCTCCTACATTTATTATTATCAGGTCTTTGACACAACTTGACCTACTGTCCATGGTCTATGTCTGGCTACATTTTTACCTGGGCTCACAGCCACCTTTGTTCCAAGGCAGCATTGAAACAGAAATGCTGAGATAAGCAGGGGTAAGAAACACTCTGCTACCTCACAAATCCTCTGTGTAATAATAGGAAACAGTTATAGTGCTCTAAGGACATTTGGCTAGGCTGCTTCTAAGAGAAGACTATATGATATGGTCTACCTTGTCCTAATGCAATATCTTTCTATAATCAAATTTAAACCATTTCACAGAGTTAAGTACTTTATATGAAATGGAAAGACTGAGATGTGAAGCCCAAGGCTGATAAACAAGCCAGTGGAAGTAGCGAGTCAGGAGCAGTGAGAGTAAACCACATATTTCCTAACACAGCAGCAACTATCCTTATGCACAGCTTCAAAACTTGTGTAATTGTGTTGGTGGGAGACAGTTTATGCTGTTCCATGTTACAGATGTGCATCTCTATGACCTTCCTGTCATAATTTTACACGTTAGAAGTGAAGCAGTTTAGGCTCAGTATTAAAAACTGGGAAATGCATCTCAATATCAATTCCATGTAGCCACGGCTGTTATAATATAAAATATTTTCCATTATTTTGATACTTTTATAGTCAGTTAACTGTTAACAAGAAAATAAAGAATTGTTTGCAATCTGTCTTGGATCTTCATCAATAAACTGCTTCTCTTCGTTCAGATCTCTTGCTCATTATGAAGTAAGGGTTTTAAATGCTTTTTGGTACTGAGAAATGTGACTAGAATCCTCTATTTCAACAGCATCCAAATGGTTGTGGAATAAAGAGGACTTTATTTCAGAATAGCATTTCTAATTAAAATGATTCCAAAATAGCTTATTACACAATATCTATTTGCTTCATTTTTTTTTTCATACAAACTGTAAAGTAATTTAGTTAAATTGGTATTCAGACTTCAATTAGACCCACTCCCAGGATTCTAGTGTCAAAATATAAAATATTCTGCAAATAAATGGAATGAAGAGATTAGATTGTCCTGGAGATTTCAGTCCTCGTACATTTCACCTCTAATTTATTTTAGCAGATTACCTATTTGTAATTAAGACATCTCTTAGCTGCTTCCAAGCATATTTTTTAAGAATAAATAAAAAGTCATTTAACAGAAATATATAGCTGCTCTTTTGTATGCTCAGTAATCAGTTCTGCTTTTGCCTGGCTGATTCAGGAATCCTGTGGGATGACCTTTTTTTACAAAATGTGGTCTGTGACTTCCTTTCTTTAGTGACTATATTAGCTCCAGAGGTGTGCTCAGGAGAATAAACAACTCAGCTTTTCCAAACCTCCAATCTGACTTGTTCTGTGTTTTGTGCAAGTAGCCATGCAGGCTTTATTAGACCTTGTTTATCTGTTATTAACTGCTAGCTATAGATGAGCACAGGACTGTGGTTTTGGTCTCTTGCTTTGTTGGGTATTTTTTTAATATAAATAGTCTTTGAACATCGTGCTGCTTCTTCAGTGGGCTGGGGGTACAGAAGAAAATTAAAGAAAACAAAAAATCAAAACATAGAAACCACACCAGTGAGCAAATAAATAATGAAACACATGATGTTTTCTGCATGGAACTAACTGCAGACAAGTTCATTAGTTAAATCATTCAACATGAAATGTAATGGATAGTAAAATTTAGGCTAGTGGTAATTTCTCACATTATTTGTCTATTTAAAGTATTTAATCATTATCATGTTCATTTTTCTCTCAGACCAGTGTGGGTTTTTTTGAATAATATATTCCAAATGACATGAAGTTAATTTTGGAAAACAAGCCTGGATCAGCCTATGAGCCAGACATTCCTCCTAAATTTGACTCCAAGGAAAATATGGAATTCTGCAGGGCCTTCATCTACCAGAGCACAAACACGGTCATTTAATGAGGGCCAGAATGTCTAACACCTCCCTGGAGTAAAGTTTTATGTCAAAGTAAGTATTTACTGTCCCTCAGGTATGGCCATAGTACTTGCCACTGACAGTTAAATACAAGTTGCAATGACAGCTTATGATGGAGGCTTGTTCAGAAGCGGCTGGGTGTGTAAGATTTCCAGAACACTTGCCAACCAAAATAAGAAGGAAAAAGAGTCTGTTTGTATGGTTAAGAGAAGAGGACAATCTAAACCAGCCTGGAAAAACAAAACCAAAAAAACCCCAAACAAAAACCAACATCAACAAAACCCAATACAAAAAAAAAAAAAAAAAGAAAAACCCCAAACAGAAAATAATAATAATTTGAATGAACTGCACATTGATGAAGGCAAGTTGTGCTTAGCAAATAGCTGAATGGCTGAAAGCTGTGAGAAGCTTGGATTCAGAGGGAGATAATTCAGGTTGAAAACTGGAGGTTTTCTATCACTTATCTTGAAGAATTTTGCCCCAGACCAATAGTGGCTATTGAGGTTTGGAAGCATTCTACACATGCAAGGGTAGCCAATGTTCGAAGGTCCCACCTGAAGGGGTCTGTCACTAAAAAGGGGAAATTCCTACAATTTCCCCTGGGCTTGTACCCACTTGGACACTGTAGACATCAACTCCACCCAAGTCCCATTGGGTACTGAGGAATTGGTCTGGTAGCAGGGAAGAAAGTGGCAATGTTGGCAAAGGAATTAAGAGCAGCTCTTATCATGGTATGCTCCCTTTTCCTCACAGACAGGCTACACGGAGTTTGCCAAGCATCCTTATATCACATGCCAACCTGACCAGCATGCTCAGGCCTGTAAGATCCTGTGTGCTTTGGAGGGTGCGTTTAAGCCTCTCCCTGCACAGACTAAGAGTCTGGCCAAGGTGATGCTGACCTATCCTCAGTATACGTTTTCTTTTATTTTTGTGTGTGTGCTGTGAAGCTTTCCCTGAGGGGTGAAGAAATACTGAGGGAACCTCCTGGAGGGACAGGAAGACTCAAGGGAAAAATGCATTCCCCAGGCACTAGCCAGAGTATGGCCCAGCAGCTGCTGTCTATCCCTATGGACCTCTGAGCACCAGTGATGACTCTTCCAGAATTTCTATCTTTTTCCATCCTAAAGAAAATACTAGATTGGAAAAATAGAAAAAAAAAAAAAAGATTGAAGCACCCAAATTTTGATACTCATCTTCAGTCTCGAGAATTGTATCCTTATCTGTGAATCTTCTCAAGGGTTTAACTCTTTTGTGGCTGCACAACTGTTCTGGAAATCTCAGCATCTGTTTCTTCATGAAAGTCTCAGGGATTCTTGCTTCTCTCAGGCCCGCAGATAGCATGGTGCTTCTTTGTGAAACTGTATTCTCACATGTTCACTTGTCAGTTCTATTTGTACCCTTCTTTCTGAGTCTTTAGAGCCTTTCTTTTAGTCTGTCTTTTTTTGTTTTCTTACTGGTTTCTGCATGTTGTTGTTATTGTTACATTGGCTCAAAGGTAATTTTTCCTGGCAAAGCACCATTTTATTTGGGGGCTTATACTTGTGTTACTTGTGTTGTCTTCTGAAAAGATTTTCCATTCTGCCTGGTAATTTTGACCTCATCATTTCTTTTTTTCAAGCAAAGACAGTTCTGCTGTGGCTAACTTTCCTGACTGGTCTACTGAAAAAAAAAAACCCACCTTATTTTTTATATATGTGTGTATGCACATATATGTACACACACATGCATATATGTATTTAAATATACATGATACACACACATATATGTATGTAAAATATGTGCAATGAATTATACACATATGAGATACACAGACAACCAGGCTAGTGAATTATGAAGGGAAAGGTAATCTGGAGCTGATTTTTGTACAGGCCAAAGCATTGCTGCCTCCAGGCAGTGACTCCACAGTTGTGCTGACAGTATGACTGTATATGCCCTGTGCCTTGTTTCAGTCAACGACCAGCGAGGAACAGCTATGTGCATCTCTAGTACTAGAATCATTCATTTTGCTTGAAAAGGTCACTTCTTTTTGAAACAGCTAAAGAGAATAGGTTAGATGTAGCAGCAATCTCCAGCTGGGGGTATATGCTGTGGGAAGGGCTGGAGGAGAAATGGGGCAAGTGGAATGAACTGGCAGCTGTGAGTGGAATGAGTTGACCCAGGTACCTATTACAGGTGCAGCCAGATGTGGAAGAATGTCCGTCACCAAAAAATTGTGTCTGCAGTGCTTAGCAGAGGAGAGACATGGGATGACTAGATGGTACTGTACAAGTGTGAGACAAAGCTGACTTTTCATCACAGTTTCATGGGAAATGGGTCAGAGCTAATGCTTCCAAGTCCTAGAAAAAATTACAATGCAAGTACTTTAATAAGAGCTTAGATTTTCCCTGGAGTCAGAGCTACCCAGCTCCCATTGAAAGCCATAGCCAAGATTAAATGGATGTTTTTAGTCAGTCTGAGCATTCAGACATTACAATGACAATTGGAAGAAGTCCTAATAGCATTGGGGTGGGGTGAGAGAGGGAAATGTGGTTTTCTGAAATCACTGTTTAGTACCTCTTTGACAAAACAAACCGTATCTACTCTACTCACCCAAAACAATATAATTCCAATAAACTATTCATGCTCTTCTACCTTGTTCTTAGTTGTGGGTGGCTTTTTTACACAGAAATGGAAGAAAAGCATTAATGAGCAAAGCTTCCAAATCCAGTAGATCTTGCACCTGCAACTTTCTGAGTCACTTTGGAAATGCTTAAAGGTTGTTGTAAACAGAGGTATAAGAAAAAATTTTCCTCATTTATAAACAGACTTAAAGTGTGAAACACCCTAATCAAGTGTTTATGACCCCTTATGTATGAGCTTATTCAAAATGAGAAGAAATGGGGCCTAAGAGCAAAGGAAGGCATAACTCTGATCTCTCCACTTTAAGTGTCTCTGAAACTGTGAATGTTGGGATTTTTTACAGGTATATTTTGAAAAAAATAGGTAAAATACATTCATAGCTGCTGATTGAAAAGCAAATCCTAGTGACATAAATGAGCTTATATGATGTACAGAATTAAATATTACAGTACAGTGGGCTTTTCGATAGATTTGAAGGCAAAAGCCATGATTCCACTCCTGCATGACTCTACAATGCTGCCCCAGTGCACTGGAGAAAAGCACATCAGGCTCAGGTTTTATTCCTGTCTGGGCTACTGGCTTTTTACTTTGTACTATTGCATCCCTGTGCACATTGGTTTCCCAGCTTGTGAAAAAAGGTGAAGATATGTGTCTCGCTTTGTAAGGCCACTCAGGATGTACTGCTGAAAATATCCTTTAAGAATGAGGCATTATTACTGAGTTCCATTCATGTGAGGGTAATTGCAGGACTGGGATTACAGATTCTTTGTTGGGTATTTAAATACCCATAAAAACCTGAACTGGTACTGACTGCTCTTGTGATTATCTGCAAATAGATTCTGACTGTATTTGCAAGGATTAGTATTGCCCGCATGGGATTGGACCCACTTTCAGAGAGGCCATTCACAGCCCACAAAATAACTTATTATCAGACATCCGTATGATGACTTGTTGTCTTGTAATATGTTATTAGAGGTTGGTGCTTAAGGGAGGGGTGCAGTATGCAAATAACATTTGACGGGTGTTTCTGATATTGCCCTGTATACCCACTGCAAAGCCAACACTAATAATTTCATCACAAGTCATACCTTTTTTTTTTTTTGTATCCTTTATAACATTGGTGCATGTAGTCCTGTGATTACAATAAAATGTTGAAGGTTGCTGTCAGACTTCAAAACCATTAAGTTCCTTGGCCTATGTTTACAGGTAAAAGCTCATTAATATTAAATTAAAAGATCAGGAGTTGGGAACAGTGAATATATCACACTGCTTAGATTTTTTTTTCATCTGGATTTTAGAAAGCTGGAAACTATTCCAATGGGTTTCATTACTTTCTGTGTGATTTGCAGCCCATCACTCAAGTTTTAGAGATATGTAAGCACCTGACACCCGCTGGAATCCAGCAAAGAATGAGATGACTAATCCAGGTTGAAAATCTGTGTTTCATTTCTGTGGTGAAATTCCTTTTCTGTAAAGTGAGGATTGTAGACCATTTATGTTTCGCATAGTTCAGGGGGTTTGAGATATGAAATTCAGAAGTTACTAATTTAATTGGCAAAAATGTCTTCATCAGAATATGCTGGTATGAAGGTCACTGTCTCCAGGGTGAGGAGCAGCTATGCGTGAAGACAAAGATTCTGCGTTTCTCCAGGCATGGCTTTCCTCCGCAAGTGCTTCTGCATGTGAACAAGTGTGGAATATCCCAGGTCTTGTGCTGTTGGAGGATAAGATAAAATCAGTAAGATCCAAATCTTGGCCAGGTACAGTTCATAAGTGTTCTTTCCTCTGACATCTTTGTGTGTTTTTCTTTGCCAGTTGTGTATTAAATCTGAACCCTCTTTCTGCTGTTCTCATCTTATGAGCAGTGAAATATATGGATCCTCTCCATTTCTGATTCCACAAAACTGTAACCAAAACCAAGGACAAGTATGTCTTCCGGTATAGTATGATGTATTGTGTATCCTATCATTACCTTTTGGGTTTTGCTAGCTAGCAAAATAATAATAATACTTAGCACTGACATAGTAATTACCTCTTCAGAGCCCTTTGTAAGCATTCGCTAGTTCAGTGTTTCCCAGACTATGATCCAAGCACTGAGAGTGGTAAGCAAAGAGCTCTTGCCTCATGCTGTTGACTCATGCTGTTGGCCACCCATGTTTACCACTGCTGCACTCCATTAAAGACAGCTACATATATATTTGATTCATTGATGTAGAATAGCAGACAGGATGTAAGTTCCTTATACCAGCCCTTGTATAAGGAACAAGTTGGGGCCACCTGCCAAATTGCACATTATGCTGATAACTTGGCATATGGGCCACTTTAGCTTGGGCCGAGTACAGCTCTTACTTACTTGCCACAGTATATCCAAATCGGTTCTCACATGAGCAAGTGCTCCAATGGCTTCTTCAGGGGTGTTGTATGACCAGGCAAGTGAAAAGAAATGGTCTCTAAGACAACAAGCAGGAGAACATTTACTTCAGGTTCTATCTTTAGATGGAACTGGCATAAGAAGAAATTTATTCAATCCAGAAAAGTAATTCCTTGCAAATGCAAACTTTTTGCATTAAAGTATTACTGGTAATCCATTTTCAAAGGACTTACAGCTTTAAAGATAACAGTTTCAAACTTTCAAATATCTAACTGGAACAATAACTCCAAACCGGGCCTTCCTAACAGCAGAAACTATCCTAACTACCATACAGTCACTCATGTCACCCTGACCTAAACAAAACGTCAGTGTTGTATATAAGTGGAATAGGTTCAGCAGCCTGGGATAAAGGCTGTCTGGTAGCACATGATAAGCCTTAGTTAAAAAATATCACTGCTCTTGATCACATAAGAAAGGAAGGAGCACCCAAATCTTCTTAATGGGGGCTGTATGAGGTAGGAAAAGAACACTTATTCTGCAAGCAGTGCGTCAGTTTTCTTGCAGCTTGTATCTTTGGCTTTCACTAAGTGTGCTCAGAAACAAAAGCTTTTTATTTCCAGAGGATTTAAACAAAATGTGAGGATATTTGTTTTTCCTCTGATCTTCCAAGATATCTAAGAGAAAACACAGACAAAGCCCAGATAACTCCCCTCCCCCCAGCATTAACTCCAAATATATTTAGACTATTATTTGACTGCCCCAACGTTCTGTAAATCACATGACTACCTCCAGGTAGTAGATGCCATCATTTAGGATTGCTGACGTTTCAATTTCCATCAAATGCACTTTCTGATTTAAGAAGGAACACACAGAGTAGATCAAAGAGTCATAGGCAAGGATGGGCATAAGCTCTGAACCTTCATCATCTGTACTGTGAAATTGTTAGAACAGTTCCTGGGACACAACTAAGCACAGTCAGGAGAAAGCACAGGCCAGCAGCCATTAAGAATAATCAGGTTGAATGTGACCAACCTGTTTTTGGAAATATACGACCAGCTAGTCCAACCTACTTGGTCTCAGGGCTAGAGAATGGGCCCTCACTGTTTTTAGCTTTTTAATACACATATTGCCACAAAAGTTGTTTGTGTACAGGAAAAAGGAGAATCTTCAAATCTCTGTTCATTGAGATGTGTCAAAAATGTCAAGCCAGGTTGTCTCAAACCACACAAGTTCTGGGCAAAATGACTCAGTTATTCCCTCTAGTGCTCTAAGGACAAAGTTAATCAAGAAATTGAGACCAGAAGAGTAAAAGGAGTGTATAAAAACTAGAACCTTAGCTGTGGATTTCAACGTGTCTTAGAAAGAGAAGTGCTCAGGAAAGCTTTTACGTGCGCTTTTTTGAAATTCATTCTTTTCCACACAGTTCTTGATGGCTTCCAACAACTGACTGCTGCATGGTACATGCATCTGAGCAACTAGGCCAAATGAGTATTGTTTCAGAGAAAGACGTATCAAACCTCTCCAGTCCTGAGGATGCAAAATTTCTGCAGAGTTCATCTTGTGGTAGTTCTTGAAGGACCCCGTGAAACTCAGTTATCCCTTTGCAGCCCTGAATATTTTCCTGTAGGCATCAGCTCTCAAATTAGATCTGGGAGGCAACTTCTCAGAGCTTTGTTATATGACAGCCACATCTCCTTAGCATGTAAGAACATCTGCTTTTGCACTGTTCTTATGCAAAGCTACATTGCTTTAGCGCATGATATGAAATCGTCTTTCAATAGTCTTGTATATCTTCAAACTGAAAAGAATATGTTTGGAACTACAAAATTAAGCTGGAAAATTCAAGAGAAAAAGGCTGTTTTGTAAGGTTATTAATCCTTCCATTTTCCACCCTGTCCAAAAATACCATAGTTTCAGTTTTGGTCATGACATTTCAGTACTTCTTTCCCAAAGAAAATCTCAAAGTACTCAAATGCAGGGGAAGGAAAATAATGTGGGATGATCTCAGACCTGCAGCCTCCCTTCCTCTCTATCTCCTCTTTAGGTTTTCATACTGACCCTGCCTTTCCCATCCCATTTTGACTAAAGAATAATTTTTTAATTGCAAATTAAATTTGATCCAGTAGTTCTAAGCTTTTATGGTTTAGAGAAAATATTGGAAAGTTTAATTATTTGTAAAAAATAAAATCTGTCTTGTATAAAAAAGACATCTGGAAAACAAAAATTAAAAGTTCTTCAGAAAAGTTTTGATAGCTAATATATAAGTTCATTCCAGAAAATGTGCATGTGTAAGGTTAGCTCAAATCAGAAATACCTTTCAGTGTATTGCTACAGTTGAAAGTCATTCAGTATAGACATTTGCAGAAAAACTTTTTAACAGACATGGAGATTGTAGTGGATAAGAGCCATAGGTGGGCTTGAGGAAGGGTGTAAACAGAAGAGGTGGGGTTAGATGATTATTTTTATCTTCAGATTTTGGACTTTAGTTTGTAACATTTTAAAAGCTTGCAACTTTAAACTGCCTAGTTCAAGTCTTTCAGCCTTGCAGTTTGGTACTTTTCAATGGTGGGATTAGGGGCCCAGCAGCTTCCAGGAATGCACTTTACAATACCATGCTGACGAATTTTTTCTGGCTGTCTAGGGCTCTGGGTAGGTATGAAAAGACTTTTTTTTTTTTTTTTTTTTTTTTGTAAAATCTGTTCTTTGTTTGTTCTGCTTTACAAAAAATCTTTCAGAAATAAAAAGGGTGACATACAGCTAAAGGCAAATGTTTTCTTTCCTCATAAGGCAAACCCTTGTCTTATTTTATTGTTTGGAGAAGATAGTAGAGATATGCTTCTATAGAAACAGAAATAGAGGAGAGGGAGAGGAGAGGAGAGGAGAGGAGAGGAGAGGAGAGGAGAGGAGAGGAGAGGAGAGGAGAGGAGAGGAGAGGAGAGGAGAGGAGAGGAGAGGAGAGGAGAGGAGAGGAGAGGAGAGGAGAGGAGAGGAGAGGAGAGAGGAGAGGAGAGGGAATTCAATAACAGCGTGCAATCTAAAGTGGAAAAAACTAAACTGGAGTGCCATGTAAACTAAGTAAACAGCAGAAATTCAAATCTTCTTTTAATCTAGTACAGGGCATATCAGATCTCCCAGGACAGGCATGTTTTAAAGATGCATTATTTCACCAAACAGCAAAAATATGTGACTTTGCATCTTTTGGGAATAACCAAACATGGCATACCAAAATGTAAAAGTACATTTAAATTGTCCGTGTGCATGTTCATTCCCTTTCATTCTTTTTCATTCAAAATATTAGGAACAGCTCAGATGTACCAAATCCTAGGCCATCAGATTTTTTTAACATTTTCTACTGCTTAGTGGTGAATTTTAGATCCTGGAGAGCTAAAAGAGACTTCCCATCAAATCTTGTCTGTTCTAGGGCTTCTGTGTTGATGGATTTTGCTTTTTAAATTGATTATCAACTGTTAAGAATAAACACCTTAAAGTAATAGCCTTATCAGGCTTTGCTTCATTTAAGGCACATTATAATCTCTACTGTGAACATATTACTAAAGGCATTACTAAAGGCATCTCCCAGGATGAACATTACATGAGATGTTATTCAAGCAGCGTAGGAAATACTGTCATCTTGTCAGTCAGCCCAACCCTGCATTTTCCTTTCATCTCCTTTGCAGCTGTCTTTGAATACAAAACCTAATACCTCTTTCATGATTCACAGAAATGAATTCTCTTTGCTGTGAAAATGCATCATTGGCCTTTTGGATTAATCAGTCAATGGCATCTCGTGTTCCCAGAGCTATAGCCTATTCAGCCGCATTTGGGAGTTCTAAGAGAACCAGTGTTTTTCATCTGTAGGTTTTAAAGCTCTCTGAAATGAGAGAAATACCTTTTGGGTGTATCATATCTTATAAGAAAACTGGTGAGATTAAAACTGTAAAAATTTACTTCTTAATTATATGAAGGAAAAAAAAATGAAAAAAATCCCATGCAAATTGTAGGTGTTCATAAAAATATGCCTCTCATAAATAGAGCATTGAAGAGTATATCAGTGTGGTTTTGTTTCAATACTGGAAGTTTATAAAAACTCTCTAAGAGTTGAGCTCTTCTTAGAGATGAAAATATTCTGTACACATATAATTAGGACAGGAAAATAATAAAAAATGATAAAAAGTGACTAATGTTTATGTCTGCAAAAGGTTAAAAAAGACTGCAAGCTTGTTTTTGTTTCCAAAGAATACACTTCTCTACATGACTTGTGGTGTACTTAAACAAATGGGCTGCACTATTTGTGGTTTAATCAAAGATGGTGTTATTGTTCATTCTTGTCTGGAAAGGCTAACAGGTTGAGCACAAATACCATGACTACTCATCCTATAGTTATTTTTTCACAGTTAGTTATGAAGTCCATTCTAAGGGGCCTCAAAAATCCATTTCAGATTGATTGCTCACCCTGTGTGAGATTATGCAAGACAAGTATTAGTCACGTACAAATTACAGACTCAATGAGCTTGTGCTTTGGCCAGCTTTTCCCCTTCTCTACAGGCACATCTGAAAAACTGTAGAAACAAACCAAGAAATCTGGGTTAATTAATTTATGTGAAAAGTAAAAGATGATATCAGAGAGTAAGAAAGAATCTATAGCAGAACTCAGAGAGAAAAGGGGGGGCAATATGGAGAAAAGATGGTGGTGGTTATTTCTATTTTACAGAGATTGAAACTCAGTCATTTCTCATTACACATTATGTAAGAAAATATGAAAGTTTAAGGAATATAAATGTAAAGTTTTCAATTTTCCTCACTTTCTTCCAGTTTTGTAAATATATGAAGAGTTTGGCCTGTTGCCCCCTGGTATGCAAAAACATAATTTACACATTTAAATTTTACATATTTAGACATTTTTATTTTTCCTTCTGCAATTTGCAACCACTGAAACATAACAAAGTTGTTCAAAGAGTAATAATCTCAAAATCCCAACTGTATGCAAGTGTGGGTTTCTTTACACAGTTTGCTCCAGTCAAGTGACTTCTTAGCTATCTCCTTATAAAAATAAGTTACAGAAGGAGACTTTAAGAACAGGGCATGTTTCTCCATGCTTTAACCAACCTTGTAATGACCAGAATCAGACACATTATTTTTAGAACTGTGCCAAATACAGGAATTCCTTGAGAAAAAATAAACTCTTCGTCATTTCAGCTCAATATGTTCTTATTCATGCAGCTATAGAACACGCCATTCTTTACTCATAGTCTTGCAATATGATCTGTTCACTACCATGTTTTGTAGCTGATTAAAGTTAGGGCTTTATGAGACATTTGGCATATTCACATAATTCTGAGATATATTTTTCACTCTTAAATACATAATTTTATACAGAGTATCTTTAAAAATTTCTATGGCTTCTTTATATCCAGCCTATAGGAAATTAATTCTTTCTTATCAGTATTCTCATTGTAATTTTGTAAACGAAAAATTTGTCAGAAATTACTTCACATGCTTTCCCAGAAAAGCAATACAAATGGAAAACACTTTAGTGCCAGATCATCCTCTCTGGACACCCCCAGAAACTTACCCACTCAGAGATGACTTCCTGTGAAAATTATATTTCAGTTACTACTCAATTAACTGGTTTTCTATTATGGTTTCCTTGTTTTCTTGTTGGTGGTGTTTGTTTTGGACTGGTTTCTTTCCTTCTTTATTTATTTAATACTGAGCAACCCATTATAGTGTCAAACATCTTACAAAAGTTGTCAATACTGTATGAACTATTTTTTATCAATCAAAATGTAACAATGATTAAAATAAAAAGTCGTTTGTGAAAATACAATTTCCCATAAAGGCCACCTTAATGGACTTTGATTTTCTCACCTTCTCTCAATCTTTATTAACTAACTCCTTCATCAGTTGCTTGGATAGCTGGAGTAATGCTGGTTCATCCTATTCATCTTTGAATATTGGCACAACATTAGAATTTTTCTGTTATATTGGAACTTCCCTACTTTTTCCAAACTTACTGGAAAATAGTATTTGCAATTTAAACAGACACTCAACCAGCTCTTTTTAAAATCTTGGATGCAAGTTAACCTTTATTCACTGGTTGAAATGTCAAGTTTTAGTAGTTTTTGTTTAGTATCTTCTGTCAAAGTGGAAACTATTTCATCAGACTAAGAGCTAATAGGCATTTGCCAGGAACAGATCAGGCCCAATTTCTTTCTCTAACACAGTGAGAGTGCAGAGAATACACTGAAGATGTTGTGAATCTTCCTTTAATGAAGTTTTTACCATCTTATGAGGATCCTAAAGAAATCATGTGTTGACTATAAACTGCACGCAAAATCAGATGGGTAGCAGTTCCACACTATTGCTAGCAGTGGTCAGCAGTCAGTGACAAGCAATATCCAGTCATGTGCTGTCCTAGATCTAGTGTGCTCAGTATTTTCATGACTAACTGACCTTCAGAAAAGAACAACTTGCTTATTAAACTTACAGTTGATTGGAAGCTAGAAGAGATGGAAGAGAAATCAAAATGATCTGCATGAAAGACTGGATGAAATTCAGTAGCAAGAAGTATAAGAAAAAGTCAGCCACACAGATACAGGATGAGAGGAAACCCAAACGCAAACCCAACCAAAACTAAAACCCCACGATGGCAGCCACTTTTTTAGAAGCTCATCTCTAGGCTCGAGTGAATCATAAATTGAACACAAGTCAGAATTGTTCTGGTGTTTCGGAAAGGCTGACATCACAGTAGGATGTATAAACAAGAAAAGACATATGAAATAATCCTTCTGGTCTGGTTAACACTGCTGAAGCCTCAGCTGGAATTCAATTTTGAGCAGTGCATTTCAAGAAAAATGCGAAAATACTGGAGGTAACCCAAACATGAGTGACGAAAGTGATAATAGGTCTAGAAAAACATGACCTACGAAGAGAAAATTAAATAATTGGATTTGTCTCAACTAACAGAAAGAATACTGAAGTTGGCGTAATAAAAGTGCTCAAATGCGTCAGAGTTTTGAGAGGATGAAAGGAATACTTTGTTCTTAGTAACCACGGTGGATTGAACAATAAACAGTGGGCTTAATCTGGAGCAAGAAATTAAAGATATTGGGAAAGGTTAGATGGGAAACAAATTTATATGGGTAAGAATAGTAGAACACTAGGTCAGACTGCCAAAAACCTGCAGTTTTCAGTGCTGGAGGTCTGTAAAACACATTAGAGAAACAGCTGTCACGAAAGATGAAGGTATTTTGGGGGTCAGGAAATGGACTAGATAACCTCCTAAAACCATATCATGATGTTTTTCTGTGCTTTTTCTATGATACTGGTGAAATATGAACAGAATATTTCCCTTATGTACAGAATGTGGAAAATGTTTGAATTCTCATTTTAATGTTCTATTCAAGCTTTGTCTGATAGCATATTTCCTGAACAGTTCTCTTTTCCATACTACAGTTCTATCAGTGACAACTAGAAATGCTTAGAAAATTACTACTACTGCAACAATTCTATTTTTCATTATAGACTTTAGTTTACTAAAATAAGTTTTATCTTAATTTCTGGTTTACAGTAATTTCTGCCCATTTTCCTCATTTTCCAATTGTTAGATATATCTTAGATGGCTGCTTTAATTTTTCACTCTCAGAAAGGCTGGTTTTCTGCGTGGCCTTCCTTTGGAATTAAGGGACTGCATCTTCTCAAATAAAACTGAAAACATTCTGAAGCAGTTCCCAATTATTGTTCATATTTTTTCTCCCAATTATTTTCCATATTTTTCTCCCAATTATTGTTGATACTTGTCTGCTTAAAATTATTTCTATAAGATGATATTGTTCAAAATTGCTTTGAGATTTTTGAAATTGGTAGTGTTAAAGCCCCACATAGCACTAATTTGGATTTTATTTTCTTTGTGACTATGAAGTATTGGGTGCTTGGGTTAGCACATCTTTTTAGAGTACTGTGAGAATATTTTTATTTCCAGATTCTTCTTCCTCCTAGTTTTTTTGACCTGAGAATTGTTATAGGTGCTGGTGGAGCATTCTGGAGATGCTTTGTTAACAGCTGCATGAGCAATTTCACCATGTGGTTCAAAACAGTGGTCTTCCTCCTTTCAATGTAACCCCTTTTACCCATACAGTAGATTCTTGTCCTTAAAGTACTGGTATCACTAGAACAGATTATCTCTTTGGGCAACAGTAGCTGCAAATGGTTGAAGGAAACAAGCTTCATTGCAGAATAGAGAACCAGAATTTGGGGACACACTGTGGAAATATTACTAGTGAATGTGTGGCGAGAACAGCACCAAAATGATCCTCGGGTTACACTATATTATACTGAAGAGAGGAATGCAAGAATACTGTGGCCAGACAGGAAAACAACAGAAATAAAGGTTGTCCCTCTAATTTATTTCACATGCAACTGCAGAGGCTTTAGATGCAAAGTCTAGAGGAAGCTACCTGAAAGTACTTATATTGCTCCTTGAAGAAATTCTGTCTGTAGTTGCAACTCACTAATATGTGAGTAATGATGTGTGGATCAGAAATTAAATTCGAAGCAGAAAGACTATGTTAGTCCTGAAAAGATTTATATACAAATTAAGTGCAGGAATAAGCACTTTTGTATACTTTCCTCTCTGCATTCTGGATCCCTTGCCCCAGTACAGTGTGTTCCTACAGATGCTGTCAACTCTTTCATACTTACCACAATACACAGTAATGTAGAGATTTTTAAGGCTAGCTTGTAGTTGTTGTAGTACCCCATTCAGCCATCAAAGTAGTTGCAGTACTACAGCTATTGCCAGGATATGCATACAAGGAGAACAAAACCTGGGTATTTTTTCCTTCTCTTTTTCAAGGTCTCAGAAGCATCAAAGTAGATGCAAGAAGCTTCTAATTATTTCTTTTTATCCTATTTGGCCAGCTCTGTAGCTGTGCAAGGCTTGGGTTAAACCCCAGAGTTAAACACAAAGGGTATGACTCAGTCTGAGATCGAGCCCTCAATGCCAGAAAGACTGTGGGGTTCTGAAAGCCTGGGGGAGCTCACCTGCCTGGCAAAAACTCTGAACAACTGAAACAAAACCAGGTCAAATCATGACCCTGCTGCCTATCGTTGGTCTTTTTCTCTATCCAGTCACCCACTCCCTTGGCCTAATACTCCTGATGTTTTCAAGGCTAGTTTTCTGTGGAGATGGGATCCACATGTGAGCAGGTACAGGCAGGGAGTGAACATGCTTCTGTAGGTGTAAAGATACTCATAGGTGGATAAAAAACCAACCTCACTGTCAAGCCTCTCCTCCACTTACTGTTCCACTTAGATCAAACCAGGCTATATCGTGATTTCTTTATCATCAGTGAATATTCTGCAAGAATCAGCAGAGGCATTGCAGTGGCACATAGGTTGTGTGGAGACACTGGCACCAACAGCTCCCACACCTCTGAAGACTTCCATTGCTGGATCTCAGCATGCTACAGCTCAGGAGGCACATCAGAAAACAGCAAGCAACTTCTTAAAGGGAATATACTGGGGGATTTTTGGCTACCATCAACTGGCTGTTTTAAATCAGCTGTTAGGACCTTGCCATCTAACATCACTGCAGTAGCTCTTCCCAGAGCTGTCTGATTATACAGCATGCATGTAGAGTTAGGGCATAGGAAACTCCAGGTGTGCTGTGAACCACATTCAGAGAAAAATTAACGGAATGTGAAATGGTGATAGGATTTGGTTCCAAGTTTTTAATAAAATATGGTATATTTTAAAGGACCAAAACCAGGGAAGGGATTAATATGTTTTAAATTCTCCCAGAAAGAGAAAAAGCTATAAACCAAATCCTCACCAAATCCTGAGTGTCTTCATAAATATATGGTTCCAATTGAATCTCTAGTGTGATGGGGAGAGGTAAATACAAGATATGGGCTTGAACTCTGAATTCATGCTTAAATACTGGAAAGCTATGTCTTGTGTCTTCCTCACAAGATAGATACGCAAATTTACCAAATTACTTCTTGCAGCAAAGGAGCCACAATAGGTTAAGGTCAATTTAAAGTCTTATTTCAAAGATAGGAGAGTTAGTGTGAAACTGTTGTTTGCACATATGTGTGAGTGCCAGCTTAAACCCAAATCTGTATTCCGCCAGCAAGAAAATATATCTGGAAAAAAACAATGACAGCTGTACAACAGGATATGTAAATCAGTGTGTCAGTGTTTTACTTTCTGCGTTTGCTCATTCTGAAAAAAAGTCCTAGCCCTCCAAAAACACTTATTTCCTAACTATGTAAGAGACACTCCAATCATTTTCTAAATGTCAGTCTTTTGCAAGAAATCCCTTGTACATATTAGTTTTCACATCCTTATGTTTTCAAAACAGAACTGAATGTGTCCATTCCTCCTGGAATCACTCCGGAGTGCGTTTTTACAGCTGACACAATTTATTTGCACTCAGTCAGGAAAAAAAGAAATCCCACAAAAAACAAACTGACAAAAAAGTCTTTCTTTTGGTAATGTATGACTAAGATCTGTAGAGGTGACTGGCAATTCTAAGTGCTGAATTTCTTACATTGCTTTACAGCCTCAAACACTGGATGCTCAGTGTTTCTGAAAATTAGGTGTGTAGAAAGTATCATAAATTCAACTTCCCCAAATGAGCAGTTAGTTGATAGCATACTGCTCAACTGCTGAAAGTGTGGGAATACATAAGTACATGTGCATACCCATTAATATAAATAAATATATAGATTATGATTATGTGGTGCAGTAGAAAAACTTTATAATAATTTATTTACAGTTTTATAGAGACAGCAACTGAGAAGTAACACTGTGCCATATTGCCACATATACTATACTAGATACAGCAAGTTAGAAATGTCCTAATTAAATATGTTTTCCATATTTCTTTCCCACAGAATAGAGCATCGTTATATTAGAACTATTGCTCTTGGTTTTGCTTTTAGACAAAGAGAACATTATAATTCAGCAACCCAGGAAACAAACCCTGGCAGTGGTCCAAGAGAAAGGAATGAAGCGATTAACTCCCCTTGCATGAAATGGAAATGGAGATAAGCGTGTGTTTCGTTGAATTTGAAAATCAGAATTGAAGGTTCTGTCTACCCACCCTTTGCTAAAAAAGAAACATGCTGAGTAAGTACTTGGGATGCTTACCTTCATTTATCTCATGGATTTTGCAGGAGGTTTACATTACTGTAAGTTCTTTCTGAATATTAGGTTAGTCAATCATTGGTAAATACCTAGAGCACCAGTGAATTTGTGTCTGACACAAAATTCCTCTACATTGATGGAGCAGCATACTCTCTTTAAGGTATTTATATAGCATGTGGTGTCCTTGCCCATGGCAGGGGGGTTGGAAGTAGGTGATCTTAAGGTTCTTTCCAACCTTAACTATTCTATGATTCTATTTTCAATGCAAGGAGGCTCACTGATGTTCATTAAGACAGGCTGACACTAACATAAAAGAGAAAAATTGGATCTCACTACTAAAGTGTGCTTTCTTATCTCTGTCCAGAGAAAAACCTATGGAATCAATGGACTCAACAAATCTGTTTAATTAGCAAAATCATGCAAATAGGTAAGAAATGTAGCAAACAAGTTTTTTTCCTGCAGAGGTTATAATACTTCTTTTCAATAAGAATATTTTCAAATGAAGTTTATGAAATATTTCCTTAAAATAAAATCACTGGTGAAAAAAAATTTCTGTGTCTTCTAGCCCATATACATGGAAGGAAGGATTGCTCTCATTCAAATATTTTTGGCTATATGTTCACTTTAGTTTAACAGTCTTAAATGATGGGGTTTCTATCACTTCTCTTGCCAACATAGTCTATATTTAAAAAAAAAATTTAAATCGCTGACACAACAGATACAAAGAGTTGTTATGCAGATATTCTCATTTATAAATGACTACATAGGAAAAAGAGTCTCTGAACAGAAGAAAATTAAGTGCTGCATTTTTGGCAGTGACACAGAAATGCATAATTGCTTCCCTTAGTTTTGCAAAAATAAGGAATTAATTTTCACAAATAATCACAAAAACTGTTTTTTATTCTGTTTCAAGGCAGCCTGATCCAAATTTTACTTTGCCACAGCCTTTTGTGGAAGAAGAACAAAGGCTGTTAAAAACTTAATTACCAGGACAGTACACGTGACTGATGGATTGAGTTGGACCAACTAAGCTGCAATTATTTCACCACAGTGTGGCTGACTAAGATTGATACTTGGACTTCACTCAATGGTTTTCATCATTCCACCAGAAATAAACAGAGCACAGACTATTCTCAATATGTTTATGCATCAGTAACTTATATTACTTTTGGAAACTGTGAAATTTGTGCCAGTTGGTTGTAAAAGAGCGTACAGTTTTTGATTTTTTTTTTTTCTTCTCTTCTCCCACAACTCAGAATCAATGTGTCCCCAGTTTTCATCCTCCTTACATTACATGCCGTTCCTAAGAGCTGAGGCCAAGAAATAAATGGACATAACTACTTTCCTCCATCAAAATCCTGGGCTATTTTTTCCCTTTTGCAAAGATTAGAAATGAGTCTCAAAGAAAAATTAAGGTAAGAGTCCAGGTGTCAGTTTCTTTAAATGAATACATTCAGAGTCAAGATTAAGACCAAAGCAGGCTACTATTCCACAGAATTTAGATTTGTATGCTAAAATGTCTATAAAGTCTAGAAATATGGGGTCACACACATAAGCTCCAGCCTCTGTGCTGTGTACTGCCTGCCTGCAGGATGGCTCATGGTAACGGTGCCACAGAAATGAGGCTGTATATCTTCCAGTTCAGGACTGGTTTATGTACAGACAGCTCAGAGGACCAGCAAATCATAGGGTCTTATACCTGAGCATCCTTGCCTGCTTTTAGTTCTCTATACAATTTAAAAATACAGCACTCCCTGAACAAGCAATGGTGGGGATACTAGCAAAGACATGAAAACAGTGATCTTTGTTCCTCCTTCCCACCACATCATCCAGTCTTGTTCTGAGTAGCATGAGATGAAGAGATGATGAAAGTCCAGTTGCCTTCTATATACCAATGTCTCCACTGTGGCTACCCGCACGACGCCGGTAGAAGTGCTATTCATTGACAAAGCAGTTAAGGGAAACGCTTAGCATGGAGATGACCACAGAGATACAGCAGCTATGAAATAGCGACTAGAGTTCGTTAGACTGTCTTTACATATCTTTTCCAGACTTGCACTATATTTTTTTTGTAAAGAAGCACGTACAGCTAAAGTCAGAATTAATTAATTTTAGGTTGTTTTCTTAGTGTGGTTTACATGTGTTAGTTCAATGAAGGACAAACATAAATCTGAAGCACACAGCTGACTTCCTGACAACAGGCAGCCAAATCATCTCTGTTGTGAAGACTCTACATTTCTTCTTTTGTTGATTGATATTCTCTAATCTGAATGAAGCTTAACATAAACCTTGCATCTATTAGCCATGCCAAAAAAGGCTATTGTTCAGTGTCACATGAATAAATAATTTCCATATAGTGGGTTTCTATTTACTTACCATGTTCCAAAAGGCATCGCGTTTATGTGTATCGGAGTTAGTTCTGAATCTGCTCTAAGTTAGCAATATTATGTGCTCCATATGTTTGTATGACATTTTTGTCTGGTTTGGGATTTTTTTTCTTTTTTTTTTTTTCATCATCAGGATTGAGTCAAATAGGGGTTCATATACAGCAGCAGAAGAATACCATCTCAAGTGGTTTGTTCCCTAGCTCTCAGTCATCAGTGGTTTACTAGAACCAGTCCAAGTAGACTTGAAGGCACAAGAGAGGAGAGCTGTCTGATTTTAGCATGAAATACATTCTCTGATATGTGGAATACAGGTCACGGGGCTAAGGAGAAGCAAAAAGATAGAACAGGGAGAGGCAAGTTAAAAGGATTGACCTAGGAAAAGAAGGAAGGTAGATGTGTACAACCTTGGGTACACTGGAATTAATATTTTAAGTTTCTCTGATAAATTCCTTCAAGACAGTTGTCTGGCAGTAGTGCAGCATTAATCCAATCCTCTGAAGGAAAGATTTGCAGGTGCTAAAGCCAGATGATCTTTCCAGTGAGTTTAATTAGCATGGGTTACCATATTCAAGAGTTACAGTTTAAAACTGGAAGTATTACAAAGCTGATCCTCACTACAGGTTTAGGTAAGAGCCAGCTTCATGGGGAACATGTTACTAAGCCATGCCAAAAGGAAGAAGAAAAAGAGTGCCACCCCTATATCTACAGGACTGCTGCTTCATAGTATTTTCAAGGCTCTTATGTCAGTGCTGGACTCAAAAAGTTATATTTTCAGTAAAAATGGGATATTTTTAACTGCTTACCCAATGGAATTGATAATGTTGAAATAATTAGAACTGAATAAGAAATCCTAAACCATAATTTATTTTCTGTTACTCCTAGTTACTTTTTTTCATTTTATTTAAGTGTTGAACACAATAGCTACTTGCAAGTATAACGTATGTCTAATATTATGAAGGTGTGTGCTTATTTGATTTAGTTATGAAGTGTCCCAACTAGAATAACTAATGTGATGCAAATGGCTGAAGTTAATAAGTATAGATGTATCAAGCTGGCCTTGGTCAGTCTAGAAAACTCAAGCACTGGTATAGCTCTGTCTGATGTGGGTTTCAGAATATTTCAGGAAATCCTTTTCTTTGAAGTTTTCTAAAAAGCTTGTATCAGTACAAATTTTTTAATCTTCCTCCTTGAAAGCCCTTGGCTTTTTGTATACAAGCTCCTTAAACCTCCTTTCAACACTCAAGTAAGTCTGTGATAGGTAAATTAAATAAAAACAGATTATATCACTTAATGCAGTTAGTTATTCACCAGAAGTCAGTTTAAGGAGATGCCTGTTAACCTTATAATTAGAAATTAGATGGAGACAATAAAATGTTCTTGGAGCAAATCAAGAACCAGGGAAAGTTTGGAGACTTATGCAGCACGGATGGTGCTGCAAAATCAACATATGTAAATGACAAAGTATAAGCAAAAACAAAATAAATCAGTGGGGTGTAAGCCTGACTTTATTTTCTTTTCATATCCTAATTGTTGCAGAAGATAATGCAAATATTAAATAGCAAAACTTCAGTTAGAATGCATCTTCCATGTACTAAGCTTGTTCTTCCACAGTTCCAAAACCTCTCATAATTTCTGATTTATGATGTGCCCATATTTCATCTGATGACTCTCCCAGTGCCTTTTTCAGTTTCTTAATTCTTTTCGGTCTCCCTTATTCTTTCACAAGAACTGGTTAGAGAACGTATTAAGAGGTGTGTATCTAATGTAGAACAGATGACATGAATATCCACAATGGTCAAAAAAAACAGAGAGTGGGAGGAAAAAAGAAAATTTTCTGTTGAGTTTTCTTCCTCTTAACTTTCCTTTTCGCTATATCTGATACCCAGAAAGAAATGGGGAGAACATTTTCATTTAAACATTATTATGTTTACTCAATCTTTCTCTGCAGATTATCTGCTTGGAAATTGCAATTTACAGCATAAATAATTTTATAATCCATACTACATGTCCTCTATAGGATACTTTAAAGATTACTAAAATTAAATTCTCAGTGCTTTTTCATCCAGCAATTGATTATTCAATTATGAAAAGCATAAACCTGGAAATGTGAAGAATAACGTATAAATTCAGTCTCAGTTTCCAGATTTTCAGAAGAGCTTTCCTGGAAATGCTCTAAGCAAAGTGCCTCACATAAAGACAAAGTGACTTGATTTATGGCTGACCCATCTATGTTATTTGCAATTTCCTTGAATTTTTTGCTGTTATTTCTGTTCACTGTAACCACTGAAAAGGAATAATTAGATACAAAATCTTCATAGATGTCTTTAAATTCATTGCTTCAGTTTGTCCTGGTCTTCTATCACAGGAAGATTTCTTGAAGTTACTCAGAAATCTCTCAGTAAATAACTTTCTGTAGTAAAAAAATTTTTTTACATCTGCTAATACGATAACAAGATGTACATTCTGCATAACCATAGCCATTTTCTAGAGATTAAAATTAATCTCTTCAGAAATAACAATTAAATCATCCCTTGTGTAAATATTCCATATAAAAATATCTAGTTTCAGTGATATTTTTATTGTTAAAAAATTCTAAAATCTACTCAGAATTAAATTTTGCCCTAAAGAAGCAGAATGAAAGACAAACAATACTTGATTAAGCAACTGTAGATACTAAAACTATCAACTTCAAATGAGAAGACTGTCTAGGGCAGCCATTGTACCAGACGACTACAGAACTTTCCTATGACTTAATTTTGGGTTTTTTGTGCTTACACTGGCCAATGAGTCAGTCTGCTCGCTACTGCCCAGAGTGGACAGAGAAGAAGTCAGGCTTAAGCTCTAAGAAGTGATCAATAGATGAACCTACACTGGAACAGAACTTTAAGATTTCCCTACTCTGGTAGTGTTCAGAACAGGCTGTAGCTCCCTTTTCCTAATGAAAGTGGCAATATAAACCTAAACACTTACAAGACTGAAAATACCTGGGGAAAATTCAATTCCCCTTTTCCCCAATTTCCTTGCATTATCAGTATGAATCAAATGATCTATCACCAATTTTGCATTTCTAGCTCACACAACACTGCATACTGAATTAGCTAAAGAATCACAACATCAAGGTTTTCTTTTGAGAAAAGCAGAGTGCAGACTGAACCTCCGTAACAGTCATATTTAAGTTATTCACTCATTCATTTCTGAATTATCTCAGTAATTTCCATTTGTGGTTCATGAAAATCCTCCTAGCACTTCACCTGAGAGCTAATCATAGTAATACAACATGGTGGGCACTGAAGTGATTCTAAAGCCATTGAAATTTGTTTGTTTGTTTGTTTTGCAGAGGGGTCTTCCTAATAGAGGGTGTTTGCTAATTAGTGAGTACTGGGAAAGGTAAACAGGCTGATGCGGAAGATGTTTATTTAGTACATGGTCTCTTGCACTTCCATATCCTCATTTTGCTACTTGTTGGTACAAGATTTAACCACAGACTCAACTGGTATTAATTTCCAGGTTATCCAAAGCAGATGGAAAACAGAGAATGAAGCAGCCATTAACGCCTACACAAAGCCCAAGACAACTTGGGATTGTATCAGTGTACAAACATAATAACTGCTACAGAACAAACCAGAGGACCATCTAATTTGACCTTCTGTCTTCAACTGAGCTGGTGCCAGCCATCTCAAATGTAGATATAAAACCCCCTAATATAAAAAATTGTGCAATGCTCTGTCACAGAGGAAAATTATCCCTGACTCCGGCTGTTGCTCAATTATGTCCTGAAGAGTGAGGATTAACGGTTCTTGTGACTTTTGTCCCAGCATGAGTAATTGCAGATGCCATTATTATTCAGACAGATGGATAATTCTGCTCTGAACCTTCCTCAGTGCTTTTCTTTGTAGTCATCTGTGACCTTAAATGGCAGAAAGTGTCACATCATTTTAGAAACACATCTCAGCTATATCCTGCCATGGACCAAAGAAGCAGATTCTATCTCGGTGTGAAACTAAATTTGTCTGCAGAGACATATTAACTGAGGTGATGAGTTATACAATCATTTGGCTGGCATTCCTACCTACATTTCACTCAGATCAACACATTCTGCTCTCAGTCACCCTTTTAATGTTCCATTAAGGCCAAGGGGTTGAGGTAGGATAGGTGGGAGAGGAGATATTGGCCCAGATTAGCATTTCTATTATCTGGGAGCTGCAGTAGAAAATCATAGTCTACAGCTGCTATCAGCATTTTTAACCAGCCAGGTGAGCAGGTAGCGCCATGAGTGCTGAGATGTTACCCTGCAAAGCCTGTACCTATGTTAAAATGTCATGCCTATTCAGGATAGAGAGTTTTCACCTGAAGAAGCATTTTGTGGCATGTTACATTTTTTTTTCTCTTCACTGTTAGTTATTAATCAGAAAGGTATCCATTAAGAAACTAAAACGTGTTCATCCAATGATTTTATCTAAAGGTACCTCACTGAAAGGGGAAGATAAAAAAAGACAACTGAAAATGCTAGGGTGTCTTTGAGTTACGAAGGGAGCTTTCAGCAAAGTATTTACCAGACCAACTGTTACTAGAAGCCGTGACTCCTGCCTTGTATAAGATTACACTGTTTTTAAGCAGAGGCAAAATAAAACACCAGACTTTGTCCAAGAATCATCAAAATGACCAAAAGAATTAGCTGAGTATGTACACTAGATGGCTATGGTAGAAAGAAAACACTGAAGTATTTTTTATGGACAGACCAAAGAAATTAAGCAAATATCTTCACATTTCTTATCACCCAAGAAATGACTGTTGCCAGATAGTTTTCTAAACATGATGCATCAGCAGGTTTCTGGCAGGTGCCTTAAGGAGACATTTCTTCACATTCTTTATGCCTGTTAGAAGACACTGCTCCTCAGACTGCCACTGGGGTTCTGTTTGGCAGCCACAGTGATTCACCAGAAAATGAAACACATTTTTGATTGTATAGAATGCACTCAGGTCTATACACATGATGATTTGATTAGGAGAAAAATGGTAGAAAAGCAAGGCCAGATGCCAAGAGCCACTTTCGAAGGAGCCTGACTTCTGACTTAAAACAAACAAATAACCCCCCCCCTAGTATAAATGTCACAACAAAGGAAGTAGAAACCTGGGGAAAAAAATTACCTGCACAGAAAAATCACAGTAAGTAAATATCATCACATACCTCTGTAAGAGTGCATGGAAGTGACCAACTATCTGAGAGTTAATAAGAAAAAATGTCCTGTATAAATGCATGCAAATCTGCAAAAGAAACTGAGAAAGAAGTTAGTCATAATTCCGCAGCAAATACGCACTCAAAAGTGGATGCTGGCACAATCTTCATCCAAAAATATGGTCAAAATTAGAGACGAGGGTGCATACATGGAAGCTGCGAGCTGAAACTGAGCATCCAGAGGGACCTTGATAGGTGAGCCAATGAGAACAGAAGTTCAACAAAACAAAGTGCAAGGTTCTACACCTGGTTCAGGACAAACCCAGGCACAGCTACAGGTTGGGCAGCGAAGAGAGTCAGAGCAGCCCTGTGGAAAAAGACTTGGGGATGTTGAGTGATGAGAAAATGAGCATGAGCCATCTTCAGTGCTTGCTCTCAGCACAGAAAGCCAACTGTATCCTGGGCTGCATCCATAGAAGCGTGACCAGCAGGTCAAAGGAGGTGATCCTGCCCCTCTACTCTGCTCTTGTGAGACCTCACTTGGAGCATTGTGTGCAGTTCTGGTGTCCTCAACATAAGAAAGACATGTTGCTGTTGGAGCAAGTCCAGAGAAAGGCCATAAGGATGATCAGGGGTCTGGAGCACCTCCTGTATGAAAACAGGCTGAGAAAGTAGAGGCTTCCAATATCTGAAGGGGGCCTACAAGTATGCCAGAGGGGGACTCTTCATCAAGAACTGTAGTGATAGGACAAGAGGTAATGGGTTTAAACTTCAACAAGGAAAGTTCAGGCTGGATATAAGGAAGCAGTTCTTTACTGTGAGGGTGGTGAGGTACTGGAATGGGTTGCCCAAAGAAGTGGTAAATGCTCTATCCCTGGCAGTGTTCCAAGGCCAGGTTGGACAGAACCTTGGTCTAGTGTGAGTCTCCCTGCCCATGGCAGGGGGGTTGGAACTAGATGATCTTAACGACCTTTCCAGCCCTAACCCTTCTATGTTAGAAGAGTTCTACCTTCGCATGATATCATTCTATCATGCAAATTCTATCTTTGATTCTATCTTTGCACTTAAACATAGCAAATGAGTTTGCTCACAGCTATTTGGTCGAGAAAGGGGTTTTTCTTTTGTTTTGAAGTTGGAGGCCATAATTAATTGTGTTTGGAAGACAAAAATCTCTGAATGGCTTTTTCAAATTTTATTTATTTGCATGTTCAATAACTGATTTGCTGACAATATGTAGGCTTGCTTTCCCCCACAGCCAAAGCCTGGGCATTTGCTTTGTGTTCTTTCTGTAGTCGAATGCCCGTTCTAAGCATTTGCTGTGTGTTAGCAGTCTTTCAACATGGGTTAAGAAAGACTCTGGTGGATATATACAAAAACGCTAATTTGCAAGCCACAATAGTTTGATATGGGATAAGCTAGTTTATTGGTGACTGAAATCTTCTGTCAAAAGGCTTCTGACCCCTTTCCTGCCAAAACTTAAAATGTTTGAGTAGGATCCTGCTCACATTTCTTCTAATAACTCTCAGTCTGTTAAGTGCTTTTTCTTTTCCCATTTGAAATCTTTCTAACACTTTTTGAAATTTATGGTTTTAGAAGCCCTCCTCAACTGCTTTTGCCATCTTGCAAAACTTAACCACATTAAGTGCTCCCATCACAGATCCTGATGTTAAGATAACTGCAACCACAAACACTGTCCTTTCTTCTCCTTTCTCTCACCAAGAGTCTTTGGTAATATTTTGAGGAGAGGTAATAAAATGTAATTTGCTACTTCATTCCCATTCCTTAAGTAAACTTAAAAGCAGCTATACTTATATAAAATGCTCACCATATGTTAAATAGATGTATAAATTTCTTATAACTTAGGTTCTTTCTGATCTTATGCACTAAGGCTTCCTTCTGTCAGTGGAGTTTCAGAGACCAACAATATTCCCAGTCTATACAAGCTGGACATATACATCTGAATCTGAAAAGGTGTAGTACACACTGAAGGACCTAGATCAAATTGAGAACTACATCCACAGGCAGTAATGGTGTAGAAGGGATTACTTGCTAGCAGTAGTTCAAAAATAGCATAGTAGCTGAATCTAAATTGTAGATTTCAACTTTCTAAATACCAGTAAGTCCAGTGACAGCGGAAGGACTCCATCTATAAATAAATGTAGTTTATATGGAAAACTGTCTCAACCTGATTTTATCAATTTGACATGCATATAATACAGTTATTGTCAATAGATTAGAGCAGTTCTGATTGTCTTCAAATAATGATTGCCTGTAGCAATCTGATACCACCTGGCTAAAGCACAATTTCAGGTAGCCCATAAAGATTCTATTTGAAAGACAGAAGGGTGGAGATATTATTTTAAAATAGCAAAAATAATGCTTTATATTAGGAAAATTATTCTAATTATGCTTTGTTAGTGTACTTAATATGTAATGGTGTGGTTTATACAAAATATATACTGTATAATTCATTATACTAAATTGTGCACATAAATGTAGATGATGCTACAGCAAATGTTCAGAAGTTAGAATTTGAGTTTTATAACTAGGGGAGAAAAATACTATAAAGCACACTGAACTTATTTGCTTGTAACGTTTGCTTAGAACTGTGAAGTTCTGCCTGCTCTCCCTGTTGTGTCAGAATATTGCAGATCCCTTGACACAGCCAAGAACTTCTAGAACAGCCACTTAATTTTTTTAATTCTTTTGTCTGTAAATCAGTAATGGTGGTCATGAACACATGGTAAATTGCATCTCTGGGATGCTCAAAAATGTGGGTGTTTATGAAAAACTATTCTGCCTGTTAAAGAGCACTGAGATATTGCTGTAAAGGGAGAAACTCTGAAAACAAGCTTAAATCTCTTTTTCTTGACCTAGAATAAGATATCTATCTCAAGAGACTTTCAGTAACATTAACTCCACCAAATAACCATTTGGTGTCTAATCTAGTTTATTTAAGGGTTAAACCTGAAGGAATGTGCACAGCCTGCATTATTCTGTGCTCGAGAGAGTCATTCCGGAGATGGCTGAATAAAAGACCATATCCACAGATGTGTAACCCTTAATGAAATTCATGCTGATTATTATGTCAGAGGCCAGCCACAGTCACATGGGGGATTTTGTTTGCAAGTTTCATTTGCCTGCTGAAATCTCTCCATGCTTCATCCACTACCAGTATGATGTGGAAAAGAAGAGGAGGGAAAAAATAACCCAGACATATTTCCATCCCGGATACTCAGAAGCAGGGATGCGTGAGAGCAAACAACTCTCTGCTTAGGGAAAGATAGTTCTGCAAATCAAGGTACTCCTTTCAAAGCCTATTTATGAAGTAAAACAAAACCAGAAACAAAACCAAAACCTACAAAAAAACACAAACACGTCAACAAGCTATTGCTGCAGTTTACATGTGAGACAAGGAGACCAGCTACACGAGTATGCATAAAACATGAAGGATGTGCTCTGCAAGGTCACACAATTGAAGAACATAAACGTGTGTGGGTTAGCCAGTGTCAAGTTTGTTTACACATGAATAAATCCTAATTAGAGAAATGGAAAAATGTCTGAATCTAAATTTAAAGTGGAGTCTGTTCATGAGAGTCATGGGTGACTAAAAGTAATTAAGGCCGCCACTTAACTAAACAGATGTGACAGATTAACCATGTGTTTCTGTCTTTGATGTAGATGTAGATTTTTTGTTTTGGATACATTGCAGTTTGAAGTCCTTTAATACTGCCTGAGATACATCTGCCATTATTTTGATTTAGTATATTTCTTATTGCAAATGCATTTAGCACTGACATTTAGTTTGTATAAACAATTGAAAGTGTTTACAGTGAAAAATACTTGTTCAAGAAAGCCACGGTAGAGAAAAATACATTCAAAATGCAAGACAAAAGATGTGCAGTTAATAAAATACATTTTCATGCTTCATTTCGCATGGATTTGTGCAATGGATTTACATGAAAGTCGAAAAGAAAGCAAAGTCTCATCCAAGACTGCTCCAAAAATGCCTAGTCATTTTTCTTTCAAAATAATATTTTATTTTTTATGTGTTGAGGCCTTTTACTTTTGCTATTTCCAGCCCTGAAGAGCTCAGATGTGCTGCGTTCCTAGGAGTCATCGTATTCTGCCAGTACTTCTCCCCCAAATGGAACGAAGAAAGATTGGCTATTGTTAACACAGTTTATTCTCCTGAGCTCCCAATCCAGATAACCCAAAGCCGTGCATGGTAACCATGCTCAGATAACTACATATGCAGATACAGCTCTATGAATAAGCTTCCAGATGTATTTAAATTCTGGGTTGCAAGTTGTCTGCATGCATCATCTGAAGGAAATAATTGGTGAACTGGTGAACAGCTTTTATAGAAAGTTATAACTGATGATGCTCTCTGGCTTCAGGCTGGCCAACAAACAATGTTCCTGATCTGAAACAGTAAGCTGCCTATGAGACTGGGGATGATTGTAACTCCTTACCTCTCATTATCTTATGTAGAAGCTCTCAATTCCCAGCAACCGCGTTGAATTGTCACAATGAGCCTTAAAATTTCTGCATTATGACCCTTTACATCTCCTCCTCCAGAAGCTATGTTTAACAAGTCAGTCTCTGCATTAGCATGTTTCAGGTTTGATTTCTTTTAAAGAATGAAAAGATCAAAAAATAATACATATATTTTTCAGATGTTTATGATGAAAACATTTCCTGCATGCTGCTCTGGGAAGTTCAATGGAATATACAGCATCTGTCTTCCAGAGAGCAACTCTCCAACTTCAAGCCACAGAGGCTGCACTCACCCAGAGTCCTTCAAACAGCAGTTTTTTGAAGGCCAGACACCCATGGTTTTCTTTGTACTAAAAGATTCCTATGTATCCAAAGACCTGAAAACAATTAGGGGAAGGTATTAATGAAACCTAATGCTAGTCCAGGGAATTGTGTCTCCCTAGATTCACTACCTGAGGGCAGTGGCACTTTCAGAGGACACCTGCCTACATCAAATAACCCCCAAAGGAGTGTTTCTCCTTCTCCATGCACCACAAAGACAGCCTAAGGAAGCAGACTATGGTTACTGTTAGCTTTGGTGTTTTGTCCACTAAACATTTTGTACAGTCATTTATTTCTCCTATATAGAGTTTGGAATTCAAAAAGTCATACCACAAATGATGTCAGCTAGCACAGCTAGAAGAAAAAAACGTAAAATACTAGGTCATCTTGTCTATCGTCTGCCTGCGTGGGATTGTTTCCCACACAATTCATGGATATGCCACCCATAAAGGCAGCTGGTAAGAGTCTGAATCACATAAACAAGGGGGGAGGGAAACTGCATAAACTTTGTAGTATAAGAGGAGGACATTTTACCATTTATTTTTAAGGACACGTCTTCAATCTGATGGTTCTTAGCAGCTGTAAATCTTTCAAATTTGACTTCAGCTACTGAGAATTTTCCAGGTGATATCATAGCTTTATGCTATCTCCTTCTGTGCTCACAGCATATATAATATCTTCAAGGAAAAATATAAGCTAAGCATAATTTCCTTAAGTTTAGCGTAAAGTGAGCATACTCAAAGCAACAAAACCATCCAGCCTAGAGATGTTAGGTCTAAACTGACTTCTCTCCATTTTGCTGAGATCAAGAATGCCTGTTTAAGCAACCTCACACTGCTTGAGCAATAAGCAACATATTCAAGACGTGACACTGAGGGACAGGCCTTGGTAAAGTCAGAATCCTGACATCAAAGAAGTAAGTATTTAAAGCCGCATCTTGGCTTTCAACTTACACATGACGGGTCAATTGAACCCCAGTAATTTTAATGGTATTCAAGCCGTTCAACATCTATATACCATGTTGGGGATCACTATCATTGCTTAGTTCTTACTTTTTATCTTCCATCTCTCTCTTGGCTATATTGATTCCTTAATTATTTATGAAGGCACACATTTTTACAGAACTTGTAGGACTGTATTAGTCTCTAGGTAGTCTACAACTTTTTCTAACAAAATAGACTGAAATCAGCAAGTGGATTTACAAGCTATGAAGCTATCCTATGGCTTTAAAAGCTTTTGAGACTGAAGCACATACATATACAAAACCATGACATATTTTGATATAAAACTGGGTTTGAAAAAAGAAAGGGCAATTACATTTTGCAATGTCTTTATGTATTAATACCACACTTTAAAAGTCTCAGATAATGTTTTCAGCTCTTCTTATTGGAAGTGCAAGGCTAAAATTACCTCTGATTTATATGCTAAGTTTTCTACATAAAGGTTGTAGAAGTTTGTTTCTTCTTTTGTAAGAAAATAATTTCAAAGCTCATGTTTGATGGCTGCCTTTGCTGCAATTTGCTGAGTGGTCAGCATTTAATAGGATGCAGTGAAGTACATCTTCTGATCATGTCAGAGTCGGGAAATGTAAATGTCAATCCGTTAGGAATGCAGAACTGCCACGGATTTTTCACAGAAGACTCTCAATCACAAGACTTGCCAAAAGAGGCAAGAAAGTCTAAAGCAAGCATCTATACAGTGCAGAATGCTGATACAAATATGGAGTTGGCACTTAAAACAAATTTCTGCTAATTGCTTATAATGTCATCCATGTTAGCTTTCCATATAAACATCTATCCGCGTAATTTTTAAACAACTTGTTTTAAATAGATTGATCTTAACAAAACCCTTAAAGATCCATAAACCCTCATAATATTACTGTTTCATCTCAAATTTCTAGTTACAGTAAACTCTCTTTTGGAGGATGGGTGGAGAAGTTTAAGGTCTAGAAGGAAGAAGACTTTTTTTATGAAGAGAATGAGGTGGTAACTTCACCTGGGTCATACACAATATAGAATGATTTACTCTTGACAGACCATCATTCCTCATCCTGTTGCAGCTGACACCAGGGAATAAACACAGGTTTTCTGCCTTTAGCCTTTTTTGTCACTTCGTTTATAAGTTCCCTGCTGGATGGTCTTTCTCTAGTGCAATGAGACCCGTTCAGCTCTACAAGAATGCACCATGATACTAGCAATGAGGAAAATAGTCTTTTCTTCTTTCCACATCTCACTTAAGAGACAATTTAGTTTTGAGTGATGGCCCAGATGTTCTTGTGTCTAGTTCTATTCATGCCTGTGAAAATGTTTACTTGCCCTCTAGAAAAGAATGGCCTCTGATGTAAAAACAGAGTTCATCTCTGAGCCAAATCCGTGGTCAGCTGTCTCTTCCTCCTGAAGTCCATGAGAATTTGACCCAGTGTCAATCTCAGAGTACGAAGAAATGGAAAGTTTTCTACAAATGACTGTGTGTGCCATGCGGTTTGGGCTCTTCATGTAACACATCACAAATTCTGGTAAAAGACCATGGCCAAAAAAATGATAATATTCCTTACACTGTTCTGTTTGACATTTCACCCTCTTTTGGAAGATTATATAACATATTGCATGAATTGTCCATTTCCAAGATTTAACCCGAGTACTTGAGATTGTTTTCTTTCCTTGTTATGAATGCAATTAGGATTTCTGAAAGAGACTTTTTACATATTACGAACTTTAACTATAAAGCCAAATGACATTAAATTTCCAGGAAACCATCTTGCCTGTTTTCTGAGCAGAAATTCTCATGTTTGACATATATCCAAAAGCTGGAATGAAATGCATATTATCGTCTAATGTTTAGGAAATTATGTTTTAAAAGTCAGCCATGGACAAAGCTTCTTGCAGAGTGTCCTGCTTCACATATCCTTGAGTGTCAACAAAATAGAACCAGGGACTTACTATTATGTTGAAGAGAAAAATAGCAAAATATGATTTTGATTTCTGGAAGAGTAGGTCTGAGCAGTAAACTATCCACCAGAATATCAAAGAACCTTGAAAATGAAGGACCCTGAAGTATAATCTCCATTGACTTCAGTGCAGTTGGGCCAAAGACATTTTCAGTTTAATGTGGTTAAATCCTGGTACATGCCTAATACAACTTTTGCCAACAAAGCTAGAGGAAAAACCTTCTAAATCTTATTCTGAAAGAACTGGCACGTTGCCTTCCATAATAAAAATAATTCTGCAAATACGTTAGGTTTTTATGTAAAATGCATTGTTTATGCTTTGTAAGTTGATTTAAATTAGGAGAAGTATGGAAAAAGAACACTGTACTCAGTTGAAACAGCAATGGAAGAATTATTTTTTTAATTATTTGTTTCTTTGCTGCAAGTTACTATGAAAGCTTCTTCCATGTTTAAGCGCTTTGCGGGTCTCAGTACATCAATGGAATCAAGTGAAAAACATTCATCCAAAGAGCACTATAGCATGATCTGTTTCTAATTACTTCATCATGTATTCATTTGTCTTTGCTTTTAACAGCACTTCTTTAGACATTTGTATTTGTGCATGAAAGCCATTTTATAATTGCTCTGATGTATAGTCATATATTTCACAACAGCTGAGGAGATGCGTAACTAGAACTATGCTGAAAATCTCTGTGTAGTGGGGGGTTGCTTGCTGTTAGCCAGCTGAGACTATTTGTTCTTTGCAGATCTATTAAGAAATCCTTCAGTGAAATAACTTTTGAGTGTGCCAGGTTCATATGCTAGATGCAGATACCAATGGTGTGCTTCATTTCACCTCAAAGGGGCACCTAGTTTCAGTTAGTTATTTAGGCTTCCAATAAAAATGAAGGGGAGACGTGCACCTTATAAGGGCTGTGTATTTTAGCTCCCTGACTTATGGTGAAACAAAATGTTCTTTGGAGAATGCTGTCTCTCCTCTGACGAGAGAAGTTTAGATGGACTAGTTTAGACCAGATAACCAACTTCAAGGCTGTCAAATTAAGGAGGGATGAATCCTGCCTCATCTGTTTACAATTACTTAGTTGTGATTTTTGTTTTATTTCCTAACTGTTAGTGAGTGTTGTTGGATAAGGCCTTGTCAGTTATGCGGTAGCCTGATGACAAGAGACCTGAAATGGCTACCTCAAAAATAAACATAATAAGTAATAAAAAGACCACATTCCAGTGTAGATCAGTGAGTACTCCCAAAGCATGGAAAATTTTGGAAACTAAGTAAAGCTAAGCCAGAGGAAGAAAAGAACTCATATGCTTAAGTTACTGGAATACTGGAGCTATGTTTTATCCCTGTAAAAAGCAAAGCTGCATGAGACAGACTCACGCTGCTCTAAGGACAGGTGCCAACTTCAAGTCTGTTCTCCTCAGCTAGCAGCTGACTGACATAAACAGCTACCGAACAGAAGGCCCACTTAGAATCATAGAATCATAGAATAGTTAGGGTTGGAAAGGACCTCAAGATCATCTAGTTCCAACCCCCCTGCCATGGACAGGGACACCTCACACTAAACCATCCCACACAAGGCTTCATCCAACCTGGCCTTGAACAACGCCAGGGATGGAGCATTCACAACCCCCCTGGGCAACCGATTCCAGTGCCTCACCTCCCTAACAGGAAATAATTTCCTCCTTATATCCAATTTAAACTTCCCCTGTTTAAGTTTGAACCCATTACCCCTTGTCCTGTCACTACAGTCCCTGACAAAGAGTCCTTCCCCAGCATCCCTATAGGCCCATTTCAGGTACTGGAAGGCTGCTATAACGTCCCCACGCAGCCTTCTCTTCTCCAGGCTGAACAGCTCCAACTTTCTCAGCCTGTCTTCATACAGGAGGTGCTCCAGTCCCCTGATCATCCTCGTGGCCCTCCTCTGGACTTGTTCCAACAGTTCCATGTCCTTTTTATGTTGAGGACACCAGAACTGCACACAATACTGCAGGTGAGGTCTCACAAGAGCAGAGTAGAGGGGCAGGATCACCTCCTTCGACCTGCTGGTCACACTCCTTTTGATGCAGCCCAGGATACAGTTGGCTTTCTGGGCTGCAAGCGCACACTGAAGCCAGCTCATGTTCATTTTCTCATCAACCAGCACCCCCAAGTGCTTCTCTGCAGGGCCGCTCTGAATCTCTTCTTTGCCCAACCTGTAGCTGTGCCTGGGATTGCTCCGACCCAGGTGTAGGACCTTGCACTTGTCGTGGTTGAACTTCATAAGGTTGGCATTAGCCTACCTCACAAGCATGTCAAGGTCCCTCTGGATGGCATCCCTTCCCTCCAGCATATCAACCGGACCACACAGTTTAGTGTCATCGGCAAACTTGCTGAGGGCTCACTCAATCCCACTGTCCATGTCAGCGACGAAGATGTTGAACAAGACTGGTCCCAACACCGATCCCTGAGGGACACCACTCGTTACCGGTCTCCAGCCAGACATTGAGCCATTGACCACAACTCTTTGTGTGCAGCCATCCAGCCAGTTCTTTATCCACCGAGTGGTCCATCCATCAAATTGATGTCTCTCCAATTTAGAGAGAAGGATGTTGTGTATGCATCTCTTTTCTTTCTGGCACCTGCTATATTGGCCAAGCACTGCAACAAACGTAGCTTCTCCCCCCGATGTGGAAGGACCAGCTGTGATTCAGGCTGACCTTGTGGCCAATAGCCCAGGGTGGCTGTGAGCCCAAGTGGGAAGCCCGAGGATCTTTCACCATGTTGAAAAGGTGCACTGTCGGCGGTCCCCTAGAATCACACTCCTCCAGCGGTGTGAGTGCACCGAGGTTTCAGGCACATCCAGACCTGTGCCTTGGAGATGCTTTATTTCTCAAAAGGAGCTGGAAACTTGAAGGCATTTGCTGTGTTACTGGGACACTTTCAGTAGCAGAATAAACTGCTGTGAAAGGGGCCATTTGGGTAAATTCATCTTGTTCCCAAGTCTTTTTTTTAAAGTCCTGGACACCTGCACCACAGTGGATTTTCTGAGTATAGAGTAAAGACTTTCTATTTAATACATACATATGAAATATGTATAAATATGTATTTTAGAATTATTTTTTCTGTAAGCACTTGCTTTTTGAATGTATGGATGGCCAGACCTCAAAAAATTATTTAAGTGTTTTTCTTAAAAACATGCCAAATATTTTCAAGGCATCTGGTTTTGGTGAGAGCACACTGATTGTTTTGTAGAATATTTATATATATCTTGATCCTTACAGATTTTTTTTAAGGAAAATATTTATATCGTGGTTTCTAAATCAAACAATGTTAAGTATGTAAATAATGAAAGACTGCACATTTCTTTTTCTTTTTTAGCTTAGGTTACTTTTTTGAGATTTAGACTTTAATGTAACATGACTTGTACGGGGTCAGACGTAGGTAGGTGCCTTTAGACATGAAAAAAATAAAGACCCATTTGTATGTTTGAGTGAGAGATGTTTTGTACAGTTTGATCAACACTGAATTGTCGGCCTGAATTTCCTTTAATGTAACCAGAAATTTAAAGTATTTCAGCTGAATATGGGACAGATGCAACAGTTAAACTGTAAAGAGAATAAGAGTAATTAAGCCTTTACATCTGAATGAACTGTGTAAATATTTTTATGTAGTTCATGTGAAATTATTTTCTTTCTATAGCAACTGGTTTGTCAGAGGCTTTTGGGGGGACAAAGGCAATGCAGGAGGGATTACTTGCCTTTTTTTGAAAAGAGTATGTTTTGAATTTTCTTTATAATCCTCAATTTGTCCCAGATTTGTCAAAAAGATTTTACAAGTTTTGCCAACTGTTGAAATGAGCTCAGGCTGAATTTACAAAGTATAGGCTAACTGTCAAGTTAATCCTTTCTCTGAGCCCCACAGAAAGTTTACTGTTTTGTTCCAAACCGTGGAAAACTCAGGAGTATGGTTGCGTATTGCTTTGTTTTTTTTGGGTTTGCACGAGCCCTGAAACCCAAAGGTAAACTCAGCAAGTGTGTAACCCACAGTAAATAAAACAAACAATCAAAGAAAAAATAAACAAAACAAAAGAAAACAAAAGGGGGGGGGTGTGGATGGGGAGAATAAAATCCCAAACCTGAAAAATAATATATTGAACCCTGGGGACTGGAAACTGCCAAAGCTACCTCTCATAGCTTCAGTATATGAAAAAGAATGCTGTTATAACAACAGAAACTTTGATGTCAAGAGAATGCCACCATTTTTAGTAGCATTGAACTGTCACATTGCTTTTGGAAAAGATGTCATGGTTTGGTAGCTCTAATTCCTTGTGCATAAACCATTCAGCTCAATTAAAAGAACTGACAAAACCCATAATTTTTTTCTAATCCATATGGAGTCTAAATAATCATAGAATGGTTAAGGTTGGAAATGACCTTAAGATCATCTAGTTCCAACCCCCCTGCCATGGGCAGAGAGACTCACACTAGACCATGTCTCTCAAGGCTCTGTCCAACCTGGCCTTGAACACTGCCAGGGAAGGAGCATTTACACTTCTTTGGGCAACCCATTCCAGTGCCTCACCACCCTCACGGTAAAGAACTGCTTCCTTATATCCAGCCTGAACTTCCCCTGTTGAAGCTTAAACCCATTACCCTTTGTCCTATCACTACAGTTCTTGATGAAGAGTCCCCCTCTGGCATACTTGTAGGCCCCCTTCAGATATCGAAAGTCTGTTACAAGGTCCCCACCCAGCCTTCTCTTTTCTTTTTCAGCTCTGACAGCAGTTCCTGAATTACCACACGAAGTGATACCATACTCACTCCTATATCTGCATCTCCTTTTGCAGGAGAGTGAAGATGAAGATTTTTTTTAGTATGTTTGTACATTTTGCATCTTCTGACTGAACTGAACTTAGTGAAAATGGCCAGCCTTTAGTAATGGTTTGAAAGATGGCAAGCTCTTTTCATTTTGTAAACAGCAGTGCAGTTCAGCTTGGAAAATGTCCACTTGGAGATCAACACAGGTCCAATTTACTGCTCTTTTCTTCAATTTCCTTATTTCTGATTATGGAAACAGTCCTAAAAAATAACAAATAAAAGTATTTCAAGGAAAGGGGGATGATGATCATATCTGTAAGGGAGTCAAAAGGATCTGTAAGGAAAAATTAGGGTAACCTTTCTGAAATACTGTTACTCATGATGAAAGAAGTGTCTTTTGGACAGCTAGCAAACACTTCTGCAGTAGTCTGTATGTACTTGCCCGTGAGGTGGCTGACATCTTGTTGCTTTTCTTTGTTTAGCAAGTTATTTAGTGCAATGGTTAGAATTTGCAATATACAAAACCAAATAGATCAAGCCACTGGAAGGTGTTGGCAAATTCTTTCATCAGTAACAGCTGCCTGAATGGTTATTACTTTTATACAGATTCCACAGTCTGTTCTCAGCCTTGGCTGAATTCAGTGGGAATTTTGCCTCCACCATTTTAAATATTGTAGGATTTGGCCATCCTCTTTTTCCTAAGATACCCAGTATGGGAAGAAACTCTCAAATGAAAAAGACACTTAGAAAAAAATCTTTCTCATTAAATAACTCATTGTATTTGATTTAAGAGAATCCTTCTGCAGAACTGAAACATATGCAGTAAATTTGGGGACTAATACTCTCCAGATTTTCAGAAAAGAAAAAAACCCCTTACACAGATTAACGCACTAATCAACTGTTTACCATCCTTCAGGTAATATTCAGCATCTCTCCAGACAGCTATGGTGTTCTCATGTTCCTTTATGGCACATAATAGAGTATACATGACAAACATGAATGATGATGGGATTCAACTCACCCAACTTTTAGTAAGCAAAGACACAAGCATATAGTCAGAGCCACCTGCTTGCACTCCTAAAGTGAAAGGGAGAGTTGGGCACCTTCCAAGGATGACACCTGGGTCAGAGCAATCCCAGGCACAGCTACAGGCTGAGTAGAGAAGAGATTCAGAGCAGCCCTGTGGAGAAGGACTTGGGGGTGTTGTCAATGAGAAACTTAACATAAGCCGGCAGTGTGCGCTCGCAGCCCAGAAAGCCAACCGTATCCTGGGCTGCATCAAAACGAGTGTAACCAGCAGGTCGAAGGAGGTGATCCTGCCCCTCTACTCTGCTCTTGTGAGACCTCACCTGCAGTATTGTGTGCAGTTCTGGTGTCCTCAACATAAAAAGGACATGGAACTGTTGGAAAACGTCCAGAGGAGGGCCACGAGGATGATCAGGGGACTGGAGCACCTCCTGTATGAAGACAGGCTGAGGAAGTTGGGGCTGTTCAGCCTGGAGAACAGAAGGCTGCATGGAGACCTTATAGCAGCCTTCCAGTACCTGAAGGGGGCCTATAGGGATGCTGAGGAGGGACTCTTTGTCAGGGACTGTAGTGACAGGACAAGGGGTAATGGGTTCAAACTTAAACAGGGGAAGTTTAGATTGGATATAAGGAGGAAATTCTTTCCTGTTAGGGTGGTGAGGCACTGGAATCGATTGCCCAGGGAGGTTGTGAATGCTCCATCCCTGGCAGTGTTCAAGGCCAGGTTGGATGAAGCCTTGGGTAGGACGGTTTAGTGTGAGGTGTCCCTGCCCATGGTGGAGGGGTTAGAACTAGATGATCTTGAGGTCCTTTCCAACCCTAACTATTCTACGATTCTATGATCTAGCCTTTCTTATATTTAAATGCATGGGTCCTGAAAAAATGCCTCTTTTTGTATCCTCTGGCATAGAGAGAGCCTAATTGACTAGCTTAGGTTAGATATTTCAAATTCCTCTAATTATTTTATCCTGTCAGCCTAAGAGTGCAAGTGGCCAAGACTGAGTTTTCTACCCTGTCCTGGGACACCTACTTGAATCCACCACACTTCTGATTTGCTTGCTCCTCTTGCAAAAACTCTTCAATATTTCTGGTGCCTCTAAGCATGCAGGCAGAAAAGCCTTCACCATAACCATATCATTTTGCTGTTAGCTTGTTACTCATCTCAGTCATTTTTCACAGACTCATAGAATGGTTTGGGTTGGAAGGGACCTTAAAGATCATCTGGTTCCAACCCCCCTGCCATGGGCAGGGACACCTTCCAGTAGACCAGGTTGCTCCAAGTTCCGTCTAACTTGGTCTTGAACACTGCCAGAGACAGGGCAGCCACAACTTGTCTGGGCAACTTGTTCCAGTGCCTCACCACCCTCACAGATGCCAAATTCTAGGTGCACCTGCCATAGGTCATGGGCCTTTGCATACATGCAAGCATAAAAAAAAAAAAAATTATAGATAGCATTTTGATTTAGTGGCTATTTGTGATAATATTGGATTTGTGACATAACGATGTGGACATAAATGACAATGTGGGTTTCAAGAGAATGGAAAGATTCCCTGTATGATTTTGGAGATTCTTAGAAGTTTCCTACAAGTTACTGAATTCTGTAGAATATGCATTTTAATAGCTCATATAAAAAGAAATGCACATGAAATGCAGCCAATATTTTTTTATGCCTTTATCAGCATAGTACCACTGAAAGTCAGTGGATTTACTCTAATGTGACCATGATTCTCATTTGGTTTGAGGCTTGGCTGAAAGATTGATTTCAAATTTTCAATTCTAGGTGATTAATTTCAGCTATCAGTACCTGTAACTAATGAGATACATCTGCTATAGATGGTGTTCTTCTTAGTGAGAGAAGTTTGTGTTTCCATGTCTGCTTTATTTTGTTTGTATAAAAACACCTCCAATCAAAGCCTGGTTCAGATACCTCCAGCATCTATTGCCAGCTCAGTTTCGATTTAGCGTACTACTTAGTTTGAAGTTTACTCCTTCTATCAAGGGCCTAAAAGGGAAATATGTGCCAGAAGTCTTGCTTTCTTACCCCTCAAAATCAAATTAAACTTAATAATAATAGTAACATTAATAGTAACACACACACCCTTCTCCCTTAAAACTTCTGTGTCCCTCCTTTTGCCCTCATGACTGGAACAGTATCCCTGTTCCACGTAACAGCAGTGTCTTGGTTCCATTTGACCATTCTCTTATTTGTGATTAGGCAGTAGACAATGACTTTGATGACTGCTTGCTTGTGTGGCCATGCACTATTACAAGGCCAGATACACAATTTCATAGATGTACATTTTATGAATGTCATATATGTAATGCAAATCAGTTTAGTCTTTCCATTTACTTAATGAGTGCAAAATGACTTGTAGAAGCTCAGCATTGGCCTCCTATCCTTTAACTACAGGGTACATTGTCTTTCAAATGCCAACTTGATAATTGCAGTTACAGCAAAATGAGTATTAACACCTCTCTCTCTTACACTTTCAAATATAACTTCACATTTAGCACATGAAACATAATTCTGTGGATGACTTAATTTCTCTGTAGTGTCTATATGTAGAAATTTAAAAATTGTGTCATTTTTATAATTCTTTGAGCTATCACCTTTTCTCATGCATGTTTTTTTTTCTCTACTTAAACAGACATATTATGGATATAAACAAATTTTCACAACCACATGGTGGAAACATAGGTAATCTTCATATGAAATGTTAGGATTACAGACCATGTGCTCTTTTTTTTCTTTCTTTGTTTTAGATTTTGCAGAAGTGGAAAGGGCTAAGCAAGCCCTTTCCAAAGATACAGAAAATTGACATTGTTCTTCAAATATTCAACTTTTGGTAACAATTTCACCCTTCACATATATATTGTGTGACCAAAAGATTGTTAAATAGATAATGATGTATTTATTTTATATGATAGGAAACATTGAAATATTTTTTTCCTGGTAAATGAAATAAATCTATGACTAAGTTTTCATGAAAATGTTCATAAAAAAGTTCAGCAATGATGACTAATACAAAAAAGACCCATAAAAACACAGAACAAATGGATTTTTAAAAAGTCCTTTTGAACACTCCGGAAAAAAATAACATTTTGAGCATTTCAGCAAAAGCAGATTTTTGATTTTGCACCAAATTTAATAAAAAAAAAATAAAATTAGAAGAACAGTGTTTGCATTGCCAAAAGACTTCAAATTAATACACACAGGCAGTGTTAAGGCTGGCTCCGGTTAAGATCTTTGACTATTACAAGATGAATGAAGCTGAGAGTGACAAATTGTGATTGCATTGCAGATGGCATTTTCATTGCATAATGTTTAATTCTCCTCTTGGATTAACATATGCATTAGACTCTAAAATGGTGTCAAGATTTTTTTTCTCCTGAGAAAAATCCATTTAATTGGAACATCATTTGCATGAAATTCCATTAACATCATTGAAAATTCCAGAGGACCATTTTTAATATCAGAAAAATTGTTTCTGAACTTTTTGATTTTGCTATTAATTCAGAATCTGATGGATTTTTCCAGCCAGTATTATTTCTTTACTATTTAAGAGGACATGTCAGCACTAGGGGTATTTCATGTTGCTAACAAACTGTAACAAGACATCACTGTTGAAATCTTTCATTTTGGTTTTACAGAATTGTTGCTTCACACTGACTGAAACAGCTTTTCTTTTTCTATCACAGAGCATCTCCTGCTTGAATTATGATTAAGCCATTTGCATTTTAACCCAGGTGATATATGAGTGGAAGTGACCTTCAAAAGAGCAAAGAGCAAAACCTCCCACAGAATGGAAGACTCCAGCTTTCATCAACTTTGCAGCCAAATGCTAGTGAGATACATCTTGCTAACTCTAATTCAAAATTTGATGTAGGATATTATAAAATTACCAGTTATAATTCTGTAGTCAAGGCTGAGGGTGATATTTATGTACTCTTTATATTCACAGTCTTGAAACTCATTAAAATGTGTGAAGAAAGCACAGGGGACAGGAAAACATTTTATAAATATCACCTACATAAATATAGACTCCTTAAGCTAATATATACATTTTACAGTGTTAAGATGGTCTCATGGCTGAGGTAAGGAGAGGTGGTCTGGAGAAGTTCTGTTCTTTTCCGAGCCCTGTTGCAGACTTGAAGCCCTACAGTTATGCCAGTACAGGTACCAGCATCTTCTAACAACAGATTTATCCATATGCTGCAGACCCCAAATCCTGTACAATGATCAAAGCGCGCAAGGAGGCTGTTGGGTCACCAAGGTAGAGATAAGCACATGAACCCTCAGGTGACTTCTGGGCAGGCAGATGGATGCCTGCGTTGCCCCTCTGCAGCAGCAGTGCAAGAAAGCAAGAGTGCTTAAGTGAAGGATGCCCAAGAGTGCAGTGTACAGTAATAAAAACATCTCACTTAAGAAAGATTTTTTTGTTTTGTTTTGATTTGTTTATTTTTGGTTTGTTTTGTTGGGGGAAGGGTGTTATTATTTTTATTTTATTTTATTATTATAATTAGAGCTATCCACTGGGAAGTATCCGGAGCACACACTGGTGGCAGTGACCTGCCCTTAGCCAGTATATAGACACATCTACAGGAGCTGTTCCTTTGATTGTTGCTGAAAAAATCATGATTACTGCCACTGACTGCTAGTGTGATCCTGCCCTCACATGAGGTCAAAGTTATCCTGTACCTCAGTACCCACAGACATGAGGTTATAACATGGTACAAGAAGTAGATCAGGGATATAAGTAAATATTAGGTTAAGATAACTGGGGAATGAGTTGGCTTTATGGAGTAAACTTTAATGACAGCTCTTTGTGAGCCAGAAGGCAATCATGGATATTTTCTTCATATAGAAGTGCTGCATACAGAATATAAATGATGATGGCTAGACTTCGCCATGGCTTGACGAAGATTTAGGAAGGGCTTTACCCACACTTACTAGTAAACCCTTCGGGCCTGTGCAGAGGATTTTTTAGGTGAGGCACAGCATGTGCAAAACTGGCCCCACCCTTTACAGCTGAGGTTTATCTGCCAGGGCCTAGTGAGCTTGGACAGTGACAGCGAAGTCCTCAGGTTGTAGATTTGGTTAGAGTGCCCTTCTCTCAGGTGGATGGCCTTACAGGGCTATATGAGCTCCATCTGCCCAGGTTTGAAGTTATAGTTTTACTTCTCCTAGGATGATTGCCAGAACGCTAGTGAGCCCATCCTGCCCATGGACACACTTTGTCTGACCCTTCAGTTGAGACTTGTCTGGCATGGGAGACCCTACCAGAGTCATACGCCACCACCAGCATAGCTCTCAACCTCACAAGGGCACGCAAGCTCTTTCCCAATGACAAGGGGGTGTCCGTGAAAGAAACAGACTGTAGATAGATTCTAAAGATACATATTAAGTCTTTTCCTCATATATAAATTACATAATTTAGAAAGGAACACAAACATATTTTATATTTCTGCCGAATTTCCTAATCCTAGAAGATCTGACTATAATTTGCAATCATCTAGTGCTTTGGTGTTTGATCAGAAGCTTTCAACATGAAGATTTTTACCTTCAAGATATAAATAACTACAGGGGGAAGGAGACAGGTGTTTAAAAGAATTCAGAGTTGAAATTCTTCAAACTAGAGTGTTTATGATGAGAAAGCAACTTTTGTTTGCTTTATGGCTTTATTCTGAAAGAGATCAAGAAGCTGTTGAGGATTGTAAAGTTTGTATACATAAGGTTCTTCCATTTGATTTAGCATTTGACAGGGTGTATAGACATTTAAAATCCCTCTACACACTTTGAACTTCTAACTGAAAAACAAAAAGTCTTTTTTTTTTTTTTTTTTTTTTTTTGAGATATAGCTGCTCAGCTTACATTAAAGGGTTTAACATATTCAATAATCTGGAATAATACTTTGAATTTTTTAAATCGCAATATGCCCAGTCACTAGTTCCAACCTGAAAAAAAAGAAAATAACTCAGTAAAATATACGTTTATAATGTCTGGACAGTGGATCATATGAGGTACTTCATGCCTAGATCTTCTGGAATCTGATACACCAAATTAAATGAAATATTTAAGCTGTGTCAAAAGGTGATACATCAAGCCCTTATAAGATATTTAGTAACAATATATTAAGGCACATGTTGACAGAGTTCTTTTATATGTTAGCACCTCCATAACAAAAATCACTGATCTGAATGCTCTAACCAGTTGAAAATTCAAGTCTGAACCAGAAATTTCATAACTTGGATCATGAAGTCATTTTGCCCTATTTCTCTGAGAACACTTGATAGTTCTCTTTCACTTAAGACTTTAAGAGAGATTCAATCAGGGGTCAGTGGCACAGACAGTCAAACGTACTCCCTTGTCATTGTTATATATCCATATTTTTGGCTTGGTATTTAGCATCAGTTTGTCCCATTAGCTTCTTCAGAGAGGAAGATTTTCCTCACTGCTATCTGTCAGTAGCATTATTTGTCTGTATCTAGTTGAAATAGGAAACTGCATCCTTAATTTTTTTTCTAAGGCTTCTAAGATTTTTTCCTACACCTCTTATAGCATGCCTTTTTTGTCAGAATGTCATTTACATTAATCTTGATGGCTAATGAAGCACCAGCCCAGAAAACCACTGATATTTTAATTCCATGCATGGCAAAACCTCACCTTCAGACTGGCAAGTAGATTTATCAAATCTCATGCTCTGCAGAAACATCCCACATTAGCTGCAGCTCTATCACATTAGATACTGTAACCCCTGAGCCATAGCCTCTTTTGTGCTGTAGTACCTTTTTGATAAGGTAATAGCACCCAAAATATCAAGAAGTACACAGCAGAAGTGAAAGGAAAGTGTCCGTTAGGTTTAATGATCAGATGACTTTGACAGGTTAGCAGCTCTGTTGAATCATGGATGGATGGGTGGGCAGGCAACCCACCCATATACACATAAATCTGGAAGCCACACAACAGCAACCAGGACTCAGGAACTGTTGGTATTCTAATAGAAACAGTTTAAAATACAGTCTGTAAAATGGTTTTGCCACTCCAGAGGATCAATGTGCTGTGCTGTAAACATCTTGGTGTTGTGCAGGCGCTGTAGTGAGGGACACTTGCCTCTTCATTCAATTGAGAAAATGCTTTTGTAGCTTTCCTGCCTGTTCCCACACTCCCAAATCTTTTCCCAGGCTGGATAAAATTAGCTGTGGCTGGATCTGATGGTCTTTTCTTGTCCCTGTATAAAGGCGAGAGCTCTCTTAAATAAGCAGCAAACTCCTCTATATCTCCGACCTTTGCCGTGTAGGTTTAGCAACAAATCAAATGGCATCCTCATCTATCAGGCTGCCAGACTAAATGCCTCAGTTCTAGATCAGTCCTGAAGACTAAGAGTCAGCCCAAATCACGCTTTGACTCATTCATTGAGTTCTTCGGGGTTTTTGAATGGTACTTATAAAGGGTACTTGCACAGAGAGCTGACACATGATTTTGATGACACTTGACCATTAGACACATCTTTATTTTTTTCATGTCTGTCCAACTATTAAAGTGTAAATTGCCATCTTTGTGAAATCTCTTCAGATTGCAACCTTACTGTATGCGTTTGTTCTGGTGAATGCATGACAGCTTTGACATTCTCATGCTTACTCATTTGCTTTTCTGTGAAGTAGCAGTCTATTCCTCCAGGGAGTTCAGAAGAAAAAAAACCAAGCAGGAAGCAGGATGGCAAGCAGTGGTTTGACAGGAGTTTAGAAGGCAGCCATCCAAAATGCTGCAGGCGAAGATGTGAGCTTCAGAAGTCTAAATGTGAAAAAGGCTTATCAACAGCACCATTCAGCCTCCATTTCTCATGTTATATTTTGTTTATCATCTGCAAGATAAAAAACAGATGAAAATAATAGGCAGCATAAAAATGGGTGTTGTGCGGCTTAGTAGTCCTGACCAACCCTGCATGGCATTTGCCACACTGCCCAACAAGTCCTGCTCAGCCACGAACCATTCTGGTGGGCACAAACCCACCATATGTTGTGGTGTCATCATTTAGTTAAGATTTATTTGCATATATCCTGAAAGATATGTTTCGAGGAGTTGAAAACCAAGATGTAAAGAAGTAAAGAAGTGTGGTTGTAGTTCTGCTAGTTTTGTTATGGTTGAGACTTCTGAAAACAAGTACAGCTGACTTGCTCTGTAACTTAAATATGAATGACAAAGTAAAGATTGTTTGGATTATCCTTCACTGTCTGTCTTCTTTTCTTCCTCAGATTCATTGGGGCAGGTGCTATCTTCTACTGTGTCTGTGGAGTGGCTGGCTCAGGTTGGGCCCATGGTTGTGCCAGGTGTGTAAATAACTTCACCTGTGCTATATGCGAGGGAGACTATCTGGCTTAATTTCACTCTCTGGCTTTAACTAATAAAAGTAATTGTCAGTATTTATTCCCACCCTTCTAGGAGGGGAGGGAATGGTACATTTTGTCTCTCCTTGACACGTTCCAGGAACTTGATGTACCTCTTTTAATAGGTTTGTTGCTTTTATAAGTATTGACAACCATCTTACAGCCTTTCTCCTGTGACTAATTGGTGCTGATTCAAGTTACTTAAAAATGAAGCTTCATCATTTTTCACTTCTGTTAAGAAAAACATAGAGAACTATGCCAAGAAATACCAAGAAGTAAAGCTCTTCCAGGGCTCCAGTTTTTTGAGTCTGCCCATTGTAAGAGTCTTACTTCTAAAAGGTGGGTTTGGCAGAAAAATATGTGTTTTCCTTGACTACAAGGGATCTTCTATAATCGATAACAATGACAGCTATTTAATTTTTTTTCTTTGATTCTTGGGCACTTGTGCACCGAATATGCTGTGAATAAATGGTAATAATGTGACCAAGCGAATGCATAATACAATAGACAATATCACAATTAAGAGTAACAGAATATTCATGATCCACAGATACTGATCCTCAGAGGGTTTTTCTCCCTCCCCCCGCCCTTTTTCTTTTTTTTTTTTAAATACAGCCTCCAGTACAAACTTAAAAACTTTAAAAAAACAAACAAAAAACAAAAAATAAATGAACAAATTTTTACTTTATTGTCAGGAGTCGGGCAGCCATGTACCTCAGAAAGTCTGGGCAAGAGATATTCTTGAGGTCAATCCGTAAAATGCCTGAATAGTTCAAAAGGTGATGTGTAGGGGATAAAGCAGTATTTTAACATTCAGGATGGATTATCTAGTAAAAACTGAGAGTCCCAGAGGGTTTCCATATATCACCGCAGGAATTCTGCCTGTGGTAAAGTAGAGCTGTTAATCATTAAATCTGTTTCTCTTGAAGATTATTTTTTTCTTAATAATACTTTCCTGTTTATTTCTTGGACTTGATAGTGCTTCTTTCTACCAACCTGCTTTCCACAGGAATGTCATTAATTTTTCCAGAGACAAAAAAGTTTATTTTCAAGTCTGGCCAGTAGGGACTGGAGTGACAGAAAGCAGGAAAGAAGTGACAGCTGAAAAAAATGCCAGCTTGAAATTGTCACTGATGCTTGCCCCAAGGATCTTGCTGTGCTAGGCTGGGCTGCTTTTCAAGTGTCTGTTCAACCTCAGATAGTGAGGGACTGCCCTGACAGAACCTTACTGCAGGGTAAATTTGGGGCTCTTTTGAACTCAATGTATTTGGGCTTTACAGCATCCCAAACACTTTTTTTTTTGTTTCTCCAGTACTCACAGGTGAGATCTTTTGCCAAAGATCTGGTAGTAAAAGAAAGAGGCAAGTCAGCTCCTTCACTGGTAGGTTGGTCTTATTTGTGTTACAGGTACAAGAAACTGATTTTCAGACTCAAAAAGCTTTGGGTTCAGCATCTTAGAAATTCAGGTCAACTACTCCCCTGGGAGGGGAGCCACTCCTCAGATACCTTCCCAGCCCCCTGGTTTTTCTCCTCTTTCTGACATTTCCACCTCCTCAATGGAAGTGAGACAGTGGGATTTTGAGTCCCAAAACAGAGGGATGCTCCTGGTACAAGCACCCCATTTGTTGCCTGAAACTTACTAACAATGAAGTGTCTGTGATTAACCCTTTCCTCTGCCCTGAGACGGCACACCTGAATAGGCACAGGGAAGCAATAACAGCAAAGAAAGCATTCCGCACATGTAGGCTTTTCTGTTAATAATTGGCTAAAACTAGGCCATTGCTTTTCCTGTTTGTATTTTCTTTTTAAAATAAAATGAGATATACTGTGTCCTGAGACAATCTGTACTTCAACTTCAGTATTAAAATACTCTTAGTTCCTTTTGCTTGGACAACATGTTTACTGGAATGCTAGAAAGGCATCAGCTAAAGGTTTAACCTGCTAGAACATTTCTGCTGAAGAACTGAGGCCCATGAGAAAAATACAGCTTGGGTGTGTAGGGTCTGAAGGTTGAAGTCATTCAGTTGAGGTTTTTTTTTAACTTGGATCTACTGTACTGGGATTAGAACTGAACAAAATGTTGAAAGTTGATCCTGTCTCAATTACATTTTATCTTGGGTTCTGAGAGTTTTGTTTGTTCTCTCACCTTTTTAACTTAGCTTGTTAAATACCAAGTATAACAGAAAAAACTGAGCTATGCTTGTTTTCAGTCATGATTTTTTTTCTCCTTTCAGCCTAATCCTTTGAAACATCTCCAATTTATGACAATAAAAACATTCTGAAAGAAAAGATGAGAACTCCATGTCCTGATGCAGTGCAAATTTAAGAGATCTGGAAGTGTTAAATCAGTAGAATTTGAAGCAGATGATAAAGAAAAAATGAAAGAGTAAAAATACCTAAATAACATAATTTTTTATTTGCATTTAATGGCAAAAATAGGGAAAAATGCAGAAGAGCTAAGTATAATCTTCTGAAGGTGATTTTTGTTCTCCTAAAACTACTGTATTTTGAAACATATGATCAATGTTTTCTTTTTTAATGTTAACTCTAATCAACACAGCCCCAGAAAAAGGGAAATTTCACCATTTTGTACCACTTGTCACCCTGCACCACAGGGATATTACAGTTCTTTCCTCTTCACCTTCTTCCAAAGGTAAATTTTTTTTTTTTCTAAAAACAAATAATGACCAGCTGTGATTATGTTGATTTTGTCATGAAGGAAGTAAGGGAACATCAATCTATTTGGCTAAAATATTAGAGCTTCATGAAGGGGGTTTCAAGAAGGCACTGCTTCCGGCTGGATCACATGTATTGAACATTTACATTGTTCCCTATATTTTCTGTTTGGTCTACATTATCTGCCTCATTGACACTGACCTTGCTGGCAGTCACTTCTTTCTGGATATGAAAGCAGGTACATCAATACACTACATCAAGTCCCAGAACTACTATTGGTTAAGTCCACATGAAATTCCACACCCAGCTGAATTTTTACCTAAAATAGATAGCTTTTGTCATGTTTTGCAGCTGATATTTGCTGACGAAATAGAACTTCTGTGTTAAGAGCTATAGTTGACACTTATGCAGCACAGAAAACGTTCCCAGCATCCATCATGACAGGCCTTACACATGAGGCCTCCAGCAATTCAGCTTGTATGAAAAGAACAGTTTTGCTGACACACCTCTAAAGGTGAAAAGCAGGTACTTAGACTGAAGTAATTAAGGTGAGCAAGATGGCAGAATATTTTATAAAATGTCAGCCTTTTTCTGTCTAAGCCACACATACCTTCCCTAAGGCAACATTCATAAAAAAATTAGGCTACAGTAAGATTTATTTGCTACTTGCACATTTTAAATTTAATTTTCTCCCATCACATTCACATGAGGTATAACAGTTATGCAGGTATGAGTAGTCTTAACTGCAAAGCATTTGCTCAAATTCTAGCATAATTTACTCCAAAATATGCTGCTTTTCCCAGTGCTCTGGAAATTGGTTAGAGAGTCTTGATTGAACATGTAAGGATAACTGCACAACCTTCCTCTCTAAGCAGAAAACTTAAAGTTCTCCCTTTGTGAAATAACCTTAGCGTGTTACAAGACAGGGTCTTAATTTGGGCCTGTTCATGGGGTAGAGGTGCTTGATGCTTGGAAGGATGCATCAGTTTTAGTCATTGCTGATGTATTAGTGGATGCTAGGCGTATTGTCACTGCCTCAAAAAATCTGAAGAAAAGACAGCCTAACTTTTAGAAAGAGTCATGAAATCAATTTTTCACAGAATCTTTGCTTCAATACCCAAGAGGATTTTCTTTCAATTGGAATAACTCATAGTTGTTGAAATAAGTTTATTTCCCTATCTGACAAGCTCTGGCAAATTAACCATGCTGCACAAAAGCAAAGGTCTCAGTGTGGCTGCTGCTGACATCAGAGTTGGAATGTGTCTGCAGCACATCACTGCGAAGAATTACCAGTCATTCCCTGAAAGCAGACAAGGTGTGAGAAACTACTGCACTTCTAATGAAGCCATTTCTATCTTTGTTAAATATACTGTTTATGCTAAAGATGTTTTATGACCATTTTAAGTCAAACCAGAGTGTGAATTCACCTGACATGAGAAAGCACAGCTGGGAGAAAGACTTCCTTCTCAGCGTTTTTTTTCTTCTTAATACCTTCACTCTGGGAATTTTAAATACATTTGCTTATTTGCCTTAGTCCAGCTTCCTCTTCTAAAGTTTGTTTTAAGACCTTGGATCATTAACTCTGTCTTGAATAAATACTGAAGAGCAAATAGTTAGCTAGAGACATCAAGGTCCAAACACCTCTCCAGCTCTGAAGAGGTGAGTTAGAGTCATATCTAGCTCCACTTCACACTCCTCTGACACCACTTATCAATAGCAAAACACTGGGACAAATTTCAGTCAGACTTCACAAGGTTCTTTTTCCACTCAAGAACTTAATGTACATTCTGCAGAAGGAAGAACTGCAGTAAAGCCCAGCTGAAAAATGTGTCAGCACTTTTACACAGCAAGACAGCACAGGACAGAGAACTGAGTAGTGCCCTTCTAACAACAGCTGTGAGACAATCCCTAGGTTGGGGATTGTTAAAATCATCCTCCTTGAGAGGCAGCTGCTCCTGAATGCACTTAAGGCTTCAGAAGTGCCCAGTGAGAGTGTGAGAACTATGTTCCACCATGCCACTTGGGGCATCACAAGTTCTCTGTGGTCTTCCTGTATCAGCATGTTCTAACTCCTCTTCCTCCATCTTCAAATTAGTAATAATTTTCTCAAAACTCTAGCTAGAGCCTTAGATATTCCAACACAAAATTCAGAAGCTGCAATTGCGCATGGATTTCATGCTGATCTGTACTTATAATCACATTTTCCAGAAATGAAAGTGGCAAAGGTATCCACGCAAATAAGTAAGCTTCGCTGGAGGGAAGGAATGCCATCCAAGCGGACCTTGACGTGCTTGTGAGGTGGGCTGATGCCAGCCTTATGAAGTCTAACCATGATTAAGTCCAAGGTCCTACACTTGGGTCAGAGCAATCCCAGGCACAGCTACAGGCTGAGTAGAGAAGAGATTCAGAGCAGCCCTGCAGAGAAGCACTTGGGGGTGTTGTCAATGAGAAACTTAACATGAGCCGGCTTCAGTGTGTGCTCGCAGCCCAGAAAGCCAACCGTATCCTGGGCTGCATCAAAAGGAGCGTGACCAGCAGGTCGAAGGAGGTGATCCTGCCCCTCTACTCTGCTCTCCTGAGACCTCACCTGGAGTATTGTGTGCAGTTCTGGTGTCCTCAACATAAAAAGGACATGGAACTGTTGGAACAAGTCCAGAGGAGGGCCACGAGGATGATCAGGGGACTGGAGCACCTCCTGTATGAAGACACGCTGAGAAAGTTGGGGCTGTTCAGCATGGAGAAGAGAAGGCTGTGTGGAGACCTCATAGCAGCCTTCCAGTATCTGCAAGGGGCCTTATAAGGATAATGGGGAGGGACTCTTCATTAGGGGCTGTAGCGACAGGACAAGGGGTAATGGGTTCAGACTTAAACAGGGGACGTTTAGGTTGGATATAAGGAAGAAATTCTTTACTGTGATGGTGGTGAGGCACTGGAATGCGTTGCCCAAGGAAGTTGTGAATGCTCCATCCCTGGCAGTGTTCAAGGCCAGGTTGGACAGAGCCTTGGGTGACATGGTTTAGTGTGAAGTGTTCCTGCCCATGGCAAGTGGGTTGGAACTTGATAATCTTAAGGTCCTTTCCAAGCCTATCTATTCTATGGTTCTATAGTTCCTGATATGAAGCTCACTTGATGATCCTGGAAATATATCATAGCACAGTACTACCATTTCATGGAAGTTTATAAGTAAGAGCTGAGATACAGTAGCTTCTTAAACAGCCTTTCAGACTAAGCTGTAATTTTATCCAAGAATTTATTGTTCATTCTTTTCACTGTAAAGTGAAATAAGTCAGTTTAAATGATTGAGAAGTGAAACAAACCTCTCTGATTTACTTTCAGAAATGTAAGGATGCTGGTAATTATGGCTGAGAAAAGCCCCTTAACTGATAGTCTGAATGCTCCTGTTATGCACCCAAGAAAATTGTCTTTAAGGTGTTGTTTTTTTTTTTTTTTCTAAGTTGGCAAAGAACAGATACAGCCAAGGTAGTCTAGGAAGCACCCAGCTGTTTAGAATATTTATAGGTGCAGCTGCAAGCTGTTAAGCTTAGCTAAAAGTGTAAGAAAGGAATAGTTTCTCTAATGACATTTTGGTTATAAATCTCTGAACTAAAGAGGGATACTGCTCTTTCTTCATTCATATTGTCTGAGTATCAGGATTTCTTTCAAGAGGTCCTTAACCCACAGTCCACTAGGAAAGTACTCTCCCTCTGGATATTTTCTGCATGAATACTTGAGTGCTACAGGCTCTATGCTACAGTGATAGGACTATACAGAACTTGTGAGGTAGGTAATTCTGTGGATGTGCAATATCTGCTGCAAAACCTGAAAGGTCAGCTGCAGGTTTGTCAAAAAAGATCGCTTAATATCTGAACTGATCTGTGGAACCAGTGTCACTGCAGGGTCTATAGGCTGGGAGGGAAGTCATGGACTTACTGACACTAGAATTCATTTTGCTTTTTCCCCATTTAGATCCTTCTGAAAATTGCATAAAACATTTTAATATAGAAAACCAAAGCCATGAAAATTTTTGCAATGAAACCAAAACCATATTACAAATTTGAAATCCAGCATGGGGGTTTATCAACACTTGCTTTTTGTGAAAACTGTTTTGAGAGAAGTCAAGCTGCAGTATGGTTTTGAGCAGGAACTATGGGAAGCAGAATGCGTAGCTGAATTTTACATTGCATGCTCTGAGTTCATTTCCACCTGAGAATTATGTAAACTTGGGAGCATGAAAATTCATACGGATCAATACTCGAAAATGCACTGAAGAACTGTTTCTGTGATCCCTTAGAGCTTCAGGGCTAGCATTTGGTGTTGTTTAGTGCACAAAAACTGTTTGTGATTTTCATGACTGAGGTCTACAAGGAAACTCTGCTTTGATAAATTACTGCAGATCACTTTAAGACAGCTTCTCTATGTTTATTTTCTTCCTACCAACATACTACAGAAAGAGAAGGCTTAGCATAAACATTGACTTAAGTATGTACAGCTGATTTATAGGAAAACTAAGCTGTAGATGTGTATTTCCAAAGCTGAGATGCAAACTATATCTTGAAGTACATTTTGGAAAGCCCCAGAAATGTAAAGTTAAAATGACCCCCCTGGTATATTCAGGGCCAGCCACAAAGACAACAAAAAAGTTTAGATATGTCCAAGGGGTGATAGGGGTGGGAAAAGACTAGCTAATTCTATACAACTTCAATGGCCAGTGTAGTGTAAAGTTTGTGAGCGGGAAGAGCAAGTGTCATTCAGAAAACTGATATTCTGTGAAGAAATGGAAAAGCCCTGCAATAATTTGGTACCTGAAAAGAAAAACACGTGGCATTAGGTTTTTAAAAGGCCTAGGTGGCATACAAAAAAATCCCAGCTACCAAACATAAAAATAAATGAAACTGAAAGATCTATGTATTTTTAATTTAGAAAAGATAGTTCAGTGTCACCTCAAAAACTCCCCTTTAGCAGTAACCATGTAAGTTTTTCTAAATTCCATCTATACCTGGACTCAGTACTGCAGGAATTCAGTGAAATTTACACCCCTTCAAAATGTGAGAGGCTCCAACTTCCTGTTGAATTAAAACTCATTAGCAGAACCATACACTACTCACTGGAGAACTCTTTCTGGGAGGATGAGTAATATATATGGCACTAGTGCATAAACAGCTCCCTCAGCCTTTTTACTTCCTTGGAGGTTGACCTGCTAGTGTACAAGATGGACGTAGCAAGAAAAGGCCATTTCTCAGCAGTAAAGAATGAGTCATCCCTTGAAGATGGCTAAACAGAAAGAAGAGAGGAAACACAAGTCCTACCAGTGCCTTCAAATTCACAGTAAAGTTGGAACAGTTTCTGTTGGTAGCAAGTCCCAGCTGCCCAAAGCAGAAACATACAGAAGGCACAATAGGTAGAGGTACTATGATGCAAATAATGAGGAATTTACCTTAATACACATAGTTAAAGAGCTGCTTGTGCCTAAAAAAAGAAAAAGGAAAAAAAGCCTTTTATCTCTTTTGGAATGACTTGCTAGCCTGTGTAACTGAGGGTTTTGGTTTAACCATTTAACCTGATTTTGATCTTAGTCTTTGTTTTCAGCTTCCAGCTGCAAAGAGTTGGGAAGTCGGATCATATAGAGGCAAAGAGTTGGGAAGTCGGATCATATAGAGGCAAAGTAATTTAATTTTCATAAACTTTCTATTTTCTGCCTCCTAATCACAGTGAATATCTCCTCATTCTTTTGGAAGATGAGACATAAACCCCATACATGTTTTGTTTATATGAGTACTTATTATCATCACCTTCCCCACAGTCTCAGGGTTTTTTTCACACAACTATGCTTCCATATCCTTTTCAAGTCTGTAATACTTCAACCTATTGGAGGCCATCTACATTAAGAGAATGACATTCTTTTGCATTTACTAGTGTGATAAGAATACAGATTCTATTGATGATGAAGATTTAAGAGAAGTATGCATTCTGTTTCCTATCCAGGGATTTACTGGAAATCTGTAGCAATCAGTGAAAGACTCTTACCTTTCAATAACCAGATTTGGTGCTTAGTATATGGAAGTTGTTCAGGAGCAATAGACAACTTACTGGTTCTGCTACATTCCATCTCTGTGAAGGATGTCACTGACATTACACAGATTGAATGATGGAGTTCTGGGGATGGAAATAGCTGTAAATCTGAGTCCTAAAATTAAATCCTTATAGGCATAGGTTACAATACCTCTCCCTGTCATCAAGAAATCAAGGAAGCCTTTCCTAAAGGTAGGTATAACAAAAGCAGGTGTTCTTGATATAGGAGACATCTTTTGCAATACTACTATACCCATTTCTTTAGTGTATACACTTTAAAAAGTGTAAATATGAAAAAAAATATTTCTAGGAGGAAATAATATGAAACAAATGTACTTCAGGTTCCTTATAAGGGTCTTACTCTAACATAGTGCAATAAGCATAAGCATTGTGGAAAATGATTTTATTTTTGTCCTTACAAAACCCAAACTGGTAATGTTCAAGCAGATGTAAGACTGAAATAAGAATGTGCATGCATTTTAACTGAATTGATGCATTAGTGTACTGGGAATCTGGAGATAAATCAGAGAATACTAGTGTATACTCATGTTTTGAGTTAAATATCCTGAGAAGCTGGGAGTCTTTGGCTTGAAGTCATTTTTAGCTTTCCAGCAAAAGTAGTAAAAACAAAAAAAAACATGTCTTTTCTTTTTCTTATTAAATCTATCAGTTATAAATGTCACCTAGGAGCTGGACAACCCACTTTACCAGGAAGTGTGCTTGAGTTCAGATAAAGTTTGTTATCTCTGCTGAAGTGGCCACCCTGTTAGACAGCAGCAGCCCAGTGTGTTTGCATAGCTCACAGAGCATCTTCTTCAACACATAATCCCTCTGTTCTTTCCACTACAACCTTAGAGCAGAAAATCAGTTTTCCAGTGAAACAACATCCCAAAACTAACTGCATTTACACTCTGGCTGTAACAGCCCATCCCCAGCAACTGTAAACTTGTTAGGAAACATTGTTCATAGTCCTAAAGCAGCAGCAGGATATGTCTCAGCTACCTCTCTCGTTCTACAATTTTTATTTGTTGGTTAAAAATATCCAGAATGGAGAGCTTCTGCAAGAGTGTCAGTCAAAAGTAGATAAAGATTGATCAGTTCTGAGCAAGACAACTGGCTACCTTGCTGGTCGGATTTACAGACTATCTCAGTACTGGCCATACAGCAGGGATTTCTAAACACTGCAAAATGGAAAAAATAATTTTCAAGGCATAGTCAAAAGGGACTCTAGATGTATGATCAACAAGCCAGTGTAGTGAAGAAATTCCTTGACTAGTCTCAGTTCTGGTCAGATCTCCTCCAGGCTCTGTTTCAGCACACAGATCTATAAAGGTTCCAGCTCCTCATAAATTGATGGCTTGTGGCTTTCATAATACTATCTGTTTTGTAATCTTTATTGGAGCTGACTTTTGGTAAAGTTCATGATTTGATTCATATTTGTTGTATTTTACCTTACATTTCACCTTTACAAAGAAGTCTACAAATCCTTCTCACCAAACGCTCCCAAAATAACAAAAACCTACCACACCAAAAAAGCAAGAAGCAATGGGTAAGTATGCCAATATATTAAACTAAAGCAGGAAAGAGCAAGAAGAAGAAATGATCTCTAGTATTAGCTACTCAGAACTGGCCAAAACAATCTATACAGTACTCGTTTCCTGTTTGCCTTTATCTGCATGGTATGGCTGAGAAGCAATCATGTATCTAATCACCAAATTTTCATACCACTTTAGATCAGAGATAATTATGTATTCTTTCTCTTTTCAGTATCAGAATTCAGTGTACAAATGGCTGAATTCCTCACCAAGACATTAGTTCATGACATCTCTGGCATTGTTTTTCAGAAGCAATCTCTCCAAGTATATTTGAATATAACAGGTGAAAATGAGTTATTTTACAAACTGAGAGAAAGTTTACTTTCCAGGCTGGTGCTCTATTAAAGCCCACAGTAAATTCTGTAGTGAAATTTAGTGCCACAGCATTTCTCAAATCATCTGTTATGTCAGGAGAGCTATGAAAGGACAGAAACCTTAGGCGTTTCAGGGTTACAAAGGGCTGGCAGAATTAAAGTGAGTCATAGACAAAGGGGCCAAATGTTTTTCAGACATGTCAGCACATAACTGCTGAACAGTTAATCCTTCAGTAACAGGTTAACCTGCTGCTCTGTTCTAACCATGAGAAATGCTCCTGTGAGAAGTTCCCTCACTTGTCATTTGGACTGTCAACCTGCTGTAATGATTTTGCTTCAAAGCCCAAGTTAGTTTACATACTGAAGCACTAACCAGCTAATTTTCTCTCTCTGTTGCAGACATTTATTCTCAAATCATTCTTCTCTTATCACCTTCCTTTTTCAAATGCTTTCTCAGAGCCTGATGGCTTGTGGGAACATTCTGCATTGGAAAAACTACTAATGGGTGAAGGATGAGAAAAAGTCCGATTTGAAACAAAATTAAAGGCTTCTTCTTGTATAATGCTTTGGATTCAGGCACTTGCTAGTGTCTGTTTAGCACTGTTGTCATTTTTCATTAAACTATATAATGTAGTTGAGATGGTTTTGTACTATGCTTCATCTTCAGATGTAAAACAGTGGATAAGGTACGCATCCAGGAGGTGGCAAACTGAGAAGGGAGGTATAGAGCACACCTTCTACATGGTTTGCCTGACTCCTGGAGGAATTGGATCTCCAAACTGTAAGTCTGTACCTCCCATAACTCTGAGTGAACCAAGCATGTACTTGTTTGCTTCTTAACTGCTGGTGGGAAACATGAAGGGGACAAAAAGAATGCTCTCAATTCTTTGGTAAATCACCGCTATGCTGCAAACAACCCAGAGCTGACTTGAGTCACCAAAACAATGATGAAGTATAGCTGTGGTAGCAGGGGAGTACAGCTCTCCTTTTCTTTTCAGATGATAGACCCAAATGCTGGATAAAATATTTCTATGAGAGTTTCCATCATAGACTTCAGATGAGGCACTGCAGCATGTTAGTATAGCTTGTAACTGGGTGTAGTCATAGTTGAAGGGAGTGTGGTACACACCTACATCTTCTGCACTGACAATAGAGGTGAATAAAAGCAGATCCATAAACATCAACGACCAACCTTCTCAAGTAAATGTTTATTTGTATTTTATCCTGGAAGGCATGGCCTACGATTGGCTTATGGATATTCCTTGCCAACTTATGCTCACAATTTGATCTTTCATCTTTCAATGGTAGATAATTAACTCCCAGGAAGCTTTCTGTACAAAAAAAATTGGAGTTTTTTTGCAAGACCAAAGTCCTCTGTTCTATGAGGAATTTAATTATTCCATGGTGCTGCATTTTTTTCCCCATAAGACATGCTGTTTACTAAGTCAATGGATTTTTGACCAAAATTCTCCTTCCCCTGCTGATCATCTTTCTGCTTTTTGCCAACCATCTGCTTGGATCCCAACCTCCAGCTGAGAGATGGAGGCATTTCAAGGATGGGCAGAGTAACCACTTTATGAATACCATTTCTAAATTGCTCTAGGATAGCAGACACTATATAAGGTGTCATTACTATTAAACTGTAATTCAGTAGTATCCTCTGTTCATTACTTTCTCTTGGAAATAAGATGGAAATAATCATCATCATAAAAACTGGTTGAGAACATCCAGTAAAACAGCTGGTACCCTGACTTATTTATTAGAAGTGAGCTCCTATATGAAGCTCAGCAAATGAAAATGACAGTGAACATCGTTTATGTTCCTTAACATGTACTTTAACGATCTTTCACTAAAAGGATTTCTGAATCCCCACGCAATGTTTGTTTGGTCATCTAGGGCTCTTTGTTATATTAAAACAAATGTTTGTGAAAGTGGCTATGTAGATCAGGTAATATATTCAGTTCTACCTGTGCAGTAGCATATTTAGCATATTTAATATAATACTTGGTATATATTAAATATATATAAATATATAATATTTATTTAGCATATTTAATATAACATATTTAAACATATATGCATATAGAGACCTTGTGAATGTGGATTGCAGTGAAAGGGGGCTTGACTGAACTGAGGCAGGAGCTATTATTTTGCCAGTGAGTATTTTCTGGAAGTAATGAAGGAGGAGGTGATGGTTTGAGTAAGTATCGGGCAAGACACAGCCACATATATGAACCTCCAGATCTGTAGGAACAGGGTTGTGAAGGCAATGTAACACAAGGTGCTAAAGGCATCTGTTTCATAAAAAAAAGGAGAATTGTTCAATGCATCGATCATTAGTTAGGTTCCTTTTGGATAAGGTGGCTATAAAGCTCCTGAGCGTCTCCCCTGGGAAGATACTGTTAAGTGTGTACATGTGTGTGTATGCATTGGTTTTCCTGAATAACACTGAGCCTTCCTATGGTAAGGAGCACACCAAATAAAGCATTTATATCCAGAAAGTATCCCAGCTCAGCCAAAATCTGAGTAGCAAGATGGAGAGGAGCAAAGGTGGAGGGAAGATTTAAATTTGGGATTTGATCGATCACAATTCACCTGTTTTTAACTCAAAGAAGAGCTGTCTATTCAACTTAGCCATTGCTAAACAGGGTCTGTTACGAATCCAGACTTGGCTAGTAAAATCTCTGCAATAAAAACATGTCTTTGATGTCCAGCCCAGTACTTAAAAACCAAAAGTATGCCGTTACCAAGGTGAATGGGTGAATGGTTTGGGTTAACATCTGAACAGTTACAAATGTCACAAGCTTGGAGAGATTTAAAAAAACCAATTGAAACATCCACTAAAGCCAGGTTTCTGGTTTAAATTTAAAAGAAATGAAAATATCTAAATATTTTATGGAGTTGTCAGGCATGAAATTGCATCTTTGAGGTCTGAAAAACACTGAGAATTTAATACATGTATTTTAGATAATGACATGCAAATAAAAAAGACGGCAAATGATTCATGATGCATTATGCTTAATACCAGATTAAGCAAAAGGGGTGATATATGTCTGAAGATAGCATATGGCATGTTTATGATATTGTCCTTCCTTCTGGTAAGTACATACTAAGAGAAAAAGAGCACCTGGCAGGCTTTCTCCTCATGTGATGTGAGCATGATACCAAACAAGGTGGCCTCACACTTTAATCTGTGGAAAAAAAAAAATCTGTGAATTAAGGTTTTTTATTTTATGGGCTAAACACCTTCCATGGTCTTTCCTAGCAGAAATTCAGGCTGTTGCTATTGTTTTTTTCTCCCCATGAAAGCAAGCAAAACTGGGTTGGACAGAGCATATCCTGTGTCTTCTAGAAGCTCACCATATCTCCTGTCAATGTTCTTCATTACCTGGAAGAGCACATGAGAATGAGAAAGAAGCTGAACCCTGTATATTGAAGATGGGAATAAAAGAAGCTAATTTTAACTGCTAAGCACCACTGCATGCAGTGGTCATTATTTTCCTTTACTGGTGGGGAATTAGAGCACACTCCTGAAGAGTGCAGCTCTAAGTTTCCATCAAAACTTTCCTGCCAGTGACTATACAATTACAAGCCATACTTTAACACATGTGCTTCATATTTTTCTGCATGAAAGGAGAATGTTTTTATTGCATAATCATCAGGATCAATAAGGTTTTCAGATAACAATTTCTACTCTTTGAAACTCCACAAGGAGATACTAATTGAGCATCATGCATTCTTTGCCTCATGACACTAGTATACAGCACAAAGGTCCCAACTGGTCAATTAAGCATAACTTCTTTTGCACAAAAATGCCACACAAGGAAAGAAGACTAGCTTAATAATTCAGATAATGTAAAATAAAGACCAGGTAAAGCAAAACTGTACTGAAAGTTCAGCAAAGCTTAAGAAAATCTTTGTTTGGCAATATCTGAATTTTTCATAAAATATCAGTGACTGTAGCAGGAAGCCATGTGTGAATTTTATGACCAACTGGATAGCAGTCTTCCAGCTAGAAAGAAAAACTCAACAGGAATGTTGTGTCATGACAGTGGGAAGAACACAGGGAAACCTCAAGCTCTTATTCATGAGGGTTCAATTTTGTTGGCTTTATGCAATCCTGAAAACTAGAATACATCTCTGTAAGGTACAGCAGCTAAACGAAGGATATACCAAACCATTAAAGATGGAAGAAATAGACTGCTTTGGAGCAGAAATGTGAGCCAGCATCTGAGAAGGCAGTGAAATGAAGTGAAAGTTCTGTGGATTTAGGCAAAGTGTAACCAAGTCTGTAGCATTACGGTTCTTTGTCCCCCTCTGGTGACTGAAAACCTGCAGAGGTCTGTGAAGTTAGTACATCGTTTGAGATGAAAATGAAGAGGGTTGGGTTTGTACCTATTTTGTTTTGCCTATTTTTGTTTTATCTATCTTGTACCTATTTTTGTGCCTATTTTGCAACTAATCCTGGACTATTCTTATTACTTTACTCTAACAAGCCATACAGGAGTCTCCTATTTCCTTTGGCTAAATTATTTGCTGGAAATGGCCCTTTTTCACAGCATATGAGAGCAGTAGGTGCTGGCATTTCAGAGTCACAGAGGTGCTTTTTCAAAGTCAGCTGTTTCTACATTCACTCCCATGTCTGTCTGCTTGTGGGGAGGAGAGTGGAATGCTGTTTTGTCCCCACTCACGTTATGACTGAGGATTATGGGGTCAGGCCTTTTCCATGGTGTAGCTCTATTGCATCCTCTTGATAAAACCCCAGTTATTCCTACCTACTTATTAAAAGCTTAGTGTAGAAAATGAGTATGTCAGTTCATGAAAGAACAGCTCTGTCCAGCAGTCTGAATAAGCATTAATAAGGGATGACTACAGTGAACTATAGGGATGAAGACACCAAAGCTGTGTGTAACTTCTAGATCTCTGTGCACTATTGGCCAGTGCAATGCATTTAGTCACCCAGGTATTCTAAAAAACACAATGGGCAGAAAATGCTCCAGGAAAAAACAAAGGCCAAAAGTATGTACAGTAAGTACAGTATGTGGGGAGCTGCCAAAAATAGTAAGAAAAGCTGAGGACAGATGCGTCCTCTGCCTATGAAAGTTAAATATAAAGTAATTAGCTTAGAGTTCACAGCTGTGCTCTTTCTCCTAATGTAAAAAATGAAAAGCTGGACCAACCATTCCTGGTCAGAAAAAGAATATTGGTAACGCTCTTTTCTCCCCAGCATCATCTTGCTTGGGCTTGAGAAGGCAAAATTCCTGTTCCTTCCGTTTAGTTTGAAACTAGATCTTTTGCCTTCTCGGTTGTTGGGCATTGCTGTATGTGGCATGGTGTGCCCTAATCCAGCTAGCTGAAACTGTCCTACTTTTCAGTAAAATGTGTAAATATTCAGACAGCTAGACCAAGAGCAAGTTACCAGCGTGGTAACCCAGTGTTAGAAAATTTGCCTGAGGTGTCTGCCAGGGAAGTTCAAGTCCTTGTGCCAAAAGACTTGCATATGAAAAGTAGAACAAATTCCAGAGGTTTTAGCCAGTACTCTAAGTTGGATTGTGTTGCTGGGAGATGTGTTGTTTAAACTTCCTCCAGCACAAAAGGAGATTTGAGAGTCTAACCCCTTAGGCGGTTACTCTTACAGCTAGTGTGTAAGAGGGCATTGCCTCCTTTTAAGCGTGTCTAATGTGAATCTAGGTATGCCTAACCTCACCTTGAGAAGGGTAACCAAACAGGGCTGTAGATATGAATTTTATTTGACAGTCACAGGAGTATTTAAATTCCTGCCCTCAGGATAGATGCAGTTCTACTGCAGTCCAATAGGAAAAGTATACACACAGCGTTGGGAACATTGGTACCTTCAAAGTAAGGAAGGAAATCTTTTCCTTGGTGGACCTGTACACTGGGCATATGCACCTGAAGTGGCATATATGAGCTTGTTTCCCTTGGGAATCTAAGCTGAAAAATCCATTGCAATTGGTATTCTTGCTGGCATCTATTAAGATAGTAGTGACTTTCCACCAACTGGTGCTATACCAGTCAGCAAATAGTATCATCTGGATCTCAAATACTCACTGCAGATACTGTTTGAAAATCTTCTCAATCTTCTTGTTTACCACTTGAACTGAATTGCCAGTGAGACATAATCGCATATTTATAATTATAATTACATTGTTTTATTATATCTTTACTCTGCGAATATTTACAGAACTCATCCTTCAAAGAGTCTGTTGTTGCATCTAACTGGCTCAGTGTAACCACTCCTAAAGTCTCTCTCAGGAAGTGATGTTCCTTCAGTATTTTGGGTACTCTGGGTGTAGTTGAAAGTCCATGAAAGTCATAATGAATCCATGGATTTGGTGGACTCTGGAAAATATTTGTTCTGTCCACCGTCCTGGGGTAAGAGTTGCTTTTTTGCAAAATATATAAACATTTCTAGTAATGTTAGGGTTAATTTTATGTATTATCCATCACTGAGATCACCTACACTACTAGCATCTGCACAGTGCAGTTAGGAAATAGACCCATGCCTGAAGCTGAAACTTAGTTCTGGAAATTACTTGTAGGTCCTAGCTTATGCCACAGGGAGAAATAGAAAGTGCAGACACAGAGCTTTTACTATATTCACTAAGACGCTGCCTAAGAAAGAGGCTCTACTAGAAAAGACTGCTGGATTATTGTTAATGTATCAAAGGCCATACTAGTCTACCTATTTATCTTCTCATTGCGCCTAATAGGAGGCAGAATTGTACCTTCTGTATAGCTCTGAAGTGCTGCTGCAGGTCTGTTTGCCTGTCTGTTTATGACAGCTGTATCTTCTGAAATTACTAGAATCCCCCCAAATACTCCCAATTCCAAAGCACCTAAATACTGAGAAAAGCAAGAAATGATAATGTCAAGATCCTTATGTCTAATTACTGAGCAGAGGAACATCTTACAGATGTTCAATGTATGACTGGTCAGTAAGGGTTAAATATTCAGGAATGTTGGAATGATATATCTTTGCACACTCTTTGTGACAGCTTTGCCTTTTATTTATGGTAATTGGGAAGTAATGGTATTCTGTCAGGTCACCTGTGAAACATCTGGCTTCAGTTTTGGTAAAGTAGTGCATCAAAGGAGCTAAAATTTATTTGACTGTGTTTGGCATGGGTCAAAAAACATTTGGCTGTCAATACTCCAGGTAGATTTATGGTTATGCATGGACAGAAAAAAAGAATTGACTAGATTTCAGAGAAATAACAACGTCCTTTTCCTTTGATAAAGCCATTGGAATTTCACTTTTGTTCAAGACACATTCCAGTAACAGATGCAAAATGCATCTGGTTTTGATGCCACAGTACAGAGTAATACTAACAGTGAAGAAAACAGACAGAAAAAGCTGCTCTTCTGTCACCAGAGGGACAATTTTTGTTTTGACCACCCTTCATACTGTAATAAATCAAAGATATTTCATGTCAATGCAATGCCTGATCTCGAAGCCATGTCATAACCAAACCACTTTCTGAGTACAGTATTCATTTACTATAACTTACTTTAATTGTAAACAGCAATTACAGAATCACAGAATGATGAAGTTGGAAGGGACTTGTGTATGTCTGGTGCAACCTTCCTGCTCAATCAGGGTTACCTAGAACTCATTGCCCAGGACCATGTCCAGACAATTTTATTTTATCCCCAGGGACGGAGACTCCACAGCCTTCACAGGTGATCTGCTCCAGTGCTCTGTCACCCTCACAGTGATGTTCAGATAGAGCTTTCTGTGTTTCAGTCTGTGTCTGTCGTTGCTGGTTCTGTTTCTCGGTATTACTGGAAATAGCCTGCCTCCATCTTTACCCTCCCCTAGAAAGTTTATATTCATTAATGAGATGTTTCTGAGCCTTCTCTTTTCCAGACTATCAGCCTTTCCTCATACGGGAGATACGGCAGCCACTTTACCATCTTATTGGAACCTTTGCTGGACTTTCTCCAGTATGTCCATGTCTCTTTTGTACTGGAAAACCCAGAACTGGACCCAGTATGACAGATGTGGCCTCACTAGTGCTGAGTACAGGAAAGGATAACCTCCCTTGACCTTCTGATAATACCCTTCCTGATGCAGCCCAGGGATAGCATTAGCCTTCTTTGCTGCAAGGGTGCATTGCTGCCTCATGTTCAACTTGGTGTCCACCAGGACCCCCACATCCTTCTCTGAAAAACTGATTTTTGGGGATGTTTTGGCAATAAGCATCAGATCCCCTACTTTTTCTAGTTTCCCACATTTTCTTTCATCTACTTGTTTCTCCCTGAAATATTCAGAATAGATTTTATATAACAATTCTTTTATGTCGGAGCTTATTCGAAGTGAAAGTTATCAGTTCTACTGCATCGAATAGTAGGGTATTCCTTCTACAGCAAATACACAAAACTGTTCCTTTTGTTCCCCATTTCTGCTGCATTCTTAGGTCCAAACTATAATGTATTTTGTGCAGTACCTTCACACTGACATATATACCTCTTCTACAGACTGATCATGGTGCAGGTGCCAAATACTGTTTTTAATCTGATTCCTTATTAGTGCAGACTGAGTTTTGGGTGTTTGCAAGCAAGAAGATATTAATGGGAAGTTACTGAGGTCAAATGTATGTGGAAGGGATTACTGGTGTCCTGACAAAAAACATATAGCAAGTATTTTTCTTTAGTGCATTTACATCTCTAGACTCACAAATATTGGGAATCATAAAGATATTTTGAATCCAGAAATCTGCATTATATCAAAACGCAAAAATTACTATTATGACACTTTCTTGCTTTAAAAGTTTGTTTATTAATGTGAGCGTAAAGCCAAGGCAAGGCAGATTGAGATGATGCAGTCTGCTTGGATTTTAGCTGCTCCTACCATAAGAGGGAGAGTGGAAGGACAGAGCTGGTGTGGAGTGTGCTGGAACCTGGGCTAGGTGTGCTTGCTGCCAGAAGACTATGAGGTGGTGCTGGCAAGTAATGCTTCCTACCTCCTTAGAAAGGCCATCTCTGCACACTGATGCCTGGCTGGTAGCCAGAGTAGCAACCCTGTCTCTCTGGGGGCCTGCAGTATGGGCAGTAGCCCATGGCTATGTAGAAGCACATTTAGATGATTTGCTCCCTCTGCAAGTGGGACCATCCTGAACCAATGCAATCTTAGTAACATCTGTAACAATCATGAAACCTGAGACATGAAGGATAGGGAAGATTTCAGCCTAATGCACAGAAAATTGCTCTAATGTATTTGAAATCCTTCAGCTTTTTCAGCATGTATGGGGTCTGAATTTTAAACAAAGCTTAGACTAGCTGATGTTTTATGAGAGCTCAGTACTTCAGTATTGTCTGAAGGCATCCAGAATTCAGCAGTGTCGTGGTTTAAACCGATCCACACAGCTCGTCCACTCACCGCCCCCCCCCCCCCCCCCCCCCCACTCCCGGAGGGATGGGGAGGAGAATCAAGAGAATGTAGCTCCCACGGGTTGAGATAAGAACAGCCCAGTAACTAAGGTATAACACAAATCACTGCTGCTACCACCAATGATAATATTGATAAGAGAAAATAATAAGAGAATACGATACCACCGCCGAACGAGTTCGACCCCCCGCAAAGAGAGACCGTGCCCTTCCGGGTAACTCCCAGTTACCTCCCTGGGCACGACGTGCTGTGGTATGGAATACCTCTTTGGCTAGTTTGGGTCAGGTGTCCTGTCTCTGCTTCCTCCCGGCCTCCCCTCGTCCCAGCAGAGCATGAGACTCACAGAGTCCTTGGTCAGAATAAACATCTCTTAACAACAATTAAAAACAATCGGTGTTATCAGCTCTCTGCCCAGGCTGGAAATCAAAACACAGAGCTTGCACCAGTTACTAAGAAGGAGCAAAATGGCTCCCGGTAAACCCAGGACAAGCAGCTAAGGCAAAATTGTCCTGACATTTTCATTTGTGCCATCTCAAGCTCCAGGTTTGTGTTCAGGCTAAAAGTCTGAAGATCCAGAGGGAGTTTAGCACTTCATGGGGACTGTTTGTATCATTTCCTCAAGTTCACTGACAAACCTGACCCATGAAAACTAATTCAAAAGTTCAGAAATAACTAGTATTATTTTAACATTAGTTTGAAGCCCAGTTTACAGCAGTAGAGAGCAGACAAAATTTCACAGAGGTCTGACAGAAAGTTGAAGTGAGGAACTTGGGAACTGAAAATAGGTGACAGTGCAAGACTACTGGAACTGCTGGATTGCTGCTCTGATTACATCTCAAAAATATTTTCATTCAGTATTTTCATTTGGTTTTATTTCAGTATAAAGTATTGAGCAGAAGTCCCCCTTCTCGCACATTGTGAAGGCATTTACCACACAGGCAGCTCCGACAAAGTTAAGCTGGAGGGAAAAATCAGGGAAAAAAAAGCACAAAGGGTCTAATAAAAAAAGGATTCATAAACAGAAGCCCCAGCAACAAGCATATTCAGGGTGATGATCTTCAGACTTATGTCTTCAGAGAAGTAACTATGGGGGTTCAGAGGTGTGAAACACAACTTTATGTTTTCCAAGATAACCGCATTGGGAATAGATTGAGGGCAGCTTTAGTGAAAGCAGAAATGACAGTAGGAATATTTCATAGAGTCCAAACCCACAACTTTACAACCTACAGAAGGAGGCAGAAGACTTCCTAAACACCCTGGCTAGAAATAAATGTAGCTGGAAACATAAGCTGACAAACAGGTTTTTTGCATTAAACTTTAAGCTATTTGAAAGAGGGTGGTATGGGAATTAAGGCTAGAAAAATTCCCCTAAGGGAGAACACTGATGGAAGAAAAGACAATGCTACAATTATTTGAAATAAGAGGAAAGTAACAGAATTCAAAAGTGGAATTCTTTCCATGAAAGGAATCTGCTTTGGTCAGGGGGTGATGGAAAGGGCTGTAGCTGGAGGGAAAGAGGTGGTAAGAGGGTGAGAGGGGGTGAAAGAAGAGGGAAGCATCTGGACACCCGGGCAGTGTAATAGGAAGTGGTGCCAGAAGGCACTATTTTATCTGATTTTAACTCCATCTTATTCTGTGTTGCAACAGATTTGTATTTTGCCTGCTAGCACATTGGTTATCACCTGTGCTATGCTTCTGGAGCTTAAGAAGAGAATCTTACAAGTTTTGTAATTGCAACATGTCTTCCACCCGCCCTTCCATGTGATGGACTGGGCCAGGTGGTCCTTAACTCACTTCATAGCCACTCATTGTACGATCATAAACTGATTTGTGTTGGAAAGAGCATCAGAAGGTCTCTAGTTAAAACTCTTGCTTAAAGCATGTTCAGCTCAGAAGTTCAGAGCAGATTGTGAAGGTGCTTGACAGTTGCCATCAGGTCTTGAAAACCTACAAGGATGCACAACCTCTCTGGGCAACCTCCTCCGCTTCTTGATGGTAGTCATGGTGTAAAAATTTTTCCTTAAATCTAGCCTGAATCTCTCCTTTCAGTTTATGTGTGTTAATTCCCATCCTCCCACCACACACAAGCTCCAGCTTGTCAATGATCTCGCAGGTGCTGAGACCATGCTGTTAGATCCCCCAAGCCAACATCTAAAGATGAGCTAATACTACCAATAACCTACTCTCACTGTGTTGCAACACCAAAAAGCTAAAGTGTACTAGTATCTGCAGTATACTCTTCTTCATCAGAGCAAAAGTTTTCTGAAATTGGCACATTGAGAAAACTCTACAAAATAGCCAGAGATTTGGTCTTGCTTCTCCAGGCTTTCATGGTGCTGAAATGAAATCTCACAAGAACAGATTTTCTTCTGTAATTTCTGTTTCTTCTTTATTTTACCCCTTGGTATCTCAGTATTCACTTAAAGCCAGCTCTGTAAATGAGAAATATATAATTAAATTATAATTAGCTATTTTTTGAGAACTTTTTTTTCTTAAGCTAATAGTGCCTACCAAAGATGATCTGAAAAGGTGCACGAAATAGAATCAGAACTAGCTTTAACAATTACTTCTACAAGAAGATTCTCAGACAGAAGCTGTATCTTTGATTCCAGGCTTTTAACACCTACAGAAACTTTCAAAGTCACTTGTCAAGTTTATCAGTGCTTTGAACATTCTTTTAAACCAAAACCAGAAAAGTTCTGTTAAATTTTACCAGGCATATAATTTGCCAGTAAAATCTGAACTGAAAAAGATAAAATATCAAGACTCAAGACTTGGGAAACTATATGAGGGTGTTTACAGTAGGTTCTACACAGATTTTTTTAAGCAAAAAAAGGCTGAAGAAAATAAGTCTTACATAAAAACCAGAGCGTCACACTTTGATAAACTTTATAGGAAGGCAGAAATAGAAACTAAGGGGTAAGGTTTGTAAAGGACTATCTGGAAAAGAGGGACCTGAAGGCTCACAAACATTTTAATGCCCAGCTCCTACTCCAGAATTCCTGTACAATATCAGTAGGAAGCAAATTCCCACTAAAGCAGTGTGAACTACAAGATGAAACAGGCAGTGACCCAGGTCCCATCAGTCATTCAGAACAATTAAAGAGAAAAAAAAAAAAACAAAACAAAAAAAAAAAAAACTAGGAAAAAAAAAAAAACAACCCCAAATCTCCTGAACTTCTTTATAACAAACATATTTTAGGTTCTGCCAAAAATGCTTAAACCTTCATAGATCCCACGTGTGAGACAAGGACAGAATATAAAACAAGGGCAGAGCCTGGTCAGGAGCTCTAAAATTATTCACTGCCTTGTAGTCTATTTCACTGATAAATTTGAATGAAAGTTGCTGGCAAGCAGGCTGCAAAAAATGTGTCCTAAACTGATAAATACCTAAAATTCAAGGCCTATCTCAGGCTGCACAAATGAACTAACAGATTCCAACCATTCTTATGAAAGCAAAGAGGAAAACAATGTATTCTTACCATAAAAAAAAACAGGAAAAAATCTCTGGTGTTGAAGAAAAACAAGGCCAGCTTTTCTAAAAAAAAAAAAAAAAAAAATCCCTAGATTTTGGGGGAAAGGGGTTATTTTTTATTCTTCACCTTATTGTACTGACACATAAGACAGGATACAAACAATCACTGTCAAGATCATCCTTGTGTTTAAATATTTGCAAGGTCATGAGGCATTTTTAAGTTCAAGGGAGTGCATTGAATAAAAAAGGTTTAAGCAATAATGTGCTATATTTACATCTTTAGAGAGTTTGCATCAAGGACAATAGATGTATTTTAAAGATTATTACAAAAACATAGTTATGTCATCTTCAGATGTTTTCTAAATCCATTTTTTCTACATAATAAAGCAAAATTATGAAGTAAGTCACAATTAGTCTTTTTTGAAACCTACAACAACACAAAAAACTCCCATGCTGGATATAAATGCGTATTTGCTCAATTTCTTTGGTACTATAACGTTTTATATATAGTTATGCAAATTTCCTTTAGATTTGTACATATATATCAGCCTAAACCCACTCCAGCAGAAAGTAAAAAGAAAGAAAAACTTTGGATGAGAAACACCGATATTTTATCTGCTGCTTATTATGAAATGCACAGGAGCCTCTGGTAACATGACAAGCATCATGTTTGGTTTAAATTATTTTCACTTTTTTGTAATAATTACTTGAATATACTTGACTGATACTCACTGAGTGGTAGAAAATAAAAAGGTATCTATCTCCCAGAAAAAGAGTGAGAATCCATTAATGTGATTAGTTCTTATCAAAGATAAGAGGTTTCCTTTTGTAGTTTGGGTTAGGGTTTGTTTTGTTTTTTTTTTTTCTCTCTGAAATAATCCTATCACTGATGCAATTTAGATTGCGGTAAGGACATTGTCAAAAGCAATTGCAATGTTTAAAATCAAATTGTTGATTGATCAAATAACCACATAAACCATGCAAAGGAAATTCCAAAAGGGTTTTCAAATGGTTGAAGCTGATAGTGCTGTGGTCAATAGACTTATTCACAAACATAATATCTATGTGTCTACAGAAATCAAGCATGAACAAGGTTAAGAAAAATCTTAGCAGATGAGAGTAAGGGTATTTTGTCCTCTCCATCATGAATACGTGGAAAGTATGTGTGTGTATTACCCTGAACTTCATCTTTGTCTGTGGTGCCACAATACAACCAGCAATTCCCTGCAGTCAGTGCAATACAATCCATTGCAAAGGAGCAGGCAAAATATCCTTAGTGTGCAGCGAGTACAATGACAGCATTAGGGCGTACACAATCATCTCTGCTCCCTGACTACAGAGGCCTCATGTTTTGGAGCTGTGGGATGTCTAGAAGCTCTGCTGGAGGTGATGCCACAGCCAGGTCTTTTCCAAAGATCCTGGACAAGTGGTTGAATCCCACTAAAAGAACTGTCCCTGGAGGAAAAAGGGAATATGTGCTAACAGAGTCCCAACAACCCCTAGTGGTTTTAGTTCTGTTCTTGTTTTCAAGTCACTGTAATTGTACCATCTATCACATACACCCCTTACTGCTGGATGAGATCTCTGCCTTCAGTTCCCTCAGCTCATTAGTGAACTACTCAGTGTGTCTTCTTATGATGCCAATGTTTATTACTCCAATATGGGAAAAAAAACATACATGAGAGAAGGAAAGGAGCAAAGACAGTAGGGAAAAGATTATAAATACATTTTCTTAGCTTTTTGCACTTACTCTGTCAAAAAAGATTCATAACTGAGCAATATAACAGTAGGACAATTAAAAGGCCATTCCTTTGGAATGTCTTTAGAAGCCCCTATTTCTGGCATGCTGCTAGAATAAAAGTCAGCGTGAAAAGTTACAAAAGATTCTATTTTTATTTTCACTCCAGTGATTTTCCCCCCTGCTATCCTGACTCATACTTCTGTCTTCTTCATGTGCAAAACTGGAACAAATGAAGCACACATCAAAATACTTCAGCTAAGAGAGGAATCTTTGGAAGGATCATTGCTTTAACAAGGATCGCTGACTTTCCTTCCATATTTTCTACAACCACCTCAATTTTTCTCCTGAAGTTAGATGTCTCTAGACAAAACTTAACCAAAAAAAAATAGTTACCTCATGTCCCTGCAACCTGAATGAAATTAAGCTTGGATTATTTCTCTACCATTCTGATTGAAGTTGGGAATTATTTTTGTTTACATTCATGTTGTAAACAGACTTCCTAAACTCATCAGAAAACTCATTTCCAGTTTTATACCACATCTATCCACGTCGTGTCTTAGAAACAGCTTATAGTCTGGTCATTTTCAACTCTGACCTTTTATCACAAAAGACAGATTGAGGGGTTAAATAGTCTTACAGATTTCCACTTTAGCTATCTGAAAAAAAACAATAAACCCACAAAATTAAAGCAGATCAAGGCCTGGAAATATCTTTCACTTGAGGTATGGGATTGTGTTCAAACAGCCTCATGCTTCCCTTAAAATTCTACAACCTGTCAGTTGAGTATTAAGGAAAAGTGTTGTGAATCTCTTCTTATTTATTCACTACCTTTTGTGGGGAGTTGAGCTTTCCTCAATGTTAGAAATCTGAAAGAGGTCACTGAAAAGAAAATACAGGTTGTATTTTTAGTACTCAGATAAGCTCTGGCTTTGACCTACCTAAACATCATTAAAAGTATGTGGATGTTGATTCATGGCATTTATACAGCTGGATTTCATGGCATACTCTACATTTAAGGCTTCTAATTATGATGTTTCATTAACATCTTTTGTGAAATTCTAGGTTCACTCATGATAATGGCAAAATTTCCATGGATGTCAATGGAGCCAGGCAGTCACTGCTTGCCTCTTTTATGGGCTTCCTTACTGTTTTTCATCTCTTCTCTGCACTGTAGAGTTTCTATAATCATGGTTATGTTGGTACATACAGTGCAAATGCAGTGTTTGCTGACTAGAAAAGTGTTCTTTGGGTGTACTTCAACTGCCTTCCTGAAAGTCATAACCAAAGCCAAGTAGAACTTCCTTCCAGCAACAGTGATGCTCATGTCAATAATTTTGCTGGCAGAAGATCATCAGTTTGAGGAGGATGCATGTGAGCCATTCATATAAAGCAAATATAGTCATGTCAGGGCAACTTTATAAGACAGGCATGGTCCCCTTAAGATACTTATGACATAGCTGCATTTTTAAATTAGCATACTGGACATTTTTTTACATAATTAGGAGAGGAAAAAATCTTCATTACTTTGATTTATATCACTGAATCACTCAAATACTCTTACCATGTTCTAGGACCCTGCATTGGCAACACTCCCTAGTACAGGACCTGCACAAAGCATCTGCAGTGTACATGTCAGGCAGGGCAGAAGAGGAGGATGCAGACACACTATGAGCACACAGAAAGAACATTGAAGCAACATCAGCATTAAAGTACTTTTAGATATTTTTTGAAAAAAAGAGCTTTAAGCAAGGTCTCAGAAGAGAGCTGGTGACTGTCACAACTAAGGTGTCTTTCCCAAGTATGAAAGGTCACTTGAAAGCAAGAGAAAAAATGGTCTTGCTTGAAAATACAACAAGCAGCCATAAAGATTAACACCACAGGTCAATCAGAGGTGGAAGCTGATGTCTTGATAATGAAGAAGAGATAGGTGGAGGAAAGCCATGAATGGTCTTGGAAGTGAAGTCACTTTTGTTTGGGGGGAGAGATGAAGAGCCAGTTGTGGACATAAGGAAGGGGTACCCAGATCAAAGCAACAGGCTGGGAAGACGATCATTAAAACAGCATTCTGAAAGTCTCTGACCTGACAAGCCTGCATTTGTCAAGTTCAGGGGAAAGGATGTTTAAGATATGAGTGTCTGTGTGACTTGAACTGCCTGTTACAAATCTTGTTGAAAGATAAGATTCCTTGAAAATGCAGGATGTCAGGAAATGTCTGGTTAGTAGTGTAATGGGCTGTGCACATTCATGTGGGCATAAACTGAGCATTTCAGTTCTCACTCATTCATGACTATAGCATTAAACAAAAGTGATCACGAGTGGGAATAACTATCTCAAGTATAGTTTAAAATTCAACATAATTTAATGAACGTGAAATCTAAGTACCTGTAACCTAAATAATGTTTTCTTTGTTGTTATGGAAGCTGATCTATTCACTTTCATAAGGTGCAGTTAGTACTGTGGTCCTTAGGCTATAACAGTCAAAATCACACACACATATATATATATATCTCAAAGGATGTAAAAATATTTAAAAGCATAAAGAACAAAGAAATTTAAAAATTTGTTTGCTTAGGCTTTCAAGACCAGATTTATGACTCTCTGGTGCTACTGAAAAATATGTTAGAAAATATGCATGCTGAGCAAGTCTTCTCCTAATACACGGTTCAGGGCACACGTCCACGGATCTAAGCCTTGGTGGGGAAAAAGCTAGTAGCCCCCTAAATGTGGTGTCAATTACAAGTGATGGGTTGTTCACCAGGAGAGTGCTGAAATTCATTTTACCAACTGGGAAGTAAGAGAAAGCTCTGGCAAAGGGCTAGTAGAGTAAAAAAGAATTTTTGCAGGGAAGAGTGGATAGATAATTGTTTTGCTGAGGCCTTCTGCTAAGCTTTTGTCAGCACCATATTTAGTTTTGATTCACCACTATATATCTGAACTACAACATTTTAAATTGTGTTTTTCATATGCAGATGGAAACATGGCAAAGACCTAGCTAAACCTTCTTGAGACATCAGTGTTCCTACAGAAGACCAGGTTTTTATAGGGTCTTATCTCTGACTGATGGAGAAGAAGGCAACAGCACAGAGGTCTGGGGAGAAGTAAAAAAGTGAGATACATACCTTGTATATTTTCATGCAAACTCTGCAATGTTAAAACATAAATTCCTCTTTGGAAAGATGGTCTAGTTGTGTCATATAGCATGACAAGCAGCACATACTGAATTTCAGGTTATATGTTTGGCCTGACTGCATGCAGTGGTTTACCTCTATGCCCAAATGTAAAGCAAGTGAAGAAAAAAAAAGATTCTGAAACCATTTCTCACAATAGAGTTGGCCTCCAGAGCTGGCTTTTCTGAAATGTAAACTGTAGAGTGAGAATGTTCCATTTGCTACTGCAGTGCTGTTTATTTAAACCCAAACCTGCAAATGTGATTGAATTTTGGTTTGGTTTCCACAATTTGCTAGGGTATTTAAAGTTGCAATGCCATGTTTTGAATCATAGACTATTTTCCTTCTTCAGGCTTTTTGCTATGTCATTAGGCTATTTCTCCTTTCACTTGTTTTAAAATAATTTTTAAGAGATGTTAAAAGTGGAACTGTGGGAAACTGCTATAAAACTCAAAACCACATGCAAACCTCGCCTGCTGAATAGAATCTGGGCCTTGGAGGCCCTTGTTGAGTTTCAGAAGATTTCAAGATTTTGCTTCAGGGTCATCTTGCAGCTTCTGGCTAATGTGAAACTATAACACCTAGAATTTTCAAAGAATTTTAGGTGCTAGAAAACTATGAACAAAAAACCATCCAGAGATCTGTAAGCCCCAATGGAACAAACAGTGTTCTGAACCTGATGCACTTCAAAGTGAAAGGATTTTTAAAAATGCAGCAGCACCATTTAGTAATCTTTTACTCTTAGATGGCCTGACAAAACAGGCTGAATTCAGCAGAAAGCTTTCAGCTGAGGTCAACATTCCCTACATTTTAACCACATAGTATTCTTTATTGAAAAATATTTAAAGACTGAACAAAGAAAATGAGATTATATTATCATCTCCTACTTCCAAGCAGTACAATTAAATCATTGCATAAATAACACACCTTCCCTAAGGTCACCCCAAAAGATCAGTAGCCATGTAAAAAAAGGAGTAAGGATTTCAAGTGACTGATCTCAAACTTGATCCTGAAAAGAGCACTGTTTCTCTAATTATGAGAAGCCTAGCAGTCACTCAAAGGAGTCTCAGATATTAATTGAATTCCTACTTGTTTTACTATTTATTCAAAGGAGAAGGCCGTAGTTTAGCTAGGTATTTGGAAATAAAGAGAAAATGCATAAGCTATTTTCATTGATAACAACAGAAGGCAAGTTCTGAGCTTCTGCTTTCTTCACAATCAAATCTTTTTATTACAACTAATCAAAAAGTATTTTTACAACACTTTTTCTTAAAAGCAGTTACTTATTTAGGTAACATGACCTGCTTCACATTGAAATTTAGGCTACAAATATTCAGGGTTGGTTTTTTTTTTATTTATTATGAATTTAAAAAACAACACGAAAAAGGCAAGCATGGAATTTAGAAAACAATATCACCAAACATTTGGGAGATCTGCACAATAATAATTAAACTTTGGCAAGTACAAGGGACAACTTTTCTGTCATACAGAAAGTTTCTTCTCCTCCCTTGAGTAAATGCTCTTTTCCCAAAATAGTGATTTGTAAGATATGTCTCTGCCAAAGGGACATGATATTTCATACTTACATGTTGGAAAGCTACATGCTAGCATCTGCATAGAGACTAGTGCTACTTGGCAGAGGAATTGAAGGCATTTGCATCAAATGCTTAAGGGTTGTAGTTCTCCCAGAACATTCACTAGCAATTTTTTATTCATTGGAAAAACTTGAAATGTGTCTTTCCCATGTGGCAGCTTCATGCCAAATAGAAATTTCCTCAGTTTGCCCATAACATCCAGAGTGGTTTGAAGGATCTGCAGTCTAGCACTGGGGTACATCCTAAATGGTGGGTCAAATCCAACCTGTGAATTTGCATGGACTTTAGCATGGCAAAGCTGAAGTCAACATTACACCATTTTACCCCAGCTGAGAATATGGACTTCAATTTACATCTGGACACTTTGTCTTCACAAGACACTACTGTCTAGGAATTTCTGGAAATTAGCTTTGTCTGGCGGAAAACAATCTCTACACAAAGCGGATCACAGCTGCCTCACAGAGTCAACAAGTGCCAGAACATTCAGCAGCTAGATGGACCTCTGCCTATGGATCCGTATAAAATATTACCTCACAAAACTTAATATTAAGCCAGCGCCATGCATCAACTCTGTGTCAGCAATGGCTGGAATACAAGAATTCAACATATACATTTATACAGCATATATGCACACATGCACACCAAGTTTCAGCATTTGTTTTTATTTTGTGCAAGGAAGAATCTAGATATCTTGAAATCATCTTTTTTTCCCCATGCAACACAGAAAAACGTAGAAGCCTGATAGTGAAAAGCTGCTACCCTAAGCTTCTGGAGCCTCACCAACAGTAGTCTGAGAACTCTAGACTCCAAACCAGTTGTTAACACGGGACACAGCATGCTCTCTCTTCTTCTGTCATCTGAAACATCATCCTGGGCCTGAGAATCCCGTGAGAATGAGTTGATCAGCAGCTTAATGTTTGCTGCATTTCTGTTTCACCAAACCATATCCTTAATATTATACACATGTAGTGTTATCATGTCTTTCATCCTGAAAGAATATGAAAGCAGCCCTAGGGCAGCATAGACATGATGCAAAATACTCAGTTCTGCCCTTGGTAAATCTCTGAATTCCACTTGCTCTTCAAAAGAGGGTAATAGGGGTCCTCATGTGGAATTGACCCTCCAAATTAACTGCAAATTTTATGGATCCAGCTCAGGAAGATAGCAGTACATATGTCACAAGGCCTATGCATGGGGAATTGCCTTAGATTTGGACTTCAGCTGTTGGTGCCAGTAACAGAACCTTGTGCATTTACACAATATTTAACATTTTTGGCATATGACTGCATGCATATGCCAGTGAATATTATGATCTTTCCTGCAAACATGTACTACATCCCTCTAGACACAATTACTTTAAATAAACCTAAGTTCATAAATGGGTACACCCATGTCAACATTGATACATAACATGCATGTTGCAGTAAACTCCATCAGAGCCAGGGCTTAGTCGCACCAGTCTGACAAATTTCTCATTGGATACTTTAATAGTTAATTATAGAAGTGGCTATTCCAGGAACTCTGAGAGACATATCCTTGGCTCATTTTTATTAGATATGTCTGTAGACAGAAGAACTGTGCTGGCTGGCACCAGAATAGGCTTTGGCCCACAGCATTTCATAGGGAACATAAACTTGGCAAGTCTGCCTCTTAAAATCACATATAAATCAGAACTGCCCAGCAAAGCTGGTCCCATTGCTAGAGTTCCTATTCCCACACACAGGATTAATCTTTGAAGCCAAGTTGCCTTAAAGATGTTTTTGTTTAAACTGTGGTGATGTAAACATTTAGGTTTCAAGGAGTTTATTCCTTCGGCAAATATTTTTACAAGGCGAATAATTCTCCTATTTTTATATTGTTTCTTATTTTCTTTGTGGAACCATAATATTTAATCTACTGTAATCTGATGAGAAAATTATATATATCTGCATTTAATTTCTTCATTACAGACACTATTTTACAATTTCTCTCATCCCACATAGTTGTGAATATTTATTTTCCTCTCTAACATCCATATATGCTTATTACTTTACATGTATTTTGAGATACCTTTATGAAAAGTACCATCTTAAACTTGTATCTTGTTGAGACAGAATATGAAATACTGTAGAACTAATATACCTGGGAAGAAGAGCACATTTTTGTTGATCTGTCTATCATCTATCTATCTATCTATCATCTATCATCTATCTATTGATCTATCTATCTATCTAATCTATCTACCCATCTACCTACCTACCTACTTAATCCAACCTAACTATCTATGTATCTATCAATCATATGCGAGTTGTTTTTGTGAAGGCTCATCATTAATAAAGCTGGCTTTATTTTTACTTCATGAAGGTTTTCAAAAGGTGAGTTTCTTTCCTGATGTATTCATACTGTTTCTGAACTGTCCTGGGTTCAGCAGCAGCAGTCATTTTTCTCCTTCTTAGGAGCTAGTGCGGTGCTGTGTTTTGATCTTTTGGGAACAGTGCTGATAACGTCAGTGTTTTCAGTTGCTGCTCGAATGTTTGGTCTGGCCAAGGACTTTCTGAGCCTCATGCTCTGCCAGGGAGGAGGGGAGGCTGGGAGGAAGCAGAGACAGGACACCTGACCCAAACTGACCAAAGAGATATTCCATACCACAGCATGTCGTGCCCAGGATGTAACTGAGAGTTACCCCGGAAGGGCTAGGACTGCAGGGCTGGACGAGGTATTGGTCGGCGCTCGGCTGGGGGGAGTGGGGCGAGTTATTGGTCGGCTGGTGTTGAGGTGTTGTATTCTTTCCTCTTGTTATTTCTTTTATCATTATTATTATTGGTGGTAGCAGTAGTGATTTGTGTTACATCTTAGTTACTAAACTGTTCTTATCTCAACCCGTGGGAGTTGCATTCTTTTCGATTCTCCTCTCCATCCCCCCGGGTGTAGGGGGAGGGCAAGAAGGGGGGGAGTGAGTGGACGGGCTGTGTGGTTTATGGCTGACTTTGTTTAAACCATAACATGAACGCAAAAAAGTGTGTAGGTATTTACACTTCCAACTGAAGACAGTGGGTAACATGCTTAGCAGTGTCAGCTAACAGTCACAGGATGAATATTCAGAAATCACTGCTGAAAAATACTAACTTTATGTTCATACTCAAAGTAGACAGTCACTCCAATAGGGTTTTATTTTCTTAGCTCTAATATATATGGCTAAGAGTTTAAGTATTTTAGCTCTTGTGCATTATTCGCGAAAGAGACAGACTGAAAAGCAAGCAGAAACCACTTACTCTTGAAATCATGCATAAAACTGCCTCAAAATATTTCTGGATTGCAGCCAAAATTAACTGATTTGCAGAAAAGACTGATGTTTAAATAAATATATATGTATGTATGTATGTATCGCATCATGTAGCTAGATGCTTAGGAGGCAAAGTAATACTTCTCCATGGACTATAATGTTTTCTCTTTAGACTGGAAGGAGTTTTATTGGCTTGAAGAGTAGATCTCTTAATGAAAATATCTACAAAAAGAGAAGTTCTGTTTGACAAGCCTGTTCCAAAATAATACTCCTAGCACTAGTTACAGCTTTTATAATTAAAACAAACAGACAGATCACATCAGTCTTGAATTTGTTTGAGACATGAAAGCTGTAGCTGCTGCCATGAACTATCACATTTATTGCAGCTCTGTAGGTATAACATATAACTGAGTGTATAATATAATTTAATTTAATTTCTTGTGCAGCAAGAATTGTGTTGTTAGATTAAGCCAATACGGTGATAAGGTTCTTAAACAGCTGTACAAGTACATCAGTGGAAAAACTCAATACTGGCCATTTTCCCCAGATTTTGTAAATATAAAATATACACATCTGATACTGTGTGATTTGAAGGAAAAGCATTAGCATTTTTCTTAGGAGACTGCTACTAAAGCGGAAAGGTGAAAGAGATGAATACTAAGCACTCACTGTATTTTCTCTGTAATATATTCCTCCTCAAAAAACTTGTACACACAAGGTGCACAACCTTGACAGCCTTGTAGAAAGGTGCTTGCCAAATTCCTGTCTATATTTTCAACAAAGGATGCACTCAGAAACCTGGCAGGGCACTTACAAGGCAGAGGGGTGGAACATGCCTGGAACAGAGAAAGTTTACTCTGGATGCTGTGGTCCCACAGAAAAGTGAAGAGAAATATTTGTTAATTTTGCCATTTCTCTACTGGGTTTGGTGACATCTGTAATGATTCTCACTGGAGATTAGCCACAACAATACCAAATACCCATTAACTGATAAAACAGAGTTCCAGTACCAGAATACCCACTCCAGAGAAAGAAAATACGATTTAAACTGAAGACATACAAGACACAAATTATATCAAGCGTTGACCTTAAATGTTTAAGTGATTTAATACACAAGTAGCGACTTTTGATATGGAGAAGCATGTACTGCTCCAGTGAGGAACAGTAAGCAACACATTAGGAAAAAGATAATGCTGTACAAAACACCAAAGGTGGTATGTCGGCAAAGATTTCAATAAAATAAGTGGTTAGTATGCACACTGGAAGAAGCATGACCCAAATAGCACATCCAAGGATGGGAAGGGAGAACACAACAAAACACGAGGAGTTTCTCACGAGGAGTGAGAAAGGCAGGAAATCATGACAGGATCCAAGACAGGAGAGAGAGCATAGCAGAAACAAAACTTCTGTCAATGTTTTTGAACTGGTTGTAGGAAGAGTGAGAGAAAAAATAAAGCAAGAAAGCAACAGTGATTCAGCTGAGGAAGAAAAAAATATTTTTACAGATGAGCATTGGGTAGGATGCACAGTGGAGGCTGAGTGCCAGAGAATGCACAAAAAAAGGAGGCTGAAGTAGGCCATGAGAGAAAAATGATGAGTGACACAAAAGAAAAAGAGAGGCAGGTTTATGAGATTATACATGCAAAGAAGACAAAATTTGATGGGGACATGGATATTAGAAAGTGAGGAGTGAAAAATAGTTTCACTGTTATCAATCTGAGTGTCTGGGAAGATGGAAGAGTTGTCAACAGTGACGAAAGAAAAGGCATGGGGAATAGGTTTGGAAGAAAGACAAGAATTTCCCTTCTTTCTGATTAGTTATACTGCGGGGATGTGGCAGAGAAAAAAGTCTTCACAGAGGAAGATACTGAATTTGAAGAATTAGATTGCAAAATTGCAGCTAGGAATTAGGTACGACATAGAGGCAGTAGTAAGCTCACCCAGGACAGCAGTGCACTCTGGCATCTGTGAATTCACATCAGCCAGCAGAAGATGCTCAGTTTACAAACCTGCACCATGGCACCAAGCCAGCAAACTACAACTGCCACATCAGCAAGGCTGACAACATCTGAGGAAGGGTTTGAGTTAGTAATTTCACTGAGGTCTGCATTTGACACAGGTCCAACACATACATGTTGAGCCACAAACTTTCCATATGTTAAAACTACTGATCCCCCAGAAAGTTATGCACTTTCATGAAAGCCTGAAACAATACCTTCTAAGATACTTCAGCCCTGGAACCTAGAGCAACTGAACTAAGAGTAACCTTCCAAAAATCCACCCTCTGTATTACAGACAAGTATTCAACTGGTCCTAATCTGACAAGGGTTATATTGTTAAAACAGAGCAGGAGCTTCAGAAATCAGCAATATTGAGTTTACATACCTGTGCCATCTGCCCTGCAATAATTTACGCAAAGACCTCTGCATTTCTGGTCCACAAACTTTATACTGCAGTGCTGGTTTTATTTAAGACAGAAAAGCCTATATAATGTAGAGGAGGCAAGGATTTGTTTTAATACTCTTGGGCATTTATATGACCCATAAGAATATCTGGAATAAAAATAACCAAAGTTAAGATAAATGTTGGAACAGACATTAAAGCTCACACTTCCAGACTCAATCCATGTTGTGACTATATGATGTTAGGAGTTTTCCACACCTTCTTTCTGATGCTGGTCATGATCAGAGACGGGACATGGAGCTGCATTACACTGCGGGTGTCATGGTGGGTTCCTGTGCTCTTATCTGTGCCTACTGCAGGTAGTCACAGCCCAAATAAGACAATACTGCCCCAACCAGGAAGACCCAGTTGCCTTTTTTAACCTGCCCACTTAATCTGTGCAGGTGTGCTAAATAATTATGGAATGATTCAAAAGTGTGCATACCACATAATGCAGCTAGTGAGAGGCCCTTCAGGCTCACTTATTTCTAACGTTGTGCCCTTAGCATTCCTATGACCTGGCTCTGCATTAATTACAAGAATACCCTGACACCACATGAGAGCAGCAGCCACCAGAAGAAGGAAGTTCACCTGAAATCTACACTGAAAAGCACAGGAAAGGAAAAGCCTTCTTTAAATTTATTGCTGAATGTAAGGCCAGCAAGTAAGAAAAGCTGGAAAAATATTCTTCGATAAATACAACTTGAGGAAAGCTTAGTGAAATCAGATCACTTGTCAGAGGTGAAAAGGACAGAGAAATCATGAAGCCTGCACAGAAAAAAATAAATAGATAAATGAATTAAATATATTTTCAGAAAGTAAAAGGTTATTTAAAGATTTAGTTTGCCTCTTTGGGGAGAAGAAAGTGACATGAGGAATATTTCCTTAGGTGTTGAGGGGGATCATGAAATATGCTCAGTCATAAAAGGAAAGAACTTATAAGCAAAGGAAAAATGAGGGAATAAAGGAAATTGGCAGACACAGAGGGAGGCAGCTGATAGCAGTCTGAGATCCTTTGGATAGCACTCGATTAATAAAGAGCAGGGGAAAAGGAATAAAGCACAGATATTTTCTAGAAAATATCTGCCTGATCTTCAAACAAACTGAAAATACTGGACAGAGGGGAAAAAATGAACAAAAGGCAGAAGGCTCAGTCAGGCCATGACAGCAAAGGCTGTGACAGTGAATAAAAAATAAGGAAGTATCATGTAGGAAAAAAAGAAAATCAAAATAAAAGAGCTACAATTGCATAGGCTGTTGTCACAGACATGGTGCTTCCTCCAGAGATGCTGCACAGGGTAAAATTGGGAGCAAAGACTGCATAAATGGGGAGAGAGCCAAGAAAGCATGCATGCAGTGCATCAGAAGGACAGATATATGATGGGGAGAAAAGTGAAATGTCTGCCAAGCATGAAACTGAGGATAGAGTTGAGTTTGTCAGGTAGTACAATCAAGATATTCCTCCACATCTCTGACAACCTGGTTTATTAAAGTTTTATAAATGTTTGTATTTTGCCTTAATAATTATGAAGAAATACCTCCATGACTATGCTAGCAATCTGACTCCCTAATTTCTCCTCTGTCCACACTGCTTTTTGATCCCTCCATCCTATAATGGTTGCACCACTTGTTCTGACTTGTGGAGGTGTGTGTGTGAATTTCTTTAGGATTTCCAATTAAAAACTGAGAATGGGCTCAGCCATGTCTGAAGGTAAAAGTCTCCTTTTCAGATTGTCACTGACACAAGATATCTTTCTTCAAAAAAACCAAAAAAGGGACTGTTTCCCCCATATTCTGTAATTTTTCTCTATAATTTATGTAGCAAGTCTCAACATTGTCCCTTGCTAATCTAAATTAAGCCGAATAGGTCTTTCCCTTCATCCGTGAGATTGACTTAATGCACAGAGGGTGGAGTTAGTCTACCGACCTTTGGCATTGAAAATGCAAATTGAATCTTGGCGTTGACAAGAATGTTTGGATTTGGTATAAAAGAGACTTAGTCACGGTACATTTCCAGCTCCTGATTATGCCAAAGCAGGAGGGCTGAGTGAATGCCAAGAAACAGTGGTTACCACTCCTCCCCGAGGGAAGGAAAAATGGTTAGCCTACTCCTGGCCCATGTGCTGCCTGAGCAGACACTTCATAATGAGGAGACGCATACAATTTCAAATTATCTGTTTCTTTTTGTTTCTGGTATTTATGCAGAGGAGTCTTGCAGGAGGGAAATCCTCCACTAATGACTGAACAAGCACTTCACTGACATCAAATAGCTTCCAGAGCTTTCAAAAAAGAACATTTCAGATAAAACATTGATGGGCCTTTCCGCATTTATGCATGGATATGACAGTCCCTGGCACTCTGTATCATGGGCTGTGTTAGTTTAGGTGCAGGACTTCTCAGTTCTTGTGTAAAACTCAAGTTGTTCTACCTCTTTCTAAGGACTTCAGCCTCTTCTAAAGGATGGACATATTGCTGTGTTGCTCTTCTATAAGGCAGTAATGGGTGAACCTTTGTAAGTCCTTGTGTGAAAAGACTAATAGCAAGACTAATAGCAAGACTAATAGCAATAACCATCCTCAGAGACCCATCTGGAAATTTGAGGAAGAAATTCCAGGTTTTGCATTATAATAAAACACTAGAATATCCAATTTTAAAAAGTAAATTCAACTCATCTTAGTAAAATAAATACAGCCAGTGCATTTTCTCTGATATATTTGTTTTCTGGTTCACAAATGACATATTTTAAAATATAAAGATGGCTGTAAAATTGAAACAGTCCCAAATCATATAGAATTAGTAAACTGTGCTAGAATTAGTAATCTAGGCTAAATCTTAGCTTACAAGAGTCAGAATTCATGAGGCAAATGGGTACCACTTGGATACACAGTAAGTGTACGTGAATAAATACAGTGTTTGCCCTCTGATTAATTAAGATTCACGGGAAACCTGTAGCTGAATTGTATGCAGTATTTGAGGAGGTTGCATAGTGGAGATAATAAAACTGTTGTCAAAAATGGAAGTTTAGGAGTTGTATCTGTACAAGGAGGGGAAACACGAAAGACTACCCAGATTCTCTTGAAAGCCTCTTCATCTTGAATTCAGAGTTTACTGGAAGGCAGTGTAGTATTCTGGATATTACCATACAAATCACTGATCCTCACTTGGTTTCAGATTCCCACCACTATAAATATTTTTCCCAGGATGTTATAACATCACAGGAAATCCTGATGTTCTATTTCCTTCCCAGCATACTACTTCTGGAAGGTAAGACATTTGTGAAAAGAATTTTTTCTTCTTTTCCCCTTTTTTTTTTTTTTTTTTTTTGGTAGCCTGTCTGTCTTGTAGTTGAACTTGGATTCTTTGGGATTTAACAGCTGAAGATATTTATGCTTGGAAAAGTCTGTCCTTTGTGAAGCAGCAGAGCATATGGATTTGTGAAGATAAAACGGTACAGCAACTGGCAAATTCAGAATTGAATAGAGTGTTAAACCTTAAAACTCAAAAGGATTTTGAAGTCTCATGCTGACAAACTTTGATGCAACAGGCCAAATTCCTATTCTAGTTGTGGGAACTGAATTACTGTGGGAACTCCCTGTCCCTCTCCATCCACAGCAGAATTGGTCTTCTTATGGCAATAGAACTAGGGGTTCTGGTCTTCATTAGGCATCATTGCCACACTGGGGACCCTTGTGTTTCCAGATTTCATTTTCCTTATCCTCTCTTTTTTTCTTTCTTTTTTACTTGACTTCATGGGTGTATCTCTTCTGTGAGTTAGTCACCCTCAATTCTTGTCGCATCTAATGGAAAGAAATGGGTATTTCAGGGCTGTGATTCATCAGGGACCTTTAAGATATCTGACTGAGGTTTAGATGAATCAGGATCGAACGTATCTGACCAGGACTTTGTTGACTGTAACAGGAATACAGAATTACTAGTTGGAGGTGTCCAAATTGCAGCCATCAGCATTCAGCCTACTGAAACTCACCCTTTTTCTTCATGGGGGAAATTAACGCTGATATTAAAGAGCTATTTCTGTGGTACTCTAAGGGGCTTACTGGGGGCCTAATGACTTCTGAGACTTCTGTGATTCAGGCTGCCTGTCAGCTCAGGAACGTCATATGAGTTTGCCTGAAATTTGCTGTTGGAAGTTTTCAGCATATCTGAGAGGGCGAGGCTTTTACTCTAACTTTCTTGCTTTTAAAGGACAGCTTAGTCTGGCTGTACAATGCAAGACCCATAAATTCAGTTAGCAGAGTGCAGCAAATATGCCCCATTTCAGGCTTTTTAGAAGCTCTTGTTTCCTTTGCTTTCTTCAACTCTTCTTCTGATGAAGTTCACACTGATCTTTATCTCTTGCTTTCTACGAAAAAAAAAATCCTCTATCCTTTCTTTTTGACCATGTCCCAACCAGTCAAGAGGTCTCAGAGTGACAGCTTGAAGCTCCCTAGCCACAAGCCCACTTCCCCAGCTACAGACCCTCGCTGGCAACTAAGCCAGCTCTCCTCTCGCCTGAGGAGTGGTTGAACAATCAGAGAAAGTCAAATCCAAAGCCTTTATATTTCTCTTGTGTTGTCTTCCCATCCTCCACTATCCGCCCACCTCCCCCTCCTTCTCCCTGTTTTGTAAGATCAACATTGTTTCTTCCCTTGCTTGTTACTTCTAGCTGGTACATGGGGTAATTAGTACAGTGGTTGACTGGAGTGTGGACCATAGTCCCTGCCTCTTCTCCAGACCCTGATCACGGTTCAATCCTAGCACATTTTTCCTGAAGCGGACACAGTTGTCTGTGGGTAGGATATGAGGAGGCTGTTGACAGAATTAACTGGCTTCCCACTATTCCCATTCTGAACTGACTTCCCTGTCATCTCAGATGGGAATAGCTTTTGCTTTTTACAAGAAGCACTGGGTCATTTGTGAACAATCCACTCAGTACCAGGCCCATAAGCTTGAAGGCTGGTGAGTGAACCACACAAAGGCCCCTCTTGATTCATCATATCTTCTACTTCTTCGCCATTTTCAGAGTGCGTCACACTGTTTTCTGAAAAAACAGAGCAAGAAACAAAAAATAGGCTTTGGAGACCGCACAGCCACTGGCTCACCACCTTCCGCAGCAGAAAGCAAATAATCTCAGATTACCCCACACAAATAAGTACATCATAATCAGGCAGAGAATTTTGTGGACACTCAAAACATGCACAGTACAAGCCACTACAAATCAACTTCCACCACTAAAGGAAAACAGTCTTCCAGTCAAATGCTCTGTGGGGAAATGTTTTTCTCATGCAGTGGTAGTTTCAGTCTAGGGCAGTATGCAATTACCTTGGGAAAAAAAAAAAACAACTTACTGCATTTTAGCATAATCTTTGACTTCTATTGACCTCAGTCTATGTAGATGATTAGGAGACTGCTCTAAGACGCAGGAACTTCTGGATCCAGCTTTTTTTTTCTGTAAAAGAAAATGAACTTAATTCTACATTGTCATGAAACCTCCTTCAGACAATGACCTCGGCAGAGAAGATGAAACAATATATGTTTTTGTTTGAAGATCGTTTAGTATGATATCATTTTAGTTTAATAGCTGATGATTCATAATAGCTCCACCGAAGGTAGGAGCATTACTCCTGATTTATACCAGAAGACACAACCGAATTTAGCTCCCTCTTTCTGACAGTGATCATTTCATAAGTAGCTCAGCACTTTGAAATTTGTGGTGGGTCCTTTTTGTTTATTTTGTGTGTGTGTCCATATCTGTTTTGGGAGCCTGCAGTAATCTTGCTATAATCTGAAGTCCCAAAATACCACAAGAAAGACTATCTTACAGTGTCTCCAGCCTAGCCAACAATAAATAATTCCTAGGAATACCACAAGGAAGTTGATTTATGGTTTGATTTCTAAAACAAAGAGCTCTGGACAAGGTTCAGATAAGCAAGTAATCTTATGGATGCTTATCTGGAATAAACTGGTATATCTCTGGGGCTTCACTCAAGACCAAATTGACCACAAGATAGAAAGCAGAGAAACTGAAAAACGTGTCTTATATGAAAGTACTGAAGGCGTTTAGAAACAGGCATGTTTCTTTTCAGGTCACCAGCACATTTCAAAAAGCTTAATTCATTTCAGTGCGTTTAATTGTTGTCTGTTCCCCTCCTTCTCATTTTTAATTTCCCCTTTATATGGCTTATGAGCCAAGAGTTTTTAAGACTGTAAGGTTAACCCTGAGTGCATGGAATGTATAAACCAACTTTTCAGCAGTACGATATATATGAGGGAGAGAATGCAGGATTTGCCAGGTGCAGACAGATGTAGATGATGCCTGCAGAGCTTTAATACCCTGATGATGGTAACTGTAAACCTGAGAATACAGAGAGACAGTGAAAATGGCAAAGCGCGGCACCGATCTGAGCCTTCAGGATTTACAAGTGACAGAATGACAATTTGCCTCATGTTGCATCAATCTACTGTCTTAACCTCTGTTTCTGACTAGGCATAAAAGGAAAATGGTTCTTGTTTGCCCATGAAGCTGAACTCTGCTTCTGCCTCAGCTAGCATAGGTGCTGTTAATTAATTTGAAACTGGTTTAATTTTATGGCCTAAATTCCACCTATTGCTTTTCAATGGGAACAATTACTTGTTTGAATCTGAGCAATCTTCGGGAACTGGGGGCATATACTAACTGGAATGATGTAGTTGTGTTTGGATATTGTGCTGTAGGGCAAACCATGGGGAGTGCTGGGACACTTACTAACGGGCTGCAGGGGTTAGAGGGACTGAGGGAGCAGCTGGGCTAGAGACAGATGGGGCAAAGCCACCATAACTCCTAAAAAAGTTCAGGATAGGTAGCATGGATGCACGATGGTAGTCTTGCCTAAAAATCTGTGTTTGAGGACCTGATTGCTAGAAGTGGTAATCAGCATATCTTTGAGTTCTTGTTCCTAAATCCATCTGTAAGGCATATTATATTTTGTATGTATATTTACCTGTACTAAGTATGTAGTAAAGTAGAGAAACAACCAGAGAATGTTTCGACTTACTGCAGGATAGGACACATGGCATTTTGATCAAATTCCTACCAGCAAATGTGGGTGTGTTCATCTCAGGGGTGCCTTTATAATTAAAGTGAAGCTTTGGATGCTCCCATCTAGGCCACAGACTAGACCCTATGCCAGTCATCCATGTTATTCTTCCAGCTGAAACCACAGCACCTAAGGCTTAATGTCTTACTAGACAAAACAGGAAAAACTAATCCTAGTTTTGCAAGAAGGGGGTTGAAAAATAGTTCCTTAGAAATTACCACATTTATTCAAGCGTTTAAAAACAGTCCATGCAGTGTGCTGTACAGGGAGTGAATAGTGGTGTGGTGAAAAGATTTTACTTCCATTTGATATGATCTGTATAATTCATTTAGGGCTGTGCTTCCTGTGATTAATCTCATGATCCAGTATGAATGACAGCAAAATTCTTCTGCTGCATGACATAATAATGCAATTCATAGTCCAAATGAAACTAAAGGTCATTTTTATTGTGGTACAAACAGCAAGATGATGTTATAAGATCAATATTAACTTGAAAAATAAAAAAAAAAGAAAGAAAGCTGGGAGAGAACACCTTAGTTAGGTGTCCTTTAATATATGTAGTATAATTTTTAATTTTGTGACTGCACAACATTTTTTCCATCCAGTGCAAAGAACAGGCAGTTCTTATTTACTTAGTTATTTCAGTGGGGGCTTTATTTCCCACTGTGTCTATTATTTATGCTCTCTTAGGCTTTTCTATGTGCTCACAACTCTATAACATGCAATTACTTTACAAATACTATTTAGTGTACCTTCAGAACTTCCCTAGGGCATGGTATATATTGTCCCTGCTTCCCATACAAGGAAATGAGACTTGCACAGAGTAAGGTCAGAAGTACTCACTAATCTCAGATGCCAAGTTTGAGGTATCTAGGACCTAAAAGTTCCTTTAAAAAAAGCCCGAACAAACAAACAAAAGCCCACTACAAATTACAGCAAAGTAAATAAACAATCATCTTTTCTTGTCCACTGCCAGATAGATGGGCACCTCTGTTCAAAGTCTTTCAACTGAGGCATGATGAAGAGAGAGAGAGGGAAAAAGCTTTTTCCTAAGATTTATTAATTACTGGAAAAGAAAACATGTTACTAGAACTATTACTTTCAGGTGTTTGGGGACTAGAAAAAAACCTGTCTTCTGGTCCCTCCTTAGTCTCAAACAGGATTACAGGAAATTCATTCCAATGTGCTGCTAATGTCTCCTGCCCATGAGCAGGACTTGTATTCCCCTCACATGTATGGGTATGTTTGAGGATAATTCTATTAAAGATTAGAAAGTATTATGCTGATACTGCAGCCACACAGATCACGGAAAACAGGAGAGCTTTAAATTATGCAATTTCTCAATGTTCCTTATATTTACATGATTTGAACATTTGCAATACTCATATAACATGGATATTAATATATTAAAATCTGATAGTACATATTTTTAACATGTAGAGACATATAAAAAGCTACCCTTTGGTTTCGGTGGGAGGTGTGACTAGATTCAAGGTACTTTTTCAAATAAAATAATAAGTTCACTTCCTCCATTTGACTTCTAAAACTCTAATCTGAGGGTGTATGTTTCCTAGGACATGAATAGCATAGTGACTGAAGTGGGATTCTTCCTTGTACACAGGTATAAAATATGTAGCAACAGATGAGGTTTCAGTCACTGCAAGATAAAAACAACAGAAGCCTGAACTCAGATCTTGAAAGAACTCACAATATTTTCAGATCAATTTTATGTTTTGTAGCGACATATTTAATTAAGCTTTTGATAACTTCATCCAGAGGGGTCATAGCTTGATAAATGGGTATAATACAGACCCATTCAACAGAGAAGTTGAGGCAAAAATTTGGCAGCTGTTTAATAACTGCAGGAATTGTTGGATTGAATACTTTCTGTGAAAAAAAATGTTCTACATGATATATAAACTGATGAAGCAGAAAGAACAACAGAATCTGGGCTTTTTCAGTTCTTGGCACCAAAGATGAACTGGGTAGAACAAGAGATTGCTGAACACATTATCTGAACTACAAAAAGTTTCCCGATTCGTAAATATTTTGGAAGCATTTTTCTCAGATTCTTCATTTTCCATTACTCCTTATTTCTGTACAATAAACAGTAAATGACTGATAATGATTGAAATAACAATCATCATAATCTTACCGCATGGAAAAAGAACAAAACACTTTGATTATTCTAAGATACGGAACCAATAAAAAAAAAGTGTTCATGAGAGTCAGATGGAAATTAGATTTCACTCAGTATTCTGTTTCAGTCTCTGATTTTCCCTATGTAAATATGAACTCATTACCTTTCCATCAGAGAAAGTTATTATTGTTATCATACCTGGAAGCAATTCTTATCTCTAATGTACCAGGTCTCAGCATCAATACCAGTACAGTCATATGCTGGTCATTCTATCTAACAAAAAGAAGATTTCTCTTTTAAAGACCTATTGCAGTTGTGAAAACAGGAAGACATGCAAGAAGCAGCATAGGAAGAAAGTGTGGGGGTTTTTTCTAAGTACGTGACTCAGCTAAGCCGGAATAAGTGTGTTGTGTGATATTGTACCCGCTGAAACTCAGCTTCAAAAGAACTGAAAATCCAGGAAAAAAAAAGGGAAACAAATTCATCCTTCAGAGCTGAAACGAGCCCTTGAACCACTTTGAAGCCCCATATCTCAAACAGGTACTTGATTCCAGATTGGAACCAGAAAAGGACACAGCAGACAGTGATGTTACAGTGTCCCCTGAAGTCGCAACAGAAATGGAATAGTGTGTTTGCCTAAAGAATTATCTCACCTGTCTTTTAGTATATGAAGCAATGGTAATATAAATATGTTCTGATGGCGATTAATAGCGGAAGTGGAGTAGGAGCTGTTAATCAGTCTGAAAGATCAATTATTAAAACTAAGCTCTACTTTAAAAAAAATCATACTGGATGAAATGTGCCGTCCTGTGCAAAGGACCAGGTCTAAGTATCTCTTAAGTCTTTAAATCTCTACTGCAGGGCATGACTGTTTCTTATAGATCCCATAGGCTTACAGAAAAAGGATGAATTTCATGAGACAAGGGCAGACCAGTCTTTAACAGTACTGCAGAGAGCAACAAACTATGTAAGAGGTAGCAATTTGTTCTCAGACTTGTATTTCTAGAACATTTCTACTCAACTGTAATGAAGAAAATCTGCTGTGTCATGGCTTTTCACTGAAGTGAAATGAATATCCTTCAGTTTCTAAGGGAAGCAGCCAAAAAAACGCAAACAGTATGCACAGCTATGCTGTCAGTTTCAACAAGAAAAATGAAACGCAAAATAGGAAGTGAAGTCAATACTGTTTTTTGCTTACTGCTTTCATCAGTAATGGAAAAAAATTTGGAGAAAAAAACACTTTCTGTTCATTTGTGTCACCTCAGGGTGAAATACATATCAGGAAAGTACGTATATGTTAGAATGAAGAAACTTGAAATATTGCAGTATCTAGTATTGCCACTCTGAGACTAAGAATGAACAAGACAGCATATTTTATGAGGCATCAGTTTCTTCTACTTAATTTGATTTCCTAGTGCCTTATAGGACAAAAAGAATAAGGCAATATGCAGCTTTACAAAAGCACAGCACCCACTGTGGGTCACCCTAGTTGTCCAGGAGATCATGACTACATTACATTTACTATTTCTACATCCTCCTGAAGCTCTCCTTTCACCTTCAGTAATGCCTAGTTTATGACAGAAAAACTGAGCACAGGAAAGAGTTTTTTAATATTTATTTATATTTATACTTCTGTACTGAACAATGCTCATAGCTGCCATTAGTTTTGTCTTGGATCCACACAGCAGGTCATACAACTCAAGTGAGGTAAAAGGCACTTAGTAGAGAGACCCTGACAGATCCTGAGAAAATTCAGTGTAAATAGGTCAGGTCAGAATCAAGGTTTAATGGACTTCATGTCTGAAAGACCAAGTTTGGCCTTTCAGTTGCAGAGCCCCAGTTCAGTGGCAAAGGGATCAAAAGTGTCAACCTGAGAGGAAGCAGAGAGTCTTCAGGACTTCTGGAAAAACTTACTTACATACCTTGAGAAAAACTAGCTACCTGCTTTTCATTTTGCCTGTGTTTAGGGAAATAGGATTATGCATAACTTGTTTGTACATAAACATGATTATTTTTCCTAAGCCTGTAAGATCCTGAATTTTGGCTAACCACTTGGCTGTATATACAAAAAAAAACCCATCACAGGTAAAAGCAATGGACCACATTAAAACTAATACTGAGAGGTAGTTAATTGGAATGTGGTAAATTGGGCTCCGACTGTATCATGGAAAAGGGGATTTTCTGGAGCTGAATAACCACAGATGAGATAATATAACTGCGAGGCCTCCTTAACGTCTGTGTAGACAGAAAATATAATGCTTCTTCAAACATTCTGGTAGGTCACAATACAGGCAAAGGGAAGCTATTAAAGATGCCCACAGTATTAATTTACACTTGGATGTCAAAAAATTATGCAGACAGACAGACAGACTTCTGTGGACAGACTATGGAAAACAAGACTTGGGTCCAGATGGTTAATTAGGGCATGTGTTCCCATTTAAGGTCACACCTGCTATATAGCATCCATGCTGCTAGGATGTCCAGTCACATGTAAAACTCAGTGCAGTGTGGTGACAAGAGGTGAACAAAACTTCTACAGCTAAAGTCAGAAAAGCAGCCAATACCCTGGTCCTTCTTCTGTAAGACTTGACTGAAGCGACTCAGTGGACATTCTTTTGACAGCCCGAGCTGAGAAGCAGAGTCTGTTCAGTCCAGTTATTCTGAAAAACAAGAGTATTTTTCCCCTTCTGATCAGTTGCTTTTATTTTAACTTTGGCCAAACACGCGAAGTACAAGAGTTTTGGGACTGGGATTTCGTTTTCTTGTGAAATGCTTATTTAAAGCAAAAATAGTAAGCTTTATCTTTTCCCACCATCTCTTTTCCCATTTGGTCTGATTTGGGTTTTATAGGGTGAACTGCATTGGTGCTTGTTCATTTAGACTTGTTCACATCTTTAATTTTCCATCAGTCTGTGGAGACATCAGTCTTGTGGCCTCAAGCTGGATCTGTGCATTCATGTTAACTGACCATGTGAAGTGGATAATTGCAGTCCACAAACCTTGTTTGTGTATGCAATTACACATTTTGTAGATGTAGATGTTGTCTGGTTCACCTCCAGTCCTGATACTAGAAATGTAAATATTTCTCAACTGTTTAAAATTATAATATGCAGAGCCGTGGTTAGCGGTTAATAAATTAATCTTGATGTACTTCAAGTAGCTTATTTGGGTTAGGTTGCACCTAATTTGCCTGCCTCATATATCTAAAACATAGTTGTTAATACTTTGTAAATATTTTTTTTTTTCTGTGTTCAATGAGCCTGGTCTTACAATCACTATATAATGAAAGAAAGATACCGCTGACCACAGACATGATATGTGTGTTTCGGGCTCGTTATCATGCTAAATAGCCTTATGACTAATAATAAAGTGGAAGTGAAATTCCTAAAGCCCTAAATTTAGGGCTAAATCCCCCCAAAAGTTGATGTTCCCTTGCCTTAATCATACCATTCTACAGACTGTCATTTTGCACTCTGAATTAACCAGAACAATAGAAGTCACTGTAGGTGTTCCCCATCAGGCATCAACATATGGTATCCAGAGTTCCTCTTAAGTCCTATTTTCTTGATTGACATGTAAAAACAGAATAAACAGAAACATTGTTATGAATGCGTAACTCCAGCATGTTAGCATGTGCATATATGATGTTTTCAATCTCGTTGCCTAGTCCATCATGTTACTAATAACCTTATGTCCAATAATTTCATAGTGAGCTGTAAATAGAAACTATTAATTTCTCAAATTAATCATTCTCTGAGAAGTGTGATAAATGGCCTGAAACTTCAGGTCCCAGTCAAAGGCCATCTGAGACTTGCACATAAGAGACATTTGAGCACAAGGATCCAGTTGCTCATCAGTGTTTTTCTTGAAAAGTATTGAAGAATTGGTCTAAATGCTTAATCGTACACGTCACTAATTATTGCAATACTGATTTGCATGCAGGGAAAAATAGCCATTTAACGTAATTTCTCTCTGAAAATAGATATGCTTTCTCTAAGACGCCTGGAGACACCAAAAAAGGAAAGAGAATGAGTATCCCAAATGACCCCTGTATTGACATGACTTTGCAAACATCTTTTTAACAAAACGAAATAGTGCCCTCTGGTGTTCTTTCTTTTCATCATTTTCCTGCAAAGTGATTTTCATGTAACAGAACTGGCTTCCACTTCAATTAGGTAATTTAAGTCTTCTTGCTTAGAGGAAGTGTCTAGAGGAACACACTCATGTACTTTCAGTAGCTCAGGTATCAGATATCCAATATGCCTTTCCTTGAATTTCTGGAATAAAAATTCCATCTTCCCTTTTTCCGGTGGAATCAAAACTGAGACTTGCTCCATTAAGCCTCAGAAGTGTCTCCAAAGACACACTGTTCATCACTTCTGCCTGCAGTTGAGACAAGATCACTGATAGTAGAAAGGGCAATTACACAGTGGCTGGATCAGCGTTGCTTGTTTGCATGTGTATCACCCTGAATTCTCTCAGAAGAATGTTCCTGGCAGGAAACACTTCGGTATAACGTTTTACACATCAATGCTTTTACACTGCACTGCATGTTTTCTTATTATTTTGTGTATTATCTACCTGTATCTTACAGTGCTGTCTATGTCAGCTGAGTAACAAAGATACAAATGACTGAGGTGACAAGATGTATCATTTATGGAGAAAAATATCTCTATTAATAGAAAACCACAGTTAAAGCTCTAATTATTTATAACTCACTCTGGAGTTGACCCATAATATGGATCCTGTATTTCCAGTAAGTCACTGCCAGGACATAAGTAGGGTCACTGCATTCAGTCGTCTATTGGCAAATCATAAATGACTAGTTAAAAGCAGGGTGTTCCATTGCTACTATGAGATACAGGCTGACATTCTGTGGCTTTCCATCCTGTCTTGTTTGACCTAGTCAACCATTTTCAATATTAACTACTTGATGGCAATTCTGACTGAGTAATTCTGAAGCTAATTTACCTTCTCTTTTACTCTGTGTGGATCACAGTGGATCTGTAAATAACCTGAAAACACACAGATTTGTGAGCTACTTTCTTACCTGTTAATGAGAGATTATCTTGGTCATTCCCATTTCTCAGCCATGAGAAACCATAAATGTAAACAGGTTAAAAAACCTGCAAAGTTCTGAAAATATTTCAGGAGCTGCAGGTCTGACCCATGCCACATTGCAGAGATCCTAACAAGCTGTCATGGCTTCTGGTTTGCCTGAAGTATGGCTCAAGTGAGCTGGCGCCCACGTGAAGCCCACCACATAGACTTGTGTGGCCTCAAAGACATGCTACTTAGCACACATCGGCCTTGTGCTGACTGAAGGCTTGTAGGGCCATATGCTGTTAGCATGTGATATCTTCATATATTAAGCAGGCAAACATGACCTTTGTCAGTATTGAAAATTAGTAACTTTCAGACAAATTCGTGGCAGGCTCTGCTGCACAGCTTCCCAAATGTCTCCACCTATGCCTTCCTTATTTGAATTGCCATTGCTGTCCCACAACAGTCACCTACTACCTCAGCACAGCTCCCTGTCTTCCTGTTTCACCCCACAATCTCATCCTTTCAGGTTTTCCCTGATCTGGCTTAAGCTGATGTACCCCCTCCTATTGTCAACATCTGCTGCTGTCTTCTCTGACGCTGCTGATGGCCGTCCTGTTGTGTTTCTTCCACAACTGACAGTCCCAGCCCCTCAGGCAGGGGTCCAGGAAGCAGAAAGCAAACAAACATGCCAACATCAAAGCAGACCCTAGGCAATATGCCCCCACCCCCAGCTTCCCTTTCCCATCTGCTGACAATGAACTGAGCTTCCTCCAGGGAAAGCAAGGGCTTCTGAGCTTTACCCCCCATGGCTGGGTAGCTGTGCTTTCTGAGCCCGTTTTTTATTCCTTCCTTTCCTCCCAAGTGAAACAGAAGGAGAAGAAAAGATGGAGACACTTTATTGGAAAACCAGGGCTGAGACTTTGCAGCCATGGCCTGAGTCCCACTGCCAAATGTGAGCTCTAAATGCTGTGTGCCAGCCCAATAAAAGACCTAAAACCATGAACCTGGAGGCAAGTCAACACTAGACCATTCAATCAAAAAATCACAGCACTTAAAATTCCTACTCAACTGCTAATTGTGGTGATGTGGGGGCACCACAGACACAGCCTCATGAAATGTTGCTGCCTAGCAGCCTACAGCTGTGCACCCCCAGGACAACTGCAGACCTAACAGCTCCAAGAGGCCCCTGACCCACCTCATGGTCTGGCCTGACTGAGCTCTTGGAAATATGTTTTGCTCTAGGCTAGGGAATTCAACACACCCAGGAACATTTCCAGATGCTGTGGCAAACCAACACAGAGTAGCCTATAGCTCATGTTGAAGCTCATAAACTTTCTAGGATCCAAAGCCCTGTGGAGGTAGGAAAACTGCATGCTGGGAATGGCCCTTCAGATTCTCACATTCCTGAGCTATGGGTAGGGGTATTTCTGGGCACCAGTAGTCTGCCCAAGCCACACCTGTGGTAGAAATTGTTTTAACAGCTTAATCGTCCACCTAGTTGACTAGGAGCATTTCACAGCTTGTTTCGTTTATTAATGCAGAAGTGGCGAGTGCATTCCAGACTCCAGGTCTCCTGTTGGCCTTGGCTTGGTACCCACCCAGGTACTTATCAAGCAAAACATCAGGCCCCAGCAGATGTTCTTGTCTTTGCTAATTTCTTTGTAATAGCATAATCTTGTTTTAAGAATGTTATGTATTTTCATAGTGTTGTATGAGTACACCTGCAGATGCAAAAGAATTTGAATTCTAATTTCCCAGCCCCCAGGACAAGTCCTTTTTGAGGTTAAGTGGGAATTGTGATGGTTGATAGAGTTGATATTTACAGCTCTTGGAAAAACCATTACTGCACAGAAAAGAAATACTGATTAAAGCAATAGAAAAGGACAACAGAGGAGAAAGCAAAAGAAAATTATGTGAAATTTTTGTGTCCTTCTTCTTGCTGCCCATATAATATTTATATTTTGCTTTAGGCAACAGCCACTGTAAACACTGAGCTATTATATAAAATAAAAGAGCAACCTGATTACATCATATCATACTTTACAGGAAAAGGTGTAAGAAATGGCTGGGATTTCCAAGAGAGCAGAGACATTCCCATGCAGCTTTCAGGATGCTCCTGCATGCTGGAATTTTAAATATCCTACCCAAAGCATATGATAGGCATGCACGTACTGTGCATGGTGTCATTAAGTTTTGAGCCCACTGGGAATCATCAGAGTCTATTCAAATTCCATAGGAAGACAGCTTCTGATTTAATTTACATTATATTGCTATAGTCCTGGTTAAGCGCTCAGTTATTCAGCATTACAACACAATAGGTATCTGATGGATCTAGCCCTCAACCCATAATAGAAATTAGGGCCAGATTCCAATCTCATTTAATATTGGAATAATAGCAGTTTCTTCTTATTTGAAGAGATTATAATCTGGCCTTCTGCATTTCATGGCTCTACTGTACTGCATATTGTAATTTTTGCTCACTAAGCTTAAATAATCAACTTAATGCTTAGTAAACCAGTTCTAAGGGAATAGCATTGATTTGCAACTCAGCTCGTGGTTTTAATCTCTATGTACTTGGCATCTCACCAAGAAGGTTATAGTTAAATATAAAGAAAGAAAAACAAAATTTAAACATCGCCAGAATGGGAGCTCCTATGAAAAAGCTCCCATAAAATATTCTATATTTGAGTGTTAGTTTTTCACTCTCAAATAAATGAATAAACTTGCTCCTTCTGTCTGCCAAGTTTAAACGACATGGCACACTGTGCTTTTAAGGCAGAATTTCTGAGATCGCAAGGTAAAAAACCTGGCTGTTGCCCCTTGGAACAGGAAAATGCAACAATGTTTAGGAACAGGAAATGCAACCATGTAGAGAGAGAGAGAGGAGGCAGAGGGGACTTTGGTCTCCTTAGTTCCCCACCGTTAATCTTTTCATAGATCAGCCTCGGTCAGTGGTATATAGCGAGCACCACTTGAGAGTTTCAAATCCCAAAGTGCTAATATCAGGCCTACACCAATTTCAGTATTTTTTGCTGGTGTTGCTTCTTATAGATAGGCTGGAATCTCCCATGGATGAACAAGACAAAATGGGATCAACGCAGCCCAAATTAACTGAAGGCCAAAAATAATTCAGACAGAACAGGAACTTTTGTTTGGACTTTCTGCCTCACAGGCTATACTTCACCCCAAAGGCTGACAGCCATAGGGCAGGATTACTTTCTTGCTTCCTCAATTTTTAATTGATCTTGACATCATTCTACAGGTTTTGGTTTTAACCCATTGCAGAAGGAACAAAAACAGGCCCTCAAAAAAATCAACAATTTTTTGTTTCTGAAGCAGGATCCTTGTTACCAGGGCGACTTCCAGAAATGTGTTTCTGAACACAATACAAACCTATGCAATGTATGTCAACAAGAATTGTAGCTACAGATCAAGCTGGAAGCCAGGTAAAATGTGATTTTCTTACAGATTTTCATTAAGGCTGAAAAGGGTCAGCAGTATTTCCTCCCGCCCTCACACATTTTTAGGTCCTTCTTATACTGATGTACTTGATGTTGAAACTGAAGAAACAGGCAGCAAACACCCAAACCCTAGCATGCATGTCAGTATTTTAGCTTTCAATAAAACAATAGAAAAGATAATAACTGCAATACAAGTGGAAACAGACAGTCAGCAAGACCCACACAGTGGACCATAGCCCAAACACTGTTTTTGCGTAGGGTTAGAATTCTCCTGAATGAGTAGCAGTGCCTGTGCCCAGCCTAGCAATAAATAAACCGATTCTGCCACCTACCGGTTGTTTGAGGTGAATATAGCGAAAACCTGGTTTATAAATGCGACAAGAAGCAGGCTGTGCTTCAATGTATTCACAAATTCCACCCGGAAAGAAAACAAGCTGCTCGGAATTGTTCTCAGCATGTCACCGTAATTTTTCTTTTCGCTATATAATTAACAAAATGAAAATTTAATATCGGTTATTTCAGGTATCACCTGATGCTTCCAGCAAAGGTAAAACTGGGGGGGGGGGGGGGAAATCAGTTTGATTATATTAAAATATTGATTTTTTTTTAGAAATATTTTTTCCTCTCTTACAATTTTGTGGTTCAACTGCCAAGTTCCTAAACCCCTTTATTAATAAAATTCTCTTCTCTCAGTGTTCCCTAAGGTTTATACCTGACTTCTTGTAACTTCTGATCTTTATTTTTTTTTCCAGTTTACAAGACATATTGCATCTTCTTTAGCAGAAGTTCCTCTGCAAAACATGGGACATCCCATGACAACTTTCTTAGCCCCCAGTGATGCTCTTCCTTTTACTTTTAAATAAAGAGTAACTTTTCTTTCTAGATTTTGCTGTATTTTCAATTAAGATGTGGAAGGCTGGCTGATGCTTATGCAAATTAAATGCTTCAGAAGCCACTAGAATTGCTGAGGTACCTCAAAGGCTTGTAAGAAATACACAACTTAGAAGTCTGATCCAGAAAATATCAGGCTTTTGAGTGGGAATTGTACTTGGGAAGGGTAGTCAAAGTAAACCTCAGACTGGGTCACTGATCCAATTTGGAGCAGTTCTTGCTAATCCTGTTCTCAAAACCACTTTGCAGCTTTGTTTCCTTAACATAAGAGGCTTTTACATCAATGGCTGGAATAGTTTTGGGGATTGTTGGCAGCATATGGTAGTATTTTTGCTGATACAAACCAACTAAGATGGCTTTTATCCATGTTAGTTTTGGTCCCCTTAATAATTTCTTCTCATAGACATACAAAACTTGTGGGTTGAAGTTCTGAGGTTTAAACTAATATTTACTGGAGAGTCCTTACTGAAATCAAATCATGGATATACTGTACCAATAACTTATTTTAAGATGTTAAACTTCCAAAACCTGAGGGCATCAGTTCTGGACTTAAGATTTAACTATGATGGGTCTTTTAATGCAAAAGAAACCCTCTGATGTCCATATAACCTATGACTCCTTTTCATGTGAAAAATAGATGGGACCACCCATCTTTCTGGCAGTGATTTTACTCCAGAGACCACGTAAGCTTAACTGTGTAAGAGGAGCGGGTAGGAGATTTAGCAGGACTCACTTGCACTGGATGCAATACTGTGCACCATGCTTTTGACAGACAGATCACCAGAGACTGCATTCTGGATAAAGCAGCAGATATTTCCCCATAATTTCCTTTTGTGTAGGACACACTCTGAATAGAGAGGAAGGAAACAGACTCCTCAGTATCCTGCAGGTGCGTTCAGTGAGATGATACATTCCAATGGGGTTAGAGGCAAAGATCCCTTCTCACATGTGCACTCAGATGTACATGCACTCACATATACACTGTAGATCCTGTAGGACTTAAAATGGGATGTTCTGTCATTACACATGGCCTAACTAACACCTGGCCCTCAGAGGATGCAGTCTGAAAGTTTCCTCTCATCATGTATTTTATGTCTTCCCTTAACAGAGAACTTAGCACAGAATTCAAAAGCAGCAAAAGTAAACATGAAGGTTTAATAAAAACTCTAATATAGACACCAGCCGTACAATTCAGGCTGAAAGTTGCCAAGGGCAAAAGAAACCACATTTTCATCAGATCTGCATCTGATGTGGATGCTCTCTGCAAGGGAAGGAAGGACACTCTTTATTGCCCTCTGTTGATTAAAGTACACTGGACAGTGACTGCTCTGATGTGCAGAACCTAGCTCTGAATATAGAAGATGATGTGGAAATATAACCAGGACTAGTTTTGTATCACAAAAGTTCAGGCATTGAAAGTGCAGTATACTCCCCAAAAGCAGATCTTGGTATGCCATCCTGGAGTACCCTATCACATAAACAGCTCTGAATATGTCATTCTAACTTTATAGCCATATAGACTATGGACTTCAACAAGTCTGGATAAGCTAGTTTCAGGACACCTAACCTGCTTCTGCCTATTTTATTTTATTTTATTTTATTTTATTTTATTTTATTTTACTACCAGAAAAATTCAATACATTGCCATTTTCTCCTCCTCTGACTCACCCTTACCTCAAAAAGAAAATAAGAGAGATTACAAAAATCTAACTCAGTAGTAATGAAGAAAAGAAGCTTGTATCAGCTAAGGCTAGTGGAGGTGATTAATCTGACTATAACATTCATATTCTCATAGCACACAAAATAGAGAGATGTAAGGTGACATCTATTTAGCCTTCTTCATTGGTACAAAGAAAGTCAAGATCTTTCCAACATGCTGAGTCCTGCCAGCTAACTGCCAGCTGCTGGGGGGAAACCAGGCAATCTGCGGGTGGGATTGGATCAACTGGGATTTTCATCCTTGTTCCTAGACAAAGAGGTGAAAAAGGAGGTTACAGTGATGGGACACAGAGATTGCAAGACCAGTTTACAACAGCAATTTAGGAAATAAGCTATGTTGCTTCAATGAGTCTCCAGCACAGCTTTAACAGCAGTAACTACTAAGTCTGTCATCTGTGTTAATTTAATATGTCATTTAGCTTTCCTGTCAAGGAAGACTAAAATGCAAAACAGGGATGTTGAGCTTGTTATAAGATACAGTGACACCAGTATTTCTCATATGACATGATTTTTAAAGTTCTGGAACAGCCTTTGGAATGGTGTAAAAGGCAAGGAGGGTAATTAAATCTGAAGAGAACATGACAAGCAATGCATATGCACTAAGATTATAGAAAGGGGTAAACTGCAAAATCAGCTAAAAGAGAAAACTTCCTTTTTAATTCGGAACTTAAACCTAACAGTGCACATACATTATTACACTGATTTTCGTAGCTGTTTCTAATTTGCCAACCAAAATTTTAACTCTGTCTTTTCAAGAGTGGTTATATTTTCTCTTTCAAATTGATGCCATCTGAAGTGTGAGTTCAGGCAGCTCTAGCAAACACAAGACACATTTTTCAGTATCAATATTGATAAAGAAGACAGCCAGGGCCCTTTCTGTAGTCATGTGCCCAACTGGCAGAGTCTGTCTCCATACTGCTAAATGCTTTTAGTCTCTAAACAGGTCTGGATACATGAAAATGGCTGCTGGGAATTACCCATGGCCCATATTCACCACCAGCTGTCTGGGAATTGCTTGTTACATTGACCCAGAGCCTAGACAGAGACTATTCTAGTAGTTCTAATACAGATAGTTAAATTGTTCAAGTGACTCCCTGACAGTGTTGAATTAACTACAATAGGCTGTGTTCTCAGAATTCCCAAATTCACAAGCAGTATTATTTTTCTGAAACTTTGAAATCATCACTATCAAGTAAAAGTTCAGGAAACCCAGGAGTATGTTTATTTTCTACCAGTCTCCCAGGATCAGCTTGGAGATAGGCAGATGCATCTCTTGATGGTTATTATCCTCTGTCCTTCCAGATGGCAGGAAGTGGAGGCACCAACCAACACTTCAGGAATCTCCCTTTTGTCAGAACAAGTCTCTAGCTTAAACACTACAATATTAAAACAGTGATGTTTTTTCACAGACTATATTTCATAGAAAGAGGACTCACCATCACAAGTTTGAGTGGAAATTGGTAATACCTAAAAATCCATATGAATCAGAGAAAATTGAGTGTTGAAGTCTTCTCAAGTACTAACCAAAGAACATGAAGATGAAGCCTCCCTGGTTTTAGGAATAAGACTCATTATGTAGTCACAACAGAATTAGGAGACATTTCCTGTGATAAATATTTATGTACATGAGGAGTAGTAGCATTCCAGTCAAGCTGTCTATGTCAACGGATTTCAACTTATTTTCAGTCACCTTGCAAGTAATAAGCTTGTGAGAGCTGCATGGCACACAAATTATCAACAGTAACATAAATGTCTTGCTTGCCATGTGACCAGCTGAGGCAGATGGCTCAGTAGAGATAACATGAAAATGGGATTGCATTATGTGTCAACATGGTCTACATATTCCTCCAAAGGCATATATGGAGAAGGAGCCAAAAGCTCGAGTGCTTCCTAGAAACAAATTCAAACTTCTCAGTTCCTAATCTAACAACCACAGACCAATGTCATCACACCAATGTTTATTCTTGAAAATTTCCAGGTCCTACTGGATCAGAAATGGTTGCTATCAGGTATATTTAGCTGCTTCTTTTTAAAAGCTGAGCTGAAATAAAAGGATAAAGAAACGAAGAAAAACAAGAAAGAAATTAACTGAATATTTTTAACTCAGGAGAGGTTTTGCCTGAGTTTGGGAATGTGGTTTCATTTAGTTTGAAAGAATTTTCAGCCAAATCTAATGAGAAGAGAGTTATATTGTTGGCATTTGCACAGGAATTTTACATAGTATTTAGCCATCAGACAATTGTTTTTTCATCTGGTTTACATTTGGGATTTGAGGAGGGAGACATACAGCCTCTGCTGGTGGTGTTATATATTGTAAAATCCATATTTAGAAACAACTTTCATCATCTTGTTTTGAGTACTTTCTGGTATACACTGTTACCTAGACAGAAACTTCAAGCTGGGGAACATTTGAAGGCTATTTCACCTATGTATTGAACATAATGTACCAGCTCTAGCAGCAGACAGAAAGATATGGGGTACTGTGAGCCCCTTAGAAACACATGCTACTTCTTTTGCTGCTGCAAAGTGCCCAGAATAGGAGTCCTCTGACACTGAAGAGCTTGCAGTATCAAACAAGGCTTTTGGGGTGACTTAAGAGGTAAAAAGCCGCTGCTCAATGAAGTCCCCTCAGTATTTTTCAGCCAGGAATAATTTTTGTACCTGCTTTGTAAACTCACCAATGTCTGGAAGAAAATTCTGGAGCTTGTATCTAACTGGACAACCAGAATGTTTTGCCTGACAAATTCATATTGTCTTCCTACACTTCATAACCACCCTAAGGTAGTAAAAGAACATACATGCCATGTCTCTCTTCACCTATAACTGGTAGGGGTGAAGAGGGAAAAAACACAGGTATTTCACATATTTTGATATGGCAATCTAGGTTTGTGTTGCAATATATATATAAAAGTAAATGATCAAACCTAGCTATCACGTACGTTTTGAATGCAATCTGGTTGTTAAATGCCCTTTGTCAATTTTCTGAAACGCTGCAGAGTTGTGTGAAACACGCTGAACTATCCAAATTGGGATGTCTCGCTTTTCTGTGTGTATGAGCTAGACCACCCACCAGAGGGTGCCAGGAACACACGTGAGCGTCCTCAGCCGGTCGTACGTGGGCATGGAGGTTCGCCAGCAGGGCTGCAGCTAGCCTTTCCTTAGTATAGTCCTTCAGGGTCAGGAAGCCAACTCTTGAGACAAATGAAGAGTATAAAAAAAAATACAAATTAGAAGAACAAAAAGGCATCAAAGGGCAGGCTGAACTGGACAAACAGAACTGAGCTTCTGTATGTAACATTTCTATGATACATAAACCTGACAGATTATTTTAAACAATCCAATTTGTATTTTGACTTTGTTAGACCCTTGAATATTTCAAGTTAATGAAGTAGTTGTTTTTCTTTTCTTTTTCTCTTATTATTATTATTATTATTTTTATTTATTTATTTATTTATTCTACTTGAGTTCCAGGGCCTGATATATATTTTTTTTTCAGCTCCTCTAGTGTAAAACTGAAACAAGTCCATTCACCGTAACAGAGCTGCAACTGATGTGTCCCAGAATGAGACTGGATTCGGGATCTGACTGCCAAATCTGTACACTGAAGATTGCTGACTATTGTTTTCTTTAATAAAAAAGTCAAAGTAAACAGATTAGGCATTAAGAGCAAGAAGCAAAACTAAGCATGAAATGCTAAGTACGGCTGGTCTCCAGCTTTTTAAATCAAGCCCTCCCCAGTGCACTTTATTCTTTTCTGTGAAGTGGGTGAAATATTTTAACAGGATTTCTGTCTCTTATTCTCTTTCAAGCCAATGTCTGAGGAAAGGTACTTCTTTTTAGCCTATGCAGAGAAACTGAATATCTCCACAGGCACAGCAAAGATAGTGTTTTCACCATCAGCAGGTACATACACTAGCTTGCCAATAAGAGACTGAGTGTATGAAAACTCCACAGCTTTATGAGTTATGAGGCAACCTTAGGCAGCCTCCTTCACTGCAGGATTCTTCTGTTCTGAACTCCCAGACTGAGATGCTGATACTTTGCTTACCAAGAAATTCAAGTATTAAGAAAACATTTATCCAACCAAAGAGTCTGGACTATTCAAATATATCACCCAAATTGTGATCTTCCCTCAGATTTCACAGGATGAATAAAAGCAAGACACATATAATTGCAAGCTTTCCTTATTTTAGCTCATCCACCAGTATATTGGATACATGCATGCTTACTACTCCAGCTGTGTTGACTGAAGATGTTATTGTTACTAGCCCAATGTCAGCTGCACAGTATCACCCAAAATCACCAAGCCTGCAAATCTGCCAATCAAGGATCAAGTGTGATGAGACCCTGCTGTATTTCAGTCTAAATAAGCCAGCTGGCAGAGACACTACATTGAAATAGCTTCAGCATTTCTGGCTTATTTTGAGTGGAAAAAGCTAGGGAACACTTGTAAGAGTTATTTTGTTCAAACAGCAGTTGAAATAGCTGGAGTCCTGATGAGCAGTTTAAGCTTGTCTGACAGAGCAACTTCCAAGTTGAATCTAGAAAACTACATGAGCCGTGAGAGACAGAACTTGCAAAGTCCATTGGACAAATGCAGTCTTAATCTGGAAGAGAGAAAAAAGAAAAAGAAGTAAATTTTTACAAAAAAGCAAGTCCAGCATTTATTAGTCCTACACTTAACACTGGGAAAAATAAATTAGTCTTTATTATTATGCTGAAGCTTCAGAGTTCAGATGAGATGATTTCTTTTTATGCCTTTTCTTGAACTCCTAGTACAGGTGTAAGAGTCAGGTTTCCCCTGGTCAAGAAGGAGTTTCCAAAGATCTAACAAAACTGAAGTCAGTTGGCCACTATGTATCAGTTCAAACTGCTAAGAAAAATAAGTATATTTCAGTTTAAAAGAATAATTTCAATATTTGGATTAAGCAGGGAGTAGATTTTCTCAAGTTTGAGGAAAAAAGTCTCTAAAATAATTAGTTGTCATCCAGAGGTCAATATTGGATGTTTCATTAATAGTCTGCATAGGGGTTATAATTGACTTAAACTGATTCATTAATAAAGTCAGTAGTAAGTTCCTGATTCTTACTTGTTCTTAAAACCAGAAATACTAATTTTTTAAGAAACAGTTTCCCTCTTGATTACTGAAATGTTCAGTTTGTTTTCATGGATCTGCAGTGTGCTCATGTGATTACAGAAAAAGAAAACATACCCACTTCTCCCCCTCCCCCCAAAAAATCCTGAAACCAAAAAACCAAACATGACCCCAAATCCAAAAAACTAACCACCAATAAAAAAAAAAAATAAGATAAAATTTATATATCAAGTTAGTATTATTTTGGTGCCTGTATAACCCAATCTGGAACAATTCGAACAATCAAATGACTATGAGGAGCCATTATTGTAGGATAGCATTGGAATGGTTGACCGTGTGCTCTGCAGGACAAATACTGTATCTAAAAATGCCTGACAGAAACATAATGTGAATTTCTGGGATTTATGATGTTATTTCTTATTTGAGCATTTGTGTATACTTCATCCTGCATGTTAACCTTACCCAGATAATCTAAAATTATTGTCATAGGTTACTCTGTCACAATACGTGTTCCAAATAACAGTAGGACAACTTTTACAACAAAAAATAAGCAAACACTTAAAGTACCAAGGGTTTTAATCATTTCCACTCAGTCTTGTACTTTTATGCCATTTTACGTAGGATTTTTATTTTTCCCCCCCCATAGTGGATTATATCATAACTTTGGCACATGGAATAAAATCAATCAAAACTTTTCTTCAGCCTTAGAATGCTACGCTTTCCCCCTTGCTAATCATTTCCACAAAGAAAATGAACAAGCGCTTAGACTTAGTGGAGGTGAAATCTGAACAATTCCAGGACAAAAAATACACTTGGCTTTCAGGAAATACTCTAATGCATTGTAGGCATACCCTTCAAACACTGTGGGAATGACTTCAACTCATTGAGGACATGGCATATTTGGCTTCTAACAGTAGACTGCAAGAATACACGTGAGTCAAAATCAGAGTTCTCTGACCCTGCTCTCTTATAACCTCATCAATTTGTTTCTATGTGAATGTGATCGTATACGCATAAGCTAACAAAAATTTTGGCCTCATCTTTAGACCAACTGCAAGATTCAAAATGGGGCTATGAGAGGAGCAGATCAGTTAGAGAATTGTGAGTAAGGATCTTGCTTCAGTTCCCACCCACTGGAGCACATTTTCCATCTGATATTGAGCAGATGCCTGAGGGATCAGGAAAGTTTTTACCACGCTGAGCAGGACCATTAGCTGATGTTATGAGTCAAGCCTACAGCTTGCTGTAACTAAAATACACTCCAAACTTCCCTTGCCTTGGCCACAGCTCCCAAACCCTTGTTTCACATTGATCCTTAGTGCTTCCCACCCCACAGTGAGCTGTTGCAGGGAGCAACACAGGAAAATCAGTACTGTCCTTTCTGTTAATGTAGGAAGGGTTCCTGCAGGGCCAGAGAAGTGTGGGTGCCTGCAAAGGGAGACTGCTGGACAGGAGACAGGGGAGAGTTGGCAGGACCAGCTTGCTCACAAGTTAACATGTGGGCTGGCATAGCCATCTTCTTTCTGATGGAACCCAGAGGCACAGAAGAAGAGCAAGAGTTATGAATGTAGCATCCATTTTCCTACAGCCAATATGGAATAAATCAAGGTCTTGTCCCTTGTAAATCCTATGACTTTCATCATAAAACCTTTATAAGATCTCAGCTTATTCCTCTGAAAGAGCTGTGCTTGTTTGGAGCGTGGAAGTGACTTTCATTTCATCTCTGAGCCTATATCAGAGTTCTGTAGCTCCCCCAGCCCCTGATCTCAGGAGGTAGTTTTTAATTTCAAGATTCTTTCACTTTTTCAAATAAACACACATTTAACAGCAAATTAGGGTAACCTTATTGAGTCCTTTTAAGGGCTGAGGAAATGCAATTCCCACAACTTCAAAATTATGGTTGAGCTAAATTTTAATTAACATTTCCAGAATTAGTTCAAACAGAGTTTGTGAACATTTTTGAATCAGACCTAATATGAATATTTTTGCAAGTAGTGAAATTACATCTAGATCCAGATACTAGGTCATAATGCTATTCCTAAATGAAATCTTAATGTAAAAGGTATTTTATTGAGTCACTGAGTTCCTCAACAGTTTCATTTGACAGATGGAAATCAACTTGAGAATAAAATAGAGCGTATGTGAGTGAAAATTATCTTTTTCTTATGCCAAAATTCAGAATCCCTAGTGATCAAAAGCTTTATGAATTAGATGATTGAATAGGAGCTCAAGTCCTTTGTGGAAATTTTTTAATTAAAAATGTGAAGGATACAGCCTGAGCACTAACTCAGGGTGGTCTAGGAAAATGTGATAGAGGTTTCTCTTGCAAAGTACTTAGCAAACTTTTAAGAGGCTGAACTTCAGAGCTGTTGAAGACAAATCAAAGAAAGACTTCAAAGTGAGAAGTGTATTAAGGAATCTATACTGAGATCAGTACCTGAAACAATCTAAATGATGTTGTAACATCGTTCTTACTTGACTATGTACTCTCTGAGGTCCCTCTCTCCTTTATGGAATAGAAGATGAATTTATATCTAAATCTGATTTTAAATGCTTGTGAAATATTGGAACATTAAAATTCATAGCATGCTGGTGAGGAGCTATGATAAATCTCACACTGTAGAAGAAAAAATGTTGAGAGGAAAAGAAAGGAATGCTAAATTCTGTGAGACAACTTTGAACACAGCCAGAGAAAATCCATGTGTGGGGTCAGAATTTTGATATGGATAGTAAAAGCTGGATGCAGAGAGGTTCAGAGGTCAGAGTGCTGGCTATTGCAAATCTCACTCTTAAGCTTCTTGCTATCACTTGAAACACAGAGGGACTTCTTGTCCCCTAGTTCAGGGCTGTGGGTTTTTTTGCTGGATGGATAGACATCAGAAAAAATAATTAAAGTACTTTGCTTTTTCTTTCCTCTATCTCCCCTCTCCCCCCCTGAAACAGCCCCAGGAAATGCTTTTGTCTGCATCTGAGCCATTTTTGCATAGTTGTGCAGAGAAGAATAATGTCAAGAAGCTGTTTCAAGCATCCCTGCCCAAACTGAATATTTTCTTAACTTTAATATATTTGCCAAGTTGTTTTTATTCTGATTTTCAACCATATGTCCTCTACGAGACCTCTCAGATTGGACTGTAGTCTCAGTTTATCATACTTTATATTTTTGTTTCATACTGACCTTCCAAGATGCATTCATAGCAAATGATAAGAGACTAAACGGCTCCTTCTCAAAACATTGTTCAGTGAGGAATATAAATGATCATAAATGTTTACTTATGGCAAAACAGCAAACTGGGGACCTCTGGTTTGCTCACAGAGACCTGCTATACCTTCATTATTATATTTAATTTATTAAATCATTTTTGGCAAATACTTTAGAGGGATGTGTGTAATGATCAGCATTGGCTTCTAAATGATGAAAAATTATTAAATACCACAAGACTTCAGAACTTTAAAATGCAAATCTACTGCTTTTTGGACCAAAAAGAACAAAACACATAAATTCTGTCATTACTGATACAACATATTGTTCCTAGAGACACCCAATGAAAAGTGTACTATATAGGCTGACATTTCATAACGACTTAATTTGACTGGTGGAGCCCACCTTGAGTACTGTGTGTGGTTTTATGCTCCTCAATACAAGGACATCACACTATTAAAGTGTGTCAAGAGGAGGGTGACTAAGACGGTGAAGGGTCTCAATAGCAAGACTTAGGAGTAGCAGCTGAAGTCACTTTGTTTTCTCCCCTTATATACCTTGACGAAGAGAAGGTTGAAGGGTGCCTTTTTTTGCAGTCTACAACTTCCTCAAGGGGGACAGTGGAAGGGGTGATGTTGATCTCCTCTGACAACCAATGATAGGACACGAGGAAATGGAATGAAGCTGCATCAGGGGAAGTTCAGATTTGACATTAAGAAAACATTCTTTACTGAGAGCGTGGTTGGTCATTGGAACAGAACCCCTTGGGAAGTGGTCACAGCACTAAGCATTTCATAGTTCAAGGATAATCTGGATGATGCTCTGAGTCATATAGTTTAGTTTCAGGTAGGAGGAGAGAGTTGGACTCAGTGGTCTTTATCGGTCCCTTCCAAATTGAGATATTCCATTACTCTAATGAACACATAATTTAGTACTTCATTTTTATACAAGCAATTTTTATCTTTAACTTTTCTCTGATAATTTATAAATTAGCCAATTACCTTCTTTCCTCAAAGAAAATACCTTTTGTTTGCAGATGGTCTCCTCGGAGTAATTGCAAAAATTGCAAATTGCAAACGTCGAGCTTCCTTTCAGTAACTGGACACATTCTCACAATTCCTTTTCCCTTAGGAGACATAGTAATCTGGTAGATAATCTTGAGTCCTATCCTGTCCTTTTTGGGGATATCTGTCTCTCTTTTTTGCTGAACTTGTGAGTCTCAATAATTGAATTACTGAGGTCTCTTCAAAGAAATAATATGTTTACTTTTCTCTCTTAGGTACTTTTCTCAGCTGCCTAAGGACAGCATTTTGTGAATAGGTATGGAAGGATTTACTATGTACAGTAATGTAATTGGTCTCTTTCCTCCCATTATACTTCTTTCTGATTCAACTTTGTATCCAGTTTCCAGATTGCAATCTATCAATGATAAGAGGAAAACTAACTTATCAATGACTCTTGTAAGTGCAGGTGACCTTGATGGTTCATGCTGTGCTGCAATTAAGTCCAGAGACATGAGCTTGTAAAATAAAAAATTAGTTATTACACTCCAGCTCTATGATGTTGAAGACAGTATTATCAAACCTAGCCAGTCTCCAGAATCCAAGATGAATGTAGCTTTACAGTTCATTTTTCACTTTAATTTAGGGGACTGGCTGAACTGATTGTCAAGGAGAGTACACGTATAGCTAACTTTAGGACAAGATTAAGAGTGGCTAAGTGAGATTAGCAAAAGTCTCTCTTCCTTCACTGATTAAGACGTCCACTTCAGAACATCAATATTCACCAAACTTGCATTGTCTTTTATCAGCAAATTCCTTGGTTTTTTTTTTTTGGTTTGTTTTTTTTTTTTTTGTTAGAAATACTACTCCTGTAACAGCTTCAATTATTTTTCCTCTCTTTGGTTGCTGCATACGTGGCAGCATATATTTTGGAAGCATGTCATGTCCTTTTGACAAATACTGATCCTTACTTTTAGTAACTAAGTACTTTTAGCATATTTCTAATAAAGGATTTTCAATTCTATCTAGATTTCAAAGGCTTACTCGATGTAAGAATTTCCCTTACTGAAGGTCATCAATAGGTTTCATGATTGGTAAGTCATTTCTGTTCTCGGACTTTGACCTTTAAGTAGAATCATAGAATCATAGAATAGTTAGGGTTGGAAAGGACCTCAAGATCATCTAGTTCCAACCCCCCTGCCATGGACAGGGACACCTCACACTAAACCATCCCACACAAGGCTTCATCCAACCTGGACTTGAACACCACCAGGGATGGAGCACTCACAACCTCCCTGGGCAACCCATTCCAGTGCTTCACCACCCTAACAGGAAAGAATTTCCTCCTTATATCCAATTTAAGCTTCCCCTGTTTAAGTTTCAACCCATTACCCCTTGTCCTGTCACTACAGTCCCTGACAAAGAGTCCCTCCCCAGCATCCCTATAGCCCAATTCAGATACTGGAAGGCTGCTATTAGGTCCCCATGCAGCCTTCTCTTCTCCAGGCTGAACAGCCCCAACTTTCTCAGCCTGTCTTCATACGGGAGGTGCTCCAGTCCCCTGATCATCCTCGTGGCCCTCCTCTGGACTTGTTCCAACAGTTCCATGTCCTTTTTATGTTGAGGACACCAGAACTGCACACAATACTCCAGGTGAGGTCTCACAAGAGCAGAGTAGAGGGGCAGGATCACCTCCTTCGACCTGTTGGTCACACTCCTTTTGATGCAGCCCAGGATACGGTTGGCTTTCTGGGCTGCGAGCGCACACTGAAGACAGCTCATGTTCATTTTCTCATCGACCAGCACCCCCAAGTCCTTCTCCGCAGGGCTGCTCTGAATCTCTTCTCTGCCCAGGCTGTAGCTGTGCCTGGGATTGCTCCGACCCAGGTGTAGGACCTTGCACTTGTCGTGATTGAACTTCATAAGGTTGGCATCAGCCCACCTCACAAGTGTGTTAAGGTCCCTCTGGATGGCATCCCTTCCCTCCAGCATATCAACCGGACCACACAGCTTGGTGTCATCGGCAAACTTGCTGAGGGCGCACTCAATCCCACTGTCCATGTCAGCGACAAAGATGCTAAACAAGACTGGTCCCAACACCGATCCCTGAGGGACACCACTCATTACCAGTCTCCAGCCGGACACTGAGCCATTGACCACAACTCTTTGTGTGTGGCCATCCAGCCAGTTCTTTATCCACCGAGTGGTCCATCCATCAAATTGATGTCTCTCCAATTTAGAGATAAGGATGTCGTGTGGGACAGTGTCGAACACTTTGCACAAGTCCAGGTAGATGACATCAACAGCTTTACCCTTATCCATCAATTCTGTAGCCCATCATAGAAGGCCATCAAATTGGTCAGGCAGGATTTCCCCTTAGTGAAGCCATGCTGGCTGTCACCAAGCACCTTGTTGTTTTTCATGTGCCTTAGCATGCCATCCAGGAGAATGTGCTCCAAGATTTTACCAGGCACAGAGGTGAGACTGACTGGTCTGTAATTCCCCAGGTCTTCCATTTTCCCCTTCTTGAAAATGGGGGTTATATTTCCCTTTTTCCAGTTGTCGGGAACTTCACCTGACTGCCATGATTTTTCAAATACAATGGCCAGTGGCTTAGCAACTTCATTCTCCAGCTCCTCAAATTCGATTTGTCAAGCTTCATATCTCTGAGTATTAAGTGGCCACCCACTTTCTCTTATGACTAAATTTCAGTTCTAGAAATTGGTCTTCTTTCCATGTTACCCCACTGTTTGCATAACATATAAGCTTGTCCATTATATGAAAAAGCCACAGAAATGGTGAAAAAAATTAAAGACTTAGTGACTGGGATTGAAGACTCAGGGATGGTAGTGATAGAACAAGGGGTAATGGGTCCATACTTAAACAGGTGAAGTTCAGGTTAGATATAAGGAAGTTCTTTTTTTGTGAGGGTGGTGAGGCACTGGAACAGGTTGCCCAAAGAAGTGGCGAATGCTTCATCCCTGGCAGTGTACAAGGCCAGGTTGGACAGAGCCTTGGGCGACATGGTCTAGTGTGAGGCATTCCTGCCCATAGCAATGGGGTTGGAACTATGTGATTTTAATGTCCTTTCCAACCCTAACTGTTCTATGATTCTAAGTTGGTAACTACACAATTTATTATGACAAAGCAAGTGGTTTAACTCTTCCTTTAAATGAAGAATTTTTGCCCAAACTTATTTTTCTACAGCAGTATTAAAATTCCTTTTCTATCTGGCTTAAATTGATTCAGAAATAATTTAAATATGAAGATGTAAGAAGGAGTGGAAAATGGAAAATAGACCTCCTGTCATTTTGCCAAAATTAGTAGGATACACTGTATATCCTCCTATACATCATCTTACTCATTATTTTAGCAGGAAAGATTTGCTAAATAAGGTACTGTGTATGAGTGATGGTATAATGAATTAGAAAATGAAATACTTTGTTAAGCAAGTTTACTGTTAGGACAATCTCATCTTATAAATCTTTTTAATTCACAGCTTTAAAATTGAGTTATTTGGAAAATTACATATTCTTTCAATATTTCTCTTTTTAATAAAACAATAAATGAGTACTGGATTTTTTAGAAAAAAAAGAAAAAAATATTAAAAAATCTCTAAAATCAAATGTTTTCCTCTTTGATATATTTATACAGTCTGGGCTAAATCTGAGTTTAGACCCAAGGTTCTCTGAAATGTATTGATTTATTTTATTTGGTATCCTTGGTCTTTGGACTAGGCACTTTGAAAGTCTGCAATGGAATATTTAAAGATTGCTTAAAACAGAACTCAAATAGATCTCCATTCTATCCTTTTTGAAAAATATCACAAACAACTTAATATATGCTGATATTTCTGGGCTTGTAATTCACGTTTTGGATATACAGGCACTTCAGGTTCACTGGTTTTGACAGTACAGGTAAACAATATATTATTATTATACAAGAGTGAATTAGTAGTTTCAGTCAAGATCCATTTCAAACCTAAGCGGCCAGTAGAGGCCGCTCAAAGCTATTTCAAAACACAGAATGATCAGTTCCGCTACGAATTTGAAAAACAGACGTGAGATTTTAACCAAATACATGAAGGTAAATGTGAGTTAGTTTGTTCAGACAGCAACTCAATAAAAAGCAAAAAACTGTGGACTCTTCAACACTTAGACACGAATATATATAAAACATGGAAGATCCCCTCAGAATGATCTTAAAATTCCCATTTACTGTAGTAGCCTTTCAGTTACTCAGACGGGTTGTCATTCTCCTACTGTGGACAAAGGATCATCCAAATCATATTTCATAAGCAAAGTTATGGAAGAGATACATTGGCAGCTTAAAAATTAGATTTTCTGGCAGAAACCGGTATGCTTTTTGGCTAGTCAATAAGTAATGATTTCCCATGAATAGCAATAAACACTCTCCATCACTGTCTCAGACAGTGAGGACTAGAAGTTCCTTTTCCATGTAGGCTTTTTTGCTTTATATTCTACAGATGTGTCATTAAAGAAGTCTGAACAGTATCTATAGACTTTGGCATTCATTCCTGCAGCCACATGATCTGTCATTTATTACATATTACTTTTTTCCACAGATCTCGTCTGAATTCTTAAGTCTTTTTCAATGACAGCATGCATGAATGGTAGTTTGTCATACAGCTCTATAGAGAAAAAGAGCTGTTTTCTGTGAACAAGTATACATTTGCTTTATTTAAAAACGTAAAAGGATCAAGTGAATTAATGGAGCAACTCCTGACTCCTGTTCCTTGAATTAAGTAGTATGTGCCAGATGTGAGGATCAAAATTTTAGCAGGAAAACTCAAATGTAAATTCTATCATCGAATCCCATGAGATGCCAATTATATTGCTACTTCTACTAAAAGTTCAAACTCCAACATGTGTGGAGTAGGATGCCTACTTTTAAATGACAGAGCAGTGATCTCAGAAGCTAAATGGAAAGAGGATAGTTACTTGAGCACTGTAATACTAGTGTGCAAATGACAAAGCAACAACACCACAGGTTTTGCCAAGGGAGGCGTAATGCTATAGTTAAAGACAAAGTAATTTCAAACCTAGCCTTGTCGACAAATCACACAGTATCTTTACATCCTTATTTACCTAAGTAGGAAAATAATGCTAATGCTTCATATCAGGTATAGGACTCTGATGGCAGGGGTTAAAAGCAAGCAGGGGCAGCAGAAGGCTTCAGGGATCCAAAGGGCAGAATGGCTGAATGTAGTGACAGAGTACAACACAAACAATAAGTTTTGAGCAATCCTTTCTAATTGTTTTCAGAGACAAATAGTGAAAGAATGCACAAAGAAGAAATTCTGGAAACAGGCTTGAGCACCAGGTAGGTTCAACCAGATGTCGACAGACCCTCTACCAGGATATTACTATAAAGAGGTTCTCTGTAGTAGTAATTGTAACATAGAGATATTAAAAATCTCTAGGAAAATGAATTGTCCTCCACCCAGCACAAAAATCATTGTAGCAACATGAGCTTATAGTAGGAAATCAACATACATATGTGAAAATGTTAGAAAATTCAAAAGAGCAGTTGAGTGAAACATTCACAAGTGGCATTGAGATTGATACTCTCAAGTTAAACCTGCATTCCTTATAAAAAAAAAAAATAATAAGGTAGTGCAATCAATAATTACCAAATGTAAAAAAAAATAAAAATTGAATAATGCTATTCATTAGGAGTGGTAAATGACTCTGAGGTAAAAAGAAGATTCATAAACAATAAGGCTATTTGGGATAAAACAACCAGGTTTTATTATTATTTACAATTAAGGTATTTCAAGACATTCCTACACTGAAGTCTTCCTTTAAAGAAATGACTGTGAGGAACTACCTGCAATTACAATGTCAGTGGAAGAAAACTCAATCAGGTAAACAGTAATAGCTCTTGAAGACTGGAATTTGAGAAATATGAGAAAGCAAGTAAGAAAAAAGAGAAAAAAAGAGAAAAAAAGAAAACTAACTAAGAGAGGTACTCCTGACCATAGAATATGGTGGAAGCCAAAAATATCAAGAAAGAGATTTGACAAATTTGGGAAGGTTAGACTCACTGGGGAGTCTAAAACCTGTTAGTTCAGATCCAACTTCTGCCTGAGGAAGTCTCTAAATTGCTAATTGCCAGAAACTGGATGTACAGGGAAAACATTACCCCCTCCTTGCCCTCTATTTAGGAAATAATTTCTCTGCTTCAGATTGAAATTTCTGGTTAATTTAGGGAGAAGAGGAGAACACCTTGCAGCTGAGTGTGCCAACAGTTTGGGCTGTAGTCAGAATCTCTATTTAAGAAGATTTGTCTTGGTGGAGCACCACAATTGCAAGTATCCTTTCTCAAAAGCATTCACAAGATAGGAAAACATCTATTATTGGTCAGCTCTATCCTGGACACATAACTACTCATCATGTTGTGAGTAATTGCACATGTTTGTAGATGAGCTGAGGGGTGGCAAATGCTTTCTTATCTCTAATTTATGGCTACAAATTATAATCCTTACTTTGTCATTTTTTTATGCTGTTTTTCTTCTTTTTTTTTTTTTTTTTTTTTTTGGTGGGCACAAAGTATCCACTTTTTTTGGTGGATACTTGTTCTTGATGACACATCATTACCGGCATAAATGATTCACAGAGCATTGTGTCCACAGTAATAGTCCTTCTGTGATCTGAAACACCACTGGTCAGAAAGTGGTATCAGCTTTTCTGGGTTTATACTGCTATTTATTTTATAAAATACTGTCTTGTCTTGCCTGTATAAGGTCCTTCTATTTCTTCAGCTGCCCTATTACTCCAGCTGCCCTAGTCAAATGCTGGAAAGCTATAAAATTCTATCTTTTCTTTCAAATGATAAATTGTGTGCTATGAAGTTCTCTCAAAATTGTTTAGTAATTTAGAAAAACATTGTGGAGTCTTTTTTCTTCTGAAGTTTCCATCTGATCTCTTAAACACAATCACGACCACATAACCATCAGACCAATTCAGGACCAACTCCCTTTGTCTGTCCTAAATCAGTCATTTCCCTTTCTTCTGACAGGAGGACAGTCACTTAAGTGGTGAGAACCAGTTTCCTGAATGCCAGAATCCTGCTAGTTTGGCTCTATAGCTTAAGAAATTCTGCCTGTAAGTTATGCTCATCAATGCTCTTCCATTCCTGGAACATTTACTTGATGTGACTGAACTGAGTTTTGGGTCAACTGCCTCTTGGTAGCTTTTATTTCCCATCCTTCCATTCATGTTAGTCTGTCAGGCAATTGGGCTGGTATGGGTGGTATGGCAAGAGATAGTCTTCCAGCTGGACTGTCTTCTTCTCTAGGAAGGTGAGTGCTCCAGGAGACAGTTGTCCTCAGCCCTCAAGTGACACTCTCTCTCCATGACAACATCAAGCATTGGGGCCAACTCCAAAGTACCTCAAGCCTTCAGTGGTGTTAATTTTACTAAAAGTCTTCCATCTCCTGATATACTTTGTGATCTCCATCACAATCTGAAACAAGATGGGTGGGACTTGCCTCACCTAGCTTTGTCAGTGCAGAGGGGTACAGCTGAGGGAAGTCACCCTGTGCTCTACTTACAATGACACAGCAGAAAAAAGCATGGTTTGAGCATGGATCATCTGCCCTACTTTAGCTATGTACTTTGGGATGAGACAAAGCATGCCTTGGAACTGCCTGTTTCTTCGCATAAGACAGCCTGTGGAGACTGGCTGGGACACGGGCTGAATCTCCCTAAGGAAAGACAGTTTCATGGTGTAACTTAGCTGACTTAACAGAAAGTTGCCCTCAAATGAGCAAGCTCATTCCCTTCTCTTTACCACTTCACATTCCCCCACACCCTTCCTTTGGGCAGTGATTTGTCTGATCCCACAGTGACCCAGTTTCTGGACATAACTGGCAAAAGGGCACATACCTAATTTTTCAGGCCTAACTTCATACTGATTAGGCTTCTGGAACTGGCTCACAGCTACAAGGCCCAACAAATACCCATGCCAGATCAAAGCAACTAATGGTGGGAGCACACTGGCAGGGAGGAAGAGGAGGACTCAACTTCAGCCACCGACAGTAGTTAGAAAGATTTTTCAGTACCACTTTTTCCATACGTTGTGGTTAAAATTACAATGGTCACTGTGGAATAGATTTGCCACATCAGTCTGATAAATAAATATTTTAGTGTAAACACCTTCTCAGCTTCATGCACAGCTGCAGTCCAAGAACTCTCATGTGGGATAAAGGCTCTGCAGAGCGGCTACCTCCCAGGCTGGACTGGGGAAGAGAGATGAGGAAATGAACGCTTAGGTCTGTGTGCCATCTGACTGACCACTTGCAAGAAAAAGAAAAGGATTTAAAAATGGATCTCAATGAAGTTACACTAAATATGCCTCTTTAAGATCTAGCTATAGTTCTCTGTTTAGCTTTGCCATTAAAGCAGCTGGTCTCAAATCTTGGTTTCTCTGCTATGTGAGAAACAATGTCGTTAGCATTTTTGCTTTTACAATTGATTCTAAGCTGCTAAAAAGTTTAGTTTGGATAAAGAGACAAAGATTTGAAAAAAGATGATGTTTTCCACAGAGAGTTGTACCAGGAACTGGTGAAGACTATATGAAGTCACAATGTCATATGGATTTGCTTAGACTGAAGGAATAATAATTCACATGTACACTTTATAGTCTGTGTGCTAAAGCTTAGCACAGCCTTCCTTTAAATCCTGACATGTGTTTTTTTTCCTAGCAGAACAGAACCTAAATACTTGGTAAGTGGTGTAATGCAGTGGTAAAATGATAAAACTCATATTCAGCTAAAATTGTGCTTTACTGCCCTCTTGTTTCTTTTGGCTCAAGTAAGAAGAACAAAGAAAAAATTGAAAAGAAAGTCTTAATGAAAATAAGGAATGGTGGTGCCAGACGGAGGATGTGACCTGTCAGAGCACTGATCTCAGGAGATTGCTCTAGGAATCCCAGCCAGGTTGGCAGCTACCGTTTGCAGCTTCTTGCTCCAACATCACACAGAGGTTCCTAAAGGCAAGCAGTTGGAGATTTTCTTCACTGAGTTTTAACTGACAGGATCCTGAGTCCTTTTAAGAAAAGTGTGTTTTCCAGCAGTTTCCAGTCACAATCTTATTTTCTATTCTAGCATATGGTGCACCAGTGATGAATACTGAAAGAATTTTGGTTTAATTTAGCTTAAGCAATGCATGTCTGTCTTGTGTGTATTATTGTACAGATGTGTTAGCTATTTCAAACAGGATTAGGAAAAGTTTTGAGGAAAAATCTAAGGACTGGCAGATGGATGTGGAATTAAAAACTTCTGCAAAGCTTGAGGAAGCCTTAGTGATTTTGTTGTGCTGTTGTTCAGACCTTAAATGACTAATCTGGTCTTTTACACCATTAAGTGGAGGTGTATGAAAGAAGAGGAAGGCAAAGGGGATAACAAAGTCTTGTCAGCATGTCTTCACATTGCAAATGAGCCTCAGGGCTTGTGATGCATTTGTAATTCTGTGAAGCCCTATTCACAGCGGACTAGATTCCTCTCATTAGAAGAGATCCTAACCTAGGTCTAAACTTGCAAAACATGTAACACATCTTCTCACAGGCATGGATAATGTTTCTGCAGGCAACAGTTGTCATGAAGTATGTCCATTCTCCCTACTCCCAATGCCATTTCCAACCCCCCCACCTCCAAGCTTCTGTATAGCATTTCCAAAAACATCCATTCAGAAGTCAGCATTTAAGTCCTAAGCCCTTTCTGAAACATCCATCCAGTTGAAAAAACTGGGAACAGATATATTTCAGGGGAGATGCTATTGAAGACATAATTTAAAAAGAAGATGGAAAACTGATTTTTCCACATTCCTTTGTTAAGAATAATAATAGCTGCTTCTTGAGAGTTAATAATAAACAAGATAGTACTGCTCTAAATTTATAAAAAATTGTCCTTGAGCACCTTTGGTCTGGAAACAGCAGAAATCTCATGAGAACGGAGGTCTTTCTCTCGTGTTTAAATACAGACAAACACAAATTATCGTGAGAGTGGTATGCATTTATCTATGCAGTGGTTTTAGAGGAGAAACATTTACATAGACGCTAAGGAGTAATAAACTGAACAACACTGAATAGAATTTTTTGACCTCAGAAGTGGGAATATGCCTCACCGAATAACTTGCAGTTTGAAGTGTTTTGCACTGTTGTTTTTTTTTTTTCCCTTTAGTCCTTCATACACGAAATTAATTCATTGCCTAAAAAGAAGGCTGAAATTACATTCACTGATCTCTGAGCTGATAAAAAAGGGTGCATTATTAGTAGTTTCAAGAAATCATATGTTTTGATGCACCTTCTTGTGTGTCAAGTATTGAAATAGATCAGTATTAACTCTGGCTATGGAGGAAGAGAGGAGACATGTTTGTTAGGCTAGCTTACATAGCAGCAACTCTGTGTAGGTGCAGGTCAACATTTAAGCTACTGCTTTGGCTCTCAAAACTCTATCGTGAGCTCTGCAGCTAAGCTGTCCATTTCCCATTGTAAAATAAACCCACTTAGTTCTGTTAGCTTTGGAGACAGATCCTTTGACGGACCTTGTTCTTTTGATATATTTCACTCTTTGGGGAAAGAAGAAAAGAAAGTAATTAAATTAGCAAGTTGGCCAGCTGCAGTGGAAAGGAAATAATGATGGGCTGTGCCCAGGATAGAACAACACACCTATTTCTTCTGTGCCTATTTTTGACCTGTCATTTACTTTGATTTATAACCATGGTTTTGAAATATTTTAATGATGAGAACGTAGCTTGCTCCAAGACTTGAAATATCTCAGATGTCAAAGCCAATATATATCTCACCTTGAGCTCAGACAATAAAATACACACACCAAGAGGGGGCCTGCATTTTTAATTAATTAGGTTTGTGCAGGAGAGACTAAAGGACTCCAAGAGAAGGGACAGTCTTCACTAAAATGTTGGCCTCTGGCCCATGACACAGGATTCCATTTAGAAGAAAAACATATTTGCATGCACCCTATCACGAAAGAGTGCCTACTTGGTTTTGATATGATGCATCATAATCAACGGTTCACTGTGGTATTCATTTTAGTTCATACCAAAATCAATTGTCAGATTTCTTGGCACATACGTTGAAGTTATGTACAATGCACCAGTGCTAGATCCACTAAGTGTCAAAAAAAATCTTTATCTTATTTATATTGAGTAAACAGATAATTATCAGTGATCTTTGAAGTCAGGAAAAGACTCCAGTGATTAGATTTAAGAGACCAGATGACTCGCTATCATGGTAAATAGAAAGTAACTAATGCTACACATAAGTCACTATTATTTCTTGTTGTTCAGAGAGCAACTGCTATGAAAAAGTTTAGGTGATCTTTATTTAACTCTTACAGGGAAAAAAAGCACATTTCAATCAACACTGAAATGGTAAGAAAAGGTAAGCCAAACTGAATAAAATAAGAGCCCATATACATGCCCCTTTCATTACCACTGTTGAACCAAACCTCTCTTTGTATTAGTGGAATGTTTGCATAAGTTTTATTACTTTCCCATTTCCAGAGAGCACTCCAACCTGAGCTAAAGAAATACCACAAGAAAATCTGCTCTTACTGAATTTCCAGATGCTTGGAGCAGGTTGGCCTGGGAATTGCAGTGTATCCTTCAGACCTCTTCCCTAATTTTCTCTTTGCAGCTTTTATGATCCTGATGGATAAGCACTTTCCAGATGTTGTAAGCAACATGGACATCATATTCACACAGCTGCACTGTCCTTTGTCTATGACCTAGAAGGAGAGAGGGAGGGGAGATGCAAGGTCTGTGTGATAAAATGATGCTGGATATTGGCGCCTACTTCCTTTATCCCCTACATCCCAGTACCCCCTCCCCCCACCCCCACCCCCACCCAGCAGTTTCCCAATTTAAGGCTGAGCAGACAGAAAGATGTTGCTGGTATGAGCAGAGAAGAGGTTCCTGACATGTTAGAGATGAAAAGTTTAGCTCCCAGAAGAGAGGTCAGAATAGGTGACGGAAGGCATGGCTTAAACAGCAGGGCAGAGCAGCTTGTTTTAGGCTGGTTAAAGCAAGCAGTTTGGAAACTGGCTTTGGTTTCAACAGCCATGCACCTTAGCTCCTCCAGCTCAGCCTTTACAGAAGGTATCTTTTCTTTCCCCAGAGGAAAACTGTGTAATGGTATCAACTATTAGGCTAAAGCCCAGATCACCAGGTAAGTTTGTAGAGATGAATTAGGTGGTTCATGGTAATGACTGAGGTTGGCCTGGGAAGTCAGCCAGTGGATCAGGTTTGGGATCAGCAGGGCACATGAAGAGGCAGGGTCAAGACTGTATTTTATCCCAAGTGAGGCCAAGGTAGAGAGATTGTTAATCAGTGCCCAAGGAAAGGGTGGCCAGACCTGGCTGAAGCCTCCATGCAGCACTGCATGGACATGCTTTTCCAGTGTCTCCATCTTTCCAGATTTATGTGTGAGAGACAGGAAGGTTCATACACGCTGAAGCAAAAGATGGCAAAATTTGCAGTGATTTATAATTTCACGTGAGAGTGATGATTCCACTATTTCTTAGTGTCTCAGCTACCAACCTTTGCAAGGAGAGGTCCAAAGACCAGCATCATCCATGCTCCTTCTGCCAAGCATTTTAACCGTCCTGAGATTAGATTTTTTGAATGCCTGAAAGATTGTGTCCGAATGCCATTTCAAACATTTCATTTACAAACTTGATTTAAATATTTCTCTCTGCTGATTGCACAGAAAGTCCTGTAACCTCACCAGAGAGTGGGTCTGCAGGATTGTTCCCCATTCATTCTTTCCTAAATGTTATGTTTGCATTCTTCTTGTATATCTTAGAAATACAAGGATCCTGCTCAACCACTCCTAAAGATGCACTTAGTGCTGTAAATGCCTAATTTAGAGTGAAAAATAGAATGTAAAGCACACACAGTAGACTTGCAGGTAGTGTGTAATCACACTTAAGTTAAATCTGTGGCACATTGGTGAATAAGTATTGTAAAACCCTGCCTTATTCCAGATGTATGAAGATTCTTTCATAGCAAGTGAATCCTCAGGTGGTACACGCAGCTGCTATCCTGAAAGCTGCAGTAATAATGCTTGGGGCACAACACCATCACACTGTGCAGCCCTCTTCACTGCACTGAGTCACCCTCATGACTCAGAGCAGCCTTGGTAAAGTGCCCTGAAACTCTCCTTTGCCCACCTGCACAGCCCCCTCAGGTTGTGTCAAGCTTTTACTACCTGTCAACAAGTGTTATTTAGAGCTGTTGACAAATCGCAATAGGAATTGCCTCCTGCCTTAAAAGATTATATTCATATAGAACTTGGCCCTTGCTCTCATGTTATTTCAGGAGTTCCACATCTAGCTCCAACTTAAAACCAAGAAAATCAGAAGTGGAAATATTTTTTTAATAGTTGATCAAGATTTTTCAGACCTTGACACGGCTTCAGATTCTATCTAGCTTGTCAAATTTGGGATGAAGGTTTGATCCTGTTTAAAAGTTTCACAGGAATGAAAGGTATCATAGAACAGTAGTTAGAACTGAGAATATGAAGTAAAGTATCTGAATTAGTTTTCAGATATCATCTTGTGATAGTTCTGCACCCACAGAAAAGCTCTGAAACTATATTTCTGTTTCTAAATAGGAATACAGAAAATAATAGCTATGATTATACCTTGTATGAGGTATAATAAGTGCAGTATTTAATACTGATCCTATTTGCACTGCTCTGAAAGGCAATATAAAAGTAGCTAAACAAAAGACATGTTAGAGCTAAACTGCATTAAGGCCCAAATCCAGATAAGCACTTAAACAACACACACATAATTTCAAGGAATAAGTATTAATGTCTCTCACATATATTGTTATGCATAGACTTAAGTGCTTAACTGGACTGGAGCCTAAATTCACAAAAGCAACAAGGATTAAATCTCTATCTTTAAATTTTGCACTTTTGCCTAATATTCACTTTAACACTCTACATTCATAATTTTCGTTATAGTTAGAGAAAAAAAAATGCTGTGCTTTAATATGGTATTTGTAATTATAGAATAGAATCAGAGAATATTTAGGGTTGGACAATGACCTAAGATCCTCTAGTTCCAATCCCCCTGTCATGGGCAGGGACACCTCACACTAAACCATGTCACCCAATGCTCTGTCCAGACTGGCCTTGAACACTGCCAGGGATGGAGCATTCACAGCTTCCTTGGGCAACCTATTCCAACGCCTCTCCACCCTAACGGGAAAGAGTTTCCTCCTTATATCCAATCTAAACTTCCCCTGTTTAAGTTTTAACCCATTACCCCTTGTCCTGTCACTACAGTCCCTAATGAAGAAGCCCTCCCCAGCATCCTTATAGGCCCCCTTCAGATACTGGAAGGCTGCTATGAGGTCTCCACGCAGCCTTCTCTTCTCCAGGCTGAACAGCCCCAACTTTCTCAGCCTGTCTTCATACGGGAGGTGCTCCAGTCCCCTGATCATCCTCATGGCCCTCCTCTGGACTTGTTCCAGCAGTTCCATGTCCTTTTTATGTTGAGGACACCAGAACTGCACACAATACTGCAGGTGAGGTCTCACAAGAGCAGAGTAGAGGGGCAGGATCACCTCCTTCGACCTGTTGGTCACGCTCCTTTTGATGCAGCCCTGGATACGGTTGGCTTTCTGGGCTGCGAGCGCACACTGAAGACAGCTTATGTTCATTTTCTCATCGACCAACACCCCCAAGTCCTTCTCTGCAGGGCCGCTCTGAATCTCTTCTTTGCCCAGTCTGTAGCTGTGCCTGGGATTGCTCCGACCCAGGTGTAGGACCTTGCACTTGTCGTGATTGAACTTCATAAGGTTGGCATCAGCCCACCTCACAAGTGTGTCAAGGTCCCTCTGGATGGCATCCCTTCCCTCCAGCATATCAACCGGACCACACAGCTTGGTGTCATCGACAAACTTGCTGAGGGCGCACTCAATCCCACTGTCCATGTCAGCGACGAAGATGTTAAACAAGACCGGTCCCAACACCGATCCCTGAGGGACACCACTCGTTACCGGTGTCCAGCCAGACATTGAGCCATTGACCACAACTCTTTGTGTGCGGCCGTCCAGCCAGTTCTTTATCCACTGAGTGGTCCATCCATCAAATTGAAGTCTCTCCAATTTAGAGACAAGGATGTCATGTGGGACAGTGTCGAACACTTTGCGCAAGTCCAGGCAGATGACATCAACTGCTCTAACCCTGTCCATCAGTTCTGTAGCCCCATCATAGAAGGACACCAAATTGGTCAGGCAGGATTTCCCCTTAGTGAAGGCATGCTGGCTGTCACCAACCACCTTGGTTTTTGTGCCCTAACATGCCTTCGAGGAGTATCTGCTCTAAGATTTTGCCTGGCACAGAGGTGAGACTGACTGGTCTGTAATTCCCCGGGTCTTCCTTTTTCCCCTTCTTGAAAATGGGGGTTATATTTCCCTTTTTCCAGTCATCGGGAACTTCACCTGACTGCCATGATTTTTCTAATATGATGGCCAGTGGCTTAGCAACTTCATTTGCCAGCTCCTTCAGGACCCATGGATGGATTTCATCAGGTCCCATGGACTTGTGCACATTCAGGTTCTTAAGATGGTCTCGAACCAGATTGTCTTCTACAGTGGGCCCAAGGTCTTCATTCTCACAGTCCCTGCGTCTGCCTTCCAAGACTTGGGTGGTGTGGTCAGAGCCTTTGCCAGTGAAGAGTGAGGCAAAGAAGTAATTCAGAACCTCAGCCTTCTCCAAATCCTGTGTAGCCAGTTCTCCCAATAGCTTCTGGAGGGGGCCTGCGTTGTCTCTAGCCTGTCTTTTGTTTGCTACGTACCTATAGAATCCCTTCCTGTTATCTTTCACATCCCTAAAGTTTAATTCTGACTGGGCCTTAGCTTTCCTAACCTGGTCCCTAGCTTCGCGGACTACATCCTTGTATTCTTCCTTGCCTTCCTGTCCTTGCTTCCACCTTTTATAAGCCTCTTTTTTCCTTTGAAGTTTCCTCAGCAGTTCCTTGTTCATCCAAGGAGGTCTCCTTGTGCTCCTGCTGCACTTCCTTCTAGTTGGGATGCAATACTCCAGAGCTTGTAGCAGGTGATCCTTGAATATCAACCAGGAGTCTTGGCCCCCCCTGCCCTCCAGGGCTATATCCCATGGAACCTTACTGAGCAGGCTCCTGAAGAGCCCAAAGTCTGCTCTCTTGAAGTCCAGGGCAATGAGCTTGCTGCATGCTCTTCTCACTGTCCTGAGGATCTTGAACTCGACCATCTCGTGATTGCTACAGCCAAGGCTGCCCTGGAGCATCACATTTCCAACCAGCCCTTCCCTGTTGGTGAGCACGAGATCAAGCATGGCACTTCTCCTTGTTGGCTCCTCATATGCATGTATGCATGTGTGTGTCTGTAGTCTAGGCATCGTTTTTGAAATGCTCTCTATTCTTCCTGATGTTAAGTATTTTCCTGATGATTAGATCATCCCCATGCTAGTTCATTTACTCATATAACACAAAAGATTTTTAAATAGAAATTTCCTACCAAAAGGAGCATACAAAGGAGCATGAATTTCACCTTTGCTTTTGCAAGACAGTATATAGCCCTACAGACCAAAATGACACCAGTCAGCCTGGATCTGAAAGCTGTGCAGGCTTGTTAATGTAGTAGCACCTTTTCAGCAGGGCTTATAGTGCTGCTTGCATACAGCAGTGTTTAATGAAACAGCTACCTTTCAAATCACATCTGGATGGTGTTCACCCACCTGACAGTGTACATGGAAGGAACATAAGTCTCTTTGACCAGTGGTTATGGAGACACAACAGCAGTCTGAGATCATTAACACCAGGAAGTCTTTATATGAACTTCTAAAAATCTTGAGGTGAGTGCAATATTCAGGACTACTACATGTAGGCGTGAATTTTATCTAAAGAAATACTGTATGTTACTTAAAATATACTTAACCAAAATTGAAATGTATTTATTTTTTTCATTTTATGAAAACATGAAACTGTTATTTCATGGTTTCTTATTTTGAGTTTTCAAATAATTTTTAAAAAATTGAAGTAATGATAATTTTCCTTTATATCTGGAATTAAATGAGACTATTCCAAAAGTTTCTGATAAAGATAGGTGGGTCTTACATGACTTGGAGTTCCAGCTTAATTTCACAAAGACCTCAACTATTTAGATGTTTATCTGAAGTTCCTTTGAATGAGTCAGATCTTCAGGTAATGAGCTTGTAGATGCCATAAGGGTGTCTTTCTCATGATCAGTTAGTTAGCTTCTTTTCTTCAGATGCCCACTCGAACCTGGAAGCATGATATCCTTTTTGTGATTAAATCATACCTCCCACAGGAGAAGGTCTTTATTTGAAAGTATCAGGAGCTGGAGACTTGCTGTCTCTCTAAGCCGTTCCATTTGTTATTTAACTTTATTAGAAAATTTTGACCTGCTTCCAAATTGCATATGTGTAAATCACCATTTTATATTTTTTCCCTTTGACTTGAAATCTTTAACAGCTAGTGGACTGTACTTTATCTCCAGGAAAGTACTTAAACCACATCAACACTTTCTGCACTTTCTGTACATTCTTCTTAACCTTCTTTCATTGTCTCCTCCCACACTGTCTTTCTAGGTATTGTTGAGAGAAAGAAAATATTTGATTAACAATATTTTTAGTTTCAAATTTAGAAAGGGTCCAAGTAACTCTTGATATCACCAACAGTTTAAAAATCCGGTCTTTTCTCTCTTTTGCCACACCAGACCCATTTTTATGAGTCACTTCAGAAATTCCCACTACTGTCATGTTCCTTTTCAATCTCTTAAATTATTTGAATCTGAATCCTGTGAACCACTACAAGACAAGGTTAATCCTCTTCTTTGTTACTTTGGTTTCTCATATATACAGCTCTCATCCTAGGGAAAAAAAAAATTACTCTAAATTCAGTGGTAATTGCAATTCTCTCTTTGAATATCTTTGGCAAATTTCTTCGGCAAATTTCTTCTGTAAATGAAAATACAATTGAAAGGGAGAAGAATATGAAAGAAGAATGAAAAACTTTTCAATATGGGTATTTTTCTTGATTTTAAGAAGAAAAGTAAATTTTTTTCCCATTTCCATGTCTATTGTAGAACAACCTAGGACCAGATAAGAACAGTACTTACATGCCCATCTGTTATAAGTTCAACTTGGTCTAATATTTTGGATCTGTGTTTCAGTTTCAGGTGTTCCTGTAGCAGCAGTCACAGTGTTTTGTGGATCCAGATAAATTTAAGAGCTGCATGTTAATGGTAAGACCTCAGTGGGTTCTGTGCCTCCATTTCTAATGACAGTCAGTTTAGCTTATCCTAAGTTTGCCTGATAGAGTCAGGAACGAAAAATTGGATTAAAATATTCAAACAAGCAAGATTTTTCATCAGATTTAAATACTTCGTGCTTTGGGTTGAATGATGACTGGAAAACTTCGTTGTGACATTTTCTGTTAGCTCTTTTAGTGTTCACTGAAGCACAGAAACCAAATAATCTCTTAGCAAAGTCTCCCAGAAGTCTAGCTTCATTTTTTTTTTACTGAAGTTTGATTGTATTCCTACTTTTTTTCCATTGCTTTTATGACTTTATTTTAAGCCTGTGTCCAAAAACACCATTGAGAAAAATGATGCATCTGTTAGATACTCAGTCTAAAATGAATCTGGAAAAGAATTGCATTAATAAATTTACTGCTACAGACAGTCCTGAGGGTGTGACAACAAGAAGTCGTGCTAGTACTTGTAGAGCATGTTCCTCTTAACATACACGTAGTTTAACTTAACTCCTACCCATGCTGTGTAAGAAAATGTTGTGAAATACTAGTATCTTTCATAACAGACAAGTTTCTGACGCAAATAAGGGCATGAGAATTTAGAAGAGAGAAAATGCAGAAAACAAAAATGAAGAGATGCTTCAGAGGTACCGGAGAAGACCAGATTGGAAAAATATTAAAATTTATATTTTTACTAAAATGGTTAGCTGAGCAATTGTACCTATTGAAATGTCGAGTAGGAGGCATTTCCTTAAACTTTGAAAACACGATAGATTATGTTTCAACAAAGTGTTACAGTTTGGCATTTTTATTTGTGAACTATTTTGCTCACCAGTGATTGTGAAAACAATTCACTCCTACAAGATACTGGTATCAACATATTTATTTTGGAAGAGAACAATGTAAACCTTTATATTTATTCATACTAAATCAGTAACAAAATGTAAGAATATATCTGCAGTGCAACTAGCATCAAATAAACATGTAAATGGCTCACTGAAGAAGAAAAATCCAGACTATACAGAATAATTTGTAGTTTCTGCAGATTAGTCAATAAATACAAACTCTTTGATTTCTTCCTTCAGCTATTTTACTTAATGATAAATGCATAGAAACACTTTTCTTTTTGACAAAATGAAATTTTGTCATTTTCTAGTGTCCAAGATAAATGGCCTTGCTAATCTACAAACTCCGGACATTATTTGTAGCTGAGATTTACCTTAATTTACCAGTTCTTGGAAAACACTCAGTTCTTAAACCCTTTTAATCTAATCAGAGCTCAACAGTATCTGAAGTTTCCAACTCATAGAGCTTCTTTCAGGATTATTTTTCCTGCTCTATTAGAAATTTGGAAATATGCCAGTCTAGAAAGATCTTAGCTGCAAAGTTTTCCTTACTTTTGTGCCTCTGAGAGTAAATGAGGTAGCATTTGTAACTGGCTACAAAATGAAATTTCTATGACTCCTTTCCAAACCTCTGATTAAAATCTTCTTTTCCACCATCTCCCCCAGAGATGGTGAAAAATATCATATTTGTAAATCAGTGAGCAAAAAATTGAAACCCAGGCAAATTTATATTATTTTGGCTTGCATAGCAGTTATTTCATTTACATTAATATGTAATGACCTTAACTGATTGTCCAAGGTAAGCTTGTGAGTCAAGGTAAGCTTGTGAGTACTCATGACCATAGGGGTAATGGTTTCAATGCCTTCAGGAATACTAAGCAGTGTATATTTAGATAGAGGTTCCAGAGCATTCACGGAAATTCTATTCACTATTCTTTTGGTAAGTAGTTTGAGAACTTCATCCATTTCCACTTGGAGTAACTAAGTTGCACTAGCAACTTTCATTGTTGTGATTGCAACAAAAATCTTGAATATCAATTTCTTTTGTTTAGAATTGTAAAAATAAAATTAAACAGACAATAAAAGTTCACAACAACATTGAAATGATAATATTTTACTGTATTGTAGGTTTACTGATACATGATTTCCATCAAGAACAAAATACCAAGTTTTCTGACTCTAGGCAGTCTTTTTCATTCCTGTATTGAGACCTTTGTAAAGTAAAGCAGTGTAGAGGCTGTGAATCTAACCTTAGTATTATTATCAAACATAGTTTAAGTAGAGAATCTAGAAAACGTTACTTGACAAAGAATGATTTTGTGTTACAATTTTAAACCAAAACTTGACATTTTGAAATGTCTTTAATAGTTTTCAATTGTTTTCACAGTTTAAAATAAAAGGAAATTATAGCTCTATTAAAAGAATTTAAAAGATCATCCACTGATTTCCTCAGACATAATCATTTACATGTCTTATTTGGCCATGTGATTTTCACTACTGCAAGTAGGAGTTGCTTTACATGTACAGTCTTAATTTACACTCAAAACAAGAAGCTGGCTCAAACTGTGTGCACCAGTAGGTTAAAAAGCCTTTTCTCCTGTGGAAAATTAATATTATTTATTATCTTTTGGAGGTATTTGACATGTTTTGGGGATTTTTCTTGGGATTTTTCTGTGTATACTGATATTCATTTGGTTGAATTAAGATAGAAGCCTAAAGGTCATGCCTAATCATATAAACTTTTATTTCTTCATTATCTGGCACAGGATAAGAAGCAGGTGATATTTTCCTCAGCTTCTTATCCCAACACATCTTACAGTTTATTTTGTTCTCTGAAAACTAATTAATAGGTCTCTGATGGAGTCCTCATGTATTTTCCCGAAATTACTTACCAACATTTTTGCCCACTGTGGAGTTTCCATCCAAATTAATATACCACAAATGCACTATTCCCTAGCTCACTCACAAGAACTTGTACCCAATGGATGTCCTGAAACAAGAGAGGAATAAAAATTGTCTTATAACTTTTATTTATGCTTCTTTTTCTTTCTCTTTTTCTCCATTGTCTCTTTTTCCAAGCCTACAGAAGACAAGAAATAAATTTGCTGCTGGTAAAAACCTACACTGATTCAAAATAAATTTCAATTTTGTTTTATAACAACTTGGATTTAAACAAACTTGGAACAACTTGGATTTAAAACAAATTTAAACTTTTTCCAGTAATTCAAATAGTATGCCAATTTCAGGATGAGCTCAAAAAGTGACTGCCTTAGTTGACCCTACCTATAACAAAGACAATACTGACACTGGAAAAGGATTCACAGATAGATGATGAGGAAAATAATAAAACACAATAAAAAGATTGAGAATATCATCAGTAATTGTGATAATTACTTAAACGTAATTGACCTGCAGATATATCTTCAAGGCTCAATTTTACCATTTACAAAATTGCAAAAGAATTTAAACCCAAAAAAGTAACATGCTCCCTCAAAACTCTTCAATATTTCAGTTGATTTCCAAATACTTATTTTGTTATAATATATAAATTGAATAAATAAGATCAAATACCAGAACACAGAAATTTACTATACCCTTGATTCAAGTATAAGGCAGAGAAATCAACAAAACAATCACTAGTAATATTGCAGAGATGTAGAGTTTATACATGTATTAAAAATCACAGTTAACTCATCACTGAACAGGAACTGTATTGAATTCAAATCATAAGCTGTTTTGGCTTTACATATCAATATGTTATTATTAGATTATTAAAATTTGACTCATATGTATGTATATATATGGTGCAGATTTTTATCAACTGCAAAATGGTTTCATGACTTCAGTAATATTTTGCATTGCAAATGTAGTCTCAGGAAAATACACTAATTGCTTCCTTCTTTAGTCAATTTTAATAGATACTGTTGAGTAATGGAACAAAAGTGCTTAGGAAAAAGTATTGCCTTAAGACTTCCCTTGTATTCCATAGGAATTGTATCATCGTGTCAAGTCAGTTCCCACATAATGTCATATTGAGAAAAGGGTGGTGTGAAAAGATGGGGTGAGGCTAGGATTGTTTGCAGAATTTTGTTTCTTCTCCCTGAGCAGCTGTTCACGGCATTTGTACACCTGCTGCATAAATGTTGTGAAAGAATATGATATGTTGAAAAGATGCTAACCTCAGAGATGATATCTGAGCAAATGTCAGTGTGCTTTCAAGCTTAGAGTAATCAACAAAAAAGATTTATTTGAAAGACATAATAAGGGTGGGGTTGTCTGCAGTTTTTTGTTTAAACTGGTCAAAAGATTGCTAAGGCAGTGACTAGGGTAACAGCAAAAACAAGGAACCAGCCAATATAGCATATACATATATTATATATACAACCTCTTTTACATCAGCTGATATGGCAGAGCTCCAAATCCCCTAATAGCTTTTCCACTTGGCCCATGGAAACTTAGTCAACCTTAACTTCAGATGGAGGGAACACCCGTTTCAAGGGTTCAGTTCAGCTGCCACAAACAGTCTAATGCAAAGGAGAATTACAATATGTCAAAACTACATAATATCCCTGGAAACTCAAGCTAATGTCTTTAAGTAAATGGGTAATATCCAATATGTCTTTTTTCCACTCCTACTTTTATTCTTTTATTTCCTTATTTATCTGGTTTTAGAAAACACAACTGTGCATGCACTCGGAAAAGGATTCCTAGAGAGTGTCACATAAAATCAGCCTCCTTAGCTGGCTTTTTAAAGACTTATCACACTGTTCAACTCTACTAAATGATTTTATTACTTTTCAGAAAGTAGTTTATATATTTTTATTTCCTGTGGTTTTGAGTTCTGGAACCACATGCTTCTAATCTATCATGATCCACTTTTAAAGACTTATCCTATTATCCATTATTTTGGTGTAAAATAATACTTTTTACTTAATGTAATTCAAAATGACTGATTATTTTTGAGGGTTTCTCAGAAGAAAAAAAAAAAAAAGAAGGAAAGAATCAAATTACACACTAATTTGTAAATGTTCAATTAAGTAAAATATAAGCTGAGAAAAATGGGAAGGTCTGGACTCACTGAGGACCAGTGTCTTTCAAGAGCCTTTAATTTTGGTGTACTAATGAGTTGGCCTGTACACATTTAGGAGAATGGAAATTTCTTAACTGGTGATGGGAAAACCTACAAGGAAAGACCTGTGACAGGTATCTCTTCCAGCTCATGCACAAATAAGTAATGACACTGGCTTTTCACCAAGGAAGCATCTTCCTATGAGAAAGTATAGCGCCAGGATTTTCACGTCTACTGAATTAAGGTTACTGAAATTATGAAGTTCAAAACCAGTTTCTACTACAGTTCTGTAAGAAATGCAAATATTTTCAGGCAGCTAACTACAGGTTTTTATAGAAACTAATAAGATTGTAATTTGGAAACAATGCTTGCTTTCATCTTTCTCCTACTTTTAAATGTAACTTTAAACATTTGTGCAAATGAGTCATTGGATGAAATGTAATAGTTTTGCCAAAGGTAGAAGTCAAACAAGGAAGACAGATTAAGTGTAAATTCTTGGGAGCTGGCAGAATTAACTAAAATTCTGTTTAACAACTCAATTCTGAAATTATTAATGACTTGTCCTTGCCAAATTAGAAAAAAGGTTTTGGCTGTGCATTTCTTCTAAAACCATATATCTTATTAATTTTAATACATTTTTCAGTGTAATCAGTCACAATACAATGGAAAACTCATTGAACATAAAATAATCCATAAGGTGCTATATGGATTTCACTTCTTGAGAGAGAAAACTCATAAGGAGGCTTCTCTTTCAAGCTAACTGTTCCATAAGGCTGAAATCATCAATTTAGAATACGGACAAAAATCAAAGCATGTCTTATTTTACAGACATAGTAATTTGGGGTTAATCCTTGCTCCCACTGAAGTTGACAGTTAACTGTTGCTGACTTCAGCAAGAGCCTAACCAGTGCTGCAGTCTGGGACAATAAAATAGTCTTATAATTGCCCTTACAGAACAATACTCCTGGACTTGGAACATCATTTTGTATTTTCCTTGGACTGATATCCTTCAGCTTTGCAGAGACAGTTAGCTGTGTAAATAATGCCAGATATATGTACTACATTTGAGCATCCTAAAATTTGAGTGACTAATTTTGCATAGGTGTTGGCAAGATCCTAGATCTACAGAAGCTTGTCAGTGCTGCATTCAGAAATAATACTTTTCAAAGGAGTGTTTTTAAGTGAATAGTTTTTCACTTTCAACAAATTACTTCAGTACTGTGAATAACTTTAGCTGGGGGAGCATGTTGGCCTGGGTATGTTTAAGAAAACAACTATATCCCAATCTGACAAGCACATCTGTCTGTGATATATGAATTGTCATTTTTCACATAAAAATTCATCCTATACACAGATTTATATAAAAAGTAATATTAAGAATATAGAATCATAGAATAGCTTGGATTGGAAGGTATCATCAAAGGTCATTGAGTCCAATCGCTGTTAAATGAGCAGGGACATCTTCAACTAGAGCAGGTTGCCCAGAACCACATCCAGCCTGGTCTTGAATGTTTCTACCACCCCTCTGGGCAACTTGTTACAGTCTCTCACCATCCTAATTGAAAACAATTTCTTTCTCGTATCTGGTCTAAATTTCCCCTCTTTAATTAAAACCATCTTTGTCCTACAGCAGCGGGCCCTACTAAAAAGTTTGTCCCCATCTTTCTCATAATCCCTCTATAAGTATGGAAAGGCCACATAAGGTCTCCCTGGGATCTTTTCTCCAGGCTAAACAACTCCCACTCTTTCAGCCTTTCACCCTAGAAGAAGTATTCCATCTCTCTGATCATTTTTGTGGCCATCCTCTGGATCTTTTCCAACAGGTTTATGTCTCTGCTGTGCTGAGGACTCCACAGCTGAATGTGGTACTTCATGGGGGGTCTCATGAGTGCAGAAAACTGGGCAAAATCACCTCCCTTGACCTGCTGGGCATTTTCCTTTGATGCAGCCCAAGATACACTTGGCTTTCCTGGCTGCAAGAGTACACTGTTGGCTCATGTTCAGCTTTGTATCCACCAGTATGCCCAAATCCTTCACTTCATCTCCACATGTTTTGTTCCACAATATGAACTGAACTCAAGATAATATTCGACCAAATCATGGTCACTTACTATACACACACTTTTATTACTGATATCTTCAGCTATTGATAGCATAGGTCAATGCATTTAATCCCGTATAATCAAATTCTTGGTACCATTCCCATCTCTAACAATTTACCAAAAGTTTCTTTCTGAAAAGTCTCACATTGGCCTTTTAGATTTGAAATTTTTATATTGGTCTCAATAAATGCTATGTCTTCACATATACTTTACCTCAGACCATAGTTTAGTCTGAAAATCTATGACCAGAAGTCAAGATGGATAACTTTGAACATATGTTGGACTAATGTTTTATTTAAAGCTTGCAAACATTATGCATTACTTGACTGTGTGTTTATTTCCAATACCCTTTGGATTCACATTTAAATTCTGCAGAATTTCTGAAGCATAGTTGTTTTTTTTTAATTTAAATCGCATTTTACTTAAATGAAATTTGCCTCTCGGGAACAGCACGTTGTCCAAAACAACAATGACCTTAAATTATTGCTTAACGCAAAATGTGGTTTGTTAAAGTAATAAATCACTTTGAGAAGTAAGAATTATGCTTTTTGACCTGAAAGAAAGTGCAAATGTCACCAGAATATTTGGATACATTCTTCTTCCAAAAGTTCTCTGAGGAAAAATTTCACATATGAAACTCACAACTCTTCCACAGATTTAAAAGTATTTATTGCACCTTCTCTATGCTACCACATGTAATCCCTTTTAAAGTGGATACTGTAGGATATTTCAGAATAATTATTTCTGAAATTTCTTTTTATTACATTTTTTATGAACTCTGGGCTACTTTCTCTTTCTACTTTTAGTAATGTTCAATAAAGACTCACTGACAATGAAACATTTTTATTGTCATAATATAATGATACTGCTGCACTGAAGAACTTTCAACACCATTTAGTTTAAAACTGGCAAGCCAGAATGAGTTCTGTTTTAAAGTCGTCGTTGGCTTCTTGGTAAAAATTGAAGGTTATGAAATTAAGGTGTTTTGAAAGAAAAAGATTTGGGGAAAAAAAGTAAGATTTATCTCTTTCTACAAGATTTAGAATACCATCGAATATTCAGATAATATGTAAAACTATGGTCCAGTACTGTGGTCCAATACTATGACAATGATCCAGAAAAAAATTTCTCATAGATTTCCTATTCACATAGGTAATCTCTTAGAAGTGAAATATAACTGAAGTTAGTTACAAGAAAACTCGGTAGAAAGCTAGTTTTATTTTTATTAGAAAACTGAACTGTCACTTCATTCCTATTCAATAAGTGTAGAAACTATTTGCATTTTTTCCTATATACTTTAGGTTAAAAAAAAAAAAAACAAAGAAAAAAACTTCTTATCTCTCTCTTTTTTTTTTTTATCTTCTCTTCCCTTTTGTCTTCTATTTTTTTTTTTTTTTTCATCTTGCACTTTGGGGTTCTGTAAAAATACTGAGCAATTTGTACATGAAATCTTTGCATGTTTTTCTTTCTCTATAAAGGGAAATGTACTTTTCAACCTGAGAAGTTCATAAAAAATTTTATAGAAGGCATTTTACAGGATCAAGCTCTAAGCTTCTTTTAAGGAAGAAAAAATTCAAGAAACTTCGGGCAGTCTTCCAGTTCAAGCTAATTTCTTATGCTGTGGTTCAACAAGAGCAACAGTCTAAGAAAGTAACCAATAAACCCTTCCTCACATGAATGAGACTCAGCAAGTCATAAGCACAGGGATCTTCCATGCTGCAGTTTTTATTACACAGCAGAACCTTTTGAGAATACTTAAGTCATTAAAATTCTCAACTGCAGGCAGCACCACTGACAGCAGCACTTTTCAATGCTTACAGCGTTATTCACCAGAACCAGGGATCACCAGCTTGCAGTATAACTTGGCTACAATGCACATGTGATGAAACCTCCTGGGAACCCCATAGCCTGATCTACCTGGCAGTCCAAAAGGGTCCTTGTCCATCCCTTCCTAAGAGGACATGTGTACAGGAAGTCCCCAACAGCTGAATGCCAGACAAGCACAAGCCCATCACTATTCCAACTCACCACAGGCTATCACCTCTGCCCTGGAGGCTCTGGAGCACTATGAGCAGTGCAGGTGAAGTTTACAGAATTTTACTGTGTTTGAAGCAGAAAATTAAGGTCAAAGTTTGTCCTTATATCTAGGCACAGCATGCAGCTAGGCACAATAGCAGAAGATTTCATTTCAGTGTATTTCAGATCCTAAAATACTGCTTTTCTGAATACAGAAAGTCCACTGTAGGCCACAGAAGCTCACAAGGATCTTAAGTTCAATATATTGACAAGATTTTGTCTTTTATAAACAAGTTTTGGCTAGAAATAAATATGCTGAAAAATAATTTAAATAGTTTTCATTTCTCACTTTTGAATGCAAGGAATTTTCCCAACATATTTCCGAAACTCTGACAGTAGCCTGTATAAACAAAAATGGTTTTCTTATCTATTAGCATTTACAGAGAGTTGAACACTGGAGAGTTTGTTTTTAAAGGTAGGTATGCCTTATATGCCCAGAATATATTAAAAAAAAAAAAAAAAACAAATCAAAACAAAAACCATTAGAAAACTCCACAAAATTCTCACAAATAAGTTTGATCATGTATCATTTGAATTCTATATTGATTTAAAAATAGTTTAAATTATCTATAGATACCAAGCATTATTTTAGAGAAAGGTTTCTTTCTATTGCTGAGAGACCTCAAAAATTCTGTTAGAATTTATCTCTTTCAACTAGGGTTGCTTCCTTAAAAAATAGAAATGATAGCTAAAAACCACCAAGTTATCTTTTTTTTCTTTTTTTATCTGGAGGGCAATGAAAGGTACCTGCATTATATGTTTCCTAAAATGACCTTATATTTCCATTTCAAAATCATTCCTTAACTCACCAGTGCAGTGCAAAATATAAATATTATAGTCCTGTGTGCTCCTAGAGTGGCTTCATATTACTTCATTGATGTTCAGGTTTTAAAAATTAAGTAGTTTTAAATATTACCATTAATTCAAAATCGCTGGGTTTACTTCTGAGTTATTTACAACTTGGTGATAACCTGATACATAACTTTATAAAGTAGTTTTATAATTTCTTAAAACAATTTCAACTAATCAAAATACTACTTTTATCAGATACATTACAAATAGGTTTGTCATCTGCATTTCTGGCAAAGGAAACTTTCGAACTTCACACATCCGTTGTCTAGTTCATCCAACAACTGAAAGTGAATAGAGCTGCTACCTCTCTTTATAGTGTGTGTGTGCCTGTGTGTAGATTAAAAATTCCCACCAAAAATGTGTACACTTTTCAGTCAAACATTCAGGGTTGAAATGTCCTTGCAGCTAACAAAAGTTGAATTGAGAGATATTGCAATCCCAGTCTTGATATTTTTCTCCTCAGGCTGCAAGTATTGGGAGAATCTACACTCAGTTCCAGAGAAAAACCCCACATGTTGGAACTCTTACTTCCAGCTCTGGTTTTGTCAAAATATGCATGGACAGTTATTTTCTTCTCCCTGAGAATTGCTGACAAAATATAAGCCGTATTTAACCAGTGATACTGGAGCTACATTTTCTTTGGCTAGCATTATGCCAACCTACCCATGAGCCAACCACCTCAAAATAGGCTATGAAGTACAAGCAAAGATAAACTATGTCATCTGTAATTTTAACCAGTGTTTCACTACCTCATCAGAGGTCTGCCTGCCTTCTTAAGCATAGTTTCTTTTAAGTGAGAAAAACTTTCCAACTTCAATCTCTTTCCTTGAGATTGCATACCTCTATTAAACAAGTGTTCACAATTTTCTCCCTTGCCTCCCTACAAACCCCAGTTCATTGTCTGTATTCTGCTACCGTCATATTTGTTTTCCCTTCAGTCTCTCACTCCATCCCAATGTGTGCCCTCTATTCCTCACTTTGTGCCAAGCCCCAGCTGAGATGGACTCAGCTCTCTCAGCTGTGCTTTCTCAGAGAGACAGTAGAAACTCTCACCCTTCAACTCCCCCCAGCACTCACCCAAGTGTACCTGCTGCTCCAGAACTCGCACTGGGAGGCAGAAAGCATGACAGCTTTGTTTTCTAGTTAAGGTTGTGTAATAGGTATCAGAGGGCTTTGTTTCTGTCTCAGGAGAAACTGAGCAGATATTTTTCCTCAAGACTGAAATCCAAAAAGCACTCTGCTGGGCAGCTGAGCAGCACTGGGTCCAGATTACAGCCTAGGGTGATACTAGGATTTATTATTCATAGGGGGAAGGGTCTGTAAGTCCATGAAAGGCAGCACTAGTTACTGGATATACTGCCTAATAGCCAAGGTAAAAGGTCATTTATGGGTCTGTAGCCTATAAAGCTTACTAAGGGTTCCCCACACTGGATGTTATTTGCACGACTGCTGTATCCTGCAGTCATTAACGTGGGCCATTGTGCTGGATGCTACACAAACACAGACCCAGAAGATGAATCCTGCCTTAAAGTTACCCCTAGGGAAAGCCATGAAGGAAGGGGGAGACTCATTAACTCCACACAACACGGAAACCAGTGCACTATATTCTTCAGCATAGTATGGCAGTCCTCTCACCTGCTTAAATAGTTCTGGAAGGAAATGTAGCACAGAAAGGTCTTGTCCTCAAAAAAGTATAGTCATGATTTGTAATGGAAGAAAGTGTTTTCTGACCATGTCCACTATAGCATGTATTCATACAGTGCCAGCCAGTGTTACTTGAAAATGTGTATCTCCCCAGATCTGAACCCCTCCCACTTTTCAGCCAATGTGTATAGCTTGTTTTAAAGTACTAGTAACTAAAACAGCATGTTCCTTTTTGGTTGGCAGCACAAATCTAGACGCCCATCCAAGCATGAGTGTGGGCATGGACCCAGCACAGCCCAAGTATTTGTTTAGAATTCATCATGGGGACTGACACAAACACACATCAGCTCCCAGCAGCACCTGCTCTAAGGCATTAAAACCACTTTAAATGGGGAAGGAAGAACAGCAATAGCACAAGATTTATCTTTTGATTTTGTTTATTGCAGCAGCAACAAAAAATGTTTCAGCTAAAAGTAGGGGTTTATTAATCTCACATTTTGCCTAGAAATAATGGTCCAAGAAGATAGATTCAGTTGCACAGGTCTGCACTAGCTTAATTTTAAATACGATGTTTTAACACTAGACATTGGATACAAAATGAGCTTCAAAACAGGTAAATATTGAAAAAGGAGTTGGAACAGTAACTGGAGATCACATTGCTTTTTCAGTCTCCATTTCTTCATATCTTTCTACATAATGATTTTGAAACACTTAACCAAGTTGTCTGTTGAATATATTTATGCTTTTGGTAATTTATCCCACATGTTCCACGCTATTTACTTTAAAATCTTTGCATGCAATCTCCTCTTGTTTTCAATTCCATCTTTTTTAAATTATGCTCTCTTTTATTTTCCTTGTCTGGATTAAGTTCATCCTATTCCCTTTAAGAACACTAAAACCTCTTTATCTTTTTTTTTTCTTTTTTTTATTTTCGCTGTACGATCTCATTCTCTATGATGTATTCTTTGACTTGCAGGCCATGTTCCTCTCTCTTCCCTCAGGCTTACAAGAAAAGTTATTTACATTTTGCTCAACTCAGCTTTCTGAAATTTCAATGGCACATCAAAAAAATCAGTATTTGCAGGAGTCCTTTCCCTTCCATTATGGTGGTGCTCATAGGTATGAAGGAAAGAATTTTTACAGTGAGGACGGTGAAACACTGCCATAGGTTGCCCAGGGAAGTGGTGTACGCGCCATCCCTGGAGACATTCAAGGCCAGGCTGGACTTGATTCTGGACAACCTGATCTAGTTGAAGATGTCCCTGCTCATTGCAGGGAGATTGGACCAGATGACCTTTGAAGGTCCCTTCGAACCCAAAATATGCTATGATTCTACAATAAGTATGGTGCTGGTAGAGCCTGCTCTCAAGGCAAGCTCACATCTATCTATCTGTATTCATGCAGGCAGGACTTCCCAGAGACCTATCTTTCTCTATCACAGTTTGGGTTTTCACTGAAGTGCTCTTCTGTACAGACAGAAACCCTGCTTTTGTCAAAAGGAGGTACAAACAAGGGCAGTGCCAAGCTCTCCTGATACTAAAGTATGAAAGACTTGAATATGAGGATTAGGTCATGTCAAAGTCTATGATTCTATGTTTTTGTCTTGTAATGGGAAACAGATTTTCAGAATGTCCCAATGGACAATTCAGGCCTATGCACAAACCCAGAGTCTATGTATACCTGACCTAGCAATTATAAAAAGAGTGTTCATTAATCCCTGATTCCTGGAAAAAGTTTTTCCAGTCCTTGTATTGTCAGTCCACCAACAGTTGTCTGCCTGTCTTCCTCTCTTCCCCTCTCCACACAAATCTTGAACCCCCCTAGAGAAATTAGTTTTGCTGTTAAGATATCTGGATAGTTATTGCTCAAATGCCTTAAAAATGTTAGGACAGAGCAGCAGCAAAAATGTAAGGCAAAGTTCATTTAAGTTCAGTACGACTGATTTATACCAGCTAAGATCTGTGTACTTCTAAAAAATATCTAAACTGTCACCTTCAGTTGGCCTTTAAATAATCAACTATTCCTCTCTAGCAGAAAATCTCTATTGTAGACCATTAGCTGCCAGTAAACTGCTTACTCTTGCTCCAGGATAACTGGACTGATAGATGCAAATTAGATCAGAAGGGATAAAATTCTGGCATACAAGCTTTTTCTTACTGAGGTCAGGCATGCCAGAGTTTTACCAGTAATCTCAGTTCAGTTCCCAGCAGAACTAGAAAATTGTTCATTAAGACTTGTCATGGTAGATTGGATGTGACACTCTAGTTGGCAGACTTGCCAAGAAGGCTACAACTGTAATGGATCAGTCTAAATGAATTTTTCTTTCCCTGGTTTCCTATGTTAAGATGGGAACAACTGATTAAATAGTATTAAGACCATTACCACCTACCACAAGGATCCTACCGTCATTTGTTTTAAAACTATACTGCAGAACTGAACTTGGCCTTCCGAACAGCAAGTTAAAAAACTGCATGTGCCCACAGTACATGTGAAAAATCATGTTAGATGGTGAATAGTATTTTCTATTTCCAGAGATATCTTTCTTCCAGAAGAGCCAGGCAGTCTCATTCCTGTCATTCGTGCAGTATCTTTTGCTACTTCTAAGTTTGGAATTTAGAAATAAAATAAACCTCACAGATTCTTTTGGATATCATCGTATCCTTGTTGTCCCACAAGATAACACTGATTGCTCAATGTCAATGTGATTTCAGAAGCTTTATCATGGTGTAGGAGAATGAATAAAGTTTTTCAGAAGTCACGGCAAGCTGTTTTAGTCATTGTCATCTGCTTGTATCAAAACTACATTAAAAACTTAATGTATATTATTTACCTGGTATGATTAAAACAAGGCCTCAGTAAAAGGAATTTCAGTGAACTTGGAAAGACTGAAAACATGTGAATTGAATTACTTAAATTCATTAGAAGTGTAATAATTTTGTCCATAAAGCAGAAAATTTTGTCCAGACTTGCAACTGCTGCCAGATTTCTTCAAAATTTGTAATGTGAAAAATTAGTTTCTTTGCAGAAAACATTAACATAATGGATGTAAATCTATAAACATTTCATTGTAGATATCTGAAGTGAAATTAATGTCTACGGTCTAATTTCTACAATGAAATCCATCTTGTTTCAAGAGAAAAATCAGGGACTCTGTTCATTGATGCGAGTATTGTTAAAGATGGACTAAAATGGCTTGTGAGAAAAAACTACTTGTCTAGAGGCAAACATTGCCTAGACCAATATGTGAATAGCACCTACTCCAACACAATTCAGACATAACAGTAAGACACAGTAAGTTTCAGAGCTATGCTCAAAGTCGGCTGAAGGAAAAAAGAGGGGTAAATTTTACTTGGGCCTGGAAGGTTAAATCTTTTATGTTTTCACTTATTTTTTTCATTTTAAGGCTGTTATCTGGGTTGTTGATGTGGCGCATCTCTTAAACATTTATTCCTGTGTTCTTACCAACTGAAAGAAATGGAGATAGAAGAGTGTCTGTGGGTCAAGAGGGGTGACAGTACTCAATGTCAATAAAACCAGAAATGTTTCTTTTGGAAGAATAAGATTAGGAGGAAGGTTGCGTCTTCATTACTGCCACAAGTGAAGTGTGCTAGCCGGTTTCAGAACTTTCCTGCTGAGCACCTGCTGCTTATATTTCATGTGTTCCTTTTTTCTCTCTGTGCTGTTGGGTGTTTTTTGGCACAGTGAATGTGGGTTGCACCTTTTCTGCACAAAATAAATCCTGAATTTTTTTAGATACAAGTACTATGTGGCATGCCCATATCATCCAGCTTGTAGCAGTAAAGAAACTGCTGGAAAGTGCCAGTCCAGGTCAGATCACCTTCCATAGCTCAACAGTGAACCTTGCCAGTACAGGTGCTGGATCCCAGAGGAGTCCTGGAGGCACCCACCTGACACAGCTATACAGTTTATGAGTCTGCTCAGTTCCCAGCCTGAGCTTGATCTGTGTGATGCCACTCAGGGAATTTCTCTGACAAAGTCAGACAGCTTGCAAAGTAAAGTGACTGAAAGCAGAAGACTTTCAAGCATTTTAAAAGCAAGACCACACTGAGACAGCACTTTCTTAAGCAGAACCTTCCACAGCTTGTTCCCCTGACTTAGAGAAGGTGCACAGAAGCTGAATGCTGTCATTCAACAAACTCAAAAAAAAAAGTAAAAATTACACTTTGGTGTAATTTGGAAAAGCTCCAAGATCGAAGAAATGAAAAAAAGTCACATAAAAGAGATATTGAACTACTATTTCACCTTTTTTTCTCCCTAATCTTTCTGTCAGTTCAGCATTTAAATTGGACAAAAGTATTAGTATTAACTCAGTGTTTATATTGGATTAAAACATTCCTGACTTTTACAGAGTCCAAGGTAAATATTTTAAACAGGCCGTTATCAGAACCGATTTTCTTGATGGCATTGCTATTTGTACATCTTTTTTTCTACTGGCCAAAACATATCTGAATACCTAATCCATCCAGGGAGGAACAAACCATTCTTTAAATCTGTATCAAGGTAAATATTACCTTTTTGAGGGTATTGTAGGATAGTTTCCTGTGCCTGTGTGGTAGCATAATTCAGAAGGAACTCCAGGTTTAACTGACAGCTTGAGGAAGAGACAGACCTTTTATTTTGTTTGATTGCACTTGTTAAAGTGGATTGCATTCAGTCATGGATTAGTTTCAAATTACATGGTCTAGGGTGAGACATCCCTTCCCATGGCAAGGGGGTTGGAACTAGATGATCTTAAGGTCTTTTCCAACCCTAACTATTTTATGATTCTATGATTGACATTTCTTCACAAAAAGAGTAATGAAAACTAGAAGGGTCTCTTCCTGAACACATCTTGATACTGAGCTGAACTGCATTAAGGTTGACTTTCAGTGTTCTAGGTAACAATGCACAGAACCTAGTGGAACTATTTTCTGAAAAAATAATAATTTCCATAAATCTAACTGATGCTGTTATTGTTATTGAAGGAATGACCTCATGGAGGGCTGTGAAAAGGAAGCAGACTCACTCTGGTGTCCAGAAGTGAGGCTTTATGTCTTATCTGAAAGATTGTGTTGTCTTCCTTTTCCATACCATATGGGATATTTGGCAAAACATGTCTTTTGCTAAGGCCTCAAAGGGTGAGCATTTAAAGCAGCTCGCAAACCTGCCATTGATCTCCTTACTAGGAGCCTTTGAGGGAGTGAAAGATGTTTGGAAATGTTTCATAAAGCAAAGGTAAGAATCTTTCAGGTTCACCAAGTCCACAGGACGCAGACTGTATGATGTAATCCAGATGTAACTCAGACTGGCACTTTTATATGGAAAGTCTTTTTTTTTTTTTTTTTTTCCTACTGACAGAAAGGAAAAATATTTCCCAGAGAAATCTGAGAATTATTTAGCAGTTTCATTCCACACTTCCCCTCTCCTCCCTCCTCCAATAACTAGTCTGGACTTTATTGTACTGATGTAGTTAGGAAATCCAACAGCTTTAGAAGTACAGAAGTGACCTCAGTAAAAAATGTTAATTAAGATTCCCTCTTATTGGAACTCAGACAGAAGAACTGCACTGGGAGAAGACAGGGGAAGAAACACTTTTCTCCCAATCTACAAATCCTATGCAAGTTCTGGAAACCAGCATCACCTTTATTCAAGAGACATCAGTGGATTTTCCCCCTTCATTGTTTAGGACCTATACTGGAAAATTTGTCTCATGTGCACCCCAAGCGCTTAACATCTGGAGAACAAATAAAGGCAAGGCAAAATATATTTCTATGAAATTTTGAATGCTGTGGTTTTATAGACCAATGTAGTGTTTATAAGGTAGAAGCCAAACCACCCTACAGTTTTCAAGAATTTGCATTTACCAATATCTTCTCATAAACCATATGGTATTATTTCTGTCCTAGCATCCTGGATCATAAACATTTTCATTTAAAAAATTTATAGCACTACTGTCAATATATATATATTTACTTATTGCACTAAATTCAGTGATTACTGTTTTGGTGCTGTTTTGAGACCTCATGCAAGATGGGACTTCAGAGGGCTACATGCCTTGTTAAAATGTCTTTGTACTGTTACTTTGCATTAAATTTGCCAGCAATTTATTATGGATTAAGAAGCACCGTGCCTGGACAAAAGAGTTTATACACTCAATAAGCTACAACATACCAATCTACTTCATAACAAAAAATCAGGAGAACTGGAGGTAAGGGAAAGAGAAAAGAAACCATGAAGAAAAGTTAACTGACTGATTTGGAGACACTATGGCAAAAATAAGTTATCCACTCTTAAAGTCTGCTTTACTGTTTAAGCTCAGATTTACACACAATTTTAGGTGGCTGCCTCTTTTTAGATAACCTTGATTCAAATGGTAATTAGAAAAGACAGATAAATTTTATGTACAGAGTTAAGGCTGAAACCTTAACCACAGGTATACTGATCTCAGTGAATCTGGGGGAAAAGTTCTTCTTCACTAATTTCAGTGGGAAATAACATGAAATAAATGCAAAACAAAAAAACTTGGTATAGAGATGTTATCAATGGAGTCTGTCACAACAAGCAGAAATTATGGGACAAACAGAAATGGAAGAAAATGAAAAAAGTATCTCAGCAGGGCAAAAAGACACCAAGAGCTGTCAAAGAAAGATGATAGGGAGGAAACTGGTGAGAGCAGTAATGAAGACAAGGAAGAGGTGAAAGTAATGGAAGTGTTTGGTCTTTGCCTTGGAGAATTTAAGCAAGTAGTTTAACATCAAGCAGAAATATTTGGAAGGCAGGGCATAGTGTAAAAGAAGAGACATATCTGGAGAGACAAATTTGTGTATGTCCTGGGTTGAGCAGCAGCAGTCATTTTTCTCCTTCTTAGGAGCTAGTACAGAGCTATGTTTTGATCTTTTTGGCCTGGGAACAGTGGTGATAACACCGATGTTTTCAGTTGCTGCTCGAATGTTTGGTCTGGCCAAGGATTTTCTGAGCCTCATGCTCTGCCAGGGAGGAGGGGAGGCTGGGAGGAAGCAGAGACAGGACACCTGACCCAAACTAGCCAAAGAGGTATTCCATACCATAGCACGTCATGCCCAGGATGTAACTTGGAGTTACCCCGGAAGGGCTGGTGGGACTGCAGGGTTGGACGAGGTATTGGTCGGTGCTCGGCTGGGGGGAGTGGGGTGAGTTATTGGACGGCTGGTATTGAGGTGTTGTATTCTTCTTTCCTCTTGTTATTTCCTTTAGCACTATTATTATTGGTGGTAGCAGTAGTGATTTGTGTTATACCTTAGTTACTGGGCTGTTCTTATCTCAACCCATGGGAGTTGCATTCTTTTTTTTGATTCTCCTCTCCGCCCCTCCAGGAGCAGGGGGAGGGCAAGAAGGGGGGGAGTGAGTGGACGAGGTTTGTGGTTGGGTTTAAACCAAGACAGTGTTATATACTTGAAGACATTATTTGGAATGAGATTATTCAACAGAAGGAGATTAAGTGTTCAAAATCCTTTGTATTTTGAATACACTTTCAATCTAGTATTCAATTATGAGGAGATAATTTTCATGTTTTGAAGTGTGCTATTGAAATAAAATACAATTAAAATAAAGTTGGTCCACAAATGTACACTTTACTAGAAGGCTATTACCACCATTTTGATGTTTAATTTTTCAAAAAAAAGAAATTTAAAATAGACCATTTTTCCCAAAAGAAATTTTAGAATTTATCAGTCATTTCTCTTTAAACCGTGAGTCTTAAAAAACCCCACAAAACAACAAAACAAAATGTTCTAGGAGTGACTCTTCGTTGCCATGTATATTGCATTCAAAAATGAACAAATATTCTCAGCTTGCACCACGATATACATGATTACAAAAAATACTGACAAATAGAGAATGAAGTTTATTGTTTAATGGGGGCTGCCTAAAGAATCTTGTTTAATAATGTGCATTCCTCTCCTGTATTATAAATATTTTATATTTGTCACGGACAATATTTTTGTTGTCAGTGAACAATAGTGATCACTATGTACAACTTTTCATGCAGTCAGAATTATTTTTACAATCGTAACTTATGCTTGGGTGCTTTTACCAACCATCTAAGCCATGTGTCCCCCACTGTCGTGGGTTGTTACATAGAAAAATATTCTTCAGTAATGAGGGCAAATGCTGCAAGCATTGTCCTTCCCAGTCTTGTAGAAAAGAGAAAGGGGGAAAGCCTTGCTATTGCAGGAATTCTTTACCTGTGACAGCAGCACTACACGTAGTCCAGTAGACCAGGCACAGCAGTAGCCTTTTAGATATAAAGAACAAAGTGTTACTCAGCTATCTAATCAACTGCTCTTTTTCAGCACACAAGAAAATAAGGAATTCTTTGTGACCTTAACTGTCTTTTTGTAAACTGAAGAATGCCATGTCTGATTTTGTTCTAGAATAAAAGCCATAAAGAAGCAGTTAAAGTGGTGTCACACTGCATATTTCTTTCCTGATAAAAACAATCTACCATGCTACCTGACATGGAGTCGCTTTAATGCATATCGTACTTGGATGTGGGCATGTTTATAACATAGCAGTAGACACCAAGCTTGAAAAGTGTCAGCTGCCAGAAATTTAATGTTATTTCACAAAGAGAGGTAATCTCTTTCCTTAGATTAATGGATAATAAGAAAGAACAGTTGAGTTCTCAGGCTGAGAGTCACTGGTTTACACAGATGTACTGTACTACTGGTTCATAACCCACTTTTTTTTAGTACTGTATGTGAGGTACATATTGACAAAGACAGTTCATTTGTAGGGCTTAATTTTATGTTTTTATATGCAGAGGTTTTTGAGACTCAGCAAGAGTTTTAGCAGTTTAAATTTGTATGACATATAAAGAATAGTGTACATTAAATACATCCTCAAGGGCAGACAGACACGTGCTCAATATCCTTACATGCTACAGGTTTTTTGAATTTCTAAGCTGTCTTCCTGTTCATATTTTCTTTTCTTTTTTTTCTTTTCACTGGTTGTATCATTTGATGGAAAAAAAAAAAAAAACAAACACAACAGTACTTTGGCAGCAATGTATGATTTCAGAAGAAGCATATATAAATTCTGCCTTCATTTTTACTAGTAGAGACCTAAGAAGAGAATTATTCACAGAGATGCAGCTTGGCTGTGTTCCCATGGCTGTTTTTTCCTTCACCATAGGAGTTCTTTTATTTTCAGGTCTTCTGTCAGAGTCTAAGGAATAATCAGTCAGTGGTCTATGGAATATGGATTTTGTAGTCTTAGTTGATTCCTATATGAAAAGAGTCAATGTCACAAGGGAATCATCCTACCTTTGATATTATTGGCCAAACATAATAATGCTGAATTTTATGTTGATAAACGGATATGGAAAAATAAGCTCCAATTCATTTCACTGGTTATAAGACTAAAGGTGTATCAGGAGAGAAATATGATGAGACTTGCATAGCTGCTGGCTTTCCTTAGTTTTTCTTGGGGCTAGATAATGAATTTCATGTGCAAAGTGGGCACTTACTTTCCTTCAGAACTAATTTGACTTTTCAAAAATCTCCTTCTGATCTAATGTAGATTCAGTGATGGCATTGACTTCAGAACAGACTAAGGACTACATCAAGACAAGCCTTATGGGTAGAGATAATATAATTTATCAGAAAGTTACTGTAGCTGGAAAATCATTCAAACTCTCAAGCACACAAGGCTTTGTTGGGTCACTAACTTGTTTTATCAGGTATCTTTGCAGTAACAGAACTTAATCACACAATTAATCCAGTTTTTTTCAGATGCCAAGATATTAGCTCTTTTAAAGGAACCACAGTGCCAAATTAATCTATTACAAAGTAGAAAAAACTTTTGTATACAAAAAACATTTTCTGATTGTTTTCCAGAAGTTTGCATACCCCTTCACAATTCTTTGCACAAGATCCAAACTTGAATTTCAGTGACATTACTCATTAGTATGTTAATTTTTTCAAAAGTCTTCTAAAAACTCAAGGATTGATACAAACACAGTTGTTTTAAACAAACAAACAAAAATAGTGCAGAATTATCCATATGATAATTACCCAATTATCTTAGAGACAGGAATTTGATATCCAGGACTACCCAGTGAGTATGTTAAGCAATATGCTGTGAAAAAGAATATTATTGAGGCATACAGTACAAGCCAGAACTGAGCCTAATCATATTCAACTCTCAAGTTTAAAAAACAAGAGCAAAAAAAATAACACATCTAAAGCTGATTTTCCTTTAAAGAAAGTGCACTAACTCTTTAAGGTCATGAGAACAGTTAGATACGATCAGAGCTGGGATAAAACTGTGTAAAAGCCTGAAAACTACCTGAAAATTATTTTAGTAGGATTTTCTTTTTTTTTTTTTTTTTTTTATATGCACATTGCTTTTAAAAATATTTGTTTAAGAAGAGGTATACTCTATTATGACAAAGTCTCTTCAGGCATCTGTCAAAGTAAATTTCAGTCTAATTGTGTTCTAAGCTCTCTCAGTCTCCTAGCAATCAGGGTATGGGTGAGGAGGATTTTAATAACAATGCAGGTTCAACAGCGCATATGCGGTTAGTGGATTTGAGATTGTTTCGATATACATCAGGAAGCTGAAAAGTATCGTGCAAAGGTCTAACAGAATAAGCATGTCAGGGATGTCAGAATGAAGCACTTTACAACTCCACTTACATTAATTTTCTGTAATTAAAAGGAAAGAGATCAGAACTACAAGTTAAGGAGTTCATTTCTTTATCTAAAGGTATTTAAATTTAGAGCTCCCTTATCTCACTAAAAAAAAGTTTTAGCCTACATTCAGAGGTACTTAAAGCAACTTTTTTTTTTCTTCTCAAAAACTGTATTAAGAAAGCTGTAACTTGACTTAAGCCCTACATTTTGAGATGGCCTTCCTCTCCTGTGATGTTCCAAAATACCTAAAACATTACAATTCTTTGCATAGCTTTTCATTCACATTTCTACACTTTGTTCCTGAATGTGAGTTATGGGATCCACCCATCATGTAATGTTAGACATCTAAACTGCAGTTGTGAGATAGTCTCATGCAGACCAAGGCAAATAGAGAAGTACAAATAATTCTGCAGTGGATTTCCCTGATGTAGTAGATATCTCTGTCAAAATGAGATTAATTGTACTCAACGAAAGCCCACTTTTCTCCACTCTGATTATAGGAGGAATCCCCAAATCTAGCTCAAATATAAGTATCTATACTGGGGAACATTAACCTTGATGTGTATGAAAGTCTGTGTTCTTTTTTAGAATTAACCTCAGCAGGTCAGTATGGTGAAAACAAAGCATCTGGGGACACATCCTCATCACTCTAGAAATGACTGAGAAAACAAACGCAAGCAAAGGAAAAAGTCAGTAAAGAAGCCGTAAACACATAAGCAACTTTTCTGTGTGCTTATGAATGACCTGGAAGACAAAGTGAAAGCATGTATGTTGGCTTGTGTTTCTTTATATGGAGATGGCATTGGAAAGAATGGAGTAAGTACAGTGAAATCCTTAAATCACTGTGGTTGATGTCAGTCATTCCAGTGGATTTGGCAATATTGCTTGGAAATTTATTAAGTGGCACTTAGCTTTCCATACTGATATATTGCCTCAGCTAACCAGAGCCACCTCATACCAGTTTAATTAGAAAGCTAATGCATCTCATACTGAGATGGCTTACAAGTCTTTTTTGTGAAAGTACAAGGCAGAAAATACAGAGAACTGCGTTCACGTCGATCACACAGAAGTGAAAATATCTCACTTCTGTTGATCCAAAGATTCAAATCTTCCTGCAATTTAAACATTTGGCAACAAATGTTTAACAACAGACATCTTTGAATCTCTTGGAGATTAGCTAAGGGGGAGTAGTGACAAGAGAGGGGAGGTTTTATGACATATCTTGCATGGTGCAACAGCATTCATGTTCTCAGACATTCTGGACTTCACACAGACAGCTCTGAAATGCAGACCAAACAAAATACTGACTGGCCAGAAGACAGGAAGGTTTTCCTTTCACACAGTCACGAAGAAAAGTCCCAGAAAGCCTATGAAAGAGGAGACAATTAATAGGAAATTCCACTGAAATTTCAGCAGCTAAGTGACAACAATGTGAAGTGAAACACGAACCAATACATTTATAAATGTCAAGGGATTCTATAGTTGTGTTACAAATAAAATACAGACTAGAGACAATGTGGGCCCTCTCTGGAAGCTATCAGGAGAACTGGCTACCCTGAAGAAGGCTGAGGCTCTTAATGACTTCTTTGCCTCAGTCTTCACTGGCAAATGTTCTGACCACACCACCCAAGTCTTGGAAGGCAGACGCAGGGACTGTGAGAACGAAGACCTTGGACCCACTGTAGGAGACAATCTGGTTTGAGACCATCTTAAGAACCTGAATGTGCACAAGTCCATGGGACCTGATGAAATCCATCCGCGGGTCCTGAAGGAGCTGGCAAATGAAGTTGCTAAGCCACTGTCCATCATATTTGAAAAATCATGGCAGTCAGGTGAAGTTCCCGATGACTGGAAAAAGGGAAATATAACCCCCATTTTCAAGAAGGGGAAAATGTGATGACCAGGGAACTACGGACCAGTCAGTCTCACCTCTGTGCCAGGCAAAATCTTAGAGCAGATACTCCTTGAAGGCATGTTAAGGTACATGAAAAACAACAAGGTGCTTGGTGACAGCCAGCATGGCTTCAGTAAGGGGAAATCCTGCCTGACCAATTTGGTGGCCTTCTATGATGGGGCTCCAGAACTGATGGACAGGGTTAGAGCAGTTGATGTCATCTACCTGGACTTGTGCAAAGCATTCAACACTGTCCTGCACAACATCCTTGTGCCTAAATTGGAGAGACGTCAATTTGATAGATGGACCACTTGGTGGATAAAGAACTGGCTGGATGGTCTCACGCAAAGAGTTGCGGTCAATGGCTCAAGGTCCGGCTGGAGACCAGTAACAAGTGGTGTCCCACAGGGATCGGTGTTGGGACCGGTCTTGTTTAACATCTTTGTCGCTGACATGGACAGTGGGATTGAGTGCACCCTCAGCAAGTTTGCCAATGACACCAAGCTGTGTGGTTTGATTGATACACTGAAGGGAAGGAATGCATCCAGAGGGACCTCGACACACTTGTGAGGTGGGCTGATGCTAATCTCATGAAGTTTAATCATGCCAAGTGCAAGGTCCAACACCTGGGTCGGAGCAATCCCAGGCACAGCTACAGATTGGGCAGAGAAGAGATTCGGAGCAGCCCTGCGGAGAAGGACTTGGGGGTGTTGGTGATGAGAAAATGAACATGAGCTTGCTTCAGTGTGTGCTCGCAGCCCAGAAAGCCAACCGTATCCTGGGCTGCATCAAAAGGATCGTGACCAACAGGTCGAAGGAGTGATCCTGCCCCTCTACTCTGCTCTCGTGAGACCTCACCTGGAGTATTGTGTGGCGGGGGGTTGGAACTAGGTTATCTTAAGGCCCTTTCCAACCCTAACTATTCTATTATTCTACTATTATAAACTCATATGGTTTCCATGTGGTTTTAATACAAAACTCATTGAAATGCGAATTTAAAATGTTGATTTGAAAATAGTAAATATTTGAATAATTAAGTTATAATTAATATGAAATTAATTCAAAATAATGTGCAAGAAGAATCTTTTCCACAGCAAACCTGTATAACATTTGCCCATAAGAATATCCAGTTGAATTTTCCCACTGAATTTACCTGTTCTATCTCTAGACTTGGGGGACTGGTCATTGGCAGCAATGCCCACTATGCAAATATTTACTCGGATGATCTTTATTTGAGGCAGAAATAGTATTGTGCTGAGAAAATACACTGCAAGTGATTACTCTGCATGTGGCCTATGGAGCTGCTAGTCTTTGTTTTTAATGGCACCTTACCTTAATGTTTTGATCTAAGGAAGAAAATGGAAGCAAATCAGTGGAACAAACCCAAAATACTTGTGCCTTTGGGAGGGAAATCAGTATTACACCACTTAAGTGTTTTGGGATTTAAACATCTCCTTGAGGCATTTGCCTGAAAATGTAATGTGGATTTCCATGACTTCAATTTTTCCATAATTATTTTCCCTCCCTTCATATAAGTGGATGTTTTTCTGTTAAAAGTCTATAGCAGATGGCTAAAAATCATATTCTGGACATGGCATTCTCAGTTATCTCTGCAAACCCTAGTAGTCACCACTGGCTATTTGTCTCCTAGAGGTATGCACAGACAATACAGTAATGCTTAAAAAAAACCCCAACAAAATAAACAAACAAAACCAAACAAAAACAAACACAAAGAAACAAACAAAAAAAAAAAAAACAAAGAAACAGTGAAAGGACAGAAGATGGAGCAAGTTTTTTTACAAGAATATTGGGGTCGTATTATCCAGAAAGCTACAATGGTCATAGCAGATATATTGCAGTGCTCTGCATTTCTCTGAAAGTGACAAGTTATGAAGTAATTTGAATTTGAACCTCTACTAGAAATGAATGAATGAATATAGACATTTGCAGAGAACTTAAATATATGAGTATGCTAGCAATTCCATTGTGTCTTATGGAGAGGTCCTTGTACTGTGCTGATAAGGTTGCCACATTGCCTTACCCAGGTTTCATCTCCTGTAACTGTCTACAAGCACAGTGTCAAGCCTGAGCTGTTTTCCTAAAAGCCCTTTCAGTACCCAGTGAGGCTTGATTACCAGGGAATAATTATTTCTGTTCATATTTATCACCTATTTTGACACAGGGTCACTTATCCGCTAGACATGTCTCCCCATTTATTGTAGAGTGATGGATACACTTAGATGAAACAGTTAACTTTTAGGTAGCTAAATAAGCTGACATAAACTATGGCAGATGTGTGCATTCTTTTATCTTCTTCCTAAAGGAAGGAATATATAGTGTGACGCATGAATTTTGGACGTATGAAGTATTTTATGAGTTTGTTTTGGCTGGGGATTGTGTTTGCTCAGCTTTGCTTTCAAGTTTCAATAATAGAGGAGAAATTCAAGAAATACCCTTATACAATATTATTATTTCTGCAATATTATTATTTCTGGTCTTTGGGGTGCAGCTTTATTTTTAAGTTAATGTTATGAATATGCACTCAGGACTTTTGAATGCTGGAGGTAACTATAGAAAATCATTTCACAGGTTGTGTTTATGAGCACCAGCAGGCACCAGGATGCCTGATAGAAACGAAAAGAGCACACTTTCATTGTGTTTTTACACCAGTATGTTCCATGTACAAGTAGTGCATTTCACTTGCTAATTAACAGGAAACAAAGAAGTTTTAGAGCTGGGAAAATATAAATAATCTTTACTTTTATTTTACCTGTGACAGGTGATTCATTGCTAGAACAATATATTGAATTCAAAGCAAGTAATTCATGTTGCTGTACATTGCTCTAACAAAGGTTTTACTACATTAAAAGTTCTGCCACACTCAACAGCTGATTTCTGGTTTGGCCAAGGTTTTAGATATATGCTGACTGCTGCTGCTCTCTCAAATAAGGCTGGACTGAGCTTTTATTGTTAAGATCTATACAATATAGTCTTGGAAAGATGGTCTTCTCTGAGCTCAGGGGAAGAGCGTTATGAGCACATTGTGTACTGTGTAACCTTAGCCCACACGGTGTCAAATCCTGCTTAGTTGAGTAAAACCCAGGTGCTATCTCTGTTACTGCTGTTCTGCTGGCCCGCTATAAGTGGCAGGTGATTATATGGGATGTTAAGTGTCAGCACTGCAGGCAGGAACTCAAAGCCAGCCATTACAAGGTCACTTCTCATCACCCATATGTCACAAGCAATGAGCACTGCAATAGCCTCGCTGCTCATACAGCTGCCTAAAGTCATAGGCTGGAAGAACCACGCAGGAAATGTGGAGCTGGGGAGTGTCTTTGGTAGAATAGGGCTGTTTAATTGTCTCTTGCGCAGCAGTGCCTAAATAGATCCCCAAATTAGTGGAGCTTGACAGAGTTAAAAAAAAATAAACAAGAGATGGTGAGGACTTTTTAATCACTGTGAGGGAAGACATTGCCATTCTGATCTCTCATGCAGGAGTGTGTATGTGTGTGGAAGCATAAGCAGCCAGTGAAACAAATCAAAAGGCATGTCACCATATTCTAGCCAGCATTATTTTCCTTAGATGCACGGTCCTATCATCTGTTCCTTGAACTTTACTGATGATCTCATCTAATGAGAATGGCCAGGAGCCTGTGAGGAAGAAGGTTAAACTGTCCAGGAAAACTTTCTTTTAGAAAGAACAAAGAAATCTAACAAATAGTGAAGCCCACCTTTTCAGGCAGAGCTTTCTTGAAGCTCTTTCAGCAAAGGACTGAGGAATACATCCCATTCTTCTCCAGGAATTATGAAGTCTTTGTCTATTTTCAAGTGTTATTAAGCTGTCAGCAGCTGGAGGAAAAAGCAGAATCAAATGCTATATACAAATATCAGTTGTGTGGTTTGCATTTTATTCTCAGAAAACAGCTGTGCATTTGGGAGGTCTTCCATGAGAAACAGAGGCGTCTTTTGTAAGGGGCCAACATTTCCATCGAACGTATCACAGGAGAAACCATGACAGCGCCATTTGAATACATGATTATTTTTATAGAGCTTAAAGTCTAATTTCATTGCTACATGTATATAGCTTAACCTTAGCTGGGTGATGAACAGCTCTTTCCTCCCATAAAAGCTGATGAAAATTGAAGTAATATACAATTTTGTAGAAGTTTTCTTTCAAACTGTTGTCTTTTATTAAGAAAACTGAAAGAAGTCTGACTTTTGCAAAACATAGTCAGCTTAGCTGCAACCGTAATTGAAAATTTGCCCTGTTGGAGAAATTATTGATCTCATTCCTTGGAGACAACTTCCTGATGTGAAGATTTTAACTGTAACTGCCCATTTAGAATAAAGCACAGAATAATGGCAGTTATTCATATTCTTGTCCTGCAGATATAATGCTTTCAGGTATTGCCTAACTACCTGTTTCGCAAACACTACATCTTTAGTGAGTTTTTTGGAAAAAAATCTGCTACTTACACTTCATGTGTGTTGAAAAACTTAAACAAGACATGAATGCAGGTACTGTAGGAGCCATAATTAATGACTGTCTTTACATTGACAGCAGCTATCAGTTTTACCTGTCAGTTTTGCAGTACATTTAATGAGTTTTTTACTGCTCAGGAGATTTTTAGTGCTCATCTTGCTAGGATCTATAAAAAAATGTAGTATCTTGCTAAACATCAAAGGGAAAGGGAACTTTTAGTTGCAGATAGGAACTCTGCCATTTGCATTGGCGTCATGTCAGCTGGTGAATTTTCATCATTGTTGTGATGCTGTGATGTAAATGGCTATTCCAGTTACTTAATATCATGCTGAAATATTCTGAGCACTAATTTTTTCCATGCCCCTAGAAATATCACTCTTCCTTGCCGCTTCAGCAAGTGAATTCAGAAGTAAATTCTTTCTTCATTTACATCTGGAGTGATAATATCTGTGATTGATAGGCAACACAAAGTCAGGTGATTTACCCGAGTCCTCAAGCTTCACCTCTTCAAATGAATGACTTTTGAAGATGATATAACTGTAAATCTTCATTACTCTTTTACAGAGCCATAGATTTCAAATGAGGTTGCTTTGCACTGAGTTTCAGCATACATCTTCAGAACTGTCAATAATTCAATGTCAATGCTTTGTGCTTTCAAACTGTACTTTAATGCTTACCTGGGCAGAGGTAGAGAGATCTCTACAAAGAGGTTTCTGCAACCTGCAAAGTATTGCTAGGCAATCACTGGCACACTGAAACTTCTGCCTGAAACTACCGAATCAAAATGGTGTCCCTGAAGAAGAGATGGATGGGTGGTGCTGCCTCTCCTACATCTTAACCACGGTCTCAGTCACCCACATGAACCTTGAAACCCTCCTTTATCTTGTCATGTTTAAAGTGTTCAAAGATACCAACCAAAGGAATGGTTGGTATCCCAAATGCAGCTTCCCAGTACACATGAAAAGCATACGCAATATACAACTCTATAGCTGTCATTTGAGAACTAAATGTTAACATTGTTGAATTTAATGTTAAAATTGCCATTGAATATTTTGAGATGAGAAATGAGCCCTTTGGGTTTAAAACTAAAAAAAAAAATCTCTCTACTACCTTGGAAGGCAAGGTTTTCATAGGATTCTCCAAAGCACTGATTTAACAGCACCTTAGTACCATAGTAGAGCTTATGTCAGTCAGTGCAGCTGTACAATGACTGCTTTGAGTCAGTTGCCAAGAATTAGCTGGAAATGAAGTGTCACTCAACTAACCGTGTCACTTGCTAGCCCACAAGCCAAAAAAATACTCTGATGCTGTTCACTGAAGGGGAATAATATTCTGCATGCAATTCACATTTTATTCTCTTCCTTGTCACAGCAGCTGGATCTGAATGACATCTTGTTCAATTGTTCTGCACAATTTCTGAACATACAAAGTTCTTTAGCTTTTCTCTGTATGCACCACAATGCCAAGTTTTAGAAAACAAATATTTGGGTGGAGTATGTACAGATGTTGTTAAATTTCAAATAAAGAAAGTGTGTTTTCAACCACAATCAATTCCTAACCATCCAGTTTCATTCAGCTGTCATCTATGGTATGCTTTGATATATTTAACAAGCTGTTTCCATCAAAACCACAATACCTTGGAATATTACCGTTTTTACACTTATCAGCATGTTTAACCTTAATCATTTCTTTTCTGGTAAAAGCAGAACAAGCATACTTTCTTGATGCAGCACAAACTGTGAAAGCTGTGGGCTTTCAGAGCTTCAGAACATGGTGTTTGTTTGTTATCAAGAAAAATGTGTATGTAGAAATTGTGAAAAAGGGGCTGAATGATATATTTAATTTACAGCAGATGCTGCATAAAATTATATTATATTTTCTTAAATAGAAAAGCAAGGGAAATCTTAAATCCAATAATTTGTTTACTTGCCTCATTTAGTAGCTTTGATAATCTTTTTAAGTTCATAGAACATGCTGACATTGCAAACAGCATTTTAGGCACGTAACTATAATCCAGAATTCAATGCTTAGAGTACATCAGACACTTTTCAAAATCTGTGGTTGCTGCTAACAGCTCTTTCCAAAAGCAATAATCTGTTTGTTTTTTTAAAGTTTTATTATTTTTTGTTATGCACATGGAAGTTAATGAGAACCCCCTGGAAAACCTGTGTGAATTTGGTAAGTGCAATCCTTGCAGAAGGCTATAATTTCAGCAGTCTTTTGAATCTGATTAATCACTCTAGAAATAAATACCAACTTGAGCAAACAAACAAAAAGACACAATCAAGTCTTGCCATTCCCTCTGCATCCCATGCTGATTGACAAGGATAAAACAGGAAAGGGAATGGTTAGCACTTATTCCCTTATTAATTTGAATTTCACCAGTGAGGGTGAAATAAAAATAATCAGAGGAAAAAGAAAAATAGAACAGAACTATACCATAATAAAATCTATTGCAGAAAAAAAAACCCAAAACATAGTAGAAAAATCCACCATGTAATAAAATTGAGAAAAAACACTACTATGACAGTTAATAATAGGGAAATAAGAGAACATAAAGAAAAGGATCTGAATGAAAGTAAAATCTTTTCTACAAATTCAGTTACCCATAGAATGGCACTGAAGTCAACAAGATTTCTGAGATTCATTTGCTAACAGCCAGGAGGAAAAGAAGGAAACAAAGATAGTAGCAATTGGGGTAGTTTGTTAATAAATCAAGAATTCAGTATTCACAGGTAATATTTTAACTTAAAAGCTAATATATATATATATAAAATATTTATATATAAATATATATTTTATTTATATATAAATAATTTATATTTAAAATATATACTTATATATTATTATATATTTATATATTATATATTGATATATAAATAATTTATATATAAATATATATATATATAAAAATTACCTCTTTAGCAGAAGTTTGTGAATGCTTAACCTGATTTATGTGAGTTGCAGCAGACCAACCCATTGACCCTGCTAGAATTTTGATTATGAGTAGGAAAACACTCAGTGATTTTAGTGTAGGATAATCGTGAATGCAGAGATACCTTACTGCCTAACTACTACTGGCTTTAGTGGATGTGTTAATTTAAACCCATCCTCTAGAGAATATTCCCCAATATATCAGATTTCCAGTCTGCATACAATAGCAATTGAAAATTTGCATCTCAGGGCTCAGTAAACATGGGACACATTGAAATGGTTTCCAAACAATTTAAATAATCTGCTACTTTGCCTGCTGGATTGCTATCAATATTTGAACTGGAATAAAATGGGAGATGATCGGGAAAATCTAATTTAGTTTCCTCAGTCTAGTCTACTAACCAACCTTCTGTATTTGCCAAATTTAAATAAATAAAGACTTCACTCTATTTAATTTTTGTTTCTCTCTAGCGTACTCCCAAATAGTCATGTTTCTGTCTATTGAAACATAATTTATTTCAACAGATATTAGACCATTGATTCAGAAAATGATGCCTTGGGTGAACAAACAATTAGGAGAAAAACATACAGAGGACTTGGTCCTCAAATGACTAATATACGCATGTGCTGATACTTGGAAAGTATGTATCCTTGCTGTGGGGAAAGTGGGAAATGTGAAAGGTGCAAAATGCTGTCTCTCATCAAAAATCAAAGTGTAACATTACTTATATAATTTGATTTACTTGTGTTTATTTTTGTTCAGTTGTGTTCATGTTATGATAAAGATAATTCTTCTATGACACATTTATTAATTTAATATCAATAGTATAGAATTATTATTACAAATTATTATTAATACTTATGTATACTTTTTGCAGATACAATTTTTCACACTGTAATAAGATAGCTCATGGTCTAGAATATTCAGTTAAAATACGCAAATGGTATTTCTTCTGTTCTGCTGTGGCATCATCTTCTAGAAAAGTACATCGAGCAGATTGTTCAGATAATGTTGACATAGTTGCATCTCAAGTTAATTAATTACTGTCACAGATTATTTTAAGTGAATAAGAAGTTAGTTTGAACTAAAAACTGAATCTTTGCATTAAAGAAAAAGTTAGGCCAAAATTTTTTTGGCAGTGTCAATACTTTTCTTTCAAAAATCAAAAGGCTTTTGAAAACAACCCATTCTTAAAAAGACTGTTTCGACAGCTTGCCATTTTCCAAAGGAAAGTGTTTTGTACGAGAGTTCTCCAGCAGCTCTAAACATTTCTCTAGTGTTAGGCCAGCACACATGGGAAGTGTTCATTTCCACTGGCTGCATGCAAAATTGGTTTCAGGACACAGATGTTTGCAGTAAAATAAAACTACTAATTTGTATTTGAGCATTAACATCTTTTCAGATCTTCCACTATGGAAAAGTATGCTTTCTCCGATTTTCCATCTTCCCTCTTCATAACAACACCAGTTTGCTTTTCATGCCAAAGTTGTAGGGTCATTAAGAACCCAAGTTAAACAAATTCTGAGCTTCTCAGAAATTTTATCAAAAAGCCATCCACTTTTCCATCTAGCAGAATTCAGGATTATTCAGTAAATTATATTCTACTTTATATGTACCTGTTAAGGAATAAATTGAAAGAAAGAGAAGTTGTATTATAGCACAAGTCAATTCTGTATTTTTTATAATTCGTAACACTCCTGGGTATTTCACATTTCATTCCATTAATAGTCCACATTGTCGATTACTTAAATAATGACGCCAACTTTAGTAGTTTCTTATTGCTCAAGGAATAGGTTACAACTGGTTCTTAAGTCTCTTGTGTGGTGCAGGCCCTTAAGATCGTGATTTAATGTTCCTTTCCATTATTTCTTAATGCATTTGAATGGGGCGGGGGGGGGGGGGGGGGGGTGCGGGGTTGTCATTCCAGTTTGGCACTTATTGCTTCAAGATACGTGTTTATGGTGAATCCTTTGATACACAGATGCCGCTACAAATTTTGCCAGAGACTTGGCGAATTTAGGATGTCAATTTCTGACCAGACACATTCCCAGGTGGGAGGAAGGTCTTCTTCATTCTGCACAGCAAAGACATCACTGGAACACATAGCACTTCTGGGTTAAGCAGAGCTCTCTGTGGAAGTGACTTTATTACTTTCATTTGGCAAATAGGTCAAAAAAGGTCCCAACAGGCTGGAAATGCTTTCCTCCATTTCCCTGTTTACCTAGATGTGAGAATGGCATCTTATCACATGTTGAGGGACTGACATAGAAAACTTTCAAAGGAGAAAATTTCATTTTTTCACAATACTACCACATGTCCTTCCTAATCTCTAACAGTTAATTTTCCCTTTATAAAGGCTTATGAAGCTATGCTATTGCTTTGTAATTTCTTCTAGTTGGAGTTTTCTTCATTGTTTTTCAGGAACTTCTCACATAGAAATGCAATATCACTGAGAGCTTTTATTCTCAATACAGGGTGGAACATCTGAGGTTCCAAGTGAGGTCAGGAAAAAGGCTTTTTACTACAGGTTTCTAATACTGAGGTGACATCTTCTTCTGTTACCACTTCTGGAGAAGTTCAGTGACTGAGCCAGGATGTCCTGTTTTGTTGATTTGTTGACCATTTTAGACTTGTTTCTACAATGAACAACTCTGATCTTGACGATGATTTTCAGTACATGGAATTACCATCTGACTTTTTCACAGAACTAGCAGATTTTAGAAGATGTCCCTCTGCATCTTACTCATAAGACCTTCTCTATCTATAAAATGGTCTCATACAGACACTACAACTCTCACAAAAGTGAATCCTTTCTGAGGGTTGCTAATTCTGAATTACTGCAGCATCTGTTTGCATTGATCCTGCCAGATCAAATCTCTTCAGGTCTGAGTGATAAACCTCTAGTCCTAGCAAAGGCATCACTACTAGTCAAGCTCAGCTAAATTCTTTCATCAGTGAAAACAGATTTGCCAGGCATTTCACTGTATCCTTCATCATTACCAAACAGTGTGGATACTTCCAAGGGCAGAAAGCAGAATGTCAGTTTATCTGGAAATCTGAAGGGGATTTTGAGCTTTTCAGGCAATAACAATGCAGATGAAAGTTGTATGCTGAGGAGCTGGATTGTTCTCCATTACTTTTAGAGCAAATTTATGCCAATTTTTGAAGCGTTTCACACTTCTTTTATATGTTAAATAAATAGGGAGGAGATCACTGCTGTGCAAGATGCTCATACGTTGGGATCAATGAGTGATATGCAAAACTGTTCCCAATATTTTGCCATTAACAGATGAAGATTGTTACATAGTGAATCAGTTTAACAAAGGTTGATTGCTGGATACAGATCTCTTTCCCACCAAGCAGAACATGATAGGCAAGATCCACGCCTACCTGTAAAGTGTGTTTTCAAATGAGTCACCAGTATTGCTTTGGCAGCCAGTGGAAAGAGATAGATAGGAACTTTCAAAGGATGATCTTTGCCATCTGAGACACCAGTCTTCAGAGGCAGCAATTCATGTCCTTTCAAGATAAATATGAACTAGAGTCAAAAAACAGGAAAAAAAGAGAAATTATATATCTAACTTTCACGAAGCTCTGCAAAATCATTACACAGTTACTTCCATCTCATAATCAGCTTGATAGTAAAAACAATGTCATGTAAACAAAATGATTCTTACCGTATCTGCTTTATAGAGACAATTGCAGAGATTTTTTACTTCTCCAAATGACACTAGGAATATTTCACCGTGACATCAGGTGCACTGTCATGAGCTTCCTCTACTAAGGTACACATCAAGACTTCAATACACATTAACGAAGTGGCAGTTCTGCTGAATTCAGTGTAAGGCATTTCTCTTACCATTGATGGAATCTCATCCTTTGGACTTCCCATTAAAAGCTAGAAGCTTTACAGGTAGCTACAGAAAAAGTCTATTTATTCTTGAACGGGATATCAGAACAGATTCTACGTTGTGGGTATCCATGGGAAAATAACTCTGCAGTTGTAAAGAATCATTGCCGAAAGTTGCAGCTGCAATTCAGAATGGTATTGAGAACACAAGAAATAATCTCTTCTCCCTGGTAACAAGCAACAAGACAAAAAGAAATGGCTTCATGCTGCTCCAGGGGAGGTTTAGATGGATATTAGGAAATGTTTTCTCATCACAAGGGTTGTCAAGCTTTGGAATAGGCTGCTTTGGGAAGTGGTGGAGTCACAACCACTGGAGCTATTTGAAAGATGTATAAATATGGTGTTCAGGGACATGGTGGACTTAGCAGTGTTAGGCTAACAGTTGGACTCAATGATCTTAAAGGTTCTTTCCAACCTAAATGATTCTATAATTCTATAATCTTCAATTTAAGCTATGGAGACAAATCATTACAAAAAATCAGAAAATTATCTAGGAGATGTGCACTATAAGGCAAACTTTCCTTCTTCTATATGCATTCCAGTGCTGTTGAAGGAGTCAATTTTCCCTTACTTGTCAAGGACTCAAAGAAATTCCAGACGGCAATAGGCTAATGTGAGCAAAGTCCAAATATAAACCACTGGGAAAGCTGCAATCACAAAACAATCAGACATGATTCTATTACGATCCTGCAGTTAATGCTTCACTGATTTCATCACATCCTGACTAAAGATATTTCCACACATGTTTTGAGCAATGAGTAATAAAAGCTCCACTGGGGCTCAGCAGGCAAGTGGCTGAGTTCAGGGTTGGTGGGTGTTAATGCAGTGCTGCATGGATGCCTCCAACCAGTGGATGGATCCTCAGAGGCTTTGTCCTCCTCCCTGCTACTCTGGCCACTTCATCTATTCATTTGTGAACCTTCTTTCCTCTGTTGATCCCTGCAGTCTAATTGCTATTAACAGAAGCTTTTATATCATTTGGAAAAAAACTTTCAGAGGTTCCAAATTACTGGAGCTTTGATGGGTTTGTTGTTTTTTTTTCTTACATGGCTTACTGAATAAATTCTTACACCATTGCAAAAGGTTGTTAAATCTCTGCGATTAAGACTGACATTGCCATCGTTACATTGTGGAACCTGGACATATCTTCACTTTTACACACAGTATTCTCTGTTGACTGCATTTACAGATGATTTATAATCCCCAAGAATAATTACATTCCATGTAATCATCACAGATCTAAATTCCACTTAAATGGTTCCATCCAGCTTTCCCAAACATTGACTTTGATGCATGTTCATTATTTTCCACCTCGGTATTTTTGAATCATATACTATTGTAAATGAAAGAAAAGAAGAAAAAAAAAAAAAACAACAATCTCAGAAAAAAATATTTTATAAACTCGTTTCCTGGCTGAATTTCCAGCAAGAAAATTTATTTCCAAAAATCTTTGTCCAGGGTATTTATAAAAGAAGAAGGAGCAATTTTATCTATATATACAATTGCCTCTTTCATACTACATGGGTCTTTGGCTGTTACAAGCTGTACTAAACCCAAAGATTCTCTAGAAAATATCCTGAAGCTTCAATTTACTTTAAGTTGGCTATGAAATAAGCACATTCTTTTACTCCTGTCCTCAGAATTAACTTGAATTGTTTAAACCTCATTATCTTTCATGCCCTGTCACTTCTAAAGGAGGACTTTAATTTCAACAGTGTTCCGGTTATTTCAGGGGAACATCTCCCTTCAGTGCCTGATTTTGTTTGATGCATTTTCCTGCTTTACAATATTTGATTTTTCCAAGATCATGATGGCGTGAGAACTAGATAACTTTCAAACATAAAGTCAAAATATGTGCTTTTAAGTCTTACAATGTTTACAGTCAAAGAGAAAAAAATATAAATTAAGATATTACTTAAAACAAATAAACAAAATGACAAGAAAAACACCTGAGTTCCACAAAAAGTTGCGCAAATGCAGAAAAAAAGAGTAGTATTCATAATGTTTGAATACTTACAGTTTGGGTTTTTTAAATCCATAAAAAAAATAATATAAAACTATATGTGAATGTGAAAATAACTTCAAATTACACAGAGAATGCCTTCTGTCATACGTTTGCCCTCAAATGTAGTAAAGCCTAAATTCAGAAAGGCATCAGACACCTTGACTTTACTTTTAATGAAACAGACACAAAAGGCTAACTTCATGAATAAGAAACACCCTCACTATACACCAATTAATTACGCAACAAAAGATGTCTATAAATGCTCAGTGGAGCTCCCATGTGTTCCAGTAACATAAATAAACAGATAAGAAATGGTGCTGTATCAAAATTTAAATGTTTGTAAGTACCCACACTTCCCAACACATGCAGAGAAAGGTAGGTGACTTTCAGGTTAATTTTTGGTTTTATGTTCTTATTAAAACAATCAAATGCATAAACAAAAGATAATGTTGTTTCTCTACAGAACCTTCGTAAAACTTGTTCTGTCACTGGAAAATATTTTAAAAAACAACACAACAACAAACAGCCCCAGAACCCTCCCCAGCACTTACAGCCAGCCAAATATGCATACATTTTCCAGTTTGTTATCCATGGACATTTTTTGTCATTGCATACATATCTCTAATAGAAAACAGACGGATATATTGCTAAAGGTTTTCACATGCTAATAAACACAATTTGAGCTGCTATTACATCACTTCCCAACAATATAAACATGTTTTATTTCAAGGACCAGGGCTCGGCACTCAACTTACACTAAATACTACCTAGTCTGCAAGCAAGCTCATTCATTTAAAACAGTAAAGCATAAATCAGAATTAGTAGTCAGAATCAGTAACTACACGACACCAGCTTAAGACTGATGATGTTTTTTAAAAGGTAAACTATTTTGCCACACAGTTTTGTCTAATAGATTTACTTCTGGACAACATCTAAATGACACTTTCATAATAATTGGAAACCATTTTTCAGTATTTGCAGGACAAGTGTATTGTGAAATGACCATCTGACAAGACAGAAGGATTTGCAGCCTTGAAAGGCACACAAAGCTAAGGTCATTGAGGGCTTGCCTGTGCATTACTACAGTGTCTGTGACTTATTCACCCAACTTAAATACAGAGAAAGGAACGTGGATTATAATCATTCGTCTACAGTAGCTTTGACCCACCCATGAGGGAACAGCTAACGCAGGTTTGACAGAAGGCCAGTCCACACCAAGCCACCAGAGCAGGCTCATACCCTGGCAGTCAGAATTATAATAGGAACCAGGTGAATATTGTTTTCCCCGAGTAGTTCCATCCACTCAAATCAGCAATTTTGTGACCACTGAAACTCTTCACAAATTCATATCTAATTTGGTAATAAGATCTGAACAAGGGTAAGAAAGTTTTTGTTGTTTGTTTCCAAGTGGTGTATCGAGACCACATACAGTTATGTCCTTTTTTTTTATGTATTTACAGAAGAAAAAAGGCCAAATGTGCAATTTCATTTGATCCAGAGAGAATGCTTTCTTAAGCTGGAACAGAAGTGTTGGGGGTCTCTGTTTCACAAAGTAATGGGAAACTTTTTCGTTCCAGATCAGGAGAAATTACGTGTTGAATGTGTTTGGTTTTATACACCTAACAGAAAAATCAGTTACTTGCACAGCTGTACACTAAAAAGTCTAGAATTGCCGGTGTCAGATTCAAATAACATTCTCTACACCTTTGTTCTTTGCCCTTTCTTACATCACAGACAAACCTCCACCACCCCCAAGACACCACCCATCCACTCAGAATCTGATCACTTCTATAGGTGGCAACATTTGACCTATATATAAACATTACAAATCCTTTATGTTCAAGATATGACACCCAGTGGGGACTTCTTTTTCTGTCTATAGAATTAAAAATCTCTCAGAAGCTCAGACATTGTCTGAAACAACCTTTGCTATGGCAAGGCAGGTGTTGATTTCATCTCAGAGTCCTTCTTTTCCTATTAAATGGCCTGACCAAAGCATTAAAAATCCAGCTGTACTTTGAAAACTGCTCAGAGCTACAAAACCTATCACTTACACTCTGTGACTTGTAATACCAGTCTTCTTTATGCAACAGCTAATGGTGGCAGCAGCAAGCACTTTTGTGCTTATTCCCAGTGACACATCCCATTGAAGACTACCTCCTCAGTAATATCTAACCACCTTAATGACACTAAAATTTCCTTATATAAATATTTATTAGAAGTTTAAAAAAAACCCCAAGCCTACACACCACACTTAATACCAGTTATGTTGTCTGTGCAGCGATGAATGACGGTCTTGCATTTTAACTGCTTGGCAGTTTTCTTATGCTCTCTTGAATCTAACTTTTGTCTCTCACCTCTTGTTTGGATTTCAGCTATTTAGACTTTTGTGTTCAAGTGTATCATATACTGCAGTCTCCTGGGTATTCTGATAGCAGTAATAGTGATTATCATCATTACACATCAAATGCTTGTGTGAAGTGCCCCGCTGTTCTAGGTGCAAGTCCTCTACAGAAATAGTCATCAAATCCCATTCTTCTATATTGTCTTTTCTGTCCTGTCTCCTTTACTCACCTTTCAATGTCTTTCTGCCAGCACTGCAAAATTTCGGCAGCAATATCACTCATGTATACATCTATATCTGGGACAGGTACTGATAGCCTATATATATATATATATAGGCTATATATATATATATATATATAATGCAAATCCACGCCTTTTTCAAATAAGTGCTCACGCTGTCTGAACTAACTGAACCCTGAGTACTATGTCAACGTTTCCTATAATCCGTCTTAAAGAAAGGATTTTTTCATAGGAACAGAGTGATTTTTTCAGTAGACAAAGACAATAGCTAGGAACCACCACCATCACTACAACCTCGTCCCAATCTCCCTCCTCCTCAAAAAAAGGAGGTTTTGAGACCCACCAGCTATCTCTAGGCAGACATCAGCTTGCCAGCGTACAATTAATGAGACTCAAAAGGGTGTTTGCTTTATTCTGGTGCTATTTGATACTCTAATAAAAGGTGTCCTCTGTGAAAAATTTTCCTCAACTCTACCCTTAAACTACCCCAGTTTCAGCAACACTAATGTTCTGGCATATTTGATGTTGCCAAATCACAGTTAGATGTGATAAGAATGTTTTGAAGTTGATTTGAAAGTAAATAAATCACTCATCAGTATTCTTACAGATCAAGACAAAGAAGGAATATTTGAAAGGGGCAAGAAAACATAATGCCCAGACAACATTTAATGATAAACAAGACATAATGAGTTCATATGTGCAATAATCTGATATTTGCAATTACCACCCTGTGACATATTTACACAATAAATCAATTTTCACATCACCATCCTGTAGTTTGGAGATAAATTTGCACTGAAATGATCCAGGAAGTCATGCTTTTCATCTGCAATTAAATCATCAGAAGAACGAATGTTAAACAAAAGCCTATGTTCCTTCAGGCAGAGCCAACCATTTTGCCACACTCCTGTGGGCAGGACCAACCAGCCCCACTGCAGTGCTTAGCTTAATATTTAGCATGTTTTCACCAAAAACCCACATACCCTATGAAGACAACAAATGACATAAGCCTTCTGGATGATCTGCAACTAATTTCGTTCAGTTAGGTGTTTCTCTACTCTGACCTGACATGTGCAGAGAAAACTGTATGTCCCCAGAGTTAATTTAGTGAGACATATATCAATTCTACCTACAGTGTATGCAACCAGGAAAATTTGGGGATCTGTCTAATGCCTTGTCACAAGGAGTACCTGACCAATCAAGGCATAGTAGCAGTGTTATCAGCACTGATCTTTTTGCAGAAACCATTCATGAATTAAGTTAATTAAAAAGTCTGACCCTACCCTACTAGTTTTTATTTAAAATCTTCATCAATGACCTGTAAAGTAAGAGAGAACTGAAGTTTCCAAGTCTGCAGGTGATAATATTCTTCTCAGTAGTCAAATGCTGTGCTGATAATGGGAAAATTCAGAAAACTTCAGAAAACTGAGAAAGAGGGCATAGACAAAATAATACTTTAAGGGAAAATAATCTAAACATGCATACTCAGCACTGAACTTGGCATTATAACTGGAGAAGAGTATTGGTGCTGTCACTGTTAGTTGTCCAAAATCATCTCATGTTTGAAAAGGAAAAGGCTCAGGGGCAGCATGCAGGAGTATAAGACTGAGGTTTATGTAACCATGAAAGCTGTGAATAAGCTGGATATCTAGCTGGTGTTCACCAAGACCTGCCACAAAAGAACTGAGGAACAGTCAGTTCCACAAGTAGGTAGAAAACAGGTAGAAGAAATTTCTTCTTTACTCACTGGGTAGTTCAGGGGTTTTTTGCCAGAGGAGGTGGAGTTATAGATTTGAATGTCAGCAAATTCAAAAAGACATTAGACAAAATCATGGATAATGTTTCTGGAAATGTATATTAAAAACACAAGGCAGGAATGTACATTTCTGATAGCTAACAAACCAATTCTGAGTGCTGAGGATGGATGACAAGAAGTGTTCTGGCCTTTGCTTTCTCTCCATTGTGATCTCAATTTACCATAGCAGAAATTGAATAAGGGCAGATGGACCATTTGTCTGGGCAAGTAAGGCATTTCTTGTGAGCTTAATTCTCCCATCCACCAGCAGCTGAATGGAAATACATTTCAAAAATAATTGTCAACACAGGCATGATCTCCTCGAAATTAGGCTTCCTGTGCCCTGTGGTACAGCTGATTCTGCGCTGCAATTTTGATGTCAAATTACAGATGGCTTGCATCTTTTCTAGAACTTGAGAACAGAAGGGGTCAACCACGGATTTATCTTTTTCAGAACTGTGTACTGGAAAGCAGATTAAGCCCTGCCATTTCAGTGACATAAATGGAAGTACATCAAGGCTTACTTTGTGTATCCATCAAAAAAAGATTCAAGAAAAATTGCATTTAACACACAAAAAAGTTAGCTACCTAGATATACACACACACACATGTGTAGTAACAAAATAATGTGATTACAGTGTTTAATATCTCTTCTTTTTAGTCAGGTTTAGGTCTTATTCATACTGCATGTGTATGTCCTCCATCAGGTGACCATGGACTAATTTTCTTCTCCTATCTGCTCACTGCTGGCTGTCTTCCTCTGCAGCTTTTCATAGTGACTGATGTCAATCTTAGAGCAACAATAGTAGGTTTGATCTACTCTATGACTCCACATTCCCAGAGCCAAAAGCCACAAAACTATTATGAGCCCTCCCCCCTAACCTTTTAGTGAAAGTACTCTTTAAAAGTGAAGTGGATAATTATTTTCCTCCCACCTCTTTAATTTTAGTAACTTTTTTCCCCTTCTGATATGCCCATTGTTAGACTTTTGCAGTGATCTATGATTTATGAAGCTGCATACCAGAATAATGGCAAAGGTAAAGAAGTAGCCTCAGTCAGACGACTGGAAATTAATTTTCAAGCTGTTATTCCTATGGTATAAAGAGATTGATAGGCTGAAGCTAAACATTGATTTATCCCTGCAGAGAATCCAGTGATAATAAAAATAAGTGGATCAAACAATATTATTTTTACCATGGCAGACAAAATCTGAACTCCATGTGGGACTAAATCCAGACCTAGAAATAATAGTACCATGTACACCACTCAAATTACATTTTGATAAGGGTTCAGACTACAAATTGCCCAATGCAAATACAGGAATGTAAAAATGAAGTCTGTAAACAGATTTATTTTGAATTCATTTAACACTACCAAGAAAATAAAATTGATTTACCGTCTACTATAAATCCTCCAACCTTCAGGCCCCAAGGCAGTCGTCAATACAAATTCCTGACATTTAAAGCATGCATTACAATCAGAATTGTGTGTATACATGAAACGAGAGGTATGCAATGCTTGGAATATTTTAGCTATACTTACATCATTTTGCAATTCCATGCTGTTTTGCTCATGGATTATAAATTTGAGAGACACTCAAATAAGGAAACAGGAAAATCTAAATAGGCATTCAGGTGATTAGATGGTGTGCACTCACAAATTTTTCTAAGTAAAAAACATCAATGATTTTTCTTGCTGGATATCTCTAAAATCCTTATTTTAATCATAATCTTATCATAAGAAAAGAAAGAGCAGTGGAAAACTTAAGATGATAATATTGTAATCTAACACCTTCATTGCAGTAGTGATTTACACTTGGAACTTAGATGGGAATAACTAATACTAAAGGCAACTGAAAAAATCTGAATAAGTAACAGCCTTTGTTTTACTTAATTATACCAATATGTATTATATATTTAGTCAGAAATATGTCCTCAAGCCATATTTCTACCAAGTTTTTATCCCTCTGAGAAAATCTGTTAGAATGAAATAAATAGCAAAAATTTTCTTGACTTTTAAACTCGGGAATTACAGAGATCAGTGCAATACAGTGGTTATTATTCAGGAGAATATGTGCTTACTGACTCTGGATCACGCAAGGCCCTGAACTGTTTTCTGCCACTTTCCTTATTGATCAGGTTAAAATAATTTCAGGAAGAAAAAGCATTTTTAAATAAAGTTTCACTGGGTTTTATGAAAGGCCTAGTAATATGATTTTTCCCCATTATTCCCTAATAACACCACTAGGAGAGTATTTTTGTGCAAGAAAATATGCAGTACCATAGACCTACATCAATAACGTACAAGTTATTCTCTGCTCTAAAAATGCATAATCTTAGAGCACATGTTTTCTAACTACTGAAATATGAGCAGGTGCTTGCACACACACTTGGACAATAAACCAAAGGAATAATTCCTACTTTCAGGGCTATCTGAGCTCTATGGCAATCATCTGTGGAATGAGTTTACATCTAGACAGTGAAAACTAACAGCTGCAAATATTAAAAGCAAGATGCAGATGCAGCTGTGCCAATTACCCAAAGAAAAAGATTCAACTAAGTCTCACAGAAAGAAATATCCCTTATCCTACCTGAGAGAGAAACACTCAAGAAAATTATAAGACAGCTCTCATTCTCTGATAGCAGAAATATGTCTAAAAAGAGTTTATGTTAGAGAAATTACCCGGCAGCAATCTGAGCAATTATTCATTAGATAGTGTATAATACCGTTGTTCATTGTTCTATATATTGGATTTTAGAGGGGTTTGGTCTGGTTTGGTTTTTCCTAAGCACTGTGGCAAATCTAACCTAAAAGAGTATCAAAATTTGGCCACACATATGCAGATCATATGATCCAGAAACTTTCTGGAATAAGGGAAGTAAATGTCCTATGAATGAAACAAAGGCTGAAGGGCTTTTTGGAGATAGTTTTCCACATAAAGATGCAGCAGCTTTTAGCTGTGCGAGAAGCATCTAGAAGATGATTCCCTAAACTGGCTTGTAAAACTCTCCGAGCTTTTGATGCAATATGTCTTCCATACTCAGTATTTTGAAACATTTGTTTCAGTGCCTAGCTCTGAAGTCTGTAAACTAAACATTGCTCTATGTGCTAGGAAACACAAAGTGGAAGAGCATTAAGAATAATTGGATAAGTAAATTACTGGAATGTTCTGAATGTGGAAAGAGAGACAATATGTATATAATTGTTTCAATGTACCGTGTAATTAGAGTACACTGAGTATCTGTAATTGCTTGTCAGTGAGAAGCAGAAACATTTTCTATAATGCTGTACACCTTTCCAAATAAGGAACATATTTCACCAAAAGCAACTTTTCTAAAAGGCAGATTTTAAAGATTTTAGAAAAAAGAAAATATTTCTCCATTATAGCTGACCATTTTCTGTATTTTTTTTTTCCCAAATTAACTATATTTAAGAACAAATAAACATTTTAGTTTCACAATAAAAAAGATGTTCACTTCTGTTGTAATAATGAAGTGTTTAATTTTGGGTGAATAAAAGAAATGTTCCTTATTTTTGTAATTACATCAAAAAAATGGCTTAGAGAAGTTAAAACAACTTCTTGCTAAGAACCAGTAGATATTTATTTCTACTTGTAGAATCTAAATAAAACTTCTCCTTTTTTTTTTTTTTTTCAAAAAAAAACCCAAAAACTGCAAAGAAACAACAAAGTAAAAGTTCCTCAGTTAGAAACAAAGCTTTATGAAACTGAACCATACCAGACAGAACATTGAGTCTAGATTCCCATAGCTGAATGGCAGAATTTCCTCATAGGTCAATGAGCACAGAAAGTGCTCAGGTGAAAAGTACCAGTTTTCTTGCTAACATCATAGGCTGGAAGGACTGAAAATTCCTTTAATTGTGAAATAGAGAAACCTGATATTAGTCTTAAGTAGGCAAAGGTTAAGTGAAAGGGAAACAGACTTGAGGCACCATGAGATGAGGTGAAAAAGAAGAAATTTAAGAGGGTCATTATAAACCAAATAGACATAAAGGCTGGGTTTTGGTAAGTTGTTCTTGCATAAGTTCAGTCAAGGCATGGTTTCACATAGATCCTGAGAACCACAAGGTGCCATTTCTAAAATGAAATGTTACAAGATAAGATAAGCAAGCATACAAGAAACTCCAAAGGAAGAGACAACACTGGTGCTTTTGCAGGTGAAGTTCAAGAACAGCTCAATGTGACCTAATAACACTGAAACATAAAGAATTGAGCACCCAGTTGGTAGAGTTTTACCAATACACAAACACTAGACCTAATAGTAAAGTGTCTCTTGATAATTTCTTTTTTTTAATAGCAGCCATTTCCAGAATGCATAACATACTCATAAGGGTATCCTTAAGACCCTGTCTTGATGTGCAAGTTTCATTCCAGAACCCAGACGTGGAATGGGCTGATGTAATAAGGCATCAGCCTGAGGCTTTACCTTGAAAGGAAATACACAATACGGAGAGTCTACTCTGCCAGACTCTACAAAGGGAATGCTCTTAATTCAGGACTGAAGTATTATCGAATTCTAATAGATAAAGTAATTAGAATTTTCTTGCCCACATATTTTCCCTATCATCAATTTTATCTTACATGAGAAAGAATGTAAATCTTTGGAGAAAATGCATGAGCCTGAGAATATCGGGACTGTTTATCTACATTACTCTGTTGGAAGTTACTAGAATGTATTTAACCTTTTTTTTTTTTTTATTGCTTAAAGATGGGGCAGTGTCAAAGGGCTTGTGAGCAGCAAGCTTTTTTTACTGAAAAGGACTGTTTGCCTAAATCTTCATGGTATATCAGGCTTTATATTTTCTATTTTTCAATAAATGATTTAATATAAGGAGACAGAAACAGGGAAAAAAATATGACATGGGTTTACCAGAGCTAAAATTCATAACACTAGATTGATGTCTTTCTTTTGATGAAACAGCTAATTGTCCAAACAAAGGCAATAATACAGATCTCATTTATCTGAACTACTGGCATCTGGTATTAGTTCATATGGAAGTCATTAGTTAAGCTGGAGATTAGTATGTTCTCTGATGAAAAATGGGCTTATGAAGAGAACATGAAAAGAAAAGTGCTGAATGCAGCTAGAGGAGTTTACCAGGAAAGGTCTCCCGGGACTGGTATGAGGATTGGTCTTGAAACATTTGCATTAATATTGTTGCATCAAAGACAGTAGCAATGACCTTATGATTTACAAATTAAACAACATCATAAAGAATCACCAACCCAGAAGAGGCGTGTGATATCATGAGCTGGAAGCACCTGAATACAAGAGTAATAGAAATGGGATGAAAAAAACATTGGACACAGGTGAGATTAATGCAAGCAATAGAGTTTATCTGTAAGCTAGGTGATTATAAGCTGAATTTCTTATAGAATTACTGGAAATGTTTGTCTGTAAAAAGATAGGATGGGATTTCATAAGTCTCTTCTAGTTCTGTGTTCTTGCATTTCTAATTAACAGTATTTTAAATTCTAGTCTTTTTCCTCTGTTTAGACTTATTAGTGAGGGGTTTCCTAAAAATGATAGAGATCAGAGATCACATTGAACAGGTCCTTAGTGAACAGTATATTATAAGTTGTGTGTATGTGTGTGTGTGTACACAGAATCATATATAGATATATCCACAATTTACAGTATAGGCACCATAATCTGGTTTAAATAAAAGATTACTAAATAGGTACTAATAGAAACATGGGAAACCAGATGGTACTAAGAATATGTCTCATTCTTTCAATATGGTATTTCTGGATAAAAAACTATTACTCACAATATAATGTATATTATACTTTTATTATTCATATGGACATCATGTTTAATCTTTTAAATGTTGTTTGGACACCATATCCAGTATCACGTTTGTCTAGTTGCTAAAAACATTAGGGATATAAACATGTAATTGTAGATGAAAGAGCTCTTAGGTCATCTTGTCCTGTCGTGGCCAATGTATGACTCTTCCCTATAATATATGCCTGAAAACTCAAGTGATGGGTCTTACACAACTGCCCTTAAAATATTATTCTTCTATCCTGTATATTTTTATGCCAATGAGACGTTTCAATCATATATTTGGATATTTTGAAGAAAATGTACATGGTACCATTAATTTATTTGCAATAACTGTAATGTTGATATTACTCCTACTCATAAAGAATATTTCTGGGTGCATAGACTAAGTAACACAAAATAATAAACAAAAGAAAACAGTGTTGTATTTAGGAATAAATGTTCTGAAGAACCTCGTTTTGTTAGCCCAGTCCTCTGCAATCGGAAGCAATCAGGGAGTTCTAGGAAGCCACCCTTTAGCCACTCTGGATTTTTCTATGCATCCTAGGCCCCAATGCACATCTCAGCATTCTATGACAAACTCGTAGTCTGCAATAAAAGACCAAATGCTACAACAGGAGGCAGAAAATTCAAGGATAGTCTCAGTGTGCTAGGCCCTTGTAGTAAGGTAGTATACATAAAATTCACCTATTCCCACACAATGAATAAGACAATCTCCACCCCTCTCTTTCAAAATGTTCAATGAACATTTCCACTTAACTCTTCACACCTTCATTTTTCCATCCTCCCCTATATCACTCAGGTCCTCAATTTTTTAACATTTTTTCTCACTAAAACGATGAATCTGGGTCTTCTTTACTACTCCAAATACAACTCTGTTGAGCCTTAGGTCACCATATTCACCCATTCCCCTGAGCTTCTTATGGACCTGTTTTGTATTCATCTCACACTTACACCTTCAGTCAGGTAGACCTGATTCTTACTGGGAAGGATATACTTTCTGGTCTTTTGTTTTCTAGCTTGCCTTCTGTCTGGATATTATCCTGATATGTCTAAAGGACATGAACACCATTCCTCATTGAATTCCATTAAGTTTCTTTGCACTGGTTGTCTTCCTCTCTGGGGGATTACCCATCATTTCATGCTGCTTGCTTTAACCTCTAACAGAGCCAAAATGCATCATTACTCCATTACCTATTTTGTTGTGCTCACCCTATAGCTTTCTGTCACACAGGCCTGTTTTTACAGATGTGATTTCCAGCTTTGATATTTTATGCTCAACCTCAGAGCATTCTCCTCCATCATCTCCCCAAAGTCCAACAAAGAGATCTCTGTTGCTTTCAGCTGCATTGCCAGTCCTCTGAGATTCATACAACTTCAGTTCCTGAATCAAATCTGATATTCCCCATACTGCTGGCATGGTTGCTATTTCTGTTTTCTTAATTCTCCCCAGAAACAAAGCAAAACAAAACATAGGTTCATGTACTTGTCTCTACAGGTTCCCACTTCTGTATGCTGTCGTGCTTGCTAACTTCCTGTTTCCTTTACATTTACAGCTTTATGCCTCAGGCAGTGGCTTTCTGTTACAATTGTGTTTTTGGCAAACCCACATTAACTTTTTTTTTTTTTTTTTTAAACAGCTTTCATTTTCCTAATCAAATTCGAAATTCACAAAAAACACAGACAAAACAACAAATGAACGGAAGTGATTTTCCAGGATTAGGGGATTTGAGGAAGTTATTCATCACCCAGAAAAGAACAGCATTTTGCTAAAGCTTGCTTCCATCACAAATCTGCAGGAAATTAGCTTATAGAAGAAAGAACCCACTGAGCTGTTCCTTGAAGGATAGGTGTCTGAAAGACTGACCAAAGCATGTCTGGTTTATCACGCAGGAGCAGGGGCTGTTGAGGTGGGCTGAATTGTTTTTAGAGTTTGCCCATATATTCACCAACTTTAGAAAATCTATCAAGCAGCATAAAAAAAGGTATCTTTTCTGGTCTTTGAGGAGATCAGTTATTCATTGCTCATATCATTCTCCAGAAAGAGAGAGGGCTCATTATAGTCCAGGAAGCCTAGTGACCTTATGAGATCCTAAGCTTTATTTGCCTAAGAGTAAGATATACCTGCTCCCATACATCTCATCCATATGCCAACCATATGACTCCCTACTTTCTTTGTTTGCCAGAGAAGAACTTGGAGCTTAGGCTTCACTGTACAATTCATTTATTTGAAAAATACATTGTTATTATTTTTTCAGAGAATTGACAGACATGGGGAAATTTATTCATAACAATAATGACATTTCCTGGAAATAAAGGTCATAGTATCTGGTCAACATGGTGCATACATGCCATTCACTGACTTACAACTTTTAAAGCAGAGCATATGATCTTCCTACATACCACCTACAAATTCTCAATTTCTGGAGAAATACTCAGAATATGAACAAAAGACATTCTTCTTTACATAATACATAAAGCATGTGACTTTATGCCAGGGGACATTTAAAACGCTAAAAGTTTATGTGTCCAAAAAGTAAATTATGCAAGAACATGTACCACGTTTACTAGAAACTTTTCTAGGTTAAGGAGCCTGTGTGCCACGAATCACATAAACGGGATAAGAAGCCTGAATAAGGTTGCTCCAGGGAAGAAGTGGAAATCCAGAGACTTCAGAGGAATTGGCTATAAAAATTGTAACTAGCAGGAAAATTAAAATAAAAAAAAAATAAAAACATCTGAACAGACAAACAGACATACCAATGATTAGTCAGTGTGTATTTCTTCATAATAATGACAGTAGTCAAATCAGTCCAGAAGAGCAGTCTCAGTGCAAACCAAATGTGTTAGAGTGCACAAAGGTGCAGTTCTGTCGGGGAAAATTGTTCGAAGAAGGAGTTCGCTCTTAACACTCAGAGAAGTTGAAAATTACTCTTTTCTCTACAAAACACAACATGAATTATGTACGACATAAACTGTACTTTTTATCTGTGTACAGTAAACATCCATGTTGCCATATAAGAAAGATCAGTCCCTTGAGTTGTTTACAATGTCTTTATCCAGAAAATTTTAGCTTGTTTATGTAAGGACTGAGCACTGACCAAGTAAACCTCTTGGTCTGAGCTGATACTGTATGTTTTTAGTAGTATAAAAATTAAATTTTGATTTGCCGACAGTTTCCATGAAATTATTCAAAAAATACCAACATTTCACCTAAGAAGTGCACTGAGTAAGAAGTAATGAGAAGATTACCAGCAAGTGAATGGTTGACCCTTTAGGACTTCAAATGTGTGTATGTTTAAATTGTGTATGCATGAACCCAGTATGGTTTCTAATCCACTAATGAAAATAATAGACACATCTTTTTAGAGTCTGTTTTACCAGAGTCCCCTTCTTTCATCATAGCCACAGCACTTTCTCCAGCAGTGAGGTAGCATGGATACACTGAGTGTGATGTGGCTTGCTTGTCATCATCTGCCAGCCTGCTGAGACAGAGTATTTCTCTCTGGAAAGGACACAGCCTCTGAAATAGCCAGTCTTTGTAACCAAGTCAAAACTGAATCAGCATTTAAGGAGAAGGACTTCCCACCTCCTGCAAAGGAATGGCAAGTGTGTACTGCGGGGCAGCAGAGCACACGTTGCCTGGACACGCAACACAGTATTGTAAATCTTTTATAGTGTGAAGTTAGCTAAGCTTCTGGGGACGTTCCAAACACAACGTGAACAGTAAACAATTTCCCAGCGTATTTTTGTAGAAACTGAGTGCACTGGCAGACCAGTTTATGGAGTTTTGTATTGCAATTATCACAACTAAAATTTCTAGTGTTGCAAAAACCAAAAAACACTGCTTGACCACAGTTCTTAAACCCTACCAGCAGCTTAGCTTTCATACAATATGAAGAGGTTCAATAAAAACTCTTCTTCAGAGTTAATGGAACTACTTAATGCAGGGACAATGATTCATTTTTATAGAGAACTTACTCCACGCTAAGAATCTGGTTTGGTACAAGAGTATTAATTAAGCTACATGACTACAGAAATGCTCCTCTGATTCTTCTCCTTGAGCTGCAAATAAAAATCATTTGCTTATAATTTTATGATCAAAATGATCATATGTGCTATTAATATAGTCTAAGGTGCTCATTGCGGGCTGAAAGTAAAATACTGTTCTATCTGTAAAGATGTTCTAATAACCACATTTCCCATGAAGCTGAGAGACCTTAGTTTTCCCAAGGCAGATCCAAGCTGTAAAGTTCATTAAGACAGAGGTGAGCAGGGATATGTGTGTGTGTATGTCTGTGGTGGCTGTGGCAATTCCAGCTTGACCTGTGTCAGACTCTTGACAGAAGAGTCTCAAGCTGATACGTTGTCTTCAGTGTTAATACAGAACTAAATCCATACTACTCCAAACTTTTTGGGAGAGGTTCAAGTCCAGTGTTCCATCGCAGGTGTCTCTGCAATCATTCACCCTGAAACTATAAACTGCCTCAAGAAATTAGAATATAATTTTCATATCCTCAGTCATTGTGGTCTATGTATTATTAAACTACAAATGTCCAGCCAGCCCCAGACCATGATTAATAAGCTTTTTAAGAACCTTATATCTCAGAGGAAACCAGATGGAAATGTCATGTTGGTCCTCTCCCTTCTCTCATTCTCTCAGACTTGGTGAAAGCCAACAAGCCAAAGTGTCCTGCTCTCCTGCCTCATTCTGAAGTGTGGACCTCTGGGGGGAAGACCTTATATCATAAGATGCTACAAAACAAAGAAATCTTCCGCACATCACAACCATACTTAAGAATAAAAAGATCACACAGACTAAATTGAATGCCTTATATTATTAAATGCGATATGTTAATTTTTAGCAATACTGTAAGCACTTAAACTAATTTAGAGCTATTCTGGGAATGAAACAGACCTTAACAGATATCAAACAGCCACCCAGATAAACACTTTATAACTATAAGCAACAGTTTAAAGCACAGTTTTTGACAAGAATCAGAGGGTGTCATTCATTTTCCAGAATCCAAAAAGAACAATTTCCACATTGGAGCTTGGACCAAAAAACCAAGACCCAAAACCAGTTTGAAACAATGCATGATGTGCTAGATCCTGTAGAGCTAAGCCCTGAAGGCACAGCTAGTTGTGCTAATTGGTTTATTATTACAAGGAAAATGGCTGCTACGTGCAAAAAAATCATGAGTCAGCACTTACAGAGTGTTTCAGAATTGGCCATGGTTGCTTGAATTTTAAGTTCAGTTAATTTCTAAAAAGAGATTAGCTTCAGACACATTACTTAGACTGCTAAGAGCTACCTAAGTGATTGTATTGAGTGGGGTGCAGTGATTAAACCAAGCGATGTGAGGTATGGGTGGAATATAGTGTTTGTTGCATGAGATAGGATTGGAAATGTGGAAGGTGACAGTGTTCACGCTTTAAGGGCCTAAATTAGGATTTAATCTTTTTAGGTCCTCTTTGGTCAATAAGAAGTCACAGATGCACAGTTATGTTATGACATGACCCATCTTCCTCGCATATATAATACACGAGCTCCTAGAGTCTAGCTTCCTGTGTTTAGGTTAAAGTTAAGGAGTGCAGTCACTGAGATGGCATTTTGAATAGTGTTTTGCCTATGGTTCATAACAGAACAAATGTCATCTCCAAAATGGATGCAGCAGCCCAGACATTCTGGGGTGCAGACCTGGGATTCAGGGAGTATGGAACAGGAGAGGTAGAGACTCTATCATAACCCTTAACCTGATGTGATGGCTACCGGAACACTGTGTCTACTCTGATGACCACAGTTCAAGACAGATGTTGATAGATAAGCAAAATTTTAGAGAAGTGCCATAAGAATGATTAAATTCTTGAATTATATTCCTTCCACAGAAAGAATAAAAGACTGAATATCATGCTTTCTAGTCAAGGATTCCAGAAACTCTATTTATATATCTTGCCATAAAAAAAGTGATAATTGATTTGTTCAGAGCCTGTAAATAAGCATCTCCATGGAAACAATATTTCAGCAATGAGCTAGGTTTTCAGCCTAGCAAAAGCATACAACAAGACCCAATAGTTGGAAGCTCATGCATGACTAATGCAGGCAAGATAGGAGGCACAAGTTTGTAAGAGTGAAAGAATTTTTCACTGGAATAAATTACCTCAGCCGGCAGTGATTTATCTCTCTGTATCACATTCAAAACAAAGATTGAACTTTGAGTGAGTTAGGGGGAACGCAGAGTGGGAGAGTGGGAAAGACAGACAGGTATGCTTTAATCTAAGCACAATTTAGGCAAGCATGATGTATGTTATAAAGGAGATCAGACAAGATAATGTCAAATACTCCCTTGTAACTTTGGGATCTATGGTTTTACAAAGTACTTCTACTGTGAATTACTACTACTCTTATTAATTTTTGTTTTTAGTAATTCCCACTCAAATAACATGATGCAGTCTCAGTACACTTAAACAATTCTAACATTAAAGCTGTTACAGGCAGATAACTACTTTTGCCAAAGTAGTCTTTTCTAGTCAGTCAATTTTTGTAAGTAGAAACAGCTTTAGAAGGAGAAAGACACACTCATGATGAATAGCAGGTGCCTTTGGCCTGAAAATAGAACTGTCTTGGATGTAACTAAAATGTTATTAAAGTTGGAGATGGGCAGACTAAACATTTTGCTGCTGTAAAATCAGTCACAACCTGTTTTTTAAAAGAAAACAAAAACCTCACAGGCTTTCCCATGAAGTGGCTCACTCATTGGCAACTCTTCTTAAGCACTCTTAAAAAAAACTCTTTTTTAAGTTGCACTCTTGCCATATTAGAGCTGTCAGAGATTTTTATTTCATGTACTTTAACGTTCCACCTGTCTTTCACATCTCACTAAGTTACTGGTTATTAATGACAAAGAAAATTGTCAGAAGTTATACACAGAAATCAATGGCCCTCACTTTGAAATGGAAGATAGTAGGCATCTGTATGTGTGTATGTGTGCAATCTCAGTCACTGAAGCAAGGCCCACTGCAGCACTGCACACAGATAACTGCACTTGTTCTGACACTGTATTGGCGTAGCTGACTGCTGTGGGTGTGTGCTCCTTCGTGATGCTGCCACTTTGCACTGGTGAAAATACATTAGGTTTAGCTCCTGCAGCATCTTTGTGCCTTGCTGATTGAAGTTGAATCTGCCTGCTCCTGGCTGAAATTCATCAGTCCCCTCTCTGGTGTCAATTCCTTGCCTCTGAGTTCAGAGACACTTGACAGCTACTCTGGAGTTCCTGCTCAGCCACTGGGAAAGCAACCTCCTTCCCTTTTGCCCCAGCCTGGAGTGAAGGTACAATCAACATCAAGGTCATCCTCACTACCTGTCTTCACTGCCTTTGCAGTTTTACTTTGTCCTAATTGTCTTGCAAAATATCTATAATGCAGGCAGGTTCTTTCCCCAAACGTTTAACAGCTTCTGTCTACTTACTGCTAGCCCTGCAGCCCTGACAATCAAGTGTGAAGAGCAATCATCATGTTTCTCAATACCTTTTCTTGCCTACTTTTATTGCAGCCCTTTCGAACCACAATCTCATATTCCACCGTATGAGAGCCTCACATACAGAATCCATGGCGTGCATCCACTATAGCACTACTGCTAAGAACATTTTGGTCATGCACAAAACATGCTTTTTGAAACAAGGAGCATTTTTTGGTCTAAGTGTGTGTGGCTGTACTATGAGAAAAGGTTAACTGCTTTGAGAAAAGGAAGGGTAACAGAGAAAAGCTCTGGCACATATATTTCAATTACAAGAAATTTTCTACTCTGGAACATGAGATATATCAGGCCCCAGCGGATATCTATATTCCCGCTTTGCAGTAAGACATACCAATATATACCCCAGGCAAATTGCAATGTACCTTCATGATCGCTTCATGAAAGTAAATATTGAATGTGCTAAAAAAAAAAAAAAAAAGTAAAGAGAGAGAGTAAAGGCAGCCAGAATTTTGAGGGAGAAAGATACTGGAAAATAAAACCAACACAATTTTTAAACCCCACAGTGTATTCTGAAATATCTCTAAAACAGAGCTTAATGTAAATACATGATAGGCCATGCTGTAGAAAGGTTTTATTGTACTCATAACAAGGTGCAGCAGAGCACATTCTTGGCACTATATAAATAACAAATAGTGATAACAAAACACACTCATGGCTTCACCATATGTGAGCAACGCAGCCAGTACAACCTAATGCCAATAAAATCTTTGTATCTCCACATGCCATCATGTAGCCTCTCTACATATTATGTCAACATTTTTAAACAACTATTAAAACATTGATCAGATCACTATACACTAGATGTTTTAAAATCTCTGACATCTGGAAAATTTAAGTTCCTAAGGAAAGAAGTTTTAAAAGTCTCCAGAAAGTCAGAGGGATCTTGCTTACTGAAAAGTCAGGCTGGAAAAGGATAAGCAGAAAGCGCAGAGTGTCAGCGGAAAGTAAGATGATTTCACTTGGTTTAATGTGAAAACCATAGAGAAAGCACTTAGGTTTCTTTAAAAATGGGAACTCTGTGGTCACATGAAAAAGAATTTGCAAAAAGTACGGAGAGGACAAAACCCACATGATTTTGATTTTGTAAATTATACAATGATTCAGTCAAATAACATTCATTAGACTTGTAACAGCTTCTGTTCCTTTCTTGCTTTCCCTCATCTTTTCTATGTTCTTGCATTCCAGGAAAAAGATGAGATCCAAATCCATGAGCTCTTTACGAAATGAAAGCTGTTGGCTTTTATTATTCTCTTTTTCTGCACACTTATATTATTTTTTTCAGGTTTTAGATTTCAGGCTTTTCTGTCTGAAGCAGATACTTTTCATGGTCTGGGTTAGATTGTTGAAATTATTTCTTTTCTTCAGGGTTTGCCAAATGAAAGCATTATGGCATATGATAGTACCCTCTCTACTCTCTAAATATGTCTTTAAAGACAGTAGCATGCTGGAGTTATTGCTAACAAAGCTGCAGCACTAGGTCCCTTGATTTAAATTCTGGGTAACCTTATTAACAGGTTACATTAACCTTATACATCAAATATGTTTCTGTGAAAATAGATCAGCGGCTTGGTCTACTTTAATTATGAACGAAGAAAAACAAATTAAAAGTGACACAGAGATTGAAGTGGAACAATAAAACAGCTCAGATAAAATCCTCATAAACTTTACTTAAGGGCATAAAACTTATTAAAATAGATGAGATTATTCTTCCCTTATGTCTGGAACCCGGTCTCTGACCTTATCTAATTTTGCTGCTTAAGAGGAAGAGAAAAATTCTCATGAAGCACCTCTTTCCTTCAGGCTTACATGGTGTACTCCTCTGTTTTTACACATGCCTACAGATTTTAGGACTTTCCAAGCATCTTTGCCACCCAAGCGATGGACTCTTAGTAACTATGCAAAAATCACAGAATCACAGAATCCAGAATCACAGAATCCCAAGGGTTGGAAGGGACCTAAAAAGATCATCTAGTCCAACCCCCCTGCAAGAGCAGGGTAACCTACAGTACATCACACAGGAACTTGTCCAGGCGGGCCTTGAATATCTCCAGTGTAGGAGACTCCACAACCCCCCTGGGCAACCTGTTCCAGTGCTCTGTCACTCTTACAGTAAAGAAGTTCTTCCTGATGTTAACGTGGAACTTCCCATGCTCCAGTTTACACCCATTGCCCCTTGTCCTATCACTGGATATCACTGAAATAATTTCATATTTTTTGCAGCAAAGAATAAATTGCTCTTCCTCATTAAAGGGGTACTGTTCTAACCTTACTGCTTCCCAAATACACAGCCCTGTCACAAATTCCTAGCCCACTGCCAGCTGTTTGTCTGATAAGCAAAAGAAATTAGCACCTCTTCATCTGGCAGCTGGCATCTAAGGATGAAGAGCCTGATTTTGCTCAGAGAGTAACTTTCTACCTTTGGGTACCCAATACTGAATTTTATGAGAAATCTTACAGAAAATTCAGGTCATGAGGGCTGCGCATATACTAATAAATTAAACAGAGCTAGGGAATATTTCTGGAAGTGAAACACAATCTTCTGATCCATTAATGACAGAACAGACAGTGGCATGGTTTTAACCTGGCTTTCTCCCAGATCCATAGGCATGTTGTAGGGATTAGCATTGTCAGGGATCAATTGCCCCGTTTGGATACAGCTACTCAGTTTTGGATTTAGAGAGTTTAGCTGTAAGGATGCGGCCAGATTGTGTCACATCCTTAAGAGAGACAGTTCTTGTGGCCAGGTTAATGAAAAAGTGATAACATTTTCAATCCACAAGATGAAACTTTGCATGTTTACTTGAAAATTTCAAGTGTTTTCATTTAAAGTTAGATTTCAGAAGCTGGCACGTCTCATGGTTAGAAAACAGGCTTTGTATTAAGAGAATTACTGACATACCTGAAAAAATTCCAATCAAGACACTGGAGAAGAAGTTCTCATGTAAATTAGCAGAAGCCACACATCAGAATCTCAGATGGCTGAAACCCATTAATCAGCCCTTCAGAGAACAAAGTAGAAGAGGGAAGATGCTGGGAATAGTACACAGGCAAAAGATAACAAAATATTAAAAATTTATATAAAAAAAAAAGGCTGAATTAATTAGGTCTGGTGTTTTTAATATTTTTTACACATTTCTATTTGAGTTTCACCCATTCTAAATGCTTTCAGTGTACACTGTTTTACTAAAATTTTGAGCCTGAAAATCGAAACATTTTGCTTATGAAAGGTCAAAATATTCTGGCAATTTAGAATATATGCTGAATGTCAAAATTAACTTTTTTCATATTTCTGTTTAGATATTAATTGGTATTTTCTCAGGTCAAAAAAACATCAAAATATGTACAGCACATCTAGGGACTCCAATCTTTTCTCAGCTAATGATGTGCCTATAACAAGTAACAGAGAAAAGCTACATCTAAATCTGATACAGCCAAATGCCTTGATCATGTAGAAAAAGGATCTTTATGTGTGGTACAGGCCATCAGCCCTGCAGTCAGTCTCTCAGATGGCACAATCTGCAGAAGGTGGCAGAGGCTCCAGGCATCCCACGGTTCTGTTGCAGGATAGCACCTGCTGCCAGCAGAGCCAACTTGCTTCTTCCCCCACATTGCCTTCATCCCAGTGTGATGAAGTTTTATGGTGCCATGTAAGCCTGGAAAAGGAACATGTTTCAGGGGCCTGAGGTTGCCAGGCCTGAGGTTGCCAGGCCTGATCCCAGGGACAGCAGGATGCAGCCCCCTTTAAGAGCATATCCCTCCCTGAGTGGGGGGTAACCAGCCTTCCACCCCCTACACCTTTGTGGGCTTGGGTGAATTGCCAGCCCACTGCTGGGCTGCTGGACCTTCTTCTCATCAATTCGCATACTTCACAGTTTTTTGTAGATGTATGTTATGCGTCTTATCCTCCTAAAAATTTGTAGTGAAAGGATGCCATGGAATATTAGCAAAAATGTCACAACATTAGGATTTTTTTCTGATATGATTCTTGCTTGCACATTTTTTTCCAGATCTTTGCTCTCTTTTTTCAAGACTACAATTTACAGCCAAACTTTTTCAACCCACCTTTCTTTATTGAAATACCTTTTTTTTTTTTTTTTAATGTTAGAAAAGCTCTTACTTGGCTTTTACTTTAATTAAGGAGTTGTTTAGAAGCAAGTACTACTGTTAGAAAAGCTTGACTGGGATTCTGAAGAAAAAGGAAAGTTAAAATTGTCTATTTTCCATTCCCTTCTCCTTCAGCCTATAATTGCCTCCGTTATATGTTTCCATTTACTCCACCTTCAAATAACGCTCTTAATCTTGTTTGCCTTATTTTTCTCTGTAGCCCCTGTATTGCTGAATAGACTATGTATGTGGCCCTTTGTTGTAAATCTTTCTTTACAGCTTGTTAGAAGCTAGAGCTCTCAGTGATCATCCTTATGATCTGACTCATCATGTAGACAAAATGCCCTTTGCTGTTTGAGTAGCACAGGATGTAACAAGTAATCCTGAGCACCAGATCTACACTCATTTTTAGAGCATAAAATCGGCTTTCCCCAGGATGCCTTTCAAAACAGCCAGACCTGCAGATCCAGACATAGATTGGGTGCATGTTTTGAGTCCACTGCAGAAAAAGTTTGACTCTTCACTCTCTATATATATGTATATGTGTATATAATGTCCATTTTATTATTATTGTATTTATATGTGCATCATACACAAAAATATGTAAGCCTGAAAGAGATAAAACCTGACAAAACCACTAGGGGTCCTTCTTAGCAGAGAAGCATTCAGCAGTGTTGAAAAAAACAGAGCCAATTTCTGAGACAAATTTAGCTTTTACTGGAAATGCCTTCTCTTAAGAAGGGGGAAAGAATGAAGAAAAAGGGGGAAAAAAGATAATTTATGGCTTGCTGTTTAAAACCTTCTGGACCAAATTCTCTTTTGCACTCTTTGTCACCTTTCAGCTCTGAAATGGAGACTAGCATAAGCAGTGTCAGAGCTCATCTATCCTCTCTTGAACTTCCTTGCTGATTTTGCAGGCATCAGCAGAAAAGAACCCAAATACAGCTTGAACCTGGACCTTGGATGGGGGTGGGGACCTGCCAAGATTGAACACAGTTCTCAAGCTTCCGTAGCCCTGTAAGAATGCGGTTGAGAAAGGGAAAGGAGATTCATTCTTAATGAATGCAGTTTGAAATATATACTTCAAGACTTAAATGAATAGGTTTTCAGTTACAGTGTGGTGCAGAGAAAAGTAGATGTGGAGCAACTGCTTACACAGACATAAAACAGTCTCTCATTCTCTCACACTCTCTGGGTCCCTTAGGATGTGGTTGGGCGGATGGATACACACATGTGCAGAAGAATCTTCAACAAAAAAGCCTAGGAAGACAGACAGAGAAAAGATCTTATGTAACAGAAACATAATTAAATCCTCTTGTAATGAGGCCAAGAGCTTGTAATTGTACATTTGCTGGGCATGTCATTTACACCAATTACAGGCTTGCTGCTTTAAAAATATTTTTTTCAGGGTCATCTTTCTAGCTGTGTCCTTATAGGGATTAGTAGTCCTATCATTCTTATAAAAAACTAGCTTGGAGAAGATTTTTAAAGGTTTTTAAATAATTTTAAATGCAGTAAATCCTATTTAGTTTGCAGCAGATTGCTTTCAATGAAAGCATTTGGCAGTAGACATCGTAGAGACAATTTTTTCCAGTACCCCTACCATTACACTGAGTATGTTGTATCTTGTGTTTCCCATAAATGTTTGAGACAAAGGGAACAAACAGCTCAGAAATACAGTACTGGATAAAATTTTTATGGTCTCTACAGCATACTTATGTATACTATGTACCTATGGAGTTAAAAGATAGTATTTGCAAGTTTGAAACATATGAAAGGCTATAAAAATTTACAAAGACAGGACATGTTTGTAATTTTCCCATTGGTTCCTTTCAGTATTTTAGGAAATCTCGTTTCAGAGCCAAGTTATGAGTTCCACTGCAGTGACACTGCATCTAATTAGGTCTGTGCAGTACCGTATATTTTGCTTAGTCTTAGTAAATCCCAACTAAAAGGCTCGGACTGCCAGCTATCAAGATTGTTTCAAGTCTTCTGACATACACAGTTTCTTTAATTTCTGTGACTCTGACATAGTCATAGATTAAGAACAAGACAAAGACACCTGAACTTGACTCACCATGTGGTGGTATAAAAAACTTGCATTTACCACGTCTCTCTTTCTACTTAGAAAAGTTGGTCATGGGAAAAAGAATACTGAAATTGATAAATTTGGCCTTTTTGCCTGAGAATGGCAGACATATAGGTGTCCAGGACATAGCCCACATGCAAAGAATCTGTTCATAAGACATCTCGGACCAGTCATGTATGTGCTATGTGTGGGTACATTTAGTTACACTTTTGAAGCTTGTATTACAAATCTTCACACTATGCATCTGCTCAGTGAATGCATGCAGGCCCCCATGCATCCTTAGTACACCAAATGCAAAATCTGTAAGCATGCAAACCAATTGCACATATCTAAGCTGGATGAGAATCAGTGATCACATCCAGATCACTCTGCAACTACAGCAGTGTTACATATCTGCTGCACTGGACACTGAGGCTACACTTATGTTAATAGATTAAATATATTATTATTTGGCACTGAGACAACTGATATGGAGCGGCCCACATCCATATTATTAAACTGTCTTATCCTCCCAAATAGATCAATATCATCTAAACTAATCATTAGGAATAGTTCATGACTAACTCATGGCCGGGTCCTGAACTGTGCTTGGGAATTGTTGGGAGAGCATTAATTCCACTGAGTCAAACCCATAACAAAGTTCATTCTAATAATTTACTAGTATAGATGAATGACTTGCCATTTCTATGTCCATTTCCTGGCCCCTTTTAAATTTACGGTGCAGCCTAAATGTACTAGATGGTGCATATACACACATTTCTGTCCTAGAAATCTCTAGAAATAATGACAGTTAATAAAGGTGAATAGCAATGTCAATCCCAAATAATCTCTAAAATCACAAGGTAAGCAGTAGCCAAGCTAAGAATTACAAGCTGCAGTCTGCTTTTTAAACCAGTACACCACACAACCCTTCACCTCTTTCTGTCTGTTTAGGTGAATGTGAAAATCAGTCAGATTAATTTCCATCTCATGTTATTCGGAGGTATCGTAATTAAGAAGGAGGCCAGCTAACCCTGTTCAATACTGTGCCTGAACATAAAATTAGTTTCTTAAATGCCTTTCACATAAAAAAAATGTGCAGAAAACCAACAGCTAATCAGAAAAATATACCTTGGTGTCCTTCCTTTCAGCCTCAAAAAAGTTGCCATAGGCTACAACAAAAAGAACAATACATAGTTAAATGCCTTATTTCATTAATAGGATTGAGCCACTAAAGTAACCCTTCCAAAAGCAGTGCTTGGAACCAGAACTACAAGTAGGTGAATGTTTTAGAACTGAATTGTGGATACATTCCAGCTTCAAGTGAAAAAGACTGAAAATGTACTACAAGCAGATTTTGCCAACTCAGATGTATGCATAGGAACTGTCACCATCCATAAGAAACATTATGAAGTACAGATGTGTTTATAAAACTGGGGGTTTCTGTGGTCCATCAGAACCTTTTATAAAAAGACTTCAAATCCATAACACCCATGTTGAAGGTCTAGTTGTTAATTAATATTTACTTATTTGACTTATTTTCTGCCTGTTCACCTACTTGTTAACTTTTCTAGTGGGCCATCACTGAACACACTTGAATACAGAGACCTGCCTCACTCGGGCAAGAAACACATTACTGCTCTGACATCAGAGGCTGCACCCTGGTCTTTACCTGGAGAACACTGACAGGGCCTGACAGAAGGCACAATTGTCCTAGCATCTGTATCAGAAGACTCAGCCTTGAACAAAATGCTACACGGAAGCCCACTCTTCACCTTGCCTGAGCAGAGCCTTTTCAGTTTTCTTCTTTTGTGCTGTGCAGAGCAGGACTTATTTAGCAGGATGGGACATAATTTTATCTGGGAGTTTTGGGGGCTGCAGTCATCATCATGAGATACCATTTATCAAATGAGTCAACATCCGGAGTTATCACTTAGGCGCTCAGGAATCTTACTTAGCATTAAAAAGATTAACGTCAGAGAACATATGATCTGGTTTACAATACACTCTTTTATCTGATAAAAATAAGTACAGAGCAGTTACCAAGAAAAGAGCAGCAAGGAGCAAAAAAAAAAAAAAAAAAAAAAGCATAAACACTGTTTTTATTTAGTTCACTTTTAAGAAGTTTTTTAAATATCTGGAAAAGATTCCCACATACATTTATCCCAACTACCCAAAATCCTCCTTTGCCATCACTACAGAGCCATCACAGGATTTGCACAGAGTTTCTTAGTATGCTTTTTCCCTCCATGAAATCTCAACATTTCAAGCACTTCTACACAGTTTCAAATTCAAAATGATAAGCTGAATAATGAGGCAGTCTCCAATCTCATTTGTGCATGTTCTATATCAGCCAAAAATAGTAAAATTCAGTGATATTTCTAAATCAAGTGCTTTGTGGTATATCACAGTCAAAAAAATATCAGATGACTTAGGATCAAAAAGGCTAAAAACCTTTTTAGATTTAGCACAAAGGACTTTCTAGGTAGATATAACTTATGAAATACGGAGTAGGATGCAACTTCGACTAATGAAAGTATATACCTGCTCTACACACATTTTTGACAAATACAACTGAAAGGAGAAGCAATTCTCCCTTAGAAGAGACACCCTGGTTTCAGTAGAGGATTTCCCAGCCAAGAGCAGCTGAACTGGGTCTGCCTGTGTGAGCCACGACTGTAGCAATTAATGACTAATACAGATCATGTCAACAGCTGGAAGAGATAATGCTATTCAAAGGTTTTATTTATAATCCCTGCATCTGATATAGTGCAGTGTTCTCTCAGCAATGGGGAGAGGATTTTTTGTGAAAAGCCACATTAAAAAGTAAAGTTCTACTGCAATGGATTATTTTTCTTGCTTTTTTATTTCTGGTCTATTTACTACAGTTTAATTTCACTTACAAAATATGTCCTTCTAAAAGAAAAACCTATGGAATGAGGCAAAATTCACTCTCTTGATGTCGGTGGCTTGTCTAGAGCTTACAATGACATATGAAAATTCGACTCTTTAATGCTTCCTGCCAACAAAAATTTAAGGCATTGACACAGTTGTAATCTGTCCATCATCCCTAAAATATTCTGTTTAATATGAAATGGCTTTCCATATTTGCACATCATACAGTGTATGAGACTAAAATTTATGGTGTTGCTGTCCTAGGAAAGCTTTATTTTATAGGGTTAGAACTGAGCTAAATGTGAATCATATCCACTAATAGATGTTGGGTTTAAGTTAATTTGCTAGAATTGCTGATTATCAAAACCTTATGTTAGAATTAGAGATGATGCCAAGCTCTCATATCATAAAACAGAAAAATATAATGGTCCAGTCCTTGTTTAATTCATTGCAAATAACCAATGAAGTGAAAATTTACTCTGGGTCTGAATTGCCATAATTACTAGGTTTCCAAATCTGGTTATTCGTTTGAGCTTCTCCTTTTGGAATTCTATAATTTATGACCAGGAATCAGGATTTTTGTTTATCTTTTCAGAGACATCACATCCATAACCTCTCATTGGCCTGGATTAGTGTGATGAGGTGAAAATTCATTTCACTAAATAACCAAAACACCTGTTTTAAAATGCAGGTAATAGGAATATTGTTGGAAAATTATCAAAGAAACTACAGAAATATGAGTGTAAGCAGAGATATAAGATACAGGAATGTAACTGCCTGAAAAATGAACAGCAAAGATACAAAGGAATAAGATCAGGCTAAAATACTTCAAGATGCCACAGATGACAACCTTTACAGTGAATATTACATTTTTTTAATGACTTCAATAAAGAATTCTTTTGGGCCAGACCAGAATGCAGACAACTATGAATTTTGGAGAATAGAACAGATGATGAAATCATGAACAACTGACACCACTGCAGAAAATTAACATTTATCTACACAGTGTACCAAATTAACAAGAGAACATGTTTGCTTTATTGATGTTTGCTTTGGTTTTCACATCACATATTATTTAAATGGTAATGGTATCCTACCCACATTATAATCAAAATAGAATAATTAAGGCATATACTCAGTTCCATAAAATTATATTTGCTTCTAAATAATATTAATAAAACCCTCCTCCCATTTTTTCACTTCCTCCCCCCAGTTACTATTGAACTTTTTCTCTGGCGGTTAGCTGATGAATTCGTACATCCAATAGATTGCAAATGAGCACAGGGTAGCCTAGAGTGTATTCTCCCTGGCAGTTCTGGGGACCATGACAACATGTACAGCCTTTTTGAAACAGACATTCCCTTAAATCACATCATCCACACTCCTACTATCACCCTGGCTATTCCTCGACTTCCTAAATTATGTTATTACTAAAGAATATATAAAGATACTGGGCCTAGTTCAGCATCTGTACAAAGATACACCTGTACAAATATGTCCACCCTTCTGTCCTTCATTCCCGTTAGCATAAACCCTGTAAATTAATTATGTAGTCAGGATTACAGGAACATTCTTGCATCTGTTTATCAGCCAGAACTGCTTTGACCTTAGCAGCATGGGCAAAGTGTTCAGTATTCACTTCACCACTTGGGCAGCTTTTTGGTCCCTAGTTTTCTTGCCCAGACGGAAATATGCATGCCATAATGTATACATGCCAATACCCCTGTAACATGTTTCTCAGACAAGAGTCCAAGGCCAGAACTCCAGGAAGAACTGGCCCACCTTTCCTGTAAGGTTTGTGTACAAAACCACCAAAGGGGCTTCCAGTTTCTAGAAGGAAAGAGGAAATCTTTTAAAAAAGAAAGCGTTGCAGTCTGCTGAGTGAAACAGATTAAAATCAAATGTTTTAAAACAAAGCCCTCTTCTAACCCAGCATATTTTCGCAGCATGAGTCCTTCTCTCCAGCTTTGCTCTTCAGTCTAGCCACTTTCCGTAGTTTCTTCCATTGCCACAACTTTTGCAGAAACTCCCTTGGGATTTTGGGTAGGTTTTGGATGCAAGCTGGCATGCAGCTGCACTGAGAACCCTGTGAGCTTTGGTGGTGCAGCAGGCTTACTGCCTGCTCCGACAGGCTCTGGCAGCTTGGACTCCAGATGCCCTATCTGCTCTGTTTTTGCTGTCAGAAAAGAGGCAATCGCCCCATTTGCCCAGTGAATCGTACCTCAACCTCTGTCATAAGCATATAGTCTTCTATGTTAGTCCAAGGCCATGTAATTTCAACAAAGTATAATATCGTGTACAGAGCAAAATGTGAGCAGCCAGATGAAACAGCCCATCCATGAGAATCACACCTGCTATACATTTTTTCTGAGCATGAGTAGCATTTAACTTATGTTGCATGTGCAGGCCACATGAGAAGAGGATGTTCAAGGAGTTTAGTGAACACTTCTTAGAACCTGTGCTGGGCTGGCTGCATGTGATAATCCACCACAGCATGCAGGAACAGTACTAGCAATTGAGGCATGCAGCAGTCTGAAATCTTGGACATATGACAGAAAGTATTCTTAGTGTCTCCACATGAACAACAGTCTGATAAAGTCATCTGCCCTGCAGAGGTTACCAGTCAGCCTAGGCATGTATTACATTCCCACAATTAAAAGGTTTCAAGGTGAAAAAAAAAATATGCCCAAAAAAACTTGGACATTTGGTAGATATGCCAGAGTTGGGTTCTGTGGTACCACAGCTCTCTTACTAATAATATCCACGTTGGCATGTTGAAGTCTTAGACAGGTTTGTCTACATGAATTTCAAACACAGTGACTGCAGTGTAGACAATAACTTGATTAATGTTATGAAAAGAACAATAGAAAGAGATATGTTGCCAAACACAGTTCTGAGTTGCAAAGGGAAGTAATGGAAACATGAGCTAAAACATTATTTTTGGATATTGGAGAGTGCATACTATGGAATATTTTGGAGTTCATTTGTATTTGTTTGGTGCCTTGTTTGATTCAGACAGATAACATTACCACATTTTTTGGCTTTTGGACATGAAACATCATGAAAGTCAAATTAGAAAGAAAAAATTATTTCCATATTCTAAGAAGTGATTTTTGTCTCTTACATCCCTTTCTTTCTTCTGAAGATTTTTCAACACACCTGTGTTAAAAACTCAGTACTGACCATGGAAGATAAAGCAGTCTTCTCTGACTGCACAAGAATATCTCTTGGATATCACTCCTGACTTTCTGGATTGAAAAAAGTAAGTTATAAGTATGTGTAGCTAGTATTATCTGAAAATATCATGCTTTTCACCCTGCTTTTCTGACTCAGATCCCCAAGAAAGTGATGCCATGAGCAGCTATCTATCTGCTTTGTTCTTATATATGCCGGTGTTGAGCCTTCCAGATATTTTTTCTTACCAGATGTAATGCTGGTAAATATGTGAATTCAGGGTAAAATTTCTGCCCTCAGTATTACTATATCTGGTACTGTAGAAGCAAGTAATTTGTCTTGTCTGTTGGAATCTAGACTGTGATCGTGTGCAGTGCAGTTCCTTTAATTGTTGCTGTTTTGATTTCTGTCCTTTAGACAGTTCTCATACTGGAGAGCTCCTGGAAACAAGTTTGGAGTCAGGAATTCTTTCTGTGTAAAAAAATTTGAGACTTCCTGCAGTTGTGGGGTATGAGCCAGCAGACAGGAGATTTGGACTTTCTTGCCAACTCCTGCACAGTGCATGGCAGCTGAAAGGCCCATAATATCATCAAAGTTTCATGTGGAAGTTTTCCACTTAAGAAACAAGGCAGCAATGACTGTTAAACCCTAGAACAGAAAGAGAAATAAAAATATCATCTGGTTATTCAGGACAGCTATGTACATAGGTTTTTCACACAATTCCCATGAAGAAGAAACAGTATCAGACATGGCACCTGACCCATTTACTCTGTCTGGCATGTCTCTTCCCTTTATCCACTCCATAGCCTGGGCACAGACCACACATAAGGACTTCATCAGACAGATGGTACCATATGAGAATCCCGAGCCGTCATCCCGGATAGAAGGGAGAGCTGCTCCCAGAATGGATTCTCCCTGAACTACCTCAAGGGAACATGCTCTGCCCTAGAGATGGGAAAATAGCCAATAGGGTCATAATGGGTTATCACTTATGTTAGCAAGATAGGAAAAAAGCAGACTCATTATTATGAGTGAAATTCAAGTTCTAGGGAAAGTCAAGAAGGGGTTGATGTGAGCTTCAGTGATGACAGGGTTTAACTCTTTATTATCAAATTTAACAGTTTTCCAGTTAAGTACACTAAAAGCATTGAAAGAGAATATGAACCACTTGGATCCGAATAGCCTCTCGTGGAGTTTTCAGACCGTTTGCTAGTTTCTGAAATAGTAGTTTAATGGTTGGGAAACCTAGATTTCTCTAGTAAAACCCACATTAGCAGCCACCCGTGAACTGGTAAATTGGCACCATGCTATTCTACTTCATCTGGAAATCTTAGCTGAAATTGCTGTTAGTGCAAAAATATAAACGTAAAAGTAAAACATCTCATTAGTTATTGGACTGGAGTAGTCATCTAATTGTCAGCAGGTACTGCAGTTACATCATGGACTTCTGACTATGGACTTCAAATTCAGGGTTATGGGAAAACAAGCAAGGACCAAACTTCAGTGGTTGGCCAGACAGGACAGTCAGCTGGACCTTTTCTTTCCTTTAATGGGACTTGCTCCAATCACACTGCACCACAGCTCTTTCCTACTGCTTCTGTACCATGTCCCATGCCGTTTACCAAATGCTGTAAGAACAACAAGCAGAAGCAAACATAAATATTAGTTCCTTACCACCTAACAAATTCACAGTGTTTAGCTAAGGGGAAAATGTGTAGTCATATGTTTGACGTATGTTTGTTTCTGTGGCTGTGCATTGTGCAATAGTGGTTTTACCCATCTTAATGCTCAGAATTTGATTTGAGGGGAGGAGACAGTGATCTAAGGTGCCTCATAAGGGACAAATTTTTTATTTGCTCAAGGAAGGAGAAACGCAATGAACTTAAAAAAAAAAAAAGAAAAAAAAAGAAAAAAAAAGGAAAAAATCTTCTATTATGGTACAGAAGCTAAACTACTCATAGGATGGGTCTCCTGGGCCCCAGGAGCACCAGTCAATCTTGGCATGTAACATTTAGCCCTTACCTAAGCATGTGATATTCAGTGCAATACTTTCTGAAGTAAGGCAGAAGTTAACCAAACCATTCAGCATCCAATGACACAGTACCAGAATGTTTTGGTTTATTAACATCTAGTGTCTGCTATATCTGCATGTGTACGTACACCTACATGACAGATGCATCTGTCTGCATCTACTGCTCATTGCTGATGATAAGGTATTATAGTCAACAGTAGTCTAGTCTGTACAATCAACAAGGTTTTATTCTGCAGCCCACACACAGGCTTCTTCATTAGAGAAATGCTGGAGTGTCCAAGGAGCTGGCAAATACATTACAGGACCTGCAGGAGATCAGTGTCCTGCTGGGGGGTAGACAGGCTGCTCTGAGACATTAAATGACCATGAACAAGAAGCTGTATGGATGTTAAAGAAGTCTGAATATTATTCACCTGACTATTGCCAAGTGTCTGCCATAGAGTCAGGTTGATTGTTCCATAAGAGTTCCATTGATTTTACTGCTTGGAGTGCCAGTGAATGTTCAGACAGAAACTTGAATAAAGATGGAGCTGAACTCCCCTCTCACTGACCATAGTTTAGAGTGATTTACTTAGACCTTTCTTGATCTTAGTCCTGCTGTATTGCCACGGAGATGTGGATCCTCTATTCTACTTAGAAACCAGAGGCAAGGTTTCAGTCTTGCAGCCCTGTACTTCTAGTTACTTAGATATTGAGTGTCTGAATATTTGCTTGCACTTTAGAATGACTAAAAGCAGAGCTAGTCTTAATTCCAAACACCATATTCGACCTCTCTTATTTGGGAAAAATCTGATCTCTAAGTAGCCACATCTGCTTTGAGCAGATGTCCAAGGAAGAGTTTCAGCCTCTATGCTCACATGCCACAGGCTGGATTCTTCTGGCAAGGACGTGTGCCCAGGCTGTGCGTGCAAACTCAGCACTTCCCTGCTGAGGGAACACTGACTGCCATGACCAAACCTCTGCTTCATTGCCTTTTGCTGTCTGAGCTATATCCTGACAACTCCTTATATATAATTAACTTTCTCAGCTACAGTGTTAGCCAGCTGCAGGATTTTTGTCCAATGACACATTTACCCCCCTGCCAAAAAGGCTTTATTTTTCCTTCTTTGTTTTGTTTGTTTTGTTTCTGTGTAACAAAGACAGCCAAACACGTTAGCCTTTCTTTAGGGACTCCCATATTCTGGGCAACTGTACCATATGCAAATCTTTCTGGAAAAGAAATTCTCAAGACCAGGCAAACTCAATTATACATGTTTTTGCCTCATGGATGTGCAAGACCAACTTCCCAGCTTTTGGTGTTTCTGAACATGGACATGGTCCACATTCTCCCAAAAGTGCTTTTCTCAGCTGTGGGTCATACAGCTAATTTAGACAGGCACAGGCAATTTCTGCAGCATTGTTTAAAAATCTCCTTAGCATAGACATTGATAATGCAAACAATTGGGAAACAAATGCATAGATTTATAGAGAAGCATCAAGGCAGACCATTCTCTTGGCAGAGCTGTGCAGCAATCTTTCTTTTTTTTTTTTTTTATTTAGATTTCAGTCTTCAATTGCCTTAGATGAACTAACTGCTTCTAAATCCCCCAAAGAGGTATGTATGCATGAACAAAGCAGTCTAAAGTATTTGCTTTAGTTCTTTGAGAAGTGTTGGTAAACGCATAGGTAAACAAGCAGACAGGCAGTTACCTGAAGCCTCTGGTGAAACCAGCTTTGAATGACAAGGGATTCATGCCCAACATCCCCACCACGGCATCTTTCACACTGAACAGAGCTCACACATACAATTTGTCTAGAAGCTCTGACTTCAAACTTACGAAATGCAGTTACCTGAAGTGGAATATACTGAAGGGCAATATATGGGTAGGTGTTGCACTTACTATACAAATACTTGGTAAAAAGACCATTTTCAAACAAACATTTCTTAAACATATTGAGTATTTCATTAGAGAACGCATATATTTACACTTGTGTTCTTTGCCAGCTACTTGCAAGATAAATCTACACAATAAGAGTAGAATTTAAAATTACCGATTGTGATTTAGCCATTGCCAGTGGCTTGCATCTATATTGCAATCCAAGAGAAATAGGGAGCTCAGAGAAAAAGTTACAGCGCACATAACAGAATTTTTGCAGTGCTGAGAGGACAGAACTTCTATCACAAACAGCATCTTTTTTAACCTGCAGCACCAAGCATTTTAAAATAAATGATACGACCTTGAATGCTTCTTGCACAGAAAACAGAAGTAACACGAGGAACTACACAGCAACATGTGGTGTAGCTTTGAATGTGGAAAATCCTGTTGTGAATCAGACGGGGGTTGTGTTCAGACACAGACTTCCTTAGTATTTTCACATGGATGAAAATCATGATTTTCATGACCAATCATGAAATCTTTCTCTGTGGTTGAAATAATGAAATGTTTTTAGCTCTGAGCATTCCACACACATCAGTACAGAACATTTTTCACAAAGTTAGGGTTGGGGTTTTCTTCATCGTTTTGGAGGACTGATGCAATGATTCTGAAACACCAGATACATTTGCACTTTACAAGATTAAGCCTGATTTATTCCTTAATGTTAGGAATGTTTTCCCCTGCAAAAGAGAATCTGACATCACAGAACATGGAACACATAGGGGCAATATACTCTGATGATTGTACCCTGGGAAATTTAACACAGAGCATAATTGTGTGCGTTGGTGGCACTATAACATGATTTCTGTTTATGCAGACTTGGCATAACAATTGGGAAAACATTTTAGATTTGTCCGTCAATTCATTTTTTACTGTGAGCTTCAGCTATGTAAAAATGACATTGTTCTACCCAAGACACCTTCCCCTTCCCTCTAATTGGCATCCGATCGAACTTCAGTGCTCAAAACATACATTTTCTCTTCTCTATTGCAGGTCACACTGTACAATCATTTCTACATAACTTGTGATTCCAGAATCTTTATTCCTAACCTCTGACAGAAAGAGCTTAGACAGCCTTTTAGATTTTGTGATGAGTTTTGCAAGGTTGTTAGCTAGTTACAAGAGACATTTTACTTGTGATCTGAGCAGATTTCGTATGGAACTCATGAAAGACCATAAACCATCCACAGTTTAAACATACCTTCAGACAGAATATTCAAATCATTCTATGGTCCTGCTGCCAGGAAATTCTTAAGCTTTCTGAAAGGACACTTGAGGTCTTTTATCTTTAATGTCCACGCAGAACCTTTGTCAGGACTTTAAATAACAGTATTTTTTGCCAAATGAATATAAAGGAGGCTGAAACCTGCAGTGCACTTATCCTTCTCTTACTTGAAATGACACTTGTTATGTTAGGAGGCTACAGAATGCTCATGATATTCATGTAAATATTTCTGGTACCAGCAGTCCAGAGAAAAAGACGAAATATGGCAAAATACTCCTTTATCACATATTGGTAGTGTGTGTACAAATCTGGTCGTCCAGATTATAGTCTAGCAATGCACTTTATCCAAATATATCCAAAATTGCTATTAACTCGCTATCAAAATCTTCCCAGGTCTGTTTCTTTTCCAACCTTCCAACCTGTTTGAACTTTTTAAGCCCAACTCTTTTCTGAAAGACTCTAAGTGGAATGTGGTTTTCTTTTCATTACTTAGAAGGCCTCATTTACACAAACTTCCTTGCTACCGAATTGATAAGTCTCTATCTTAATGAGCTGCAGAAGTTCTTCTTACTGAGCAGATAATATTCTGTTGATAGGTTTATAGTAAATCAAGAAAAGCATGCACTGTCCACTGCAAAGCCACCCACACAACTCCAGACGCTTAATCTTTAAATAAAGGAAAGCCAGGCAACTTGATGTTTTTACTGAGCAGATCATTTACTTCTTAACCTTTCTAAGGTGAAGTCCGCCCTGGTGGAACGGGATATACATCAGGCCTACAAGCTACTTAGTTCTGTTTGAGTCCCAGTTGTGTCTGGGAACATACAAAAGTGATTCTTAGCTGTTGCACAGGTCTTGTGAGGCTCATAAGAAGCAAACAGTGATTGAAAATTTTTCATAGCTGAAACACACCTTAGCAGCACAGACTGCTAATAATATATATAACCAAAGTACAACATATCTCTGGCTAATTTCAACACTGGGTTACCTACTTCACAGATCTGATTTTGTGTGCTCCAGTTAATATATAAATTAGCTTATACGTTAGCTCTCAGTACTTTTAAATTAGCTTATTTTGATCAGATTTTAAAAAGTGAAAATATGTAGATGAGTTTCTAGGCTTGACCTAAGCATAAACAAAAATCTTTCCAACAAATAAAGCGAATTTTAAGGAATGCACCAAAAATATAAAGTTCAGTGGAAAATCACAGCACAAACACACACTAGAGAAAGAAAAGGATCTATGAAAAAAGAAGCATTTCTTGAATACTTATCAGTTGAGCCCTGCTACAGGAGTCAGGGGCAGCTGCTTTTGGAACAATAGGCTAAAGTTAACATTCATGTTGTACTTACTACTGTTTTGATTGTTTTGGTTTTGTTTTTTACAAAATCTTCCTGTGCACATGAAAGAAATCATGTGACCCCTTTACCAAGTTACAAATTTACAGTGAAATAGGTTGAAGTATAGTCTAGCAGAGAAGCAGAGATGACGACGGACACAATTTTTGTATGTTTGTTTTTCATATGGTTTTGAAAACTTGCCTAGATTGTTCTGACACTGCCTTTGCACAACAGAGTGAGCTTAAGTTTTTCCCAGTCATTTGTAATTAGTAATTTTAGTATAAAAGAGAAAGACAATGTCATTGCAGTAAACAAGAGAGGAGAGAAAAAATCTCTGTACAGCTTATACTCTATAGGGGAACTTTTCAGGGGAGAATAACTTTTTTTTTCTTTTTAGTAAATTTCCTGTCAACTCGAATTCCAGTGATGACTAATTCACTTTTTAAAGTTTAAGCTTGTTTGTTTGTTTGTTTTGAAGGACAGACTTGGAAACCAGCATGACACTTTCAGCTTCATGTTACAGCTTTCAGCTAAACCAGATAGACGATAAGAGCACTGTGCACTGGGTATTATCCTACTTTTTCCTCTGTCAGTTATACAGTTGAGAGAAAAATCTGTGTTATAACTGGAGTGAGGATTGGTTCCAGCAGTAAACAGTTTCCTAAGGGATCTTCAGGAATTGATACAGTTATAAAACTACTCTCCCTACCTAGTTAACTTGTTTCTTCTCCTTTGCCAGTTCGCCTGACCAGAGAGATAGTTACTTCAGTTCACCTTCACCACCTTCCTAGTTCTACCTGTCTCTTCCTTTGCTTTCTTTTTTTTGTTCCCTTACCCACCAGTGCTCTAGCTCACATTTACATGTGACATTATTACTCTGACATATACTGTCAAAGACATGGTAAGTAAACTCTAGACAATACAATTAAAAGTCACCTGTAGAATAATAATAAAAAATAATAATTTTGAAACAACAGATTTTTAAATCATCATGTATCTTATGCATTTCTCCCCTTTCCTGAACCTGCTGGTTTCCATTGCAGGACTTTTCAAGAGGAGACTGTCATTTGCCCTCTAGTTTCAGGGTGGGCTCTAATGATCACTGAAAGCTCCAAGGAATACTGAATTGCTATCAACAAGCAAAATGATAATGCACAAAAAGAGAAGAGTATGACTATCAGAGAGAAGGATCTAGTTCTTCTACCACTATTGCATAAATGTAATTAGATGACCAAAATTTTTCATTTGCATTTTCTTTGCCAAAGAAGCTTTGATAGATCATTTTGACCCAGACACAACAATTCCAGAATTGTCTGAACTACATATATTCATGTTTCTTTCTTTAACCTTGACTTATACTTGTTTTTCCTGTACTCAAGCAATACTATTTCATTCTGAAAGGTTCAAGGGGAGTGAATAAAAAAAATAGTAAATAAAGCAAATATAATCTAACTATATCACAGGACCCCAGTATGGTTTATCTAACCCTCACTAGTCATGAGAAAAAAGTTCTGGGGCCTTACAAGGGTTATACCACCCCTTGGGTAGATTTCCAAAGATCGTGAAGATTGAGACTATAGCCTCATGAATTAATGGATAGTGTTGTGCAATTCTCTCACAGTATGATGTGTCTGTATGCTTATGAAACAACTTGGGAGGTTAATGAGTACAAATGCATGCTACAAATTCTTCATATAATTTTAATCCTCTTGACACAAGAATATGATGCAAAAAAGCTTTTAGCAAATCCTGATAAATTGTAGCAGAGAATTTTAAAGGAGGAGAAGATATTGCTCCAAGACCCCCCAGCAACTCAGGCATGCCGTTCTTCTGTATCTGATGCTGAAAACTGGTTAGATTACAAGACACATCAGTAGAGGGTAGCCATTCCTCCCCTTTCCAGAAAGTTTATTGAAGTGTTTATGAAGTGCTTGCTCCAGCTGTCAGATCCTCAGGACATCTTGTTGCAAAACCTCCTAAACTAGATAGGTATCAAATCTCATTGTTCTTGGAAGCAAGTCTGATTTCATGATCAAGCTTGCCAACAGCTGACCTCTGTTCTAGTGCAGAGGAGAATACCTCAGGTTGGACACTGTGGAATCAGCAATGTAGTATTTTTATAAACAAATGAGACCTAGGCTAAAGAGTGTGGTAAATCATACCAGGGAGCTCAGGAAAACAAAAACATTTTCCTGTCTGCATGGTAGAGAGTGCAGCAGAAACTGCATTTATGACATCAAAAGTCACAAAAATGTTTTTTGTACTGCATCTGTTGCTGGCGTGTTTTCATATGTTTTTTCAGAAACCCAGTTAACCCATAGATAATGCTGAGTGAACTACACTTTTGATACTTAGACATCTTAGATATAGTCTAGTCTGAAAGAAAGGTGGGTGAAATTCGTCAGAACAAATGATAGGTAACCTCTGAAAGGAATAATCAAGCTGACAAAGACAAGATGGAGAGCAACAGCTAAAAGATGTGATGTGGGACTAACAGTTGGTAACCATCTGGAGTGATATGTAATGGATAGGGCTCTGTAATTCGAGAAAGACGTAAACTAACTAGAGAGAGTTAAAAACTGATCAACTGCTGGAAATTTGAATTAAAAGGAAAGATTAAACAAACTGAGATTGGCAGTAAACAAGGGAAGACATGATGGTCCTAAATGTCTTGTAGAAAGAATTTATTAAAAGAAAGTCTTTTTCCAAGATTCACAGTGCTAAACGTCTACCAGAACTGATACAAACACAGTTAGCTGTCAGTCCTTCCTTGGAAGTGACAACACTTGTTTTTCCACACAAATGCAGACTAGAAATAACCATTGAATCCTTTTCCATTCACTTGGTTATTATTAATGTGCCTATACAATCATGAGCAGGTCTATACAATGTCTATACAATAGCAAGTCTATATAATGTTTCGTTCTAATTGCAAATTCTTCTTTTTGTTTGTTTTACATTGTCTTAATTCAATCCATAGTCTTCATTTAAAAAAATATAAAATTACACTGTTTATGAAATTTTATGTAATAATATGGTCACATCTATGTATATATGTCATGTAAAGTTCATGAATGTATGAACCTGTAAATTCATCCATTGACCTGAAAAAGAAGTCTGTGTTGCATCTATGACTTTTGCAAGAATGTGTACTTGATTCCACTTTCCATTTAAATTTGTTCTATTTGAAAAAATAAAAATCAGTGCCCTTTGTCTGCGTCTTTGACTTTGAGCTTCAAGTAAAAAGTTTCAAACATTTCTTAACAGGTTTTTCTGTTGCCTGATACTTCAGTCCCTACAACACCAAACGCACTCCTGCCTGCAGGCTTTTTAGTTACAGGTTTATAATCTAAGGCCATACTATTTGTCTCCAGATGTTCATATTAAGCACTTCTCTGGCCATATCAAAAGGAAACTATAAACAATGCTAAACACCTTGTTAATCATAGGTACTGTTGATAGGTAAGGACTATCATAGAAATTAGGCATGGCAAAAGTGTCCTAGGGCACATGTTACATGATCATTTATTTCATTCAAAATTAACCAAATTTTGCACTGGAAGAAGCTATTACAAAGATTTTTTCACTCTTAAGAACACAGTGAAAGCAGTGACCTGCAACTGCAGCCTGTTGCTGTGGAGTCCTTATTTCATGAACAACCCTTTCAAAAGGTGTACTAGGGTGCAGAGCAGTCCCTCCATCCATCCAGAGCTGCAGGGATGAGGTTTTATTTCTTAGTGTGCACCAGGAAGAGCAGAGCTGAGTGACATAAAAATTGGGAAGCATTTTTTTGTGACATTTAAATAAAACACCAATGTTTCTCTATGATAGAGCTTCTTGAAAGAACAGGATGAATCCTCCATCTAAGCAGCCTGCACCATGAAAAAAACTCATCTAAAAAAGCCAAAGGTCATTTCTAGTTGGATGCCAGCAAAACTAAAGCTTCATTTCAACTCAGTCTGTCACAGCTAATTCTGTAGTGAAAAAGCAGTAGAAATTCATACAGTGGGATGACAACTGTCCTGCTGGAAAGCAGTGCTTGGTATTGAAACAGGAGGGAGAAAAGTGGCTTCAGAGAACAGGTACAACTTCCGGCTCTAATTCCTATGTGAGATTATACATGTGATTTTCTGGTTTCTGATATTGTGAGCATGAATGCATTTTCTATGCATGATTCCTATGCATGAATTCTACGGCTTGAAGAAACTTTTCACATGATCTTTGCAGCTCTGAACTACCTGGTTTGGCAGGTAGGACTGCTTTTATGTTTCACTAAAAAACTACTGAACTTCATAGCTTGTCATGACCAAAAACCATCTAAACTTTCATGAAAGTTAGCCCTGCCAAGACTTCTAGACCAGAGATGTCCTGGCCTTAGTAAAGATTTGTTGTGCATTAAAAGAAAAAAAATAAAACATCCATCCAGAAAGAACAATCACCTTAAAACACTCTCAGAGGTAAGTTTCCTCATTTATTTGTTTTACAGGCTTTGGGGCCACGATTTCTGAAGATCTGTTTTAGTCTGCTTTTAGAGTGACAATATGGCACATCCTTCCTGCAGGGCTCCCCTGCTTTTCAAAACCTCATCACCTTATGCTTGCACATAGTGGAGCTGTTTAGCTCTGGCAGTAGGTGGTCTAATGAAATATCACCATGCTATTTCTTCAAGGACTCCTTTAGCCTCTTGTATCATTTATCCTTCTCAAAATCATAGTATTTATTTTGGACGGTTTAGCTGGAATTGCTCCTTGGTCCCTGATTGATTTGATGAAAGGAAGGACAGGTGCCAGTGCCCCTTGGCCCTGTTCAATAACAGAAATATTTCTCTGAGGTTAGCAGACTCTCTCTAGGTGCTACTCCAGGTTTTCTTTGAAAAGCAGCTCTTTGATGACATGTAGGCTACTTAGAGGAGTCCTGTTGACATCACTGATATGGGCTTCTCTTGTAGGAGATGCAATTCAAGCAGACATGAAAGGCGCTGGAGGACAGGGGAAGGAATGGTCTTATGCAAGCCGCAGATCAAATGCCTTGTTTCTCCTCCAGAATCAGCAACTAATTTCTTCAAAGCTGAGCTAGGGAATTGAGGCTGTTGGCCTGAGTACAGCTGGGACTCCATCTGAGCTGCTGTTTGTTTAGTGACAACAGCTGCTCTCAGCTAGGACCTTCAGAAAATAGTATGTGTTTGGAGAGGCAGGAGGATGCTGCTGCTGCTGTGAAGTACCAAGTATCCTCGTCTCCACACCCTGACTGCCATGGGAGCTGAAATCTCTTAGCACTTTGCTGGCAGTGATCATCACCTCATGATTAGATGCATGGACAATTAAGGCTTTCAGATATTCCCACAGAAGTGATGAAGAGCTGCAAACATGAGGTTCTGATTCTCACCACTGTTATGAAGTGTGACTGCTGAAACATTTATTTCCACTTCAAGTATTAGTCCATATGCGTACTTCACTATTGGTATGAGTACACAGTATGGAGTTGAAATTTGAAAACTTTGGCCACCAGTGTCTGCTGGGGACATTCCTTCTTGCATGTCCACCTGCTGTGATGCCAGAAGTGTAAAGGGCAGTTTAGGCATAATAGCAAAATTTCTTCTCAGCATTCATTTTTTCCCACTATAATCATTTGTACTAGTCAACCTATGCAATAGTGCTAGTTTAACAGTTCTAATTAAGTAGCTGTTCCCTGAAAGTTCTTTAATCAGATTTAGTTCGTAGTCAGAAATCAAAGGAGCTTCTTTCTTTGTGATAAACTCTTCCACCCTGAAATTACTAGATTGAAACACTGCCCATCTTTTAAGACAGAATTACTCCTTACTGCAAGAAGTGTCTATATGTGCTGTTTAATTATATTTTTTTTAACTCTACTACACCCTCTTTTACTTCCAGCAAGAGTGTTTTGGACCCTACAAGGGTTACAAGATGTGAATTCTGAAAGTTCTGGGGAAAAAAATAAAAAAAAAGACATATTAGAAAATTCTTATGAAATTCTGTAACTATTTAGTTGGTTGATTAGTTGGTGGGATGGGGGGTATGTTTTCTTCAGGATGTCAAGAAGGGAGGTAAATACCATGATTGTCTGAGAGGCTAAGAAGCAAAAATTAGATCAAAGACCTTATAAAGTCTACCAGGGAACTACCAGACTGTTTGACTATTAGAAACTAGTTTCTATTGAAAAACAAATAGCAGATCCTCTAACGGCACGATCCTTTTTTTCCCCTAATTTTCTTTTCTAGCTCTTCTATGGATGTATACATGTTACTTCTATCCATTTTAGCATAACAGCAATGTTTGTGTCCAACAACATGTAGGAAGGTATTCTAAAAGATCTTACGTGCTAGTGAACAAACAAAACTCTGTCTTTTTGCCTTTTCAAATCCTGCCTAAACCTTCACATTAGATGCTAATGAGAAAGAACAAAACCTGACATTTGAGAAAATGAAGTTTTGTTCTCAGCTCCACACTGACATTCTGTGGAGATTACCTGTCTATAATGCTATTTATTCTTCATCTGCCTTTCCCTCCACTCATGACTTACGTACATGCTTGTACATGTGTATCTTTAATCTATCGTGACCATTTAGCAGATTTTCCAGGACAACAAACTACATCTTAAACTGTGCTTCTGTAGTGCCAGCTATGACTTGGTTTTGTTTGCTTGTTTTAAATTCCTGTGAATAGGCCACTTATAGGGGGGTTCTCCCAGTATTGCCAGTGGTACAACTCCACCAGCACTGGAACTAGCAACTGGCTTCCAATGCACTTGTGTCTTTTACGCAGTTTTTCACTTTATGTTTCCTTGTGAGCTTTATTGTTATTAGACATCAAAAAGAAAGAGATTAGAGATCCTCTAATTATGAGAAAATATTTCAGTCTTTTTGTGACTTACTAGTCAAAAGAGAAATCTTGATCAGTCCTATCTGTGCAAAGTTCCTATGTACTTAATAATTTTGAAAAGCCTGTCAAATTCAGCTCTGTCAAATTAATTAAAACTGGCCAATGAGCTTAAGAGTTCTGTAGTGATTCACTAAGATATGAGAGACAGATGGACAACATGATCATGCCAGCTTCATCTCTTTCAGGAACCAGGATTAGTAAAAAGCCCTCTTCAGTTCCTAATAATTGTTCACTGCAAAATCTTGTTCCGTATACTTCCAAACTTACATCTTTATACTTTTTTTAATTTTTTTGTCTATTATGTATTTCTTATTTAGACAACATTCAAGGCAAATGTTTTTCAGCCAGGGGAACAAAGAGGTGGAATTCCTTGAGAAGCATCATCACGATATTCTGATTTTCTGATTAAGAGGTATCTTAACACCAATCAGGCAGGCCCAGAAATGGTTAAACCCAGTGCCAGCTCTAGATACCTGCTGGTCTAAATAGAATTACACTGAGTCCTGCATGTATTAGATGTGGTACTGAATATAGGTTAAGTATAAGCTAGCAGCGCAGCCTCACGTGTATCACCATTTCTTTTTTTTAAAGTAAAATTTAAGTGCAACACTGAAAGCCCAACCTACTTGGAGATTTTCTTGCTCAGTCTGATTTGTTCTTGAAGCTTTGCCATTAATGGTGAAGCACCTGAATCTGGTGCTTCTAGCAGGCTATGTAAGAGCTCCTTTTATTTTGCATCATCTTTTACAGAGTCAGAGTGGTTAAGGTGGAAAGGGACCTCTGGAAATTGTCTAGCCCAACCCCCCTGGTCCAAGCAGAGCCAGCTGGACCAGCTGCTCAGAACTGGCTTTTGGTTTAGTGGTGAGCTTTCTTAAATCCCATCAGTGGCTTATATATCATAGCAGTGTTCCTAAATTTTTAAGAGATTATTTATATCTATTCCAATATTGTTAATATCTCTAGAATTACCAAATTAAAATGAATGCTCCTGCTAGGATCCAGAATCACAGCCATTTGGGTCCTTCTATCTGGTCAGAGCCTTTTTTGCTTAAGCTCAAAAATAAAGTCATTAATGAGTCATTCTATTCAAATACCTTGATGCATAGGTGTAAGTAAAGCACAGATCAACTTGGATAAAGTCGGTCCATCCTTCTGAATCAGCATAGTCAGAAAAAAAAGCATGTCTCTATTTGCCTGAATAAAATTAAGTGCACCTTGAAAAACCCTTATGGAATGATTTTGTTTAATACCATACTCAGAGCGCATAAGAGAAATGTTCTCCCTACAAGATCATATCAGAAAAACAGAAAATCTACAGTGTTATATTAATTTATGAGCAGAGCAAAACAGGAAAGATGCTTTCCTTCTGCATCTTAAAGAATAATTTTATTTGTCCTACTTTATACACCTACATTAAACTAAAAACTTTGTTCTAGGAAATCCTGGTTTTCTTCATTAACTGGAAAGGAAGTATGAAGAGTTACATCAGGTATAAATATCTACTTCTCAGATGTTAAATCTCATTTCTGGTGTTTTGGATTTTGGGGGGTCGTGTTTTTTTGGTGTGTTTTTTTTCTTTTTTCGTTTATTTACCAGATTATCATCTGTCTTGCACATCTGGAAATAGCATTTCTTACAGATATAGCTGCAAATGGGGCATTGTGAAACACAGACCAAATGGCCAATCCTTTATGAAGGAGTATGCCTTCGGGAAATGTGATTTAACAGTTGCCCTCAGGCCGCTATTAACGATCTCAAATAATTTCTGTTTCCATCTTTAAGAAGCCTAGGTATGAACATGGATAAGCAGCCTTCAAAAATGTAAGTGAAAAATGTATATAAGTGAAAAATACCACCTCTGTAAGCTCACTCTGAAGAGCATAACATCTGCATATTATGCACATGTCTAATTTTTCAGCCTGCCTTTGCACAAGTGAAGCAAGAGTTTGGCTCTCTGGTTTTATAGTCTATATAATAAAAAATACACATCAATGAAGAAAGGCTAGCAGCTGCCTTCTGATGCATACAGCACAGCAGCTCCCCAGGGTATCCTGCCAGGCATCTTAGGTGGTTCAGATCCTGGCTGATGATCTCTGCAGATGAGATCCTACATTTCTGCAAGTACTGATTATGACTTTGAGCAGAGTATTATTTTCCCCCTGCCCACCTCTTTCGTGCAGTTTGTCAGACCTTGTAAAATTTTTTGCAATTTTACTGCTGCTGCTTTCCCCACACTCATTCCTCCGAGCCACATCTGGTATGTTACATGTCTCCATCTGAGATGTTTCTGCTGGCTTTCCAATATCTTCAGTAAAGTGATATCAGCATAGGTACTTAAAAAAAAGTGGAGGCCCCTTTGCAGCACAGATCATTGCAATGTGTCTCTTTCTGTGACTGAGCCAGTAAGTTTAGTACTGATGCTTTTGCCTTTGAATCAGCAGCTGTGCTTTTGTTAACAGGAACTGTTCAAGTGGTTAATTTTTCATTGCAATTAGCATACAAACCCCTGTATGCATGAGCACTTACTTTGTATATGTTTTATACAGGTTTGTCTATATGCAAGTGTACTTAAAAATGGATATAAGAACAAATGCTTTGTGACTGGCACAGGATGAGCAAAATTAATGTCCTTGACCCAGTAATTAATGTAAAGCTTACATTTATAAACTTATAATAGACTTTCCCAGTGCTTTGTACCCCACACAATTTGTGTGCTGAAAGACACAAATTCAGATGCCCTCCCCCCTCCTCACACCACAATATTTCTGTCTCATCACAAGAGGTGAATTTTTCCTTTCCTCTCACAGCAGCACCTCTGGCACTCACAAGGCCCCCTACCGCTCTCCGAAAAAGTAAAAACCTGTCTTTGCAGTATACAAAATGTGTTTCATTCAGTATAAAAATAAGGAGCATTTTTTTGCAAGGTACTCCCTGCAAGTGTTACCAATATTGAAGTATCATCGGTGGAAGGATAAGAAAACAAAAAAACCCTAGACAGCCCAGATGACAAATACATTTAGCATTCTCAGTTTCTTATTAGACTACTTTTTAAAAAAAAAAAAAATCTCTTTGGCTTAATACACTTCAGGAAATTAATATTTAACCTGAAGAAAAATTAGAAACCCCTAAAAGCTGCCATCAAGAACTGCTGTTTGGTATTGTGAGACCTGGCAGTAGCTGTACGGGTTCCCCCCTCAGCCTTTTTTGTCTTTATCCTTCTTTAGTTTCCTTCTCACCACTTGTGGGTCTGTGGTACTGGGAGACTCTGCCTCCCACTGTAGCATAGATGTGCACTTCCGAAAGCTATGACATGGAAAAAAGGGAGGATTTTCTACCTTTCCTACAGGTTATCCGTGGGAGAAATGGAACATCTCATGTGATGGGGACATTACAGTTCAAAGCATAAACACGTGTCAAAACCCAGATGATGAGATACAAAAATATGGATATAACAGGAAATTAAAATGTTCTGAGAGTGTTTCCTTTTGAATTAATAACTCTTTCCGTGCCTTCAGTTTTACTTTGCATTTCTAATGCAAAACATTTGCAACATAAGAAGCATCAGGCTTTTGTCACTAAAAGATGATGTATGTCCCTCAAAATTATGAACATGTGTATGAAAACCTGGTAGTCCTAATAAGGCAAATTGACAGCATTGGGTTATCCCACATGGACACATCTCTGCAGAGTAATGACTGAGCAGTAGAAGAAGTAAAGATGTCTCAGATACTTGCCATTTCTTACTTTACTTATTAAACACTTCACAGTGGAAGTGTTTACAGTTTCTTGTAAAAATTAATCTTTCTTCTTGAGAAATACCAGTTCTTCATCTTGAATTATTTAGACACCACAGCCCAAACGTTTTCCCAGCCACTTTTTGGTGTTAGGACTTTTCTAGAATATTTTAGGAAAGGGCACCAAAATGTACATTGATAAAATTTTTTCCATATCCAGCTGAAAATGACAATTAAAAATTCATATTGATAAACAAAAATGGACAAAAAAGTAAACTTCCTCTTTATGAGAAGGCCACATATGCAAGCACAGCATTCATTTCTTTTGAAGCTATAGAAATTAATGCAGTAGTTTTCCAAGTAATCTTTTATTTCTGAAGGTACTGCAAAAATGACAGACTCCACTTGGGTTTGGGAATTAGGCATGACCTGAAAAGATTACATAAAGTAACAGATTATATGGAATAGGCTGTGATTTACCAACTGCATTGTTAAATCAATACATTTCATGCTCTGTTGGGATGAGTAATACAGGGAAGAAAGTATGTACGTAATTATGGAGAGAAACAATGCTCACTTTTTGAGAAACAGCAGCCACAACATTATGAACTCATCTTGGGCAGGAATGAAGAGGCACAAGCAAAGATCGTTCACAGTGCTACAACACCACAGTGCCTTGCACAGGAATTTTTTAAGAATTCTTCCAAAACGTTATTTCATCTTCTGGGATATACAGGACTATTATGAAACCCCAGTTAGTAGAAGAAAAAAAACAACATTGGCATGAATATTCCAGAAATAAGCAAGTAAAACTGTTTAGTTTCAGTATATATGCATCATTAAGAAAAAAAAATAATAACTTGAGCACAGCATGCAGGTGTTAAATCTGGAACTAGACTGTAGACAGATTCACTGGCAAGAGAACAGGGGAAAGTATTTTAAGTACAGGCAACACAGCCTCCACAGAGCTGATCTGCAGAGCTCAGCGTTTGAAGTAACTCTCTGTGGGCTTAGCACATTTTTCCCCATCTCCTCTGTAGGAGACAGAGCAAGGGATAGCTGCACGCAGGATTTCTTACCTGGGCTGTTTCTTTGGCTGTCACAATGGGTCAAGTGGAACCATGCCACAGGTGCCAGCTCCTGTTTTCTGTAACTCAGTTGTACTATTTGTGTCATCAGAAGGCATTCAATGCCCAATGGAGGAGAACAGATCTTCCTCTCTACAGAAAAGAAAAATGGTTCTGGCTAGAACTTTCCTTTCCAAGACACATGGTTTCAGTAAAAACTTAACCAAGCATCAGGTCTTCCATGCAGTCAAGAATGATTGGTATTAACAAAAATCAGCTTCGCGTTTTTATTCACAAAAAGTTACCATAGATAGAACAAAAACAAAAACAAAACAAAACAAACCACCAAAAAACCAACCCTAAGGACTGAAAGCGTTTTACACAGAAGACCCTTCAATCACTGCAGAAAAGTAGATATAAACCACTCATTTCCAAATGTAATATCACAAATTTAGAAAATTTTACAGAAGTATTATTTGTCGTACTAATAAACTCACATAATATATTAAATACCTGGGTCATTTGTTAAAGTAGTCATTAGTTCTGAAACATTTTTCTATAGTCAAAAATGGAGATATATTTGAAAGTCAGGTCCTTCCAGTGTATTCATCTCAATCTGCCAAATCTAACAAGGTAGCAGAAGAATGTTCTTTTCATTTACCTCTCCAGCATTGTGCCCCTGGTTGGATGAATAATCAGAATATTCACATATAAATAAGGGAATATGAAAGCATTCAAATAAGATTGTTGGTCTTCATTTCTTGTAAAGGAAGGCTAATTCATTGTTAGAGGAAAGTACGAACAGGAAATAACAGAAGCTGATGTTTTTGTATTGTTGCCATAATGACTTGTGCTTGTTTGTTATCAAGTACACAGGCTTGTGATAATGATGTTGGCCTAGTGTTCAGAAGCTCTCTGCTTCCTTTCTATTCAGCCACAGCTTCCCTCTCCCTCATGCTTAAGACAGGGTGGATATTATCTTCTCACACCATAAGGAAGGCTGATGCTAGGCATGAAGAACAATAGGTTTCTTGATTGTCCATTGGTGGAAGATATAGTTCCTACTCAGGGTTGGACAGTCTTCCTATCCATAACCATGAATGGTTTAATTTCTTTCCATTTAATTAATAATACTAATTCAAGGTCTATTTCAAACTCTGAACACCAGTCTTCAATAGAGACATCATGTAAGGTGATCTGAGAGCATAATTAATTATGTTTGAGCATTTAATATTATTGAATAAACCAAAACAAAACAAAAAAAGAAGGAAAGATTAGGTGCTATATACATAATAGTCCTCTTTGTGTACTGTAGAGGGTGTTTCCTTATCAAGTGGGAGCTTTTTATTGATATATTAATGAAAAAAATGAATGTAGAGTGACTCTTTCCTTTTGGGTTTTTTTTTTTCTCCCTTAATGAGAAAGAAGAATTTGCAGGAATAAAAAAAAAAAGAGAGAATGTGGTCTCTTGTAATTTTATTGTCCATGGATTCTCCATTTCTCTGAAAATTGTGCAGTACTTAACCTGTGCATTTAACAATATCCTGGGTTTCTCCCTGCTCCTGATCGCCCTTATAAACATTGGAACTTCTCTTTTTAAATAGAAAACTGCTCTCTAGAACAGTGACTGACCATATCTTTGTAACTAACTGAATCTCACTTGAGAAAGCTAGTGATCTTCCACATGTCACTGGTTACACCTGTAGATGTTGTCCCCACTTCTTTAGCATCAAGGTTGAGCTTCTGCATATAGTTAAACCTACTGGATTACATCCACAACTGTCTGGGTGGTCCTTTACTTGTCTGCAAAATCCTAGAGCAGGGACACTGCAGCTGAATCTTCAGAAACCAGGACAGATTAACTTGCTTGAGCTCTACACTCCACTCTAAACTACTCAAGTGTCACCAGAAAGGAATGTCTTAACAATTGGTAGCCACTGATCCTAGATATATTTTAAAGCAAGCTGAGGTATTGTTTTTGCCATATCTTGAATTATTGTCTCTTTATGATAGGCAGATCTATTCCTGACATTTCTATTGGGTGCTGTTGGGACTTTTGAGAAGGCAGCAGCAGCAACTCCAGGAAGAAAAAAAAATTGAATGATCAGTCAGGAGACTGAGAGAAACCTGCCTGGCATGGAACTGGAAAATCTGTGTTTCCTTTTTATCTACATATATTAAAAGGTGTAGGTAAAAAATTATCCATTGTAGCAGCTGACAATACCTGCGGCTTTCCACACTCTCCCTTGTTTCCTTTTCTGTCAGCATCATTTAAAGAGAGGAAATCAGCTCACAAAATCAGCTCACAAAGGGGCCATCAAGACTATATCTCCTAAAAGTTACTGAATGATTGACTAAAACCAATTTCTTAAACCAATTTCTAAGTTGCAAGTTACCATGTCACAGCTGTTGCTAAGATTTGAAGTGTGATTTGCAATGCATCCCTCCAGCATCCAGAGACTGGTGCATTCAGCAGTGCTGGAAAGGGTCCAGAAATGGCAGCAGCTGCATGAAAAGAAAACTCACTTGCTTCTAAAGGTACGCCACCAAACACATTCACATCTAGCTCTACAAATATCAAGATGAACGGGAAATGACGGATGATCGTTGATAAGACAAAAGGTTGCAAAAGTTCCGTCCAACTCATTTTCCCAATTTCTGCTGTGGCCTATAGCAGATGGCTAGTGAAAGTGCTATGAACAAGACAAGCACAGAATCACATTTATCTGCAAGAGCTAGCCAGAGAGACGTGGAGAAGACCATAACAATGAGTAGCACCCTATACCTGAACAGAATTGCACCATGACAGCTGAGCTTTGCAGCAAAAGCGAAGGAAATTCTTCTACCTTTGATGTACTGCATGAACACATTGCAGACACATGCACACAAGCAGTAAAAGCAAAGCAGGGTTGTTGTTTTATTTTTTCCTAACATGCAGTTTTTATGATGAAATACATACTATTCACTCCTTCCCAAAGCCTGTGACAAATAAAGCCTGTCAATGAAATTAAACAGTAACAGACCAGAAACTGGTAAAAGGAAATTTATACAAATTTATACTGTGTATCAGGTATAATCAACCACCAGAACTCCCAATAGGCTGAGAAGTGGGATTAAAAACCTGAGATATTTATATGAATATTAATATTTGCAGTTATATTAGTGCAAAATCAGCCATGCAGGCACAAAGGCAGAAACCACCCATTAACTGCCTGAGGCTAAGCATGTTGTTTCCCTTCTAGATATGACAATGTATGATTCTTAATGACAAAGATTTTACACCTTCCTCTGGTGCATTTGGTACTGGCAGCTTTAAAGAAGTAGAGGAATGGTTTAGAAGCACCTTTGGTTTAAACAATCCCAGGTTTCTTTTCCTTCAAAATCCCCCTTCCTGATCTACAAGGGTGGTCTTCTCCATATTGGGAACAACACTGTGCCAAGTTATTACATAGTTATATTTCAAATGGCTTTACAGAGCAGATGTTCCCATGTGAATATTAGAACTCTTCCTCTATGGACGCTTGCAGCACATGCTGAACCTTGATTCTCACCCAGATATCACTCAAGTTTGTAGAAAAACTCCCACTGAGCTGACCAAGATGAGGATTTGGCCCACTGACAGTGACAGTCTCTTCAGCTTCTGCTCCCATTGTGTAACTAGCAAAGAGTAGACACAGATGTTAGCATTCATTATGCTAATATTTGAGCTGCCTGATGCGCAAAAATCACAGGTATAATCCTTTGGTGGATATTTTTCTTTTCTTTCTTGAAAAGAAACATGATAAATGTGTTACTGACATCCTTAAATGCTGTGAGCTCAGCTTAACCTTCCAGAATGCAGAGGCTTATCCAAAGTTTATCTGAAAAACCCATGTTTTAAAAGTGGTCATGAAGTCTCATCAGGAATTAATTTCAGGGAGATTTCAGGATTTCATTATTTCCTGTTTTTTTTTTTTTTTTTGACTGCACGAGAAACAGTAAGATACATTAAACTTATCGAAAGGATTTTAAAAAGGAGGAAAAATATGATTGACATTTAGTAGGTGGGAGTGTGATACTCTGGGAAATGAAAAAGAAAAATCTGCCTTGTATCACACAGGAGTCAGTAGCAGAATCGGTGACTACTCTTACTTTGCTTCCCCTTGTAAGAAAAATGGGCTTTCTGCAGAGATTTCAGGCCTTCTTTTTCCAGATGCATATCTCTTTCAGAATCAGGTGTACAGAGGCTGCAAAGTTTTTAAATATGGATGTTTTTCAAAATTGCCTAAATATTTCTGAATATCTTCAAGAGCTTAGTTAGAACAACAGACAGGGGATGTCACTGCTTTATGTGAACCTGTGCATTCACAGCACAGAATTTGCATATTTGGTCCTTTCCTGTTTTTCATAGACACCCTGTACTAGTACTGAAGTACTGCTGTTATGTTTTCACATATTTCCACTAATGTTATTTCCCTGGATATGTATTGCAGGGCTCTGACTGGTTGCCATGAAAGGATTTCCCCACCCCCACCCTACTTCAAATCATCACTAAGTGCTCATGCTCAAAACTCTCTTGCAGGTCCATACCAGAGTTTTGAATGGGACTCTTGAGAACATTGGGTAACAAGACCTTAATCTATTACCTGAACAATGTCAATCATTGGTGTCCTCACAGCATAAATAAAAGAAAGCCACCTCTCTACATGACTGAGCATTTGCATTGGTTTAAAAGACTCATCAAAAAACTGTCCTGAAGACTTGGCTTTCTTGTGCAGTATTCTGAGAACTTGCACTGGAACCAAAATCCAGGGAAAACAAATATTTGTAAGGCCAAGAAAATTTAATAGTTGGGCTATTATATATTACAGTTATATATGTATCATCTCATACATATTGTTCAAGGCCAGGTTGGATGAAGCCTTGGGTGGGATGGTTTAGTGTGAGGTGTCCCTGCCCATGGCAGGGGGGTTGGAACTAGATGATCTTGAGGTCCTTTCCAACCCTAACTATGCTATGATTCTATGATTCTATATATAATACAGTTATAATATGACTTGAGTTCACACCTCAAAATTGGCATTTTGGCATGCTGGGAATTCTTACTTGCTTAATCCAACTCAGATTCCCTTTCCTAGGAGCAGTTCCTACTTTTAGCAAAGATCTCTTATGCTAAGAGTTTTTCATTTTATTTGGTTAGTGATGATTCACTGGTTCCTGAAATTCTCCAGCAGGAAGGCAATCCTCACTCACAGCAACAAATCAGACTCGGATGGGACTCACGGCAGAAGCAGTTACAGAGAAGGATCATGTATTTGTTCAAACACATCAGCCAAGACACAATTCAGAGAAGCAGGACCAGTTCCTGCTTCTCAGTTGCAATGCTATAAATAAGACCTGGGATAGTCTGCCAGATAAAGACTTCATTGGGAATGATTTCTTGTCAGAGTGAGCTGGAAATCTGCTGTTTACAACCTTAGAAGATAGTGATTTGTAACCAAGCAACAGATTTGCTGGTTTGCTTGAAACAAACTGGTTTAGAGCAAGGCAGGAGGATTATTTAACTGAGGGCTTTGGGGAATGGAATATTTTCTTTAAAGAAACATTTTAACTATAAAAAAGGTAAAGAGAGTTTTTTATATAAAACCTTTTTACAGTTTATTTCCTATCATTAATTTCTTAATATATATATATAAATGAGGATCTGACTAAATGAATCGGGACGTTAAATGATAAAGTTCCGTCCATGTGAACAAATAAATAATTATTTACAATCTTTGGCAAAACAAATGAAATTTCATTGATCTCACTCTCTCACACATACTTGCAAGGAAAAAAATGAAAAGGAAATTTAAAAAAACATCATAAATAATTTACATAGAATAGGAAAATTATGATACAGTCCAAATATTAACATCTTCCTCCCCACATTGATGTCTGTCTCTGACAAAACAAAAAACCCTACACAGCCATTACAATCACTACATTTAATGAAGTCACCCTCCCTTCTGCTTGGGACATAGGTACACAATTTAAAACACCAAAAGAAAGAAACTGAAAAGTTTAAAAACCTTTAGAAAGGGGCAAAAAACCCCAAACAAAAGCAAACAAAAAACAGGGAAAAAAAAAGTTTGAAACAAATCCCAACACCCCCCCCCAAAAAAAAAAAAAAAAAAGATTTGATAATATGAACACTATAAAATGTGCAATAAAGCCAGTAACTGTGGATTCCATTCTAATGAATATAGCAACAAGATCTATTTAAAGGGAGAAAATTTAGCTCACTTTGCCCTACAAGGTGGCAGAGGTACTGTATTATTCCATTAGTTAACCCATCTATGAAAAAAATTACACCAGCGTGTGTTCTTTTTGTGAACAAAGCTCATACGACTTAAACAAAACAAAACAAACAAAGTTAAGCATGTTTATACTATTGTATATCTGAGTAACTGTTGTATCTGTTTAGAATAAACACTGGTATCCCTTCAGCATTATTTGAGAAGTTCTATATACAGCAGACATAGGAATCAATACAAAATATTAAAATTAGGGTAACTGGATATATATATTAAGGTTCCATTTATAAATTCCTTATTATTATTCAACTTTAAAGTATACATGAACGTAACTCATGAAACTATGCTTAACTGTATACCATGCTTTGACAAAATCTACATATTGATATGCTTTTACAAACAGCTTTAAAATATTATTTGTGTATGTATTACCAATGCATTATATGACATGCTTTAAAATAAATTATCAGAGAAGATAGCTCTGTGTGATAATCTTAATAAATACTAACAAAATATTTATAAGTGGAACCTTAGATTCATACATTATCAAATTAAGTAATAGTGGCCTTGCCACCTTTCAAAAACCCACATTACGATTCAGGATCTCAAAGTGCTTTTTGCAGCAGAGGTGGGGAAAGTGGTTCAGGTTCATTTTGCTCCACATGGTCACTGCATATTCTTTATTACAAGGGAATGCAAAATATGATGGAAACAGAACAATTGGAAATAAATTCTTGAAAGTCAGACAATAGTGATGGCTTTGCATGTTTACATGATTCATTCTTCCCTTTCACATGGGAGTTTCTAGATTGTGTTTGGCCTGAATTAAGCTTCTACTAGGCTTCAAGTTGCAAATCGGACATTTCTACCAACTGTAATTTTAATAGGTGTATTAAAAGCATCTTTATCAGCTAAAGAACATCTTTTTGGATCAAGAAGTGTTCGCAATTGATATTTACTTTATTACCCAAAGGCATTTTGACTATTATTATAGATACCGTTGGTGTAGCCCTCCATCACTTTGCTAAAGTTAGACCCAGAAGCCTCGTATTATTGAAGTCCAGTCCTGATCAGAACAAGGAAGTGTCAATCATACACCTAAAAAGTTATTCAAACACATTTTTCCTCACTTAAAGACAATGACTGATAATCATCACCCCCCTCTTTTTCTCCATATATATAAATACATTAAGTAATTACATTTTTATATGTAAACGTCATTCCTTGAAAAAAGACAAATAAAACCCCATGTTTTCACTCTACAGAAGTGTTCTAATGTATCAATCTGCTATTGCTTCAGTGGTGGGTCAGATGCTCACATTTAGGTTTCATTAATCCTGGCTGTGAGAAGGCACTTGGTGAAGGGATGGCGGAGGCACTCCTGGCAGCAGGGAGGTACCTGGTGAGTGGAGCACGAGGACAGAGGACAGGAGGTACACAAAAATAGAAACTGGGAGTACCAGGATGTACTGAGGTGTCTAGGTTGCATAGCATTTACAGTACTTTGCTGGTAATGCAGCAACCATTGCTCAAGCATCTGAAAGAAATCAGAAAAAAGGTATTAATTGTGATTGTTTTATTTGGTTAGGTAGTCAAACACAAGAACAGAGCTCCATCATGATACAATAAAGATCCACACAATGTTTCCTGTTCTGCATTTCCTACAAATATGAGGGCACTTATATAAAAATAGTTATCTGCCTGTGTAGCAAGACATACACATATGTGTATGTGCACCCACATATCTAAATGTATATAAAAATCATGTAGAAGAAACCCTGGGAAAGCATTTTTGTATTTAAAAACATTTCAGAAAAGCCATTATAGACAGACATGCTCATTAAAAAATATCTGCTTTCCCCTTCATGTCTCTTGAATGAGAGATGATCCAGAAGTAGCTCTGCCCGCAGGATACACTGAAATAGCCTACAAAGGAAAGTGAATGTATACAGAGAATTCTAAGAACGTATCTTGCTTAGATATTTCAATCTCATTTTTTCCAGGTGGGTAGTATTAAAACATCTGGTTTTTGTTATTTAAATTGAGATTACTATATGGGCAAAGGGCATTCATGGTATTTCAATAAATCAAGGTTTACTCCATGTTATGATATTTCATATTGCTTTCAGTAACTAGAGGATGCTTTTAGCTTCCATATGTCACTCTGCTCCACAGGTTATCAAAGTCTTCAGCATTTGGTCGATGAGAAAATGAACATGAGCCGGCTTCAGTGTGCACTCACAGCCCAGAAAGCCAACCATATCCTGGGCTGCATCAAAAGAAGCATGACCAACAGGTCGAAGGAGGTGATCCTGCCCCTCTACTCTGCTCTCGTTAGACCTCACCTGGAGTATTGTGTGCAGTTCTGGTGTCCTCAACATAAAAAGGACATGGAACTGCTGGAACAAGTCCAGAGGAGGGCCACGAGGATGATCAGGGGACTGGAGCACCTCCCGTATGAAGACAGGCTGAGGAAGTTGGGGCTGTTCAGCCTGGAGAAGAGAAGGCTGCGTGGAGACCTCCTAGCAGCCTTCCAGTACCTGAAGGGGGCCTATAGGGATGCTGGGGAGGGATTCTTTGTCAGGGACTGTAGTGACAGGACAAGGGGTAACAGGTTAAAACTTAAACAGGGGAAGTTTAAATTGGATATAAGGAGGAAATTCTTTCCTGTTAGGGTGGTGAGACACTGGAATGGGTTGCCCAGGGAGGCTGTGAGTGCTCTGTCCCTGGCAGTTTTCAAGGCCAGGTTGGATGAAGCCTTGTGTGGGACGGTTTAGTGTGAGGTGTCCCCGTCCATGGCAGGGGGGTTGGAACTAGATGATCTTGAGGTCCTTTCCAACCCTAACTATTCTATGATTCTATGATTCTATTTTCCAGACATTTTCTGTAACTAACCTCTGCATTCATATTTGAGGTCAGAGAAATAGACCATCTCTTGAGAGAAGACAAAAAGACCTAATCGTCCACCAGCAAATGTTGTATCATAGATTGGTCCAGAATCCACCATGACTTGTTTCCCTTCATACACTAAAACTCTGTAAAGAACAACATAATTTAAATTAGACAAGAAAGATAACACAGTGTTCAGTACTGCTGACAGTTCCCAAGAACTAAAACAGAATTAATTTTAACAAGGCACAAGAATACCCAACTGCATTGTAAGGATCACTTCTCATCTCTATCTCACGCCCACCTGGCTGGCAGCCACAACACATTAATCAGAAGCAGTGGAGCTGTTCCATAAGTAATTTTATGCACACCATCTGCAAAAGATTTCCCAATTCTTTATTTAGAAGTCATGTCTCCTGGAATGAACTATGCCATGTGCTAGCATTCATTGATAAGCCCTTGTCCCTGTGAACTCAGAGGTTAGCACAAGACCTTGCCACATCACTTAGCAAAGTCATCTTTACAGCTGTCTGAATGGCTGATTTATTTATCTTTAGGTGCAAGGGCCAACATCTAAAATTGTAAGAACCATCCCTTGAGTAAAACAAAACATTAATTGGAGACATGTTGAATCTCAGTTTCAGACATTTTAAGAGCTTAATGATAGCTGGAAGGCTTTGGACACAAATGACTAGACTAATAATAAATTGGAAAAGAAAGAGAACATGTGTGTGGGGGGGGGGGGGGTGGTGGTGCCTGTAGAGGTTTTGGTGGGTTGGTTTGGATTTTTTGTTGTTTTAGGGGGCAGAGTTGACTGTTTCTTGCAGTGTTTTGGGCATCTACTCTGAAGCCAAAAGGCCAAGACATTTCTTCATCTTCCTTCTCTATCAGATAGACTGCAGTTCCTTGGGCTTGGTTTCTCCACTTCTCATAGGAGACCTTGAGATTGTCAAGGTTCTTAGGCTCTCAGTCTCCTAAAATAGCTTTAAGGTCAAATAAGAAATTACTCCATAGTCTGTTAGTTAGAGGAGTCTCTAGAGGAAGGGATCATGGTCTTGCTTCAATTAATACATTAGTTATACAAAGCAGAAATACATGGCTTCATGTGAAGACTAAAACACTTGAGCAACTTCCTATAAATCAAGGGTTAGGGAGATTTCTGCTTACGATGGAATTCATGTACAGCACTTGCTATATCTTAAAGTGTCTTATTTTCTGAAAAGTGCCCAAAGAGAAGTATGAAACTGTGTCCCGAAATCTGTATTTAATGGACTGTAAAAAGAACAGCAAAAAGAATGACAGATTTTCATGTTCAAGTAACCCTATTTAATGTAATTCTCGAAATTTCAAAACCCCAAAACATATGGAAAGAGTTTCATAAATCTTTCATCCTACCAAAAAAACCCCAAAACAAACCAAGAACATGTAGCTCAAAACATGTTAGTAAGAAATTGCTATTTTTGTACAAACAAAATGGTTTCATGACTATATTAGTGAAATCACTGATTTTATTATCTATAAAACCACCCTAAAAAATTAGGGAATTTAATGCCCTGGATCATAGACTTTGTCATGCTAGAATAACCTAATGGGTTACCAGTTGAAACATGCTTTGTCTGACACTAAGCATATTCTGCAAATGAGGATACAGATAGCAGCAACATGAATGAAAAACTCAACTTTCCTTTTGACCTGTATCAGTCAATGCTTTGCACTGCAATACTTTCATACATAAAGAAATTATTTTCTTTCCAAGAAACAGGTAACTTTTAGCAACTTAGTATATCCAAATTTGTCTACCCTTTCTCTCTTACAGCCAAATGAATAACTGCTATAAGCACAAACAAGACCTTAAGAGGTAAGTTCATACTCTGCCACATGGAAAACATCCTTTACAGGTCCTGTAGTTAGTAGAAGATAAAATTGGCAGGGACAGTTAATGCTCATTCTTTGGAATATTAGATAAGCAGCTGGGCTCTAAGGAAAGTCATATGCCATAGCACCTTGTTGTGTGCACTACAGATGTGTGCATGGCTACTTCTGCAGCATTTCATATAAACCACTATTGGAGAGACAGGATGCTGAAGTAGACAGGCCATTGGCCTATTTCCCTGTGGCAATTCTGATGGTTCTGATTAATTTCATTCATTCAAATTCCAGAGGCTGGGGAGGAATCTCGTGTTCTAATCTTGCTTTGAGTTTTGCTCTGGAATTTTTGGCTCCTTTACAGAAAAGCTTTTTTTTTTTATTTTTTCCCAGAAATTTCTTGTTTTCTTTAATTCAATAATATTTAGCTGATGTAAACACTGAACCATCCAGACTAAACTGAAAACATCTGAAAAGAAAAATAACTTTTTCTAAGGATAAGAAAATGTCCCCAAAATACTGTAACAAACTGTCACACAAGTATTATCAGAACTGACAAACTGATAACATAGCTCTTATATCGAGAGAGACAAAAGTTTTGGTACTAGAAAATAGAGGTGCAGAAACATTTCTTACTTTATTAATCCTGTTTTAGGTCTATGAATCAAATGCCACCGGTAAGCAGTATAATCTTTCCAGCCAATGTTTTTGGGATCATGCCACAATGTACGCACCTACAGTAGGAATACAAATGGCTTATTAGAACAGTAATACAGTGCTCCAGTAATTGTACATCCACTATAGAAATTGTACTTGCAGCCAAAGCTCATTTGCTGCAGAGCATGAAACTGAAAATAGTGTTTAATATTCAATGGTATGATCCCCAAACCTCTCTTATAGGGGGAGAGTAATGAAAATTTACATCTTAAATTACTGATCAGTTACTTATCTGTAGTTTCACACCTGAAGTCACTGAAGACCATTACTGCATCAAACCTGACTTCCCTTAGGAAGTCCTGCCCTTGTTTGCACATACACACCCATGCTGACAGAGTCAGTATTAAATTTCCTATCTGTATGAGTGACTCCACCAAAGAAGAGGAATTGCAGCTTGCACAGATGTTACTGCCTGTGGTCTGCTCCTTGAAATTGCTTCCACTCAGTCAGGGTCCTCTTCCTGCAAGGAGCCCTGAAGTTCTAAATTCCTATCTATACACAAAGCTCCACTAATTTCCAAAAGGCATTAGTTTCTTCCATGGCTGGGCCCTATTTGGAAGAGCAGCAGTTTTTCTCACTGTTTTCATTTATTTTCTCTTTGGCTGTCACTGGCTACTAAACTCTAAACCACGTATAATCGAAACAAGCTGGAACGCCAAAGAAGCAAGTGCCAATACAGAGTTCACAAAGGATTTGTGGATAACTAAGACCTCTCACTCCTTTCTTTGGACCACATCATATCTTCCCTTTCATAATTTTTTCCATTTGTAGCTTTTTATACGTGTAATGTTTTCTTTGAAACACAATGCAAATATTATTGACACTAGTAATGTGGGAATTGAAGAAAAGCTGATAAATGTCTGCAAAAATTGAGGTGGGAAAAGAAATTCTTTGAGAAACCTCCCTTCTTTTCAAAATATTAGTCATGCACTGTTGGCCTGAAGTTTTAAATCTCTCACCTGTCCAGGTGTGTTTCCTGTGTGCCAGAGGGCATTTCTCAAGTGTTCACCAGCACCAGTTGTTGAATTTACTACTTTGAGTGACACACCAGAATAGCCATAAGCCCTGGTGGGTTTGTCCTCCCAGTAGGTCTGAGTGACCTGCTTCCACATCAGAACATAAAACCGACTGCTGGACTGGTAGCCAAACACAAAGCCAGCATAATCATCATCACGATCTGTGTTAACATAGAATGTCCCACTGAAGTCAACAGAGCTGAACTCATCATAGCCTGGGAGAGGACAAAAGCGACAAACCATTGAGTTACCATGCTGAGCCCAGCCACCCACACCAAAGAGTCCCAGCTCTATTCTGAGTTTTGCTAGAAGTCATAATCTATCTTTTTGAGTTTTCTTACCTGTAGGAGAGGAAGTAATTACACTTTCCTACCTATTACATGGAGGCTTCTGGAGGGAAATAAGTTGTTTATAAGGGGCATTGAAGACAGCAGGCACTATACTTATATCAAGTTCTTCAACTGGGTATTTTATGTGTGTTACAGTCAGTAATCAGATAAATAGTCAAACACAAATAGCATTGACCTGGTTTTCATTTGGCATATACATTGTTCCCATGTATCCATCTAAAGCTTGCAGCACCAAAAAGGTGTGTTTATCTACCTTTTTACTTTTTCCTTTCCTTATCACCAGATCACTGGTTCATTTTCTGAAGACAACACCTGACTTCAGATACTCACCTACAGCTATTCCAGGATCAGAGTTGGCAGTCTGTACCAGTTCCTTGCCTTGGTGGCGAATAACCCAGTTGGGATCAATCTGAGCTGTTCCCTTGGGATCCAGTGGGACCATCTGGAACTTTCTGAAATCAGTCTCACTTATAGCATTGTTTTCAGGGCAAACATCATAAATATCCGGGACATTGTCATTGTCAAAGTCATCTTTGCAAATATCACCTCTGCCATCACCTGTAAGCAATGTGAATAAACAAATGCAATCATTAACAATTTACCTAGCCTTCCTAGGAGCTCTCCCAATGATGGAAGAGATTTATGATAAACATAAGTATGTTATTCTCTTGTTTCTCAAAAAACACTCCAAATTACTCCAAAGAAAACTTCATTCTCTAAGAGTCAGTTTGAAATGTTGCTGGTAATGACTGGAAGAAATCATCAACTTAGATTAGGGCCAAAATCGTCAATAAACTGTCCTGTCAGTGATTTATGACAATGATCAATTTGGCCCCAGACTATATGCTGCTTTGGAATCAGGGTGGGAAAAGTTGGAAGTTTACTATGTCTATGTAATTCACTAATTCTTGTATTACATTTTCAGTTTGATTTGTCCCAGATGTGGATACAATGACACATTAATATGTGCAGTGTAAATGAATTCAAACAATAGCATTAAGAACTTAATCTTCCTTCACATTACTAAATCTGTACATACTATTGAAGATATTAAATATTTTCACTTTTATTTCTGTCTCAAGATTTGTTCCACCTAAGGTGCTTCAGACTCCAGAAGTGTCACCCAGATGTCGAAAGTGGAGACAGTATTGCAGTAAAATACTGCAATATTTTGTACTATTTTGAAAGACACTCTTAGTCTTTCACTTGTGGGTAGAGAAACTTGTCTTAAAGGAAATGTGGTGCTTCAGAAAAATGTAAGAAAAAATAAAGAAGCACTGTATCCAATAGGACTAGCCTTGGAGAAATGGAAATACTAAGTTTTGTTACATTAATTGCATAAGTTTTTAGAGAACATAAAAATACATCCATAGAGCTCAGCTACAGTTGTGCTTCTGCTCAGTACTTTTATTATACTCAGTATTTTTAAAAAAGACAAAATTATTTCCTTTCTTAATTCACCCATAATATTGGAGAAATGCCTTGCCTTGAATAGTAGGTGTTGAAAGAAGGCATCTGAAAACAAAAAATCTCATTGCCAATGCCACTATTATTCAGTGGCATATAACAGTACAAACACTTGAAAATATAGCAGAAAGTCTTGGCTAGACAAGTACAGAAACAAATTTGCAAATGGCTCCAACTTTTATAACAGAAACCACTGGATATTACACTGGGTACTAACATAAAACCAGAACTGCCAGCTAATTTGTTTCTATCCTCATGCAGCTGTGCAGCTGCTTTTAAGGTATTTGTGACTGCTCTAAAACCATTGGAATTAACACAATAGGAAATAGCAATGATCCAGCTCATTCAATACTGACCTGCTACTAGATGCTTCACAGACAAATGGAAAGCTACATAATTAAGCCTAACCAGCACAGCATTGTCCAAGTATAAAGCTTTCACAGAGAAAGCAGAATGAGCTTTAGGAAACAGCCAAAAAAAAAAAAAAGATAGGAAAAAGATGAAGCATCTCGTATCTCAAAGACACTCTGCAGTTCAGATACATGGTAAAATGGTCCCATTTTCCACTCTGGCAATCAGCCATGGAGAACTTCAAATCCTGACCAGCTGTGTGCTCCTGCACCTGTTTGTCTTAGCACTTATTGGAGAAAAGAGAATGAATTTCCAATTTTATTCTCTTTGCCAATATGAAAGAGGTAATTCTTGAGTCACAGGAGAATCTAATTATTCACTGAAAAGCCCTGCTGATGTTCATTTGGTACTGAGCTGCTGCTGACAACATTGACTCCATGTCAAGGAAAGTTAGAAAGTGTTTGTTTACCCAGCCATGTCCAACAGCTCTCTCCAGGGCCTCATCTTCATATGCTATAGCTCACATCTTCAGAGCGTGGGAGCATCTTTTGGCTTTATTTATTGCTTTTCCAAGACTTCTGTTGGACCTACCGCTAATGACAGTGATGAGCTGGCTAAGCTGTTTGTATTTATGCTTTTTGTGATCTTTATTCCATACTTAAATGTGGCCTCCCTCGCAAGACCCAGATGACAGATGACTACAACAAATTATCCCAGTTTGGGGGCACCTTTATTCTGGAATACTTCTGAAATTAAGGGTGATTCCAGAGACTGGCAAGTACAAATATATTCCAAATATATAATTGTACTGAATGGTTAAGTAATTTAAAACCTATTACTGACTAGAAACTTCTTACTGCCAGAGGGAAGTCAGTGCTCAGAATTTTATCTTTCTAAAGGTACCTAAAACCATATTGTGTAGGTACTAAATTCTTCTTCCAATCTCACCATGGAATGACTCCAGCAAGTTGTATAATTCGGAACAGAAATTGCTCACCTGTATTTACTACAAGGGCTATTACTTGTAGACATATTACAGTGATTTTCAATAGATCAGAATTGTTTTCTAAATGACATTTACGATTATGAAACTATCACTATTTCATTACTGAAATACTGCCAAGCACAGAGAAAGGCTGTTTGAGAGTAACCAACAACATTTTACCACAGAATTGGAGAAAAGAACAATTGTGTATCCATTTTTTAAACTGTGATATGACTGTTTTAAAAACAGACATGTACATCATCAAGACATATTTAAGGCTACTTATAAAGCAAATTTGAGAAAAGCTGCTCACAGAAACTATATTTTTTTTTTACCAAAATAGTTAAAAACTAAAAAGAAGTTTAGACCTAAATAAACTGGTGAAATAGTCTCGGTTTCAAAATAAAGCAGACCACTAAACCGTATTCTTTTCTTATTCTGATTTTCAGAATATAATGTTTGGAAAGAAAAACAGCTAATTTTTCAGTTTTTAAAACGTCTATTTGAAATATTTTCCCAGATTTTTATTATTTCAATTCAAAGTGAAAATCATAAATATACAAAAAAAAAAAAGGGGTTTTTTTTTCTTTTTATATTTGTTAAAGATGTTCTTCTGTTCTACTGCTCTGACCCTGGACCAAACTGGACAGTTCAGTTCTTCTGAAGTCGATGGTGTCTCAAACGTCAAAAGCAGCATGGCTTGATCTGAAGACTCTCTCTTTATCATATATTAACAATCCAAGATCATCAGATACTAAGAACTAAATTAAATACATATGCTATTGTTCTTACCATCAGAATCCTCCTGCTCAGGGTTGTATCTAAGACGACAATTGTCCCTGTCATCTGGGACACCATCATTATCATCATCAGGATCACAGGCATCTCCTTTACCATCTTTATCATGGTCAGCCTGGTTTGCATTGGGGATGTAAGGGCAATTATCCTGGTTGTTCTGGTGGCCATCTTCATCTATGTCCTCATTGTTGTCACACTGGTCACCAACAAGGTCATTATCTGCATCAGTCTACCCAAAAAAAATTTGAAGAGTAAATTTATTAGAGTTACTAAACATAAAAGTACAGATAGGCTGGTAGTTAACTTCTCACCACTTTGCTTCAAGGACATCTCTGAGGAAACGTGATATTATGATGGTAACCATGCTTCAAACAGAAACATTTTCAAACTAGTATGGCCACTTATCCTGCCATCAGTGCACAAGATCTGGTACCAGAGACATTTCCAGGGCAAGTCTGGCCACAATCATCTTCATTGTTCTCATTCTAGAGATCACAGGGGAGTGTCAGTCTGGGCAGCACATTTTCTTATTGCTTCTGTATGCTTGACATTACTTATCTGCACATAGACCAGCAAACTCAGGCACATCAAATACAGCCCTGAGGCTGTAATCACTTGCCATAGGGCAATAAAGAAGTTCACCAAAGGCTTAAAGATGAATTGAAAGACATCATCACTCTACTTCCATTTCATCTACTACTGCTACTGCTGAACCCAGAACAATCTGCTACAAAGAGATCTGACAACCTGAGATGTGAATATTAGCAATACAGGTTCTCTTCTTTAGCTCTACAGTAAACAGGGACTGATAACAATTCCCATGTTCTTTTCTCTACCCTTGTTCTGTATTACCATTAAGGAAATTATCTCTAACATTTACCTGGTCTGGATTATGCATCAAAGGACAATTATCACACTGATCACCAACTCCATCACCATCTGTATCACTCTGGTCTGTGTTATAGACGTAAGGACAATTATCTCGTTCATTAAAAATGTCTATGAAGAAAAAAAAAAAAAGTAAAAACCATTGAAAAAATCAGAATGATATAGCATCCAGCACAGCCAGCCACACACACAGCTGTAGGAGTCACTAGTAAAGAAGAAAGGCTCTTAAGGGGTTCACAAGTTTTCTGACTACTGCAACATATTGGCATATCTCTCTGGAAAGGATAAAAGAACCCTTTCTTATATTATATGCCCCCTGGAAGTTTGCATAATTTTTCAGCCAATAGCATATGATCACACTTTTCTTCAAATTCAGATCTATCTTAAGTACTACTAAGAACCCGAAAATCGCAGGGATGAGAGGACTTCAAAATGTTCAGAAGTTCAAGTCAAATAAGCATCCAGAAGTTTAAAGACTTACTGAAGGAAATCCAAAACTGGATTTCTTCAGCTTCTAGTACTTCCTTATTCTCAGAAATTTTTGAGAGACATTTAAGTGCTTTTCCCCCTCCTTAAATCTGACCAAATCTGAGTCATATAGGCATGCACTGGTAGATGAAATAAGCACCTTTAATATTATTTTAAGGCACACAAAAATGTGTATTTGGATTACTCTGGTCTTTCCTTTACACTTATAGCAAAGCAGATTGATTTCATACAGGCATTGTCTTAAATGCCTGGATGTTCTGATGTTATTTTACCTCCCTAAAAAGGAAAAAAAGAAGTCAATAAAAATGTTATACTAGACACTGATTACTTTGGAACACAGACAAATTAAATATTTTTTTCTTAGGGTTACACTGATAAAAGACTTGCTGTGAATTATTCTTCAATAATATACATTGTAGTTACCTAGGGAATTTCTGGACAACTATGCTACACAGAACAGATGAAATTCAGGTCTTCTCTTCTGCCTTTTTGAGCTGCTATACCCAATTTTATTCTGTGTATAAAAGCAGGTAGCCCATCTTACTGGACATAAAGCAAAGTATACTCATGGAACATCATATAATACGCAAAACTGAAAGCGTACCATCTCCATCAATATCCACAGCACATGAGTCACCCTCCCCATTATTGTCTGTGTCAATCTGAGCAGGGTTGTGCACATAGGGGCAATTATCACAGCGGTCACCAACTTCATCCTTGTCATAATCAAACTGACGAGGGTTGAACAGAAGAGGGCAATTGTCCTAAGTAAGAAGAAATAGAAGATTTCAGAATAGAAATCACAACTCATGCCAGCATACTATGAAGTGGTAATTCTTCCTTTCAAGCTTGGACAGAGGCCAAAAAAAAAACCTAACCAAAAATCTAACTATTAATCTGCATTTTTTTTAATTGACAAGCTGTACTTTCACTGAAAATCTTGGTGGTAATGGGGTGCCATCTGGACAGCCTGACTCACTGGCTGGTTTTGTACATGACATGTGAATGTGTTCATATATCACTAGGATAGCAACAGGCATTTTAAATTGGATCTGTATTCATATTTCAACAGAAGTGTATTACTTGTACGTGCATTATTTTATTAAAAAAAAAAAAACAAACAAAACAAAACCAGAACATGTTGCAAAAATCAGGCCAATTTCAGCTGCATTTTATATTTTCTGATAACAAAAAAAAATTACTCTGAGGGTTTTTTTTGGAACAAACTAACAATAATATTCTCACTTTATAAACCACATATTTTGATTTTTCAGTTCAAAAAAGGATCAACTTTTTTGTGGGTTCTGTTATACTGCATATGATAATAAGATGTAAAAAGTTTCAAAAAAGCAAAGTTAATTTTAAATACTATCATTGACTCCGAATATTATTTCTCTGAGACCATGCCTTTTAGGGGAATTTTGAAAATTTCATTTTAGTTTATTCCCTAATTTGGAAGTTTGCCAGAACAAGAACTCTTATGTTTCACACATCCTCAAATTACACATGGGCTTTTGCACAGGCACAAGGAAGTACTTGGTGTGGAACTCAAAGAACAATAAAACCAAACCTAATTAGTGGGAGTGAGGGCTACATCAGCATCATGGAATCTGAACGGAGGTCATATGGAAAAAAAAATGTAAATTCATTTTTTTCTGCTAAAGCAAAAATGATTTACTGGGAAATAGCTTTTTAGCACATTTTAAACTCCTCAGAAATAAATTTTATACTCGAGGACAAGATGTAGTGGCAATTAAAAAAATATATTGTTCATAAAACAATTGTTCTGGCTACAATTTTTTAAATCTATGCACTAAATCACATTCTTTTATCAAATGATTCTTTTGTTTTTTAACTCTTCCAAATAGAAACATCCCATGAACAGAGGCCTAACCCAGCTTTGACCATCTGAAGCTCTAGGGCATCTAAGCTCCCTCTGAAGGAAACAAAGAGGAGCAGTGAACTCCTAAAACCAATTCACTCATTCTCAACATGTTCAGAACAGTCAAGGTGAATCCCACTCTGGAGAAGCCTCTGTCCTTTTGCTGGACGCGCAGGGAGAACAGGTTTAGACTGATTGTCTACCTTTTGGACTCTACAGGAAAACTAATTTCAGTTTTGCTGGCAGATGTAGAGGAGTAAAGTATGAATCAGGCTAGGTACTTTCCCCCTGTCATTTCCCATTGATGCTGGCTGTGTTTATAGTTGTTATTATTAACCATCATCCCTTGTTTCCAACATACCTCAAATGTAGTATTTACCAGCTTTTCAAATACAATGGACCTATCATTCTCCCATTGCAAAATACAAAAGCCAAAGCTACTTTCCATTGATCTGTTTTTATGCATACAACTGAACCCAGAACTGATATGGAGAACACAATTCACACCCAGGTTCCCCAGGCTGCTCTGCTCTTCACAGTGCTACTCTCCTTTGACTGAACACAGCTTTACCGTGCACCAGATATCATCCAGGGAAGGCAGTGCAGAATAACTCAGCTGAAGTTCTGAACAATAAAGCTCTCCTCTATTGTAATGGTTTTTGTTAAAGCCAGATGTTTAGGTCAAGTGTACTGAAGCCACAGAAACATATCTTACTTTGTCATCTTCAACACCATCATTGTCATCATCCTCATCACAGGCATCTCCTTTACCATCTTTATCAAAGTCTTCTTGGCCAGAGTTAGGCAGAAGGGGGCAGTTATCCTGGCCAAAAGAAATAATCAGTGCATTATGTTTATATTATGTCAGAATGACTTGCCTGGGCAAAAAAAGTAGATATGTTACACCAGAGACTATAAAACAAGATCAATCACAAATACTTTTTAAAGTGCCTATTTGTTTGTTGCCAAAGATAGTAGTTCATTTGCTGCTTTCATATTGAAATGCATCTGCAAATCATTCTATTTCCCAGCTCTCCTTCTGTCAAAGTAATGTTTCCAGTAAATTTAAGATGAAACCATCTAGCAGAGAACAAGCACACCACATGCACACACATGAACTCTTACATCAACTTTTTATAGACAACTTATGAAGTATGTTTGAAGATTACAAATAAAATGACCAGGTTTGGCTGCCAGAAAAATAAAGACACAAGCCAGGAGATGATCTTCAGAAATAGTTGCTCATATGGAAAGTTACTGGAACAAAGTAGTACGCAGCAATGAAGGGGCACACTGTTAGAAAGGGTTTTGGAAAAAGTGCCTTTATACTGTTCAGCAGAAGAGTACCTTGGCAATCTCATGCTCCCATAGCATTGAAAACAAAAGGCAAATGTACCTCCATTTTGTATCACAGCTTTTTAAAGAACAATTATTTTAAATGAGCAAGTCTTACTTTACACTGAAAAAAATAAGAAGTGAAATAGCTCGTCAAACTTTTAAGACGTATTCCTTTTAAAAATACTAGAATCAGCTAAAAATGGATTGTAATTCTACCATTGGCCAAGAATACATCTGTTATTCTCACTCCTCACATTCTGTATCTACTGTATCAAAACTGAATCTGCCAATTGCATGCAGAAATACCTTTTTCGTAACACCCTAAGAAAATGAATAATATAGTAAGATTCCTAGCCATGTTTTCAATCTCAGTTCTTCTAAAAATGTAAGTAATTCAAGCAGAAGAGAACTAGAAAATTTGTGATAAATATCAAAGCCTCAATGCAACTGCAATTTTTTTTTTTTTATGGCACTTTTATACCAAAAACCTGTGAACAGACTGACTGTCCAACTCAACACTGGTTACCAGTGATACAAAAAAACCTTACTTTGAAATAATGAAAGAAATTAGTTGAAGCTTGCCCAATCACTTTGTATATTTGTATCTATGTTTATCTTTCTGCATTCCCTATAGATTTGAGTCCAGTTTAATGTAAATCAAATTGTAAGGTACAGACATCACAGGTAGCAAGCTCCTATAAACTTTACAAAAGGAGGTAACAGGACAGAGAAGAGAGATCCCACCAGTGCACTCTAGAAGTTTGTTATTAGATACTAGAAAGAACTTAGACATCGCAGCTTCCACCTGTGAACTCAACCTTGAGGCACAAACCTACTGGAAAGTAGGCTTCTTTAGTTCACCTATAGACAAAGTTGTATGTTGGTATGACAAATATTAATGAAGAAATGACACCTTCATGTGAATGACAATGAAATTCACACTAAAAGATATTGCTAAGGTTTTGCTTTTATTTACATCTACTTGCTTTATTCATATAGTTTTGATTAGACAAAAAGTTAATTTTCAACCATTACTAGCTCAAGAACGCAACATTGGTTTTTCCTTTTTGAGTTACTCAACCTCAATATTTCATAATGAATATAAGTACCTGAAAATACCTGCCATTTTTAAGGTTTTTTGGAAGGGTTGGAAGGTGAGTCCTTAAATGAAATACTTGTGTCTATTAGAACAACACATATATTATAGAAACCATGAATCAACCTTTGGAAACAGTTTTTTCTAATGGGTTCAGCATGTTGATTTCTTGTGAAAAGTAATCATTTGCTTTATATCTTGAGTCAATATGTTGCAGATTCTGATGACAGGAACTGAAAAAGAATACATGTACTGCAATTGCTGAATTGGATGGATCCACAATGAACAGACATCGACTACAGTGAGCAAGATCAACATTTGAGACTCAAATTTCCACCAGAAACCCTTCTGCTGATAAAGCCTAGACTCACAAATTCAAAAGGGTTACATCTGAGTGACCCGATTCTCTCAAACAGGCTGACTTCAAACTTTCCTATTCTCTTGATTTGTATTTGTTGTTGTTTTTTCTAAACCACTGGAGTGGTCTAGAACTCAAGTAATTTTCTTATTTCTTTCCTCATTTTTTAAGTATCCAAGCAGGTTTGCCTGCCAGCTTAATGAAAGCAACCACCAGCTTGATGCTGAGAATTGTTACTCAACTATTTAGGAAAAGGAGAGAAAATTTGTTTATTGCATGGCATTTTCATCAACTTTTTTTTACTTACCTTCACACAATGGTATGTTGCATTAGCAGCACAGACCAAGTTATTATTAGGCCAGCCATCCAAATCTGAATCCTCACCACAGATGCGCCCATCACCAGCATATCCTGTCCTGCATTCACATTTGTACATAGGATCACTGAAATGGCCCAGATAAATGCATTCTGCAGACTTATGGCAACTGTGCGTCTTGTCCTTGCATGGATTCTCAGGTTCACAGACCTGTAAGAGACCATATTCACTGAAACCTGCTGATACTCACAGTCAGCTGTGTGCACCTCAACTTTGTCAAATATCAGGGCAGTTATTTAGATGCCTGAAGACACGAACTTCGCTTTGACTGTGGTTAGTAAGTTATACTGCTCTGTCAGCTCACAACTCTAGACAATGTGTACAATGAAAACAATTAAAACAAACCACAGGAAAAATTGGACACTATTCAAAAGCAATTAAAGTGTGTGATTAACATTTTCAGAGCTCTGCTTTCATCCAGATGTCATTAACCCCTAGAAATTAACTGCAACAGAAAGTAAAATGTGCTCACCTCTTTCCCTTCAGTCTTTTGCCTGTCAGTATGCAAGGACTATTTTATTTTCTCAGATCAGAGACCTTAACGAATTCTCATGTACAACGAATGTATTTTCATTAACAGTGTCTGAGAATCTCACACAGATGTTCTACATTTAGACTTCACACACTGAACTAACCACAGATTGATTCAACAGCAACAAAGAGAAGGCATCCCATGACATCTGTTTTAACCTTTTTTGTCTTGTCTATCAAACCATAGTCTTCAAGACTACTTCCACTTCTGTTTTTCACCATTAAGAGGTGTTGTTTTATGGAGTAAGAACTTCAGACATATGTCTAATGACATCCACATTCTCAGCATTATATCTATGGAGAGAACGATATTGATTCTTCAGTTTCCAATCCCCAGAGTAGATATATACACTTGAGAGAAAGGAGAGCATAGCAGGGGAATGCTTGTTCCTGGCATTTAGCACTCATTTGGAACAACTGTGCAGATGCCAATGAAAATAAAACCCTAAAAAAAAAATCAACTCAAAATTCAGTGTTTTGTTACTCAAATCCAAAATACTCTGAAACAGTATTTATCTATTTCAGGTTATCTTTGGTACCTAAGTTTATCCCATGCTTCCATTCATAGATATTTTCAGGTGGGAATTACTCAGTTTCAAAACCCTCAAGTTCTCTTCAGTATCACTTACTTGCTTCTCTGTCTTGGCAACTTCCAGCCCTACCCCATAGGGCTGACTTCCTTTATAGCGTGGAGGACATGGCAAGCAGTGGAAACCTGGATTTGTGTTCACACAGCGATGGACCTGATTCACCTTAAAGCAAATGTCTGACACAGCTATACACTGCAGGAAAAGAAAGAAGAAATCAATGAGATGGCTATGTAATTCCCAAATAATGAAAATTTCAGTGATTTCCTGATGTTAATGGAAACAAAGCCAGTACCTCATCAAGATCCTCACAGGCAGTACCATTGCCAAGGTAACCTGCTGGGCATGGCCCACATGACCAAGACCCATCTGGGTAACTGTTGCATTCTGCTCCAGGAAAGCAAGGATTTGACAAACACCCATCTGGCAAAGACACATAAAAGTGTATATTAAGTTAGGAGCATAAAAGGCATATAAAATTTCATTTAAGAAACAGGCATTCTCTGTTCATTAGCTTAACTAATGTCTGAGGCAACAGATTCTTATAAGGACCCATAGAATTATGGTTATTAAATTCATTTAATATTAGATTGCTACTTCCAGTTGAATACTTTACAACATACTGAAGTCCTGTTTAAGAAATGCACCCTTGTTCAGAAATCAGTATTTAGAATATATATAAAAATCTCCCTGATCTAAAAAGCACCCTAAATAGTCAAATACATTTTCCCAAAACAAAGGTATAATTAGTAGTTTTCTGTAGTTTCAATTCATAATTATCCATTAAAGAAATGGCAACAATTAGTCAGACTGTATAAAGAATGACTAAACACCAACCAATTGGGCAATCCTTCTTATTGCACATATCATGTTGCTTGGTATCTCCCACACATGGCTTTCCTCCATACAGTGGCTCTGGACTGTTACAGAGGCGAGACCTCTCACGAATTCCTCCTCCACAGGTAACAGTGCAGGCAGACCATGGAGACCAAGGACCCCAGCGGCCATTCACTAGGACATGAAGAGAAAAGCATCACAGGCAATATAGTGGGGACAACATTTGATGCCATGATAACCCTTTCTTCAGATTCTTGACTGAAGAGAGTTTCTCACTATGAACACAGAAAGAAAGATGCTGGCACAGCCTTACACTGAGATAGCAATGTCTCACAAACAAACAAACAAACAAAAAAATACCCAACTGCTTTATAGGCATTTTTTGGCCAACAATTCAAAACAACATGCTGTGCCCAATGGCATGGTGTATTTCTATTTAAGCTGACGAGAACAAATACAGTGTCTTCAAAGCTCCCTACTAAGCTTCGATTTTTGTACAGAAAGCAGAGAGTGATCACAGATATAAACTTCTACTGAGCCAGACCTGAGCTTTGTGGCTTTTTTAATGGAAACAGTATTCTCAGCAAGGTTGCAGCTATCATTTTTGTTTTTCAATCCATTCAGTGTATCTTCAGCAGTATTCCTTGACTCAGTATAAATAACTTGTTTCAATGAATGTTGTGCATGTTTTGTATTGGTACAACTCTACTGATCATTCCTTCATCAATTCTGAATTTTCTTGAAATACAAACATCTTTGAACCAAACTCTGTGTGTGCTCTTGGTACTGCAAAAAAACCTAAGGGCCATGGTTTGTGTCCTTAAATAACCTTTTCACTAATTTTGCATGCACAGCTAGATCAAAAAAAAAAAAAGAAAAAAAATTGAATATAACTATTTAAGTACTATCAGGTTGGAAGCTTGACACCAGTTTCAAGATCATATTCTGTAAGTAGAATGGAAAGACTGAACAGAAGAGGGAACAAATATATACAAAGGGAAAAGAGTGATGGGAAAAAATATATGAAAGAAAAATGAAAGTGAATAGAGTGAATGGTCTCTAAAAAGATTAAAGAGTGGAGATGAAGAAAATTATAACAATTGAGTAAAATATGTTTACATACTTCCAAAGAAACCTGGCCACTAAGGGACTGGATGTCTATTACTAACATGTACAATAGAAGATTCCTTTTAGATAGTGTTTGTACTTTTGATATGCAGAAATAAATCACTAAGTTATAAAGTGAACATTTCTCAAACTCTTAATGTTTAAATGCAAATCACAACTTGGGAGGTTTACAAAAGCTCTGACTTCATGGCTGTCTTCATTTTAAGGGCACCCTTGTGTGCTATTTCAAACCAAGTTATAAATTGTGTTATTTCAAACCAATTTATAATTTATATTATTTCAAATCAAGTTACAAATTATATTTTCCATCACAGAAATTCACTGCAATTTAGATCTAAATAAAGAGAAAAAAATTAGCTGGACTATTATTGCACTGCCTTGGATTCAAGGCCACAGACATACCTGGACATGGAACCTTCTCGCACTTCTCTGTTTCACGCCCATTTCCCACACAGTTTTTCCCACCCATCTGGGGAATAGGGGAGTTGCAGAGGCGGATGCGGGTGATATTTCCTACTCCACAGGTAACTGAACAGGAAGACCAGGGAGACCAGTGACTCCAGCCACCATCTTGACGTACTGTGAGAAAAGACCAAAACTCAAGAAACAGCCCACCTGCAGCAGTAATGCAACCTCACGTGTGAAATTAACCTTCTTGTTAAGCCTCTCACTACACCTGATGAATGTTCCATGTCTTTCCTACCACTATCACAAAGCACATAAGCTCAGGCATTCAAGTACAGCTTTCTTAAGAATCTCAGTGACCAACATATGACTAACATGAATGTTATTAAATACTAAAATGTTTAAATAGATATTAAAAAAAAACTTTTCCCAATGAAATAACTTGTTTAAAATGCACTTTTGGAGATCTAGCAGCTTCAGCAATAGCCTGATGTACTAAAGTAGCCTATATATAGCAGCTACCTGCAACAGTATTAGCTACCTGGAGTATGATCCTTTTAAGTGCCTTAAATGTAAAAGCAGTTTAACATTTTGCAAAAGCCTATCATTCCCATACTCCTAAACACTACTAAGCTAATGGAATGGGCCAATAATTGTGAATGAACGGCAGATTAAAACATAGCCCCATGTGTCATGACTATGAACTCTGCATTGTCTTGAAACTCACTTCAAACAAGACTCCTGTTCAGAGAATCATACACTGGTTTGGGTTAGAAGGAACCTTAAAGATATTCAGTCCCAATCCCCCTTACACAGGAAGGGACACCTTCCACTAGACCAGGTTGCTCAAGGCTGTTTCATAATGTTAAAAACAGATGTTAACAGATCTAAGCCCAGATGCACATACCTATTGCACTGTCAGGTAAAGAAGAAATATTCGACAGGGGTGAGACGACAAAGAATCTAACATTAGCTACTTTAAATATGCATACACAAGTGCTCAAATACATACTGCCCCGACTAGTGAGCATTCATACGAAATCCAGACTAAGCTTCTGTTTATTTTTACTTAGAGATGCCCAAAGAAACTTAAAAAAAATGGAAAGGAGAAACTTTATTACTTACTGCGATGGTCACATTTCTTAAAGCTGCACATCCTTGTCTGGATGTGTGGGCCTGTACAAGCACTCCTGGTCACATCACATGACCTTCCTCGCATCTGAGTCCCAGAGCCGCACGTAACTGAGCACTTCGTCCAGTCTGACCATGGTGACCAGCCTTCCTCACTGTCATCAGCTGCAGAACAAAAGGAAAGAAGACCTGCTTAGCATCACTATTATCCTATTCAGATTTTCACTTCTCTTTCTGTAAGACATGAACTTTGCCCTTTAGATCTCTCTTTTTCTAATTTTGCTTTCCCAAACTGCCTCTGAACTTAGGGAATTATAATTTAATGTAATGAGAGGTTAGCCCAGGTAAGAATACTGGATCTTCATGAACTTCCTTGCAGTGTTTGTATGAGGTTCTAACCTTTGGAGGAAGAACATTTAATCTCTAGAAAAGACTGAGCCAAAAATTTGACTTCCCAACTGCCTCTGACTTCATAATATAAGTCAGTATAATGAAATGTGGCCTATCTCTTAACACAACATAACAGCATACATGACCAAGAGCACATTGTAAGCGTATACCCTACACTCTGAACAGGCAAAAACCCTGAGTATATTCCAATATGCTTTTATTTAGAGGATCTAAGCAACCATCATCTTCTGTAACTGCCCTGTCTAGTACACTGAAGTCACTTAACCAGTGAAACTATTAAAACTGCTCTCTCTAAAGGCTAGCTCACAGCCTGCAATGCCACCTTAAATGTGGAACAGATTGTCAAGGTTTATAAGTAAAGAATATGACAGAGAAGGAATAAAACTGAGTAAAAGAACTACAGTAACAAAGAGGAAAAATAAATTGCACTCTTAATAAAACAACACTGCAAACTGCTATTGCAAACCAACAAAAATCAGAATGTCCAGTCTTGAGAAACGCAACTGGGGAGGAGCATGTATCTAACCTTTAGTTTCTAATTTAGCTAGGCAAGTTATCAGTTTACTTCTAAGCAACCAATATAATCACAGAAGAAAGACCAGCTCCTCCAGAAGGTAGCTTCAAGCAGCCAAGTTACTTCATACGATTTTTATGTACATATATTTTTTTATATTTGATCTCACCTACCTTTACCTCTTACTTGTTTTGACCTTTCCAACACACTAGTAATGATTTCCAATATTGCCAGAGAGTATCTTTCTCTTTGGCTAAATACTCACAATGAGAGCAGACTGGACAGCATTCACCTTCAACAAAAGATGGATCAGCACAGGAGACTGCTGGGCAGGTGATTTGATGGCACACGACTTTAGAATCCTACAGGCAAAGAAAGTAATTTACTGACATGCTGACATCCAGAGACAAACAAAGGTAAGCATCTGGGGAAATTTCATGTGTGGAAATTCAAGCTGTTCTGTCTGTCATGGATACGGGGACTAATTTTTAAGAACAGCAAGTCTAGGTCAAGTTCTTCGGTAAATGTGACCTGACCTGGATGCTTGGGCTCAATTAAACCCACTCTCCATTTCTGCAAAAGAATAATGTTTCCAAAACCTTACCTGGCAGGTGCACTTGGTGCAGCTATCTACAATCCAGCTTTCATTGTCTGCAAAGACACGACCATCCTGCCAGCAAACAGACTGGTTCTTCAGTGTTTTGTTAGGCCCAATCAATTCCCACATAATTTGGTTCTCTTCAGACTAGAGGACGAAGTAAATGAAAATAAGTTGTGTACTTTGCAAGCAAACCATTTTAAATAAATAAAAAAAAAACCCCACAAAAAAGCCTGAGACACTAGTGGATTTAATTCTTCCTTCTTCAGAAAAAAAAGAAAAAAAGTATATTTTTACATATTCATGTACATAAAGATGACCTCAGATAGTGGAATACAGCATAGCAATTCTTCAAATAACAGTACAAAAACAGTCACACAATACTAAGAAATCTGTTCTTCACAATTTTGCTTTCCTCTAGTACAGCTCATCTTTAGATGGTAAGATTTTACTCCTGAGATATATGGCATAGTAATAAACTTCCTTCAGAAAGAATTAACTGATTCAGAATGAGAGGGGCAGACTACAGCAAAATGTCACCATTATGCTTCATGTTTAGGTACCCTGGTTAGCCACTTGCTGATATTTTCATAAATAACATAAGCATGGTAACACTGCTTTAGCAGTACACAGGCAAGGTTGGGTTTGTTAAATTTTGATTTCCAAACCTGCAGCAACCACAGATCTCTCCTGCGTATGAATGCATGTGTGTGTGTTCTTTTAAATCCAGTCAGCAAAAACCAAGCCATTGTTTAAGTATTATGCTCAAGAACTACCTAAACAGTCACTTTGAAAATGCAGGTCATCCCTACATTATGTAGCTATACCAACAGGTATATGTGTATATATGTGTATATACGTATACACATATATGTGTATATATATTATTATATTATATTATGTAATATATTAATATAATATAATTATAATATATATGCATATGCATATGTATATAACAGGTATATATGTGTAATAAAGAAATCTATTAACTGCCTCTGGTGTAAAGCAAAGAGGGAAAGAGCATTGACAGCAGACTTCTTTAAGTTCTACACTTTACAGTACTTGCCACTTTTTGGAGGTTGTCAGCTAAGTTGTTCACCACAATGCGCAGGCCAGTGAGCTCTGTGAACATCGTGCCCAGCTCTTCACAGGAGCGGTCACAGAATTCTGCCTTCTCTGGTTTCTCGCCCACATACTCAGTTGTAACAGCAGGACTCAAGTGGAGGATTTCCGTGCTCTCGTTGATGGTGTTCACTTCAGCTGGTGGCAAGAAAGGGAAAGAGAAGAGCAGCATTCACAAAGTTCTTCCACAGATTACAGATTCCTGCTGAAATCACATATTGGCACCCATGGGTAGGGTTTAAACACATCTATTTTGGCACAGCTTCATGCCAGATTATACCCATGAATAAAAGAGAGGGGTTAGATGTCAGCTGGTTCCAATTAGAAGCTTTCCCTTTTCAAAACTAAGAGCCAAGCTGTGTCTCATATGGCCCTCACTTTAAAACATAGTTGGCACTGCAGCACACTAATTTATGAAGAAGGCACAACAAAAGGACACAGTATCGAAAAGCAACCCATTTTATCCACTCAGAGCCATGACAGATTTCAGGTTTTTCATGACATATCACATTATTCCCTGATGCAGACAAAAAGGAAGGAAAAAGTTTCCTTGAAAACAGTCATTGTCCTTGTTCTTCCCATAAATTCCATAGTTACTTAGGTCAAATTTGAAACATTATGAAATTTCAACCAGTCTCCGGGCTACTCTGTATTGCTCTGCCTATTATAAAACTTTGAGTAGCTTTTATAAGAATAGTTTAATTCTGAAGTGAAATGAAGATCAAGGTAAGATCAGGCTCAGTATTTGATTTGTCACTCTAAATACTCCTCCATCAGGCAGGCTGTAATTAGAACAAAAATTTGCATGCATTAGAGAGCGAGAACTGAAGAACTGGACAGGTATTATCAAAGACTTCCTTGTCTAGCAAATTCATGAAAAAGACTGTAACAGAAGGCATCCACAGTAATTAATAAAAAAGGAAAATAGGTAACTAAATAAAACAGTCTGTGTTCTGTTAAGCATTTAAATCTCCACTATGTAAATATCTTATGGATTCCATGGAAGCCTTCTCTAAGGAGCCCAATGTACCCTCATTTTATATCAGCCATACTCAAATCCATACTGCCCTGTCTCTTGATAAAGACTTGTTTACCAAGTTTAGTAATGTTGTAAATAACATTATCAAATAACAGAGAGGAGAAGAAAGGATATTGTAATTTTAAAAGAAGACGTCAGAACACGAACATGTGCAACAAGACACATCATCAAAACACCCCAGTATCATTTAGTGTTTTCAAGTCACAGCAGGTGGCGATGCTTCAGAATTTTGAGGGCTTGATCTTACGCTTGACTACACAGTGTAAAGTGTTATATTTAAACGTACAAAGAGTGAAAATAAAAGTATTCTTCATTCATTTGAAATGCTAAAAATGAAAAAAACAAAGAACCAACTCATAAAATGACATTAAATAATTACTTTTCAACTGTATTTAAAATGATTGCCTTGATGTGCTTTTAAAGTAGCTATAAAGTATCTGCCACTAGCCAAGGTCTACAGAAAATTGTTCGCAGTATTCCAGAGTTGAAGTAATTGACCAGCTTCACTTACAGGATGCAAGAAAACCGATATACCACATAACACATCAGAACTCTGTGTCATAACTGTTTATTTCAGCTGTTTTTTGGTTCCCTGGAAAGAATGTAATTTTCCTACCACACTGAAACTCCAGGTTTCTCAGATTCCCCCATAGCACTTCTCAGATCATTAATTTCATATTTTTCAAGCCGACATGGTGTGTGCCTTGACCAGAACATTCTGAGGACATTAATAAAGCTGCAATCTCAGCAGGAAACATAAACCAAAACTATGTTAGAAGAACTAAATCCACACTTCCTACTGGTACTTGGCAGTGACTGAAAGAAGATGCCTGGGGATCACGGGGATATCAGTTCTCTGCTGCTGGCTTCCTGCTAATTTCTTAAGGACCACATGATCGTCTTTAAAATGAGAAACCAGAAGAGCAAATGCGCATCTTCTCACATATGCAAATGTCATTCTGTTGATCTAGCAGAAGGGATTTTATTGTTGTGCCTATTTAGGCGTGTTTTTGTCATCTGTCCTACCCAGAACTGTGTATAAGTCATGCCAAAAGTATTTAGGACATTCTTTTTACAAGGGCAAGTAGTAATAAGACAAGGGGGAATAGCTTTAAACTGAAAGAGAGGAGATTGAGATTAGATATTAGACAAAAATTCTTTACTTTGAAGGTGGTGAGACACTGGCACAGGTTGCCCAGAGAAGCTGTGGCTGCCCCACTCCTAGAAGTGTTCAAGGCCAGGTTGGATGGGGCTTTGAGCAACCTGGTCTAGTGGGAGGTGTCCCTGCCCATGGCAGGGGGCTGGAACTGGATGATCTTTAAGGTCCCTTCCAACCCAAATCATTCTATGATTCTATGACTTGCAGCCACCACACTACAGAGATACTTTCCTACCCTTTACTCAACAGCAATCCCAAGATACCATACCTCACATTCTCACACTAGGATTAAAGATATAATATAAAAACACAGTTCAGTCTCTGAAAAAGCAGCAGGCTTTTTGTCTCCTCAGAGCTAAGGGCACTTCTCTATTAACATCCACCACATTGTTTTGGGACACTTACACATACATATGTCATCTTAGTGCCTGTACCTCAGCTCAACAACTGGAACATCAAAATGGGCAAATATGTACCTTGCAGCCATGGCTTTTCAGCTGTGGTAATTAAGTTGTATAGGCAACACCAGAAAATCAGCCATGCACATAACAAGCCTATCAAGTAATTTTGATGGCCTCAAGCCACAGTGTGCTATGAGCTTTCTTCTGCTGTTGCTCAAGTAATTTTCACCTTGTATCATCCTCTTGGTGTTGCAAAGTAAAACTACTGTGAATTGAGCTGTGCACTAAATAATTCCCAGGAAGGATGAAACAAAACCCCAAGTCTTTATAATTTATCAGACCTGAAAGTTTGGTAGTTGACAGATGTGATTAAAAAAAATACCTTAAGAAAATATTATCTGTTGTCTACAACCACTGAAGGGTATAAGAATTCCTCTTAAGGTATGTATCAGCATGCAGAACTCAATTATCCCTTTGGGTTTCCATCAGCTTCCTTTTCATAGTAGAATTACAGTAACATCCCATTTCTACTTGGGGAAATTTCAAAACATTTGGTCACACTATTCCACTTTGTGATAATCAACCAGTAATAATAGAAAAGATTTATAGACACTGTTTTTAACTGGTTTTGCTGGTTCAATCCATCTACACCTAGTGATCCTACCCTGTTCTGCCTCTGACTACTGAATGTGCCCTCAAGGTTCTACCTCAACTTCTGGGCGTTGTTTTATACTGGTAAATGAAGCATGATAGATGAACAGCATCCTTTCGGAAACCACCCTTCTGTTATTTAGACTACAACCAGACCCAAAATACATGTTCCCTGTTACCACAGCAGTTATGCTCTTCAAGCATTTTATTCCACTAACAAAGCTGAAAACTAGTAATCAGTAGTTCTGAGTAGTTTCTCAGTAGCTTCTGAGTATAAGAAACAGCTTGGATGGGAGAGATGACAACCAACAAATGGGGGCATGTCTTCTTGCCTGTGCCATATAAGGCCAACTTCCATTCTAGCAAATGTGACTCATTTCTAACACATTGGCACACCTCTGGAATGTATAAAATAACCATCCAATATTTTTTATCAAGATTTAGAAACAGACTAGCAAGCTCAGTTAAACTTCTTGTGCATATACAAATATACATACCTCTATATAGACATATACACACATTTATATATCGCATAGAGACTTCATCATAAGGTCTCAGTACTTTGGCCCCCTTTGAAGCAGTCAAGGCCTGCTACTGCTTAATTTCTAGGTTTTGCATAAACAAGGGAAAAGGTTGAGTACAGTCTGCTTAAATGATTTGAGTTTCAAATAAAACCCTGAAGTCCTGACTGCCTTGTGCACCCACCAAATTCCTCCAATGGACTCTGTTGTCTGGTTCTTGACTGAGCTCTTGCTAGTTACAAACTCTGGAAGGTAACATAGCCAGCACCTCCCATGAGCTTAAGTACAAAACCTTAGTGAATACTTGACAAATTTTCATAATTCTTTTATAATTAATCAAATACACTCCCATACACCAAGGGCTCCCCCTTCCTAGTGAGGTCAGCACGAACTTGACTAACAAGAACACATCAGGCTGTCACATACAAGCCTTCCATACTTCTTAGGTTTTTTGTTTTTGTGGTTTTTTTGTTTTCCCTTATTTTCCTTAGGTTGTTTTGATTGACAGTGCTTTGGGTTTCAAACTCAAAGCCTCTCACAATCAACAAACTTATTGTGTAGGAATTCAGCATCTTTAAGACTTGGGAGATTTGTTCATGGGCCCATTGACACTCAGGAGCAAAATTCAGAAGCAACATTACCACTGTTGTGTTCAAAGAATCATAGACATCTCGCGGAATAATGCAAATATTTTCATACATGTTCATGTCTTCCTTTTATTTCTATTAATTCCTTGCTTGACAGCTTTTCTCCCAATTTAAAAACAAGGGCTGAGTTATAAACCTAAGTGATAAAAACGAAAAATAGTAGGCTAGACAGTAGAAATCTATCCCAACACAGCTAAAGAATATGTTCCTATTACCACCAAAAAGCAGCATGTTGCATAGCTTTAGGATAATACATCACCATTGACATTTCTGATTTTCAGAGTTAACTGAACAGTATTAACGAGATAAAAAGCCTTACTTGACTGGCTTCTCTGGCATCCTTTTTTACGCAGAACATCCTCTATTGAAGTATCAAAGATTAACTGAATATTTTGCAAAAGACCCTGCAATAATAAAAAAAAATAATTAAAAATCAGTTAGGCCAATTTGGGCATAAATAACACCAGGTCTGTCTCAATCCCATGCCACTGACTGGATTCATCCATAAGTAAATATGTAAAAAACAATCTAGAAGACATTAAACCTGACACAATAGAAAAAATATAGTTTTGTTATATACAATTCCAATACTATAAGCAGCAGAACCAGGTATGTTCTGGAATTAGTCATAGTAAAGGTTTTTGATCAGCTGTGAGCTCAAATCTCCATGCTTATAACACATTTTAGATTATAGTTCTATGAGTTATTCCTCATGAGGTAAAGCCAACCTTTGAAGTTCCTGTCCCATCACACTTCAGTCCTTAGCCACACATTCCCAAGCACCATACTTCACTGCCTCCTCAACTGTGCTGACACTACCATGAGACAACACTGTAAAACCAGACTAGTATGTTTCACTCAAAAAAAAAAAAAAAAAAAGAAAAATATTATCAAAGAAAAAAACATTACTTTTAAACCAGATTGTTTCAATGATCCATTTAACAGTAGAGCTCCAGAACCAGTTCTATGAGCACAACTGATGGAGAAACTTAGTCATGGAGACAGGAACAGAGAGCTGTGGTCAAGAACTTCTGGCTTCCCTGCCAAAACTGGTCACCCATGGAACCACAGTCCAGCATGTCACGCTCTAGCTGACAACTAGGTGGCACAACAGGATGAGAAAGAAAGGGGTTTTGGAAATTTCTGAAGACCTGAGTTCAAGTTTGATTTCAGCTGTGAGTGAAAAGAAACCGTCCTTGGGCCACTATATGAGGCAGGCAGCGATTTTAATTTTATAGGAAAATCAGGAAGTTTGTAATTGCTTCAATTTAAAACAAAACAGAAAGAATAAATGTTTTCCACAAAAAGGGAAAAAAATATTCATGTATACGACTGATCAAAATATTTCTAATTTTCTTCCCCATACCTGTTTTTGTTGTCGTTCGGTTGTTTGTTTTTAATTGAAACTAAAGGTTATTCCGAATGGCAAAGATATTCTGCTAGGGGATGGACCAATACCACATGGTTTAGCTCCAATAAAAAAAAAAAAAAAAAAAAAAAAAAAGGTTTCTTCCTTCTTTCAAATAAAATTTAAAAATATTGACAGGCTTCTATGACCTGGATAGATTTCAATGGAAAAATACCTCTTCAGGAAATTCCCAAAGAATTTTACAAATCACCACAAAAAATGCAACATGTTTAACAGTCTTACATTTGGAAAGAAAAAGTGGATGGTTGCATACGAAAGCCCATAAACTGGCTTTGTGCAGTCTGCCTGGATCTAGGCTGTGTTTTACCAGTCCTTTGCTTTCAGGAAACCCAGATTCGCACAACACAGATCCAGCAATGAATAAAAACACACTCTGGAGAAATTCTGCTTGGGAACACCTGTGACCCCATCAAATCCAAGAGGTGCTGGGGAACAAAACTGTGCCTATTGCATCTTCTCAAACTATCTGAATTTACTTTTTTACCTCACCAGAGACCCAAGCTTCTCCAGGTTACCTACCCTGAAATGATTCTCCCGAATAGACCCTTTCGCCACGTACATTCTGCTGTTCTCTGCTTTCAACTGCTCATAGAAAGGCTCCTCCAAGATGAAGCTGTCAATAAGGTCACAGCCAACATAGAGGTTGTAGTTCTCCCCTGTTATTTGCATGGTGAGGTTCTTCCACTGTGAGTCGGCAAGGTCCACATCTTCCAAGGAAATCACGTTCTGGAAGCCATCCACCCAATAAATAAGGTCCAGGGTGTTGGCACGGCCATTAGAAATGATCTCAAACTGCCTCTCACTGATGCCAGGACCCTCTAAAGCAAGGATAGTGCCTCTAGATTGCCTGTCCTGTCTCAGGGTGGCTGAAAGGATAAAGCCCTCATTCTGCCGTATGAGTTTGACAATCTTTTTTAATTTCTCTGGTTTACATGGAGGTATATGGTCAAACCGAATGAAACGATACGCTGGGATAGAGGGGTCTGGACCCCGGAACAATTTTGCTCCAATTGTCTTTCGGTTTATGTTACTGATTTGAAGTAAATCAAAGGTAGTCTCCTCTTCCTTCTCACCATCTGAAAGAGTTAACAAGGTGTGACAATGTGTCTACAAAAAGTCTTAAAAGAAACAACTCTGCACATTATACTTAGCAACTGCAATTACATGGCAAGTGCAAGGATCAGCAGAGTAAACCTAACAGTTTCATACTTCCACAAACACAACTGCTCCTACTAGCACATCAGTTAATGGTATTTTCCACCTGACATTTTCATTTACATGAGAACTCTTTCCTTCAATGTCCATAGGTATAAATATGTTTGGTTATATAACCAAATATGTGGCTATATAACTAAACATACGGCTACACATTTTATAGCACTTGAATACACACTTGTATATACATATATATGCTGCATACATATGCCTACACAGGATGCATCTACCAATGTATTCATTAAATATTTTTAGTATATATGAATGGATAAGGAAGTTGAGCAAATTTCTATATTTTGACTATCAACTAATAAAAATCAAATTATGAGAAGCCATGCGGCCACATGACAACAGGAAGCAAGAGATTTGCTTTTAACAATTCAGGCCAAGAAGTCAGATGTAAATGAGGGTCTGGCACTGTGCCAGCTTATACTCTACTTGTAGCTGGCCTGTAGAGGTCTATTTCTCTACCTCTGTCTTTCTAAAATGTTCATCAGACTCAGTGACTCTGCTTACATGTCACTTTCACCATACATTTCCACTGGAGAGGAAAGTATAACAAGAATTACTTCTTAGAGTTATTTATTATTGGAGAAACTTCATTTAGCAGTAGTAAGATGCATCTACCAAACACACCACTGGGAACTACTATTCTAGACACTTCTAAAAAATACAATATGATTACTTTGCCCACTGTAGCTCAGATAAGCAAATGTTTTACACTGACTTTTAGCTTTGTGAGTTACTAAATCTCTGGTTAAGAAGTGTCAGAACTTACCCTGAGCATTTGAGGAAACCCACAGGGTTATCAAGATAGCAAGCCACAAGAGCCCACTCCTCTGCAGCATAACTCCTATGAATAAACCAAAAAGTAGCAAATATTAGGGAAATAATATTTATCAACCACAAATATTTCAATTTATCTCATGAAATGCCATAAACAGAACTCTCATGATAAGCAACTATACCTATAAAATCTGAATTTCTATCTTGTCTGATTTTTATCATTTTTATTCTGAAGTTACTCTTGATGCCAGAAGTAAAACATGATATCAAGTGAAGGGAGGAGGAAATCTGGATGATAAAACTCATTTTTAGGTAAATGCCCTTAAGAAAAAGGGAAAGAAACAGAAAATATACAGTTTTATCCACAATATTTCAGTTGCTGGCACAAGGACCACATGACACCACTACACGAGATAGAGAATAAGCTGCATCTTTATTTCGGAGCACAGTGTTCAGCTGAAATTCCCTGTAGAAAAATGGGATCTCACTATATGTTGGTTTTGGTTACTAGTTTTACTATTCAATACCTTTTTCAGTGCTATCATACAAACCCCTCTCTCCTTCCTGTGTATATATATATATATATATATATAATATATCATTCATCCATTCTTACAACCCTCTGCACCCAACCACAGCTGGATAAAGAGCCTTTTAACATTTTGCCCTGAAGCACTATGCAGCTATAAGCCACGTAGCTATATCTCCAGATGTGCATACGCTCAAAATGAATGGAGCAGATGGCGTTCACTGGAACGTGCAGACGTTCATGCCTCTGGATATAGCCATATCGATCCAACACTGCTAATTCCACATACTTTCGTAAGGGCTCGGGGATGCCAACATTCACCACCTACACTTTCTTTGTCTTGCGGGGAGCTCTTACTACCTGCCGCCCCGAGGAAGAACCGCTGCAGCCAACTACCGGCCAACGCCACGAAGCCTCTTTCCCCTCTCAATCCCAGCGCATCCCCCACGGGAGCCGTCCCTGCGGGCACGGCGCGGCGGACACACGCCGCACTCAGCCTCGGGTCAGCCTTCCTACGGCAGGTCCCTTCCTTTGCTACCCGCGCACGCGCGGGGGACGGCTGCCCACGGAGAGCTCCAGTCCTACAGGAGCAGCTCCCACCGCCTCCCCCCCCCCGGAGGGGGTATTACGGTGGGGGGGGGTACGGCGCCGTCCAGCCTTGTGCCTCACCTGGCTTGGCGGAGCCGACGGCGCGCTGAGGCTCTACCGGCGAAGACCGGAGCACAGTACCCTGCCGCCGTCACAAGTCCCTCCACGGCCCCGCGCCGCTGCCTTTATGGGCTACGGGCCGGGCCCCCGCTGTCAATCAGCGGCGCCGGGGCGCGCCCCTGGCTCTCCCCTTCGCGGCCGTGACATAGCCCCCGCGCCGCCCCCTCCCCACCGTGTGGCCCGCGCTCGCCTACCTGCGAGGCCATTCCGAGCCCGGAGCCGCCCCTGCTCCGCCCCGCGACCGCCCTTCGCGGGCGGTGCGGGAGGCGGGACGGGGACCGCTATTTCCCTCGGGGCGCAGCGCGGGGAAGCGTCCGGGCGCGTCGTCGAGCTTCTGGTTTCGAGGCGGGACGAGCGCGGCAGCCCCGGCGTGGCAGAGCCCCCGGGAGGCGGCGCCAGGCCCCGGCAGAAGGGAGGTGAGCGCGGCCGGAGCAGCCGCCGCGGCCGCCCGACTCCGGTCCCTGCGGGCGTGGAGCGCGTTCCCGGCTCCTCCGGACCGGCCGGGAGCTTCGCGAAGCCTCGTCGGCTGAGAGCTCGGTGCTTCTGCCGGCACTGCGGCAAAACTCGACCTTCCCGAGCGCTGAATCATTTGTCTCATTTTAAACTTCTTTATTTTTAAATTACACAGCAGCCAAAAGGCGAGACGTGTCCCCGTCTACCCCCACACCCCTGTCTGTAAGTCGGCTGGAGGTAAAGTTTTGTAAAGCTTACTGGAGATCAGCCAGCAGCTTCTCAAGCGAGCCCAGCAACTCAGTCCCCTTTTCTCCGTAGGAAGCACCAGCTCCTTTGACCTCAAGGAGGGCTCAAGTGGGCTTGTTTAGGCATCTCCGTAGGGAGAGAGCCTTGGGCTAACGAAAGAGGCGCACAAATCTTACTCTTAGGCTGCTTCCGCTCTAGTTTGGAGAACTGGAATGTGTCTCTACAAACCAGGGCTCCAGTCCCAACCCTGGGACTTGCAGGTTACCATGCTGAGGCGCTGCTAGCACGGCTGCAGACACCATGCTTTGTGGGGAGCAGGAGAATGGATCACTGCAGTGGGTCCACAGAACCTGTCCTGCATGTTGTCAGGAGTCAAACAAGGAGACCAGGATCCCTGCTGCTGAGACCCGAACTGGGGTTGCAGAATATAAATGGCAGGATCCTGCAGCTGATGCGAAGAAACATGGATTTGGCTGAGTTGCCTACAGAATCCAAGAAATGGAGCCCTGTCAAATATATAGATGAATAAACACAACAAATGTTAACAAAAAAAAAAAAAAAAAAGAAAAAAAATTGAATTCATCAACTTTGCTTATCACAATTTGAAATTCCAGCAGAAAAAAGTGTTGATGTTTCAGAACTCGGAAGGCTCAAAGAACTTCAAAGGCTCAATCTGTCACTAGAGCAGAAAACACCAGTGCAATGCCAGTGCAAGCATTGCTGCCTTTCCTTTTGCCATGAAGCTCCTTCCAACTTGGCTGGCCTTGGCCTTCCAGGGTAGCAGGAGCCAAGGATCCTTCCTCTTTCTCACAAGGTCCAGGAGACAGAGCCAAGGGCTTTTTTGTCCTCCTGAGACATTTGGCTTTCAGTTTTGCGAAACCTCAAGAATTTAAAAAAATAGCTAATGAAGATCACAAAACCTCAAATTCTACTGAGTTTACTCACCCCCCACCCCCACCCCCCCCCCTCCATATTAAGACTTGGTCTTTGTATCTATATATGTAGCTGTATGGTATGTTTTCCACAAGACTGAACAGCACTGGCACAACTCTTACAAGGAAGCTGCTCTGGGTTTACAGCTGGAGAAGAGGGGGCAACAAAGTGTTTGAGAGACCTAGAAGGTATCTTTGAGATGGTGCAGTTTGCTATTTGTATGTTCATGTACAAAGAGTTTTTACAGTGGAAATTTTTAAGTTAGTAGAAGAACAGTGCAAAGTAAAGAGACAAATTTCATCATGATTGCTTTGAACCAGCTACCTCATAACAAAATTCTTCTTTCCATCTCTGTGGGTGTTACAGGAATGTAAGACTGATAGCATATTGTTTCAAGCTGAGTGATTTATGTGTAGGATGATGAACTTTAGGAAGATATATTGGGTTCTGTTCTTTCCACGACTGTGGAAATGCTCACTACTCATTTTTCCCTGGCCACCTTGGAAGAGGTAAACATCCTCTTACTTCCAAGATTCCTGAGAGAAAGGCTCACAGGAGTGAATGCACACTCTGCTTTCCCTAGCTAGCCAATGTATACATGCAAACATTGGAATTATATTCACATTTCTCATTCTATCTGCCATTTTAGTGCAGAGTGAAAGTGAGCAGTGGTAATTAGGGAGATAAAGTCATATTTACTAATATTTAGGAATGTTGGTGAGGTAACAGTAGTTCTCATACTAATGGTCTTTGTTAATGTTTTACATTTCATTGAGTTTGCTTCAGACTGGCACATCAGACAAGAGCATAGGTCCTTAACTTCTCATTTCCTTATGCACTCCTCTTTGCGTTTTTCACTCTACTGTTTGGATTTTGACTTCTTTTCTCTTCTGCATAAGCCCATTCTGGATCACTTGCAAGATTATATGCGTTACTGAAAATTGCTGGAGAATGGCAAGATTCTGATATGGCACTGTCTCAGAAAGAGCTGTGATTTGATGGATCTTCATCAGATAATCCTTGGTTTTGCCTAGGAGGTCATCCCTGGCACTCTGACTTAGCTTATCTTGGGGCAAGACTTGAACCCTCCTACATTTGAAGAAATCCCACTAGAGAAGTGGAATACTCTATACTTACTAGAAATTTCTTTTGGACTGCTTTTCTGATAAAATTGAAGTTACTGTAACATAATGCCAGAAGATAAATTCCATTAGTTTTGCTGGGTTAAATGCTGACTTTCCACACCCACACCCCCCCCCCCCCCAAAAAAAAGTATGCCCACTAATTGAAATAGATCTAGTTGCCTTAATAAGATGATTCCTTCAGGTCTCACCTTGCATTCCTGGATCTTGACCTGATGCTGATAAACATTCTTTCTGAAATGCTGTCCCACAAACATGATTTTTTTTTTTCCTTGTGATGAGGTTTGATTTTCATAATTCACTGTATCGGGGGTCCAAAACAGTAGCAAATTGCTTCAGATTAGCATGTAACTCAGCCAGTCCGGTCTTTGAATGAGCTTGTAGTGGTAGGAAGAAAGACCTGGGTGGTTCCTCACACATGTTGTAAGTACACCAGCTAAATGCAGATTTTGAATGGGGGAATAAATTACACCAGGGACAGTGAATTTATCTATGATGAGGGAGAATGTTATTTCTGACAAAGCTTTATGAATGCTTTAGTTAAGTTCTGGTGAATAAGTAGTCAGAAAAAATAGGCATCATAATCAGGTACTTAGTGTTCTGCTGTTTGATTCAGAAGGAAAAGTGCTTTACTTCCAGCCTTCCTTAAGTAATTTCCAGGTACAAAATGTATCCAGACACAAATACTAACACATTCCGTCAGACCAAATGGCCATGGGTTGTAGAGTACCAGCTGGTATACTTTAACAATAACCTTGTCAAAGAGGGAAATCTTGCTACCACCCATTTACAAACCTCATTTTTACTCAACAACATGCTTATACAAAAAAGCTTGTTCAGTGGTGTCAGCAGGAAGACTTTGAGTTTAAAGCTAAGCACATGTTTAAATGTTTTGTTAGATTGATTCCTACATGATTTAACTGGTGTCACACAATAACTTATGGAAAGAGCTGTAAGTGGAGCCCTGGGCTTCTAATTCATGGTTGGAAACTTTAATCTGGAAACTGTTTTTACCCTGTCCTTGCAGTATATATGGCAAAATAAATACCCATCTACAAACAGTTAAACGTGTCCTTAACCATTTTACAGAATTTTTGTATTCTTTCCCCACATGTGAGCTGCTGAACATGTTAGGGCTGCCAAGTATTTTCAGCCTCCAAAAAGGAACATTCCCTGACCGAGCGCAATGCAAATGAGCACTGAAAATGCTCAGTAAATCCAACATTGTTGCTCTGAGTTCCAAAAAAAAAAAGCCTTTTGCTAGATTTGGAGCAGATTTATTACCCAAAGACCTTCTTTTATTCATCTTAGTTACGCAGTTTCACATTCTATCACAAAGGTATAGATATTTTCACTTATAACAGGAAAAGAATATGCCACTACAGCGCTGACTTTCAAACAGCTAAGAGTATCCTTATTATCCAGGCTGTAGTAATATCATTTTTATTTTATTTGCAGTGCCGTGCGATCTGTATATCAAATGGAATTTGGTCTGTTGTGTTTATATATATTCAAAGACAGCTCAACTCTAAAAGCTTTTAGATTCAATTTTGGATTAAATCCCTGTTTAGAAGTAAAACATACTGAAGTTGATAGTAGTTTTAGCTGAGGAGCAAGTGGATACAACTGAAACATAACTTCAGTGGTCCAGCTGGATTATGAAAGTTGCTCAGGGGACCAGATGCCATTCACTTCAGGAGGAGGTAGAGCCAAGCTACCTTGGAAGGCTTTTGCCTACCTTCTTTTCACATATTTAGGTGAAATAAAATACCAAACACTCACTGAGAGCTGAACAAGTTATTATAACAAATGCCTGAATGATCTCAGTCTAAAAAGATTTTGTTACTGAAATAAGACCTTAATTTCTGTTTCACCAGGATTGTGACAGGTCCTTGCCTTACCCACACAGCTGCCCCATGGAATATCCCACTGCTGCATGTGTTGACTACTGCAGGGGACCATCCTGGGGGCATTTGAGGTGCAAGCACAGGATGGGAGCTCCTCTCCTAGGCAGGCACGCAGACCCATGCCCAAGGGTGCTGCTTTCTCCCACCTCCTGGTGAGGGCCTGGGCATCTGCACCCTTCCCATTGCGCTCCTTTTTTCTATAGGTGCAGCCGGGTGGCTGGCTAACAGCAAAGTATAGTCTAACCAGGTATAGTGTATCCCTGAAACATGGGATTCACAGTCTCTGAAAATACCAAAAGACACAACTGGGAAGAGAAACCAAATGGATGAAAGCCCCAACAAGGCACAGAAAAAAGCGTACTCAAAAGAATTGAAATTGATTGCATGAAATTTGAAAGGCCGTAGGGAACAGTCTAGGGGTTTGATATCTCTCCATGTGTTCAAAACTCCCACAGACGGAGTCATGGGTCCCACAGGATGAAGGGAAGAGATGAAAGAAATCAATTCATGAAGCTACCGCAGCTGGCTGTGGGTCTCTAACTGGGAGAAAGAGCATCATTCAGGTGTGGCCTGATAATGATTACGATGATTAAAGCTGAACAAATAATTCCCATATTATATTACTTTTTAACTCTGTGTTTTACCTCTTTTTCTGCTCATAAGAACATCCACACAGACTGCAGCTTCCCCTAGCACATTCATTACTTGGTTTTGTACATATAGCTGTTTCTTGCATTGTTGATGAATATTTAAAATCCAAATCATCTTGCTTAGCTGTGAATAGTCAGAGTCAGATGGCTGCATTGGAGCTCTCCTGTCAGTACACAATCAATTCCCAAGCAAATATTTGTGCATAGGTATTAAAAGTGGGGCCTTGTATAGTGTTCATGCTTATAAGCATCCGTTTTGCTCTCAGATGGCTCTGAAAGCTGTCATCCACATACAATTTAATAATTTCAAAAACCCCTCTGAAACAGTTCAAAGGTGAAGAAAACTGGGTTTGCTGTTTTGCTCCTGGGTTGCATTCCTGTGCCTTGAAAAGTGAACAGGGAGAAATTTGTTCTGATGATAACCATAAACTACTCAATTTGGTATAGTCATATAACAAAAATGCTGGAGAAACTAGAAAAATTGGAAAAGTACCTATTACAGCATACACCAGAAATAAAACAATCTCTCTCCACACATATTTGTTGCAGAGTTGATAGTTCTTTCAAGTCATGAGCTATTTAGTTCTTTATTTGCAATTAGTTCTATACTTCACTCTATTCAAGAACTAATTGACTAAACGTACTCTTCCTATTTCTATCCTTGTTCTCTGGCAATAAAAAATACAAGTTGATCAACAGCGATCTAATTCAACCTATGAATTGTTTACTGATATTAATATTCTTGCTTGGTACTTACCATGCAGGAATTAACTGCATTTCTCCCTAATGGTATTATCTTCTTAACATGCTTCATTTTCCTTTCCTGAAGTTTAACTGATAATTCTTCATTTGCCACTGGGTTTAATGTTTTACTAACTACAGAATTAGATGTTTTGCATTTTTCTTATCTACAAGGTCTGTCTTAGCTTCCTTTGGTAAATCCATCTTTCTTTTATCCAATTTTCCTCCCTATCTTCATTTACTCTTTGTTTCAGCATTTACTCTAAATTCTTTGCACATTACTGATGTCTGAGGTGCTTTCTCTTCTCTATAAAGTATATTTACATTAATATTTCCAGTTTCCTGTGAGACTGTCTCAGATGAGATTTACTCAAGTTGCTTGCTACTGGATTTGGAACTTCTTGTGCCAGTTCCTTCTGAATCCTGGTACAGAGATCATTGGGTGATGTAAATATTGAGCATGTAGAGCCTGGGAGTCTGGGCTTTCCTTCCACCTCAGGTGTTATAATTCTTTTTCAATGTGCTTTATTACTTTTTGCTTTTCCTTTCACTTTCTTTTCTTCTTTTTAATTTCCTTCCCCCTTCTCCCCTTGTTTTCAAAACTAGCGTATATTTTTTTTAAATAGGAGCACCAAAAATGCACACAGCTTTCAGTCAAATGAGTGATAAAAATATCTTCCCTGTTCTACTCAGTATTTGCTGATGTATGTGTCCAACGTTTACGTGCTTTTTCTAATCCTAGCATAGTGCTGAATGTGTTGTTCAATTAGTTATTAGCTCATGACCCTTTACATATCTTTATTACAGTCACTATTTTCTATGTTCTCACATTTCATTTAGTTAAAATATTTTCATATGAGACACCTCAAATTTTTGTGTAATCTGAAAACCTCAGCAGTCTTCGTGTACTGTTTCAGGTACATGCAACTCTTGAATTTAGGAAGAAAGTGTTTGGCAAGATCTACTCCTTTCTTCCATGGCTGTAATATTTCTTACTTCCCTCATGGAACTATGCATTTAATAGATTAGGCATGTGTGAGGGTGTTTTTACAATTTGCTGTGGAAGATGCCCTGAAAATCTAAATCATTTTAATTAAGTACTGTTACACTTATCAAGATGAGGTGTTGAAGGCTCTGTGTACACATAGATATTCTTATCTCACTTGAAATGGAACTCACTATATAAGTAAATCCTTTTTACATAAATCTGCCTATATATCTTTATTTATTCTTTCAGGCATCTAAAATCATACTGAAATGCCATTGGCTTCCATGTTCAGAAGCAACCAGTAATTGGACCTCTGTTTTTTAATTAAATTGACACACCTTCAGTGGGATTAGTTCCTAGACAATAAATCTGTGGAGATGTAGTTCTGTAATTCATTAGAAATAGGCTTCTATGTGGGGTTATTTTTCCATTCGTTCTAGAACTCGAGAGGGAAAGTGATATTCCTGACACTGAATTTTTGATACTAGGTGGTAAATTAGATTTCTGCTTGGAGTAAAGGCTTTTAGACTTAGTCTAAAATTTCAGTTTTCTGTATGGCTTGCATAATATTATTGTGATAAGAAGATGCTAGTAGGTAAGGTATAGTCCTGTTCAGATTTGATTTTGAAGAAACATTCCTGATATGCCGTACTGCATTTCTCTTCAGACAGAAAGTGGGCAGTAAGGTATATTCCCTGGGCCAAACCTCTCTAAGAACTGTAGCTATAATTTTCAATACGTTATACCCAAATGAGTCATGCATTTCATGGGGAGCCTTTTTCATAATGATAAACAAACTTTGTAGTTTGTGATTTCAAATTCAGTGAAAGATTATTAGATATTAACAATTTTTTTATTATTATTTTTCACATCATCAGAGATAGTTAACTAAGTCCTGATTTGTGTCCTGTATTAATTCCTCAGTACTCTCTTGTTGTTATGATTTTCTCAGGTTCATTTCTAATATATGTAAATTAGTGGAATAGTTGGAGCATGAATAGTTGCATTGTACATTTTGTGTACCAAATTAGGCTGAGGTTCTTTGTTGAAAATCAAGGTTTTAGTAATTAATAAAAACATAACTGCCTGGCCTTTATTTAGAATTACTGTTTCAGCATTTTGGTTTATAAAGTAAAGCTAGACACCACCTGAAGGAGTGGATTCCATTCTGTAAATGGAAATGGTGCGATCTCTTTAGCCGAGCTGGGGCTCCTTGTAAGGAAAAATGGACTATGGAGAAAGATATGTTAGCTGAATACTGATTTCGGTCTCTTAAAGCACCATGTGAAGGGAGCTGATGAGTGTCACATAACCATAGGACAAGGTTATTTGCACCACATGGCTCTTAGTTGCGTTTTGCTGCTGAGGTGTATGCTTGCCTTTTCACTGTTTTCTCCCCAGAGGTGTGCATCAGCCCAGTGTGAACAGGATGTAAATTTGGTTTATGTATGTGTCTCTGTTATTGTGTGTAGCTGAAAAGACTGCAATGAGATGATCAACAGATTGACAGCTTTAACACACCATAGAGAAACAGTAACAAGTAAGCTTACAGGGATTGTAGTTCAAACAGTCTTGAAAGAAATCTGCCTAATTATGTCAGTGGTATAGCCATAGGTATAGAAGTTATTCATTGGCTGTTATTACTATCTCAGTTAAGAGGGTGTCTCTCATCTTTTAAACATTCAGTAGTGATTTCTGCTTCTGGTAGGATACAGTCTGACTTTTATCATATGAATCTGCAGTGATTAGTTCTGCCAGGAAAATCAGTAGCTTCCAACTGCCTTAGACATATGTCCTCCAAAAGTCGGATCTGTGGAAGAATGGCTGTTGTGCTGCAAAAGAAAATTATCTCAGATTATTCTTGGAAAAAAAGACAATGAATGCTCTTTTCTGAGGCTTGGCCTAGTTAGAATGCTGATTTTCTTAGAAATTCAGTCCCAGATATAATTAAAACATCATCAGACTTCTGCATCATAGAAGTCTGTGTAAGGGTGAGCACACAGCCAAAAGGAAATGTGTTTAAGAGCTCTCATAACACAAGGACAGCCTGAGATTGTCTTTGATCTTTAGTGAATTGCTTTATAGACAATCTATTTCACAACTGCATTTAGTCATCTGCCTTCATGATAGAAAACAGATTTGGTGTATGCCTGTGCATTGTAAAAGTGGTAATCAGGTTATGGCATAGGACCATGGAACTGTGTCCTCTGTCTAAAAATGATGTTTTAGACATTCTCCTGTTTAAGTCGATTCTGCAGTTTCATTACAACTTACACAGATGTCAAAGAACATCCTTTTCCAGCTAAACTTTAAAAAAAATTAAATAAAAAAAAAGGTGATTTGGTTTGTGGGTTATCTTTATATATATATATATTTACTTCCATGCAGAAAAGGAGAAGATTCATAAGGAGACTTTTAAAACTAATGAGGTTATGCTTGTTAAGGAAGAAAAAACATCAAGTGGGAAACTGAGATTTTTGAAAATTCCAATTGTGATGGCAACTACAAAAAAAAAAATTTCTCACTTAACTCAAAAAATGGTTGTACAAGTCTTAGCCAGCCTTAGACTGATTCTTTCTGTGGTCGACACAGAGACAGAGGCATTTCGAGAGAATGACTCCTCCCCTCCTAAAAGCAAGTCTAAAATAAACAAGATCCAAAGGTGCTGACCAAAATGAAGAAATCATGCCTTTAAAGGTTGCAGTGACATTAAATGACTGACATGTCAGAGTTCACACATTATTCTCATAAGCCTGAGCAGATTTTTCCTTAAGTGTTACCGTCTATAACATTTTGAAGGTCCCTTTGGTCTTTCCTGCTTAAAGTCTCTTGAAAGTTCACAGTTTGTTCTATGACGAGATAGCTGTTACCTGGACTCACAATTCAATATGTACCTCATCCCCCCTCCCCCCCCCCCAAAAAAAAAAAAAAAAAGTAGAAAATGCAGATACTGAAAATTAATAGTGAAGGCAAAGAAGAATGAATACTTAAAATCCCAGAGTGAGTGAGTGAGGACATTGAGCCCGACACACAGAAGAGAAACCCGTGAAACAGGCAGGCTGGAATGATAAAAGGAACAAATTATTCCACATTGTACCATGCTTCATTATTTAGAGGTTCGCAAAGTGATATAAGGCCGACTGAAAACCCACATAAATTCCTTCAAACCATGTTTACCCACAGGTTGGATCATCAGTATAGGCTTCTGCCAGACACTGCAGAGAGAGTGGGTAGCTGAGTAATGACTCAGGCTTTGGACAAGGATGGTCCTACTACACCGTTCTACAGGTTTCACACATACCTGTTGGGAGCCATGGACTTGGACATTTAAAGGTTCAATTCGACAGTGAGGGTGCTAAAACTATCTGTAAGTATTCTCTAGCAATCTAGCTTCTCTCTTGGATGTCATTTCTTCTTCTTTTGCTACTACACTCCTCTGTCTTTCTTTTATCTAACCCATTACCCTTATCTGTCCCCTCTATGTGACACCAATCGCAAGATTCCTTCCTGCCTTCATCTCTCTTGTCTAGTCCCAAGATCTGCTGTCCTTCTGCTATCTCCTGAACAACACTACTTTCCCACACGCTTGACTCCCCTGATCAGCTCTTCAAAGTAACCCCTAAACTGCATTCTTGACATTTCCAAGTAAGTCTACTTGCTCTTCTAATTGAAGTTTTAATTTTTATTCAAAAAATGAGGACATGAAGCTTCCTCTAAACAGCTTTTACATATGAATTGGGGATGTCAGATGTAAGATGGGCTCATTCCAACCTCAGAAACAACCTTTCCATCTATTTTTCCTGAAAAATCCTAAAAATTGAGTTCTGACACAGCTTTAAAACAAGAAAATTTTAGTTTAGGCTTTTAACATGGGAAAAAATTAAAAGCGAATAAAAAGAAAATCAGACACTCTTAATGTAGATGTCGTTATCTGCACTGCCTGTAACAGTCTTATCATATATATAGCAGTTTTTACTGAATGCCTTGGGATAAGTACCTGATTAACTACACTACCAAATATTAAGCAAACAGAAAAGATTTATGTCAGTAGGAAATAAAAGTTGACCCTCACTGCGTAGGAATGTTCTTAGGAAGGGAGGATCAAGGAATTTTTCCTAGTCAGGCCATGATCTGTTGAGTGATTATTCTATTAAGAAATTTCTCTCTTAGTGTCTGACTAGTCCAAAGGATTGAAGTTAGGTACAGTTGAGCAAATAAAAAATCCTTTTCTTCTGTGCTAATTAAAAAATTAATTTGGACTTACTTGTGGACAGATACAAACTGAAATGTCATCAGTACATTTTTCCGAATCTTAAAGCATGACAGGAAAACATCAGTAAATATACAGTTTATGCTTCAAGCAGGCAACATGAAGATAAAATATGATGCTTGCTTTATAAAGTTCTGGAAGCAGAAAGGAGTCTTTTTGGAGAACTTAGGTCTTCCGGAGAATTGACATTCATTATTAATAATAATAATAATAATAAACTTCTCACAGAGTGTAGCTGTCAGTTCTATGTATGCAAATATGCAGCAGTGCTCAGCTAAGAGTAAAAATTATTGGGGAAATGCTTGATGCTTCTTGCACCACAAACATATAAGACAATTTTGTTAGTTCTTTTACCTGTGAGACTTGAGGAATCTCAAATGACAACTGCTAAATTGTGTCCTAGCGACAGATGTGAAAAGAGCTCCTCAGCTTAAAGGATGGACATAAGTAACTCCTCATTATAGCTGTGTTTGGAAAAGGGTGTGAAGAGGTCACTGAACTATACATCAAACTGGGAAGTCTTGCCAGGAAAACATGCGTTTCTGGAGTTGACAAGGCAGCACGCAGTGTCTCAGCGTTATAGTACATGGAACAAATTCTAATGTCCATGCTCAGTTTTTAATCATTCTTTACTCAAAAATGTCACAGAATTAAATGGGAACTGTGCCAGAATAAAGACTGAGTTATAGTTGGGATTGACAGTGACTTACTGTTTCAAATATGACTGTTCAAAATAGTTCAAAATTCACTTATAACCCTGACTGTTTGGAAAATTTTTGCTCTCCTGAGCCAGCAAGGCAGGTTTAGGGTCCCAGGTTACTTAAGCAATTGATTCCAAAGTTTTCCCCATACTGTACCCATGGAGCAGCACACAAAGCCACATGATCTTTCATTTTATATGTACAACTAAGGCTCAAACCTACTCAGTCTTTCCCAAAATGAACCAAGACTACTCAGCCTTTCCCAGAATGAACCAAGACATTTTGGATATGTCTCAAGAACATAAGAACCATAGCCTTTTAGGCAGACAGGTAGTAAGAAGGGGTTCACATACAAATTTTCTCAAAGTTTAAGTTAGAAGCACAAAGCCAGCCAGGAAAATGAACTGAAAGAAGCAATGTGACTGTTGAGGGGCAAAAGAGCTCCACGCATGCACTGACTCAGTGCCTCAGGGGCTCAAAGAAGAACACTGCTCCCAGTGAAGCTAAACTTCACATCTGGGGCCTCTGGAGACCCTGTGCTATTCCCAGCTCCTGCCTAATGGGCCTCTTTCTGGAGTTTCATATGGGCATTTACAACTGCACAGAAAGCGTGTACATCAGTGACCTGAGCCATCATCTGGTCATCCAGGCTGGGCAATGGCTGAAATGTGTTATGCTTACTTTCTGGCCTGCAAACTGGATTTAAATATCTCAAAGGCAGGTGCCAGGAGGGTGGTGCCAAACTGTTTTCAGTGGTGCCTAGTGAAAGGATGAGTAGCAATGGCCATAAACTGAAACACAAGAAGTTTCACCTCAACATGAGGGAAAACTTCCTTACATTGAGGGTGACACAGCACTGGAACAGGCTGCCCAGGGAGGCTGTGGAGCCCCCCTCTCTGGAGACATTCAAAACCCACCTGGACAAAGGTAAACTGCTCTAGGTGGCCCTGCCTTGACAGTGGGGTTGGACCAGAAGATCTCCAAAGGCCACTTCAAACCCTAATGATTCTGTGATTCTGTGATTTGTCTTCCAACGAAGTAAGTAAGAAAATAAGAATGCAAGAGGTTGTAAAGAAGAGCCTAAAATTTCCATGGATCTCATCCTGGTGCTGTGTTGAGACATGAATTATACGTGCATGCAGAGCTGAAAGCTTGGAGCACACAAAGATCTCAGGTTATCTGTTAACCAATACATATAACATCAGCATTTTTAGATGCAAAGATGTTTTCAAGGTGCTTGAAAACCTTTATACAGATTCCAGTTTTATTTTAAGAATCCTTTCCAAGGAAATTAACTCTGATGTAGTAGCTAGAATTATACTGGCATACTTTCTGACCAACAGACCTAAGTATAAAGAAGACAACACAGCAAGTCACTATGCTGTGTGGACAAAGGGATCCCTCATACAGATTCTGTAGAAAGGGTTCTTCAAGACACTTCCAGATGCTTCTCAGTTGCTTTTTGGGGTTAAAAGGAATATATAGGGACATCAGCATAAGGAGACAGCAGGGGGCTCAGAAGCAGGGAGAGAGAAGGTGTACAATGCAAGAGGGTGCTCCAGAGGCAGAAGAGAAGAGGGCACGTCAATTAATGTAATTTCCTTGTTCTTAGAAGTTTTTATTACACTGAGTCGTAGCTTTTGTGTTCTCCTAAGCTCTGCATTAGCAAAGTGCAGAGAAATGTTGTGAAAATATGGTTAATACCATGAAAATTTAAGACTTCATCTGCTCCAAGGCGCTTTAGAAGTTTCTTGGAGGAAGCTTGATACTCTCAGACATTTCAAGAAAGCATATCATTTGTTTCTGAGTTCTAACCAGTCACACAGACACTGAAGAGCACCCATGGCACTTTCAAGTCTATCTAATTTAAAAATTGTGAACAACAGAGAGTTAAAAGTCTGCAAATATTGAGAATACAGCAATCCTCTGGGTGTTGTAATGCATATTTTAATTGGGAATAAAATGGTATTGGTATTTATCATAACTGTATGTTTATATATTGTGGTTAGCCAACTGTGAAAAGTATCTCCATCAGCTATTTCCTTTCTCTGTCATGGTTTGTAAAAAGACTTCTGGAATATTTTAGTCAAGAAATATGAAACTACATTTTTGCATATTCCATTAGAACTGTTTCTCCCGTCCAAGAAAGTGGAGGAGAATAAATTGAATGGAGAGTAGGCTTAGTAATTTAGAATGTTGGTTGGCTTGTGTCAGATATCTTGGACAAAATCTTGACAACTTTGCAGAAAAAAATATGCATATGTCAAAAAATAGACTGGTGGAGGAATTAAAGATGTGAAGCATTCTCCATAGTTCATAGGAGTTCTACTATTGGTGGTGCAGATGATGAAGCAGAAAGTGCATAGTGCAAGCAGACTTTTCTCATTGACTAGCATTTAGGATTTGGCACAGAAAACAGTCTTTACTGTTGTAGTGATTGATACTGTACATGGCAGCAATAAAACTCCCTTCACTTTCTCCTCTCCGTATGAGTGATGACTGTAATGACGGGTTTTGTTCTTTTGTTCACTCCTTGAATTGCTCCTTGCAATTGTCAAGTTGTTTTGCACCTGATTTGTCAAAATAAAGTCTTCTCCCTAAATATTCAAACCTAGCAAATGAAATCATCTGAGGTTGGTTCAGTGATTACTAGAACAGTCACCAAAGGTTGCATGGTGCTTCCTTGCCTTCTTCCTTTACCTGCTATATATTTCTGAGTGCTCATAATTAATTTTCCTTTCTCAGTTCTTCATGTCATGGTGGTAGATCTAATTAAATGTTTGGAATGAGGGGGTGTGCCTGCCATTAAAGAAAATAATAGTTTTGGACCTGCACATCTGCAATGTAGCATTTATTTTACTTCTCATTAAACATGTCAGAGTCTTTAAAGTGATTCTTTTGACTTTGAGAGGACACCCCTGCTGGGAAAATTACAATATGCAGAAATGACACTTGCAGCTTCTCAGCTCTCCCCAGATTCTTCTCACAGTAACATGAGAGGCAGGGTTTCCAGATGTCACTGTCTCTGAAGGAAATAAGGGCTTCTGCTTTACATGACCAACACAATGTGTTTCATTTCGGTGGACACTACTATGCCAGGAGTGCAGTATCACATCAGTACTTTATCCCACAGCCTTAGGGATAACAAAATGTAAGACTATAAAGAAAATCTGTAGTGGGTGAAGTACAGTTCAGTGGTTCAATTTATGTTACACCGAATCTCAGCATTTGAAATCAATTAAGGAGTGACTGATTATATCTGAATCCTGGATATCTTTTCCAAGAAAAAAAACAAACACAGCACTTCTTTAGAAAAAAAGAAAGTACCTGTGCTCTCTGAAGCTGGCAAATGAAGAAATCTTCCCAGATACAACAAATGCAAGATATGTGACTGACTTCTACTAGATGACCTGAAGAGTGTACAGAAAAAGATCAATTTGTGCTCAAGATGAGCTCAGCTAAAACTGTTCACACTTGCATGTCAAGTGGTGCATTTGCATATTCAAGTGCTATATTTGTTTGCAAAAATACAGTAAATACATGCAGGCATTTTTTGTTGAAATCACTAAATTTGCAGACAGTTAGAAGATGAATCTTCCTGTACAACTTCAGTACAACTTCATTTGGCTTTTCTGTAGTGACTGTGTCAAGGCTGTGTTGGTTTACTGGAACTGAGGAATGGACATGATGTACATTTCAGAAAAAAGTACAGATTTTTTTCTTAAAGAGTGGTGCACAGTTTCAATTAAGGCAAATTATGTCTCCATATTCCACTTAGGAGAATCTAAATATTTGCTCAGCACATCCCTCTGAGCCCATTTGAAGACTTAGCCCACAAGCATGGTTTTCAGATGACAGTTTTTCTCCATTCCCTGTCCAGATTTCAAGGGTAGTTTGGTCACTTAACAAAAGCTTTTGTGGCTTTTGAAAAGGCTGAAGGTTTAGATACATCCAAAATTTATTTGATCTTCCTTTGAGTCAGATAGTGAAATGGGATTGAACCCATAATGTTGACACACTAGCATAGTGCATATTGAGACCCCTGTGAGACATGAACAGGAACCAAGAGTTATTGATGTATAAACCATTACACTGTAGGTGCAGAGCCTAGATAGAGTAACTGTAGTAGCCTTCTCTGATACTGAATACAGTTACCTCTGTATTTCCAGCTGTTTACTCTGTCCAAGTTTTGTGCATAGAATAATTTTAGAGACTATACACAGCTCTGGAAACTACATTAAGAAAATAGCAGCCCCTTAAGTATCTCCCCTGCCTATGCAGCTGGGAAAAGACCATTGCAATACTTCTGTCCATTTTCCTTCCTTCAGTTTCTCTTAGTTCTCCTATCTGTAGTTACCACATTGCCCTGCATGTGATTTACACCCAAATCTAATCTTTTCCAAAGATAACAAAGGAAAACATTATGGGTGGGGGCTGTTGTTTCAGGAGGAATTAAAGAAACATGCTGAGAATTGGAACAGTTTTCATAAGCTTGCAAAGGGAGAAGAATATGCAGGAAAGCTATGCAATCAGCTATGCAATCTGGACATCTGTAAATCGATGGGTCCGGATGGAATGCACCCACGGGTGCTGAGGGAGCTGGCGGAGGTCATTGCTAGGCCACTTTCCATCATCTTTGGTAAGTCGTGGGAAACGGGCGAAGTGCCTGAGGATTGGCGGATGGCAAAGGTCACACCAATCTATAAGAAGGGCAAGAAGGAGGACCCGGGTAATTATAGACCGGTCAGCCTTACCTCCATCCCTGGAAAGGTGATGGAACAACTTATTCTTGACTCCATCACTAGGCATATCAAGGATGAGGGGGTCATTAAGAACAGCCAACATGGTTTTATGAGGGGGAAGTCATGTATGACCAACCTTATAGCCTTCTATGAGGAAGTGACTAGGTGGAGGGATGATGGTAGAGCGGTAGATGTAGTTTTTCTTGATTTCAGTAAGGCATTTGATACTGTCTCCCACAGCATCCTCATAGATAAGCTAAGGAAGTGTGGGCTTGACGATCAAGTAGTGAGGTGGATCGAGAACTGGTTGAAAGGAAGAAGGCAGAGAGTTGTGGTCAATGGCGCAGAATCTAGCTGGAGGTCTGTGACTAGTGGAGTTCCTCAGGGGTCGGTGCTGGGACCGGTGCTGTTTAATATTTTCATCAATGACCTGGATGAGGGAACTGAGTGCACCCTCAGCAAGTTTGCTGATGACACAAAACTGGGAGGAGTGGCTGACACACCAGAGGACTGTGCTGCCATTCAGCGAGACCTGGACAGGCTGGAGAGTTGGGCGGGGAGAAACTTGATGAAATTTAACAAGGGCAAGTGTAGAGTCTTGCATCTGGGGAAGAACAACCCCATGTACCAGTACAGGTTGGGGGGTGACCTGCTGGAAAGTAGTGAAGGGGAAAGGGACCTGGGGGTCCTGGTGGATAGGAGGATGACCATGAGCCAGCAATGTGCTCTTGCGGCCAAGAAGGCAAATGGCATCTTAGGGTGCATTAGAAAGGGAGTGGTTAGTAGGTCAAGAGAGGTTCTCCTCCCCCTCTACTCAGCCTTGGTGAGGCCGCACCTGGAATATTGCGTCCAGTTCTGGGCCCCTCTGTTCAAGAAGGACAGGGAATTGCTTGAAGGAGTCCAGCGCAGAGCCACAAAGATGATTAAGGGAGTGGAACATCTCCCTTATGAGGAGAGGCTGAGGGAGCTGGGTCTCTTTAGCTTGGAGAAGAGGAGACTGAGGGGTGACCTCATCAATGTTTACAAATATGTAAAGGGTAGGTGTCGGGATGATGGAGCTAGGCTTTTTTCAGTGATATCCAGTGATAGGACAAGGGGCAATGGGTGTAAACTGGAGCATAGGAAGTTCCACGTTAACATCAGGAAGAACTTCTTTACTGTAAGAGTGACAGAGCACTGGAACAGGTTGCCCAGGGGCGTTGTGGAGTCTCCTACACTGGAGATATTCAAGGCCCGCCTGGACAAGTTCCTGTGTGATGTACTGTAGGTTACCCTGCTCTTGCAGGGGGGTTGGACTAGATGATCTTTTTAGGTCCCTTCCAACCCTTGGGATTCTGTGATTCTGTGATTCTGTGAAAGAAGGAAGGATCAAAATAATGAGAAAGCTGTAAGAAGGTACAGTGACAAAAGCAGAACTGTTTTCATGAACAGGACAAAATATGTTGTTCTTCACTAGGAACAGAAATTTCCCTATTGTTTTCCTGAAGAAGCTGTTTTGGTTGCTGATGTCAAAAGATTCAGCTGGTTGTGACCTATAAGTTTCTTTCCCAGCCACCTGGAAAGGCTGGGACTGGGATTCCTCAATAGTGATGATTTTGTCTGAAGAAGAAGGTGAGTTATAGAGAATTCTCTTTATGTAATTGTAAGATTTGCATCACAAAAAACATGGGGCTCTCTGTCCAGATTGAATTCAGCACAAAGATCATGTGATGCTTCCTATAGGGATGATCTACACCAGAAATCCAAAGAGATGCACAGAAAAGAAATGATTGAGGAGCTGCAGAAAATAAAATGTAGAGACAAGAGAAAAAGTAAGAAGTGGAAAAAAAAAACAACAAAAAAAATTTAATAAGTGCTATAAAGACATTTATTTTGCTACGCGTTACTTACATTACTTAATAAACATATTTCTCTGGCCTACTGGAAAAGCAATGTCATTTTTGGATGCTGGTACTGTTCCACCTGAGCCAACCTGGTATGTACTATAACCCTGTATTTTGAGAAATGCCATGTGTGGAAATGAAGACTTCATTTATGTAGAGTTGGAAAGGAAGTCAATAAAAAACATTCTTTCCACTCATATTTTGTTGAATGAAATAAGGCTCCCTGTCTCTTATTGGCTCAGTCAGATAAGCATTCAGCTGAAATCATGTTATTTCCCAGACTGACTCTCAATAGAAGCTAATCTCTTCATAAGCCATTTGCCATACTGTATGACCATGTAATCCAAATAAACCAAAAGCACAGTGATAAAATAGAGAAAGAGGACTCAATGGAAGTCAGTGAAGTAAGTAACCATATCCTATTTGAGCAATTATAAGCAGAGTTGATCAACACAGAGCTAACAACATTACTGTGCTACAGAAGATGCGTTCTACCAGGTGAAGGGACTAGCCTGGTGTTTGAGTAATTACGTGGTGGCAGCGCTTTCTATAAAATTCAGTGGAAAGGACAGAGAAAAACCATTAATCCATTTTCCACCTGTATTTTGAAGGGTGGACTTGCAGAGGTGCTCCAGTTCTAGATATGACAGACAGTCCTTACTGTCATATAGAAATGCTTCTAGAACTAAAAGTCTTTTGCTACTATTTCCCTTCTTCAACAGTTCATGAAGGAACAGAAAACAGCTACGTCAGTGGGAAGCAGGGGGGAGTAGCTCTTTTTAAGAACATATCTGTGTTTTATATAAATCAATAAAATGAAACAACTCAATAGAATAAATAAAAACACTTTAAAGTGATGCAGGGCTCTCCCCAACAGCTGCTAGATTATACTGAGTGGCAGTTATGCAGAGGGCAAGTGTATGTCTTTATAAAGGGCTTAGTTTTTATAAAATATTTTTCTTTTTTAAAAATGTTAGCCCAGCCAGTAATGGGAAGAATGTGAAGGAGAGATGTTTGTGTATGCATGCACGTATATATAATAAAAGAAATAAATACAAAATGCTAATTAATTGAGGCCTGCTTCTGGAATTTGTTATTGTTAAAAACAAAAAAATAGTCCTTATGCTTGAGGGGAAAAAGTAATTAAATGCAGCTTTTCACAGCGATATCCATGTAGATCAAATACACATATAGGTCAGGTCCACTAGACATTGCTAGATAGTCAGCAATACAGTGCTTGTTGCTTTCTTCATGTGTCTAGCAAGAAATAGGGGGAGCATGAATGGTGTCATCAGGTGAGTAAAGTGAAGAAATAAGATGCAAGTACTTCCAGTTTTGAGAAGTAAATTTTGGAGAGACAAAGATTTCTTGCACAACTGTAATATGTCTTGGGAAAAAAATCCTGTTGAAACCACAGGGTTTTTTCCCCTCAGAAAGCTTTTAACAAAAAAAAAAAAAAAAATAATAATAAAAAAGGAACTTTCCTAAGTGTAGAAAAAAAAACATTTAAACTTTCTAAATATAAATCATCATCTCCCCGACCTCATTCCTCCTGCACAGAGCACCTGCTTTTGCTTTGTCCGTCTCAGACTGCATATTAAAGCTACTGAGTTTTCCTAGAAAAGGAATGTGCCTTCTCTGCAAACTGCCCTGCAGTCAGCACTGCGTTTGGAAGAGAAACCTAATCTCTGAGATTCTCCAGAGGACAAACTGATTTCCTAAATCACAGAAGTCTAAGTAGTGGAATTTCTTCAAAATCCAAGTTGCTTTCTGTGTTTGGTTCGGTTGGGTGTTCTTTAACTTTACTGTAAATTGCCTTGAGGAGCCTCCTCACCACCTCACTGTGATTTTGCAGAAGGAGCACACAACTGGAAATGAAGCAGCAACGGTGAGGCCAGTGAGATGAGCGGTGCTATGACAAAATTTCACACTGCCACGTAGCTGCCTCTCTTCCCATCTGAGCCAAGCACAGTGACAGGCAAGAAAGGCAAAGGTACAAAACAGAGAAGCATCTCAGACCAATGACTGAAAACTGCCCGTTCCTCTCTTAAAGCATTGAAACTTCAGCTACAGCCTGCATCCACAGCAGTCTTCTCCTAGCCCTGCTTTTATATAAACGGCAAAGTTGGGAGCATGCTGCCATCACCAATGGCACATTTCTGCTCCCTATAAGACCAGAAGGAAGCTTGACAAATTTTGTTATTCCTATAACTCTATGCTATATATAAACTCTGCACCTCAGTGAAAGGTGCTTTTTTTGTGTAACTAGTCCAGAATAGTGGTGGTGCTTGAACATCACAGGTTTTCTCACTTCCCATACCCTACAGACAAGTGTAAGACTCTATACCTTTCCAGTCCATCTGTCTTCCAGAGAGAAAGATATAGCCACAAACACAGAGCCTGGGCAGTAGAGTTTTTTCTTTTATTTGTTGCTGTTTAGGAAGATCTGCTCATAAATTTCTCCAGTACTTTTTATTTTGTGGCATTTAATTCTGCAAAGAAGGAACACCAGCTGTTCTTCTCTCTTCTGTACTGTGTGCCCTTGTGTACGCACAATTCCATTACTCAAAGCAAGAACAGAGCTCTGGAGCACAACTCTCTCCATTCTCCTTCAGCTCTGTAATGCACCTGCTTTTTCAATTCCTAAGCCACCCTAATATGACTGTCATGCTCCACCCCAGAGTTGCATGCTAGCAATACATGGAGTGTAGATGCCCTGACATGAACCATATGATGTTGGTTATAAGTTCATATATAAGTGGCATGATAGACTACAGTAACTTTGAGTGACAAATTTCTGCTAGTTTAATTACACTAGCTCTCTTTTTTTTTTTTTGCTTTTTTTTCCTCCCACCTTGTAAAGTGTATAAGCCAATAAATAACAACACAACTAGATTTATTATTTTCATCAGAGCTACACATGTGCATGAAATTTAACATATGCCCAAGCACATAGCTAAAGCAGATTTAACTGCAAAATCATAATTACTGTTAAACCCCTGTGTTTTAATTAGAAGTGTGTATTTTCACTGTGATTCTTTTACTTGGAGGTTAGCAATTTTTTAGGGGAAAGAACAAATATGTGTGTAATTTCTAAAGGCATTTCATGTCTGCCTACCAACAAATACAGAGTTTGATTTTAGAAAACTCATTTAAGTTGGTATTTTCTATCTCATGTGCCATCAGATGTGCACCTGAGTCAGATACAGTGCCCTAATGCTAACAAATACCTCTGAGCAGGTTCAGGAGGACACACTCCCATAGGTTACTACTGTTTACTTAAAAGAAAAAGTTCTAAGAAAATCCCTTGGTTTACATGCCTTTTTCTTTGTGACACTATTCAGCATGTTGGTGCTGAAGTTTCCTCATATGCATAAAATAAATGCAAAGAGGGGGGAAACAGATACAGCTAAAGTTAATAGAGAACTGCCAAACTTACATGCTTTTTAGTACAGCTAGGAATGCAGGCAATTTTTATAATACGAATGGAAAGTAATTTCCAAAGTTGATAGTGCTGTTCTGCTATTACAAGTTAAAATGCATAAGCTACATCATGGGTTCTTGACTGCTTTTTAGAAGTAGTGTTAAAAAAAATAGAATTGCTAAAACCAAAGAGAAGATTAAAGAAATCTGACTGAACTTTTTAGTCATTTGCTTTCATTTCCAGAGGAGGGCCACGAGGATGATCAGGGGACTGGAGCACCTCCTGTATGAAGACAGGCTGAGGAAGTTGGGGCTGTTCAGCCTGGAGAAGAGCAGGCTGCATGGGGACCTAATAGCAGCCTTCCAGTACCTGAAGGGGGCCTATAGGGATGCTGGGGAGGGACTCTTCGTCAGGGACTGTAGTGACAGGACAAGGGGTAACGGGTTAACACTTAAACAGGGGAAGTTTAAATTGGATATAAGGAGGAAATTCTTTCCTGTTAGGGTGGTGAGACACTGGATTGGTTGCCCAGGGAGGTTGTGAGTGCTCCATCCCTGGCAGTGTTCAAGGCCAGGTTGGATGAAGCCTTGTGTGGGATGGTTTAGTGTGAGGTGTCCCTGCCCATGGTGGGGGGGTTGGAACTAGATGATCTTGAGGTCCTTTCCAACCCTAACTATTCTATGATTCTATGATTCTATGATTCTATGATTCTATGATTAATGCATGTGCTTTATCAAGTCTCAAGGCCAAGCATGTTCATTTGTGCTCTACTGTGTATTACATTTATGCTACCCGATCTTTAGTTCTCATATTCTGCAAACTAATATCAATGATGTTATTACACATCTCCCCTGTGCTTTTAGGTACAGATTGCAAAAAACGTTCTGCTACATTATCCTGTTTCAGTCAGTAACATAATTTATCTCATCCCATAGTCTCTTATCTATTAGTAATAGAAATAGCAGATTAAGATTTCTCATACTCTAAGGTCTTCTGAGTCTTATTTACCATGAGCATTTTCAAAAAAAAAAGAAGGAAAGGGAAAACAAGCTCTCATTTGATCTTTTTCGTCAGATGTATTTTTTCCAACCAGACTTCAAATGTTTTATGGCTATTGTGTCAGCCCATCACTTTGTTTTGTTGGTGATTAAGTCATTACAATAACACATTATATTACCGTACACCAAGGCAAAAAATGCCTGCCTCCTATCAGGAAACTGTAAAAGGCCAGATGTTTCTAAAGAGTTCAAGAAGAATCAAAGAACTATCAGTAATCACTGGGTTTGTTTCTGTAGGAGAATGTGAACCCATGAAGTCAATGTGAAACTTCCTATATAATTAATCTAACTCCATAAATTAAACTACAGCTTATCTTTCAAACCCAAAGTGACAGTTTTCTGGTAAAGAAAAAATCTAGGCAGAGATCAGAAGTATTTGTGACTTTCAAGTCACTCACACCAGATCTATGTGCTTCTAGATCACTGAGACATATATATTCAAAGAAAAGTCAATCCTGGGCACACAATTTCGCACCAAGTACTCAGGACACAGGATACAGATAGCCAGCTTTATGCTTTTAAGCCAACAATGTGTCAGCTGTGGGAAGTAGAAGACATTTGTTTTTGGCATAAAACTTGAATGACTTAGGCAGTGGTTGATTCAGTGTGAAACTTGGAAGGACAAAGTTAAAAGACTAAAACTTTTTTAATTCATTTGAATCAGAAAAATGAACCCATACCAGGTTATTACTTTGCATCCTGTGATCTCAGCATTTACTAATTAGAAACCCTAGAGGCAGCTTATCACTGGTCAGAAAGCTTGTGAATTCTAAAGGGAACAAGGAGTGAAATAGTTGAGCTTTAGAGCACTAGTTGCTCACCACCTAGGAGGTAGAACTCAGCAAGGCTTTTTGAAAACTCACCAGGAATGAACTCTCACTCATTTCCACTGTAGTTTAGGATGAATGTTACAACACAGACTCCAACACTGAACTATGATTTGTGTTCGTATTTAATTAATTTGTCTTTTAAATGGTAAATTGTGATGTTGGGCAAAGAACATCAAGGATGTAGTAGCATGAACTCTAAGTATCATAGTGAAATATCATGAAGAGAATTGGTTTCTGCATTGCTTATATCAGATATGTGTGTTTACACTAGGGAAACAATTTACTCTAGATCCTCAAGTACTTTGGAACAAGATCTGCAGAACTTACAAACCAACCTAACAAGCTATACGGTGATAAATGTACACATATATAAGGAGAATATACACATTTATAAAGAGAAATGAAGAAAGGGGAAGGGATGCTGTGAAAGCAGAGCAGCTGCTTCTTAAAGAGGTGAAAGATAGTTCCCAAGACAAAGCACAGAAATAGTTGCCGAGAAGACATTTCTCTTCATACATGTATATCTGGTAACTAATAAACAGTATTTTCCTGGGACTATAAAATACTACTTTATTTTATGCTGTAAATAATACTATGTGGACCATAGTATTAAATTCCCAAACATAAAGTTGAGACAATATACTATAATTAATTAAAGAATGCAGGATTTTAAAGTTATGAACAATTTCATTTTTCCCGTGTGTTTTCTGTTGATTAGTTGAAGGAAGAGATGTTTTGTTTTCACTCAGATAATGTGAAAATGACAGTGACATATGGTTTCATAGAATCATTGAATGATTTGGGTTGGAAGGGACCTTAAAAATCCTGCCGTGGGCAGGGACACCTTCCACTAGACTAGGTTGCTCAAAGCCCTATTCAACGTGGCCTAAAACAGTGACAGGAATGGGGCAGCCACAGCTTCTCCGGGCAACTTGTGTCAGTGTCTCCCCATCCTCACAATAAAGATTTTTTGCCTAATATCTAATTTAAATGTACCCTCTTCCAGTTTAAAGCCAGTCCTTTTTGCCAAAACACTACATGTCCTTGCAAAAAGTCCCTCTCCAGATTTCTTGTAGGCCCCCTTTAGGTAGCTCTAAGGTCTCCTTGGAGCCTTTTCTCCAGGCTGAACAAGTCCAGCTCTCTCAGCCTGTCTTCATAGGAGGGGTGATCCAGCCCTCAGAGCATTTGCAGTAGCTTCTCAGATTTCAAGTAGAGGAGTGTTTTTCAGTCTATCAGTTGTTGCTCTTCTCAGGTGCAAAGTGTTTGGATGATAAGCAAGAACTCTTGAATGTCAGCTGTCTTTGGGTATGAATGTAGCAGTAGCTGATGGTCATTGCTACTGATGGGGAAATGCCTTTTCCCTAGCAGCTGGATTGCTGTTTCAGTCTGTGACCAAATCAAAGACTCCTGTAATCAAGTAGTATGCACATTTGGGGAGCTCATATTTTGTCTTCTTGTGTTGTAAGATGTCCCAGTTTCACAGATATTAGACTGGAGCAGGAGCTGTGAATTCTGAGCCCAGTTCCTGGTAAGCTGAGAAGCATACCTTCACTTTATTCTTTTCTCATGTTATACAGTTGATGCAACAATACCATTAGTGGAACCATAATGCTCAAGCAAGGCAGTGGGTTTTGCTTTATATGCAGATGATTTCATTGTTGAGGTATCTGTCTTTTTTCTATTTCATCTATGTTGTCATACTTCCCTTAATAACTGAAACCTTATCCAAATGTTGCAAAGCAGTTGGAAATGGCTGCAGTAGGAAGCTAAGGACCAAACAGTAATGAGGTCCTGCAGTGCACAGGGGCCAGAAGCCTTGAGCATCACTTAGGGAAAAACCAGAAATGCCTCTTCTGTCCATCAGAATGAGATGTTCCCAGGTTGGCCTGCATGCCCATATGCATCCTGGGTCCCCAGCTAGCATCTTAAGAGTAAAAAGACAAAGTAACTCAGCCAATCAGTGTCAGATTCAGATGATCTGATAGCACAAGAACTTCGTGAGTGTTCACCTTAAGTAGCCAGTGGTCTTTTTCTTTTCATGCTCATCTGGTGGCCACTGTGGCATGATGCTACTTAGCTGTGCTCTGCAGATAGAGCTTGGCCACAGACCACTGCTTGAGGAGCCCTGCCCATTGTGTTCAGCTAAGAGAAATCTCCTGCCTTGTGCTTTGTACCTAAATATATCTCATACTTTGCCAATAAAATGCCCCACATACCTAAGGCATTGTAGAAGCAGTAATGCTATATATGTTCCTGTTGATAGAAACATTGCTATTAGCAGCTCAAAGAGTCCTTGCTGCGATTTGTCCTGAGCACACCCCTACCAAGGGTTCAGCTGGTAGCAGATAGGGCTGGCTTGCCCATGTCAGGAGCTGCTTCCTTTGGTGGTTACCTCAGCTGAGGCTGCCACCCTCAGCCTTGCTGCCTCTTCCTGAGGCATGTCTGACCCTGATTTCCCTCTAGCAGGCCCAAATCCCTACACCCGCCACAACAGGCCCACATCCTGGACCATCCTCAGCCCATCCCTGTCCCCAGGAAGATGTCCGATGCCTGGGGTTGGGGCTGCCCTGTTTCTCCAGCTGCCCTGAGCTGGCTGTGGGTGGGATGGGCCCTGGATGCCAGGCTCTGCCCTGACAAACCCCCATGGACAACCCCTTCTGTCCCTGGGGAACCCCTGAGCCCAGCAGGGCCCTGACTGTGCTCTTTCATTCTTCTCTGCTTCTGCTTCACTTCTGGCTGATGCCTAGTCACTTACTGGCAATTTCAGACCCTTTTTCACTAGCATCTATTATGGTTCTTCCAGGCAAAATTAAATAGCACATACTTGCCCCATTCTCCCAATGAAACAACAGCATTCACCTTTATGTAGACATATCTTTTAGGAAAGAAACACAAACCCAAAAATTATCACAAGTGAAATACTTGGCAGTGACAGAGATAACTCTGTATTTGTCAGAGAGTACTCACTCTCAAGATGTGATTTACAAAGCAGAGACAGCCAGCGGAAATCAGGAAGGTCAATGCCATGTTTCTCAGCAAGTAAATGATGAGTGGTCCTGGTCCAGGCTTAGGAAATGAGAAGTGTTAACTGCTTACAAAGCACACTCTGTTCACTGTGACTGATTGCACAGTGTCATCATTTGGATTAGGTGAGCAGGAATGCAAGACTGGCCTAAAAGCTTTTTAGTCATGATGGAAAAAATGCACATGATGAATATTAACCACACATCTCTGGAAACTTTTTTCAGCGTCCTCATATTACTTGAATTGCAGGCTTTTGAGCAACTTGTGGTCCTCCCATGATTCTTCTAAAACATTCCAGGCTATACTAGTGTTCATAATTTATTGTTAGATAAAAAGGGAGCTACAGATTCAGATCAACTATCTTGAAATCATGTAACAATAGGGAAGAAGGACTTAAGAAGGCAGAATTGGTATCACAGGTCTCATTAAACACCAGCAGCATCCAGACTTACTCTGATTTTCACTGTTGTTCAGGAACTTTGTGGGCCTAAAATGGGATATGAACTGATCCCAAAAAACTTAGTTCCATCTGCTGCCCAACCTTGTAGCCAGGCAAGCTGCAGAAGCTGAGTCTGAACCTCCCTGGGTATCTCAGACATGCCTGAGGAAACGTGGGTATCTCAGTGCCTGGCTCACTGTGATCAGAATAAAAATAATAGGTACTTTGTTTAAAAAGCTTAAGAACTGTATGGCTCCAGTCTGTTAGCTAAAGCCCAAGTCACACATACCTAAAGGCTCTTTGAAATATACAGCAATGACTGACACTTTCTTTTAAAACCAATCTCTTTCATGTGACGCCCAACCAAAAGAAAAAAAAAAAAAAAAGCAACCCAAAAAATCACAAAAAAAATCAAACAAATAAATAAACCCCCAAAAACCCAAACCAGCAACAAAACCAGACAAAACACAGTATGTGAAAGATCTGCGTATAGTCTCCTCCACTATATATAGTTTCAAATCCACAGCGAGGATTCTAACCACTGACCTAGGACAATAAGAGGTGAAGTGCAGTGGCTAAGGAGGGCAGAAAAATCCTCCACTACCCATCATAGTTCCCACCCTTTCCTTCAGAACCTGTTCTCCCACAATCCTAATCTTCATGCCAAAAATAAAGCATACAAAAGGAACATAGTTCTGCACTGCAGTGAATGGGGAACTTCATAAGCTCTTCCGGTGGGAAAAATAAACAATACTAATAAAAAGCATTAAAAAGTAAAATGAAATAGCAGAAAGCAGAGTAAAGCAAGCAAGTGAACTTTATGTGCTTTCTCACAGAGCATGCCAACATGACAGGTGTAATGTGCCATGCAGGACCTAAGAGAGAGTTGTACTTTACAGTTCAAGAAAAAAGGGTCAGTGGTTTCCTTAGAACAAGATTCTTGCAGAGGATGTATATGAAAAGAAAAATTATAAAACTGAATTCTTAGCCTACTTGTTCAACTTGTCTGAAGTTATTGTGCAAGCTCTTGCTAATGACGTTTGTGACTTGTTGAGTAATTTCCCAACATTGCTTTTTATTGCTGCTACTGAACTATTCACAAAAGAAAAGTTTAAAACATTGTATTTTGTTTGTGATTGTAACAAATCTGTAACGTATACTGGCAACCACACAAATCTGTTACTTAAGGGAGGATGAGTGTTATAAGGCCTGTTAATATAGACTGGGACCATGGACTTTACCTCCTGACTTATCTAAAAATTAATTGTTTGACTTCTGCCTATATGCAGGAGATAAACGGTGACACCTCCAAAGTATAACTGATCTCACCTCCAAAGTATAACTGATCTCACCTACCTTAGACATCAAACTCAACACAGATTCAATCATCCTCTGGAGATATTTGTCTGTTCCACTAACAGTATGGGGAGCCTATATAAGTACTTTAGGCCAGATGCTTAATTTTTAAACAGCTAAAGTTATACTCAAGTAATCCCTTCCAGAATCATCTGTAAATCGATGGGTCCGGATGGAATGCACCCACGGGTGCTGAGGGAGCTGGCGGAGGTCATTGCTAGGCCACTTTCCATCATCTTTGGTAAGTCGTGGGAAATGGGCGAGGTGCCTGAGGATTGGCGGATGGCAAAGGTCACACCAATCTATAAGAAGGGCAAGAAGGAGGACCCGGGTAATTATAGACCGGTCAGCCTTACCTCCATCCCTGGAAAGATGATGGAACAACTTATTCTTGACTCCATCACTAGGCATATCAAGGATGAGGGGGTCATTAAGAACAGCCAACATGGTTTTATGAGGGGGAAGTCATGTATGACCAACCTTATAGCCTTCTATGAGGAAGTGACTAGGTGGAGGGATGATGGTAGAGCGGTAGATGTGGTTTTTCTTGATTTCAGTAAGGCATTTGATACTGTCTCCCACAGCATCCTCATAGATAAGCTGAGGAAGTGTGGGCTTGACGATCAAGTAGTGAGGTGGATCGAGAACTGGTTGAAAGGAAGAAGGCAGAGAGTTGTGGTCAATGGCGCAGAATCTAGCTGGAGGTCTGTGACTAGTGGAGTTCCTCAGGGGTCGGTGCTGGGACCGGTGCTGTTTAATATTTTCATCAATGACCTGGATGAGGGAACTGAGTGCACCCTCAGCAAGTTTGCTGATGACACAAAACTGGGAGGAGTGGCTGACACACCAGAGGACTGTGCTGCCATTCAGCGAGACCTGGACAGGCTGGAGAGTTGGGCGGGGAGAAACTTGATGAAATTTAACAAGGGCAAGTGTAGAGTCTTGCATCTGGGGAAGAACAACCCCATGTACCAGTACAGGTTGGGGGTTGACCTGCTGGAAAGTAGTGAAGGGGAAAGGTACCTGGGGGTCCTGGTGGATAGGAGGATGACCATGAGCCAGCAATGTGCTCTTGTGGCCAAGAAGGCAAATGGCATCTTAGGGTGCATTAGAAAGGGAGTGGTTAGTAGGTCAAGAGAGGTTCTCCTCCCCCTCTACTCAGCCTTGGTGAGGCCGCATCTGGAATATTGCGTCCAGTTCTGGGCCCCTCTGTTCAAGAAGGACAGGGAATTGCTTGAAGGAGTCCAGCGCAGAGCCACAAAGATGATTAAGGGAGTGGAACATCTCCCTTATGAGGAGAGGCTGAGGGAGCTGGGTCTCTTTAGCTTGCAAAAGAGGAGACTGAGGGGTGACCTCATCAATGTTTACAAATATGTGAAGGGTAGGTGTCAGGATGATGGAGCTAGGCTTTTTTCAGTGATATCCAGTGATAGGACAAGGGGCAATGGGTGTAAACTGGAACATAGGAAGTTCCACGTTAACATCAGGAAGAACTTCTTTACTGTAAGAGTGACAGAGCACTGGAACAGGTTGCCCAGGGGGGTTGTGGAGTCTCCTACACTGGAGATATTCAAGGCCCGCCTGGACAAGTTCCTGTGTGATGTACTGTAGGTTACCCTGCTCTTGCAGGGGGGTTGGACTAGATGATCTTTTTAGGTCCCTTCCAACCCTTGGGATTCTGTGATTCTGTGATTCTGTGAATGTCAAACTGTTGTATTTGACATTAGCTTAGGGTCATGCTAGTGTATCTGTAAAACTAGTGTCCATATAATGTTACAGTATATTCACCACACAATAATCTTTCCTTTATGAAAACTAAAGTGAAATACTTTTCAAATTAATTTAGGCACTTCCACTCACACCTGATATTTTGCTATCTCTACCATGACTTCCACTATGAACCAAACTCAAAGAACACTAGTCAGGAGAGGTCTCTGTTAATTTCAAAACAATCGCAACCAAAGTTCACCTCAAGGTTTCAATGCTAATCTGATTTTTTCCCCCTTGAAGCTTTTTTTCTCTTATCTGCCTTATCTGAGTATGTTCATTTCATATGTTCCATGCTCTGTGCTGTCTGTCCCCTCTTGTTGAATCATAGTTGAATCACAGATGAATATTCTACCCCATTTTCAACTTATCCTTTCTTCAAGGATCTTAAATCATAAAGTCAGTGCAGTAGCTTCTTACTCAACAGCTCTGATCCCTGTGTGTGTCCCAAATTATATTTGCTTACTTTACTGAAAAATACATAGTTTACTACTCTGGGAAAGGTTACTTAAAGATTTTATAGGTCTATAAGTTCAGTGAACTAATTTTCCAGTAGTAATCCATGAAGTTGTTATAAAACACATTATGAAATGAGCTCTTTTAAGTTAGTTGATTTTTTTTTTTCCCAGAAACTATGAAACAGAAGTGAAAAGAAGCCAAAGACAAATAAAGAGCTTTGAAGTAGCAATTTGAAATGCAATTTTTCTCACAGTACCAGCAAAGTAAAAAGAGCAAGCAAATGTTCAACAGTTTTTCATACAATTTTTCATATTTGGGCCTCAGTGCAAGTCTGCATGTCTTTAAGAACCTACATAGCCTCTTTGAGGTCAATAGAAGTACTCATGTTCCTGCATTTAAATATATACTGTGGAGTGGATGGTTTTGTTCTGTACTTCAGAAATACCCAGCACAAGTTGCTTTGGTCTCTTCAAGAATTGCCATGCGATGAGATAATAAATGCATCATTCACAAATATTTTTTGGTTAGAGGGGAAAGAAATTTTACTCCACAATAACTGGTTCATAGATTTGATTTACATATTTGTCTGGTGGTGGTTATCATCTGGAAAACATCAGACATATGAAGGCTTTGGTAGTAGCTACATACTTGGAAAGCTAGAGGCACAAGCCACCTATTGTCACAAAAAAAGTGAAAAGACGTTTCAAATGGTACCAGTCACAGATAACCAAATTTGTTTCTTGTAACTTTTCAATCCACTAATGTGTGACAGATGTCAGCAATACTGCTTAATTTCACTGTCAGCCAAGATAAATATTTTTGGGATGAGCTTCGCAGAAGAGAGGAACAGAAAAGTGTTTGGAAATATTATGAAACTAGAAAATAAAAGATGATTAAACAAATCTCAGGCCTTTGTAATGTGTTCAAGGATAACGTCCAAAAAAAATCATTTAAGCACACAAATTATCATCGACGTTCTTAACTCCAAGATAAAGAAACAAACCCTCTCTGTCTTCCTGAGGTGCCTAAGGGACACGCATGCATTATATTGTTTGTTTGTTTGTTTGTGGGTTTTTGGGTTGGTTTTGTGTGTGTGTGTGTGCGTGTGTGTGTGGTGGGTTTTTTGTTTGTTTTTTTTTTCACAAAACTGCCTTAAGTAGTTCAAGTGGTGCTATTTTTCCTGTGAAGAAGAGTTGCCCTGTTTGATGGGTGGAGCATGGTGGCACCTTTCCCACTGTAGGGACTACAGTCCTACACTGTAGAACTACCACCTACCTCCCCAGAGCTACCACATCCAATACATAGTGACAGAACCAAATGCAGAGAAACAGGTGGGAGATAGGGATGGAGGAGAGGATGAATATTGCTATGGTTAGGATACTTCTTAAGGTGTGGGGAGGCCCAGCCTACTTTCCCACCCCAGGGATTCAGGTTAACAGCTGCTGCCTCTCAGGGCAGTGCTCTAACTTGCTGGGCACACAGTCCTTCAGATGTTTGAGAGAACACTCCCCAGAGCTGCTGTCGAAACCTGTGGGCATGAAAGTTATGGGATAAGAAGGAGAGCAACCAGAAGGGAACCCTACCACAAAGGCTAGCACAAAGCCTGAGGATCCAGCTGTGATGGGGACACAGGGATAGAAATATGCATTTGTGAGTTTTGAAAGAGGAAGCAGGGAGAAAAAAAAAATTTCACCTTTAGCTTGATTGTTGTAAAGAAAAATTGTTTACTGGCATGTCTAAGAGTATTTTTTTTCACTGCACTTAGTCCAGACAATGATTTTCAAAGAGGAAGAACACATATAGGTAAAATTTACCTAATCATACAGCAACATCACATGACTGCCAGTGAAAAATGTGAGGAAGCTGATAGTGTGCAGATCTACATTTAAATATGTGCAGTGACACAGAACAAATACTTAGTTGATATGTTACAAATAATGAATGCAATTTGCATTCCTGGTTTGGCTTCGAAGAATTTTTCCTGAATATATTTTGGCCTAAGAGTATCAGCTGATATATCATCTATTTACTTTGGCTCTCTAACGATGTCGCTGATTACATCATGGTGGAACTTGGACTATATTATGCTTATGAAGTTGCATGTTACGGCACTCAGGAGCATTGGCTTAGTGTTTGATCTGCCTACACATACAACTGCTCTTTGGTGGAACGATTAGAAGGCATGACTGAAGTATCAGCAGTAAAAAAAATGTAATACTGACTTATCTTGCTCCCCCAGTGATAAGGAACACGGGAAAATAAAACCATATGGTTAAAATGAGGGCTTATTCCTACCTGTACTCATACAAGTTACTCTGTTTTGATTATTAGTTCTTTGTATTTATTCTGTTTCCATCCTATAAGTTCAGATACTGTGTACTTGCAAAAGCAAATAATTTAAATTATAATATCAAAGTCTGCAAAGCTGATGTTTCTGGGAAAATTCTCAGCATTGACATTTCTCAGGTCTTATTCAAAACCAAACTTGCAAAGCTTGGAGAAATGCTGATAAATTCCTATGTGGGAAAAAGAACATGTGTGTTTCAGTATTTCATTCATTTTGTTTTATAGTTCCCTTGATTATTTCTGTCTATTTTTTAAATGGTGAAGAGTTTTAATCATACTCAGTTAACCAGAAACAGAACAAGACAAATTCTAGGCCAAAGAAAGATATGCTATATTTAATATTGCAATGAAAGTTAAGGTAGATGCAGGAGAGCTTAAGAGAACAGGATGGTATTAATCACTCTTGGCTGAGGAGGTATCAAGTTTTCTGCAGGTATTATCACAAACGAGAATCCCAAGGGGACACTTAAACAAAAGCAATGATTTGACTTTTAGGGAGATCCTCCCAAGGAAAAGGACTAGCATGAATAAAAAGAATTAACATCCTGTTTGAAATAAACCTAACAGGTGATGAGAGTGGAGCTCATTAGCAGGAACAGGGCTTTCCACCAATGAATTAAAAATGACAATGGGAAGGAAGATTGGACTTGAAGAGTCTGAAAATAGAAGATATGTAGGCTGTGTTTGATAAAATATGGAAACAGATGCAAAGAGAGAGGTAACTTATGATGGCCTAAGAAAATGGGAATTTACAATAGTTTTCCTTGAACAGTATTAATAAGGAAAAATTCAAATTTTCTAGGTTGGAAAAAAATAATATTCTATAAATTTAGGAAATTGAGTTTTAATTTGAGGGGAGAGGCATATCTTAGAAAAGTTAAGCAGAAAAAAACTGCAATGTGGCTACATTGAACAAATACGTGGTCTGAATAACAGTAAAGTGCTGGCTGCATACCCCAGTAACCAGCGATGTCATGGTGCTGTCCACAGGCTACAGAAGAGGCAGAGGGAGAAGTTAGAGCATGCAACTGACTCCGTAGTCTTGTAACAATTTTATTTTGTCATTCCTTCCATTCTTCTGTTATAAGCATAGATAGAGTTTAGTAGATTAAAATCTGATGCTTGGGCGACAGCAAGAAAGATGTAGCTTTCATGCGAAGCATTCCGGTTAAATGGTTGTATTTCTGCTTTCTGAAAACTCACATGTATGTGTTTAATGGAAGTTAGAAAATATATTATCCTGGAAATACTTTTCTACTAAAATAATAAATGCCAAGAGGATGTTTTATAACGATACTAATAAAAATAAAATATTACATAATTTTTTTTTATACTGTGATCATTCCAAACCCATTAATCTCCTTTTCTGTTGTTAAATACGATAACTATCTGAAGAGAAATAATTTGAACAAAATGTTCTGATGGATGTCAACTAATCATGTCCAGAAATCCCAGTGTTCCAAAAAGTTGTTTTCCGTAACACTGGTGAAAATGTCATCTGTTCTTCAATGTTCTTATTATTTTGTATCATGGTGTTATCATCCTTAGATGTGGCCTGAAGGAGAATTCTTTCTTGCCTGATCTCACCTCCATTTCTGTAAAGGTGTTTTTGAACTTAGTAAGCACATTGCCAATGTTTGGATCATGAATATAAAATGCTATAGTTAAATCTCCAATTTTGTCTTGTGCTACAGGACAATTCAGAACATATGTTAAGCCTAATTATAAATCCAAATCTTCAAAATCCTCCAAAGTCTTTTGAGGAGCATACTCACATAATTTCTTGAAAGAAAGTATTGCATGAAAAAAATCCCAACAAAGATCCTTAACTGGGAACACCTACTTGTTTGGGGATAAATCAAAGGCAGTATACAAGTACTGAAAAATCCACAGCAAGCTCTTCAGAAATTTTTTTGCACCATGTTCAGTGTGAGCCCACTGCCAAAGTTGTGCATGCATTTTGAAAGGATGCTGTGAAAATAAAAACTGTGTAATTATGTGATATGTCTAGCATAAGGTAGGGGGAAAATATAACATAGGAAAATTATAGAAGCCAGGGTCTTCAAGCATCTGGCCAGTTTGCTATTCTGCATTCCCTGAGAATGAGCCGAGTATTTTCCGTGTTTAAAATGTTAAGTCTACAGGTTAATTGAGTAAGTCAATTTCAAGTGCTATAAAATAAAATTAATAATTCCACCTTCATGTTCCAAGTGCCAGTAGAGATCAGGTTGTTAAGTATCCATGTAAGCTGGAAGTGTCATTCAGCTCCTAAAAGTTTCAACTAGCTTGCTTCCACTTACCTCACAAATATTTACAGTTAATAATAATAAAATGTTTTTTAGATTTATGATGTGATAATTTATCTACATCTCAACTCATACATAATTAGCATCTATTGTAAACTGTGTACAAAGGAAAATTCCCCATTCAAATATTTTTAGTGTAATTCTACAGGCTGAATCATCTATTTCACAACCACAGATCTCTATAGCTGCAAAATCTATTCTACATCTTTTCTTATCAACTTATTAAGTTGATTGAAATGATGAATCTTATATCATCGGGTGTTCACCCAGTTATGTGCGTATGCTTAGTGGGAAAATAGTGAGTAGTTCTGAATTTGATCTTAGTCTTGCCTTATTAAATATACCTTGTTCTAACTCTGAACAATCATTTTGTTCACATTGCGTACACACACTGAATTTGTCAGACCAAGTCTTTGAGGAACAATATTTTTATCTGAAATGTTTTTAGAAGCATCACCAACCAATCAAACAGAATCACAGAATCACAGAATCCCAAGGGTTGGAAGGGACCTAAAAAGATCATCTAGTCCAACCCCCCTGCAAGAGCAGGGTAACCTACAGTACATCACACAGGAACTTGTCCAGGCGGGCCTTGAATATCTCCAGTGTAGGAGACTCCACAACCCCCCTGGGCAACCTGTTCCAGTGCTCTGTCACTCTTACAGTAAAGAAGTTCTTCCTGATGTTAACGTGGAACTTCCTATGTTCCAGTTTACACCCATTGCCCCTTGTCCTATCACTGGATATCACTGAAAAAAGCCTAGCTCCATCATCCTGACACCTACCCTTCACATATTTGTAAACATTGATGAGGTCACCCCTCAGTCTCCTCTTTTGCAAGCTAAAGAGACCCAGCTCCCTCAGCCTCTCCTCATAAGGGAGATGTTCCACTCCCTTAATCATCTTTGTGGCTCTGCGCTGGACTCCTTCAAGCAATTCCCTGTCCTTCTTGAACAGAGGGGCCCAGAACTGGACGCAATATTCCAGATGCGGCCTCACCAAGGCTGAGTAGAGGGGGAGGAGAACCTCTCTTGACCTACTAACCACTCCCTTTCTAATGCACCCTAAGATGCCATTTGCCTTCTTGGCCACAAGAGCACATTGCTGGCTCATGGTCATCCTCCTATCCACCAGGACCCCCAGGTCCCTTTCCCCTTCGCTACTTTCCAGCAGGTCAACCCCCAACCTGTACTGGTACATGGGGTTGTTCTTCCCCAGATGCAAGACTCTACACTTGCCCTTGTTAAATTTCATCAAGTTTCTCCCCGCCCAACTCTCCAGCCTGTCCAGGTCTCGCTGAATGGCAGCACAGTCCTCTGGTGTGTCAGCCACTCCTCCCAGTTTTGTGTCATCAGCAAACTTGCTGAGGGTGCACTCAGTTCCCTCATCCAGGTCATTGATGAAAATATTAAACAGAACCATGTCTTGCAACCCCCACTCTTGGCATTCATTGAAAGATTCACTTAATTCACTATTAATTTTCTTCTATGAAACCACTTGGTGTTTGCTGTAATGACTGCTTCAACAAACTGCTGTTTTAACAGAGCAGTGGCAGAATTCAGAGGTCTGAGTTTCTGTGTTAGCAGTAAGAAGAAAGAGAAATTGACAAATTTCACTAAAAACACTAAATTGAAGGCCCTGGGAAGGAGTCCTGGAAGTGTTTTACTTTGCTGCATTAATTGTGGGCAATTCTTTATCTAGAATTGCTAGTCTTGCTTAGAAATTTGTTATTTCTCATTTGTGAAGCCCTTAGGATGCCAGTTTTCAGATGGTGCCTTTATTAAATGGTGCCTTTATTAAATGGTTATAAACACCATGGTCTTTTTGCTGGGTTTTATTATGTTTCAGAGATTTTTTGTGAATAGTTATATAACTTCTTCAGGTACAGCTGATAAACATTGGTGAGTTGGAGTAGTGCCACCTATAGAAAATCAGGAAAATGTCAGAAGGCAGATATAATGATTAACTTGAGGTATATCCATTCAAGGCAATGGCAATGGTACTCTAGTCACCTTCCGAGGAGGCAGTACTTAGACTTGTGCAAGGCAAAAGAAAATAAAGACTAGCTTTCTAATAATGCTTATGAGCAGCTGAGATGTGGAAAAAAACCCACAACAAAGCAAACAAACAAAAACAAACCCCAAAACTAAACCAGAAAAAAAAAAACAAACCACCCAGTCTGTATTAGGTGCAGCTGTACTTTTGGGAATTGTACCTGGATCCTCTCTCTGAGCCCTGGTGACTAGATTGGCTGGGTCTGTGCATGAATCAACTAGAGAACTCTATGCAAGTTCACTACATCACTCCAAAGAAAAACAACTTATTATAGAATTATTTTGATTTTGACCTAGGTTTCAGTTAATTACCAAAGATTATGAAAACATTCTGTTAGCGAACTATCAGAATGAAGAGTATACATGCATTGCAAATCAGTGGTGTCAGGTTATATGCACATGAGGCCTAGGAGAAGTCAAACACACAGAAATGAGCATGAGCTCTCATAATACTAAGGTTTGGCATGCTTAGTCTGCTTTTGTTTCTAAAAACAGAGCTCAACTAATAAATGCCATGGGAAGTTGTTTACTTTACAGCCAGTAACTACATATCGGGGACTGAGTTTCATCTTGCGGAAACAACAGCATTGCTTTGAAAAAATAAGGAACACCTAATCCTCAGTGGTCTAGACAAGAGTGTCTTTATACATATGCTGTGCTTTATTTGCAGCATTCCCTGGTATTCTTCCAAGAAATGCAATTTTATGAAGATTCATCTCAGACTGGCTACTCCCTCCTCGCCGTGCATTCCATACAGTGTTTTCTGGGCTGCCCAGGGTATGTTACTGTTTAAATACCAAAACAAAACATAAATATAAACCTCTGTGTGGCCTCCAGTAGCATTTTTTTTACTGTTGTTTGAATACTGATAGGTACAGCCAGTTGACCTAGGCTCTTTAGAAAACACAGGCCCGGCAGGCGGGGAAGGGGACTTGCCCTTTATGTTAGGGATAGGCTGGAGAGTATGGAACTCTGTCTGGGGACAGGTGAGCAGTTAACAGAGTTTGAAGGCCAGTGTTAAACGGAAAGCAGCTATGGGAGACATTACTGTGGGGATCTGTTGCAGACCGCCTGATCAAGGGGAAGCTGCGTATGAAGCACTCTACAGACAAATAGGAAAGGCCTCACGCACGCAGGCCCTTGTTCTCATGGGGGATTTCAACCACCCTGACATCTGTTGGAACGATGGCACTGCACGGCACAAGCAATCCAGGAGGTTCCTCGATTGTGTGGAAGACAACTTCCTTCTGCAAGTAGCCGACAAGGAGAGGTGCCATGCTTGACCTCGTGCTCACCAACAGGGAAGGGCTGGTTGGAAATGTGATGCTCCAGGGCAGCCTTGGCTGTAGCGATCACGAGATGGTCGAGTTCAAGATCCTCAGGACAGTGAGAAGAGCGTGCAGCAAGCTCAGTGCCCTGGACTTCAAAAGAGCAGACTTTGGCCTCTTCAGGAGCCTGCTTAGTAAGGTTCCATGGGATATAGCCCTGGAGGGCAGGGGGGCCCAAGACTCTTGGTTGATATTCAAGGATCACCTGCTACAAGCTCAGGAGTGCTGCATCCCAACTAGAAGGAAGTGCAGCAGGAGGGCCAGGAGACCTCCTTGGAAGGATAAGGAGCTGCTGAGGGAAATTCAAAGGCAAAAAGAGGCTTACAAAAGGTGGAAGCAAGGACAGGAGGCCTAGGAAAAGTACAGGGGTGTTGTCCAGGAAGCTAAGGACCAAGTTAGGAAAGCTAAGGCCCAGTTAGAATTAAACTTGGCTAGGGATGTTAAGGATAACAGGAAGGGACTCTACAGGTACATAGCAAATAAAAAACAGACTAGGGACAACATAGGGCCCCTCCGGAAGCTCTCGGGAGAACTGGCTACACAGGATTTGGAGAAGGCTGAGGTTCTGAATGACTTCTTTGCCTCACTCTTCACTAGCAAAAGCTCTGACCAAACCACCCAGGTCTTGGAAGGCAGACGCAGGGACTGTGAGAATGAAGACCTTGGGCCCACTATAGGAGACGATCTGGTTTGAGGCCATCTTTAAAACCTGAACGTACACAAGTCCATGGGACCTGATGAAATCCATCCGCGGGTCCTGAAGGAGCTGGCGAATGAAGTTGCTAAGCCACTGGCCATCATATTTGAAAAATCATGGCAGTCAGGTGAAGTTCCCGATGACTGGAAAAAGGGAAATATAACCCCCATTTTCAAGAAGGGGAAAATGGAAGACCCAGGGAACTGACAGAGCAGTCAGTCTCACCTCTGTGCCTGGCAAAATCTTGGAGCAGTTTCCCTTGGAAGGCATGCTAAGGCACATGAAAAACAACAAGGTGCTTGGTGACAGCCAGCATGGCTTCTCTAAGGGGAAATCCTGCCTGACCAATTTGGTGGCCTCCTGTGATGGGGCTATGGAACTGATGGAGAAGGTTAGAGCAGTTGATGTCATCTACCTGGACTTGTGCAAAGCATTCGACACTGTCCCACATGGCATCCTTGTCTATAAATTGGAGAGACATCAATTTGATGGATGGACCACTCGGTGGATAAAGAACTGGCTGGACGGCCACACACAAAGAGTTGTGGTCAATGGCTCAATGTCCAGCTGGAGACCAGTAATGAGTGGTGTCCCTCAGGGATCGGTGTTGGGACCGGTCTTGTTCAACATCTTTGTCAGTGACATGGACAGTGGGATTGAGTGCGCCCTCAGCAAGTTTGCCGATGACACCAAGTTGTGTGGTTTGGTTGATAACGCTGGAGGGAAGGGATGCCATCCAGAGGGACCTTGACACGCTTGTGAGGTGGGCTGATGCCAACCTTATGAAGTTTAACCATGACAAATGCAAGGCCTTACACCTGGGTTGGAGCAATCCCAGGCACAGCTACAGGTTGGGCAGAGAAGAGATTCAGAGCAGCCCTGCAGAGAAGGATTTGGGGGTGTTGGTCAATGGAAAAATGAACATGAGCCAGCTTCAGTGTGCACTCGCAGCCCAGCCTGTGCTGCATCAAAAGGAGCGTGACCAGCAGGTTGAAGGAGGTGATCCTGCCCCTCTGCTCTGCTCTTGTGAGACCTCACCTGGAGCATTGTGTGCAGTTCTGGTGTCCTCAACATAAAAAGGACATGGAACTGTTGGAACAAATCCAGAGGAGGGCCACGAGGATGATCAGGGGACTGGAGCACCTCCCATATGAAGATAGGCTGAGAAAGTTGGGGCTGTTCAGCCTGGGGAAGAGCAGGCTGCGTGGAGACCTCATAGCAACCTTCCAGTATCTGAAGGGGGCCTACAGGGATGCTGGGGAGGGACTCTTCATTAGGGACTGTAGTGACAGGACAAGGGGTAACAGGTTAAAAGTTAAACAGGGGAAGTTTAAATTGGATATAAGGAGGAAATTCTTTCCTGTTAGGGTGGTGAGGCACTGGAATAGGTTTCCCAGGGAGGTTGTGAGTGCTCCATCCCTGGCAGTGTTCAAGGCCAGGTTGGATGAAGCCTTGGGTCACATGGTTTATTGTGAGGTGTCCCTGCCCGTGGCAGGGCGGTTGGAACTAGATGATCTTGAGGTCCTTTCCAACCCTAACTATTCTATGATTCTATGATTCTATGATTCTATGACTTTGTTGTCTCACAAGATGTTCTTTTACTCTGGTGCAAGTACATGAAATTGATGCCTACGTTTATTAATTCAGCTTGCAATTTAGAAGCTTTTAAAATGAAAGTATGCAGGTTCAAATACAGTTATAAAAAGAAAGTTGGAAGGGACCTATGCAAGTCATTTTGTCCAATTCTTCCTGCTCAGGCAGGGGCACCTAGACCCTGTTGCCCAGGACCATGTCTAGATGACTTTTTAATACCTCCAAGGATGAAGACTCCACAACTTCTCTGGGCAAACTGCGCCAGTGCTATCACCCTTCCAGTGAAGAAATCTTTGCTAATGTTCTCCTCTTTCTTATTCTCCTTTTTCTTCTTAATTTTTTAAAAAAGATGTATTTAATGATATTTAGCCTAATTGTGTGGGGAAAAAAAACTCTAGAGAATCAAAGCTTTTCTAATAGGATAAATTTAAAAGTGCTCACTTATTTGTAACAGCTATGTGATCAATAAATATTACAAGTTAAACATATCCTCTGGATCTTGAACATACAGTACCTTTGACAGGGCAATTAATCATTTTTTGTTTACAGTATTACCATGTTGTAGGAGTAGAATCTTTTGCTTCATTTGCATGAATGGTGGAGAAAACCAACAAAGTGAGTGAAACCAGTAACGGAGAAGCCGTTCCTATATCCTCTGGTGAAGTTAAGAAACAGTCTTCATGTTGCATTTAGGTGTGTCTGAATTTATGTGAAATAAGTATTTTTCTAACTTTAAAAAATTTGTCTCCAAATAGAATGTGACTTTTGTGGTATTAGTATATGAGCTACGGATACAAAGTCTTAGAAACACATGGAAGTCAAGGCAGAAGAAAAAGCCACACAATGTACTGTACTCCTTCAAGAAGGTTTTTACTTCTTTATTAATAAAATGTGTTTGATGTATGGACCTTGAACAGATGTACACTTTTCAAAACGTAATAAATCATATAGACTGTGGTTTCCCAAAAAAGCTGTTCCACTCACTCTCCTGTTCAGAGAAGACTGGAACAAATGGCAGAACTTTCCTTTAAAGTTCTGTGATTCATAGTCTGTCAAAACAACAGCTAAAAAAAAAATTCCACAGCTGAGGATCTTTGAGACTGCTCAGGTACCTTTGATTTTCCTCGAGAAGACTCAGTTGCAGAAATGCAGAAAGAGGTATACATTAAGCAAGGAGTAGCTTTTATAGGCCAGCATCAGCTGCTTGAATTGGGCAGAGGAATGAAAGATCATACAACTAAAAAGGCAATTGACTAAAAATTAACTAAAAGTTTGTTGGAAGCCTTTTTCCTTTACAGAAGCTGAAACTATTGAACTGTTTCCTCATCAAATGAAAAGATTATATCTTTTTTTATCGAATGTGCTATTTTTAGACATGACATTATGAGTGTGTATAGAAACTATGGCAGAATCATGTGGTAGAAGATCCTCTAGGACTACCCACACACATATTCAGGACCATGCACAATTAGTGTAATTAATTTTAACACAATATTAATAAAACTGTAATGAACATGTGATTGTAATGCAGTTCAGTACATAAGAAACAAATATTTCACCACAGCTTTGAGCATCTTAGTCTGAAAAATACTGAATTACTAGAGAAGGTTTGACCTGAGGGCCAAAGAGGGCTATGCTGTAATCCTTCAAAGCCAATAGGTTTACTTTATGGTGCATGTGTCTGCATGAATTGGTAGGGAAAATGTTGCTGCTGCCTGTCCTGAGTAGTACTCCAACTGCATCTTGCTCTGATACATTTTAGGATCTTTGTTCCAGTCTTTCTAATTGTATTAGCAGAATGTAGTGGTGGTCTTGGCAGTCCTGGGGTAATGGTTAGACTTGATGATCTTAAAGGTCTTTTCCAACCCAGCTGATTCTATGATTCTAGATTCTGTGATTCTATGAATATAGTATTACTGCTGGGGATAAACCCTGAATTCTGCAGGGCCTCTGCTTCCCAGTCATTCATGAATGCTAACTGGCAAGGAGGGAAAAAATCACTGCTAAAAGTCAAAAAAGACATTTGGGAAAGTATGGTATGTAGCATTCTAAAATTATTATCATTAGCTTTCTTATTTTTGCCATGAAGTGTTTCTACTAGTACTGCCTCTAACAGCAGCAACAAAACTTGTCTCTTAAATCCACTCTTCCCCCATAGTGTATTTTACTTTGTGGAACATAATGTCCTGCAGTTTTAGTGAACCATCCTGATATGCAGAGCAATTATGTCATTTTGGATTGATATCAATACAACTTACACCAGAATGGAGCATGTAACATAAATACTTAACCCATCCCAAACCAAGATACCTCTAAACAGTTCTACTTGCCTTGCAAATAAATACTAAAAAAAAGACCCCAACAAAACAATAAGTGTTTGGAGAGCAAGGCCAGAAGATCTGTGCACAAAGAGTGGTCCTGAGCTGTCCTGTTAGAGGACAGGGAGTACTCAGGGTGCAGTAATCCCTAAAGCAAGTATCCTTTGAACAATCAGTCCTTCAGCTTTGTTTTGTAGAGTTAGTGTTCCCAGGTTTTGCTACCTAAACTTGTTTGTAAAACAGAAGAGCCTAGTGAAGCAACTGATGAACGAGATACCAGTGCAGGAGCAGGTAAAAGCTGTTCTCACAAGGAATTAAAGACTCCATTGGAAGTCACAGGCCACCAAGAGGAATTCTGCTTGAATCCAAAGTTCAATAGAGGACCTGGTTCAAGTAACGAAAGTTCTCAGTGTGCAGGACTTGTTACTAGGATCAAGGTCTCTGTATAATTCCAACTTGGCTGCCTCAACACTGTCTTTAATTTCTTCTCAGAAAGGCAGTTTCCCTCCAAATGTTTTTCTCTCCAGCTGTAAGCTAAGGCTCCTGATTTAATTTTTCCAGAGGTGGCATATCTTCTTAGTCAGTCATATGAACAGCTACTTCAACAGACATTTTTGGGGACAAAATGCACTCTGTACTGAGTTTCTGTAGGAAAATATCAGAAAGCATGGAAAAATTAAAATAAAATCATACAGCTTATAAAAACACAGTCAAAAGAGTCATACTGATGGGGGAACGGGCAGACAATCCACAGATTTTTTGGGTCTGCTCAGCTACAAAAGCAGAAAACATGAAAAGGAGCTTTATCATGCTGCACAAAATGAATACTTCTTGAAGCAGCGTAAGATGAGAACAAAGGTAGCAGCAGCCTCGTGGACCAACACTTCAGGCAGAAGTGCAAGGAAATTTGGCAGGAAACTGAAGCACTTTCCACTTAATGCCTAACAGAAGTGATCTCTGGCTACTTGCAGAAAGCCTTCAGCTTCTGAGGGACTCTCAGTGGCTTCATGAAATGCATCAACAGCTTTCAGTGTTGGACTGCATTGCCAGTCCAACTTATTTTTAGCTAACACTTACTTTCTTTTCCTTCCATTCTTTTTATAAAGTTATATGAAGGTACAGTCACTGGAGTCTTTTAGAGTCTTAGAGTTACTAAGAAAAACAAGCTATGTATTTCTAATCGGACTACTGCTTTACGTCAAAAGGATGTGTATTAGGGACAACTTGGTATTCTTAAACATCAGGCTTCCATAGCATCTAAAATAATTTCATTTTATGGTGACTAAAAATAATTCCTTGATTTAATGCATTATTTTTATTATTATTATAAGAATGAGACTTGAATAAAAACTAAATTGCACCACATGCAAAAGTAATAGTGTGCAGACTTATCTAGATGTATTAATACATGGACAGGTATAGACAGAACTGTGCACTTTTGTATCTATAGACATCTGCTTTGCAAACACGCAATTGCTGATGTACATGTAAGCAAGTGACTACATATTTCTCCATGTGTGACCCAGCAAAATCGATTTCTGCTAATTGTACATGCTATGCTAGCTTCACAGCTTCTATGCAGCTTTTATTTCCCTCGCTTACAAACAGTGCACATAATTACATATTGTGTCAACACATGCAGATTTGTCAAGTGTATATTATGCATTCACCTGCAGTTTCTCAGAAGGAAATTTTTCATAAAAATTAGTCTTGAGCCTAAAAGCAGAACAGAAGAAAAACTGGATTAAAAAATAAATAAATTGTTGCTGTTAAATCAGCAAATTTGAGCCAGTAATCTTTTAAAAATAAGAACAACCCTGTGACATCAAAAAGGTATACGTCTGTTCTGTTAGGCACCGAGAGAGACTGCTTGCATAACACTTAAAGTATGGTTATGGGCATTTTAATTTTCTTTCCTGTAGACTACACCATTATGGAGATATTACATTTCAAACATATTTGCTGTCATGAGAATGTCTCTCTCCCACTGTTCTTTTGGCAAACCAGAAGGGGCAGAAAGAAAATAGCTCACTGGCAGTATAAATGCAGTCTTAATTTACAGAAGAATAATTCAGAACATTTGTCACATGTAAAACTCTGTAAAAAGCTATACTTAAAGGCAAATTGATGATGAGCTGAACTATGTTCTCAGTTGCACTGATGTAAGTCAGTAGAATTTCTGTTTCTGAAGTTAGTCCCTCTTTACACCCATGTAGTCAATTGCTGAAGTGGGGGTTTAGGTTGCAAAGTGTAGGTAGAGTGGTAGCCATCAGTCTCTGCACCAGTCTGCCATTTCTGTTTGGGCTATGGCACATGCCAAGCTGGCCAGTTTTGATTATGTCTTCATCTACCAAAGTCATGACAAAATATTAGAACATGACTGTACTGCCTGGAACCAGCAAAAAAAGCAAACAAAAAAATAAAGTAATCGTGCCATAATAAAGAGTAGTTAGCCCCAGTTTTTTTGTTTCTAGTGCAAGGCTCTTGGAGTCTGTAATTATCTCATAAGGAGCTCTCTATATTGACAGAAAATATGAATAAGTAACCTAGAGCAGCAGATTTTATCAGATACGTTAAAAAAATTCTAATTAGAATGCCTCCAGAACATATATCGATCCAAATATTAATATTAACTGGGTATAGTCAGGAAGCTGCTGAAAAATAGATAAATAATGAAAGGACAGATAATTCTCCTGCAGTAATTGTGCTGATTCAAGAGGAATTTTGTTTGTATTTTATTTAGTCAGAAAAGTCTGCATTGAAAATATATATCCCTCCTTCTCCTTGCATTTAACTCCAGTCACTGCATGTGGCCAATGTCATTAATGTGACAACAATCTCAGACACAAAAAAGAGAAAGAAGCTTGTAAAACATGTCTGAAAAGGACTTCACGTGGTCTATTCCCCTACCCTGAGGAAAGATGAATGAGGCCACCTAGGCAGTTAGTACCAGCTTACATCAGAAGTATGTTCAAACATCTGGGTTCCTACTGGCACTTTTCTCAATTCTAGGGCTAGGAACTCAGGTGAGAGGTTTTAAAAAAGGTGGTTTTTTTCCTAATGCAATCCATTTTACAACATAGCTCATAGGTGCAGAAAGCTGGTACTCCAGAAGTTTCCAGAAGACTTAGTGACGGTACAATGCAAAGAGACTTAAAGGACAGGAATTGAATCAATACTGTGGTCAGTACCAAGAAAAGGCAGTTCAGATGAAAGATGCCGAAGACAGCGGAGGGATTAAAAAAAGTGACCTATTATGAGAGATGACAAACATTTAATAAATTTGTCTTGCAAAAAGAAACTTGACAGGTGCCTTGTTTGTAGTAGATATAAAGTCTACATAAGGAGCAAATATGTAATGCAAGAATAAAAGATAGGAGAGAAAGCGACGACAGGAAGACTGTTTTGCGACTGAGGTCAGCCAAGTGCAATTGAAAAAGAATAGCTGCTCTAGTTTAGCAACTGAAATAAAGCACGAAAGAATTCTCAACCCTTCATGCTTCCAGCTTCAAACTTTCCATTCTTCTAAAAGCTGCTTTCACCAACATTAGACTCAGTTCAAGGCCAGCAAAAAGTGACACAATGAAATTTGATATACTATGATCTTATGCTTAGATCTAATTGCACAGCTTTCATTAAATTTTGTGGCTTTCAAACATAACATAAGGAATGAATAGCATTTAGATTGAATCGTTCAAAAGAAAACCAGATGCCATAGACAATATTGCAAATCTTTTCTGGTGGTAAAGTAGCGCCTACTTGCATACCCTGCTCCCCTGGGATGTGCTAACTCTGACTGAAATTTTATAAAATAGAACTTTGATCTATATTATATCTGACATTATTCCAATTATTTTGTCAGATTCCAAGTGTGAGTATACACAGTCTTCACCTTTACCCTCACAGCTTCTGCTGGAAAAGATTTCCTCACTTCTTGTCCTTTGCAGCATTCGATAAGGAAATGCATATGTAAAACAGTGAAAAATGCAGTTGAAATTATAAGGTTTATATATAGCATAGATGTATTCTAAGCAGGACAAATATCATTCTGACCCTGAACTATTTTTTGAATATAAGTATGCCCTCTAAATAGATAGTCAAATGTTGAATTAAAAACAGTGGAAAGATTCACTTTCCTGAGCACAGGATCAAACTTAAATATAGGTCAGGTAGCCAGCAAAGTGCTGTACACGCTATGTACCCACAGGCAGATATTTAGATTTTATCTTTCTTTTCAACTATTGACATTATCTGGAGATTTCCCTCTCAAGTGACTCATGCTGATAAAAGCTGTTTACTGGATTTAAGGGCAGTCATCCACTGCTGTTTATGCACACTGATTTAACACAAAGTGGACTTTGGATTAAAGAAACACAAATAACACCTGATTAAACAAATTCAAAGATTATGATGTGTCAGTGAATAAAGACACAGTTGTAATCATATGCGACCTCAGCTGAGAAGGGTTTTGACAGTGAGGATCAGAAACCAGGGTGAGGATCAACTTTGAGACCATTTGGAAATTGGCCTATTTTCCACATCACATGAGCAAAATATTCCGCAGGGGAGTGAAGGGGTGGAGGAAGGAAGGTAGAAGCTAGTATGTCAGCATTTTTGTTCATTCAGTTTCAAATACCACCACCTCCATGCTACCGTCCAAAATGAGAGTGATTGTTGCTACTGTGTACTAGTAAACTGCTGAGAGAAATGGGAGGCCAGAGAGTGAAATTTATTGCATCTCCTAAGTCTCACACCATAGTATCTTAATAGTGTTGTTGATTGTTAATAACCCTCTTTACCAACCTTCAACTTCATTGTCCTACCCCACTTCCATTGCGGTCATTATGAACATGTTGAAGCAGCTGTATGGAAATAGGAAATGTTAAAGGTGGAGCTGCAGGCAGGTGAGAGTAGCCAGGGATGTGTGCCTTTGGGGAAAGCAATGGAATTGATGTAACTTTTGGTTGCTTAAAGGTTTCAAGCACTGTAATACTAATTGCATGATAACAAGATATGTTAATTACCTACTCACCTGCCACTATTACTTCACTGGTGACATTTTCTCCACACTGAAACCACTGAGAGCTATGCTGGACACAAGGTTCCAGGGCCAGGAACAATTCTCATTGCTGATGTAATTGCAGCCAGGTGCCACAGACCTGTCCCAAGCAAGATGCTGACTGGGTTTGAATTTTTGGTATTCTTTTTTGCTAGTACACATACAGTCTCCTACTCTGAGCCTCATCCTGAAGAGGAAACAATTGGCATGCACTTGCCAATGGTAGCTGACTTTCAAAAACATGAGTGAGGGAGGGAAAGTGTTCTGAACCTTTCTTCAGTCACGATTCTTGATCCAATTGCTGCAGTTCAAAGAACTGTAAAAATATACGATTCTCCAGAACTTTTCTGGGCTAGACATTGCAATAAAAGGCGATTCCAAAGGCACTAGAAATCTCAACAATGCAATTTCAAAGCTGTAGTTCTCAGATTCCCTTCCTTTTTTGTTTAGCTGCATAGAACAAACCTTTTTTCTCTTGAAACTGAGGGATGAAGTATGAAAATGTCCATGACCACTGGTAATACAGATTTACAGCCACTTACATTTTTTACAAAATGGAGAATGTGATTCAGCAAACCCCTTGGGACAGCCCGGAATATTGTCTTCTGCAGATCTTGGGGCTGGTTGAACTCAAGAGCTGTTCTTTTCTGTCTTCAAACACTGCTAGCAAAACTCTTTGCTGGAGCTGGAAGAAGGAGGGAAAGTTTTACTTATTTTTGCAGTAGGGATTTAGAGGTGTTCCTGATGTAATGAAGAAACTGCCAATTTTAGACAGAAGTACCCTAAATCTGCCAGGAGTCATGCAAAATTTCTCTGCATTCAGGAGAGCCCTAACACCTCTCTTTTGACCTCTACAATATCCATCTGAACTTTTTCCTGAGGTGTTCCTGAGGAGACAGCCAACCATGATGTATTATGTGAGTTTGTGAAGGACCAGATTGATGTGACCGCCAAAGGAGTGTTTCCTTTGCTGGAAGAACTGTCTTTCACAAGAGATTTCCTGTTTCTTTTCAAGTTTTTTTTTTAAGCATCATTATTATAATTAACATTAAATGAATTTTCTGCATTGTCAAATATGCACCATATTTATTTGTTTCTGGCTGAGTTATCTTGAATTCCTTGAATTTCCTGTTACATTTCATCTATTCATTATAAAAAGGCAGATGCAGGTTTCTTATGTCTAGTATACACAGGAAAATCCTGAAGTATTTCCCCAGAGTAAAGGATTCGTCATTCAACAGATAAAACACAGGCAGAAATGTGTAACCTTTTGTTCAGTCTGTCTCAAAAAATTGTAAAATTAAGTCACTAGAAACTACATTATTCTTATATTAAGATAAAAGCCATTACCATTACTCTGGAGAAACTGAGTCATGAGACTTATGTTGTTCCATCTTTTCACATAAACATACAAATATAGGGGTGTAGTAAATAAAAAGATTTCAAATCAATATTCTTCAATAAGATTTCAAGGTTTATTTATAGAAACAAATGCCAAAAAAGAACAAAACCTCAATTTTTAACAGTGTGTACTTTAAAGATTAGCATATAGTATACTCCACCCTCATCTGGCTCACACACTAGTCCCATGATTAGTCAATCCCTTAATTCTCAGTTTACATTAGATGTAGCTAAAACCCAAGGCAGGGCTGCAAAATTCTTCTTATTGTTCTGCTTTTCCTACTTTGAAAATTAAGCAACTGTACGTATTCTTCCATTAATTTTAAATGTATTTAATTCTGTGCTTAAAGGAACAAAGAAGGTTTGTGCAATTAAGATGTGTTTGAGGAGAGCTTGATATGTCATCAGTACCAAAGTTTAGGCTCTTAAACATCATGGCAAAGATGGCATCCTCAAGTCAGTTAATGCCATTCATCGCAGCTGGTTTGATTTAGTCGTCTAGAGGAAGGGATCCTGGCTCCTTGTAAAAGGGGATGTGAACAAAGTGAAAGAACTGGAATCCACTGACCTCCATGAATACCCAATTTTATGCAACAACAAAAAAAATACGAGAGTCATTCTCTGGAGTTACCAAGGATTAAAGATAATTAATTCCCGACTTTATTTTTCCACAAAGAAACTGCAAATATCAAAAAGGAAAGGAAAGGCACCAGTATGGAAAGGAGGTGTCAGCAGAGCAACCTTTCCAAAATTGCCTGCCACTGGATAAAAAAAAAAAAAAAAGGCAAACTTGCAAGTTTATCTAGAAAGAAAAGGAATAGAAGAAAATCAGTAGCAAATACTAGGAGCTTGGATCTTCATCCACTTAAAATTACTCATAACGGTTTTTTCAGTTCTCTCTGCCTACAGTTCAATGTCTGGGTGACCATGCCTTTTAGTATTAGGTTTTCATGTGCTCCCTAAGATTTCTCAGTGACATATAGACAAATAACAGGCACATATCCTTTCAGTTTCCTCTACTGCAGCTTTTTCCCCTACACAACTAGAGAAGTGACTAGCACCAAGTCATAAATAGAAAGTGATGGAGCATGAACATTTCATGGAAAGCTGATTAGAAAAGGACCTTTTCCTTCTAACAATATTCGTACTTCTGAGTAATTTGGAACAACACTTTCTGTTTTGGTATACCACATTAGATGTTTTGGATTTTATTATGAAACTAGAAACAGCTGCTGTCTGATGTCGGCTGGTATATGTGGGAGTAGTGTGGGTGGAGGAAGAGATTTCCCTCAAAAGAAAGACACAACTATGGAAAGTATGAGGTTATGGGAAAATGTTAGCAGGTGATAAAAAGCATTTCTGTCATTTACACAGGTTAGAGAACATAGATCCAAGTTGCCTCTGGATGATTGCAGTTGTCACATCTTTAAAGTACGTTGGCTTGATAACCACAACAGCGATTAGCAGAGCAAAAAGATCTATTTTCTTTAAAATTATTATCCCCAGAGAAGGATGCTTGGCAAACATTTTCTGGGGCTACGACAACCAACACTTGCGTCTATGACATATTCCAAATCCACCATGGGGAACAAGAAAATAAATGCGGCAAAGGCCCAGCTGTCCATCACTACCTTGTAATTGTACCTCTGTCTTTTTCATTTCTCTTCTCAAAGCAGGAATATTTTTGGAAGTGCCACTTAGTTATTTTGAAGTATTTTGAAGCACTGTACCACAACACAAGCTTTCCCTGAGTTAGTTAATCCTATACAGCATTCCTTCAGAAGCTCCCTAAAATACATGGAAGTTTACCAATCTAAGCAGAAACAGTGACATGCCTTCCAACATACTTGTGAGTTTCTATGTCCATATACTCAAGTACACAGCCCCTGTGATTCAGGCTGAGACTTTACAGTACCTGTGCAGTCACTGAGGTACACCCCAGCCAGCTGCAGGGATACATGCCACAGAGGTCAGTAAAGCCATGGCATGAAGTGGTGAAAAGGGAGAAACTGCTCACTTTTTCTCCCACTACAATAAACTCTAAGTGACAAATCAAGTAAAAACAAAGAAAGGTTGTCGGAGTTTTTTTCCCACACAATATGTAATTATACTGTAGAATTGATGGCTATTGCAAAGTTTAAATGAGATCAAAGTTGATCAAACTAATGAAAGAAAAAGCTACCAAGGGTCATCAAATACAGAGACTCCATCTACAACTGAGTAATTTTGTAAGCCAAAAACTAGTGGGAGTCAGAATAATATTTAGAGGAAGTATGGCTACTTATTTTTTTCCCTTGTAATATACATATATATATAATATATATCTTCACTGTAAATTTGCTTTCACCTACTGTCAGAGGCAGGATACAGGTTACTAATGAGCCTTTTCTTGGATGCAGTACATACATCCTTTTTTTTTTTTTTGTCATTTACCATAGAGGACCTGGAAATGTCTCTGTATCCCAATGTAGGAATGAGCCACTGGAACAGCTGTCCTGAGTCCTTGAGTTTTCACATGTCTCTTAAAAAGGGAGGATGTTTGGGGTAGAGAGCTGGTGGATACTCTCTCCCTCTCTTTGCCTTTGGAGGGATAGTCTGTCTGTGTTATTTTCTCTTTGCCACTTCTCCGTGTGCCTTGGCAGGCAGACCTCAGTCTTCACTTGCAAGGCAGCCTTGCAGGACAGACTAGAATGGAGCCTTTTCATGCTAATTAGAGCCAAATGTTACAAGCATGGAAGCAGAGAATATTTAAAAAGCTTCTGTGGAAGTGTCAGCATGAGTTTTCTTGATGTTTCTTGTCATTGCTCAAGTGAAAAGGCAGCCTAGGTCTAACTCCCAGCCTCAGAGCACCTGATTTCAGAGAATTGCAAGTGAATCAAAACAAGTTAATGTTTTGCAAGGCATTGCAGTCACAGGAGTGCTGCTCTCTGCATCGAATACAAGAAGCTGTTCCTTTTGTGTGTTCAGATAAAGAAAGCAAATTACTATTTCTCTGTCCTGAACAACAGGCAAGACTCTGGCTGGGACTGGAGCTGTTCATTGCAGGCTGTTATACGTCTTCTGTGATCTGACTCATTCCCCTGAGGGATTTGTGTTTTGGTCCCTCTCCACAGACATACACAAAAGCCTTGAAATGGGATGGCATTATGTCCCCTGGATGCAGTTGAGTTCAAGTGGGATCACCCCAGGCTTGTGTCCTATCTGAAAGAGGGGCCCCTGCTTCAGTGCCAGGAGATAAGCAAGCCAGGGACACATGGCTCTGTGCAGGCATGCACCACCAGATGGGCTGTGAAATGCAGGTTGTAGCCCAGACTGGGCTTGAGAAAACAGCATGGAGGGCTGCAGGAACCCAGCCCCTGGCCAGTCTTCCCTTCTATATTTTGCCAAGAGTTGTGGAAAGCACAAAGCAGGCCATTTGCTTTGTGTAGAGTACAGCCACAAAGTGAATGTGACTGTGAGGTCTGTGGGAAGTAAGGAAACAGCATCTCAGTGAGTCCTTTAGAAAACTTGGGTGATTGTACAACCTCAGTTCAACACATGTATATCTCACAAATATTTGTATATTTATTCTAGTTAGTTTTCCCTTCAGGAAAAGCAATCTCCCTTTAATCTTTACGTTATAATTTCTCATGTCAAGCTCTCCTGATGTGAACATACAACTGTATGCCAGTGACTAAAGACTAAGTAGAAACTAAATTCAGGGTTTGGCCCATGGTGATTTTAAGAAGTCACACCTGGGCTGGGACTTTGGGTGCCAAGATTTTATCCCGGAGCAAATTTTTACAGCCAAGTTTGAAACCCCTGAAAATGAGAAGAGAAGGGAATGTTATAATGGAAAGGCTGGCGTAACTTCAACTACTGTAGAGCAGCCCAAGAAGTTGATGAAGCCGAGAGTTAGAAGCAAATCTGCCAACTTTCACTCTGTTCAAATAAGGTAAGTCATGCTAAAACGTTTGACTGCTTTAAAAAAACAAAAGAAAGTTTCCTTCACCTCTTCAGAAATACCAGTTATAAGAAAACAGTCAAAAATAATGCAAATGCGCTTTCAATCAAACTCTGCCTTGTTTTCTTTGTGCCACGTGATTTTTCTGCTCAGTAAAATGGGATGTGGGAAACAACCTTTAAAATGAATCTGACTATTCCTGGCTTGAAAATCAGGCTCTACCTATCCAGAAAAAGGCAGTATAGTCTGGGCCATTCCCCAACAATAGAGTGGCGGCAGGCTAAATATAACCACACTTACAGTCCCAGAACTGGCATCTAACACCAGGGGCTTACAATAACACTGGAGCTGCTGCTGCTCCAGCAAAAGTGGAGGCAAGGGGAGGAAAAACTCTGTTTTTCAGCCGGGACCTCATTCTTCACTCAGCTGTTTGCTATTAGAGCTGGAGCAGTAGCAGTGAGAAATTCATTGCTGCTTGCTCTCTGAATCCTGACACAGGAACAGCACAGATCCAACTAGCCAAATCCACAAAGGATCAAGGGAAGGGGAAAAAGAGAGCAACAAACTTTGAGTGATTGCAGTCTTGCTTTTATAACACCTTTCATCCCCAAAGAACCTATTTACCCAGGGTCAGACACTGCCCCATTCCTGCAGAGGTGCATATTAGTGAGTGCTGGAAGAAGTACAAGGAATTTCCTCTCACCCTGCTCCTCCACCCTGTTGGTGCAACCTGTGTGACTGGGAGGTATTCCCATCAGCACGAGGGCTGCAGTGTCTCTCCAGCTGCCACCTGCACTGCGCCTCCTGCCAGATCCCTTCCCTTGGCTGGCTGGGGGGAGAGATGAGGGAGAAAGCGGAGTGAAACGATGGGGAAACAGGAGTGCTCCTGGTGGTTAGTTGCAGCTCTCTGCTCCTTAGAAGGGCACAAAATCAAGCACTATCTTGGTTAAACTCATCCTGATTCTCTGACAGCTATTGGGCTCAATTCTGCTCACACTGACACAGTTGTAAATTGAGGTGAAGTACACTGCAAATATTTTATGATATCTTGTTTTGGAGGAAAAAAAAAAAAAAAGAGAGAGAATTGGGCTCACCAGCACATCTCCATTTCGATTAGTGGAGTCACTAACATGCTAACAATGCTGGGGATTAGGACTCAGCCCCGCTGGCGTTTAGTGGAGAATACAGACTCCACAAAGGTGACACAGGCTGGGTGAAAAGCAGAGACTCCTTTCCAAGACAACTGCTCCAGGACATTTGCTACTTCGGAAAGCTAACATTTCTGTCTGGGACTCTGCTTTTGTGCAGTAGGTAAGTGTTACCAAAGCGAATAGCTACGTTGCAGAGCAGGCTTCCCTGCAGCTGCAGTGAGCAGAGCTTTCAGCCTTCCCATAGAGGAGAGCTCTGGAGGAGGAGCCTTGGCTTGGGGTCCCTGGGTACAAAGGGTGATTTCTGCTAGTCCTGCTCTAAAGCACTGCAGCTGAATGACGACTGCTGGATGCAGACAGCATGGGTGAGAGTTCGTTGTGTAAAAGCAGGTCACAGCAGTGGAGCTGATTTGCTTTCATTCTTCTGCAGCCTGTTTATGTTTGAAAATAAAAATGGTATGTAAGAACACAGGCGCTTTTCTGCCAGTATAGCTGCTTCCCCTTCTGGGGACTCCGTGCTGTCTGGCGTGTGAGCTAAGCGATAAGATTCCCAGCACTGGGAATTTTGTTTTGCATTTCATTGCCTCCTAGTCCTGTTGACATAATGATCTCATATGCAAAAACAAATCACCTCCTGACCTCAGCATAACGAATTGAATGTGATACTTGACACATGGTCTTGAGACTGTCTGCCTGCTTTCTCCTGCTGTCTTCGAGTAAAAGGGTCTGTTTCCCACTATCTGCAGCCTGCAAACTCCAGTACAGTTTGGGCTATTGCCAGCTGTCACCTGTGAACCTCTCCCTCCCAGTCATGCTTGCTGATTACAGTAAATGAGTCAAGTATGCCTCCATGGGCTGACAAACTATACACAAAGGAATTATTGAGTACATTAGAAGAAGAAAAAGGAAAAAAAAAAGAAAAATCAGGCATCAAATGACTGCCTTTATACAGAGAAAATCTGTATTACTTACTAAGAAGCAAATACATCATTAGATCTGTGTCAGTATATATAACCAAGGCTCACTGTAAAAGGCACACGTGCGGTGTAAGCAGTATGAACAGAAGCATCTTGATAGCCAACACACCTGGGAGAGAACCCCTGCCCCACCACCAGGTCTTCTGTGCTTACACTGAAACCTGAACTCCCTACTAAGTCAAACTGCATGCTGTGTGTTGGCTTGAATCCTAGCCCAGACCTGGATGGATCTAGCTGTCTTAGTTGGTGAGGAAAATCAGGAGTTAATTCAGCTTGAGCCTTTTCCTCACACCCAGGAGAGCTGGTTCTTCTTACAGTAATTTGAAAGTCACCCTACAGGAACTGTTTCCCTTTGTTTCTAACACATGATACACCATGTTTAATTATTCTTCTTTCTAAGTATCTGCTAAACATGTAGCTGTTCAGGACTGGCAGTTCTCACAAGCATACCCAGTACAGACATGATAACTAGTATATCCCACTGCACCAGTTGAAAAAATGAGGTTTTGATATGACTTTCAATGGTGTCTGCAGACCATTTGCAATGGGTACCTGAAAAGTAATTAAGAAAATGCATAGCTGTTCACAGCTTTACACTACATTGCACTGGCAGGCAGAGACTGTAATTATATGAGCAGATGCGGTGCTGAAGAACCAGGACCCACTGCAGAGGGCTGCACTCCCAACCTGTAGATATGCACTTCATGAGCTGCTCCTGATCCCTGTAGCTGCTTAACTGGACAAACTAGTGTCAGTCGGCATTGTAGAACTCTTATTCACTTTAAAGAAAGAAGCAGTTTGACCAGTGAAAAAGAGGAGCAGAAGAGAGCGCACACCCTGAGCCAGTGTAGTATTACTACATTATAATGAATAAAAGCCCTAGATGATCAGCTAAACAGCTATTCCATCAATAGCAGAAGCAGTTACATTTGAATCTCTGTAAACAAGCCTAGTGTGAATCTACCAGTTATATAGAGTTCAGGTCATCTGACATTCTTTTAATGCTAACACTTGTTCTTGAGTCCTGTGTGGCTTTTTGGCATGAAAACTTCCAACAATGGATGATGGTCAGCTGACCCAGGGCTTTCTTCTTGCAGTTATTCACCTTTATTTTGCCCTGGACACCTGAAATGATTAGTACCGAATTTGCCTTTCAATAGATTTTTATTCCAATAGTTAAAGTATCCATTTCATCCCTGAGAAATAACTGGAGCTTATTGTGCTAAGGCACATCTGGTATGAACCTCATTAATCTTGCAGTATGGTATATGCCCAGCACAATTTTGGCACTGTGAAAGAGGAAAACAAGAACATTCCTTCAGAAGCTCTGAACACCTGGAATTCTTATGGATTGCTATAGAAAGCATAGACCACCTTAGCAGTACACTTTCAGATAGAGCATCGTACCAGCCATCTTGACTTTTTTTTGCAGGAGAAAAAGAGAAAAGATTTCTCCATTTACTGGCTGATGTATCTTTACTGGTTCTCAGTTGGTTCTGCATAGTATCTGTTTCTACTTTATTAGAATATGAAAACCAGAGAAAGGAAATGACTTTGTAAACATCTGAAACTATCACTGTTTTCACTAGAGAGAAAGCAAAATCGTGCTTTTAAAGACACCACTTGGATCTTCTAATTTCTTCAAAAGCGTTAACTGATTAATTCCTCTGCAGGTCTTCGTGCTGGTAAACATCATCTCTCGTTTATACCTGAGCAAACACAGCTGGAGAGATCTACCTCAATCAATTTCCTCCTTTCCTTACCCATATGACTATGCATGAGTTAAATACAACCCTAAATCATGGTGACAGTGACTTTCTTCAGTGTTCTGGAGGCAGGTAACCATCAAGGGTTCAGTTTTGCCACCTAATTGTATCTTACAACTTCAGAGTGCTATTTAAACTTATAGTACTATGTATGAGCTATAGTAACAGGTGATTTAAAGTTTAGGTTAGGGAACATGCTGAATTATTGACTTGCAAGCATGTGTTTATACAATATAGTCTCCTTGATCTCAATAGGATGTGTCAAAGATAAAGTAACTGTGAATAGTCAGACTAAAATCCAGTCACATGTAACTAAATTTTAAGGAAGAGATTACTTCCTATTCTTGATTGCCTTGATGACATTACCTATGATGTTGCTGGACATGCTTATAGGTTCTGGACATGCTTATAGGTTCTCAGTACTCAGGTGCAGTTCACTGTTCATCAAATACTGCATTGTTAGTTTTGCAATGCAATTTATTCCTCCAGTGACCATATGCATATATCTGAACTAGCAATGTTTTCAATGAAACAGAGCTATGCTTTGGGAATCAGGCAGTAGTGGTATAGTTTAGGTGCCTCAGCTAGGGAAGTTTATCTATTTGCTGTTTGATTGCCTCTCTTTGAGAATACAAGGAGCACACAGTAGATATAATGCTAATTACATCAGTTAAAATAAAAGTGCTGCTAGACTGGTTTAGTCAAGCTTCAATCCCTCCCATATGTGCTATTATTTTGTAGGGACAACATTATGTCAAAAAATGTTAGAAAATGTATGACCCATGGGGAAGTAAAATCCCAAAATTGATAAATTTACGTGTAGTTTGGATTATGTTAGTCAGTTTCAACAACAAAAAGAAATGGCTCCAAAGCATCCCTATCTGCTTCACTGAGACTCTTCTCCAATTATTCCTTGCCTCAGGCACCTACTCTCTGGCCACAGCAGACTGGATTAGCAATGTTTTGGCTGCTACAACAAACCAACTGATGTAGCCATAACATATAAGATAACATGTCCTAGCATTAGAAAATAGGAGCTTTGGGTATGGACCTGCTTACTCTGAGCTTGTTGAGCACCAGGAAGCAGAGCGCGACTTCATTGCTCCCCAGGGAAAGCAACCACATGCTGTTATTGCACTGACAACCAGGCAACTTTACCAACTCTTAGCCTTTTATTCTGAGTCAAGGAACTTTTCTTGCATTTCACAAGTGCTGGAGTTTATTCCAAGCCTTACAGACAAGGATGGTATGAATTTATTTTTTCCCACAAAGCTTCTCACCCTTATAGCTGCTGAAAAAAGCTGAAGAATTTGACTTAGTTAAAACTTCAACTCCAAAAGATGAAAGGGCAATGAAGCAAACACAAATGGGCTTATTTGAAGCTCAAGGTTTTTAGGACAGTCACATAATTTTTAGGAAGCTCAATTTAACCCAGGGACAGGGAGAACATTTGCATGTTTGGGACCGGAGGTTATAAAGCAAGTCTACAGCAGAGCAGCACACACAAGGTACTGATCCTTTCTGCCCCAGGGCCCCCACAGCAGCACACCGACCACACACAGCCCAGACAGTGCTTGTCAGGGGCCAACAAACAACAGCCCAACAGCAGGACTTCCTGCTGCCTTCAACTGCTAGACCAGAGACAGAGGAGCAAGAAGGAACCACTTCCTACTGTCACCTTCCCCTGCAATGCCTACAGAGATGTGAACAAGGCTTGGGGGACCAGCACGCACTCCCCAGGGCAGGTAAGTCACATGGCACGCATATGAGGGGAAAGTCTTGACTAGTGCAGTGTATTTGTTCACTGCATTATTAAGCCTAAAGGCCGTATGAAGTCCTAGTTCCTGGTGCTTTAGTGAGACTAGAATTGAAAGGAAGCAATCATATTTACCAAATGGTTAATTGGCTGTCCTTTGCTTTCTGAAAAAAAGCTGCTGTTCACTTTACTGTAGCAATAGGCAAAGTTAATTTACTGTCTTCTTTACTTCAGGGCACTGTCTCCTAGAGAGCACTTCTGAGAGGGTCCCTAAGCAGAGCTGCTATGTGAGGAATCCTGATAAGCAGAAAAAAACAGGATGAAGAAAGTGCTTTCTTTATTCTGGGTCAACACTCACCTAGTTCCTATTCCTGATGAAACCACTTCCTCCACATGAAACCAGCCAGGCACACAGGCTCTAGGTTACCTCATGTGTTGTTGGATTGTTGATATGAACTCGCTCACGTCACCGTTAAATACAGGTTGCTTTATGCAGTGCTGTGTGTGCTTGTGACTGAGAAAACAGTGAGTTCACAGCAATGGAGGCAGAACATGATGTGGCTCATGGGAGCAGGAGGTATTACCAAAATGCAGTTTGATGTAGCAGCTTTGCCATGTGCTGACGGATGCACAAGGTGATCAGGCCACCAAAGAGCTGATGCTCATTCCTTTGTCTGGAACAATGAGGAAAAAGCAATAATTGAGCTCTCTTCACTGTCTCTCTTGTTCCCCGATTTGGGTCCTGTGGAGCCCCACAGGTTTTCTCATCTGTTCACTACCCAAAAAGATGCTGCAAACCCAACCTCCTCGGTTGTGTGTTTTGAGGGGTAAGTAAGTACTTTGTGCTTCCTTTTAGTCCCAGGGAGCAGCTGTTTCCTATTTGATAGCTCCATTTCTGTCTACACATACGTGGTCTCTCTAGCTCTCACCTTTCCAAGGAGAATTCATCCTCACCTCCACAATGAAACTCTGTGAGAATTCCTTGGTACCCTGGCCATTCATCAGAATAAGAAAATTGGGAATTACGAGGCACCTACTAAGGACTTGTAAGAGCCTATACTACAGTATTTCCAGTAGTCAAAATGCTATTATCAGGATTCTCAGCACCTTTTTTTCTTGGCCCCAAATACCCTCTCATGCTTCATCTAGTCATCCTTCAGAACTGTCAGATCCCAAAGCTGGAAAACCTTTTGGAAATCACTCTCAAATTTCAGTGAGGGATGATGGAAACCCACTCCCTGCTCCCAGACACATCCCCACCTCTACAGAGAAAACGTTGAAGTTTCTTACACTTCTCCCAGACCCTTTTGTGGATTAAACAGGATGCTGCCCCATCACACATGAATATTTTTAATCCTTGTCAAAGCACCCGCAAACCTCTGCCAAACTGTTCTGCAGTGCCATCTAGTGAGACAGACACATTTTCACAGAGCTTCTCGCAGCCTGGGCACGTCCATCATTCCCATTATGCTGCTTATTTTTTCACGAAGGCTTGTCTTCCTTTCTCGTATAAACCCTCTCCTGCGTCTTTTGGTGTTCAGAGTTCATCCACACCAGCTCTTTCCTCCTAATATGAGGCCAAAGTCTTGATTCAAGAGTGGTTTACCAGCATATCAAGACTATGGCAACTTCACAGTCTACAGGTTAGATGGGTGTAGATGGTACTTCCTGCCCTTCAAGAAAACCTACAAATGTGTGGAGATAGTATATGTGTGAATGCAATCTTCCATGCTGTGGGAAGGAGAGAGACTTCGGGTAGATGAGGAGAATGACTATGTAGGTAAGGGAGTAAGGTAATAATCTGGGCAGAAAGGTGAGGAAGAGAAACCTGAAGCTGCAAAGAGAATGGAGCTGAGGAGAAAGAGACGTGGAGGTGTGGCAGAAGGTGACATGGAGACACAGCAAAGCAAGGTGTGAGAACCATGTTAGGGGTGCCTGATCAGGGAAGAAGGACTGAAATTAGCAGAAGAGCCAAATGAAGAAGACTAAGACTGGAAACAATGGGGATAAACAATACAGCAAGACAATGGGAGACAAAAGCCGTGAAGGCATATAAATTCACTATGATAGAAAAATGGGAATGGTCAGTCCTGAGCAGCAGCACTGAGAAGCTGCGAGCAAGCTAAGATCAGGCTGGGATGTGTGTTCATGGAGATTTGCCGAGGATAGGGCTGTGGCAAGTGTCAAAGGTAAGTGTCGAATGATGACTATGCACATGTGTCAGTATTCTGGTTTTCAGTTTAAATTACATTATTAATATATGACCTGAATTAATATCTAGCATAAATCCTATCTTATACTGCAGAATTGAAGCTCCAGCTTTGAGCTCTCCAAAACTAGTAATTGTTAAATAGGGCTGCCTGTACTTCCTAATGCCACCTCATGCCTTTGAATTGATAGATGTTCTACCTAGAGACAAGTCAAGAGGTAAGAGGCTTGTCTGTAGGGAACTGTGCAAGACTGCTGGAGAGGATAAGCTCATGGCTAAGGCAGCTGAACAATGCCACAGAGACAGACTCTATCTCTTCTCTTCCCCCAGAATGCCCAGGGGACAGGCCTAGTCTTTTAAGCCAGACTTTTCTCAAGTGGTGCTCAATGTGTGCTCTTTGCTTTCGCTGTACCAGACTGGAGATCTATGAATGTGGTTTGCAGACAGGCAGAGACATAAAGCTATAAATAACGTCACGAAGAATTCCCACACTGAATCACTGCTAAAGACTATACCATAAAACCAGCCTGGCTGGAGGGCATGTATATGCCAAGAAAACCATCAGCTTGCACAATGGCAGTTTCTGACTTTCTCATGTGTTGCCAACCAGTTTCCACATGCCCAAGCACAACTCTACTTTCTCAGAAGGTACATGTCCCTGTGGTCTGATCTGCCATGATGTTTCATGCAGTTTTACAGGGCTAGGAGTCAAAGTACTAATAAATGTAACAGCATGTAAGCTGATCTTTTAATAAAGCTGAAGTTATTGAGGGGTATGACTCTTTTTCAGATTTCAGAATAGTCTATGTTGCATTTTCCATTTTGCTTGGACAGAAATGTGAAGTGGTGGCTGCAACAAGGGAGAAGAAAGCAGCCTCTTACAACCATTAACTGTATCTCCAAGCACCTGAAAGTCAGTCACACCCTGTTTTCAGTTCAGTAAGGGTAGGAACTTAGCGTACTTCTAAATAGCAAAAGGGAAAAATAATATGAAAGGGAGAAAAGCCACAATAAACTTATGGGGTATTTTCCATCCTGTGGGGCTGGCTTTTCAGTATTTACATTACATAATATGCAGCTACTAGAATTACTGTGTCCTATTCCAAAAAAGCTTCCGGAAACCAAATTATTTAGTGGCTAGGCATGAATGCTAACCCCATCATTTGAAACACAAGCTAATAATATAGAAGTTTACTCTACCCAAGGGTATGTGTATCCATCATGTTGAGATGCATTCTTCTGTATGATAGGTTCAGCTTGATGGGCATGTTTACAAAGGCTTTCTTCCTAGGATAATTGGACAATTTTGGTTTGGGAGAATAGAGACATTTGAAAAGTATTCTAGCATAGTGTAAAATACTCCAGAGATCTGGCTATAAAGAGGAAATGAGCAAAACTCAGAAAGGAGAAATGAAATCATCAGTCTCAAATGGCCAAGAGGCCTGCTTGGGTAGCCTGTGGTTGTCACTGAAAGAGCCATGCTGTCCTTTCCTGCCTACACCATGCAAGGCTAAGACCACTGGACATTTGTAACACATGAACTCACGAGGCTTCCCTCTGATTTTCCCAAGAAACCCTTCCTGTGGAACAATAAAGACCTGTCAGTGAGATCCCTAAGGCTTTCAAAGTCTTTACAGCTGACGTGGCAGCCAGCAGCCTGAAGTGCAGTGTGAAACACGTGGACCATAGACTTTGTTATTGCAATATAACATTTAACTCCTCATCTCCAAAACACAATTCACCACCAACATATGAGGTCAAAAATGACAGCTAGGTTTACACAATAGAAATTCTCTGTTGCCTGCATGTTCTCTCTCCCTGCTGCCCATAATAGCAGTTCAAGTTGGTCTCTTTAGCAATTCCCAAATACCCCACTGTTTTGTCTTTTAAAAAGGTCCTTCCCACAATTTAAAACTATGAAAAGATGCATTCATTTACCATATTTGCCCATGAAATGTCTTCATTTTTTTCTCAGAAATATGTTGAAGGCATCTGTTCACAATCTACTGGTAATCTGTTACGACTAGCCAAAACCAGAGACATTACGTGTGCTAGTTTTACCAGAAGGTTAGGGGTCAGGTTGGACTGGGTTATAAAGCTGCTACTTCTTTGCAGCTGCCAGACTGAGCTCTTTTACATATAAAAGTGTAATAACAATTCTTTAAAAAACAACTGTCTAATATCCATTTTCAGAGATGGAATGGAGTCCCAGCTTGCAAGAACTTACCCTTATGGTATGTTTGGTTCAGACTGACTCTTCATGACAGCACAGACATTGATGGAGTGTTGTAGCTACATCTCTTGCCTAAGGACTCAGCCTGTCTACAAAGGGTGTTGCCCCCAAACTACCCTCAGCACATCTAAGGAATCTATGTCAACATGTTTCATATACAAACTTCTTATGAGAAAGTCCCTTTTTATGTTATCATAAACCTAAGAGAAAGCGAAACTGTGATTAGAGCAAGTAACGAGAAATAAAAGCATCATTACAGTGGGAGAAGATAGGTAGAAAGCAGGGGAAGGCAATGGGTGACACAGGGAGACTGTAAGGAGTGGCTGCTTGGCTTGGAGGAGTAATGCTAGAAGAAAGCTTGAGGGGGTATTAGTCTCTTTCTTTTTCTGACAAAGTGGCAGGTCTCCTTTCCCTGTGAGGCTCTGGAATAACAATGCTTCTCAGACACTAACATGTTATAGCCTTGGGGCTCTGAAACCAAAAGTATTTTTCCCTTGGTATCAAAAACATCAGTGTCCCTCTTTTTTTCCCTGGGAAGTTCAGAGTACAATTCATGTTTGCAAAATTTAAAATAGACAGTCTTTACTGACACATCTGTTTCTACTTAAAAGAAAATGACAGCAGGGGAAAAGATTCTTTCTTTGCATTTTGTCTAAATCTTACCCCATTCCTCTTACTCCAGAGCCTGCTTTTACTGGTTTCATCTTTGCAAAGAGATTTCCTGTATCCCTGACTGTCATAGGAGCAGACAGCTACTACAAATCTACTGGCAAAGTGTGTAACGAGTGTAAAAGTGTTTACCCTGGTCAGGAACAAATCTGAAGGTTTCATGTTCACGGCGCCAGCACTCCAAAATGTCTCTGAGGCAAGATCACCTAGTGGTAGGCCCAGGTAATGTCTTTCTCGAGGGCTTTGCTCATTTACCAGGAAGAAATGTGAGCTGTCCACTTTAGCTTCCAAGAGCATCAAAGGTATGTTCAGACGCCAGCAGGATTGCAAGAGGGCAGCAGTCCAAACCTTTATCCACCACAAACTGCCCACAGACAAAATTAGAAACCATCAAGTGTCAAAACCTGACAGCTGAAGAGTAACCTAATTGTCTACTACCAGGAACAGGCTGTGGTCCTCGAGTCTGACTAACCACAAACAGAAACAGTGATTTGAAGATTTAAGAAAGTGTGAAGCTGTTAAAAAGAGGGGGAGCCATAATCAGCCACACAGCTTAAACTGCACAGTATGGGTCTATAAATACCAAATAATCCTTAATTGGTGATGCACTTTCATTTGAAGCACCCCAAAGTCAGTTATTTAACACCAGGGAGATTTTTGAAGAGTTTTTTCCAAGTGGGTAATAGTGCTAGACTAACAGTTATTAACTCCAGCAGAAGCACAGGTTTAGTTCTTATGGGTCAAGCATATCCTCTAACTTCACAAGCATGTAGATGCAAATGTCCACTCTGAAGCAAGCTGTGAGTAAAACTGTTAAAGAGCAAACTGGACCTGATGTGCCATTAGTGAAAACATCCTTGGAACACATCAGAGACCTGTTCCTGATGAGGCTTCAGTATTACTTTGAGGGCAAGAATCACCATGGAATCAAAGATTCCTGAAAACACTGTCTGGCACTAAGAAGAAAAGTAGCATTTTTTCAAAGGCAGAACACCTATAAGGGCTTGTTTTGTGATAGAAAGTGTATTGTACCAGCAGAAAGGGAAAGAGGAGAGACAAGTGTGCTGCAAAACCTCATCATGCATCTCGTATCTTGGAATGTAGATTTTTGAATAAAACAAAGTAGCTGATCCCAGTGTGTGAGTTTAGCAAGTGATTCGCATGTCAGCAAAAAGATTTTTGTAAGATATCTGTCACACAGGGATTCCAGTGCCTCCAAGTCTGAGAAGAAGGTCAGCAGACAAAAGCACTATCTAGAATTGCTAGATTTGAAAAGCGCTAGAATAGAAAAGAAAACAGTTCCAGAAAGACAGTAGTTTTATTGAGTTATGAGTTGTCTCTTAGCATCACGTTACTATCTCTGGATGATTTATGTTGTCCTAGGAAAGCTCTGGTGAGCAAAATGTTCAATCAAAAAACATGAGTTCAGTGATTCCTCTGAGCCTGGCATAAACAAAGGTGTTTTATGCCAAGTGGACATAACCAGGCAAGATCTTTGACATTCCTACTGCAACAAGTAATTGTTATTATCCCAGCTTTAGATATGACAATAGCTTTCTTGTCTCCTTACATAAGAAAGACCTATCATTTGCTTTATTAGGCCTGGTAATCTTCCCAGTAACATGGCACGCAGAATGTGGGAAAGGTCGTGACTAGTGCATTGTGCTCTTATTCACAGCATTATTAACCCAAAGCCATATGAAGTCTCTAGCTCCGGGTGCTTCAGTGAGACCAGAATTGAAGGGAAACAATCTTATTTACCACATGGTGTCCTTTCCTTTCTAAAAAAAAGAAAAAAGGCTGCTGTTATCTTTGTAGCAATAGGTTATTACTGTAGCAATGGGCTATTACTGTAGCAATAGGCAAAGTTAATTTACTTCTGTACCTCAGAGAAGAATAGCTTAATAGAATTGATTTTTACACAGGTCTCAAAGTTTGGTCAGCACAACTGTATGGTCACGTCATGATGTGAATGAATCCTCAATGCAATAAACTTGTTTTAAAGCAAACTTTCAACCTGTTGAAGCTTTTTTTTTTTTTTTTTTATTTCTCTCGTTTTTGTTTTGGTGTTTTTTTTTGTTTTTTTTTTCCTTTATTAGTATCTTTTTTGTTAGGGGAATAGCCAGAAGTTACAAGTGACCTCAAGCCATGTTAGGTATCCAAATAATAAAAGAGAGCAACATCAGCCTGGAACAATAGTGTCACTTGTCCAAAATAATTTGACAGGTTTCATGTATGTTGTTTTATCCCTACAGCAGAGCCTAGTGAAGGCCCATTTCAGCACATGGGGAATGAATCCTTGACTGAACAGCCTCCATTACACAGATCCTTGTAACCTTTTTTCAGAGGTGCACCAGCAATTGCATTGCCTAGAGCAGCTCTTTGAAATGCAGCAGGTTTGCTTTTAACTTATTTTTGTGTTTGATGTAATTTGTGGAGGACTTTTCACATCCATAAGAAAAAAAGAAATATTAAGAGAGAAGGGATTTTTTTACTCTTTAAAGATACTGGTTGTCTCAAGGTGGACTGCTAGAACAAGGCTGCAGGAGATGGATTAACAGTCGTGGTGCTGCAGAAGTAATCGCAGATCTGCAGTGTACCACACAGCCAGACTTGCTTTTGTATAATTTTTTAGAACATGCCCTCTTGGGGAAGCAATATTTACATGTTTCTTCCATGTAAGTTTACATTTTCAGGACTGTTCTAGCTGTGAGCATCCAGAGCATCACAAGACGGCCCGCTGTGCAAGTCTGCCTGAGGGATCCTCTGAATTTCCCTCGTGAGGTCCAAGTTTGATCTCACTTGTGCAGAGATGTGGTGCATAAAGGACCTACTTCAGGTTGCCTGGTATTAATTTTCAGGAGATGAAACTCTGACCTGATACAGCCTTTGTGGTTTGTGTGTGTTTATTTCTGTTTGAACCCCTTCAACAGGCGTTTCTAGGTACACACACAAGGGATGACTGCAAACATTCTTCTCATGACCAGTGCATTGTAAATCCTGCAGCTCCTTGGTGCAGTATTTTTTTTTTTTTTTGGACTGTAGCAATTCCCCATCCTTTTACATCCCATGACAAAGGAGAGTGAAGATTCACTGGCTGGATTTCCAAAAGGGTGGACAAATTTATTACCACTAATAATATTTTCAGCTATGAAATTAAATCAGCTGAGCAGCCAAAGCTTCTGACTGAGGAAGGAGGATCCCACATTTGGGACTATTCATTTGCTCTGTGTAACACATTAGCAGTCCACAGTCAGAGCTCAGTCTCCTTTGGACATGAACTTGAGGGGGGGAGAGTGCTGACGGCTCAGCAGGCTGGCTCCTTGCAGGCATTTAGGGCTCCCCTGCCACTTGACAGCTTAGAAGTACATGGGGACAAGGAAGGCAAGGCAAGAGCAAGAAAATAGTGTGGGAGAAATAAATCTCAGCTCCTGGACACTGAGCAATTGCTCAGGGAGGACGAGGAGGGCTTGGACCATCTGAAAGGACAAGCAGCTGTGTTGGCTCAGGGTGCAAACTGGTGATATTTGGGTTAGAAATGCTTTCCAGGGTGACATGCAGCTGCGGTGTCACAGCATGCCATTGCCCCAGTTTGTTCAGTATGTCTTTGCTTCTTCTGCAACATCGAGTACTGGCCAAGACTGACAGATGAGGAAAGTTCCCTGCAACAGCAAAGATGGCTTAGTTCTCATTCCCCACTCCCTCATCCATCACCCACACCTGTCCTCAGGCTGCAGCTCACCTACCCTCAAGCCTTCTCCCTTCCCATCTCCTCACAAAGGAGTTTATTTTTGTTTAGAGGGATGTCAGTGCTCACAGACAGAAGGACATACCACATGCAGTTCAAGCAGCACACCTGAAGGCCTGGCAAACTGTGGCACAAGAGCAAGAATGAACCTCCTGTGATGGGGAGGAGCCAAGGTATCACTTTTTGTTATCTTCATACCAGAGGAAAATTTAACATGTAACAATAACTGAGATGGGAAACTCTGGTCTTCTCTACCATACTGTGAGCACAGGATCCATCCACTGTTTTCAGAAATGTTCTTTTTGTGTGCATTTTCCATAAAAGCCATTTCTGGCAAAGTTTGTCTTGCCGTACCACTGGCTCTGGCAGGGTTTTAACCTTATAGAAAATGCTTTCATAAATGTCATTCATTGGCCTTTTTCTGCCCTCTCAGTTTCACTACATTTTATATTACATTTAATTTTTTTTTTTTTTTAAATGTGCTTACTGTCTGAATACATAAGAGTTTTAAACAAAACTTTTGCAATGCTATACAGCATCTGACTGGATCATTAGAGTGCATAGAACATTATTAATATCTGCTAATTAAATGTACAGAGGTGGTTTGAAACTAGTTATAGATCAAGCTTATAACAGGATCATTTTAGTTTTATTGTGCTCCTGGAAGGAGATAGGAGTCAGCCTATATCCAGAGTATCAGTAGCAATTTTGAATTCCTTCTTGTGCACACCTTGAGAGTCTATCTGTTAGAGATGGGTAATGTCCATAGCTTAATCTTAGACATTTGCTATTAATATTAATCTGTTTCTGCTTATGACTCAGAGTGCCTTGCTGCCATAACACACTGAAAACCCTAAAACTCAGTGACGAGTGCATTCATTATGTTGGCAGAGAAGGCGAGGAAGGTGGTGAATGGTAAACTCATTTTACAAATTGAAGTTATGGCTATTTATTATGAGTCATTTTACTGTTTGTCTCACCGTATTACCTCACTGGAATATCTGCTGAGCTTCATGCTGAGAGATAACCTGTGCCCTTGGGAGCCTTTCTACCCCAGCTAAACACGGAGCACCTAAGGGGAAGATACACATAGCCTGAGAGGTATAGCTCCCATGGGGCTCAGACAGGGCAGAGGGGTATGAGCAGTAGTCCCAGCTCCCACAGGCTGCTTCAAAAGGGTAGACAGCTACATGAGAGGAGGAGGAGCTTCTTCCACTCAGACGTGTACCTCTCAGAACTAAAAGAAGGTAAAAAGGATGGGTCCTCCTACTCTACCTATAAGCTTCATCATCCTCTAGGACCTCTCCCTGATTTACTTCTTAGACTCAATTCCAGATCTGTCTCTGCAGTGAGCATAAAGGAAAAATGAAAATAAAACTGTTGGACATCAACAAGTATTGTCTCCTTCATTTCTGGCCACACTTCGTTTGAAGGAATGGGATCTCTCAAACAAGCTGCAAAGTGTTACAGACATCAGGAGAACCAAAGAAAACTCATTCCTACCCTTTAGCAGCAGAGTGGATTGCCTGAGACTCTGTTTACCATTCTTCTGAGGCAGGATTTGTTTCATTCATCCCAAAGGCCAGGTGGACACATGCAGGAAGAGAGCTATCGGATGTCGAGCTCTAACAGCATTCTTATGGCAGGTCTGTTTTTCCCATCCCAAACTTCCATTTCTTGCCGCATGTCCTGAAATAAAAATTCTGACCCCAAGCCTATACAACAAAAGCTGTCCTCAGTGCCTTCTTTCTCATTTACTTTCCATATTGTCCTTTATAGACCTGGCACCTTGATCCCTCCTTCAAGCCTTCTGCAACGCCTCATGGGAATTTCTTCAGCTCAACCAATTTTCAGAACTTCTGAAATTAAAAATATATATGTAAGAAAGAAAAACAAAGAATTAGAAACAAACGCCAAAATACAGCACAGAATCATTCAGATATTAACTGAAATATAAGCAAATAAACAAGTCCAATTGACCAGAGTGGTGCATTGGTTACACAACCTTCAAAACAAGGTCAGGGCTGAGGATTTCAATGTGTTTGTTTCTCTGAGTCATAAGTGTATCAGGCTCCCTGGGAAAGGCCAGCCAAAGGAGATCACTCTCTGTCTTCCCTTTTGCTTCATTCCCCTGGCCATAAACAATTCCCGTACGTGATCTTGAATGGTACAAAATAATTGGAATTGGATCTGGTTCACAGGGAGCGAATCAGTGTCCCATAATCATCCTTTCTGTCTCCCTCCTGTCAAGTTCATTATCTCAGCATGGCTCTTCTGCTCTGTTTTGTTTCTATTTATGTGACATTTTTTCCCCCTAACTAACTTACTCATTGCATTGATCCAGGTGTTTGGTAAATCGAAATGAAAGGCCTCAGTCACAGAAATAAACACAAAATAAATAAGGGATATTTTATTGTTTCTGCAGATTCTTAAAAAAAAAAATCAATGTTCTCTTCAAGATAGCATGAAATTTGCAAATGCCTCCTGTCCTCATCATTTAACAGACCAATTAGGGTCCCAAGAGGGTACCAGGCAAGGGTGGGTAATGGAAATCTGTCATCTTGGACTTAGGCTTTGCAGGCATTGCATGGTTGAGGTCTCTGTGACTCTTGATTCAGTGGAATAATTCCTTAAACCAGTGTTGAGAGCAGAGGTTGTTCACTGTTACAGCAGGTAATGCAGCCTGTCAACAGGTAACAGCACTGTCCAGTGTCCTAAAGATTTCTTTACTTATCTTGTATCAACTCTCCTTGACCTGCAGCAGCAGCATCTGCTGCACTTAGAACACATTCTCGCACCTCTTACTGGAGGGGCAGAAGTTACATAGCAAGGACACACACACCCGTCTGCCCCATATAATTCCTATAACTCCCTGACTGCAGGGATGGTTTTTTTTACCCCTGAGTTCAGCTCTGTTTCCACTTCCACAGAGTATTTCCTGGTGGAGGAAAGTTATCACCCCAGAACCACTGGATTTACTTTTATTACAGCTTATGCAGAGCCACTGATCTGTCAGGCACAGATCTCTCCTCTCTTCTGAGGAGAGAATAGGGATAGCACATAGTCATCGTTCCTACAACAACAGACCCTAAGCAGGAAAATCTGGACTAGAAACAACTCTTTCTTTCTAACAAGAGTCTCAGGATGGGAGCTGATTGATTGGTTTCCATTTTTCTTGCTGTCTCCACAGCAAAAAGAAAGCTAGAAAACTTCATCACACACACATCTGCAATGAGAGCAGAGGTCAGCACTGGCATTTGATGTGGTTTCAAAACTGCAGAAGCAGTTCCCCAGGGTCTATTCTACTTGGCAAGCTATATTTTTTTCCTTCATGAAATAAAACCAGATACAAACCTGGGATTTCTAGTTGCTGTAAAGCAGAAACGGTGTACACATGGTTCATTATTTGGGGTTGATCAAAACCTACCCACCTGGAGTTTTGACTAACCTTTGGATGGGTTTTCTCCCCATATTGCCTGGAAAAGTAAACATTATACATATCTGGGTCAGAGCAATCTCAGGCACAGCTACAGGTTGGGCAAAGAAGAGATTCAGAGCGGCCCTGCAGAGAAGGACTTGGGAGTGCTGGTCAATGAGAAACTGAACATGAGCCGGCTTCAGTGTGTGCTCGCAGCCCAGAAAGCCAACCGTATCCTGGGCTGCATCAAAAGGAGCGTGACCAGCAGGTTGAAGGAGGTGATCCTGCCCCTCTACTCTGCTCTTGTGAGACCTCACCTGGAGTATTGTGTGCAGTTCCGGTGTCCTCAACATAGAAAGGACATGGAACTGATGGAACAAGTCCAGAGGAGGGCCACGAGGATGATCAGGGGACTGGAGCATCTCCCGTATGAAGACAGGCTGAGAAAGTTGGGGCTGTTCAGCCTGGAGAAGAGAAGGCTGCGTGGAGACCTCATAGCAGCCTTCCAGTATCTGAAGGGGGCCTACAGGGATGCTGGGGATGGACTCTTTGTCAGGGACTGTAGTGACAGGACAAGGGGTAACGGGTTAAAACTTAAACAGGGGAAGTTTAGATTGGATATAAGGAGGAAATTCTTTCCTGTTAGGGTGGTGAGGCACTGGAATGGGTTGCCCAGGGAGGTTGTGAGTGCTCCATCCCTGGCAGTGTTCAAGGCCAGGTTGGATGAAGCCTTGTGTGGGATGGTTTAGTGTGAGGTGTCCCTGTCCATGGCAGGGGGGCTGGAACTAGATGATCTTGAGGTCCTTTCCAACCCTAACTATTCTATGATTCTATGATTCTATCTCTTGCAATGGTCTTCTCACAAGATTTCTGACTCCTTTGTGCAAACTACAATAGTTTGGGTGGCTCAAATAAAGGTCAGCTGAGCATTCAACTTTGTACCTTCCTAGTCGTGGAGAGTTCACCCACCACAATATTATCTAGCGTTGACCATTCTATGATCACATCAAATTACACACACTACAATGGAGGTATTTGCAGGTATTGGAGGTATTTGCATGTATTGCCGGTATTTGCAGGTATAGCTGTAAAAGTCAGGTTTCAATGGGAAGCAGCAGGAAATTTTCATTCCAAGCAATATAAAAATAAAAATTGACCATTTTGCACAATTTCTCTCAAAGGATTTACAACTGGTTTAAATTCTTTTCAACTTTTTATTTCAGAAAATATTTATCCTCTTTACATAGAAGAAAATATTTTTAATTCCTTTTCCATTAAACTCTAGTTTCAAGTATGTAATTAGGATGGAATCAGGCAGTAAAAATCTGTACTATGCCTACTTTGGAAATGCAAAATGATAAATTTTAAAATGCAATGTTTTTTAATGTAGAGCATTTGAATGATTAGCAAAAAGAGACCACCATATCACCACAGTTGACAGAAGATAGTAAACTGCCATGCAGATTTTAGGTCTTTAAATAGTTTCTTTAGTTGCAATCTCAGACTATGGATGAAGTCTCAGAATATAGATTAAAAATATTAATCTCAAATTCACTAAGAAGGCAAATACGAGCAACACAGCCCTCTTCAGACTGCCCCAAGCTGTTAAGTAATATGTAGCACAGAAAGAACTTCATACAGATCTCAGTCTTTGGCATGTTCCCTACTATCTGTCTACACCAGGTATTCTCTCATGGCCCAAGGTAGAAGAGTTTCAAGAGGCAGAAACTTCCAGCTTTGCTATTTTCCTGGAAAACAGAAAGTTCTATTTGCACTTTTACCAAAGATTAACAAGCAAAAGAAATTACATCCCACATTGAGCTGAAAACAATCCATGACTTCTGCCTGAATTTTTTTAGCAGCATCTGCTTTGTATCTTGCTCATCTTCTGAAGTCCTTTTGACTTTGAGTGTGTGGCAGAGGTCCAGGATGCCTTTCATCCCAGAACCTGTGGTTGTATGCTCTGAAGGATCAGCTGACAGCAATAGTAGTGATATTGCCTCACTCTTCAAGGAACAGCACGAACGTGCTCCTCTAGGATTCTCCTTGCAAAAGTTGCAGCTGGACATTCCTGGTGCATATGATTTGTCAGGGAGACAGAGGTATCTAGAGAAATATGCCAAAATTTGGGTATTTCACAAATGTTTTAAGAAGATAATGAATTGTATTTTGAATGCAAACAGAAGGATAGGTCCTCCATGACTTCTCCTTAACCACAGGTTGCAGACAGCAAGAAGATTCTCTCTTTTGAAGTTGTATTGACAAATTTCATTCTGGTCTGCAAATAGGAAACCGGAGTTTGGGGGGAAGGAGGATCTGTCCTACCAGAACTGAAGTTGAAATTCACCTTTTTTTATTCCAGCTGTTACAAAATCAAAGAAAACAGATGTAGCGAGGACTCTGTGACCCAGCAAGGTTTGAGATGTAACCATTCACAGATTCTGAACAGTGAAATATATTCTAGATTGTTCATGGCCTGGAAAACAGATGCATTTGACAACAGTAGGGCTCAGCAGCTGCTTGTTGTATTAGAGCTGGACAGCTGGAAGCTTACAGTTTAAAAAGTGTTATCTAGAACACAGTGGTAAACAAAAGGGTTTGCCATAAACGTCTGAGTAGCTAAAGGGTCAAGAAGAAAATACAGGAACAGTGAGAGAGAATAAAAATGTTAGATCAGTTATTTACTCGCTAAGTCTGATAGGATAGTTTGAACTAAACATTTGGGTTATTCCTTGCTATAGAGCACATCAAAAGTGAATGATTTAGCAGCACAATTTTTATGAGAAAGATGTTCTGTTAGATGCTGAGAAAAAGTAACACTTTTCTATAGAGAGTTCCTCCTGAGGAATTCTCCAGAATTGGTGGCAACGTCCAGTGCACCCATGTCCACTAAGGGTTGTATTCATCACACGTAGCTTTGGGTCACAAAAGTGTAGACATCCAATCTAAGTTGACCACAGGCAATAGAGAGTGCTAGATATCTTCCCAGAATAGTTAATTTCACTGGTCTTAGCCATCTGTCTCTGTCCAAAATACTCACAAGATGATTTTGAGAGCTTTTTTTTTTTTGAGGTGCTCAGCATCTATTTGCAGGCATGGGAACATTAAATATTCTGTAGGCCATGCCTGAACTACCAGCACATTCTTTTTGAGCAGGCTGGAAGGAAATAGCAGAAGGCTTGCTGCAGAGGAGCATGAAGTCTAAGAAAACAACTGTGATAGACCATGAGGGCTGTACATGAGCATCTGCAGTTGTTTTTTCTGAAATAACATTTCTTGGACACAAACTGATCACCCGTGTTGTTCGCAAAAAGAGAGCTAAAAACACTAGCCACACCTCTCTTCCAATACCATACATATATAAGTGATACCAGACTAGAAGAGGAAGGTGGTAAAGTTAGAGTAACTTCAAAGACCTGCCTTAACAACAAGACTGCAGACATAAAGGAATAAGGGATTCCTTCTCACATTAAGGCAGTTATTTTTATGTAAAATCTATAAAATGTTTTTTTGGAAATTAAGCACACAGGCAATCAAGTAAATGAACATATGTCCTGATCGATAAATATGCTCCAATCAATCAATGAGGAAATAACACAGATATAATGAGCTAATGAGGTTATGGTCAAAGGCACCAAAGATGAAAGACTGAGGACTTTTCCAGAGACTGCACAGTGGATTTTGCTTGTATCTCACAATATCATAAATGGGTGAAATCGTTCTGTTTCTTAGTTTTCAAACTGAGAAAATTACTGGGCTGTTGTCAATAAGCAGAGGTCTGAATAATAAATCACTTCATTGATGATTCCAAACTCATTTTGCTGTGTACTAGGGAAAGAATGGCTCTCATAACATTGGATAAAAACTCACAATAAGGGGTCAGTTTTCTTACCAGGAGGTACGCTGCGCAGATCTTCTCCAAATGTAAAGGGAGGCAAAATAGATTTAGTGAATTGTTTGGCTTTTTCAAATGAATGAAAAGACAATGAAAATGTACTACAAGAAAACTGTACCAGCACATATATATTAACACTATATTACACAAGGTAAACTGTAGAAGCATCCAGTACACTATATTCAGTTTTATTCACTAATGGAAAAATCCTTTGGATTATAGTAAGAGTGAAGTCCAAATGTCCCAATAGAAATTACTTTATCCAACATTTGTATCCCTCCTATACAGTTCTCTAAATTGATTTTTAAATTCTGTAGGAAAACTATCACTGTATTTAAATCTATTATATTTTTTCCATAAGTTCTACGTGCAAAAGTGCTTATAGCAAATATTCCCATGTTATCCTGCAGCAGAAAATCTCCAGCAAAATGTATGACCTTCTATATATCCATTTCTCAATATTCAACAGATTGATACTAGAGAAGAGAGAACTTTCCTTTTCTTTGGACTTACTGGCATTTGGAAAGAGACCCCCTGCAATCCATCCAACAAAGTTCAGTGATGTGAGAAAGGAGACCACTAACACATCAGTGTTCTATAATATTGGAAGGGAGACCCCCTTTTTCACTGAATTGATGCCTGGAAAATCTGCTCCCCTTGTGCTTTTTCCATGTGATTTGCTGGAGCTCACTCTTGCTCCATTACTGGGAAGGCCAGGACATATCCCCTGGCAGTTTTTAAAACTTTTATAAACTGGAAAGTATTTTGCTGGCTTGAACTTTGCTTGCCTAGAATCTATGAAAGATGCTGCTGTTATTGTTGGGGTGTTATTGAATCACGTTATTCATTCCTGTTTAATGGGGTGGTTTGGTTTATTTTTAAAACTTTGTTATTTACCTCAGGCTGTCAATTAATTCAATTCCCAATTGCTTATTTGCGCTTTGTCCCTTTGGTTCATTCCACTATGAGAAGGAGCTCGAGGGGGGAGAAAGAGAAAAAAATGTATTGTTCCAGCTTGGTTTCCAATTTGTTATTTTAGTTTTGGTGAGAAGACAAATCTGCAGTGATTCAAATACCTGCAAGGTGAGAGAGAGATGGGTGTTCTGGTGCCAAGAAAGGAAGCCCTTTTGATGAGGAAAGTCTAGTTTGTCTTAATAACACCTGTGGTTTCAGCATCTGTCAAATCTGAGAAAGCCATGTACGGGGATCCTCAATGTTCCAGGTGAAAAAGAACTGTGGGTTTGTGATAAGAATTTGCACGTATTGAATGTTAGATCAGTGGCACATCATGGTGTTTTTTTCTAAGGTGATGACTGGGCCTCCCTGAACTTTCGTTGGCTGAAATATTGACTTGAAATCCTGGAAATGTGTGTGTGTGTGTGTGTGTGTGTGTGTGTTTGTGTGCGTGTTTGTGTGCGCACGTGTGTGTGTGCAGGGGATGGGGAAAGCAGAGGCATTCTTAAGTATCCTTCCAGTTTACATAAAACATGTAAAGATCTGAAAACGGGTATAAAGTTCAGATCATAAAGTCATTTACCATTCAGTGCACTCAAAAATTTGCCAACAATTCATTCACTTACTTACTTGGCTTCTTGCCTACAAAATTCACTCTGGAAGGATTTAAACAAAGAGTTTCATGGAAATGGGAGACCAAGTCAAAACTATATTCCTGTGTTGCTGAAGAAATATGTTGAGTAAAGTGAACATATTATTTAGTGTGCCTGGAATGGAGTTTTAGGCATTGGTTTGAAGCTGACGATTTGTGTACTTTGAACTCTATACTGGAAATAATACCAACCAATGGTGCGTGTAAGACCAAATCCTGGGACTGCTGTTGTCTCAATGGTTCATTCTGCTGTTAAAGAGAAAGCTATTGTGTCTGAAAGCAATCGCACTGGAAAACAGTCTGGGGAGTACATTAAAAAAAAAAAAAAAAAAAGAGCCATAAACTACTAGGAAAACACCAATTTTGATGTTTCTTTTTATCTACTATATATTATTAAAAATGTGCCAAGTAGCTGCAGTTACATAGAATGTGTTATGAATTACCAAAGGTAGTTTCTACCACCAGCATTAAGACCTAAAGGTAGGAAAAAAGCAAACGTGATATACATGTTTGTCTGTGATGGCAATTTACTTGTGAATCAGCTGAGAAAGGGTCACTGGGACCTCATCAGATCATTACATAGAAGAGCAAACAGGTGCGTTTAGTCTTAATCGCAGAGCACCCTTGGTTTACATCAGATTGGAAGTACACCAATCTGCTCGCGAGCAGCTCCAGTCTTCTTGTCAAGTAGACCGTGGTCTTCTCCTGACTCTTTGAAGCATCCAGCAAGTTGTTCCCAAGACTCCACATCAATGAAGTGCTCTCCTGCTTGTGTTCCATTGGCTGTTGTCCTATGAAAGGGCACAATATGTACTTGGTATCAGCGGCAGCAAAGTACCTTGTGAATGATACAAGAACTTTTGGAAAGGTTATTTTTATCTGTGTCAAAATAGAGTGCTTGAAAGAACCACAGCTTGGAAGAAAAAATATTTCAAACATATTCCTGAAACATAGCATTTCTAAGAGGCCTGGACCTGAGCTATATGATTTGGATCTAAAGGCTCATAAAAACATAGAAAAGGTGGGGGGAATCGTGGTGAAATAGTTTCTGGCCTTGTCTGAAATAGCCCAGATGAGTGCAAGTGGAGCTGAAATGGATCTCAACAGTTTTGTTTCTCCTCATCAAAATAAGCCTATGTTCTCAGCTCTGTATATATCACATGGATGGCAAACCCACAGGGCATGGGCAGATGAGCAAGGATACTGGGAAGTCTGTGCAGAGAGAAGGGACTCATTGAATTAGCTGAATTTCTGTAGATATAAACAGACTCTGCTAAGCAACATAAAATAATTAATGAGCCATAGTTCAGTGAGAATCATTGGCAAAATGGCATCGCCTCTGCCTTAATTTTTTTGTTATGAAATTATAGTAAGTAAATGAATTTACAAAGTTTAATTTCAGTACCTTTGCTATGGGCAGAAATTAACTCTTCCTTTTCTGTATGGGCTTTGCTCCTTCCTCATTTTTGTCCTATCTAAACCCAACATTACCTAAACAGTGCTCCTGGACAACTTTCTCACCAGGGTGAAAGGAGAGCAGAAATTCAAGTGAATAGGGAGAACAGAGTTCAGTATTGCTCCCAAAATGTGCTGCAGAGTGTGGTAGTTGTTTATTACTGGTTTTAAGCAGACAGTGAGAAATAGAGGGCTAATCCTGAACTGTACCTTTCTTCAGGAGTGACCCTCTAAACTGCAGGGACAGCATACTGCATTACAACGGTGCATGCATGCCTACTGGTAGTAAAATGATCCATGATTCAAAATAAGCCTATTAATTTTTGCATGGGAAACTACATGATGTGCCACATTCCCTGACATTGGTGCGTGGGCTCTGGCAGACCACCCGCATGGTCTCTGGTATATGTCATCCACAGGATAGAATTAAAGCACTGTTGAGATCTGAAGTTATTGATCCAGTTCTCAGACAGAGATCATTTTGTGGAGAATGACTAGATTCTAGGCCAAAAAGGGGGTAAATCATGTCTTCACTTTAGTTACTTTTCTAAGTAACAGAAAAATTCCTCAAGGATAAGTTTCATTTTTCACAGAAACAACTAAAACCAGAGCATGTACCTGTTATTTAACAATTCCTCAAAATAAGCCTGTCATTAGGAGGTGACAAATACAGTCTGGTTCTCAGCATTTATTCCCAGTTCTGACCAAAAATGTTCCTGTGGGCATGCTGCACAGAGACCAAAACCCATGAAGTGCCTGTAAAATGGTTACAACTGGAGAAGAAGTGCCAGCTAGCACTAAGCTAAGCTTTCAAAATAGCAGCACTTCATGAAAATTTATTGTAAGCGGCTTCAAAAACTCTGATCTTTTCCTGTTGACAAAAAAGCTGCAAAGATGAAATTTACATTTCAGATACCCAACATAAAAGAATAAAGCAGATTGCATTAGCGTCTCACCTGTGCTAGAAAAAAAGAGCAGAAACCGTGAGTGCAGGTCTGGTATCCCACAGTAACCCAATGAAATCTCAGTATGAGGGCTATTTCAAGCTTCTCATCCTCCTATGAAGGCCCTCCTAAGAGGACCCTAAGGTACATATGATATCAGCATATACATGACATCATGGATTGCAATGCAGTTTGGAAGCTGAATCTCCTGAACACAAGAGGAATGTTTCTCAGTAACTCCAAAGCAAACACTTGAATATTCAAGGATGCTTTGCACTAGGACAAAACTTACCCAGGCCCAAGGCTTCACAGCAAGTCTGCAGCCTCCCAGGCTCTTGGCACACTCACTTTCAAATCTGTGCACCACCTTCTAACACTGGGCATCTCCAATAGATATCTTTCCCAACTTCTCCTGAGGTTCTGCATCCCTTTATTCTGACTTCACCATTCCACATAACCACATCCTCAGAGGTGAGAACTTTCATTTCAGTACCCTTGATCTAGGCAAAAATTAACTCTTCCTCTTCTGTATGGACTTTGCTCCCTCCTGACACAACAGTCCTCCCTCATTTTCTTTTATTATCACCTCCACAACCCAGTTAACATTGCTTGTCCATGTGAAAACTCCAGACCTACAATTTTCCCATGAGCCTAAATTAGCTGTCAAGCACAACTTTGGCATCTGATTCTGTGTAAAAGAAACTGCATAGCATTGATTCAGCAATTACCCAACACTCAATAAATCCTCTACTGCTTGATTTACCTTTAATAGTAAATTGAGTCTAGTCATGACTTATGAGGCAACTGATTGCCAACAGCAAAATACTCATCCCAAAGGCACCTCTTGGGTTTGACACACTATCCAGGTGTCTACTTGATTCAAGCAAACTTCTTGGTGTCTCTGAGTTTCTAACTGACTCCCACAACTCTGTCCTTTTAAGAAAGGATCCCCTCTATAAATCAGCATCTTCAGACCCACCAAATTAGACAGGAATGGTGGATGGGAGCAGGGAATGACCCCTGGGGTTTTCTCAGGTCTCCTGCAGAGTTGCAGAAGATGCCAATGGCCTTGTAACTCCTCTTGAATATCACACTAAAGTGGATGCAGGAGGCTCACAACTCCATTGTCTATCTTATCCACCCTACTGGATGCTACCCCAGGCATGGAGCTTGGTGTTGGTGACAAAAATCACCAGCATTCAGATCCTTTTCTTGTGAAATATAACTGCATGCTGTGAATGAAAACCAACAGCTGGGGAGCCAAGGACATGAGAGCAGATGTAAGGCTTCTTGCTTGAAACTTTGTTCCTTATCTAACACTTTTACTATATTTACAAAAGAACTAAGCACGAACCGGAGATCATTGCTTAAGTTTTTTCTAGAGTTCACTAACTGCATTCTAAGAAGAATCTGATGAAGAAATACAGCCGAGCAGCTTCCCCACAGGTCGGATTTACATGAATTGAGATCTCATGGCTCTGTTGTGGAGGAAGTTCTTTTCTCCACTCCTGTCAGTTGATGCACTCCTAGTTCTGACAAAGACACCCCATCTTGGTGACCTCATGAGATGAAGAATCCACGTCTTCCCTTGATAGTTTTCCTCACGCACTGTTAAAACCATACGGTCACAGATTCTTTCTATCTTTTCTTGTATGGATCTATATTTAGTACTTCCTTTACCCCAGACATGAAGGTATTCAAATAGAACAACCAAGCACACTTCCTTTTGATAATCCGAACAGTTGAAGCAGTTTAAATATCACAATATGAATAATTTTTCTATCTCTTCAGCTGTTTCTGGTGTTCTTTTTTAAATTCTCTCTCTAATTTTCTATTTTTTCCTGATGACTGGTTGACAGCAGCATTGAATCTTTAATGTCTGGCATGTTCGAAGCAAAATCACTCTGTTGCTCTCCTAGGTCTCCTCAGCTGTGTCCCAGTTTCATGTTGTAAGTTAATCACCAGCTATAAGTCCACTGTAACCCCTTCTCCAGCTGCTGTGTTCTCATTTTTGTATATGACTGCCAGTTTTGCTCCACTGGCAAATTTTATCTATTTTATTTTTCCTCCTCCGCGTTACGGATACATTAAAGATTGCCAGCTCAACAATGGCCCATTGGAGAGCACACTTTGAAATAATTCTTTTGATAATGGTTCTCCAATGACAGTTTTTCACTGTATTTTGTGAGATTCATCTCACACTCAATCCTTACTCCATTTAAAATGCATTGTTACTGTGCAGTGTTAATTCAGATACCATGCTGTAGTAACCAAATTGCTTTACCAAGTCTAAGCCACTCAATTATGCAACTCTTTTGCATTAGTTATTAGAAACCTCTTCGATGATTTAGATAGCATTTGTTTAACAATAACTTTTCATGCATTATGTTGTCATTTATAGCCTTGGTTTTTAACCATCATCTGATATCTGTATCAATTGTCTGTCATTTTATCCAAGACCTAATTCAGATCCAGTATTTTTCATCTGAACACAGTGTAGTAGTTTTCTTACATATTGGCAGAACATTAGCACACTTAAATTTTATGAAATGTCCTCAGTTTTTTCAAAGATTTATTTAAAAACAGTATCAGGAGGCCAAAGATATTCTCAGCTTTAAAATTTCTGGACTGAAGTTATCTGTGTCTGATAGTAAAGAATGTAATACAAATATATCGACTTCTGTCAATATTAAAGGATTATATTTTTTTATTGGTGCGGTGAGATTGCCACTCCACCATGGTTTTAGTAGAGAGACATCCTTTATTTTCTGATGCTTCCAAATCCCACTCCTGTTCTTGCATCTCTCAAGCAGAATTGGCTTTTTCTCTAAGAAATCAGCACTTGGAGGCCAGTGCTTTGCCCCCTCCATCACTTCAGGTACTGCTGCATGCCTGTGGCCCATTCCCTGGCCCTGAGCCTACGCCAGGAGCATGGTCTGTGAAGGACCTGGCAGCCGCACAGACCTGAGCAGCTTGACAGGATAAAGTCACCTTTAGCTTTTGGCTGTAGGTGCCATGCTCTGCATGAACAAAGACAGAGTTTCTTTGTTTCAGGAGCTAAGGACTTGGCAGAGAAGATAAAACATCTCAGATAAAGAACCTATGTCAGCCTCCCCTTGGCTGTTTCTGAGCTTTCTGAATGTTTTGGCAAACTTCAGCCCTCTCCCCAGGACCTGGAAAGCAACTTCTTTACTTTGTAGTACAACCTGCTTTGTTTCCACAGGTTGCCAGTGACCTAATCATGGCTCAGGCTAGTATAAATCTCTGACCTGGCCAGCACATTACTGCAGCCTGCCAGTTAGATGTCTGCACTTCATACACAGCTTTATGTCTTAACAGTTGAACATTTTACACTGAAATGGGGAACTCCAGATTTTACCCAGTGAACTGGAAAGTTCTGGGCAAATTATCTGCTGCCTCACCTGCAGCCTTGGTATTACCTCCAGAGCCAAAGCCCAGAGCTGGGTTTCTGTCCATCTGATAGCTCTTAATTTAGATCAGACCCCAGAAGACATACTGCAACGCTCCTGTGGGTCAGTGCTGTTGATTGCAACCGAGAGCGAAGCAGACCTCTTGGTACTTTTTAGACAATCAAATGTTTACAGTTACTCCGTTTGATTAACAGCTGCAGCCATGCTCAGCCTGGCTCAGCTCAGAAAAGTTACACGTGTCCTGTTTACAGCTCTGGCTAAATGGAGGCAGGAAAGATAAAAGGTTTTCGTTATAAACTACTGATATGTTGCCTAAATCTGGCTAAGGAGGCAAAATATCAACAGCTGTGGAGCATGGGATTTTTAATTCTTGGACAAACTATCGCAGTTGTTTTCCCAGTGATCTAGCCAATTCACAGCCCTGCAGCCAAGATACCACTGAAGTAAGGCAGCTTGTGAATCGGCTGGAGGGAGAGTAATGAATCTGAGATTCTCCCCCAACCTCTGCTTCAGATTTGCTTCGTAAATAGCATTGCACTTCCATTTACACCTCTGTGGAGCAAATAAACTGGCACAGTGAGGGCAAATAAAGGAGTTCATTGATTCTCTGGAACATTTTGAAGACAAGTACCTGGAAACACCAGAGCAGGCAGATTAAAAGAAACATAAATAGAGAATAAGAGCATCATTTTTGAATGATAAAAACATAATCAGAAACACTTGAACATTAAAAAATATTTTTGAAAACTTCAACATTTTTGTTTTGTAGCACCCATGCTCCTTCCTGGTCAGCCACAAACAGGCTACCAAAGAAGCAGATTTTCAACTAGTACTTATTTATTCCTGTTAAAACCTATACGTGAATCAGGCAAGAAGACTCCTAAGTACAAACAAGTATTCAGTACTTGTACTAGAAGACATAAAATTCATTGAAATTTAGTTTTTCATCCAATATAAGGACTGTTTACCAGTCACATGTGCCAGCCATGTCCTCAAACATTGTTTATGTACATTCACAAGTAATGAAAACTAAAAGAAAGGATTTACAATGCCGATATTTAGATAGAGACGCTTCAGAATGAATAATATAAAAAGTAAGGGCAAGAGCTTGCATGCAAATTATGGTGTGAATCCTGCTAACTCAACTTTCATTTGAAGATATGCAGCAATGCCTCCACATTGTGCTTCAGGTGTTAAATATGCCCAGGGAGATGGCAGTCTGCTGTAGAGAGGAGAAAGGTGAGTCTTGGTTGGAGCACAGACCGATGCAGAGCAGTGCTCTGCAGCCATGACTCTAGTGTAGCCATCCAGGCCACTGTTCACACCTCAGAGAAGGAAGTTTGACAAACTGCTCCTTCCTGGTAGGAGGTTTCAGTAGCTTTGTGCGCTTACTAATAGCTTGTTTGTCATGCCCTGGCTGCCATTTCACCCATCCAGGAGAGAAATTCCCTCCTTCCCTGCCCCCTGCCTGTTTCCAGACACTCAGAAGACCTGCCAGGACCCCTGCTGCAACCATGTCACTCCTCCCTCTGAGCATCTCCGCTCTGGTGGAAAGCAGCAGAACCCGGGCTCCTCCTGGTCCAGACCTGTAAGGAGCTGCCTAGGCAGAGAAAGCAGGCAAAGGAAACTGTTGGGGACCTTTGCCACCATCCATTCCTAGCTGAGCAAATAAAAGGTTTGCGGGCTGCCAAGGAGGGCTAACAGGAATTATAGGGAAAAGAGGCACAAGATGAAAGGAAGCTGGAAAGAAAAGAGTGGGGTCCAAGCAAAGGGGAATAAAAAAAATCCTCAAGAAGCAGCCAAAACGGTAAGAAGATACAGTCTTGGAAAGTCTGTGGCTACCACAGCAGTATTTCTGAGGATTTTTACAAAGCAAAGCAAGCTATTGTTACCCCATCCTTTGTTTACTATCTCATAAAGGAATAACAAATGTGAAGAAAAACATGATGCAAAACAAAAGAAAAAGAATATTTTCAAAGTTGCTGCTTCAATTCAGCTTTCTTGGATCACTCATGCAGCCTGGAGTTCAATGTAGCCAATATATTTATGTGTATTTTTCCTAATAAAGTTCCTAAACACTACTGTCAGTATTATATTAAGCTGAAGGGGGAAAAAGAATCCCATTAGGATCCTCTTATTCGTGTATATGTCTTTCTGTTCCTGAAAAGACATTGCCAGAGAACGCAACCAGGGAATCATGAGTCCGCAATCTTTTATATTCACATAATGTCCTTCGGGATTGTGTAAGTTCTAGCACAAAGCCATATGTTATGTGATCATGGAGAATAAGCATTTAATAGTTACTATTATATACGGCTATGATTTTGTTTTGATTGATCAACTGAGCATTGTTTGCATAGCAAGCACCATAGAGTCTACATTTCAAGCCAAGTGGCTAAACAAAGCAGTACCGTTTCCCATATGTTATGTGAACTTCATTATCACCCTTATTGTTTCGAACTGAAGGTGACGTTCTTTTTTGCATGCATTGCTTTTTTGGCATTTTGTACTTAAATCTTCAAAAAGAATATCATAGCAAAAAAATTTAAGCGGGTTTTGTCTCATCAGCCTTTGAGGAGAGACTCAAGAAACAGGAAACAGGATATTCTCCCAGGCAGAGAAAGCAGAGCCCCACTGTTCCAGTAAGGACCAAAACAAGAATACCCAGACAGCAAGAATGACCCTTTCTTTTGTCTGCAGTTTGGGGCAAATCTTAAGGTGATGTATCAGCTCTGACCGTGCTGTGCAGCATGTACCTTTGAGTTCAGACACATGTACCCAGTCCGCCTGACTGCTCAGTGTTGGCCTGATTTTCAGTACCAGCAAAACTTTGAATTTGAATTCAAACAAAACTTTGAATCATTTTGCTGTCTGGAGCTCAGACACAGTGAAGGCTGAGAGGGATGGAAATGTATATGGTGAAAGAAAGAATGAGAGCCAGGATGTCCCACTGTTATCCTAATCCGTGCATATATTTTGTTCCCTTCTGGTCTCTTTCAGTGGTTTATACAACAGCAGTCCTGAATCTAGCACTGAGTGTACCTATGATGAATTCCATGTAGGGCAATTATAAACATGATTATTTTCTTTACTGAGACTGTCCCAAAGCATGCCAGGTGCCTGGAAGAAACACCTACATGCCTGGTTCTGTGTTCAGAACAGGCAAAGTGAATGCAGAGCTGACTGGTCTTTGAGGAGAAGCTGATGCCTATTAATATTGTTTGATTCCTCAGTAAGACACACACACTTCTGTGTCATTCACTTCAATACATTTCTTCTTTGTGAGACACAGACGTGGGTCTCAGTGGTTTCTGACTTAAGGCAACCTCAGTGAAGTGAAGGGAGGTAGCTGGGCAATCTCAAAACTTCCTGGCACACAAAAACATGTCTGCAAGTTCACTCCACCCATCTAAAATCTGTTCAGTCTGGACAAAAAGAATTTAAAGCAATTAAAACTTTCTATGAGAGAAATTTCAAACAATTTGACGTAAAACATGAGAGTAATCAATGCCACAGCATGCTGAGTTGAACACATATGACCAATATGGTGGCCTTCTATGATGGGGCTACAAAACTGATGGACAGGGTTAGAGCAGTTGATGTCATCTACCTGGATTTGTGCAAAGTGTTCGACACTGTCCCACACGGCATCCTTGTCTCTAAATTGGAGAGACATCAATTTGATGGATGGACCACTCGGTGGATAAAGAACTGGCTGGATGGCAGCACACAAAGAGTTGTGGTCAATGGCTCAATGTCCGGCTGGAGACCAGTAATGAGTGGTGTCCCTCAGGGATCAGTGTTGGGACCAGCCTTGTTTAACATCTTTGTCGCTGACATGGACAGTGGGATCGAGTGCGCCCGCAGCAAGTTTGCTGATGACACCAAGCTGTGTGGTTCGTCTGACACGTCAGAGGGAAAGGATGCCATCCAGAGGGACCTTGACACGCTTGTGAGGTCGGCTGATGCCAACCTCATGAACTTTAACCATGCCAAGTGCAAGGTCCTACACCTGAGTCGGAGCAATCGCAGGCACAGCTACAGGTTGGGCAAAGAAGAGATTCAGAGCGGCCCTGCAGAGAAGGACTTGGGGGTGTTGGTCAATGAGAAAATGAACATGAGCCGGCTTCAGTGTGCGCTCGCAGCCCAGAAAGCCAACCGTATCCTGGGCTGCATCAAAAGGAGTGTGACCAGCAGGTCGAAAGAGGTGATCCTGCCCCTCTACTCTGCCCTCGTGAGACCTCACCTGGAGTATTGTGTGCAGTTCTGGTGTCCTCAACATAAAAAGGACATGGAACTGCTGGAACAAGTCCAGAGGAGGGCCACGAGGATGATCAGGGGACTGGAGCACCTCCCGTATGAAGACAGGCTGAGGAAGTTGGGGCTGTTCAGCCTGGAGAAGAGAAGGCTGCGGGGAGACCTCATAGCAGCCTTCCAGTATCTGAAGGGGAGGCTTATAAGGATGTTGGGGAGAGACTCTTCATTAGGGACTGTAGTGACAGGACAAGGGGTAACAGGTTAAAACTTTAACAGGGGAGGTTCAGGTTAGCTATAAGGAAGATGTCCTTTACTGTAAGGATGGTGAGGCACTGGTATGGGTTGCCCAAGGAAGTTGTGAATGCTCCATCCCTGGCAGTGTTCAAGGCCAGGTTGCACAGAGCCTTGGGTGGGATGGTTTAGTGTGAGGTGTCCCTGCCCATGGCAGGGGGATTGGAGCTTGATGATCTTAAGGTCCTTTCCAACCCTGACTATTCTATGATTCTATGACTCATACAGTACCAGTAAATGCTAATCCCTGGTTAACACTCAGGTTGCCAGGAGGTCAGTGGGTTCAACAGACCCAAGAATTTAAACTCTTTTTATCTCTGCATCTGTACCAGCATAAAAATTTACATCATGTGAGTGTCTCTGTGCTACAAATGTGCCTTGATTGGACATGATTGAGAACCCCAAACCTCAGACTTATATGTACTCTTCCTATAGATAAGACTGGGAATAGAAAATACATGTGGTAGGAAACCTAAAATGTTATCAAGAAAAATACTATTTCTTATTTCAGATTGCATTTGAAAGTCATGTCATTAGAGACCTACTGCTTTTATTTTCCTAACAAAGTTATATTGAAAGTTTGACACCTTCGTTTGGATTTTCAAAGGTCCTCTAATGGTAATAGGAGTCCAAATGAAAGGCTGTAGGCTTGAAGGACTTGAAATATGTTTTTTCCTTCCTATTTAAAGTCATGGCCAAGGCTATCAATAAATCATACCAAATTTGGTTGTTAGTTAATAACAAAATTAACTTTTTATCTGCGAAGCACTCATGTGCCACAAAAGCAATCAAATCCAAACAAATAATATTCAAGCCTAACTTTATCTTCATTTTTGGGATACAAACAAATTCCTCTCAGCTACCCACTGAGTTACCCTGAAGAAGAAATGGCACTGGAATTTATTGCACTTGCGTAAAACATGAGCTGCCTTTCTCTTTACTGCATGAGCATCAGTACTGCCACAATTCTACTTCTTAGGTGGCAAAAGTTGTCAAACCTAACTAATATTAGTAATTTTGAATGTAGCCCTTCAGTATAGCTGAAAAAAACCTTGGGTAGCATGTAAGCCAGAGAAACTAAGTCAAGCTGGAGTATGAAACGCTTTCATCCTTCCAAAAGGCTGTTTAGTTCCCTTAGACTAGCATTAAAAGTATTTTCCAGCCTCCATGCGACTACTCAATTGCGGCAATGCAGTGGTATTTCGTGCCTACCTAGCTCATCACAGAATCACAGCATGCTTGAGGTTGGAAGGGACCTCTAGAGATTTAGTCCAACGTACTCAGTCAGGATCTCCTAAAGCAGGTTGCCCAGAATCATGAGCCATAAGCTCTCGACTGGCTCCTGACCTGACTCATCCCAAGGCAGAGTTCCATGCATTCCAACTGCACTCTTATTTGTAAACTAGGACAAACTTCAAACCCTAATGCCTGAATATTATTTTCCAGCCCAGAGGCAGAGGCTTTGGATTTGCATAGGAGAGATTGCTGAGCTGGATCTGGGAGGATGTTCAGAGGGCTAGGTCTCCTACTGTATTGCCTGGAAACTACGTCTGGGTAGAACTGGAAGATCTGGGACATGTAGCAGATATCCCACAGATGTGTCAAGGCCTTATTCCAAAGAACATTGCGGGCAGAGATACCATACTTGCACAGATCATCAGGGCAAAATGTCAGTGCTATGCCTGACATTTCCCAGCACAGTGGCTTTCTGGTCCATGAAGTGTGGCAATGGACTGAGCAAGCTTTGTAAATGCCCTGTGGTCTGTGATCTCCTGGTAGAAACACAGAGCCCTTTATGAGCAGATCTTGGAATAACATAAGTGAGAGATCTTGATGGCAAGCACTTGACATTAAAACTGCAGTTGGACTCATGGAAAGCCTCTCCCACTTCCTGCTTTGTTCAGCAAAACAAAGTCAATACAATTTGAAGCTGTGGTTCTGCTATTAAATTTAGGCCACTCAAGCACAAAGTGATCTACCAGATCTTGCAGCTATTCAAGGGGTTGCACTAAACAAATGTACTTCTCATAGTCTGACTGTGCCTAGCGATCCCATGTGGTTGCTGTGCATTAGGATGGAATCTGAATTTCACTTTCACTGGTATTTTGCCAGTTAGTCTAGTCGTAACCTCATCTTCTGATTGAAGCCCTCATTAAAATGAAAAATGGTTTAATAGAAAATTTCTTAAGGGGCAAAAATGTGAAAAATGCAATCTTTTGTTCTCCTGCAAAATGCAACGTGGAAGTGGGAATGAGCTGATGAGCATAGGCTGCTCCCAGCCTGAAAATTCAGGATTTCGGGCTATCTAAGAGAACACAAGTAGAAAAGAAAGCCATTAACTTGTTAAATACCATATGGACCATCAGGGGGTTTGTTCTGAAAGGACAGAATAGAAGGACATTTTCTAGTCTGGATTTGCAGACGCATCCTGTCAGAGTACGCACTCTAGTTTGTAGCCCCTTGAAATCCTGTACATTTCTGGAGTTTGCTGATACAGGACAGGTAACTAGTTCTGGTGGAAGTTTTTCCATGATCAAAATTTTCCATGGGAAAAGGCTGATACTGTGGCAACTTCAGAAAAACTTGGCACTTTTATGGCAGAGAACTCACTACTTACTTGTAAGTTCAGCCCACCTATGCTACGGGGTCCTGGTTTCTCTGTGTGGGTTAGCTTTAAGGTCTTCACCTCTCTACATTTGCTCATGGTCTCCAAGAAGATGCCAGGGATCTGGACAGAGGCCTTTGTTTTTCCAGATGTCAGAGGCTACTCCAAGCTGAGTAAGCAGCCTACTAGTTCCCTAGTCTTTTTTGCCTTACCATGTGTGCCAGCCCAGCAGTCAAGCAGTACACTCCATGGCAAGCTCCCTGCCCATCCAGCAATTTGGATTCTCAGACCCCCAGGCTTTGCTGTTCCCTGCATTGCTTGGGAACAAGAGTAGCTGCTCACCGGCTCCTAGAGCTCATCTGGGGCTTTGGGGCCTCCTTTCCAGGTATCTGACTTGCCATGTTCACTCCTATCTTGAAAAGCAAGACAACATGGAAGCAGGAAGCCTGTCTGCCTACAACCCAGGCAGGAGCAGCAGGGAGAGCAGAACATTTCATTTTTTGTCTCATGAAGGCGAATTTCCTGGAAATCTCCCCATGTTGGGAAATAAACCCCAAAGTCTGCCCTTTGACATTTTGTCCTTGTTCAAAACAAAGCCCCTTTTACAATACAGCAACATTTCCCAGGAAGACATTCTCTTTCTGCCAGCACCATGGATGGGGCTATTGGTTAATTTTGTTTCAAATGGGAGCCAGATACGCATTCCCTCTCTCTCTGAAGTGTGCACACAAAAGAAGGGTGAGGAAAGCAGAGCTAAATGTGACTGCAACTTTGAATTTCTGCAGAGCTCTATTCCTTAAGGAAAAAATGCCAGGGATGAGTCCTGGAGTCTCAGGCATTTCATTTGAGATTTATTTTTTTTTCTCAAAAATAAAGGCCAGAAGAGTCCTTTTGCAGTAAATGGCAAATTGCAAAAGCAGAGGAGGACAAGCATCTAGAGGAAGGGCTAAAAGACCATGAAATTATCATAATGTCTTTTTTATTATATTACTTTTTAATCCAGACTTTTATGTTAGGAAGTTTTCCCAACTGAATATTAATGATGGGGTTAGGATTTGAGAGGAAGCGGCTGTCGCAACTCATTTTATTTTATTTATCCTTTGTATATAACACACAAAGTAGCGGAACATAAAACCAGCTATTCTCTGTTGCAGAGAAGGCCAGTTTTGGGGGAAGGTTCTTCAGTGCTGTTAGGGACCCATAAGCCTGGAGTCAATATCTTTAGCAAAAAAAAAAAATCCTTTCTGCTTTGATTATAGCTTTTGCTATCATATAGGGCCTTGGAAACACCAATTAGACCAAAAGAAATGCCTGAAATTAGTCACTTAACCAGGTTCATTTTCTGGATATCATTCGCTATGCTTCATTTAGAGAAAATACAGAGAGTATATGTTCCCAGTGAATCTTAGAGAAGACTGGGACTTGAAACTCTTGTATCTTTCACATAATTCGGCAACCTCCTGGAAAGGAATTTGGAAAAAGCACTACAAGAGGAAACCTTACCCTTCTTACAGGTTTCTCTTGGGGACAAAGCTATTTCCCTTCTTAATTACATATTTTTATAGGTGTCTTCTTAAGTAATGTATTAACTGCATACAATAAATATGAAATGCATAAGGATGTTGCTGGGTGTTAGTTCCTGTTGTCATTTACTTACTTTAAGATGTTTTTCCAGTCTGTCTGCCAAAGGACTATGTAGGATGATGATGGTGTGCGTATACTATGACATATACAAAGGGCGTGCAACTCCATCACCCTTAGTGAATGTCCACACTTTGAAGAAAAATGCCTTAAATCTCCAGTCTCCTCCACCCAAACTGTGTTTGCTTTTACATCATCTTACAGTCTTTATTTTAATCACTGTATATTAGATTACTCCGACTGTTCTCAGCATGAAGATCATTTTAGAAGGCGCTTGGAAGTGAGATAATAAAGAAGATTATTTGTATTAAGGTACTGACTAGTAATCTGGAAAGTGCAAAAGCATAAAATATTTCTGAAGAATAGTAATAAAAGCATGGTGGCATGTCTCTTGAAACCTGTAATTATCTTTTCACAACTATCTTATTACACAACTTTGTTTTCTTAAGCATTTTCATTTAAGCAACTATCAGGAAATCAAAAAACTGCTGCGGATGAAAAAACCTTCGGATGAATGAACAAAAAAACCCCCACACTACTCTATTAGAAGTAGTAGAAGAAGGTAATTTGGTAGGTAATTTTGAAAGGTAATTTGCATTTACTTTATCCTGGCTCTACATCATGCTTCACTTGAATATACTCTCTATTATGACTTCATGGGTGGGAGCAAAGACGATGAATGGGTAAAAGGATACATACCACCATGTCAGACCACTGATCACAGTGGTTTCAACTGGAGGCGGGTAAAAAGCTCCTTCCAAATGTATTTTTCATAGCCCAGGATCACACATGGTGGAAGTAATTTCATTCCTTTTTTCAGCTTCTATTTCCTTTCCTCAAGTTGTCTTTTTATCTACAATTGTGGAGGCTGTGTTTTATATTCATTAGGCCAAGCTTGCCCCTGGTGTAACCCAAGCCAAATGGGTGGTGTTGGGCCAGGAACATTTTCAGCCTCTGGTCTCCTTTCTGGGATCACTACCACCTGAAACCAGCATCCTCCCATGAGGCATGGCTTTCGGGTTGGCTAGGCAGCATGCACAGACGTGAGGCAATACTTGCTGCCCAGGGACTGGTAGCTGCCTGTGAGTCCTGTCTACAAATTGGTAAATTGAGATACTCTGGGTGTTGTGGGAGAGTAAACCATATACAGACATCTCTCAGCTCCAAAATGAAAGCTTAAATGGCAAGTTTAGGGGCAGGTGCTGCACTGGGAAAGCAAAAAGTGCTTAATCCAGGGATTTTGGCAGGTCTCTGAATAGTAGCATGGAAGCAGAACCACAGCTACATTACTATGTGCTGTTACTTTTCACAGCTCATGTTGCAAGTCAGCTCTTTGACATTACAAACTCCACAACGAATGGGAAGCACTCAACCAGTATTCCAATGAATTTGGGCCTGTATTTAAGCTATAGCTGTCTTTTCTTATTTATTGTCTCACTGTGGCTTAAAATAATGGAAAGTGCTGTGAATCTTTGGCAGTGTATAAGCTGACTCCCTCTAGGAGGAGAGTTCAGCTCAACTGTCCACACTGAAGTGCCTAGGCAGAAAGAAGCTGGGTGATGCTTGTAGATAATTAGAAGCCTCTTTTCATGTACAGAATATGAAATTTTGAATTGACAGGGCTTTAAAACTAATAACATTCAGAACTTCGAAATCTTGTCTTGTTTTAAAATTAAAACAAGGTGCAGGAAAGTCAGGTTAACTTTAATTCTTTGCTTTTATTGCTATTAATTGCCACATGAAGAGCCAGAAACAATGGACAAAATGCATACTTAAGATAGTCTGCATTTTTCCTCTGGCCTTAAGAAAATTGTATAATTCTTTTCTTCTGTTAATTCAACTGCTCACAAAAATATTATGCAGTATTATCCAAGCTCCCTGTACTTGACACAGATAATGACCCACTGTAGGAGAGGATCTGGTTTGAGACCATCTTAAAAATCTGAATGTGCACAAGTCCATGGGACCTGATGAAATCCATCCGCGGGTCCTGAAGGAGCTGGCGAATGAAGTTGCTAAGCCACTGGCCGTCATATTTGAAAAATCATGGCAGTCAGGTGAAGTTCCCGACGACTGGAAAAGGGGAAATATAACCCCCATTTTCAAGAAGGGGAAAATGGAAGACCCAGGGAATTACAGACCAGTCAGTCTCACCTCTGTGCCTGGCAAAGTCATGGAGCAGATTCTCCTGGAAGGCATGCTAAGGCACATGAAAAACAAGGTGCTTGGTGACAGCCAGCATGGCTTCACTAAGGGGAAATCCTGCCTGACCAGTTTGGTGGCCTCCTGTGATGGGGCTACAGAACTGATGGACACGGGTAGAGCAGCTGATGTCATCTACCTGGACTTGAGCAAAGCGTTTGACAGTCCCACACAACATCCTTGTCTCTAAATTGGAGAGACATCAGTTTGATGGATGGACCACTCGGTGGATAAAGAACTGGCTGGATGGCCGCACACAAAGAGTTGTGGTCAATGGCTCAATGTCCAGCTGTAGATCAATGAGAAAATGAACATGAGCCGGCAGTGTACGCTTGCAGCCCAGAAAGCCAACCGTATCCTGGGCTGCATCAAAAGGAGCGTGACCAGCAGGTCGAAGGAGGTGATCCTGCCCCTCTACTCTGCTCTCGTGAGACCTCACCTGGAGTATTGTGTGCAGTTCTGGTGTCCTCAACATAAAAAGGACATGCAACTGTTGGAACAAGTCCAGAGGAGGGCCACGAGGATGATCAGGGGTCTGGAGCACCTCCCATATGAAGACAGGTTGAGAAAGTTGGAGCTGTTCAGCCTGGAGAAGAGAAGGCTGCGTGGAGACCTCATAGCAGCCTTCCAGTACCTGAAGGGGGCCTATAGGGATGCTGGGGAGGGACTCTTCATTAGGGACTACAGTGACAGGACAAGAGGTAATGGGTTAAAACTTAAACAGGGGAAGTTCAGATTGGATATAAGGAGGAAGTTCTTTCCTGTTAGGGTGGTGAGACACTGGTATGGGTTTCCCAGGGAGGTTTTGAATGCTCCATCCCTGGCAGTGTTCAAGGCCAGGTTGCACAGAGCCTTGGGTGACATGGTTTAGTGTGAGGTGTCCCTGCCCATGGCAGGGGGGTTGGAATTTGATGATCTTAAGGTCCTTTCCAACCCTAACTATTCTATAATTCTGTAATGAGAGAAAGAGTAGTCAGAGCCTCCAGTACTTCTCCTCAAATGGCTGGTATTGCATTAGGACTGCATTCCAGCCTTTACATGACAACTGCATAAAAATCAGAAAATGTTTCTTGAAGAATAGAGTGGTAATCCTTTTCTCTTTTTCCTGTCCCTTTCCAAATTATGCGAGTTCCCCAAGTCTGAATCCACACAACCAAACTGCAGCATTTGGTGCTACTTCAATACAAGGTCTTTGAAGGGAAGAAAAGTCAAGAGATTTAACTCCTCTTAATTCTATTCGTGCAAATGAGGAACAGCTCTTTGAGAATGAATGCAGAGATTAGGTGTAAAACAAATATGAAGTTGTTGTGGTTAACATCCTGGTCCAAGACCCAATTACCTTTCTCATGGTAGGAACATCCTTGAACCTAATAGGAGAGTCAGGCCAACACATTGTTTCAAAGCCCATGTCTTCCTATAAAACCAAAATGTGTGCATGTAACAGTGCAAAATGTTTGGTTTTTACAGCAGATGACTAATGCATCTATACAAAGCCCTGATAAGTGAAGGAACAAGAAATTTGCCCTGTCACATAGTAATGATGACACTCACACGTTATTGACCTCAACAACATCAGTAAAAGGTGAAGTGCCCTTCCTTCACTGAATCGCTAGACTAAGGCAATAATTTCAGTTGATTATCTCACTGGATGTCTTCTCTCCCTGCCCCCATCTAGAGTAAGTGAAATAAGGAAACCACCTTTCTCGGCAGTGAATATATAACCTAGGAGCCAAGACAGCAAGCAACTAACTTCCTCCACCCTTCAGAATCATTATGTACCCAATATATAGAAAATAATGAATTAGGAGGGTCCGGAGGCACTTGGGTTTGTGATGTTGGCCAGCTGGAAAGAAGAACTGAAATTATGCAGGACCCAGCCAACCTAGGGCATGAATATGAGTCAGTAATGCCCCACAGCTACAGACAAACTCAACACCATGATGCAATGTCAAATTGTGAGTGCCATATTTAAGATACACTGAGTGACACCTTCAACCTACACAGTACTGGCATACCATGTAGTGGTGTAACCTTCTGAGAGGGCTGCACTGCTAGAAAGAGGAACATGTGACTGGAGAAAGTACAGAAACCAACCAAACAAAAAATAGCAGAGATGTAGAAAACATGACCTATGACAGGTGGAAAGACCTGGATTTGTTTAGTAGACAGCAGACTGAGGCGAGACATGATAATAACTGCCAAGTACGTAGAAAGTTGCTACAAGGGGAAGGTAATGAATTATCCCCTGTGCCTAATGGATTAAGACAGAGAGTAATGGGTTTAAATTGCACCAAGGGGATTTCCCACCTAGGAGGCTGTGGAATCTCTGTTCACCAGAGGTTTTGAGGAATAGTCAAGACAAACATCTGTCAGGAATGTTTTAGAAGTAAATGCTTTGGGCTAGTGTACTGGTCTTTGAAGGTGACTTCTCAAGGATTTGTCTTTCTTCTGTGACTGGATGACAGGATAAAGATAACTGCCATATTATCTTACAACACTTTTCTGCTCAGAACAGGGTTTTGCCCAGTATCTAACAAAGCAAAACCTAACAAATCACAAACTGTCTTTTTTGAATGGAAGGGAAGGCACGAGTTCATTTGTTTACATTAAGTATAGCAATGCAAGTGTTTCACTATGTTTCATTTAACTTTGGCCACAACATAAAATTAATCTGGAAGCTCTTCATCAGAGAACAGAATGTAAATCACTTAATGTTAAATCAAATTCATCATAGCTATAATTCTTCTCATTCATGCTACATCATTTACTCTGCGTTGTTCCTTTTAGCAACATTTGGTTTTCATGGAAATATATCCAAGAAAGGCCTTCAGCTAAATAATACCTTTAGGATTAAGATATTTTTCAGGTAAAGATACCATATTGACATAAAACATGTAAAGATTTAACATAAAACATAGAACTTGCTTGTCATCAGTAACTGCTGTAGTCCTCCTCAGGTGTATCCAGCTTTCATAGCTTACACTGTTCCATCACCAAAAATCTGTTATTAATAGAAGTATACTGTTCTCCCTTGAAAGTTATTAAAATGCCTGAGATAGTCCACTCCCAGTAGCACCATGCTCATGAAACCAATCAGAATTACTCCTACTTTACTGTAGTACAGAATTCTGAAGAGCAGAATTTGGCTTGATGATGGGAATACTGGTGAAGAGAAGTCAAATTTAGACAATAAGATAAAAAGGAATATCTCCCAGAGCAACATCTTACTGTCCTTAAATAAGATTACTCTTTTAAACCTGCAAGGATTTCAAGGAAGGCATTGATTTAGTCTTCCTTGAAATCCCTTCTGTTGGTATGCATTCTAGAGCAGTTCCTCATGCACTGAAGTAAGGCACCCTAAATTATATTGATAGCAACTTCATATCACGTCACTTCATTTTTATTTGTCAGGCGCACCTTAACATTTTTTTTTAATTGTTTTAGGCAATTTTATTGAGGTTTTTTTCTCTTGTAACAAGATACAATAACACAAGCAGTCTGTTCATTGGTTAAAAGGGAAAATATTATTCGCAATGCAGTTTTGATAAGATAATTTGGTATGATTAAATAAAGGAATAATTGAAGGAAAATAAAAATAAGTGCCACTGACTACCTCCAGATATTCCAGGAATATTTAGTTGTGTATTTAAATGCAAGCATCATGTGTAATGGAAAGCAATATAGTCTTGAAGAATACATCTAAAGAGCACTTATTTCATGGTGAATTAAAGAAAAAGAAAAGGCCAAGGGAAAGTGAAGTGTTTCCATGGTCTTTGTTCTTCCCCGCATCCTGACAGTGCAACCCAAACTTGTCCATGTTTTCTTTCATTCTACACAGAAAAATGGGCAATACCTGATATTTTGCAAACCACTTAATCCCAAACAGTTTTCAATAGGATGTGCTTCAGAGCAGTGCTGGCTGCTCCTCTGGGCCTTCTGACCTTTAGAGCACCAGACCAAAGTGCTGTGTAAATCCATTTTAAGAATTCCGCAACATTTGGTAGAAGATGTTCAGCTGGGAAAGTCCCCCACATAACAGCACACACAGAGTCAGAAAAACACCACTCCTCTCCTCAACATATAGGATAATCAAGGTCAGATGCAACATAATGACATGGCAAATACTTAATGAAACTAGACTATTCTTCTGCCAATTGTTTCCCTCACACATTGCCACATATTCCTTCAAAGCCACAATTCTATCTTTCGTTAAGATATTTGGAAGTTATCCTATAGTCACTTTATTCCAAAATTCCTCACAATGACCTATTAAATATTTACACTTCCAGCTGTCTGTGTCAAGTTTTTATAGCTGAGATATGCTATCCGCCTTAGCTAACCAGGAACTTTTCCTATCTGCTTTCAGGACTGTCTCATTTCAAATAATTCTGCCTCTATGCCAGAAACTGAAAATACAAGCTGTTTAAAACCAAAGGTCTAGTGCTTCTGCGGATACAGCAATATGTTGAAGAGTAATCTTTTATGACCCTTTAGTAATTAAGTAGTGTCCTTCTATCAATCAGATCTCAGAAGGAAAAGCTAGTAATTATGAAAGTTTTAAATATTATAAGATGGTAGCATCATCCACAATGCTGTTTTCCTCCTATGTGCCATTAGAAAACCTGCTTTTGAGCATTTAACTTTGCCAAACTTTAAGCATGTCAGCTAAAGTTTTCCATTCTCAAACCCACAAGCATTCAGGCATTTCTGAGGAACCCAGGGGGGAGAAAATTCTTTTTTCTTTTTTTCTTTTTTTTTTTCTTTAAACACATGAAAAATTTGTTGTGAATTTCCATTTGAAAAGTTCTTGTGCCTGTGTGGTAAGTCAGATTCTCTCTCAGCCCCTGAGGGGAAAAGGGGTTAACGAATTCTTGGTCTGCTGAAGAGCTGCACATCTGCAAGTCCTGAACACATGAAAGCCTCTATTCAGCATGGATTGATGATGCTGTGGCTATGACCAAAATGCCCCAAAGGGCTTTTCTGTATAGCAAAAGTCCTTGATGAAAGTAACCAGAAAGCATCAGACAGCTGAGTCTTTAAGGAAACAGAGATAATACATTAGATTTGGAAGAAGAGCTCCTCATGCAAAGATAAACTAGCCCAGGATTAAGAGGGAGTTTTGTGATTCACACTGGCTGACTGAGGACTGACAATAATTAGTCCTAGAAGACAGGAGATCTAGAAAATCAAAGCCTTTCCCTTTACTTCAGTTCCATGGGGATCATGACAATGTTCATGCTTGCAGCACGGATTCAGAGGTTTTCTGTGCATCCTCTGCCTTGAGCCTTGAGAATGCTATCCTGTTTAAAAATCTGGCACTTTTAGAAGGAAAATAATAGTAATAATTACAGTTCACATCCCCTCAGCAAATGTTTCAAACTCTCCAAAGAGTTGGTCATTACTAAGCAAGTTGCAACGTGGGGTTCAGGAACACTTTCCTTGCAAAGACAGTTATGCACCATGCTGGTTTTCTGTATTTCAGGTGTGCTGTCCAGAGCACACAGATGAGAAATTTAGCTAAATGTTTGTTGAAGACCATTGTGAGGATCTCTGTGGGGGAGCTAAAAATTCCAACCTTGCTGATAATCTGTGATTGTAGTGCACGAGTGTGCAGCCACAGCATAGAAGGTGTTCTCTTGGTTAATTTGATTTTGAACTGAAAAAGAATTCATGTGACTTATTTCAGATTTCTTTTAATCACAGCAGGTCCGATTCTGATGTTCAGACTCCTGCTGAGTAGATCTAGATGCACTACACTCCTATAGTTATTGAAGAGACTGTTGTGTTTTAGAAAATGTCTGAATATGATACATAGTGACGGTAAATTATTCTCCTTAGCAAAAAGCAGCTAAAGCCTTTTCAAAGAACATTTGTTATGGAAATTAAACAACTTAGTAATCTGATTAATGAAGTTTAGTAATTCTGTTCTGGCAAATTTAATGGAAATTGCAGCACAATTTTGCAAGGAAAAGAAGAAATCTGTCTCCTTCCACAAGTCATATACAAGCTCTCTACTCTTACCTAGAGCCAATGACCACTTTGAATGCCTATTAAAAAAACCAAACAACAAAATCCAAAGAGTTGGTTAAGAAATCTCTTCTAAGATCAAGCCAAGTAAGCTAGGAAGAATACAAGAATTTAATTTTTTTCCCATAACTTTATTTTCATTTTAGTTAAATATTTTATTTTTTAATATTTAAACAGTAATGAAAAGACAGAAATAGTTTCTTTACAACTAAAGCTGTTTTAATAATATCAGACTGCAGCAACAAGGTAATATTTTAAAAAGATCTTTCTCACATATTCCCTAAGAAATTTATAGAATGTAGTATAAAGGGTAAACCAGTACAATTCTGCCTTCAAACAAAATTCATGCTGATTCCAGTAACCCCAAAGGAATGCAACAGAAGGACTCTCATGGTATTTCAGGAAGACATACAATTCTTCCCTCTTTTAAATATTTGGTCACAGGCAGATCTAGCTTTAAAAGTGGAACAGTTGTTGTTTTAACTGCATTTTCAATCTAGACTGAAGGGGTTCCAGTCTAGCAAAGCAATACAGAATACACCTAACTAAGCACCCAAGCCATTTCTGTGATGACTTGCTAGAATGAAGTCAGAATTAGTAGAGTCTTTCGTGATCTTTTCCACTTATTTTTGCAATAAAGGTAACAGATTGTACAACAGAAAAAACTTTGAAAACAGCCTGAGGAACCTGCAGAAAACAAAGTAAGAAGAAAACTGTAGTTTAAAGGGAAATATTATACTGTTGCCTATGGCCAGTTACCAGTCTCCTTTCTCTCAGCAAGTCATTATTCTCAGACCACCAGGAACAAAGATCCACAAGCTGGCAAATATCAGGGTAGAAACAATCTGAGTTTGCCATCCAAGGTGGCTGTGGTGAGCTGCAGTTAAAAAGAAAAGAACATATGGCTTTAATAAAGATCTTTCAAATGAGTGAAGTTTGCTTCAGAGCAACGAAATGAATGAAGAACATTAAGAGGACATTTACTTCCATGTTTAAAGGTCCAGGATTCACTTCAGAAACAGAAACAAGTTAATCTATAGACTCTTCTCAACCAAGCTAATCTGAAAATTCCATTTTACTTAGATTTTTATTTTCCAACTATTTTCAGATTTGTGTCAACATCCGTTAACACATCAACAGTCTCTAAAACCAAAGCATATGTTTAAACCACATAAAGTCAAACAGCAGTCACTCTGTATGACTCAGGAAGGGAGCTTGGAAGAAATAAGAAAGAGCTGGAATAAATGAAGATGGAAAATACTATGAATTCAATCAGGCATACCAACAAATGCAGTTTTCTGATTTTTGTTGGTGTTGAATGCAGTATAAGAATTTCCTTCGTAAAAGAGTACTTTGCAAAAGGCCACAATCCTTTATGAAGCGGGAAGTCTCAAAGGCATGCATGAAGAGCCTTCAACTGCATTAGCTTTCTTTTACCAGTCTAAAGAGCAAATAAATTTTTTACTTATAAAAAAAGAGCAAATACCATTTTCTGCAAACTTCTACAAACAAGGAGTTAAAAACCTGTGGTAACTCAGAAAGTGATGATCTACAAACAGTACCTTTTATTCAAGAATACTACTCTAAAACTGTGTTTTAAATTATATTTGAAACCTCTATAGTAAAGTCAATATACGAATTAAAATTAAAAATAAAAAAAAATCTCGGTGATATGTATTCAAAATTTGGCATCAGTTTTGTGAATAATTTGAAACCTATGCAAAGCTTTCCTATGGGACAAACACTACAGTATTATGGAATACTAGAAGGAGTATGAGAGCATGGACTGTTTTTCATGTCAATGAATGTGTGAGTAGTGAAGGCCATAAAGCAGGGCAGAGGTTTAGGGTTCGTACATTTTAGAGCTTTTTAGAGGAACTTCAAGGTTTACAAAGCACCTACAACACCTGGTGCCAGAATGGGGGGAGAGCAACTTCTTGACCACAGTCCTCCTTTATGTGATGGGCTGCAGAAGGTGTAATAAATTTCTTTTTATAATAACACAGTATATATTTTGTTTTAGAATTATCTTTGGAGGGTGGAAAATATGCTCCTGTAGTGATGCCACCTAAAAAATGTGCTTTAAATTAGAGAACTGGAGTTTTTTAAGCCACAAGCAGTTGGTTATGCACAGCAATACATATAAAAAATATTTTATTTTAATTTTTCATATGACATGCTTACGTGTACACAATGCAAGTTTTAGGACATACTGTACTTTAGGAAATAATAACAATCAAAGCAATTCCAGCTAGTTTCACATTACAGGCACACAATATGATTTTTGCTTCATTTTAGTTAGTATAAATACATAAATATGTATAATATGCAGAGAAAAAAATCTTAAAAAGGTCCACAACTGCACAGCAAAAAGTATAATCTTGCCAAAAATCCACTATCTCAGAAGACCAGATGAGAATATAACTTTTAGAGGGTTAGCTTTCATTATTCAAACTGTTATTTGAAAATGGGAGGGCATACATAGAACCAAAACTACCAGAAGCAAAGCCATCCCTCAAGCTTCAAGAAAAAGAATTCTGCAGGTCAAGCTGTTACATACAATTTATAGGAATAACTGCCACAAATTCTATTTTCAAAGTAGAAATCAAATTCAGGGAAGCATTTATTTACGGTTTGGCTAGTTAGTTAATCTTATTGTTCCCCTCTTTTTCTTATATGGCTTATATGGATGTGATAGAAAAAAGTAATCAAAACAGAAATGAAAGTTAACATAATGAGTTATTACTTAGTTTAATACCTCAATAAGAGACTGGAGAATATTTACTTATAAATAACCTAAACGTTGTTCAGTACCAACTGTAACTCCAACATTTGCACAAGAGCCTGCGACGGCTGACTGTTCATTACGGAAGTTTAGAGCTGTTTTGCATTCTGCCATGTACTTGACAGGTAAAATAAACATACCAAGTTAGATAAATACACACATTTTCTAATTCAACTTATGCTTTTTTACACCTGCTTTTGAGTGCCCTAGTGGCATTTTCACATTAAAGACTTTAGTTCAAGAGCATCTGTTTAACATTGTCTGGGCTCCTATTCCACTTGTTGCAGAGGCTTGTCATTGCCTGTGCTTCAATACACCAAAACCTAACTAACTCGAAAAGAAATAAATGCTTTTCAAAGGAAATACTAACTCATTACACAGTCATCAAACATCAAAAACAGAAAGTTCAAGGTTTAAAGTAATGTCCCATAGCCTTCTGGTCTATTAAATTAGCATGTTTTGAAACTGGTCATATGGAGCTGCTTCCCAACCGCCACAGTTATTATATAGAGAACTATGCAGTAATAAACAGTAAATAATGGTCAAATTAAAAATAAAAATAATTTTTATTTGTGTATCTCAAGTGATTTTGTATGAATAACTTACTAAAATCACAAATTGAAGATATTCAAAACCAGAATCACTGATTTTTCATAGAACCAAGAAGTGCTATGCTAGAGCCTGTCACCTACTGAATTGCTCTGATTACAAACTTAGCATTTCTGTCCTTCTAAAAGAAACAGTAAAAAATCCCACTAACTAAATTAACTAATTGTAACTTTTCATGTGACCCTCAGAGAAACAGGGAGGGACAGTGGGATCCCATCCTGCAGCACAGTGTCCCACTCACCCCACAGACTGGCTGGTCCTGCTATACTGCGGTGGCAGTTCTGGGCACCAAAGGTGCTTCGGCAAGTGGTACTGCTGGCCCTGGCAGCAGCCCCTGCAGGAGGAAGTGGCAGGGACTTCCTCATGTAGGAATTTAGGATGAACAAATGTCATCAATCAGAGCAGCAGAGACAGGTCTCTCTTCAATGGATATAGTCAATGTCTATTAGAATAGAATTTTGGTTTTACCACCTTTGAATGAATAGATGTAAACTCTGAATTTATTAGTGTCACAGTTACAGCTGAAATATAAAACTCTCAGAAAGCAAATTATGTGGCTGAAATTAAATTGATGGGATATCACTAAACACTAGAGTTTATCGATCAAAGCAAAACCACCCATACTGTAGTACTTACTGTTGCTCTTGAATCTTGCATTGGTTTGACAGCTAGCAACAATCAAGAGCAATAAGAGAAGAAGACATTATGGAGCTGACTTTTACTGTATTTTTCCTGTTCAGAAAGCCTTAAATAAAGCAATGTAGAACTCCCCACCTTTATTCCTGAAGATCTACAGTGCATGAAAGGTTTACCAGCTCTGCTTTTGTGGTGTAACCCAACAACAGAAGACATGTAAGTAGCACTTTGAAAGATTTGTTTTGTTGAAAGATGATTACTTAATTTGACAGCCACACACCAAGCATTCAATCAGACCAAAGCCACATGTTTTTTTTTAGAGACCAAAGACAGAATACAAGTTATTATTGTTAAGATAGCTGTCCTACTCCAGAAATGAGAACCGAGAAAACACAGAAAACACGTTAGCAGCTTCTAACTGTATAACCATGATGTGTTTCACTGGTTGCCCTTCTTCCACCAAATTTGTAATAAGCCTAACAGATCACCCAAGGCTGCCTTCACCCAGCCCCAACCATTCCATTTTCCCACCTTATTTCTTAGTATTTGTGCAAATGTATCACAAGCTCTGCTCTTGGCAGCCTAACTTCTAGATTCTGCCTGTCCGTTTCTACATATCTGTGACAATACAGAATTTCTGCACTTTGATTTTTCACAGAAATGTCATCCCAAACTCAACCTTGAGTTTTAAAACCTTGGTTCCCTTATGATTCAGATTAAGCTCATCTCCTCTGGACAGATGTTCCTGGAACCTCCTGGGCAGTTTCCTCCAGGTATCATATTTCTGAATGTATTACCTGTTTCAGCACCTGCATCTCTTTGCTGTCAGCTTTTAGTATTATTCATGTGCTCAAAAAAAACCCAGAAGTCTCATGACATTTTAATAGGCAAGTAAAAACAGTAATTTCCACACATCAAAACAAATCTTTGGATATGTGAAATTTACTCGACCAAAATATAATATGTGAAGCAATCTTAAACCTATCTTACTGTTCTAAACTAACATTCAGAAATCTTTTTCATTTAAATCTAATAATTGGAGGAAACCTGAATAAGATATCTCAAATGACTACAAACTCCTGAAACGGATATAATTTGTTTGGCTTTGCCTTCTCAAACAAAGATAAGAATCTGTGTAAGCAAGATAGTAAAAACCATATTAAATATCCTCATCTAAAAGAATGTTACCCGCTTCATAATTTCCTGCCTCTAGAGCTAGTGAAGAAACAAATACCTGACAGAAGATAGTTATAAAGCTTATAACACTACTGGAAGATAGATCAACACAACATCACTGCAAATGTTCTGAGTATAGATGTGATGCAGAATACGGTCTTATGGAAAATTCTGCACATTTTCCAGGTTTATGATATAAGCCAATGCTTCTTAACCCCAGCAAGTGAGTTTCCTCTGACTTAAGGGGCACTGAACCAGTTCTTAATGTAAAAAAGCCAGTTACTGGAACAACACACTAGATTTACTCTTTACAACTCACAATGATCGAAAAATCTAGTTTCACTGCTTGCTACTAGGCTATTAATGATGACTTACATAGGCCCCCAAATGCTGTATTTATTTTAATAGGCCATATTAAATATTTCCATTCCCAAAAGCATGCCATTTTGGCAGTAGACCCTTATGTGTGCAGAGCACTAGGACAAAGTAGTGGTAAATGTTCCTTACATAACTAAATACATATCAGTACACCAAATCCCAGCAGCTAGAATACAAGTGAAAGCAGACAACTTAAAAAATAACTGAAAATAAAAATATGTCAGACTGAACAAAAGGTTGTGGTGAGCAGTGGCAACACTGGAAAATGGTTCAATAAACATAACAGTCACGATTTAAGTACTCTCATATATGAAGTGTTGCTTGAACTTTGTTGTTGAAGTTGTTGGAGAACTATTGGGAGAGTGTCTCATGCAAAATTTGTATCATGAACCTAAAGAAATTATTTTTTCCTTTCTTGAAGGTAAGCTTTGCTCACTACAGATGTCCTCTTTCTACAGACTTATTATTTTTACTGAAATAATTATATTGGCTTGAGCTTTATGACATCAGACCTGGTTTTCTATCAAAAACAATAATTGCTTTTGTTATTGATTTCACAGTAAGCAGAAAGCTGAAGTTTAAAAGAAAGGTTAATTTAAAACCCAAAACCATCCTAGTAATAAAAAATGAACTTAGGAAAGGTCTCATTAAGTACAATTGTTTTTTTCACACAATCTTTTATTTATTAAATTTGGTTCCAGCATAAAATTCTGTCTCAGCAGATGTTCCATCCTGGTGCTCTGACACCTTGAGGGACCGCTCCAAGATTACAGAGCCTGGCGCTTTGAAGCAGCTAATTCCATTTCAGGTTAGTATTTATCAAAGGCAGCATACCACTCATTTTTAAATGGGTGAGGGGGGAGGCTCACTCTGCTAATGGGAATGCATTTGTGCTATGTCAAGAAAAATCACAAATGGCAATACTGAAGAAATAGGTGTGAAATTAGAGGATGAACTATACTTTTCAAAGTATTATACACCCAGGACAGGGTCAAGGTACTGAAGCACAACAATAAAGTGTAATTCATTACTCCGTATGTTTCATGATTAAAAGGGAAAGTTCTCTACAGACCACATCTCTTATAACAAGAAATCACCACACCCCACTTCCCATAACACAGAGTTCTACATATTATTGTTTTAGACATGTAGCATAGTCCATTGCAGGGACTATCAGAGGTATCAATTTTCAGTTACAGTAAACATTATTTGTCATTAGTGTAATTACAAGGTAACAGCAGTGGAAGTAGGTAGATACACTACATATAAACTCTTATAGCAGCCTTCCATCAGAATTTTCCAGTCCTTTCAAATGCACATCTTGGATTTTTCACTTTTAACTAAAATCATACATTGGTGTATCACTTAGTTTATCTACAAGAAATTAAAAAAAATTTTGTGCTAAATCTTCAACTTATTTAGATCCAGAAGAAACTAATATAAGGATATCTAGAGTGAATAGGGATTGACAAATGTGCTGGTTTTGGCTGGGGTGGAATTCATTTTCCCTGTGTAAGCACGTATGATATTATGTTTCCAAGAGAACTGACTTCAAGAAGAAAGCAAAAAGGGGAAAACAATCTCTCAAGAGAGTAACCACTGTGCACACAGTTTATGAACAAAAATGCTAAGAGAGAAAAGATAAAAGCCAAGAAGTGCAGGAAAGAATGGTACTAGAAGCCATAGTTCAGAGCCATTGTACACTAGGAAACAACAGAAAATTTAGTAGTCAAAATGCACAGGAAGAGAAGAAAACCAAAATGGAGTAAACTAAGAAAACATTTGTTTCTCTGAAGGCACACATGAGCTGACAAAAGCTCCAAGTGGAAAAAAACATTGTACAGCAGAAACATAAACCATGGCCTGTCCCAAGAGGGAGTGGAATATGCGTACTCTTCTCGAAATAACCTGTTACAAAGCCTCTGCCTTCAACTGCTAATGAACACCCACCTGTGCTGTGAATGTATGTATGTGCTTCGGCAGAAAAAAAAGGCAACATACTGCGAACATTTCCTCTTCTAACTATGACACTGCATTACCACCCCACTGGTAATATCATGCCATACAGAAACAATGCATGTTTATATGGGCATAGATGCATGAGTTCATATCCATGCACATATACAAAGTTTATTTTTACTTTTTTCAAACTTTAGAAATTGGTTATGTGCCGGTTGTATTTCAGATAAAGAACACCCCAGAGCCTGTTAAATTTTCATTTAAACAGGAGTGCTATGTTTCTATTACCATGTCTTTATAAATACACATCAATTAACATATAAAAAACCACAACACAATGTAAAATACAGCTGCTTTGCCTCAGGATACTATATTGCAGGAATTAAAAATATCTTACTTCACTTGTTTATGTACATAAAAACATCTTCCCATTGTTAGAATAACACAACCTAAACCTATACTATTTCTTCAGAGTCTGCAGTATCTAAACAGCCTGTGAGCATTCATGTCTGTTATTTCCTTTGAGAGTTCATACTCGGAGTCAGTGCTTTGATCCTTTCTGATAAAAAGCTGAAGAATTACTATGTCCCTGTATGAAGCCCTGCTCCCACTGGAATTGAGAGGAAAGTCACCTGCAACTGAAAAAAGCTGGAATTAATCTGTAGGCATTTGTGGTTTATACCACCACTAAAGATTACTACTTCTGCTTCAGGTATTCATATTGACTGCTACATCTGTTTTGCAGTCACAAAAATAGACTCAATGATCATTATCTTTGCTTAAAGATCTTGATGAGATTGAAATGTGGAATAGGAATGCCACAAAAATATTTTCAGATCTAAGAACATTAAGAATCTTTGGAACAGATTCTCATTTCTGACCAGATTTAAACTGGATAATTCCATATTGTAACTACAAATTTTCATTGTTTTGATGATATCATAGTCAATATTTGAGTTGCAAATGATGATTCTATCACAAAATTTGACCATGCAGCTAATTCTCAAGATGGTCACCTCAGATCTCCATAAAATAGTTTAAGGAAAAGTATGCACCTCAGAATGGAATCTTTAAGAACAACATGCTGAGAGGGAAATTGTTTGCCAACAGACCATAGGAGCAATGATGAAATCAGGGATATGCCTTAACGTCGGTCCTTTCCCAAGGTTCAGTGGCTTACTGTGGACTAGGTAGTCAAAAGCTCACTTCACTCTGGATTCGTGGTCTAGAACATTTCCCTGAAAATATTTATGGGCTGCATTGCTGTAACTGTTGGCTGACAACTGTGATCCACAAGGGATTTTTTTTAATTTCTTTAAGCTTCTGAATGTTTTATTTAGTATTAACTTCATATTTAACTTCATATATATATATAATATATATATTAACTTTATATATATATATAATATATATAATTCAAACAGCAAGCTCTCTAGATAAAGACTACTGTGTTTTAGGGTACTATCAAACAACCGATACTGCATAAAAGAAACTGATGCTAGGAGAACAACCACCAGTATATGGTAGGCATGTGGCTGCAGTTCTGTGCTCAGAGTTGTTTCGGTGCCAGTCATTTACAGATGAACCAAATAATAACCTTCACTGACACTTCCCCACAAAGGGAGTATAGGACATGAAATAAAAGGAATATTCTAGATCAAGAAATGTTGATCTGTTTCATATATTGTCAAGATCTATTTGTTACTAAAAGGTTTTCTATCCCTACACCTCCAATTAGAAGTCTGTTCCAGGTCCCCACTTATTTGATTACTGGGCAGGAAACTAGGAAGGAGTTTTTAAGTTTTTCCATGATTGTTGTATCTAAGGAATCCTTTTTGAAAGTTTCATGGCTGGACCAAGACTTCTACTAAGCATTTCACATATTCATACTTCACAATATGTCAGAATGCCGTACAATTCTCCTTTCCTTGAAGTTCCCAAACACAAGTTCCGTGAAGCAGACATAAATTTTCACAAATCAGAGGACAGCTGCTAATCCGGCTGTTTACTTTTTCAGCCACATAGCTACACATATCTCTTACTTATTCTATTTCAAATGTGCAGCACAGTAATAAAGGATTTGTCATAATTACAGTATACTGAAAGCAATCCTAAAGCAGTCAGATTGCTGTCAGGTTGCCCACAGAAATTGTTCGGTTGTTCTTGGAGATATTTAGAGACAGAGATATCTGAAGATACTGCACGATGTACAACAACAAAGAGTGAACTGAATGGAGGACGTTATTGTACTCAGTCATTAACGTATGAGGAAGAAGGATGCCAAGGTTAGCTAAACTCTTGAGTACATAAAAGCAAACTTCAACTAAATTCAGAAGAATGAAAATACATAATGAGCAGTATGAAAACATCTAATAAACCATTTTTAATGTAGAAAACACTTCCACTATATTCTTACAGTAGTGATTTTTTAAAGTCTGCAAAATACACTTAGAACTCACATGGCTGGACAAATAATCAGGAATGGTTTCCAGATCATTTTTTTTAATGATGGGTTTGAAACAACTTAAATGTAATCTCAGACATTCTTCAAAAGCCTGCCTTAATCTCTGAGGCTGCTAATGTTTGCATGACATCATTGTCATTACAATCCTGTCTCTTCACTCAGTAACTAGAAAAGCTGAGGGAAACATGAAAAGGAGTTTTTACTAGCATCCTACTCAGGTGTATAATTTCAAATTCCACTTCAAAATCTGGACATTAGCTCACAGAAAAATACACTGAAAACCCAAAATCCTTTCATGCAAACCTAGCCACACAAGCGTAGTCAAGCGGTCCCCTTCAAAGTAGTTGTCTTATACCCCTAATTATCCTTGATACACCAGAGGAATTAATTTTTATTCCTAAAACCAAAGTATGTATCAGAACTCAAAAAGCTCACATTTCCTCTTTTGTTATTCCACATTCAATTGACTGAACATTTTTACTTAGAGTATATTGGACTTTTTTTTTTTGCTCAAACCCTTGACATGCTCATACAACTTGCACATTTAAAGCAGTCACTTCATCATGAAATGATGCTTCGTAAGAGAATGACAGCTATCGAAAGATAGCCTTCTGTATGAAGAAATTTCTATGATTTCTTGTATTCAACATTTTCAAAACAAAGTACAAGAGTAAATGGAAATTTTCAGTATGATTCATCTTTGATAGTGTTGTTTCTATCCCCATATGTTATTTACAAAATTTCTCCAACTGTTATAATGTTCCTGGGTTACAAAAGCTGAGAGAAAGAGCAACATTATTTTAAAAAGTAGGTGTTAACTACTGATCGCATAGGCACAAAGCAGCATAATGAATTAATCTATGTCTGGCAGATCTAGACCCAATTGAAAGTAACTGCAAATGGATGCATTCCTTCAGGACATCTATGTATGTAGTTCAAATTGTCACCATAGTTTAAAAGACGTTAGAAAATAAAAAGACCTCATATTCATAGAAAATCAACACTGCCTCAGATTAGTTGTCTAAAAGAAAGGGGTAGAAAAGCAGACACAGAACTAAAACATTTAGCAGTTACTACCTTGACATGAGGCATCTTAAATTTGCAGTGTGTAAGTTTACTTCTGGGTCAGCAATTTAAATAAACAGTGATTAGTAGCAATCTTCTTACATGTTCATACCAAAAAATTTGCTGACATATAGTAAGTCTATTTAAATACATAATTTATACTAAAAATAACACCAACATAATTTTTAAATAATGTTTAATCAATTGAAATGCTAAACAACCTCAGTTCTGCCCTGCACCTACAAAATAGAAAATGATACTTTTACATAAGTTAAACTGACAAAAGTCTCTTAGCATTTAGTAATGAGTTTTAGGCAGACTAAGTAACAGACATGTATTGCAAAATTTATTAAAGTGAAAGTACAGTCCTTAAATAAATAAAAAAAAAAATCCAGATGTCTATTCCTTTGCCTTAAAATGGTATAAAAGAAGAAAATGTATATTTGCATTTTCCACGAATGTATGTACTCAACAAAGCTTAACCTGAGATTAAAATGTAACTTCATGCAATTGTCCATGAATTGCAGAATTTTACCTTGTTGATAGAAGTAATGGAAATGCAATTTCATTAAAAAATAAATAAAAAAAATTTAAAAAATGCAGAAGTATTATAATACCACTTTCCCAAAGAAAGAAACAGATGGCCCAGGGAGACTTTACTATGTCAAAAATACTTCTGGAAGCAACTACTAAATGTAATTCTTAAGATGAACCTTGGAGAAGAAGGAGGCGCAAAATGTGTTTTCCATGTATAATGAAGTACAGTTGTTGGCAGTCAAAAAACATGAAACATAATAAGTCTTCACCATATGAAAATATTATTTTACCACTACTTAGTGACACACCGCAACATCTTATACATGAAAGAGTCCAGGTAACTCATTAATAGCAGTGTGAATGTGCATTTATAGTCTCCACAGGCTATATTCTCAGTCATGGGCTATTGTTATTTGGAATCTAACACACTAAAAAGCACAGATGAGCCCTAAATCTATATCCTAGTTACATAATAGAATATGAAAAAAAAATATCTTTAGTCCTATATTTTGATGAAATTTAGGTTTTAAGATTATTGTGATTTTCTGCAGATTCACCTTTAAGTCTTTAAATCTATACTGTAAGCCCTAGTGATATTTAAACATGTCTTTTCAATAGCCTCCCATTCCTGTGCAAAATATGAGATGAGGGTGTACATATTTTTATTTCGTTACCTTGCACTGTTACTAAGAGTAGGTCATCACATCTGGAATACTCTTCACTTCTCTCACAAAAGCAAGCAAGAGTAGAAGGAGAGCATGAACTGATTTTCCTTTTCACTTTACATTTTAACTTAGCAAAATTAGGAAGTTTAATGTTTCTGGTAGCTGAAATAAACCCATCAAATGTGTAATTTCCAGATTCATCACCATTGTAATTCGACTATGAAATAGCATGTTCTACATATGGAATTACTTCTTTCATCATACGAAGATTATTTATAAACAATTCATTTAATATTGTTTGCTGCCATTTGGGAAATAGGGGCTATATTTTAAGTTCCTACAAATTCTATGCTTTACTGTTTGCAATTTCCTCATTAACCTGATATCTTTTGAACAGCATATACAACATAAATACATCACACTGGAAAACTGCACTTTGAAAAGGGATTATACATACAGGGAAGAGGTAAAAAGGGTCTTGATGAGAAGGCATAATACACACCAAGTTTAGAAACTGCCCAGAAATAAAATTCCCAGAAAAAGAGATTGCTACTAAATTGACACATTCCTCAGATATGACTTCAGTGCACTCACTGCTGGAGATACCAGTACTCAGCACATGAAGAACTGAGTGACTTGCCAGACTATTAGTAACAAATAGCTTTCACTAGACAGATACTAGATCAACAGTCACAAAGAATTATGTGAACTGATTTCCATGGCCAAAGCCCAGGGACTTCAAATACAAGCATTTACAGAAGTCTCACTAAGACAAGGACTCATATACCAGATTTGTTACTTTACAAGAGAAAATAAAATAATTTTTTGTAAGGCATATTTCATTTCTAAAAGAAAATTTTGCTGGTATACCATAGTTGGGAAAATCCATTATTTAATACCACACATAATCCCTCTGAAGTAAAAAGTTTTATAAATGATCAGTTTGGTTCTCAATATGCATTATTAATTCTTTGTGATTTCGTACAGTTTTCTGTTCTTTTCAAACTAAAATGTTTCAGACTCCTTGAACTATATTTTTCTTTTCTACTTTAATGTAATTTCTAGTAGCAATTAATTCTTTATTCTATATTAATGAAGGAAATACAATATTATTCATGTGAACATCACGTAAAATATCTTCACGCAAAAAAAGCAAAATAATTTCTTTTAAATCATGTTTCGATTTATTTTATCTGTCATTTCATGCAGATTCCTACATATGCTTTTAACATCAATCCTATAAAATATGAAAGCCCCTAAATATACACCAGGGTAAACATTCTCTATAGCTAGTGACATGGCGAATGCATAATACTAAGAATATTTTTATTTTCAGAGCACTGAATATTTGCTAATTTCTGCTAACTTTTTGAAATTGTAAACAGGGAGAAATATTCTGCAGGAAGAAATGGAATGGCACATTGCAATTTGGAACAAAAAAATTGCTAAAATAATATACACTCACAAAATACTCAGAATGCTAACAGAAGACTAACCAGAGTTAGTTTCCTGGAATTTCTTAGCTCACAAAAGAAAAACAGAAGAGAAATTAGATTAATAGCTTTCTTAAAACGTGTTTTTCCTAAGTGCACGATTTGTACAGCCAGATGAGAAGTTTAAATGTAGCATGTCAAGTAACAAGCTGATTCAGTGTGCTGTACTTCAAATATACGTATAAAAACATTTGCATTAAGTAACTTAGGGGGGTGGCTAGAATGTACACATTAAATTTAAACCCAAGTTTTAAAACAACTGTAAGTCTTGTAAGGAGAAGTCTGCTATTTATATTGTAATAGAAACAAAAACAAAGAACTTCAAGGTATGAAATTTACGGCATGTCTATACTGTGAAATGGACCATGGTGCTGTCATCCTTGAGTCACCAGAGGACCAAGATGATATGCCCATATGGTTTAGTACAGTACTATGCAGTCTTAGTTGCGTGAGCAACTCTTATGTGACAAGAGTTATTAGCTCATCTACAATGGTGGAATAAAACAGTTATCCTAGGCCACAGACTGGTTGCCAGTACTGCAGTGGTGAGTTTAAGTCTGAATAAAGCAAGAGCAGATTCCTCAAGCACACCTAAATAAAAGTGTTCTTACTACTATTGGGACTTCAGTCTTTACTGATAAAGGGAAGCCATTTATTAGTAACTCTAAAGTGGAGTGGTCTACACAGACATTCACAGTCCTTGCATATGTGTGTAGTCAAATATCTTAGACTAGGGATAGCCATAAAGTTTGCACTCCCCTGTTTGCTGTCCTGCTGTCTGAACGTGAGATAAAAGCCACATAGAGTGACCCACCTTTGGTTACAAATCTAACCTTTCCCTTTCGAAAGGACTTCAAACCAAGGGGAAGGAATGCAACTGTGAATACGGGCAACACTTTCCAAAGAATCCCCCCCACCCCAAGTTTTTAAGGAAATATTTTTTCCTTCAGGTGATTGTCCCTTCACACTCATACTCCGGGTGACACCAAGCAGTATCATTCCTAGCCTAACTGATGAGACAAACTCAGAGATACTAGGACATGTTCACTTTAGCAGTAGCACAATTTGTAACAAAAGCATGGGTTAATCTTCAAGGCGGCAAGTATACACACCACTACCTTAGAAACATTTCCAGAATTTTCTTGGGAGTCCCTTTGGCTTAAGCTGACATTTTGCTGATGATAGCTCTCTCCAGGACCTTCGCAGCAGATAAGCACAAAGTTCACACTATTGTGGAGAAGAACTTAGCGAAAGCCTTAAAATGATCACATCAGGAAAAAGAAATAATATGCAGCAGTTCTTTTTAAAAAGCCTGAATCTATCTATTTTTTCCAGGGAAGACGCTGGTTACCAAAAGGTCATTAGCATTGAAAGATAAAGACACTAGGTACCGACATAAAGATTCACAGCAAATTGACATCCCTTTCTGGAATATGGTCTCTAGAAGGAGAAAATTTCATTTGTTTGAAGAGCTTAAGGGTGTCAGCATGTGAAAAAAATTAAACACCCTTCCACAAAAGTACTGAGCAGAGCGATGCCAACTGCATCTTCACACAGTTCACAGAATTCCTCATGGTAAAGGGGGCGGAAATATTCTGGGGGATTGAAAGAAATCTGACTAATTCTCCATTAGAATGCCAATCCACTGCCTGTTTGCAGGTTCCTTTCTGTTATTATTAAGTGCCAAGTAAATTCGATTTAGTCCTCAGAATCATAAAATATCCCAGTAGTCTGGACCAGATTTATAAAGTCTGTGTGGATGCTTCATTCCAAGTCATCAGACAAGTCTGCCACCAACATTAAAGACTGCACTAGTAAGCAGAGTACATCCAAAAATCAAGACTTGTCATTACCATGGATGTGAAGTAATTTTCTTGGAAACATGCTGCCTTGCTTTCTTCTGTATTTATAGTACTAGAGGAAAACAGCTTGATAAAGCAGAAACAAAAAGACACGTATCAGAGCCTCAGATAAAGACAACAGATAGATCCAACAGGGATCCATAGGCTAGTTCTGGAGCAGAAAAACTGGCATCTTCCTATTGGTGGAAGAGCTAGCAGTAGGAAAACTGGGAAAAGGTCCATTATGGGGCCAGTTTTCCTCCCCTGGACAGTTAAAAAGAGAGGTGGCATATTCTCTAAGAGTTTCACATAGCAAGCAATGGAAGATTAGGAACATGCCTACTGCAGAGGGTATAAATGTCTGGGGTCTTGTTTACTGCAAAGGTTTGCAGGTCAGGTTTTAATTTTATCTTTTCACATCTAATTCTGTCAAGTTAATTAGCAGATACCTAGATGTGCTTGAAAACTTACGGAAATCAGTCCCATTGCACCTGTGTGGAATACTTACACAGGAAATAATGTCAAGAATCTTTCTTCGTACTTTCAAGCTTTTAACATTTTCTTGAATAAGTTCTGCAAAGAAACTGGTTGTTTATGCACCTTTCACAAAGAACTGGGTTACTTTGCCTATTTAGGTTCCCTATTTATTATGTTATATAACTGTGGCTCTAGGTACCACTCTAGTAGGCTTTGCTACTGTTTATTATAATTTCATGACAGCCTCTGGACACAATATTGCTCCAAATGAAACAGACAGCTGTTTCCACTAATGTCAATCAGAGCAAGGTCCTGTACTTTGAGCATACAAAACATGAAAGCACCCTTGCTTATATTTCCAAATCACTGTAAAATTAAGTCCAAATACAGTGATTAAACTTTAAAAAGAGATCTGTATTTAGAAAAAGATCCTGTCTCCAAATATCAAGATTTTTCACCATACATATTGTATAATGTCCTATTCAGGCCAATCAAACCCCAAGCTCTTGGCCTGAAATGCAGAATCCACTGCCAAATAAAATAGCAGTGTGGATCTGCTATAAACATTTGATGAAAATTTGTCAAACCTAGAGTTTTCAATCCTGTGAGTATATTCTGTATTCTAAAGAACTGAAATTCCTTCTGAAGTTAATTAAGCTTTTTTCCAGTTTTTCTCTAAACTTTAACATGTATAAGAAAATGGCTCTGGTGTAAATTAGTAATATACTGTTTCTTTTCAAATCAGAATACTTACTAAAACAATTTCCTTCCCAGAACTCCGGAATTTGAAACTATATTTTTTTAATTTATAAGTCTGGAAAATTGGATCTACATGCAAAAGTATGTTTGACACTATTACTACTATTAGTACGTCCTTATGCACAGTGGTCCAGATAATCCTTTGCATTTCACGATAATATTAGAATCCACTGTTTCATAACACAAACTTTCTCCCATATGGCTATCAGAGCAAAATTCAATTTCTGTTGAATAATTACTATTTTTGGTGAAATGTTATTTCTAACGTCATTGTCTTGCAAATACAAATCATATCTCTTTTTCATTCACCTCACACTTACTGGGGGGTTTTAGTATTTTTTTTCATTACTCTTTGTTTGAAGAACTTTTCACTTTGTAAAAATAAACGTTCTACCCTTTCCTGCACTTTAAAGCTTTACACTGAAATTGGGTGTGAATACACAACTCTCCTTTGTTTCTTTCTTTCTTTTCTTTCAGATTGTTTACTTCTGCTTTTTTTTTTTTTTGCTGTTGTTACATTCCATAAGTTTAATTGTATACAATTATCTTACATGAAATTTTAATACTGTGATGTGCTAAATTGCTAATACTTTCGAATAATAATTTTAAGTCAAATCACTGCCAAATATATTCCAGTTTATTTAAAAGAACAAACCTGTGATCTCAATAGAATTTTTTTCTGCATTTTTTCCTAGGATTTCTCCTTTTGGTCACAGAAAGAGCAGAAACAGGCAGAAATCTTATTGCATACTTACTTAGTAGGTGTGTTTTTTTCTGTAACAAAAGGCTTTGCAAATGGAAACAAATAATCTTTTCTTCCCCTTTTTTTAACTTTTTTTCTTAGGTGACAGAATAAAGTCAAGAATGTTGAACTGTCAAGGTCTGACAGGTGTACACAGTGCTAATACCGCCTCTTTCAAAGGCACCTTTAGAATAAACACAAGCAACCAGCTTAATAATATGTTCCATGTATAACTGTAGAGTAGGATAGTGCAATTAGTCTTTTGGCAATCTAGAATTTCATACAGAGAACATAAAGTATAACTATTTTGTCATGTAATTATCCAAACATTTATTAATGCCATAAGCTAACACTAGTAAAAACTACCCATAAAGCAAATCCTTTCCCTTGGTTCTTATTTCATTTTAAAAAGTCGGAACTTAAAGAAGTTGTAAGACTGATGGATCACTTTGGAACAGCATGTCCAAGAGTTGCCATCATTCCTATAAAGTGTAATCCATAAGGAATATTATATTGGCCCATATAGCTAATAAAGAAAGATTTTAAGAGGCTCAAATAGATCTATGTTAAAATTGAGAAGAAAAAATTCTAGACACTTTTAAAGAACATTACTCCATCCTCTTCCCCAAGAGCATAACTTTCACAGCACTTTGCATAATGATACATAATATCAAAAAGATTAAACAAAGAACAATTGTAAAAATCTCTGCATACTCCATGAAGGGCTGTCTCTTCTATCTGTACTTTGTGTGCTCAAAGTACGAATCTCAAACATAAATTCCACTGAAGATAAAATATGGAATACCAGGAAATGCAATAGAAAAAAACAACAAACCCCTTCCCTAATGACAGATAAAATCTGCGTTGTATGTATATGGGTCCAGAAGCAACAATTTAAACCTGGCCTGGTAAACTGTGCTGCATCAGTTAAGCAGAAGAACAGCTTTAACTGTAGGATCTGTCAAGAAGTGCTTCAATTAAGTTTCTGAGAACTATTTTTCTCTGCTTCTGGTGTGGTAACAACCTTGGCTAAATAATACTACTTTTCTAGCATGAAATTTCATGTCTGTAACCCCCATTGCTTCTTTCCTAACAGTCTTTATTTCTCCACAGTATTTTCCAGCTTTCAGCTTCCTTTTTCCCTACTGCAAGGGAAATGCCTGCTTCCTTGTCATTTGAGAAATTTCTCTTCTGTTCTCCTTTCCCTGCCTCAAAGTCCTAGGCTCAAACATTAACTTATTTCCTTTATTCTCTCCCTTACTTATTAACCTATCAATGTCATCTGGCTCTTCCTCCTTCCAATGTAAACATTCCTTAGTTTCTGTGTCCTTAAAATGCCTGCCGTTGTCCCTACTTCTTTCTCCAGTTACAGATCATCTCTCATTTACTTAACAAAGAAAGTGCTGTTTGCAGTCAGGTTTGGTGGGTTTTTTCCAGTCCTTTTCTCTAATATACATTGTGCACTGAATTTCATTGAAATGACTCCTCGCAATCCCTCTGTTCCTAACCATAACTGAAAATAAATGTCATCATTATTTGCTTCCACCTATCAAGCTGCCTTCAATATAGCTGAAAATGGTTTTCCTGGAATTTAGATCTCTCTTGGCTTCTTTGGTTCTTCTCTGTCCTGATTATCTTTCTGCTCCATAAATCAGTCCTTCAGAAGAGTATTCTCATTTTCCAGTCAATTCCCTACAACCTCTCACAGAAGTCTTTTCTTTTTCTGCCTCCCTCTTTACATCTTAATTTCAGATATCAAATCACTAGCTCTCTAAGCATGGCTCACAATTAAACCCCTGTTCCTGTTCTATCTCCACATCTAATTATTCACCATTATTTCAAATCCAACAGGATTAGAACAAAGATCCTCATTTTAATTCTATTGAAATTTTTGCTCAAAACTTCTCCATCACTTCAGACAGCAACTTGTCATTGGTACAGGTAAGTTCGAGATAATCTACAACTTCAACTTCCTTCTAGATCATCACTTCTAGGTTATGTGTTAGTCCTACAAATTCTTTCTGCTTATGACATCAAGGACACAGTCTTCCACATTCATTTAAACAGCTAAAACATTTCTCTAAGTCTAGGTCTCATTGCAACAATGTCCTTTTTCCTTGCCTTGCTAGTTGCTTTTGTCCTTCCTTTCCTTCACTATTGGCACCCCTTGATTCAAAACAAAAATCACAAGTCCATTACTTTGACCATGCCACCACCTTCCCTTCTTTTTTTCACTGCATCTAAGCTAGTAATTTTCACTACCGAATTTGCAAAGTTTGTTTCTGCATCAAGCTTTGAGCATCTTGCTTGCACGGGGGCACAACTCATCTGTATCAGGCAATTTTGCAATGAATGATTCATTAGCTGGCCCTTCTATTTAGAAAAACCGAAACAGTTATTGTGAATCGTTCCAAAGTGTTTATTAGTGCTACACTGATCTATTTTGACATCCAAAGATAGAACTTAATCTAATTGGCTCAAAACTAAGTTAATAGCCAAAATGAGAAAATCAAAAAGATTATGTTTGAATAGCAAAGAAAATTACTCCTGAAAAGATTATTAATATAAATATAATTATCTTTGAGGTTTACTGTTATGGTAGTATAAAGTAAGAGAAAGCATGCAAGTAAGGTATACTGCTATTCTGTCAGAGTATTAATTCTTGTAGGTTATTAATTGAAAATGTGAATGTTGAATACAGTTCTTTCACAGAATGACCAAAGACTTACGGACAGACAGGTCTGAAGAAATTATTTTATATTTACTCTGAGCAGCATAATGAGGGCTCACAGGGAAGAGATAAAAAATGACTGTGATGTAAAAACGCAAAGAGACATACCACTATTATTCTTTAATAACACAATAACAAAGTTAAATTTAAAATATTTACTAGTTTCATAACATGTCATCTATAACTATATTATTATTCTTTATATAACCTTTCGGTTTAAAAAGACCGTATTACATCAGCTATAATAATATGCGTTTCATGTCTCAAAAAAATAGCCTAAAATGAGCATTCAACACAAATTGCTAATGTCAAACAGAGATTAAGTTTCTTTGGAACTTGGAATATTTAGCTTTGGGCATGCTGAATGTGGGTCTAATGTGAAATTCCAGTACTTCCAGTTGCCCACACATTGACCATAGAATCCCTTTATAGCACAAGGACAAACTATAACAAGGCAGGGTAAGCAATCTCTGGATTTTCTTTAACTACATGTTGTGGCAGGAAACTTTCTTACTCAAGCAGACACACAATGGATGCTCATGAAGTCATTTCCTTAAAAATACATTCTTACCTTGTTGCAAACTCTCTGTCTCATTCGTTGGAAGCTTAGAAAATTCCCTAGTGGGCTGGTCCCAAAGAAATACATCCTTAATAAATGTCTGGAATTCACTCAAAATAGGTAATTTTTCCTTTTTTAATTTTATTTTTAATTTTTATTTCTTGTGGCTCCCTTTGTTTTCTCTCCCCTGTTACTCCTTCTTTACCTACATGCAATTCACTCTCATCAGCCTATTTCCTTCCCTCTTCTCTCCAGCTCCACTCCAGACTCAGCATCCATTCAGTTTCCAAAGGGCAGTTTCCTTGCAGATCAAATGCTGTGCAGAAGCCTAGATGGTGACTATATTTCTGGCAATCTCTGCCAGGCCTTTGCCCTGTCAAAGCTTTTCATGCATGCAACTCTTGACATAGAGCAATTTCTTGAGACATGGACAACTTACCAGTTTTCCATTATAATTTTTACAAAGAACATTATTAAATAGAAACCAGTAGCGATGGAGGTAACAGGTTGGTTTTGTTGCAAGTATTTTAATGATTGATCTTGTTCTGTCACTTGATATAAGGCAAAGAACAAAAGTACAGACTGTTGATAACATCAAACTACCATTCATTACTCATTCTAAGCACCCACGGCCCATTAAAATGAGATAGAGACATATGAGCCTTTCTGCAGATGCTTCACTTTCTGAAACATTTGTTAGTGTGATGTCCTTTAAAAATCCACTAGTGAATTGAATCAAAGCAGAATAGTGTGCGTGGTTGTCCAGCAGAGCCACTAAATAATTGCGGACTATTTGAAATGGTGATAGAGAAGCTGAGCTAAGGACACAGAGAAATCAAGAAGAGCTGCCAACAGTTCTGCAAGATTTAATTATCCCCGGCCTGTCCACCTCAGCATGGTATCAGATCATATATGGGATCTAGCTGTGTAAAAATATTTTTTCAGCTGTAGTGACAGGAAAAGATTGCTGCCTAAATTAACTTTCCATTTAGAAACGTTCAAGAACATGTTAAAGCACAAACAGGTCGTTAATTTGCTTTCATTTTCTGCAATCCCAGAAAGATTTCTCTGTCATTACCGATCAGGGAAAAAATAAAAAAAAAAAAAAAAAAGGAAAGGAAAGGAAAAAGGGAAAAGTTTTCATTTTGCCCAAAGAATTAATTTACTTTTTAAAAATACCTACATTTCTTATATAGCATGAAGGAATAAATGTCTTCAGTGACAAGTGACAATATTTATAGCACCATAGTTATAAGCAGGCTGTAATGGCAGCCACAAACAGAATCACAGAATAGTTAGGGTTGGAAAAGACCTTAAGATCATCTAGTTCCAACCAGCAGGGACACCTCACACTAAACCATGTCACCCAAGGCTCTGTGCAACCTGGCCTTGAACACTGCCAGGGATGGAGCATTCACAACCTCCCTGGGAAACCCATACCAGTGCTTCACCACCCTAACAGGAAAGAGTTTTTTCCTTACATCTAACCTAAACTTCCCCTGTTTCAGTTTTAACCCATAACCCCTTGTCCTATCACTACAGTCCCTAATGAAGAGTCCCTCCCCAGCATCCCTATAGGCCCCCTTCAGATACTGGAAGGCTGCTATGAGGTCTCCACGCAACCTTCTCTTCTCCAGGCTGAACAGCCCCAGCTTTCTCAGGCTGTCTTCATACGGGAGGTGCTCCAGTCCCCTGATCATCCTCGTGGCCCTCCTCTGGACTTGTTCCAGCAGTTCCATGTCCTTTTTATGTTGAGGACACCAGAACTGCACACAATGCTCCAAGTGGAGTCTCATGAGAGCAGAGTAGAGGGCCAGGATCACCTCCTTCACCTGCTGGTCACACTCCTTTTGATGCAGCCCAGGATACAGTTGCCTTCCACACAATTGAGGAACCTCCTGGATTGCTTGTGCCAGGCCATATCATCCCCCCAACAGATATGAGGGTGGTTGAAGTCCCCCATGAGGACAAGGGACTGTGAGCCTGAGGCTGCTCTTATCTGTCTATAGAGTGCTTCATCCACAGAGTCCTCCTGATTGGGTGGTCTGTAACAGACCCCCACAGTAATGTCCCCCGTCACTGTTCTCCCTTTGACCCTGACTCACAAGCTCTCCGTTGACTGATCACCTGTCCCCAGACAGAGTTCCATACTCTCCAGCCAATCACTGACATAAATAGCTACTCCCCCTCCCCATCTGCCTGGCCTATCTTTCCTAAAGAGCCTGTAACCTTCCATTCCAACACTCCAGTCATAGGAGCCATCCCACCATGTTTTGTAAATAGCATACTTAACATAAATAGCAGCTTCCCCGCCCCATCTGCCTGGCCTGTCTTTCCTAAAGAGCCTATAACCTTCCATTCCAACACTCCAGTCTTATTTACTCATGTTCCAAATGACAGCAATGTAAATTCAAAAATCAAAAAGGGATAGTTTATCCTTTCATAAACACTAATATGCAGAGAAGTGACCATACCATTCAAGAAATCAGCTGCGAAATTAACCTGTTGTTGATTTAGTTGGTTTCAGATTCACAGGAAGAATTTTGAAAATAAAAGACACCAGGAGCCAATTTTTTCTGAAATCACAAGGCAAACTTGAACTGAATTCAAAACACTGTCAAAGTTGCACTTGCAAAATCAATTATCAGTGTTTATCTTGGAATAACCTTCATTTTTCTAGCCTAATTAGGTATGGATTTCTAAACAGAAGATGACAAAGAACCCTAATTACAGCTAAATAAAGACTTCAGTAGTCTGTTTCTATTTTTGTATTATCAGAGAAGCAGAGGGATAAGAACATAGTGCAGATTTCAATAACTAAATAGTCTGATTCATATGCTTGCATAACAAACCATAAAATTACCAATAGCTCATTCCGAGCTGTCCTTAATGCCGCTTTCTGTGCCAGAATTAACTAATACTAATGCTGTGTAGTTTATTGTTTCTTTCTTTGTAATCTTTTTTTCCTCCCCACAAATTAAGCAGCATAAAGGCTCGTGTCAGGTTTGTTGTACATGTGAAACATGATGCAGCAGAAAACTGCAACTGTCTCTTCTCCTCAGCCAATGAAAGACACTTCATGAAAATACTAGATCCTTGTTATGATTTTAGTGTCTATTTCATACTGCTGAAGTATTCATATTTTTCAAGACAGACAAGAACAAGCACAGAAAAAGTGCAGATAAGTGTTTTTTCTCACTTTAAAAATACTGAAACTTTTATTTCTTGAGAGCTGAGAAGAAAAACATGTGTTATTAATTTGCCCAAAAAGCAAAAAAAAAAGTCAGAAATTAATAAACAACTGATGTGCTAAAATGAAAACATTCACAAAACTCTAGCATGATTCAACCTTAATAGCTGTTTATAGCAACATGCTTTTTCTGTTTTTATTTCATTTCACTTAGCACAATTGTTTTTGTTATTGGAGGATTGACATTTTACAAAAAGACATGAGACTACTACAGTTAATGCAGAATAAACAAACATTACCCAGACTACTGGAATGAAAAAAGAAAAAGCTACTTTTTCTGATTTGGCATTGCTGCATTTTGCAGTTTATCATCTCTGACCTAAATATGTTAATATAAACCACTAAGAATGGATAAATGCACTGACTTATGGGGAATACATAGAAGCATTGAAACCATTAGCAATAACACCACTGATATTTTGAACAAAAGGAACTGTACTACTGGAGGTAGTATCATTCTTAAGAAACAGCAAAAAGAAACTCTGCTCTAACTACAAGGTAATCAAAGTGATTGACCCCCATACTAAGCAAACAGAATTCAAATCAACATTTCCTTACAGCAGTCTGGCACACAAATTCCCTTCAGCTTCAAGGTCTGGAAAAGTTCTGTGGCTTGACAAGAAAGAAGCACAAGGGTGCAACTCTATACAGTATTAAGAAGCAAAACTGCATTCTTTCAGAAGAGTGTCACTATGATAATTAATGTAAAGAGTTTATCTATTTAAAAGATATTACAAAGTGTGCAATCAGATGTTCTGATCTTTCACTACCTTACCACAACCCAGTAATTATGCCTGCCTCTCTAGTTATAAATTTAGATTTGCAAACTCTGATTTTCTTCACTGAAAAATAAAAATACAGTTAAACAAAGAATGCCTTAAAATAAGACTGTGACCTATGAGACCAATTCACATGGAGTTATTATGTACGCAGAATCTCCTTTTCTACCTTTTCTATAACGTTTCTCTCCTTCCCAGTGGAGTGGCTGTCACGAGGTCAGCCATGCTTAGCAGAATAAATGAAGAACACATCTATGAACAGAGAGCGCTACTCCCATTCTAAGCCACAGTGTCTTCCTGAAACTGTCCCTCCCAGGAAACCCTTGGACCACTCATAATACATGCTATTTGAGAGCTATTTGTTATTGACACACTCTCCCAGGCTGCCAGTGTATTATGACCACTCACTGTGGATTTGCTCGAGGAATGCAATTCAGGCCATTCAACAAAACCAGGAAGAGCCTCCATGAGTTAAGCTAAAGGACTAAAAGCTCAAACCCCGAATAAAAGATCTAACAAATTAATAAATGATAGCTAAAATCTGATAATCCCATCTTCAAAAAGGATCTTCAAAAAGCTCTCAGAAGCTTGAATCACTTGAGTATCTTTATGTCATGCTATTTAGTCTATCAGCCAACATGTGTAGTAGATGTCTTGCACTCTTACGTATAAAATCCTGGAACAGTACAAAAGCCTCTGATACATTAATATCGGTTGTATGTTCTTGAAACCTACTTATATTTCCAAACTGCAATATTACTACTGATAAGGTGTCTCTTTATCAATATTAATAGTTGTCTCATGAGTATGTCATGAAAATTGGCATATGACCTATTCTAGCTATAAACCAAATTCCACTCCCTACAGAATACTGTCCCTACCATGCACTGAATAAATCTCAGTCACTTTTGATGTTCTGTTAGTTTTAACTGTAGCAGTATTTATTTTTACCTTTAAATCATTACAATTTTTAGTCAAGGAATTTGTAAGTTAGAAGCATAGTGGAAATGTAAACAGAACAAGAGGATGCACAGTGGATATGGTTCAAATATTGACCATTAATGACCTGTAACTTAAGTTTAGCTCTTAGGTAGCCCTTCATTCTAGGTCTTGAATATAATTCTGATAGACCTTCTCATTTTTTCTTCTCTTGAACTGTGAGGCCATACTTTGTACCCATCAGGCACAAAAGAGCAAACAATAAATCAAATAATGTCAGAGAAAAGGTATACATGTCTAAGTTGAAAGGCACTTTGCCACCTAGTATACACTATTCTACCAAATTAAAGTAAGTGCATTTCATATATGCTTTTTATACTCTGCTCACTGGCATCACTTCTTTGAAACCACTGCCCATCAAAACTCCTAAAATAACTCAGCGGAACAGGAAACGTTTACAGAAGTGGGAGCTTAAAAACTATGACTATTCTTCACTTCAGCTGTAAGCACTGTAACAGGTGGGCCAGCTGTAGTGATGTCAGTCGAATAGATTCCAGACCTGATATCATATAGATAGTTACAAAACTATTTATGAAATAAATAAAAATCTCTTGTTTCTTTACAATTTCCCATATAGTGCAATAGATTAAAGAAAATCATATCTTTTCTAATACAAGTCTGAATTAGTCTTTACTAATATTAGTCTTTACTAATACAAGTCTGAATTAGGCAATTAAATATATTAACATTTGTTTTCCTTGTCTTGGTCCTGGAGAATCAAAAAAAAAAAAAAAGTCTCTTCCTCCAGACTCCATCATTGTCTGTTTTGTTTGCATCTCTGTTTTGAAGTGGCCAGAAATGATAGCTCTAGTCCAGGGCTCCTTTGCATGCACACAGGAGATAACACAGCTCATTTCACTGTATAAAATTCCCTCACAATGATCAGTTTTTATTGGTTATATAATAATCATATTTTCATGAAATATTAATAGTGATTTGCCTTTTAAAATAACTTATCTGAAAGAAATATTTCTGCCATTCTAACACACCCTGCAGTTCTTAATACGCAACCTCATCATTCCATCTGAATGATTTAGATAACAACTGGTTTTATTAAAAAAGGATTGTTTCCTTATTTTAGAGGTTTTGTTTTCCTCTGGGTGGTACTCACTCATTCTCTGTGTCTGAGGGTTTTATAATGTATATATGTGCCTGGATGATATAGCCTGGGACCCAAAATATAGTTTATTTCTGAATTATTCCTCCCCATAGCTATCTACCGACAGAAAGCTAATTTTATTGTTGGGTAATCCACCTTTTCCTCAGTAAAATATTTGCAGATCATAGCAAATTCAAAAGCCAAACCATGGTTTTAAATGACATACTGCATATTTAAACATTTTCAAGAGAAAGGGATATTCTGTTGTAAAATAATAAAGGCATATAACTCACACTTACAGAAAGTGGAGTCGTATTTATTCCATACAGACCTTTGTATCACTTACAGGAATCTTGAAATAATGCACTTAATTTTCAAGATGGACCTTATTATTTACAAGATGTTCTAAAACCTCTGTTTCTGTACCTAAAGTAAAAGTAACAGGAGCTGTTCAAGTCATGAGATAGCAATGCTTGCATAACACTTGGTAAGACAGTGGGAAAACCAGCTAAACTTGCCAGATTAGCAGCTTCCCAATGGAGAGCATATCATATTCTGCAGTGCAAACAAAACATTTTGAAGTTGAGTCATTCATAGACAGAATTTGTTCCAACCTTCAAATATAGAGTAAATCTGACATTTGGAAAGAGAATGCACTGAGAAGTGAAAAACATTTCACTCAATAAATATCGTAACTGCATACACACATTATTGATGGAAGAACCTCAAAAGTTGAATTTCTGAGCAGATGCCAGCTAGCCAGCTGGAATTTGTTCAAAACTTTCAGATCAAATATAGATTACAAGGAAAACAAAGTGGTAGTCTGTGTTCATACTTCATACTAAAAATACAGTATTCTGCAACACAGAGAAGGAATTTTGGAAATCCTTATGAATTTTGAAAGTAATCACAGTTTGGGTGTCCTTTATTGGGTATTTTTTTAAGCTTAGGATGACTTCTAATAGATATTTTACTACAATAGCAAAATGAAAAGGTTATTTTTGTCAAATAGCACCTTTTTTTTGCAATTATTATTACTTGTCGGTAGGTAAATTACATATGATAGGCGTTTATAGGCATCTATTGTTATCATTAATGTATTCCTCTAGACTTTCGGACTGCTTTGTAAGTGAAACCAAAAAAGGTTTTTCTTAATTTTGTATCAGACTTCATAGTAAAAGGGCCCTGAAAATAAAATGGAAGGAATGCAACTTTTAGTTAGAATCACAGGAGAAAATGTTACGTGCTCCAGATGCAACCGAACGCTGCCAGATGTAGTGTGCTATTCGGTTTACAGTACAATTGCTTGGAAGTTCTCAAGATTCATCTGCTGGCTCTATATCTACTACTTTTAAGAAATTCTAAAACAAATACTAACACTTGAAAAAGTAACCTTTATGTCATATTCTTCACAAATTTGTAGGAACTGTAATCTTACTTTATGCCTTTCCTTAGAGTGACAGCTCTAAGGTTTGTTTCCTTTGACCTTATTGCATTATTAATCATATTTGGATCTATATATTTAAAAAAAAAAATAAAATCTCTACTACAGCAAAGTTAGCTAAAATCTGATAACTGGAATCAGCTGTTGCTTTTCACTACTGCAGGCTTTTCAACCCCAGTTCTGTCCAAATTCAAACTGGGCAATCCAATTCTGATTATTCTGTTCTACAAAGGCTCCTCTACTACACTCCTCATCACATCTCAAAACCAGAATTTTAACTGTAAAAAACAACCTCATTCTGCACTGGCACATGCTACATTTTAGTGTAAACTAAACGAGTGAAGAACAACTGGTGACTTTGTAGGGCTACTGCTGAGACAGAGCTAGTAAAGTCTAATGGACTCAAGCTGCCTCCATATGATCAGTATCTGTACCAAAATCCCTGGTTTATAATAAAAGTGTCCATATTACATAAACTTTTTCATTGCCTGCAGTATGCCAGACCTTATAGAACTAAAAGAAGAAAGTGGTGTGGAATAGCTGCCTTTCAAAACTTTTGAACTGCAGTAGATGCATGATAACAATTCTCTCTGTGAGGTCCATCACTTATCCTGGATAATATGCTGTCAGCATATGAATCATTTTACTTTTAACATTTTTACTAGCAAAGAATGTTTTCATATCGATAGCAGAAGTATTAATTTTCACCTTACCTGTGAGGATGACAAATGTCAAAATAAATCCAGCAAGTTCCAGTTTTCTGAAAGGTCCCTTTTAATTTTTCTCAAATGCTTAAAAGGAGATGAAAGCCAAAACACAAACCAACAAAAAACTCAAAGGTGACAAAACCAGAACTGCATAATGAAAGATATAGTTTTCCCAAAGTTAAAGCATGTTATTAATGGCATTGTCCAAATGCCTCTTAAACACTGACACGTTGGGACATTGATCAGTTCTCCAGGAAGCCTGTTCCAGTGTTTGACTACTGTCTCTTTAGTGAAATGTTTCCTCATGTCATGTCCAAACCTCCCCTGACAGATGAAGCTTTGAGACATTCACACTTGTCCTGTCACTGGATACAAGGAAGAAGAGGTCAGCACTATGTCCACATTCCCATCTCAGGAAGTTGTAGAGAGCAATGAGATCATCCCTCAGCCTCTTTTCCCAAACTAGACAAACCCAAAGGCCTTAGCCACTCCTCGTAGGAGAGGAGCTGAAATGAAAGTCATGAATGTTGAAGTCCCATATGTGGATCTATGGTACGGTATGGCATGGTAAGGTACGGTATGGTATGTCAGTTGGAAAATGATAAATTTCTTTCAGGTAAGGCTCTTGAATGACTAAGCAACTAGCTGGATTGAATACAGCTACAGTTCTGTAAAAAAACTTGTCACAGAGTGTCTCAGCTACTATGATAGTCTAGACAAAGTAGATATATTGCGTCTGAATTATGAAAAAGCATAGATGAACCAATCCCCTCAGATTACAATGCCAGTATTTTAATGCACGAATTACTGTAATCATTAAACATCTCAAATACCACTCTTCAGAAACACAGTGGCTGCTGAATTTTTCTATGGGGTAAGAAAAAGGGTCACAGGATCTCCTTCCCAGCCTTCTCTAGTTCACACTGCAAGCCTGAAAGGAAGAAGGCAAGGAGAAGTCCCCACTGCTGCCAGATCAGCTCACAGGGTAAACTTGTTAGGGAGTGCAGAAACAAGGACTTATGAGCCTGCTGTACTTTATGCAGTGAACTGGAAAAAAAGAGGCACAAAAGGTAGCTTAAAAGAATTTTTGCTTCCCGCCTTCCCCGCACTATGCTGTACACAGTTCACATACAGCTAGGAGCTGGGCCAAAATGCTTGGTGTGGCTATCATACTCCATCTGACAGCTGGAATCATTCTATGTTGCTATTTTAATTTGAGACAGAAGAAGTGTCTGTTTTTCTTTTCATATTTAATCTGTTAGCTAAGACTTTTCCCTTTCCAAAAGCTCATTTAGAATGAAGTTCATTCCATATTTCCTTCTCCTTACATTTTAACTAATTGTATATTTAATGGCTGAACTCTGCTTTTTATATGTCCTCTATACATTTACTTCATAATTGCCAAGCATTTTGGCCCTAAGTTTCTTAAAGACCACGTAAGAAGGGAGAATCTTCTTGGAATGTGAGCGCGTGAATTTATCTAAGTTGGAAAGTGAAATCTACTCCAGAATGGCTTTTAGTATCAGCAAATGTCCAACTGCATTCTATGAATGTTGAGCAAGAGAAATGCATGATAGACACTTTTCAAGACGGCAAGAAATGAGATACTGTAAGGACAGCTTCTTAGAGGGCTGTGTGAGATACTTAAATTCTAATTTATACTTCTATATAAAAGGCATAACTGAACGAACTCCTAATGATTAGTCCTTTAGTTCTTCCCATTTGGCAAACCTTCCTCACTTTAGCTTCTCAGGACAGAAGAGGAGACTGTATTCAAAATTCAAAGCACACTTCACAACATATTTTTCTACATGCCCTTTCATGGAGCGTGCTCACTTATCCCTTTCAATAGTGTATTACTGGCTCCTGGAAGACAGTTGTGTAGTGTGTGAAGAGAGTAAGAGAGGTTTATTTTGTCTGGCAGTTCTCTTCCTGTCCTTTGAAAAAGCATTTTTTTTCTGAGGCATTGAATACACTGATTTGCAGAACTGTTAAGTCAAGAGCAACCTCTTCTCGTTCTCAGGAAGTCTGAAAACCAGGCCATGGGCATCCCACTTTTTCAATCTTTTTCAGAAAAAAAGGCTTAACTAAAAGTGCAGAAAATACAGTTCTTAACCTTGCAGCTATCTTCTCTTCTCTCTACAAAGCTTTCAATCCCTCCCTCTAGTCACTCTCTTAATCTCTCCACTATCATCACTTCTCTCCACACATATGCTCTTTCCATACAGTTCTTACAAAGTCTCCACCATTCCCTCTTCACTCTCATTTTCTATCTGATGATTTCCAAGAAGCTGTCTGTTCTCCAAATTATCCCTATGACTACAGTTAGTGCCTTTCCTTCCTACTCCCAGCCAATACTCTCTTTTCAGTCCACAGGGGACCCCTGCCCTTCCTGTCTAGATACTCGGTAAACAGAATTTACATTAAACAGCTGAGTAATCAACTGTTTAGTACCACACCTTTCAACCTAGTAGTGTCATTCAATAAAATATACCCTTGTAAGAAATGCAGTAAAGGTTTTATAACAAACCTGCTATGAATTGAGAAGCGTGCCACTGCAAGATTCATCTGAAATCATGTGGTGTACAGCTGTTATTTGCTGGCAACACACTTAGAATGGCCGGAGTATCCCGTGATTAAGCTGAATTATAACGTCCCTTTTACTTTACAGAAGGCTTTTTCTTTCTTTTTTAAAAATCTGCCATCCTTCTTCAGAGTTGTCATACATACTCACAAGAATTTCTTTGGCACAATTTTTTCCCGCTAAACAACATCAATTCCTGTATTAATTGGCACACAGCACCACTGGGTTTTCTTAGAAACTGCAGAAGAAATGATCTTCCTGCTATAAGCAGAGACATACATGTGCAGTGAGGAACTCTGATTCTGAATTCTCAGGGACTGGAATAAATTCAGTAGGACTATCTGTTGTGTCACACCAATAGGTTCTCCACAGGCTTGACCACCCTCATAGCAAGAGTATGGCACAACCCAAAGCTCTACATTGTTTTCCATCAAAGCAGCTTTTAAGAAAGCTTGGCAAAGGCCAAGATTTCCAAATGTAACCAGTGACTCAAACACAGCAGCCAAAGGAGGCACTGTAAGAAACCAAGTCCACTTTGAGAATCTCCCAAAGGTGGGTGAAGCTGAAGCTTCTCTATTCCCAGAAGCCATGTAGACTAGGACTAAAATTAGGATAAAAGACAAGCTATGCCTCTGTACTTTGCCTGAATTTCTTAATTCATTTAACTGTTGAAAGTTGAATGGTTATGCAGTTCTCTAAATTTGAAGACTATCTCACAGGTTATTAACAAGTTACAGCCTTGTAAACTACACAGCTGCATCAGTCAGTGACTGTTAATGATTTTTTTAAAAGCACTGTCTTACATAAAATACCCCAAAGGTCTCACCCGCTGTCATAATGATTTATTTGCTCAGCAGCACTCAGGGTGCTGTTACCTTTTGCAGAGATCTTTTTACTGCAGTGTTTGGTCCAGGGAATCCAACTTCTCCCTCCGATAAGTCTTATTTCTGAGAATTATAAGAAAGGGCACATGAATCTGCCTTAGACTGCATTATGTTAATATCTTAGTACCATTTACAAGTTGATCAAACTGGAACAGCCTTTAGCCTATGAAAATTAAGACAAATTGTATTAAGTGCCATCTCAGGTGTTTTTTTGTTTTACAATTAATACCAAGATAATAAATCTGTACATTTGAGGATAAATGAAGAGGTATATTGAACATGATGGTGAATGAAAACAGAATGTTAATAAAATTTAGGCAGACTGTGATTTCAGTAAATTGGATAGAAAAATTAAACTTACATGTTCATTAAATTTAAGATATGTGTACTCTAAGGCTACACAAATGAGAGTACACAAATCTGGCTAAAAGACAAGGAAAGAAATACATTCAGAAACCTCAGAAAGCATGTATATGAGGTCAGCAGCAGGCTTTTTTTCTTTTTAATGCAGCTGTCTTCTTTGGCTGAACATAGGTAAAGGAAATAGTTTCTCAGCAGACACAAGCTGCAGCAGAGTCTTTGGCAAAGACAGTGTGCATACAAAGCCTGCATTACTGCACACTACTGCTCATAAAGACAACTGATGAAATTTCTTCCTCAGCACCTTAAAGTAGTATGTAGAAAGAGAACAGGTTTGTGAAATAAGTGGAGTTGAAAACTTGATGTTCAGAAGCATAAGGATGTGCTAGAAAAACACTAGTCCCTTTCACAGTTTTCTCTGTTTTGTCATTTAATTTTAATCACACTCTGCATTTGAAGATTCTCAGCCAAGCCAGCTAAGTGACTGCATATACAGCACCAGAGAATCAAAAGAATTAAGTAAAACATGCTAGCTTAAACTGCTTTAGTTGCAAGCATGTTTAACATGTAACCTAACTTACATTGTCATAGGAGTACAAACTCTTAAGATGGCAGCACAGCAAATGCTTGAAGGTCTCTACAGTAGAAAGTCCTAAAGCAAAAAAAAAGACCTGTATGGTACGAGTAGGTTTGGGAATTCTTGTATTCAAGAATAATTAACAATTCAGCAGTCCATTTCTGATGAAAAAAAACCCACGTCTTTTCTTCTCCATCAATAATTCCTGGGCAGGACATTACTGCATTTAGACAATTATGTTTTATTAACTGTATATATATATATATATATACACATATTATGTAAATTAACTGTAGCTATTTAACATGCATAGTAGAGGTATATTAAGTTCCAGCTCAGGAAATCTGTGAATTTCCTCAAATTCAAGGAAAGTATGTTTTCTGAGATGAATAGTAACCTATTTGCAAAAGCCTATTACTTTTGAAGCTAATTAAAGTCCTAAAGAAAGTAAGCTGTCTTCAGAGTTTTACCAGGTGTCCTTTTCCACAGATATGCTTACATCACTAGTCTCAGTTCCTAACTTTCTGAGGCTTCAGAAAACCCATTCTAGCCTTTATATATGTGGATGTTTATGGTTTTTTAGACAGTACAAGAGGATCTCTGCCCCTTGGCTGCTGCAGAGTTGCCAGATTTTTGTTTAAATGAGCTATCCACTCTGATCCTGCTTGCTTTTCTCAGACTTCATCTCAAGCCTTTTCATTGCTACTTCGCTGCTTTCTTGTTCCTTATGAGAGCACTCGCACACTCCTGAAGTTTTTGTGACAACAGCTTCCCCTCAGATGTCCAAGCTAGCTCTACTTTCCATCTTCTGCTTCGACTTGCTTCATGAATATATAGGTTGCTCAATCCAAGGGCAGTAAATAAGACAAAGGTATTTTACCAATTCAGTTTTCAACAAATGTCTATAAAAAACTTTTTAAAACCAGATTCTTGAAAGTTATCTTCAAGCAGAATTATTTTTTTTAATACATTTCAGAAAAGCAAAAGAAAAAATTGAATTTTTAGAATCTGATAGCATTTTCTAGCCTTTGAATTTGATCTTCTGGAACAGAAGATCAGAAAAACTGACAGCTGGCTGCTTATTCCTCTCAGAGACAAAATTACGGGAGAGATAAAACCAAAAATTATGAAATTACATTTACAACTAGCTTTGATGTACTTATGGATTATGAGAGGGAGTAATTGGGATCGACTGGGATAAACAGTAGGGTCAAAAGATCCATGTGAAAGAGCTTTCCTAACTTCTGTGATATCATATTAGAGGGCAAACTGGTCACAATTTCTAAATCCACATGATCTAGTCTGTGACAAGATAGCCCTGAATCCTAAGGAACAATATCATGCTGGAAAAAATGCGCTCTACATAGGAATCAGGCAAGACTAATACGATACTAAAGCCAAAACTCAGCAAATTAAAGTCTGAAAAAGTTTTCCACATCACTACAAAACCTACCTCCATTGTGGAAAATTTTATGATTAAGTGAACCATCAATGTTGAACCAAAATTGCAACAGAATGGAGTTTTCATATAAGTTTATTTAAAGTGACACCTCCAGATGTGACCACCAGGAAAAATATACTTTGTTAGGAGCTAGTAAAAGATGATAACTCATATTTCCAGACACACCCAAAATCACCTGTAGCCAACCCTGACTAAGTTGTGGTGTTAGTGTGAAATCATATTACTATCTACCTGAGACCCACAAGCAAACATCCTGACTGGGAACATTAAATATGTCCCTGTTCAAGCAGGTCAGCAGAAAATCAGTACAAAATTTTTGGTGGCTCCCATGCAAATCTAGTTTGTGAGAGTTCTCCAGATCTCTACTATTCAACTTTCTCCAGCTGCCAAGTAATGCACATGAGGTGAGTTGGTGTGAGTGTGGCACATCTAAATGTGCCACAATATAGTAACACCTAAAACTACTACTATTTGAAATAGCTGTACTTCTAAACATAAAATCAGACTTATAAATTAATACAAAATATATATATATTCTATTGAGTAAAAATTTTCATTAATACCTTCCACACATGTAAATTAGATATTTTACCACTAGCTGAGCTTACATGGTAATCACAAGATGTTAATGTTTACTACATGGCAATTTTAAATTGTCATGTCTCCAGTAACGAGATTTCTGGAGCTTGTATATATAGCACAAAGAATAATTCAATTTGCAGGAATAACATGAAATCTTATCATCCAGTCTGCTTGAAGTAAGGTGAACACTGAACTCAGACCAGGTTACGGAGGACTTTGTGCATTTTAGTCTAGTTTTGATCTGTGGAGGTTTTTTAATCTTGAAGTTATCTCTTGGGATATCAGTTGGGTGGTTACATCATACTGTCATATATTTACTTCCTTTAAATCTATAGACAAAGAGAATAGAAAAGATTTTCCATATTTCATACAATGCAAATTATGTTTTTGATTATTTTTCATCAAATTCCCTACATCGACTTATCAAGCATGTGTTTAAATATCTGCATACTTCAAACAGGAAACCTTCTGAGGACTTGAGGAAATGGTCTCATACAACCTTCCACCCAAAATAAGGTCAATGCTGAACTCAGATCAGGTTGCTCAGGGCTTGTTCTATTTATGTGTAGTTTCTGGTGGGTTTTCTTTTCCTCTCTCAAAGCTACGTCTGAGTGTATCCATACAGTGGTAGCAATTACATACTGAATCCAAAGTCATGATTCTGTCACGAAACATTAAATTCCAGGACATTTTTTTAAATTATTTTTCTTAAGCAGCTACTGATGAGGATAATAATATGCAAGAGTGTACTTGGACGGTTTTGCCACACAGTGTTCACTCAGCTTGCACAAAGATGAAACCAATACTCAACTACAAGCCACCAAAAACCAGCTGATGACAGTAGTATCCCCATTTGTTTTTATCTTGCTTCAAAACCATTTCAAAGAAAGATGATTTATTGTTCCCATATTTGGAAGATAAGGCTCCCACCCTATTTTAACTTAGATTGACTCAAATGTGTTATAGTCATCACAGTTAAACACTATAATATCCCTTAATGTATTTTCCCTAAAATAGATTGAAATTCAATTAATATTTTTGATAAGATACACGCTTTGTGCTATGTAAGTTTTGAACAATGAGTGAAAATGAGGAAGTGACAATGAGAATAATAAAACTGATAAATCATCTAGAAAATTAAGATAATTGCAAAGCTTCCATTTTATTTCTCTTGTCCAGCTTTCATAGCAGCCATTTGATAAGTCATTCCAGAGTATTATATGGTGAAAGCAACAATGCCCCCCATCACTTAAAAAATTACTATTATACCCATCCAGGTTTTTTCCCTTTTCTGGAAGAACACTTATGCAAGTGAGAGTTATAATAATGGCTGGAACAAACTACCTCATTGGACAGGTGCTGGGCAAGCAACCACTGAACTGGAGTGCTGCCAGCACACCTCACTCTTGGCTGGATCTTTCCACAACAGAAAACTTAGCCGTAATGTTTGAATTTCACTCATCAGCCACTTCCCTTTTTTCACCCCTTACTTCTTCCCTGCCAGTGTTTCCCATTGAATGCAATGGGGCTTTGTGCAGAGGTTATTCATAATCCAATATAATTCCCGGTCGTATTCATTCAAACTTTGGATGAAACAGGAACAGTGTCAACTTTAAATCCCTCACTAGTGGTAGGTATAAAATTCTTCTAGTGTTGGAAACTCTGGCTGCCTAATGAAGTCTTTCTTCCAAGGCATGGCATTATTCTTTACTGATTTAATAGCAGTTTTCTTCCTTTCCACTCCACAAGCTTACCATTTCATTTCTTAGCTTCTATTCCTAACTTCATGCTACATCTTATGTTGGAAAGCCCAGGTGATTTTTCTCTTTCTTTTTTTTTTTTTTTTTTTTTTTGTGGTTCTGCAACTCCCCAAAAAATACTTATTTAGAAAACATTTTGGAGTACTTATTATATAGACTGACTTGATTAATGGAATTTACAATGCAACTGTAACCCTTCAAAGGAGCAGTTTCTGTGCATTCCTTGCTTTCTAGTAAAGTCTTCCTACTAACATCAGCTTCAAAATCTTCCCCCAAACCATATTTATAGGGAAATTTATCAGCTGGTTCAAATCCACGGCTCTTGCTTCCCAGGAAAGCTCTTCAAGAAAAGGGTTTCTGGTCCTTGGACTTCAGATTTGGCTCTTAACCAAACTGACTCTACTTCATACAGTTCAGTATTAAGGGCTTTGAGCCCCAAGGAACACTTTCCATTTAGACCAGTCTGGCTTGTAACCATCGCCACTGTTTATTTTATACCATTTATGGATTCTACCCACCTGATCAACAACTTATTTGCCTTAACATAGTTACTTCAAAGTCTTGAGTCACAGACTTATTGCAATTGAGCTTCTAGGCTTTTAACAGTTAAACTTTAATAAGATATTTTCCACTAAAATACATTCCAACAGCTGGACCACAGATCAGGATGCTGCAAGACTACAGACAGCTCTATTACTTGGTATATAATATAACGTATTTTTTGCAGAACTCTGTCCAGTGTTAAACCTCAAACTAGTTTTTATCTGGGTGCAAAATTTAATAAACTATACCATTTGGTTGAACATAGCATTGCTGAATCCAAAGAACAGAAATTCATAATACTTACCACAAGATAGCAATTAACAGGTTCTCAGTTCAACCACATCATACACATGGAATAAAGCTTCCAGAAATTCTAAAATCACAGGAATGCTGGCATTTTTATTTACAAATGAAAGGAGATATGTAAATGTGACAATATTTCCACATGTAAAGAAATTATGCTTACTCCATAAATATTTTTTGATAGCACCCAGTACAGCCAGTGTTGAGGATGTAAAGAGCTACTGTACACTCTTTTGTATGTAACGACCACTGTTGTCTTTTTAAAATAAGAAGTATAGAAAGCATCAATCCTTCAATGCATTTTAATGTTTCAATGAATTAAAACAAAGAAGGTAAGTCTGTAGGATTCAAAACAATATACAAAAAAATCATGTGACTGATAAGCTGTAGGGAAGCTATTGTTCCAAGGTAAAACATATACATACAGAAGTCTGTTTTCTACTGCTGTACTATAATTAAACCATTACATTGAAATACAATGCTGTTAACATAGTTTAGTATTAATGATCAGTAAAAAATAGGAACTGTCATTGCCTAATGCCTAACTTCTTTGGAGTACTTTTTACTTATAGATATCTGAAAGGCTCAAAACACAACAATGATACTTGTTCAAAACACTGTGATAAAGTTATTACACTATTTATTCTGACATGGCATCATTTAAAATAACACTGCTTTTTAAATCTTCCAGGCCTTTGAGTAACTAGAGCACACCTAAGCCCCTTGCCATTTCCTTGCCCCTACTTACTTCTTATTAATAGTCCAGTCAGGTAATTTGAGGCAGATGTACATTTTCCCAACATTCAAGAAGTACAGTTTTGCAATAGTTCCCATGCCAGAATTCTTCTTTGTAGGCACTTAGTCAAAGCATTTGTCTCTGTAGCATGCAGCATTTTGTATGAGTTTATAACTGACACAATAACCACGGCGGAAGTAGAGGAACAACCCTTACAGCCGCAGAGCACTTTGGCAGGTAAATAAAACAGTAGTAAAAAGCAAGCTTATAGTGAAGATTTTACATATTTTAATTACAAATAGAGGGAAAAAAAGCAATGACTTACCTGTGGAGATGAGGGACTAAAAGTCACATTGGTAACAGATTCTGTGTGTCCACCCAGTTTATGTGAAAAAGGGCTTGAACGCATTTCATATATGTAAGCCTAAAAAACAGTAAAATTGTATTCTCATTTAAAAAAAAAACAAACAACATTTTGGAAGAAAGAATTTATAGTATACGAAGACTAAAGATTCAGCCTATGGAGAAGTTAGGAAAATTTCATAATAGCTAAACAGATAGGAAAGTCACCAGCATCTTAGAACTGATTTCTATAATTCAGGATAATTTAGCAAAAGCTTAAGTTAATTAAAAAAAAAAAATATTTAGAAGGAGTAACACTATCTTTTCCCCTTAAATAACAAAACATTAGTAACATTTCACGTAGGCAGGTAAAATGACCCTTTAAAAATGTATTTTAAAGGGTGTCCTTCAGAATTTAAACCATTTATTTTAAGTAGAAATATGTAGAATCTAAACCGAAAGTTTAGAAATCTCAGTTTCTAAATTAAAAAACTCTTGAGAGAGTCACATACAGGCACATAGGATTGTTTTACACTATGCCTCATCTAGTATAAATAACAATTATTTGCAGGATACAGTCAGACAGTATGCATACACAAGGTATATTCAAAAAAGGCACAAATGTAGATGCAGACTTACTTTGTACATTCTACATAAAATGTGCTTCTCAAAATAATATATTGTAAAGCATGCAAAAAATAGTCAAATACAACAATCCAAACTTTTCAGTCACAATAAAAAAAAATAAAATGTTCCACTGTCTTTACTAAATCTCTGCAGTTAAGACTATGAACATGGAATTCAGAGCACAGCCTAAGATACATTAACCCAAATTGCATAGACATTATTGCAACAATATATTACTCTGTGACATTTTATTCGTTGATACCACCCTAAAATTAGTTATCATTCAGAACCAAGGCAGCTGAGCTTCCCGTAGCAGATGGCAAACTGCTACAAGATGTGTGTCCCAAAAACTTGTGGACTCAATAGACAGTCTTCCCAATTTATTAAAAGATCCATGGACCAGTGTAGGCCCTGAAAAACATTTAGTGCCTCACTCGGAAAACAAATCTTATCAGTCAACTGCAAAGATTATCTAGTCCAAGCCAGCACTGAAAAAACACCGGATAATCCTCAATGTCAAATATTCCATTCATGACCATATTCATTGAGAGGTAAACCAACAGGCCAACTGTAAATCTACTTAAATGCATTCAGTTTATATACCTCACATATACTGGATTCAGTCCAGGGTATAGGATTAAAACCACCTACTGGCATAAATGAAATACTTAAAAACAGAAAGAAACATAGGTATCCATTTTTAACCTCTGGATCTTGCATAGCATTCCACAAAGATATTGCCATACTAGCTGGGAAAGTAGCACAATTCCCAGTAATGTGGTAAAATCATCGTGTCCTTCCTAAAAGGATACAGCAAATGCTTGGTAATTGGAAATTCTCCCTTAAAAAGTAAGACCCTCCTCCCTACTTTTCAGACATCTCAGGAAACTGGTCATAATAATGAGTATTTGATTGCTAGTAATATAAAAGCAGATTTTTTTTTATGTTTGTCGTAAAGCATATGGCCACACCACAGTGCCATGACTTACACCATCTGGGACATGATCAGTTGACAAGGGAAAAGATAGGAACAAGATAAAAGTGATAGATATGATGCCACAAAGAAAACCATTCTGCCGTGTCTCTAAGACATGAAATTATTTTTTCTGATGGAAAGTACAGAATTAAAAAGAACAGAACTGAATAAGGAAAATACTGGAGATAACTGAATCAACTCTAGAATTTATAGATTTATGAAACTCCTATCGCAAACAATTACTTCCATTCACAAGCTAATTACTCTGCAATTGCAAGTTGTTCGAATGCCTGAATCTGTTCTTCTGCATATACTGAGACCAGTCTTTGCAAAGAGGTATAGGCACCAGACAGCACTATGCTATCGCACACCATCTTTTCCCTTTCTGGCCCCAAATTGCCCTGCGTTTACTTTTCAAGCCTACTTTCCTCCCTCCCTTCCATGAAATTGGGCACAAAGAAGGGAAAGTCAAGGACAGCAAGAGACAAAACACCAAATGCTCGGAATTACAGATCTACAATGCCTTCCAACAATTTCTGAGCTAAGAAACATGGCCTCATGTTTTAACTAAGGGAACATACCACAGAGAGACATCGTTAGTGAAGCTGAAAATTTTCCATCCTAATCTAGTGGCTTATAGACCTTTGCCAAACTTATCCAATAAAAATTAATTTTCCATTCCAGGTTTTCAGTTTAATTTTGGGAGAAGTACATTCATTTTTGTCTTAATCTCTATGTCCCCATTCCTCTCCGTAAAGTAGATGTGATAATATTTCAATGTTGGGGTGTTTTTTTTCAAGACAAATTCAATGCTTGTGAAACCCAGGTATTCCACACAGTTTCTAAATCAACCATATAGCTCATACCTTTCTTTCAAAAATCGCTATGCAGCTTCAATAGAATCTAGCAAGCATGTATTCAGCTGTCTAAAAAGAGATGACACCTAATCACACCTCTCAACCTAAAAAGCATTGAAAGTCTTATAGAAATCATTTCAAGCCCTGAGCTAGAGGCTAGCTTGGAATGCAGCACTTTTGTGAATCATCACATTGTGTAACAAGATTTACTCAGTCAGAGAAAAATAATGACAAGCAAGTACTGAGAGATGCCCACCTGTAGCTAACCACTGAAGCATTCATCAGCTAGACAAAACACAGAACATGGCTGGGAACACAACTCTCCCATTGTACTTTATTCATACAATTCTATCCTAACAGAACTAGTGTTAAGCTTCCTTCTGATACTGAATTTCTAGACCTATAAACCTGAAATATTTAGGGCAGGTGGTTCAGCTTAACGAAATAAAAAAAAAAAAAAAAAGAGTGGCAGATTCCCCAATTACATCTCAGAATAGTTTATTGTGTAGTGGCAGCTATCATCTTCTCTTCCACTTATGGCAGCTTTAAGGGAAGTAGAGCAAGTATTTCAAATCAGAGAAATCTTGACAGGCAACACAATAAATTGTGATTAAAAGAAAAACATCACCATTAAAAACTATATAAAACCAGTTTCTATATAAGTAACTCTGGTCACAGGTATTTAAGCTAGCCAGTGATAGACTTAAATTCTGAAAATAAAAGTCAACTTGGTGCAAGATTAAAAATAAACTTTTAAGTAAATTTATTTTTAACTTCAATAAAAAAAAAAGGAAATTGTATTTTAACAGAAATTACATTCAGGAATTCATAAAAGATGGAATAACTCCAGTATAAACATTCTCTTACTGTAGCCTGCCATCATTCTAGTTTTACTACATTTTGAAGTCATTCAAATTGGTTTTCTATTCTATACTTACTAGATTTTTTTTTAGCATATTCTTCTCTACAGAAAAAAAAACATAAAGAACAGTAAGTGGTTTATAAATGATACCATAACACTAGCCACAGAAGAAAAACAAAATTTAAGTTGAAAATATAAATTCAATGACAGAGGAAGAACAGATTTTCAGCAAACCAAATGTAATAAAAAAGAAAGCAAAACAGTCTAGGAAGTACTCAGCAATCCCCAATACGCATATGTGCACATAATCTGTTATAGACTTTAGCCAAAGTCAATCTCTTTTTTTTATATTAAGACCAATTTCTTGTAATAAAAATACTGCTTCAGTAGATATTGGCATTTCCTTTCCATTTCTGTCCAAGGGTCAGCCAAAAGTAAAAATCATTTACCTGTACCAATAGCTTCCAAACAAGTTTCCTGCACCTATAACCACATACATATTTGTGTTTCTTTTCACTTGAAGTTTGAAGAAAATTTGGAGTAGTCAGTTTTCATTAGCCCACAGTGTAAAAGCATATTTAGCACCTTACACATACATACAAACTTGTGCTTTCTTCTTCAAGTTTGTAGCAAGAGACAAGGAAGAAGGGTGAAGATCCCTCCTTAAAGGGAAGGATTTATATCAATATGGAAAACTACTTAATTCTACTGCATTGGTAGAGAGACTGTGCTCTATAAATTGACTCTCTATCTGCAGAGTTTCACTAGAAATTTTTTCCACTGTTTCTTATACTCTGTCTTCAAACAAAACCTGTCCCCATCTGTTCCCACAGCCCCCTAGTCCAATCCATTGCCATATGCATTTGAATCAAACTACTTGTACTCTCACTCCCTCCTGGGAAGGGAAAGAAAGGGAAGGAAATCATAGAACCATAGAATCATAGTATGGTTCGGGTTGGAAAGGATCTTAAGATCATCTATTTCCAACTCCCTTCCCAAGGGCAGGGACACCTCACCCTAGACCATGTTGCCAAAGGCTCTGTCCAACCTGGCATTCAACACTGCCAGGGACGGAGCATTTATCACTTCTCTGGGCAACCTGTTCCAGTGCCTCACTACTCTCACAGTAAAGAACTTCTTCCTTATATCTAACCTGAACTTCCCCTGTTTAACGTTAAACCCATCACCCCCTTGTCTTAAATCAATCAAAGAGAAACACTGAAAGCATAACAGACAAGTTCTCCTTTTTATCAGCTCTTGCACAGGGACCAGAAAAGCAACAGCAGTTTCAAGAAAAGACATTTGTAATTTCTGTGGCTTTAAACTAGAGCACATATTTTACAAACAAATCACAGGGAAAAAAAAAAAAAAAAAAGACACTGGTATCCAGGATACTTAATTTGACTTTACAAAAATAAAACTATTTTTTAGTTCAGTAGTTTTGGCCAGCCATCCCTTTCCTATGATTATTTTTACTAATATTTCAAATGAGCTACAGAAGATGGAAGCTTTAAAGCCTCTTGATAGAAAAATAAATACATAATCTTACTTACACTTTTATGAAAGATATCTGGATTTACTAACAAGGTATTAGTCTCCATTACCTCCATTAATGCCAGCAAACCTGATGCACACTCCCACGCTACATGATATGATTGTTTGGCTTGCACTCCGCCACCACCCCCTGTTTACACTGGGGCACATCTCCCACTGAACCATGTAGTTTTCCTCAATCTCATGCTGAAAAAGCAACTGAACTACTTACACTAAAACAAAAAATAACAATCAGCCTGAAGCAGACACCCAGCATGGAAAGTTTCAGCCCAAAATGTTCTCAATTATAAGCAACTGAAAACAGAATTATAGTGGAAAGTGTTAGACTACGGTAACTATAGGCATCAGTGCCAAACCCACACATCATAAAACAGATTTCACAAGTATCCTAAGCACTGATTAACGTTCTTTAGTCCCAAGATATCTTATACACTTGCCACATGGTAACATGGAAAGTCTATTCAACCCTGTCACCAAAATGTTGAGTACAGTATGCCCTCTGAAAGGCCCTTCCCCTTCTAAATGTCTCTTATGGAGGCTGTCTTCCTGGTAGTCACAGGAAGCTGCCCACTACACTAAGATCCAAGTTTCCATCCGAGTTTTTTCAACATACCTACAAAAGGAGTAAGTGAAAATTAATAATGCTCTTTATTATTAAAAAGTTAATATTATCAAGATTGGTCATCTTTCAATTTGCAGGGGTTACTTTTCAATTTTATCAGTGTGCCAGCAGTTATAGTTAATGGAGTTTGAATTTTCCTCACTAAAAAAATGATTATATAAACCAATCTAAACCATATCTCTGTAAGCCATCTTTCTTAGAAGCTTCCAATTTATATTTTTCCTGATTTTACTTTCTATTTAATTAGTCAATTTCAAAGCCTTATGTATATGACCGATTTTACGTATCTGCCTGTGGAATTTGCGTAGCACCAAACACAGTTGTATTTAGGTTCCTTTTACTTTTACAACATACTTAGGTTTGGCAGAGTGCAGATTTATTACTTGAAGATTTTGTTCTAAGAATACAGAAAATTTCACTTCTCATTACAAAGCAGCATGGTTGGATCACACCCACTCTGGCCATATCTCTTTCTGACTGCTGCTGAGACTCTTCTCTATTAACTGAACCAGTAATTGCATTCCCTGCTCACATGCCGGTGTTGACTGGCAGAAATACTGCAAGATTCACATGATGTAGAGGATCTTCATTCAGATCTTCAGGTATAATAGGAAATTTCATTAGCTTTACAAAGGATTACCCCATTTTAATAAATTTGCAAGCACAATGCAATCAACTTGTAGGTTTATAGGCATATATACCAATGACACAAAATTCAGCTGCTGTCAAAGTTGTAGAGTAGGAGGCATACATATAGAAAACACAAGCCCTCTGGGTATAACTCTATATATACCCACTTTTGGCACTTCACTGCTACATGCATGCCAAATGAAATTTGGGTATTCATATCTACTTTGGGTTCCTGTCATGCTTACGTTTAAATATGGGGTATTTTTCAATAAAATTATTTTTCTTTAGCAAAAAGGCTAATTTCTCATACTTTCACTCAGCTCCCTAATTACCAAAATTAAAGGTTAACACAGTAACACACTGCAGCCTCATAAAATGCAGTTTAACAGGCCACTAGAAAAAAAGATGTTCTTTAATGGTTAAATATGCACACATCCGTAGCCAGCAGAAAATCCTCCCATAATTTCAACTGCCAGTTTGTTTTCTTGGTGGTCACTTCAGAGGTGTAGAGGCTTAGATAAAGCAACAGTCTGAACCGATCAAGAAGCAAACAAGAATAACTGATGTGCTCAGGCTCACATATTATCATGGTTCATAAAATAACCTACCAAGGCTAAGATCTGCAATCATCTTTAAAGATATACCCAAGAGACAACCAAGTAACAACACTCTGTAAAGTCATGGCTGTATCAATAAGAAATCAATGTTTATCTCTTCCCTCCTAGGATAATAGGTCTAAGAGACAATCACACTACCAAAGAATCCAAGAAACTGGGGTTCAAGAGTAACACAAAGTTCTGTTCTTGTTTGGAAAGGGATAGATTTTCTCTACCTGGCAGAGAGGCAGTATCTGTCATTCATTCTCTGCCATGGTTTTCCTTCTGCCAAGCAATGGCAGCCCTGGTTTTTCCACAGTAAACATTACTAGTGCTATTTTCTCCAGATGTTTTCCCTTAAAAAGTATCTTAGATAAACAATATGGACATATGAAAGAAAATGAGCACTGGATACCAATGACACTGAAAACCAAAACACCCCAAATAGTCCCTGACACTGCTTCATACAATACATTCTGTTCTGCAAGCCCTCTGGTATGAAGGATAGACCAGACAATATATACTATGCAACACCACTATCAGACATTTCTAGAAGTAATTTCCCAGTAAAGAAACTATCCTCATAATTTTCAAACCCTGTATTAAAGTCAACACTACAGCATACTCTACTGTATCAAAGATACCTAATTTAAATATCAATGATACCTCCAAATACTCTCAAGAATAATGAACTACTATTAAACTACTTCGAGTTATAGAGCTCCTTTCACTGTGGCTTCTCAAAGCCAAAACATATGTGGCTCAGTAAAGTAGATGATGAGTTGGAGAGATAGCAGCACTGCATTTTGAATGCATTTGTGATTGATAAAATAAGAAATAATATATTTAAAGATACCTATCCTGATGTAAGAATAAATAAAAATAAAACTAAGAGTTCTATTATACGTATTTTTCTTGTCCTTATAAGTTATTTTTTCTAATCCAAGTGGGAAAATAATAAAGATATTGTGCTATTTGAGGCAGTGAATAATGAGACAACTAAATAGATATATCGTAGCAAAATATTAAAATATGTTGCTCAGTAGGACTGACATTCTATTTGGAATATCAGCCTCTGTAACTAACAGTTCTAACTGTATTATGGCAGATGCAGAATCTTGTATCTGAAAACAACTGAGTCTGCAAGCACTATCAGGTCGAGATTTGCATCCAGCCAGAACTCACAGGTTTGCAGAATTCTTTGGATCTGTCCTCTGACCAGTATGTTTTCAGCATCACTTGTATAATGGAAATTTACACTAAAACCAATTTTGTCCAGATGTTAACATTCAGGGATTAACATGCGGTGAGAACTCTAGTGTTACGTATAAGATCAAATTGCCTTATCTTGTCTCCTGTTACTTTTTTCAGTGCTGATGCCCTCTGGAGAAGACACAACAGTCTTCTTACTCTCTATATATTTGTTGCCTTCACAGTTAGAAAGCATAAATTTAATCCTGGATTTAGAATGTGTTTCAAAGACAGTGTTTTAGGCAAAATCCTTTACTTTGATGTAAAGCATAAATAAAATGGAAGACAATTGCATACATTACCTGTTATGCTGAAAAACTTCTGGGTTTGCAATATGGGTCTGTCAGTGTGAACTGTAAGCCCAGGTTTGAGATTTGACATGGACATGGTTTTATGTTAGCAAATTCCATTTCAGCACTAGGATCAAACATGCCCCTTAAAGACTACAGTTCAAAGAGAGCTAGCAAGAATGAATTTGTAAACAACTGAAGAGCCAAATCTTGATTTCTGAATTCCCCATTTTATTTTCTGGAAACTTGGAATTTACTCAGAGAACCCTAAGGTCTTCAGAGACAGAAATGAAGAACCTAATTAGATGTGAAGCAAACCAGCTAACTAGTACTACATGGAGCACAGGAGAAGTTTAGCAATTTCTATTTTTAAAAGTAGCATTTAACATCCTCCAGATATTTTTGTCCTTTTAGACTAAGATTGCTTTGGTCAACAAATGTTTAGGTAAACATAATTGTGCAGAGCCCAGGAAAATAGAAATCTAAATCAAATCAGAGTATTTGTCCAGCATCCTAAATACTATTGTCTGATAAACAGAAACCTCACACTGCCTTTTTGCACAATGGTTAGAAATTAAAATGTTATGTGTATTCATTTAAGAAAATGTCACCCATGTCGTTTGCAACCTTAGGCTATTTAAGATGAAGAGAAGACATTAGAAGTGTTGACTTTCTGTGTTTTCTAATCACAATCAACTATGGAAAGGATAATCACAATTCAAAGCCAGGATACTGAAGGTACTTGCTTTGATCACACTGTCAGGACCTACATGTCTTGACAAAGGTTCTCTTAAAGAAGCTGCAGTAATCAGTTAGGGGAACACTTTCAACATGTGAATTACAATATGTACAAATCTCATACTAACACACACAAAAGCAGTTCAAATAAAAACAAGGGGCTGCTTCAGCCACAGAGAAGCTGTACCAAGCTGTTCTCATATAAAATAGGCCATCTACTTTGTAAGTAGAGAAAAAGGCAGACAGAATTTGCATCTCTCTGTTTACAATAGCATATTTCAGTTTTCTAATTCTATGCCCTGTGGATTTTATATTAATCAGTGCAGCCAAACATAATCCTCTCCGTCAAACACTTCGAATATTTTGAAATCAAAAAAGGCAGTTAAAGATTGATGTCTCTCAATTATACTCCAATTCTGCCTCCTTGGCTGTAAATTCAATCACATTTGTTAACCACAGGGTGCAAGCATTGCACTTGATAAATTAATCTCGGAGATGATTGGAGATGCAGTTGCTGGTCAGTGGAAAGCTACATAATGTATTTCCAGAATGCATTATTTTGAGGCAACACTTTGTATCCACACTGTTGAAGTTTTGTGCAGCTTTTTGAATTCCAATGGACATTCACTCATAGAATAAAATCTGCAACAATATGTGGCTTCTCGATGATCTTAAACCAGTTTCAGTTGCACATCAGTCCATCTGTAAGGATATTATTAATTTAGAGATGTGAATGAACTATTCAGTGCCATGTTCAATTTTCTTTTTCAATAGGAAACACAAATGTACATCCAGTCTCAACATTTCAAAGAGAAGCCTTTGAAAAATGCCCTCAAACTGTATTTTGTCCTAACAGTACAGTTGTAGCAAGAGTCTGAAACTTGACCCCTCTTCCTGAGGGGACAACAAGAAGAACAATGAAAGATCTTTACAGACATACGATGAAAATTATGCAAAATTCCAACTGAAGAGCCATACTAAAAAGTATTGACTGGCACAGTGCCCACCAGGGACCACATGCCAACTGCAGCAGGATGCAGTCCAGCTATTCAGCTTCTTATGACAAGCAACCGAGTGCCAAGAATTTTGGAGTAATGGCAAAATCAAGTTTTATGCCTTTCTTTTCTTGCATCAGCAGTAATTCCAAACAACCTTAATGCAAAAGAGGAGACAGAAGTTCTTGTGACCGCACCTTTTTATACTAATCAAAATCAACTTTAAATAGCTTTCATTAATCTCAACTAAATATATTTATATCATATGTCATGAGCTGGGATCAATATTAGATGCATTTTGTTTAGCAAACAAAGCAAAAAGCCTTTCTTTTGTATAGCAAGCTACATTTTGAAATGCCAAGTACCAAAAATTTAAAAAATATTTTATCATGGAAATGTCAAGAACACATTAGGTATTGCCAAACCTCTAGCAATATGCCAATAAAATCTCTAATCTTCACACGATTTGAGCCAGTATTTCAAAACTAGCCACAACGATAAATTCCTCTTGTTCTGAATTTGAAGCTGTCCAAAAATAACCTGTGTCATGGTCCTGGTAAGTCACCTAGAAATACCTAGAAGTTAAATAGCTTTCCTACCTAGCTGTTTTGGAAGGATGTGTTTACAGTGAACCCAATCCTAACCTAGTTTCAAAGCCATATATTACAAGCTAGCAGTCATCTACCTCTTAGTAAACACCAAGAAACTGAGGCAACAATGCAGGACTTACTGTATTAAAAATAAGTGCATAGTCAAAAAGGTAGCAATACACTTTTACTCAGGACTCTTTGCTAAGTGTAATAATTTAAATACAGTTGACACTGAATAAGAAGAGAACCTGTCTGAGGAGGAACCACACACACAAAAGTACACCTTGAATTATCAAAAGTTCTAATTACAGTTGAATGACTTGTTCTTTTGTATTCAGCTGATGGGTTCATACAAAACGAGTAATGAAAGGTTCATCACGCTGTATTTGGGAGCTTAAGTAAAATAATGCATAGTTGATACATAGTTCCTAGTGGTCAGATATATACACGCTACATAAAGCTGTGCTACAGGGCTGTCGTTCCCACCTTTGATGGCACGTGACAATTGAGAGTCAAAAAACTACAAAACCATTCAGAAACAAACTTTTAACAATTACTTTGAACACTAAGATTTGGTTGGTCAGGGATTTTTTCAGGCAAAATAACGAACATACAGATCAAGAATCATATATAACTGCTACATAAAAATGAAAGACATAAAAAGTATAATAGACCTGTTTTGCATCAAGCTGAATCCTAGAAACATGCATAAAAAGACTACTTTGCATACAATAGGAGTAGCTCCTATGATATAGGAGGAAAATAAGGAAAAACATTACTTACACATTTGTCATCTGATCCACTGGCTATAAACCGTCCACAAGGAGACACTGCAATTCCACATGGATAGCAGCGGCTACTGTGCCCTTCAAAACGACGTTCACACCTTCAGAGAAATTTCAGTCTTATTAACACCAGTGGAAAACTAGCTTCTTGACTGCCATTTTCATGAAATGCTGAAGTGTCATCCATTTTTCTTAGTCTACAAACTTACTGGGGCAAATCCACCACATAAGTTTTAAATATCTCTGCAGTAGGATTTTGTCAAAACTGAAAGTCATTAAAGAATATTAACAACTAAAAAGAAAATAAACACACAAAACTGGCACAGGAAAATGCCCAAAATCATACTTGGGCATTGTTTAGTTTACAAAGATCAAAAAAATCATTCCTATTTGGAAATGAGAAGCTGCGATGCCTACCATTAAGTTACTGTTAGTTAGCCATCACAGCAGGGAAAGAAAAACTCCCCTGCATTAAGGGTAGGGTGCTGTGAAAGCCAGTCTGCTCTGTGACACTTTAGAAATCTCCCTTGAGTAATTTATAATATCAAATGAAAATCCAGTATGTGGAATCATAAATAATTACTGTTCGCTTTTCTTATACCCAAATCTGGATATTTAATCTGTGCTACTCTATTTACATTCCTACTCCATGTACTAATTTATCTTGTGAATTCAAGAAAGACAATATCCAAATGACAATCAAACTGATAAGTCTAGCTATCTGTCCTACAGCTATAGATAACTTCTTACATATCTGTGTTAATATAGTCTAAAGGAAGGAATGCATTTAAATTTAATACAAGGAATTCATTTCCTACTTTTCATGTTAACATTGCAAGGCAGTATTGTGGAGTGAGTTCTTGGATAGCTGAGCACACTTGGAACATCTAAAAAGAATGTTTTTAATGAAATGAAGACTAATATCTAAAAAAAATCCATGGTTGTAAAGATAGCTTGGTAGCCACTATAAAACTAAGGAAAAAAGTAGTGTTTAAAGTTGCTTCTGTGTTAAAAGACACTTTAACAAAAGTTTCAACCCCATTCCAAATTATCATTACATGTAAATAACTTCTTTCAGAGCTTTATTTCTGTAGCCATGAGGTATTATTTCAAATCAGGCATAACAATCTGTTTTCTTCTTTTGCCTTTATTATGAATGTTATCAACTTCACCGTAATGCAGCTGTCACACATTCTTTTTTTTTTTTTATGCATGCTAGGTCCAGGAACAAATCTGGAAGAGTAACATCTCCTGCCAACACCTGTGATACACAATTTTTCCTGGCCAGTGAAATCACAGACTCTGTGTTAATGTGATTGACTGAACCCATATGCAGGAATCTCTAAAACTTTGTACCACGTTGTTCTGTTATAGACTCACATGTGTACGTAAGAACGCACTGAATACTGAGTTGATTTTGTTCACCCAGGTGAAACAGGCATACTTCAACAAAAACATTACTTTACGACTGATCCAATGGCTATCATGCAGTAAAGCATAAAAAAAGACACATTTTACAGAGTCTAACTCTGAACCTTCACAGATAGTACATTTTAATTTCTGTATAACAAAACTACTGATATTAATGGACAATTTCGGTATACAGTAACTGGATCTTTCATCTCAGACTAGTTCTACACTAAAACTGTTGAAGAAAACACTACAGTTCAGAGAAAACTTCTAAAGACTGTCAATTACTTTGACTTAAGATGTAAAAGTATTCTTTAACTTCAGTTTGCGCATAGCACTGCAAGAATATTCAGGGACTTTGAATAATCGATGGCCACATTTGGGTCATTGAATAACTTACTTCAATTCAAGCTTCCTGTTGACACTAAATGAGGATATTAGCTACCTCAGTCTCTTCTCAAATGCAGCATTCTAACATATACAACCCCAAATTTTAGGCAGTGTATTACAAGCCATATATTTGATTTATACTTTAAAAAAACTTTATTTTTCTTTTAAGGTAATCTAAAAGAAAACATAAAGGGTAACACATGCTTCTCACACCACAGCTTTCACAGAATCATACAATGATTGAGGTTGGAAGGCACCTCTGGAAGTCACCTTATGCAGCCTTCCTCCCCACCTAGATTTACTGAGGACCGTGTCTGGACAAGTTCTGAATATCTCCATGATACAAAACTCAACAACCCCCCTGGGCAATCTGTGCCACTGCTCAGTCACTGGAAATGGTTTTCAGAATTAACTGTTCCATCACCTTCCCAGGGATCAAGGTGAAACTCACCAGTCCGTAGTTCTATGGGATCTTCTTCTTGGCCTTTCTGAAGATAGGATTGACATCTACTTTCTTTCAGTCTTCAGATACCTCTCCTGACTACCGTGATCTTTCAAAGACAATTGAGAGTGGCCTCACAATGACAGCAGCCATCAATAAGCTGAAGGTAGGCTTTAAAGAAATCGGACTTAGCTCTTTTCAGCAGTGCCCAGTGACAGAACAAGAGACAATGGAAAAAAATTGAAATACAGGAGATCCAGTCTTAACTTTATCAGGAAACATTTTCTTACTGTGAGGGTTACTGAGCACTGGCACAGGTTACCCAAAAGAGATTGTAGAATCTCTATCCTTAGAGATATTCAAGGGCCATCTGGATACAGCGGCAGACATTCAGCTGTAGGGAACCCTTGAGCAGGGAAGTCAGACAATACCTCCAAAGGTACCTTCCAACCATCATCATTACATAATTCTGTGACTAAGCAGCAAAGGTATTATTGTAACTTTGGGCAATTCTTTCAAATAATTTAGGCAGAAATAAAACCAAAGCATGACGTGTTGCATCTGTCAGCTGTTCCTCTGTGGTCTGATGTGACACTGCAAGATTTTGCCTTCAGGCTCCCACCAAATATTCATTGCATACAGTAGATCTCTCCCACAACTTAGCCTCAATCATGGCTTTTTATTGTCTCTGCCAGAGTCCCAGTTGCACTGTTTGTGAACCAGAGTACCCCCCCCCAAGATAAAGTTCTTTTCAGTGTCGTTGCTCACTGCCACATGTGGAAAACTTTCATAGAAATGTTTGAAGGAAAAGTTTCTTTTTAATCTTATACTTGTAACATTCAACGGCATCCCATGAAAGAAATTTCCTCATAAGAAAAATAAACAAAATTCATATATCCTCTGTCCTTCCTGAATATGCCTTCAGGATGACCATTAAGTAGAGCTCTGGCCAAACAGGACTAGTTCTCAGTGTTTAAGACCTTGTTCTCAAGGTGTGTAAAAGCTAACTTCCTCAATGAGGTGTTTCTTCTTCACAGAACAGGCGCCTAATAAATCACTGCAAACAACTTCCTTTCACAGGAATCTGACTGTTCCGCATTTCTGACCAATAACTCAATTACTCCACCCAGAAATAGAGGCATAAGAACTAACAGGATTCCAGTGCTTTCACTGATCATTTCTCTGCTATACTACAGCAATATAAGTGTCACTTTAATAAAGGACAGTGTCACTTTTCCTTGTGCTGGTATGGTTGTAGTAATAACTAACATCCTGGGTTCTATTTTCTTAATTGTTTTCCTGTTCAACTTTTCCATTACAATCAGGATGTACGTATTACAACTACAGCCCCACCTCCTCAAAACCCTGCTTTAAAAAGACATTTAAAAAATTGATTCCGATTAAACTTTCCACAGAATCGAGCAGAAACTTTGTGACTCAATTAACTCCACATACCTCCAGACAATGGAAAAAAGTGGCTAAAATACCTCAGAATAAATAGATAGGTATTCTGTATATAATTTTAGCTTATTCTAGGAATTCTCTTATTTCAAGCTTTTTTTTTCCCCCTGTTATTTTTTAAGTAGCAACAGGTGGTGACTGAACTTATTTTGAATTTTGCAAGCTTTACATAGCCAACTGGCATGACGTCCAGCCTCCTAAGAATGCTTCTCTGGTCAGAGCTTTTCAGGGGTTACCATGACAAACATCTGGTAATTGCATGGGACAGCAAACAGCCAAGTTTTCCCCGTGTTCTCCATTGTACAGCTCTATTCCACATTCCAAAATACGTATCTTTTTATGTTGCAAACAAGTTGTAGAATATTAGGGAAAAAAGAAAAGGTTTTCTGTCTTGTTAAGAAAAGGATACTGGAATGGTGTAGACTTTATAAAATACTCTCGCAAATAAGGCTATTTCATTCTACTTGCTGCATTAAAAAAACATAACTTGACAGCAAACCAAAGTTTTCTCTTTCTTTCAGCCAGTTTTCCCTATATTCTGCTGCTTTGTCTTAGTGTTCTGGTAATTGTTCATTGACCCTTCAGTACTGAAAGATCCACTGAAGCTCTATGAAATCCAAGTATAACTTTACAGCTGTAGAAGCTTTGTGAAATATACGTTTAATTTTAAACACACAGCAACCTTTCATGTAGGAGCTCAGCATGTTTTCGCCAATGGCATGCATCAGGTACCACATGTTCCCCATCCTATAGACTTTCATGCATCGCCAGTCCCAAAATTGGAGGAACTCCAGCCACTGCTTCATCCCTTTTTCCCCTCAGAATCCAGATAATAAGATTCAAAGCTCCATGGAAAAAAAGAGATGACAAATCACGGGATCCCCATGTTCAGAACAGACTAAGAAGTAATCAAATTCTCAGTATGTATCTATGCATACCTAAAGATGATGTCGAGCAGTTAGTTCACAGTGGAGATACAAACTGGAAAGTATCTGAAAATTTAAGGGCCATTCACTCAAACTGCGTGTATGACCCTATGGCTCTCAAAGGGTAATTCTTAGAAAATGTATGAGATAAGCTCCATGTGGCTGCAGGAATTCTACTAAAGTATGTTGCCAGGGAAGCTTATGATCTAGTTGCACAGGATAATGCTAGTTGGAGATTTTACGTTAATGTCTCAAACTATCTATATATGATCAGCAAATCTTCTCAGAGACTGAGAGAGGATATAATTTTTCCCTGGGATCATGCATCAAAGCATTATCATGCCTCTGAGTTTCTGCAGAAGAAATTCAGTATGTCCAAGTAGCCCAATATTTTTCAGTTATCTTTCCAGTGGTCCGATAAGCATTCACTGCCTTTTTTGCAGAAAGAGATGAGGAATGGTTATTTCAGCAGTAATCAGCATTAGAGCAGCTGAACTTCTATTCCTCAACTGTTCGGAGTATGCATCAGAGAGAGGCTGCTTCTGCCACCAAAGGTGTTAGTATGGTGGTGGTTGGGAGCTCCTCCCAACACTTTGCCCCTGCCAATCTCATTACTTACACCAGCAGTCTAGCAGCTTTCACATCTACCTTCCCACACCTACTATAGTAGCAGCTCAGACCTCTAAATTGGGCAGTAAGAACTTTTCCCTGCTCTCCCCACCTCTCAGTAGATGACAAGCACATCTGACAGCATGTCTCATATCTTCTTCTTAAATTTATTCCTAATTTCATAGAATCATAGAACGGTTTGGGTTGGAAGGGACCTGAAACAGCATCCAGTTCCAATCCCCCTGCCATGCACAGGGACATCTAACACTAGACCACTCCACTAGACCAACCTCCACTAGAGATGCTCAAAGTTCCATTCAGCCTGGCTTCGAACACTTCCAGGCATGGGGAAGCCACAGCTTCTCTGGGAAACCTGTTGCAGTGCCTCGCAGCCCTCACAGAAAAGAATTTCTTTTTAGTATCTATTCTAAATCTTCCCTCTTTCAGTTTAAAACCATTGCCCCTGCCCTAACACTATGTGTCATTGTAAAAAGTCACTCTCCGGCTTTCTTATACACCTCCTTTAGGTACTGGAAGGCTGCTCTAAGGTCTCCCCTGAGTCTTCTCTCATACTGCTTTCTTACTTAAGATTATATCAGTTCTCCCAGCAAGTTTCCTATTTTTGTATTTCTGTGGCAAGTAGAGAAGAGCAAATGCTAATTTCATAGAATCACAATGTCATGTTAAGGTTGAGGTTGCTAGGCAGCTCTGGAGGTCATCCTGATCTATTTTCCCTGCTCACATAGAGCCAGTGTTGCTTCACTAATGCTAAGGAGATGGGGACCACCACCTCCTTCAGTCTGCTGTCAACATTCCTCCGATGCAGCCCAGGGCATCCTTAGCCTTCTTTGCCACAAAGGCACATTTCTGACCCATGTTCATCTTGGTGTCTTTTTCTGCAAAGCTGCTTTCCAGCTATTCACTCCCCCCCAGGCATATACTGGTGCTTTCCCAAAAGATTAATTGATGGAGACAACCAGTACCAATCCCTATGAATCATTGTTAGATTCTTGACATCAGAAGTTGTGATGTTTCTAAAAGACATTCAATAGACAGACAGCAGACAGAGGTAGAACAGCAAAGTTTCTTGCACATTATGGACAATTAAGAGTCTACTGCATCTTTTGTATGATTCATCATACAGAACACAAACTCCTTCAAAACATTTAAGCATGCATCAAGCTTTTGTACCTCCCGACAACTAAATGTTTGTCTGGCTCTTTCTTGGTAATCCTGAAGATGGCAACTGTAATGATCTTCTCATTCAGTTTCCCATTGCACCTCAGTCTAACTCCTGTGTTCTGCTTCCACATTGGACCCAAAAGAAAGTATTTTCCTCTGTTCTCCAAGTAGCTATTCTTTTAGACAAATTCTTCTTCACAATTTCTTGGAATCTGATCAAAGGTCATTATCTTACCCTAATGTATTTATTAATAAAGCCTCACAGTTTATTATCCTAACCTGGAAGAAGAGTAGTTATAGTTCTTCTTCCAAAAAGATCTATTCTCTTTGGTTCTCTGTTCATAAGTGTGCATTGTAGATTGTCTAGAGCTTTTCTTAGCTACAGTTATAAATGAGAAGAATGCAAGAGAAGTGTAAAAACATTTGAAATATTGAGATGGACCTTTACAAATTCATGCATTTCAAAGCAAATGAAGCAGGAGTCTGAGTAAATCCAAAAGCCACTAGCAGTGTCCAAGATTCCCTCATTTATTGGCAAGATGACCTGGCTGCTTGAGATTGGCTGACAAGATCAGAAAGCTAAAATGCCTTTTCTTGTACCACCTCCAGAGGAGCCCATAAGATTTTCTGGCATTCTCTGAAGAAATCTTGGAATGCCTCCAGATCATGAATAGTGAAAGAGAGAGACAGATCCACAGCTTTATCCAGTGAGGACGATGAAAATGGAAGTTGCAAAATACTCTCACCAACTTATATATATAAAAAGAAAAAAAAAAAAAGTTAAATTATTTCCACTGGGGAAAAAAAAAAAAAAAAAAGAAGTAGTTTGATAGCACAGACTGAGTGGAAAAAATCTTGCAGAACTCAGAGAAAAAAAAAAAAAAAAATCAATATATTCGAAACCTGTAAAGCCACAGGCCAGGATAGCAAGTCTGAAGATTTACCCTAAGCAAAGATCAAAAAAGAACCTGAGAGTCCTGCGGTGAATCCTGAGCCAATTAAGAGAACAGGAACACATGTCAGAAGAATTAAAAAAACCAACCATCATCAATGAAATTAAATAAAGAAACAACTAAAGAGTCCCAGGAAACTAAGCAGCATTACTCTGAAAATTATTTCCCATGCTTTCAACTGCAGCTTTCAAGAGCACCATGCTGGAGATTTTTTTCCCCTATTTAATCAGAATTTTGTACTTTACAGTATTATTAAATACAGTAACAATCAATTGAACTCATGAAGGGCAACAAGCAAATTAAACAAAAAGCAAAACAATTTTCACTGTGGATGTTTAGGGCAAATATTTAGAACAAAAATCAACAAACAATAAAGTTGAGATCTTGCAGTTAGTGTTATTAGCCACAACACTGCAAACAGTATAAATGAGAAGGTGGACTTACCTTTGCTATATTTCAAGAACACTGGACAAACATTTCACTAAGCAAACCCTATTCTGGCAAACCCAAAGTAGAAACAAAAAGAGGTCATTCCAGAGGGACCATTCAAAACACAGCAATGGCTGATGCACCAACTTTACAAATCAACAGCTTTAAGAGATTAAAGGTACTGGCCCACCATAAGATTGTATAGGAACTAATCTCCCCTTTAAGCACCTAACAGTGCAAGGGATGGACTGGATTTGATTGGACAAGACTATGAACAAAGAAAGAAAAAAGGAAAAGTTTTCAGCAGTCTGTGTAACTGTACAGTAGACCTAACACTTCAGTGGAGACTCATTCCAAGTTCAGATAGATCTTTCCAAACTCAGCCATTTCAATTTTATTTATGTGTAAAACACCTGGTGAACACATTAGGAAAAAGTGAACAGTTTTCTTCCTTCTGAGAACTCAAAAATAGATTTTAAAATCCAGAAGACTCGATCTCTGCTCTGAACAATGAGAGAAAATTTGAGTTTTAATTTTTTTTTTTTCCTGAAAGGTGAAGTGAAAGGGAAAAGTAATCATTTGTTTTCATCATTTCTTGTCCACAACAGTTACTACCACTGTGTAATGTGTAACAAACACACACATACACATAATACCTAACACCCTTGAAACATATGTCATTAAGGACTTGAATTACTTTTTTGAAGTTTGGCTAATAGAACTCAGTGGACATTGGAATACACCAATTTTGCCAAATTAAATATAGAGCAATAACACACATAAATTATTCCTCTCTTCCCAGGACATATTCACATAATTGATTGCCCAGATTTTACACTTTAACTATTTTACCATTCACCTGCTCTACTTATATTAGCATTTAGAAACAAAGAGACAGATAAGTGATCTGTGAAAAGCTTTCTACTTTTTCATTACTCTTCAGCAACACAGTTTGAGTGGCTTATTAGAAAAACATAAAAAGGTAACAGATTCCAACCCCAGCAGTCTCTAGTTTCAATACTTTTTGACATTCAGTGCAGGTGATATAGCAATGTTTTTGGCAAGAACATATATGCCCCCTATAGAATTAATGTATTCTTTCCACAGAAAGATGGAAATAAATTAAATACTCATTAAGCATTTCCTAATGCTTAAAAAAAAAAATAAATTACATCTTTCAAGAAACATATGCTTACATACACACAAATCAAATATAAAATTATTCTGTAAAATATAAACATTCTCCTACCCAAACCCGTTTGCTTTTAAACATAATTCTTTCAGCCTCTTCAACAGGGATTGCCCCAAGTATCTCCTTTTCTGACCAATGTTCCCTTCCCACCACTCTCTGTCTTTGTCCCATAGCTTTCCTAAGTACAACACTGAAAGGTTTTTGGCAAGTGTAGCATTTTATTCTGAGTTTATGATAATGTATTATGCAAATTCATAGCACTACATACATAATTTGTCATTTCATACAATTACTTTCATATTTTAAAAGCTGGATCATAAATTTTACCTCCTTTAGCAGTAATGACATGCATCAGCATTCAGTTCAAGATAGTATTTTACATATACAATTAGATGTACAAAGGTAGGTAAACATGGGTGATAAATATTGAACATTCAGTGGTACAAAACTAACTACTCCTGAGGAAGCAGCATTTTATTTGGTCTGTTAAAATTAGTAAATTCCAATTAGCCTTTAATTTTCTTTTATGAAGACCTGACTGTAGATTTTATTCCACATCCAAATTGCTACTGGTATATCACAGCAAGTATGACAATTCTGAATAAAGCATGGAGTTTATTCCAAGGTATCTAATTCAGCCTTACCTCAGAGTCCTTAAATCCCATAGTTTGATGCCATCACCTGCAGCTGTGGTCATGAAAAGATTATAAGCTTCAGGTTGTTGAGTACTGAAGGATGACCCCTGTAAAATATGAAATCAGCTTCAGATAACTATTCTTGTGGCACTAAATATTTATAGCATTAAAGAATCATAGAATACTTCAAGTTGGAAGGGACCCACAGGGATCAACAAGTCCAACTCCCTGCTCCTCACAGGACTACCTAAAACTAAACCATTTGACTACAAGCATCATCCAGACAGTCCTTGAACTCTGATAGGCTCAGTGCTGAGACCAGTTCCCTGGAGAGCCTGTTCCAGTGACCAACCACTGTCTCAGTGAAGAATTTAGTCAATTTAAAAAATAAACAAAAAGTGTTTGTTAGATTATGCGTAAAAAAGCATGTCTGCCCACACATAAAGGAGGGCAGAGGCAAGCGAGCATGTGGAGAAACCTCCATAATGCAGTCAGAGAAATTGAGCACTGCCTCGACTCTTTGCAGTGTTGTCCCCAGGACAGCCATGTGAGCCCTTTGGTCCCGGAGTGACACCCACCATGATGAGTCAATGGGAGAGGCCCTCCAGGTCATCTCACAAACTGATGGGGATTACTACCTACTGGGATATGGGATCCTTTATAGGATGCAGGGGAAGATAATTTTGTGACTGCACAAGACAATAGTCATTTAAGGCAGGAAATAAGGGCAGGAAAAGAGGGAGGGATCAAACAGTAGTCTAACAGTTAATTACAAGCCATGTTTAACCTTGGCATAAGTGGGCGTATTTTCATTTACTTCAGCAGCAATTGCATTAATTCATAACAGGACTCATTTTGGCTTCGTACCTTTAAATAATTAAGTTCAGCCTATCTTTAAAACTCTGATTTTTTAACATCCATATTGGCAAATCCTGGCCTTTTCACCGGCTACAAACTTGTTTCTCCAGGGAACTAAACATAAACAGTTAAAACTCCTTCTTTCCTTTCCCCACTGTTCACATTCTTGTTCTGGCTGAATACATCACAGAAACCTCAAGGCCATTTCCCGCAATCAGTGCTTCATTGCCAGGAATCTTCTATTTGTTATGAAAACTGGCATATAACTGGAAAATGCTTTAGTATTTAGTCAATAGAATTCCCCAAATGGCAAAACAAAGTGGCATATTCAGCATTAAAAAGACTATAGGAGCTTTCATTTATTTTGCTTCAAGTGGGTTTCCTTTCTAAACTGAGAATTACCACAGCTTGCTCTAACAGATGAACTAAAATGTACCATGCAACATATTTCCAACAAAGTCTACATAATTTCACATTAGCTGTATCTATTTAAAAAAAAAAAAAAAAAAAGTAATTGTAAAAGAGAAAGACAGCAGTTGTCCAAAGGATAGTATCCATCAAAAGTTAGAACACCCATTTTTGCTTTCCGAACTTTTACTCACCATCCCTTTCTTCAGTCAGCAATGACCTCAAAGTCCAATACAAAAAGTTCTAAACCTGTATACATATTCACTTCATGAACTAGTTGGAAATGACTGGTTGAATTTGATTCTATGACTCTATCAATAAAACAGCTTAAAGCAATGTCAACACCAGCCTATCACTGAAGAGTGGGAGATTTCCATCAGTTGCCTCAGGCTAGAGAGGAACAATAAACCTCTTTCCCCCATCTGCTAAGCACAATGAGAAGTAAGCTATTACATGAACCTGCAGCAGTATCACCACTGCATCTCCACAGGACCATGTATTTAGCCTACTTTCCCAATGAAATTATGCTTATGCAAGTGTACTCTCTGCTGATTCCCATCCAGAATTTTTTTAACCTGCTTCACTATTTAAAACCAACCTGACAGAGGCATAATGGTCTTATGGTGTTTCCACAATATACAGGTAATTAGCAGAGAAGTTAAAACCAGCACTGCTATTAGAAAAGTGATTTTCTTTGACAAGTCATTAACCAGCCAACAGAAGAATAATTTAGAACAGGCATGGAGCATTGCATGCCTCTCAGTCAGCTAGTAAGAGCGACAGCACAAGAAGATAAGGCTGTGACAGGGGAGGAGTCTTTAGGGAACACAGGGAACAAAACTGAAAGTGCATGTGGTGGGGAGCTGAAGGTTATAAAGAGTGCAACAGTCAAGTTTCTGTGGCGGATTTGGAAAGCAATATTTGAGAACACGGGCTTTAGAAAGAATGCTCAGTTTTGTTACTGCTGCAAGAACCTGCATACAAAGACAGACAAGCTTTGTATCATCATCATACGGTATGCCCTATATTTCAGGGGAAATTGCTGCCAAAAAGCTTTTTAAGGAAACTAAAATACACTGAGGTTTAGAATAATAAACATTAATATGCATAATTAGATTCAGATTATAGATGCTTTAAGCAAGTAGTATAAGGCCTGAAGTTCTGCAAGGAATTTAATTGAGTAAGCGCTAATCATACATGGATCTTCAAGAGCTAGGCATGTTTTTTGTGGTTTCCTCTGATGGACTTTGATAAACTAAATTACATTATTGTAATTCCAGGATTAAGGGTTCTTTATATATCAAATCCTAAATAACTGTACTAATCTAAAGCAGATGTCAAATGGAAAGTAATGTGCCACATCATACAAATATATAGACAAAAATCTGGTGGTAAGCACACTACCCAGAACAACTTCTTCCCTAGGTGGGGGTTTTGTTGTTACAATTTTGCCCAGCTTTCTCTTTTCCTTTTACTGATTTATTTTGTCCAGTACTTTAGATCTGTCACAGCCCCATAAATGTAGATCTAAAATGGCCTTTTTATAAGTTTCAGAATATCTATTTCCCATCAGAGAGATGCTTGTTGCATTCTTGCTCTGATTTCCCTTCCCTCATGTTGACAAAATAACAAAAATTCACAACGCAAAATACCGTTCTGTAGAATATAAGCAAAGACCTGAGGAAGACATAATCAAGTCACTGAAAACTATAGATGGAAAGGTATAGTGTGAAAATGTTTATATATCTTTGGCAGACATATATATACAGTGTATATATATAGACATACATTACTTTCAACCACTGCTGTAATTTAAGGTTTTCAAATTAAACAGGCTAGTATTAAGCCATTTGGCTATTCCTATAGTTAACAGAGATAAAGAAGGAAAGATAAAGTACAGCAATGTATACTTTCCATCATGAAGTGATGTTAGTGTGCAGATATATTTTCATTGTATTTATTATTCTTCATCTCACTATAAACACGTAACACAGCACAGCTTCTTGTGCAAATACGGAAACTACTGATTTTTAAGATTTACCAGCCAAGATTTTTTTCTTACATTTCCATCTGCTCTGAGTCACAGTAACAACTATTTTACCCCAGCTTCTATGCAATTTTTTTAATTTGTTTTCAGCATTATACTGTTGAATTTTTTGTTTCTGAAGTAAACCTTTCATTCAAAGCTGGGTGTAAAATGAGACTTTCTAACTGTGCTACTGCCTTTAAAGATGTTTAGAATTATTCTTCACACTAAAGTAGAAATCCCAACCTTCTGGGAGTGAGCTTTACTGATGCTGCTCTCTTCGCCTCCCTGCATCCTTCTCCTCATGGCAGTTACCTCTTTAAACCTAGTTTCTTCCAGTCCCTGTATATGTGTCCTCTGGACCCTTGCAAGACACTGAGGTTCAAGGAGATGAGAAGGGAAGATGTAATCAGGAGCTCTGGAACAACAGTAAGTAATGTGTGGTTGTGACTGGAACAGTATGGGGGCAGGGGTAGCGGGTGAAAGATTTTACTAGAGTGAGGGAATTAAGTATGAGAAGTAGGAGAAAGGAAAGAGGTTTTAAGAGTTGAAGACAGTTGCAGAGGCAAAGCACCTGTAATGACAGAGAGACATATAGCCTAGCTTCAACTAGTGAAATAAATTTGGAGATGTAAACTGGCCAAGCGACACAAGATCACAGGTGCCTGTTTCAGCCGTATGTTGGTTGTTCTGGAGCTCCAGCAAACTGTAAGGAAGCTTGAGGCAGTACAGTCATCCCAGAGGCTGCCAGTGAGAAAGAGAGAAGAGTGACAAGATAGAAGACAAGATGCAAGCCCCATCTGGTTGCTGCCACTGTTCTTGTCTCCAGCGAAGGAGACGAGTCAGTAAGAATGGGCAGAAGCACCACCAGATTGACACAGCTGAAAAGAAGAACCATTGCAGCGATTTTCTAGCCTACAACAGCAAACACTCCATGTACCTATTTTACAAATGTACACTGTATAGCTACATACTCTATGTTCATTGGCAATATATCACAGCATTAACAAGAAAAGAGATTACATTGCATAATTCAAGCTTCAAGTAAGGGACAAGTATTCATCAACTCTACTTATATCTGTACATAGGCTGCAGATTTAATATCTCAGGTAAGGATACAGTCTGATTTTACAACCTTTTTACAGTCAGGAAGATTTAAAACATTCCTGCTGTGATAAACTAAGCTGTGGCAAGTGATTCAGTAGGGTGGTTCATCATCTTCAGCATACCATTACTGGATAAAGGCTTCATTATACTTATAACTGCCACTGCAACAAGGGTTGTGCTACTAAATGTAAAGTGATGGTCTGGACCACCTACGGTCATGGCACAGTGTGGGTGAACTGAATTATTTTAGCCAGTATAATTTGCACAGATTTAAAGAAGGGCAACTATACTGCAGATTTTGAAAAAGCAAAACAGGAATTACACACAGCCATTAAAACAGGTGTCCTACCCCATCATCTTCTAAGAGATATACTTTATAATAGTTCAGCCAAATCTTTAATATGTGTGTATATATATATGTATACATATGCATATATATATATATATATGTATGTATTTGCAATATTCCTGCTAAACTATTCTGGAAGAAGATTCAGAATACTGCTCTATTATACATCAGACAATGCTGTAAAGAGAGCTCATTCAAAATTATATGATAAGCTTATCAAGTATATATTGACAGTTCCTGCAAACAATTCCTAAAATAGACCAAAAGACAATTTAAAAGTAAAGTCATTACAGTGCAAGTTGTATAGACTTGCTTACGGCTGCTGCTGTCCCAAACCGGAATTAACAAGAATGTCCTGCTCTTCACCTGTTTCCAGAATATCCTATGTATTTAATAATTTGCTAACAGGTTTTTCCCCACACTTAATCAGAACATATCTTCCTTAGTGTTTTACAAGACATTCTAAATAGATTATCCTTTTTTTTATTTATTTAAAGAATAAATCTGATCATCCCCACTTACTACTGCCCAGGTAGCATCAAAAAGCAGTCCTGGAACATGGGAACTAATTTTAATGAATCTAAACTAGAAAATGCACTTCAAGAACATATATATTGCAATCATCAATGAGCATTTAGTCCACAAGGCAAAACTAGGGCTAGTCGAAAAGAAAGCCTTCATAAATTTTGTTGTGTAGGCACTGGATCTTCAGCATCAACTATTTCACTCCACAGATTTGCTTCTATTGGACTTCCCCTCATGACTACCTAGCCTTAGACTCCAATATGCTTCACACTTCAAACAGAATGCAATTTACACACAGCATTCTGCATATTTTTCAAAGTTTGTAAAATTTTTAGGGTATTTTCTTAATGTAAATGCACTGGCTTATATTTATGCTAACAGATATAAACTATACAACTGTAACAAAACAGCTGATGTGTGATTTTCCTATTGACTTATCTAAGGTATTAATTTCATATAACTGAAAAAAAAATAGAGAACCTTGATCTATAATATTCAAAAAAATTGTCAATTTTATTTGTTATACCACATACCTCTAGGCTTTTTCCTAAGTGAATACTTGCCCACAGCTTTAAAGTTTTTCTTGATTAAATAACCTGAAGCCACTAAGCTGACCAAGCAAAAAGAAAAGCCAGAACCTTAAGCCTATGTGTTATAAACAGTACTGAAATAGTTAGCTGAATCTTAAGTGATTTACCAGATCACAATTCTCAGGAAAACCCACTAAAGTTCTACAAAGTAGTAATAAGGAATTGTTTTAAACCCACAGAAGCAAGGACTTTCTAAATGGGGATGAGGAGCCATGTTCAACCAAACCTAACGCAGTAGGCATTCCATCATGTATAGTACCATGAGATCCCCAAACATTCAAATTAATCTTCAAGCAAGAGAAAAAAAAAAAGCAAGGATGAGGGATTTTAAGTCATCTGTTTTGGTGCAGTACTAAGCAATTTTATTTTTTCTTTGGTTGCTGTTTCTGAAGATTCAGCTTTAGAGGAGAACAATTACATTAGCAAAAGTTCCCACTGAACTACAGTATTACAGTCAAGTAAAGCCAAGGGCAATATAGAATCCCGTGATAGCAAGCTTGTTCATTTATTCTCACTGCTCCCTGCTTTCCATTAGATATCAAATGAGAGCTGGGTGCCTTCATCACACAGACTTATGACCTTGCTCATCCTTTGAACATATAAATACTCTTACTATCAACAATATTTTTAGCCTCCAATTTCTTCGTTGATGGAGTTGTAGTGGTACTACAAATAAAATTTAATAAAGCATATACCTTATTTTGGCAGATCTGATAGACTGGTCTAGTATGAACTTCTGGTATCACTGCTGCACTGCAGCCTGCATTGAGGTCAAAAACTTCCAGTGCTCGGTTGCTACCAGCTGTAAGTACAATATCTGTACAGTTCTCTGTGTTAAAGTTAATCTAATCTAAAGGTACAAAAGCACAGATAGACAACAAGACAGATACATAGGTATCAAGACTCCATTGTATTTACTGCTTTATGAACAGCATCAAAAATTTTACAGTCAGAAAATATTTATGTCCAGGTCTGAAGTTCAATACCACAAAAAAAATACAGCATTTTCACTCTGATAGATAAACAGTAGTAAAGAACCAAATGTCAATTACTTTAACTGAAATTATTTCCATGTAATAAGTCCAAAGAACTATAAAGAAAATAGGAAATATAAAGGATACAAGAGTAGAATTCATTTACTGCTGAAAGGCTGGTAATCTCCATTGTTGAAGCCATGGGAAATGTCTGTACCAATTTGCAAACACTTCTCTGTTTATATCTGCAAAAAATATCCAATGACTGCTAGTGTCAATGAAATAAGTCATGATTTGTGGCCACCAGTAAACTCCTATTGGAATCACAAAGCAAATCAATATGCTCTCCTTCATTACTAAAAATAAAAGCCACAAACCTTTTGACTTGTTGCTGAACTCTATTAAAAACTTGGGAACAAAGCTCATTTGGATGAAAACAAACCTGATGTTCATATACATTAGACAGGTTTTCCATCAGCATGAAACACTGAAATAATCATGTATGTATATTGAATCTAAAAATCCACCAGTTTCAGTTACATAAAAAGGAAAAGAATCACTTCATCTTCTGGAACGTTTAGAATTTATCATAACTGAAAAACTATTCTCTCTCTTACACCAAGGAGGAGAGTGGATGTCATTCAACGACCCTATATAATGAATCTTATACATAGTAAAAGACAAGCACGTGAAAATCCAAAGCAGTTAGAGATGGTTGCTGTTAGAATCTTGTTAGAATTTGTCTTATGACTTAGATACTTCTTATCTAGTTTCTGATAAAAAGCAAAGAGTGTTTAAGTTCTCCGATCTAAATGCTAAAGCTCAAAGGAACCAAGCTCAGAATATTTTTGTTATTATACTGCCAAATCAGGTTTGTGTAGCCCGATTACATAAAAAGTTTAAACTGGCCTAAAGTGGTTTGCATGAAAATAATTATCTTCTTAAACATTAACTTTCCAGAAGTACCTGAAATAATCACTCCCCTATGTATGATTAGCATGCTACATTTTAAACCCACTTAGCATGGCCTTTGCTCTATCCATCCATAATATGTTCTATTATAGTTTCTCATTTAACCAGCGTAGGCATTTTCTCATTACTTCCCTTGCTGTATGTATAATCACCACAACCAGCTGCTAAATAAAAATTGCTTTTAAAGGCATTATTTCTGTGAATGGAACACATTTTCCCCTTTTCAAACTCCTTTCAGTTTGCTCATGCTGATCTTTAAAAGAACATATAAAACTAAAAATGAGATAACAACCCAAATATGCTTTGTTCTGTACATATTCATACATGAATCAAAAATAATTAAGAATCAAACAAAATACAAACAGCACATTATACTTCATAACAGCATGCACAACTGCTGATGAGTATGGAAATTCAATAGTAATTTTGGAGAATGTAAAGAAAATAATTTAGATTGTGGATAGTTTTCAGATTAATCACAGAAACAGAAGTCAGGGTATCTGCATCCTATTCACAGGACTGCAATAAATCTCCTCTCTGGCATTTGTAAATAAGCCAATAAGGAATATAACATTCTTTTTTTCTTTTTTCCACTTCTCAGTTTCACCTTTAAAACTGAACCAATATTTAACCATTTTATTAAGTCGTTGTGATGTTTTAGTTAATTACAACTTATGAGTTCTTTGAAAACTCTGCACAGAGAAACAGTGATTTGTCATTGTACTGTCTTCACCTCTGAAATACAGTGGCAATCTATTGGTTAGCCAGACTGCACTGCCATGCCCTTCTAATTAAGGTTATAAAGCATGCTTTGGGGTTAGAAGTAGCATCTTCTTGAATCAGTTCCGTTCAAGCATTCTTCCAAACTTGACTCAGAAGGCAGAATGAAAGAGTTGTGAGGAAAAAAAGAAGGAATGCTGCAGTGTTCCATAAAACAAATGCTGGGAAATTAACTGAATTCACAAGAAAATGTCAAAGCAAATAATACCTTTTTTATAGAGAGATATACATAAGGCCTCAAACTATTTTGTGGATTTGTTGTAATGCCTACAATTGTGTAGCATTACACTAGTATCTCAGAGTGTAAATGCACTTTTTTGAGGTAGTGTTAATAACATCAAGAAATACTGACAGCATGACAACAAAATTCTGCCGTAAGTACAATCCCCCATACATACTTTGACAGCTTTAAACCAGGATTCTATACGGTCCTAACAAAGAAACTGGAACAACACAGAACACAGTACAAGTTCACTGCCCAAGTCCTTAGAAAACTGCTTGGGTGGATTCTACAATTACATCAAGTTCCATACTACTTTAAGTTTCTGAACTAGCTTAAAGGGGGTTCAGACAAGTCTCCCACAACAGTAATTGCAGCATGGATTTTCCTCAGGTTGTTGGATACTTTCTCCTGGGAGGCATAGGTATTTGTTAATAAATAAATAAATAAGAAGATACCTAGAGCCAACACATCATATACTGCAATATCAGCTCCTTACTGAACCCTAAGCCCACACAAATAAAAGGAAAAAATAAATTAACTAAATCTTAAACCTGAAAAGTATTCTGAGCTGAAAGATCACAAAGATCTGAAAGATCAGGATACTGAAAGATCAGAATATGGTTTTCCATCTTCTTTTCCTAAGTTCTTTCACAATTGCCTCTATAAATTTCAAGAATGGTTTGAGAGAAGCAATTGCCTGCCTCAGTTTCCAAATATTACTTGTCTGCACTATGAATAGATTTCTAGCAAAACTGGGAGAAGGAATCTCTTTTCTTCCCTTCCAGATTCCTCCCGTACTGTTACACCTTGGGTTTCAGGGTTTGGGTTTTTTTTGGTGGTTTTTTTTTTTTTTTTTTTTATCCTATTAGTGTTACCCTCCTAATGCAATGTTGTCCTGGGTTGAGCAGCAGCAGTCATTTTTCTCCTTCTTAGGAGCTAGTACAGTGCTGTGTTTTGATCTTTTGGCTTGGGAACAGTGCTGATAACGTCAGTGTTTTCAGTTGCTGCTCGAATGTTTGGTCTGGCCAAGGACTTTCTGAGCCTCATGCTCTGCCAGGGAGGAGGGGAGGCTGGGAGGAAGCAGAGACAGGACACCTGACCCAAACTAGCCAAAGAGGTATTCCATACCACAGCACGTCATGCCCAGGATGTAACGGGGAGTTACCCGGAAGGGTTGGGGACCGCAGGGTTGGACGAGGTATCGGTCGGTGCTCGGCTGGGGGGAGTGGGGCGAGTTATCAGTCAGCTGGTGCTGAGGTGTTGTGTTCTTTCCTCTTGTTATTTCCTTTAGCATTATTATTATTGGTGGTAGCAGTAGTGATTTGTGTTATACCTTAGTTACTGGGCTGTTCTTATCTCAACCCGTGGGAGTTGCATTCTTTTCGATTCTCCTCTCCGTCCCTCCAGGAGCAGGGGGAGGGCAAGAAGGGGGGGAGTGAGTGGATGAGGCTTGTGGTTGGGTTTAAACCACGACAAATGTATATACTATAAAATCAAAGCAGAAAATTATCTATTTCTTGGTATTTATATTCTATTCTGTTTGCTATATTCCCATTCCAAATAGAGCATGTGGCTAAAATAAGAGCAACGACACCTCCTTCCATTAAGGATTTTGACCAGAAATGGAAGGTAAAGAATCACAAGTGAGAGAGGATTAACTGAAAAATCAAGCAGGTGCCTGAAAACCACAATTAGTTAACCATTTTGAAGAATTTTTAAACAGAATTTAGATCATAATCTATTAGCTACTTCTTCAAATAAGAAAGAATTTCTGTTCTTCAAGAAGCATATATTAAAGGAGAGAGATAATTTGCCATTTTTTCTCCTTTTGTTTTCTTGATGAGCATTTAACATTTCAGTGAAGTTGTACCTACCAGGTTCATACCTCAGTCCAGGAAAGCACTCCTGTTCAAAAATGTACTTAACCCTGTGCCTAGTATGGTTTTCCGTGCAGTGGTAAAACTGCCAAGGATGTAGGCCAGTTTTTCCATCTAAGGCTACAGCAGTTATTTTCAATACTATGACCAGACAGAACAGACCATTCACAATACTAATAGACTTCAGTGTCGTAACCTTAATTCTGTTTGTCCTTCCAGTCAAAATCTGATGTCATAATATAAGACAAATATCTCTTTGACGTGTTTTTAAATGTTACTGTGTTTAAACATACACATGTGTATATATATTTGGACATAATAAAGTCTCATGTACGCAAATACTGCTGAAAACCAGCAAGAGCAAATGAAGAGAAACTTAGTAAAAGGACACAAGGAGAATTTTAGTTCCAGTTATAAATTAAAAGAACATAAAAAATATATCAGACATTCAATAAAAGAACTGATTTCAAGTGGGAAAGAAGGAACAGGATAGTAATAGGAAAAACTGTATGAACGGTGACTCACAATCAAGAAATACAGGGACAAAATAGGATAATAAGTAATTTGATGTAACAGTTGGAAAGTCAGTGAAAATTATAAAAAAGTGATTACTTCCATTTTACAGAGAAGGAAGAAAAGTGTCAGAGCATGTTGGTGTCTCTGAAGGAAAAAGTATATACAATATTCCCACAAGAGAAAGTTTTGCAACAGCTACGCAAACATAACTTCAGACATTAATTCACATCGGGACATAAACAGGCAGGAGGTAAAGCTCAGAAGTTCCCAAATGGGAACACTAATAGTAAAACAGTATTTGCAGCAGTTAAGCTATGCACTATATAAAAAAAATACTTTATGTTTTTTCTATTATGCCAGAACAAATATATTTTTACAATTAGCATTTACTATTTGGTTGCGGTTTTTTTCATTCTTTAATATTCTTGCCCCCCAGCCAATCTCACAACCCACAAAATCCCAGATCAAACAGCACAAGTACTTTCACTAGTTTGTTAACGAAAAATTGTACTCACCTTTTGAGGTCATCCTTGGTTGTATCTGGATGGAAACTTAATACATGAAATTCAGCTCCACAACACAGCAATATAAATGCGTCTATAAAATAAAACTGCGCAAAGCGTACAGTCTTATGGAACTTTTCTTTACCCTGAAATGTGAAGAAAATTATTAAGAATGGATTCTAAGATAATTAATATTTTTCCTGAGATTCCTACTGTTAAGGCATAGTTTCTCTGTTTATCCTGATCATATGCCAAGAGGTTAACCTACCGTGTAGCGGCACTTCCTATTTCTGAGATGTTAATCTCAAAGTTTTCATTCTACTTAAATTAGTTGGCAGTAAAGTCAATAGTATCTGTAGTTTATTGAATCTAACACAATCTAGCTTCACACTCAACTTCCATTTGAACTGGCGAGTAGACTACACAGTCAAGTAGAGATGAGTCAATGAATGTAGAATAAGCAGAGCAGAAAATAAACCCAGAACTTCCAGACATGTCCTCTAGTTTTGTCCACCAAGGTTGGTTTCTCATTTTCATAAATTAGCATGGCTTAATTTGAAGCCATAAAGACCACCTGGATTGTAGTATCAGTTGGAATCACCACCATTCAGTAGCTCTGAAAATGAGGCTGCATGTTTCTTCTACAGAGCTGTTAAGATGGAAGTAGATGAAAGTGCAAACAGTGCCCTTTTAATAAAGTGCCCTATGAACCAAACCATACGAAGTTTCTCATTACCAGAATTAAGGCAGGTTCATTACTGCAGACTGACCAGACTCTTAAAGTTCTGTCTTCTGATGCAGAAACTAACCACTTCTTGTCATGACTCCAGCCAACAGAGTTAACTACACCATCATGACCTAATAAAAATAATAATGGAAATATTTATAAAGGTTGTTTCTTGTGTTTATATGTTTCACCAGATTTAATGACACTGTTTTAATATAATTATACACAATACTAAAACACATTTCAAATACAGGCTTCAAATGGTTGGATTAGAACTGGTAACAGTAAACCAGGTATTGATTTTTTTTTCTTCCACCAAAAATCATGGAAAAATCTCTCTCATTAATAATCAGACAATGATAATTCTGACATTTTCCAAAGTTAATGGAAGAGCATTTCCAAGAAACATCCATGATATTCGATTAAAGCAAAGATACAGTATTACTTGAAAAGAGAAACTGGGTATTATATTATGATGAAATTTTATATTAAACATACTCTGGAAACAAGACCTTGCAAATAGTTGCAATACTTTATTTTATTCATCAGGCTTTTATTACTGAGTTATCTGTTTTTAAAAAAAAAAATACAAAATGAATGTGCCACAACAGCTTCTGCAGGACTGCCTCATTAGATTTAAAAAAAAATAGAAATATAACTGCCTGTTTAAAATCATAGTTTAAAATATTATAAGCTTCAGTTAATAGCAAAAAGCTTCTACAATAGACTTTTCCTGTTTGGTGTCACAGTTAAAAACAAGATTAGAAACTTTCAAAGGAAGAACTTCAAAAGCCAGAAACATCATCTAGAAGCTAAAATTATTAATATGATATAAAATTAGATTGATGCTGATAAAAAAGGTCAAAAAGAACAACATATGTTAAACAAGTTTAACAAACTTTGGCCCATGTTATTCAAATTTGTTCAGATGAAGTCTGATGAATTTCACCTAGCCTTAAAACATTGAAAGTTCTTATGCTGCCCTCTTGTGCACATTTTCTCTTTAGTCAACTTAAGTATTATATTGCTTTAAATTACAGGAAGGCTAATCAATTTATCTCAGCAATTAAGATCTTCTATGGCAATATATATCTATAAAAAGGCTTAGAAACAAGTTTTTTTAATTCCCAGTTACCAAAGTGCTGTAGAATTTTCACCAGGAAACTACACAGATGCTTGGTAAGTACATATGTAAGTACTATACTTCTTTTATTCTCAACACAAACATTTATTTGGAATCTTTGGTTTTGTAAAAACATTTGGAAGCCTTGAATTATCTGCATTACAGAAAAAAAAAAAAAAAAAGAAAACAAACAACCAGGAACATCAACAAAAAACCAAAGGGGTAAGGAATATGAGAAACTTCAGGAAAATCTGAGATTTGGAAAATGGAAGAGCCACGCAAAAAAATAAATTAAAAAAAAAACCTTAAGAATCTCTACACTCCAGGCCCCCCAATCCCAAAACACATAGAGGGAGATGGCTGCATGCCGGCTGGCTTGCAAGAGGCCAGTAAGCTTCCAAATGGGCATTACTCAGGGTCCCCAGTCCTGAAGCACACTGAGGAGAGCAGCTGCCTTTGTAGAAAGACCTCAGAAAGGTCGTCCTGGCTGCAACTCTTTTAAAGCTGGTCAGCATTACCTGCACTTCACTATAACGCACAGACACTTGAAGAGCCAACAGTGAACAGGAATGCAAAACTACTTAAAACTGTAACTGAGCACTTCACAGAACAAAACTGGATAGATTAGGCTTATAGCAAAACTGCTGTTGTTATACCACTGCTCTAAGGTGCACTATAAAAATTATTTTCAATAAACAGCTACATTCAGATGCTGATGCTGCCTCGAAACCAATTTTTTTTTTTTTAATTTTTTTTTTTTTTTTTACAGGATACATATCAGCCACTTCTTGGAAAAGGAAAGTTTTACATTACCACTGATTGCAGCTCTGAATAAAAGGAATGCATTCTGGTTTCTAATGAACAGAAAATACATTTATTATGACACTTCAAAACCAAAAGCAAAGTAGAAAATAGGTGATTTCATGATAATTTGAACTATACAGAAGAACAACATGAATGACATCAGCATGTAACTGATGGTTTGCAGTTCCTACTGCCCTACACAACAGTATCTAATAGTGTCACATTTATGTGGCTTTTGAAAAAAACTATATGCACGGGTTGCACTCTTATGCTACCTAAAGAGCACGAAGTAGAATTTGGTTTACACCAAATTTATGTTCTACTTTGTGTTCAGAGTAGCACTACTACAAACAAAAAGATAAAGTTCTTGAAAATAATTTATGTTTTAGTTTTTTTAGATTACTTAAAAAGTAATCTGAAATGTGTTAATAATCTGAAGAAACAAAAAAAATTCTTTAGGCACGACTGTTAATCTGTTGTATGCCACTGCTGTATTATTATTTTTACAGATGCTTGTAACAAGTAAGGGAAGGAAATACAGAATTTTTGATCTCTTTTGGTTTATTGCCTTTTTCAAAAAATCCTGATCTTCTAAAATAATGTTAAATATATTCAACATATATGGGGTTTCTTCGGATAAAATTACTGCTTTTGTTTCAATAAAACCTCACAACACTATTCCTGTGTGCTGTTTATATAAAATTGCACCATGAATTTGCTCAAAATAGTCTGTGATATATAGAAAAAAATAACTTAAAATAGTCTAATTCTATACTTGTTAAGGTCTGCTAGTAAATTACAGGCAACGTCCATTATGAAATTACACAGGAAATTCATATAATTGGACTGAGATATAATGATAAGATTTACTGTTTTTAAAAACTTAACAGATGGTTCTTGCAGAAATTTAGAATTTTTAAGGCTCGTTTGCAATGCTAACTAATGCAATATACACAAGCATTCTCATTACAACTGCCTTTATTATTTCTATTTAATTATTGTCATATACAAGGCAGATTGCAATATACATTGTGATAGATTATTATTTACCTCCCAAAAAATAAGAAATGGGAAAACCTAGTAGGCAGTTTAATTCTAGAACAAAATTGACCAATCACAGAAATTACTTCTACGTCTTGAATCAGCAGTATCCCCTCTCCCTTGTTCTTCTCAGGGTAATATAAACAGAAACTTTTGGTTACTATGCTATTTTAGGTTAAACATAATCATATTAAATAATTCATTAAATAATACAGTTCATAACTCTACCTGAAAAAACATTATATGTATCAGTGAGATTGGAACTGAAGATCAGCACACTTTTGTCAGCCAGGCCACAAGCCAGCATCTCTCCATCCCCTAAAAAGAAGAGTGCCTGATGATTTATATTTGAAAGCAAAAAACCTAATATGCCTTTACTTTTAATAATAAAAATCACACATCACTTCAACAAAACACAGAAGAGACACTTATTTCATACATTTAACACCTATTTTGTATGGACATCACAAATTCATGTTACAGAATTTGGTAGGAGTTTGTACACAATTAATTTATTGTCCTGGCATATTCTGAAAGTAGCTATACATCACACAGGAGAATTTCACTTTTCACCAAAAAAAGGCTACAAAATTTAAGTGCCGTGGTCCTAATAAACCATGTCAAACAATTACTTTTTTTCTTTCTGCACACTGACAGAATTGTACATTTTATAATGCCTGTACATACCAGAATACTGAATGCAACAAATTGGGGTTGGTTTACCAGTTACAGATATTTCTTTCTCATATTTGACTGGAGGACAACTTTCCAATGGATATTCTTTATTTTTACTTCAAAGAAGGAAAAAAGAGAAAGAGAATAAAAATATTAAGATATCTAAACCCAGTACATTTTCATTTCACTTGAGAAATAAATGTGCTTTGGGTGTTATTTTAAACACCTTTATATAAATATTTCCAGGAAAACGTACGTTAAATCCAGCATAAGAGGCAGGATTAATTTTAAATCATCATAATTAAATTACTCCTGTTATGAATTCACGAGAATAAGAATTAACATAGATTGGTTCATAAAAATCAAACTTCTTAATTTGCATACCTATCTAATAAAAGTATTTAAAGAATGCAAACTCTACCTTGTTGTGACAAAAAGCAATATGAAAATATCTTCATATGTAAAAATAAGAACTACACTGATCATTTAATCAAGATACTGAAAGAACACAACACAAAAAATACTAAGTAGCTTAACTTATCATAAAATAGCACAAATCAACCTTGAAATTATCTGAAGTGCTTATCTAATACATGCAAGGATTACAAAAACTTAGTTTTAAGACATTGGGTGGTTTTTAACACACTAACAGGTTGCTGTTTCTTTTTTTAAGAGCATAATGATGGCATTAATTATTATGTTCATGTATATTTGTAGTACATAGATCAAAGTCTTTATATAATGCTAAAGAGAAATAAAAAGTTCCACTGAGACCTTCCAACAGACCTGCATTTATCCTCATTTTATTTTTTTCCTCCTCTAATGGAATTGTTAAATAACCTACCGTTTACAACTGGTCTTCCACTTTGATAGCCTATTTTTCTTCAGATTATTAACAGGGGAAAACATGGTCATTCTACAAAAAAATGAACACAGATTCTCCTATATGAAATATGAAACATTGCATGAGAGAAAGTCTATTTCAAACAAAAAGCAATCCTGCTTCTTTCTTACTATTAATGTATACATGTAATGTCAGTAATTAAGATAATGCACTCATTGATGACAACATAACTTTCTAAAGATCTAATGCTCACACTTGCACCTAAGTTTTGTTTTCTGTGTGTTATTTGCTGAATAATTCATTCTGAAGGTCAAAATCCATTGACATAAAGTTCTCAGACACTTCTTTCTGCAAGCTGAAGAAACAAAGAGTTTAATTATATGAAAGAGACAGAATCCCTGATACAGCTATTGAAAAGAGGTTGAACACTGGCCAGAAGCTGTGAAAATTTTTTTTACAACATACTTTTTAAATTGCTTGATAACATACCTGTTTTTCATGGGTGATTAATTTTACAGTCACTAGACTATGTGTCTTTAACGTGACAAAACATCACACACCAATAAAACATAGTAATGAATCTACTCACCGTGGTGCTGCTGTATAACCTGATGACTTAATTTTATTATGGAAAACTAATGGCTGATCTTTCACTGTGCTTTTCGCTCCTACAGTAAAATAATTACATTTACATTAAAATCAGGGGGGTTTAACATCATATTTTTACAGTTATGTAGACAGGCTAGTACAGTAGAAATATCTGATGTCTCCTTATGTTACAAAATATATTTATTATCAGTCACTCTAAAATAAAGATTACTGAGGAAAAGAAAGAAATATGAATTGTGACACTGCATAACAGCTCTCCTCCAATAATATCAAAGAGAAAGAACTTTAAACTTTGAATTAACAAGAACATAATTCTGAGGAACTTTTTTCATCGTTCCTTCACAAATGTGTTTTCTCAAGGCCTACTTTATGCTTTGACTTCATAAACACTACCCATATTGTATTCACACCTTATACTTGGAATATGGGATGCATCTAAATATCATTAAAATACTGTCAGTGGGTACACATATATTCCTGGGGTTTTACATGACTTAAGTCATTAATAATGTCTGCATTCACACTACTATACTAAGAAGCCTGAAGGGCAGCCTCTAGCCCAAAACTAATTCTGAGTACTTCATACCAGCGGAAGGTAACTAATAAAATAAATGTTGCAAAAGGGGAAATCTTGCTCATATTCCTGGGGAAAAATTTCAGGTGCATTGGGATTGACCTCATGGACATATTTACGCATGCTGAGGATAGAAGCTCCTTCAGCTCCCACAGGCTATGTTTTCTCTTTGAGTATCCATGAGAAAGAGAAAAAGTGCCATTTCTGAGAAGCTCACAGTACCACTTGTCATAAGAGAGCATAGGACTTCCTTAGAACACCTAATCTATCTGAGCATGAGGTCTCAATGTGGGTAGTACAGGTATCAGTGCTGGGTGTCCAAAGCAGACAAACTCTGTAGATGCATTCTTGGAATATCATACAACATTAAAGATAAAACCTTTGACATTTTAACAGGTCCAACAAGTACAATCAGTGTAGTAAAAATCAATTATTTCTACATGTCTACAGCTACCAGTATTTTTACACCTCTCCTAAAGAAACGGTGATGATGAAAGTTATTTTGTAAGTACTTTTTGGACTTTGCTTAACTATTGCTAAGCAAAAAAGCTACAGGTGTTTCAACAGCAACTGGAAGTCAGATTTCTATTTTTTTAAAACAGGAGGACAATGAGGCCAAAATTAACTTCCTAAACTTGCAGGTATTAACAAAAGACTATTCAGGACAATAAAATTAACCATAACAGGTAATCAAAGTCAAGAAAGAAACAACAAAATATATGGAAAAAATCTAGTGCATGCCATGGAAAAAGAATGACTTACGAAAAATCTAAACATTCTACACCTTAACTCATTTAAAATCCACAAAGTTCTTAAAATATTGTTTTTAAATAAGAAAAATACCATATTACCATAATTTTCACTATAATTATATATGTATGCTATGAAACACTGCTAGAAGTATAAAATTCTTCTGACTAATATAAAAATATATTGGCAAGATATATTTAAAACAGAAATCAATATACTAGTTGTATTAGGCACCAGCCAGATGTGACTCAGTTACTTTTAATAAAAATAAAAAAAAATAAAAGTATTAATTAATTTCAAGATTGTTTTATACTTACCAAGTTTTTTACTAGAAGTTTCTTTCATGTTTTTCTTTAAACCTTTACACAATGGAGAACTTTTCAGTAAAGAACACCTAAGTTATAAAACCAAGCAAAAAAAATCAATCAATGTAATGGATAAAAGCATCATATCAGGAAAAGGTGTCAAAAATTATTTTTAGTTATTTGTGTGCTTGTGTGTATGTATATGTGTGATACCAGTGAGATACCATAAATATAGATAAGACAGTATTAGTTATCAGCTCAGATAGCCAGCAGCACAGGCAAGCCTTGGCCCCAAGTAGATTCATAGAACATTGTATTTACATGTTAAATCCCATTTCTGTGACTATTACCTGATGATTTTACTATAAGCACCAAAATCCACACTTCAATCATAGAATAGTTAGGGTTGGAAAGGACCTTAAGATCAGCTAGTTCCAAGCCCCCCACCGTGGACAGGGACACCTCTCCTTAAACCATGTCACCCAAGGCTTTGTCCAACCTGGCCTTGAACACCACCAGGGATGGAGCATTCACAGCTTCCTTGGGCAGCCCACTCCAGTGCATCACCACCCTAACAGTAAAGAATGTCTTCCTTATATCCAATCTAAACTTCCCCTGCTTAAGTTTAAACCTGTTACCACCTGTCCTATCACTACAGTCCCTAACGAAGAGTTCCTCCCTGCCATTTGTTTTCCTGACAATGAAGTGCATCAGATGGTTTTGTACAGTGCTATCTGCTGTCCAATTTCCCCGCTCAAGCAAGGCCACCTGGAGTCAGTTGCCAAGCACCATGTCCAAATGAGTTTTGAATTTCTCCAAGGAGGGAGACAACACAACCTCTCAAGGCAACCTGTCTGTGCAAGTGCTCAGTCACCCTCACAGTAAAAAAGCGTCAAAAAAAGTAAAAAATAAAAATAAAAAAGCATTTAGTTATTCTGTACCTGGCAATAACTGATAGACTCTTCTCATTTCCACGTGGGAGAAAATCCGTCTGCTGAGTTCTCACCAGTGCAGTAAGGTTAACTTCCAATACAGCAATCATATCTTCGAACATTGATGTGACCAAGCATAAAACCTGCAGCAATTATACCATCAAATAGTACTTTATTTAATTCATAATTGAAGCTTCAACACTTTATGGATGTGTATGAATTTAGTATTTATATTGTATTTATATCGTATTTATATATTATGTATATTGCATTTATAATGAAAAATTAAATCACTCTGTCACTTATGAAAATTAGCAAACAAATCCATGAGTTTAATCTTGCAGAGCATTAAAGAGTAAGAAGTCCTTCAAAATATGCTTATGTTGCTTAAATATGTGCATTATATCTGGAAGTCACAGAAATTCCAAGATGTTCCACAATAGAGATATTTCTGCAGTAAGAGTTGTGAGAAAAACAGCAAACGTGGAAGAAAGATTGCATTCAGAGACATGCCAAGAACATGGTAAGAGCTGAATTTCAAACAAAATCCTTCTTTAAAACAAAACACTGGTATGTTAAATATGTAGAAAGGCCTAGGTTGAGCTCAGTTCTATAGGAAAACTGTAACATCAAAAATGGACTAATCAGACAAGAATGACTTTAGATTCCTTAAAAGCACTTTTAGTGACTTTTAGCAAACATTTTTCACAACTCAAATAGTTTTTCACAGGTTTTTTGGAAGGATTCAAAAGCAGTTCATCCTCATATTTGTTTGAACAACGTGTAACAGTGCTTATATCTTTTTTCTCCCCCTAAAAGACTGACCACTGGGGAAGCAGAGGCATTCTTGAAATTCAAGGTATACACCGAACACTATAAAAAACAATACACCTTTTGCTTATTACTCACTTTGGACAGTACACAAATTATGACAGCTTTAAATCTACGCAGCTATTGAAAATAGCAGATCCCATAAAGAAGAATCAACCCTCTCCAGAGAAGCTACTGTGTAATTCACATCAAAAAAAGAAATGTGTACATGAATCTGCAAACAAAATGCGTAATTGGCAATTATTGAAAATAACGGAAATGTAAACATTTGTTAAATAGATGTTTATTGTATACTCACCTTTCCATTAACTGACTTCCTTGTTAACGCACATGATCTGACAAACCAAATGCTGAGGTCACTGAAATCTTTACCAAAAAGAACATAGTGCTATTAAACTGTATTTGCATTCAAAAGAAAAAGGTATCATCTCTAAGAGTGGAAAAAAAATTACTCATACTGATTTGACACCATTATAATCCACCATCTTCAGTGTACATCCTGCTAGCTTACTTCTACATTACAAAGTAGTAGAGTAACACTCCTTGTGTTTAACACTCATGAACTGCAAAATTGAAATAAAAATTCATTGCTAGCCAGTATCAAAATCTAGTCTCAACATATCTTCTGAGACAAGTCAGCAGTGCCAGAAAAACACAGAAATTAATTAGAATGAACATTTAAGGAAAAAAACCAAACACAAAACCAACCAATCAAACAAACAAAAAAAAAACCCACAAAAAAACCCACACAGTTGCTACTGTATTTTGCTATTTTGCAAACCAAATTGTTATACTATTTATATCAGGTAACAAAGCAAAGTGATCACATTATGATATGGTCAGATACCTTATAATCGTACCTTTGTAAGACAAAAAAGCTTCTAATTCAAAGTTTGCCAAATTAAGTATTAACAACCCAGTAGAGCTTCCTATCCAAAAGTAGCTAGTATTCAGGGCTGAACACCTATTAAGAAAGGAGGAAAAAAAAAAATCATCTAAGTATGATGATGAAGCTTTCCTTATTACAGTATAAGGTACAGCAATTGCTTTTTTTAATACTTGTTACCTAGTCCCAATAAAACAACAATAAACACCAAAAAACGATTTTAAATTTACAGTATTTTTATGAAACCTGTAGCTCAAAGTAAAATCTTTCAATCAAAACTGATGAAGCTTTGAAAACTAAAAACAGGACACAGTCCCTGATTTTATGAAAGTGCTCGTCTAAACCAGCATAGGAAATACTTATCAAAAACTACTGTGGTTTGTAACATCTGGGAGGTGCTGTAAAAGCACTCTATATACAGAGAGTAAATTCAAACAGAGAGGCAAGTCCACATATATTCTTACTTTTACCACCTGTAATATGAACACATAAAAAATAGTGAAATTTAAAGTGTCTTTGTACGTAGTTAGAGAAAAAACAGCACAAACTAAGGGCTGGGTGGGGATAAACCAGCAAGCCTGGAACATCTGTTTCAGTCTGTGCTTAGTGGCAGTAGTACTACTGTTAAGTAATGAAACCCAGTCTTCACAAACACCAGAGTAGACCAACCGGTTTCAATTTCAGTCAACACCCTCACAGAAAAAAAAAAATGTTATCAAGCAGAAGATTATTATTACAAAATAACAGCTGTCCTTCTCAAAACTCAAAAATGTTTTGATGCCACAGTAAATAAAAATTGACATCAATGTTTTAATAGATTTTCCAAATATGAGTGAGTAAACTATTGGTTTGATTTCTAAAGTCAGACCACAAGAGCAGAAGCAAGAGAATGGAAAAACATAAAGCTGAATGGCATGAAAAGACTCACCACAGTGGCTTTTTTCTTTTTTTTTTTCCCTTATATAAAAAAAGGGAAGAGAAACAGTCGGATACTTTATAAAGCAGACTGGGAAAGAGTTTCAGTTCTGGTCTGTGATACTTTTATGTGCTTTGTATAGTTTTATTTGTGGTTTGTGCTACTTTCATGCACGGTGGTAACAGACTGATTTAATTTGTGAATCCTTTGAATTATTTCAAAGTGGCACTATGAAGTCATAATAAACAACAATATCAAGTGATAGATACAGGAAGTTGATCTCACACCCACTTTACAATAATGAAAGGCTGCAATGAAATTACTCAATGTCAAAAAGTTTATAGAAGACACATAATTTTTGGACATCAGTGTTGCAAAAGTATTTCACTGTTGCATTTCATTTCAGGCAGGTAAAGTGGTAAATCAGGGATTGTTCAGAAGAATCGGAGCCACCTGCTAAAACCAATACATGGTAATTTTAAAAGTGAACAGAAAAATATTATAAAAACAAAAACATAAAACCAGAAGACAATGGAACTGGATTAATAATAAGAATTTTATGGTCATGGTTGGTTATAAGCAGAGCAAAACCTCCAACTGTGATGCAATAACTGAAAGGGTAAACAGTCCTCAGATGTACAATGCTAGGCAGCATCAGGTGGGTATTGGAAATTGATGTTATCTGAACTCAGAAAATTATTTCAATTAACCTGTTATCAGGGGTCAATTTCAGTCAACCATGTCCAGAAAAAGGCATTGAAAAAGAAACGAGACTGAGTCTGCCAAAAGTTTGCCTAGAACAGGTTATGTAATTTAGAAGTTATTTAAATTTAGAAAGCAAACAGACAGAGGCACACAGTGACTGCATCAGACATATTTCCATACGAATGCAAACTAAAATAAATTTGGCTTTTTAATTCTAATGGGCTTCTTTATTATTTTTTAATTGATATTTCCCTGATCAACTGGCATCAATAGATGCTAAAACGGATATTCCCAATGCCATTTTTATAAAATTACTTTGCAAACAAGAAACCAGTTTTAACTGTGTATCACTTTGTGTATATTATCTGCCCAAAGCAGACCACCAAAACTAGCAGATCACTAAAAATATTCTTTTATTCTTCCTACTGCATGCTTAAAAGAGTAAGCTGCAATGAAAATAATCCAAGAACCAATGGGAACTCCTAGGAATAGATTCCATCCAAGTATTTGGTGGTATTTTAAGGGACTTACATGTTTTCTTCATTATGGAAACACACTAAAAAGTCACAGTGCTCAATTAAGAGGATAGGTAACGATGTTTCCACTGATCCTTCTGGTTTCATGGGTTTTGTTCTGCAAAGCTTGGAAGTATTTTGCCCTTCACCTAAGAAATACAATCAACATTAGCTATCAAAAGCCAATGGACTAAGGGAAAGAGTTAGGATTTAATAGAGAATTTGAAGGAATAAAGTACTATAAATAAATATAGCACTATAAATAGAAAAATAAATTACTATAAATAAAGTTATAAAGTAATAAGGTAGCATGAACTAACTCCACACTCCAGAACTTTCTATTTAAACAGATTGATACAGCCTAAGAGAGCCCTCTTGAAATATCTTTCCTCATTATTATGCTTTTTTAGTACAGTCTTGTTTCAAATACCTAAAGATAAAAATCTAAAGAGCCTACTTAAGTACCGAAAAGCAGTTGGCAGAATTCAGATGTGTCCATCTCAAAAAGTGACTCTGAAAGCCATATTCTAACAACCTTTAAATACGCTGGGCAACTTTCCGCTTAGTCTGAAAATTCCCTTGATCCTAAAGTTATAACATAATCCAAAACCATGATGGAAAGTCACCACTAGTTTCATCCTCCCAAGAAGTCTCCATCCATTATGGATACGCAGTTAAAACCTAGGAATGACTAACACTAATTCATCATTAGGCACAGCCACTATATCAGTCTCTTTTAAACATCCAAATATGAAAGTGCCATCCATATATTTTAAATAATTACAAGAAATGTAGCAGTCTTTTTCATTAGATTAGGACCTTTGAATTGTTGAAGCTGGACCACTAGGCATCTAAGAACACAACAGTCATTGAAGCCAGAAAAAGAGCAAGCAGGGGAAACCAGATCTCCCTTTTCCTAAAGAAAGCTTCCTCTTGCTTCCTTTGGGAGGACTTCATCTCACTTCATGTGGGGTGCAGGTAGTCTGAATGCCTCATTTGGGAACATGAAATCACCTTGCTGAGGTGACCAAGTGCAGTCTTTTATAAGTACTCTGCATTATAACACTGGAAATACCACAGCCAGAGAAATATCATATCATGGAGGCATTAGTATGGATTTAAACAACAAAAAAAAGAAGAAAAAAAGAAAGATTCCTAGAAGTACCAAATGTAGTTGAGAAATGGTATCCCACTTAGACAACAGATTAATTTTTAGGCACCCATTCTGTTCTCACTAAAGTCTTGGGCAATGAATTCAGTAAAAACCAAATACTTAATAGTTCACATCCTGCAATGTTTTATAAGCAAATGCGTTACCCAAGATTTTATTACACGCATACAAGCTTAATTCTTTCCAGATATGTCACATAATTCTTTCCAGATACGTCAATACCCCACTTCACATCAGCTTCAGTAAGAATTCCATGCCACAGTCTGAGACTCATAACTATCACATAAAAAAAACTCTCGTTGTATAAAAAGCCTACAGTCAGCAGCCAATAACAACTAGACTATATCATAAACAACATTCTAAAAGCAATGTGCTACCTATTTCTTTTCCAGATTTCTTCAACACTTCAGTGTAGAATTTCTCTTGCTTTTTCTTTAAGTTGATACGTGTTACACAACGGTAATTATGATCACTGATTAAACTGAAGATCCAAAGCTGCAAGAAAAAGAAAAAGCAACTGCAATGACCTTTTGACAATAAACGTAAAGCTTACATGAATACAGACTAAGGGTCTGATATAAAACTATTCATGTAACTGATGAATTTTTGTATCTGTAATCTCATCTTGGACCAAAATTCAATTATACGCATTTTTAAGATTATTAAAGAATATATTCAGTATTAGCAGAAGCAGTTATTAAAATTTGAACTGCACATCCAATTCCCATATCTATGTCTTTGGAAAGAAAAGCCTCATAGGCTATTTTCCACATTAAAAATAACAAGTAACCTGCATGTGATTGCTCACTGAATAATGTACAATATCATTTCATTTATACCTGTTTGATTTTAGGCAGCATTATAGTTAAATCTTTAACTTCACAATTCACTGAATGATAACACTGAAGGAAAGCAACTGGAAAATCTTCTGTAAATATATTCTTAACATTAAATTAAAGAGCAGGTAAAATGCATATTCATATTTATCACATTTTTATTAGAATTTCAACATGCGGAAATCATAATCTCTTCCATTTACTGTCATGTGTTTCATTCCTTAGCTAGAATAGAAGAATCCTATTTTTCACCTTTTTTATTTTGAAACAGATATATTTATAGCCTGTCAGTGTACTCTTCTTATATAAACACTGATTGTGCTCTTAAACACTTCCCTGGTTTTCAGAAGAAAGTTTCCATTTTGTAGTAGAAGTCTTATATACCATATTTGGTTTGTAGTCAAAGCATTGAATTCTACCTAAAAAAGTAACTGTTGTAACAATTCAAAACAAATACGCAGATTATGAAGCTTTTTTACAGACAGATACATTAACAATAGATGGCTATTTTGACAGAGACTTTTCTGGGTAATTCTCACCTGTCCCTCAGAACATCCAGTGATAATTTGTTTATTTTCTTCATCAACCAACAGACTTAGCAAAGGAAATGCTGGTTCAAAAAAAGATAGAATTATTTACAGAGTAGACACAAATCAGATATGAAACTCAAATTGAATCCTCCTGTTTATAAAAATGAGTGGAAAAAAATCTCTTACTGCAATTCCTATGGTTGCACAATACTTTGTCTGGCTAAGGGCTTTCCATTCACAGGTGTACAGTCTGCTTTCCACCCACACTGCCATGGTAGTGATTTTCTGCAGCCTTTCACTCATGCTGCTGTCGTATGGTTTTCAGAGCCCCAAGTGGCAGTTTTCATTCCCCTGCTGTTCCTCTCATGGCCTCCACCTGCAAACCCTGATTGCAGTTGGGGAAGGTTTTCAAGGGAAGCAACTGCCACAGCCAACCAGGGTAGAATTACCCCTTCTTCTTCTCCTTTCCTACCATGTGGTATTAGCTTTTAGTTTACATGAGACAGTTCAATAATACATATGCACAAAGCTTAACAACCAGTCTCCTCATAGCTCATGCCCCAGAGTGTGCTCCAATAACCACTAGCAGCACCACAATCAGGCACAATCAAAGGTGAGTTGGAGCAAGTCCCATTGAAAACTACATGTTTCTTATGTGGAAAGTACTATTGGAAGAGGAAGCCCTGCTGCACTGGAAACAATGCTTGTCCTCCTCCTCCTTTTATCTTGCCATAAAAGTAGCTTTCACCTTTAAAGTCAACGTATGCCATCAGCTGCAGCCACTGCTAATAGATCTACATATGGCATAGTATTTCTTTCTATGTCATATATAAAGCTGAAAGAAAACAAGCACATAGTACTCAGAGAGTGGAACTGTACCTGCAAATAGCTTTGTTTGCTTATCTCAGTAAAATGGCAACAGCTACATGCATACCCTGTACAAAAAGAGCTGTTTATAAAAGTATACTAAATCTACCCAGAAGTACACATTAAAGGAAAATATATTTACTACTGGCTTTAAAGGATATGTGTACTACTACCTAGTCTACTAGAATTATGTTCACTAAATCAGCTAAATACTTCTATAATAATTGTGTGTTATTGTTTAGGGAAAACAATCTTTTGCTAGGAAAAAGCATATATAAAAATAAAACTTACCTGTTAATACTCCTGACTGATGTATTAACTGGCCGGTAGCATAGTCCCACACCTTTAGGAAAAAAAGTATATATAGCCAACTACTTAGATCCTTAAGGAAAACAAACTTCAAAGGCCATCATGTGGTGAAAACGGGAAAGTGCAGCCACTAAAAGTGATGCAACATGGTAAGGGCTCCTTTCAGCATTTTTTAATAACTACAAAGAGATTTGCTTCATTGATAAGTATCTATAGTGAAAAAGGCGAAACTCACCTGGTATGGATACACAAAGTACTTAGAACGCTTATCATCTTTGCTTTGGCTGGTCTCTTAATGACTTAAGCTAAATTATTGAAAATATATACTTTAACTGGTTCTAAATTTCACACAGGGACCTTGCATAATTTCATAGTTTTCATACTGAGCTCAGGAATAAGAGGTCATAATAACAGTAGTTATTATGATCTATAGACACACATATAAGTCAGCTTTCATTATTAACAAGACAAAGTGATGAATTCTGTGCTTAATAGTCAATTAAGAAAGCTAAATAAAACCAAACTTTTTCTCTCGTTACTTCTATGAGCTTTCCTCTCCACAGATACTTTCACTACATTATTATAGTTATCACAGCTGGGATTGAAATAGTCACAGCCAGCCAGTCCCTGCTCTTTTAAAGTGCAGCTATACAATTTCCTTACCTTAAAGGTTCTGTCTTCTGACACTGATACAAGCATACTTTTCTCCCATGTACAAAACTCAGCAGCAGTCACTGGAGCCAGGTGGCCATCCAATTCAGCTAGTATAGCTTCCTTCTGTGATAAGTCAAAATAAAACCAGATTATATTTAAAACTAAAAATTAGAATTAGTTAAATGTTTTAATAATTAATAAGTTGCTAAAAATTGTGAGATTTGGATACAAAATATTATATCAATAAGGTTTTTCTTATTGAAACTGTAGCCCTGTATATTATCCTGCTGGGAAAGCCACACATTTACATTTTCTTCTTCATAATGAATGATACAGGAGTAACTTTTCAGATCTCCTCAGAATGTTTTCTTCTTGTAAGTTACTGTAAGACCAATTCAATTTTTTAACCTAGTCTTCTACCTGCTGTATGACGCATTATGAAGCATTAGTTCAGACTTTTTGTCATCTATATGAGAAAAATGTATGGTTTTGCTTAATTATGCTAACACTTCTGTATCATGATTTTATTTGAAAGTAAGTTAAAAAAATACGAGCACCATATCTACAAAGAATGGAGTCTCACCTTTGCACTTAACATGTAGATCTGATTTCCAGCACATACTGCCACTTGTTGATCATCCAGACTAAATCTTACATGAAGTACTGCTCCCAGAAGAGTTCCAATAACAACTCCTCGAGGTGTTAACCCTGCAGCAATTTCATTGTTAAGGAGACTCGCTGAAATATAAAACTCTGCTGCAGTGAGATTCTTAGAAACTTTCACCTAACCACAGTGCTATCCCGGTGTCTGTCAGGAAGCTGTACCAAACAACCCACAGCTTTACTGTAGCAGGCTATTAGAAAGCAAAGCACAATACTATGTACCAGTAAGATTCCTCCATTTGCCTTGTTGCCTGGACATGATGTGGTACTCTTTGAAACACTAATAAAAAGTGTGCCTATCACATCATACTTCCATGGAAGACTGCCAGGGACAGGACTTTTGGAGTCGGGTTATATGCCCAAGGAACCTGATAATGCCATGTTCATTTTAAAGGCAAGAAATCCTGACTGGTGTCATCATATAAAATGACTGAAGCCCAGGAAAACAGGCATTTGAAAAATACTTCTCCCAGTACAATATCCCAGACATTCAGCCACCAAGCAAGGGGGACCTTCCTTTTCCTGGTTTTAATTCTTCTGTGTGCTGAAAGAGGAAGTACACCACTAAATAGCATTACAGACTCAAATGATAAGACTAGCTTTGAGAACAGGCTCATGTTTCATCTCTCTCTTCACAGTTTCATTCTGGTCATCTCACTGCTTCAAGCAGCCTGGTTTCTGCAGTTCCCAGTTTTAGGATGCTACCTTTAACAGTGTGAGAAGGTTTTGGACATCTCATGAAATTTCAGGATTTCACAGGCAACAAATTAACTAGGATACAGGCACAACAACTATAGGTGTCCTTTTATAGGTTTCATTCTAGATGCTGTGGAGTGCTTTTACAGCTGATTAGTAAGTCAAGATCTAGCAGGATGGAGAGACAGATCAAACACCTCGATACAGTTGTTAAGAATATGGTCAGAGAAAACATGCTAAGATTGTGTAGAACACAGTCTGGGGAAAGAAAGGCTATACAGCATTTGCTGAAAAGCCTGTAGATAGAAAAAAAGAAAAAGAAGCAAGCCAGAAGCAGAGAATCTGGCTTTCAAAAGTCTTTGTGCTGAAACTGCATGACTCCTTTTCTTTGTTTTTCAGCATTCCCCTACTTTCCAAACAATTTAAGCTTGAGGAGGGGTTAGAACTGATCCGTAGAATCTAACTCCATTGGCTGAGGCTCCAAACCAAGACAGTAGTCAGGACACTAGAACTTCTGTTTTCTTTGTTTAATGCCATTACAACTCTCTTTCACGCATGCATTCTGCTCCCAGATCCTTGCATTGCTCACACACACGCATCAGTGTTCCAGACAGAGGCAGAAGGAGAGGCAAAGCAGGATGTAAAACACTAGTTCTACAGATATTCCAGAAAAGGCGGCATTCGGTTAATCCGGCATTTTATGCTCAGTTACGCAGTGCTACTGGGATTAGTATTTTTCCCGTCCGTGTTTTTCCACAGGGGCAGAACTCCCCCTCCCGTTTCCCCGCCCGTCTCCAGCGGTCGCCTACTCCTGCCCAGCACCTCGGCCAGCTCCCGGAGCCGCCGCGGCCGTGCACGGCGTCCACCGCAGGGATGCACCGCCCGGGGGCCGCGAGGGGTGACCCCGGCCGTTCCAGAAGGTACGGTGAGCAGGCTAGCTGGGCCGCTGCCCTGGTGGCGCTTGGCACTGCCGGAGAGGAGCAGCAGAGAAGTAAGCACTCTTTATCGGTGCTGGGGCTGCTGCATCTGAGTGGCTAACACGTGCTCCTCAGAAATAACCATCTCTTTACACAAGTAGTACTGGAAGAAAGAGTGGTATTGGGGGGTCATTTTATAACGTGGCCATTGCTCAGAGACTGGCTGGGCCTTGGTCTGTTTGTAGGAGGTGGTGAGTTATTGCTTTTGCACTTCTTTTTTACATATACAACATGTATAAATTATATAAACAGTACCTTCTTGCACCTTCTGTGTGCATTCATCAAGATTCCACACTATCACGCGTTCACAAGATGCAGAGCAGACAAGAAGTGGGTTGATTTTACTTCCAAATGACAATGCAGAAATTGAGTAATGGTGTCCTGACAAAAGTAATGGCTGAGAAATGCAGATAAAGAAGAGTTAAATGAGTCACCTCAAACAAAGGTTATGACCAACACAAAATTACAAATGGATCATGTACGTGCAATTAACAAGACAACTATTTTTCTTTATTGTTTCAAAACCACTTAATCAGCTGCAGCGTACAGGGTTTGGCTGGGATGGGACTCACTTTCTTCATAGCAGCTTGCATGGTGCAGTGCTTTGGATGTTGTGATGAAATCCACTGATAACCTGAAACAGTGTTTTGGCTGTTGCACAGCATGAAGACTTTATGAAGGCTTTCTTTTTTCCCACTCTGTCCCAGCCCCAAACTGCCCCAGCAAATAGGAGGGAGGGAGGGAGGGAACACAGCTTTAACAGCTGACCCAGACTGGCAAAGGGATAATCCCTATGATATGATGTTGTGCTCAGCAATAAAACTGGGGTATTGGATAAAGAAGGTGTTGGGGGTAGGAGGGGGGGTGTCTTCTAAGGTGGCCATTGCTTGAAACTTGTATGGGGATTGGTCTGCTTGTAGGAATTGGTGAGTGACTGCCTTTGTATCACTTTTTTCCTCTTCACTCGTTAAACTATCTTCTTTAGTTTATCATGGGGGCCCATGACTTCTCACTTTTGCCTATCTGATTCTCCCTCAAAGCCTGCTGGGAAGGAGTGAGCCCGAGACTGGCTGGTGGTTTAGCTGCCAGCCACCACAGTTTACATTATTCTCATGACAGGAACAAAGCTTTAGAACAAAAGCTGCTCTCTTTACAGCACTAGAGTCAAACCCTCACTTCTACACTGCCCTCAGATACTTTGTCTATACCCTCCTTAAGAGGTATAAACAGCTGCTTTCTGAAATATCAGCCTGTGGAGGGATATGTTCTGGGTTTACCTGAGCAGTCGCTGTATTCCAGACGCATAATTCATTTTGGTTCAAAGGGAAAGCGCAGTGATGGTGACTACACGCCAGCTGAACGAGGGACTCGGACAGTTCGGACCTAAACAACCGTTTTTCGCAGACAACGTCAGGATCGCAGCTTCCTCCAGAAGCACACCCGTCCCAGTCGCTTTCCATCCTACGGAGGGGCACCACACGGGGCCGGATTCGCCTCACCGGCTGCGTCCTGATCCCCTGGCAGCGCCACCCTTATACGGGGAGGCGGAGGGGCCCGCCCGGCTCCGCGCCCCGGCGACAGCACAACACGGGCTCCGCCTCACCGGCCGGCCGGTAACCGGGGCAGCGGCGCCGCCGACGGGTCGCCGAGAGGGACAAAACCTCCCTCGCCCGCAGTCCGCGATGGGCACAGGCGGCCGCCTCCCTCGAGGACCTCTAGCCATCCGCGGCACCGGGCAAAGTCCCCTTGCCTGAGCCAACTGTCCTTTTTACAAGGACATGTAGGGATAGGACAAGGGGGAATGGCTTTAAACTGTCATAAGGTAGATTTATATTAGACATTAGGAAGAAATTCTTCATTGTGAGGGTGGTGAGGCACTGGCACAGGTTGCCCAGAGAAGCTGTGGCTGCCCCAACCCTGGCAGTGCTCAAGGCCAGGTTGGATGGGGCTTTGAGCAACCTGGTCTAGTGGAGGGTGTCGCTGCCTGCAGCAGGGGTGTTGGAACTGGATTAGCTTTAAAGTCCCTTCTAACCCAAACCATTCTGTGGTTCTTTGATACAGTGGGCACAGCATGGACCAGCTCATGACAGTGTGTGGAGCAGCATCATGGAGAAGAAAAAGAAACCTCTCGCTCTCACCAAGTTTGTGGGTGATGAGAAGCAGTCACCAAGGTGGTGGGCAGGGCTGCCAGTCAGAGGGACTCATCAGGCAGGAGAAATTGCCAAAAAGAATCTCATGGAGTAAGTGTACAAGAGTAAGTGCAGAGTCCTGCGTCTGGCACAGGGTAGACCATGCAAGAGGGCAGGCTGGAGGCTGGCTGTCTGGGAAGCAGCTCTGCAGAAAATGATCCAAAGATCCTGCTGGACAAGCTGAATATGAGCCACCTCTGCACCCTTGCAGCAGAGGCAGCCATCTGCATCCTTCAGCCTGGAGAAGAGACCTTACTGATCCCTACCTAATGGGAGGATGCAGGGAAGTTGGAGCTAGACTCTTTTCAGAGGCACTCAGTGGTAAGACAAGCTGGAACCTGGGAAAATCCAATTAGATGTCAGGAATTTTTTATTTACTTATTTATTTTAAATACTGTGAGGGTGGCTGAATGTTCAAACAAGTTTCTAAAGAGAGGTTGTGGATCTCTATCCCTGGTGTTGTCCAAGAGTCACATGGACATGGCCTTGAGCAACCTGAATTTAATTAGACCTGTTCTGAACAGGACGTTGGAGGAGTCTGAAGGTCCCTTTCATCCCAAGTTATGATTCTATGATCAAGATTTTGATCCACCAACTTAAACCATTTTGGTGCAGGTCAATCTGCAGACTCAGCATCCACCTCAACTGCATTTCAAACAGATACTTTCTACAGGAATGTCTTTCTTGTAACTGTCTGTAATTAACAGTACAAGCATTTTTGCACTGTATGACCACCTAATATATATTATCATTGACAACACAATCTCCTTTTATTAGATTTGCCTGGAGAAAGTACCTGTCCAAATTCTTCTTCACGTGTCCTTGTGAATTTGGATAAAACCACTGTACTGAGCACCAGCCACACAGCAGTAACTCAGTGCACTGCATAGGACAGTATTTCTTTTCTGAATTGTGACTCATGGATAAGAATACTAGCAAAAAAATTTACTGTAATTTGCTGATGACAGTTTCCATGACTGATACAGTCATGAATGTGTCATGACAGTTTAGGCATCAGTATAGAAAGATAAATGCTGGTAGAGAAAAAAAGGTGTTGTTCAGACAGGCGAGCAACCCCTAGGAGTAAAGAACTTGTTCTGAAACATGGTGTGTCTTTGTCCATAACTGTTTCTAGGCAGTCTAGCATGTTTCTCCCCAGTTCTTTTCACTATGGTTTATTTTCATGTTAAAAGTATTGTAGCTACAATACTTTCAACAATCCCCTATCCATAACAACTAGGGAACTAGTAAGATCCAAAACAGTATCTGAGACCTTGATCTGATTTCTTGACTGATCAAACAGGAGTTAGAACACCAGCTCCTTTCCTGCAGCTGGACCCTCAGCCAGCAGCGTCAGTCTCATGGAGACCGATTCAGACAGGTGCAAACCATCACTGATTTTTGCCTTTCCAATAGATGCTGCTGCTTCTCAGTGGCTACGACACCAGTCATCCAAGAGTGACAAGAAGCAGATTTCTGCCCTGTTGGCACAAGGTGACAGCTGCATGCGAACACTAGTGACAGTGTGAGCGTGCAGTGAGAAATTTAGATCACGCGCCTGTAAAGCACACTTCCTGCCACATCCCTTTTCTGTGCAACAAGATGCTCAAAGATCTTGGCTCCGGCATGTTCCCTCAGCTCGGCTATCCATCCATTTCAGACTGAACTGACAGGCATGTGAAAAAAAGGGTCATTTTAGCCAGACAGCAGTTTGTTATCATAGCATGCTTTTGTGTCAAACAGCATATTTCTATTGGTCTCAATATTCTTCAAAGCTCTCAAACTTCATCAACGCCACGTAATGCATTCTGTCAAATCATACCTCAAACTAACAGGCTGCACAAACCTGCCAAATGTAGATTCTGTTAAATCTGAGTTTTATTAAATCAATTTAAATCTTTCAAACAGGCTTATCAACCTCTTTAGTACACATTGAAATATTAAACCTGATAAAACTCATTATTTAAAGTTGTTCTATCACTGGTTACTTAGGTAGAGAGACCATCCATCTCCTCACTCCGTCCTCCTTTCAGGTAGTTCTAGAGAATAATATGGTCCCCCCGAGCCTTCTCTTCTTCAGTTCTCCCCAGGTCCCTCAGCCGTTCCTCATAAGACTTGTGCACCAGGCCCTTCACCAGCTTCGTTGCCCTTCTCTGGACCTGCTCCACCAACTCAATGTCCGTCTTGTGGTGAGGGCGAACACCGTATTTGAGCTGCAGCCTCACCAGTGCCAAGTACGGGGGATGGTCATTACCCTGGTCCTGCCACAGCCTGCCCACCGCCGCGCTCCGCCACAGCTCCGCGCCCAGAGGGCGCAACCGCCCGCCTCCGCCGGTCTGCAGGACGCGCCGCCCTGCGGCCCGCGGGCTCTGTGCGTACGCGTGCGTCGCGTACTCCGCGTTGCCGCGGCGACAGCCCCCCCCCCGCCGTCCGCTCTCGCGATAGCTGGGCGAGGTGGGAACGCTCCCCCCCCCCCCCGGTGAGGAGGGCGGTCTGGGGCAGGAGTGCTGGGTGTTACCGGCTGTGAGTGGCTCCGCGCTGGCCTATGAGAGGGCGGTGCGGAGGGCCCCTCGCTCCGCCTCCAACCGGCCTGCTTCGCTGGTAGCCGCCTCTGCGGGGCCGGTCTCGGCTCCGGGGTGCGAAGGGGCCGGCCTGCTCCGCGGGGCCGCCTCCGTGCCAGCCCGCCCCGGGGAGGGGCTCTTCCGCGGCGCCCCGGCCGCGCTGCGCTGCCGCACGTCCGCGGAGCCTTCTGCTGCGCCTCGCCGCGGCCTCGCCGTGCCGGAGCCCCTCGGCCGGTCAGAGGTGAGCCGTGCCCCAGCTGCCGGTCGGCGGAGGGTGGCGGGGGTCCGCGGGGCGGGCAGCTCTCCAAGCTGCGGCCCCTCGCAGGTGCTGTTCCAGCTCCGGAACGGCGCCGGGCGTCCCTCGGTAACTTCATCGTTCGCCGCTCGGGAGCGGAGCCGCGCGGTTCCCCGCTCGGGTACCTCATCGTCGCTTCGGTTTAAAAGTGGCCGAGGGTTAGTCCCCCGATATGGGGAGGCAGAGGAGTGGGTTTTAATGTCGCTGTTGTGGGTGTTGTGTCGGCCGGGCAGGTTCTGCGAATGCTGTGAGAATTGCTTCTTTTATGCCGTCTGTGCGCAATTGTGGCCTTGTATAGAGGCCTCCGGGGCAGCAAATCTGGAGCTAGAGAAATACTCTTACACTTTTTCCCTTGTTGTGTTTAGCAGTAAAACCTCTCAAGGTTTAAGTGACATCGCAGTGGAAGCAGTGCAGTTTGTTTCGATGCCAGCAGGGTACAAAACAGCTTGTAGCTTTCATGTTTGAGGTAACTGTAGTGTTCTAATGAAAGGATGAGAAGCTTCCTCTTAAACCTGGAAGTGTGTATGTCTACGTGTGGCTGTCGTATTTGAGTGTGACCGCATGCCACAGTCAAGTACACAGTCAGCTGTGTACTTTGGAAGCTGTCAGCAGGGTTCACAAGTTGCATCTTTGAACAGTTGCATTAAGTTTGTGCTGCAAAGAGCTGAGTGCTTGTACGGCAACAGGATCTCTAGGAAACTCCTCTTTTCACGGGTAATATGCCAAGTTTAGTCCTAGAAACAATCACACAGTAAAATCATATCTGAATGTGTTAATTCACTAGGTAACTCGGTTTTATTTCTAACTCCATTCCCAGTGCAAGTCAGAGTGCGTACCGCTTCTTGTGTGCGCGCAGGCTTGCACCTTTACTGCCTCTGGAAGTTGAGTGGATGGGGGAACAAATAGGATCCTCTAAACACCTGATGCAACGTTGAACTTCCTCAAGCATACAACAGCATTCTTTTTAACTGCTTGGTTTTATTTAAAACTGAGGCTAAGATCATTATCGTGTTTCATCTCAGTCAAATTTAGCAGCTATGCAGGTAGAATAAAACTAATAGCTCTGTGTCTGTCCTGGATGATAAAACACCTACCTGCTTGATTAATTCATTAAGAAATTCAGGCCACTTTAATCTGACAGAGCTCTGAATCTTAGCAATGAGGTTTTCTTACTATTAAAAACAGAAAAGTTAATGAACGTACTTAATTAAAGTTGCTTAGCTGTGTGTGGACTAGAGAGAACTTATAAAAATTACCAAGTTAAATTTGATTCCTTCCAAGAAGGGTATATACTGAAATCTGAATTATGTTTTGTATTCAGAAGGAGGAGACAAGAACGGGAGAAAGGAAGAGTCTGAATATAGCTCCAGACCATGGCGGCATGCTGGAAAAGAATCCTGATCATTTTTGCAGCAGCTCAAGTACTCGTTGTGGTGAATGCCTTCGAGGAAGAGGATGTACCTGAAGAATGGGTCCTTCTCCATGTTGTTCAAGGTCAGATTGGAGCAGGCAACTACAGCTACTTGAGACTAAATCACGAGGGAAAGATCGTACTTCAGATGCGGAGTTTGAAAGGTGATGCAGACTTGTACGTATCTGACATGACACTTCACCCCAGCTTTGACGAGTACGAGTTACAGTCTGTAACCTGTGGCCAGGATGTTGTCCACGTACCAGCGCACTTCCGCCGCCCAGTGGGAATAGGGATTTATGGCCACCCCTCTCACTTGGAGAGCGAGTTTGAAATGAAAGTGTACTATGATCGGACAGTTGTACAGTACCCGTTTGGTGAGGCTTCTTATAACCCTGAGGAGATGGAGGCCAACCAGAAATACTCACAGTCTACAGAAGATGAGTCTCAGGATGAGGAGTCTGTTTTCTGGACTATACTGATTGGAATCCTGAAGTTAATACTTGAAATTCTTTTTTAAATTGACACACTGGGCTAAGTCACGTTTCAGCCTGTGAAATTGAACACGAATGACTTGCTGTGATATTTAATACACTTTGTTATGGTTCCTGAAGAGGTATTCAGGTTACTTTTCCTAAACCGTAAAGGAAGTGGGGGAAAAAGCCATATTTAATTTTATATTGTCAATCCTCCCCTATACATAAAATGAGCAGCGAGCACAGTATTTGCAGTGTTCTTCAGAGATCAGGGCTTAAAAATGAATGTACAGTTGGGATCTTGTTAAATTAACTTTAAACAGGTGCTTAGGAAAACCAACTCTGATTCAGTATTTTCTATTCTTTTTTATAAAGAAAAGTGAAATTAAGTGCTGCACTTCAGGGCCACTCTCAATCTAGTGCATGGTTAAAAATAAAATCTACTTCTTTCCTGAGCAAGTATCTCCAGTATAATTAGCAGTGAGGCTTGAGCATATTGAAGCTGAGGAGCCGAGGGCGAAGGAAGGAAAAACCTCTCAGTTGTCTAGGGGGGATAGATGATCTATATTTTGCCTGCTTGTGCTCTACATCATGCCAAGCAGAGATCTGTCCAGTCACTCATCACCTTTGCAAAGCCACCACCCAAACTGAATGCATATCACTTCTCTGCTGTCACTGTGAGCTGTCAGCTGTTGTTACTTGTCAGTAGGGTGGTTTTGTTCCTTGTTAAAAGCGATGCACTATATATAAGGTATCTTGAACTTGGGAGGTGTTTTCTTACACCTCCCCTGATAGCTTGTTGTGATTGATCGTTTGGTTTTCTTTTTTTAGTAGAACATCTTTATGAATAAGTCATGAGCTTGCAAAGAAAACTTCTGCCGAGTGTGCAGTCGGGTGTAAGAAGGTCAGGCTGTGCCCACTCTTTGTTGAAAATCGGTTTTGTGAGGCATAGTTTTTGCCTTGGTTGAGTCTTTCAGAATAACCAGTTGCTCTGTAATTTCCTTTTCACAGAGCTTACTGATGAGTGCACTGAGGTAAACAAGTACATTACTATAACTTTATGCAAATGGTGCATGTACAATTTAAATTTCATTATCAAAAGCCTTCTGTTTTTGAGTGGGAATTTGGTTTGTCTGTCTCTATCCAAACATCCGACAGGATAGGATTAGTGATTTGTATCACAAAAAAAATCATTATATAGACAAAATTAAGAGTTTATTTGGTAAAAAGGAAAAAAAAACACCAAAAAGAAGTGGTATTGTTCCTCTTAGAGTGGTTGGTTAAATAGCACCAAAGTATCACTTCAGTTTGTGCAGTTTTGGACAGCAAGTTTTGGGGGGTTTTAGCCCTCCTTGCTGGTTTTCCCCCTTCTTCCTCCTCTTCTTGGTACGGGAGAGTCTTTCTGACAACAATCACAAATCCAGCGACCTAAGAAAAGAAAGTTATCAATTATTGGGAAACTTTGTTACTCACCCGCTTAGTTATGCACCTTTCACCACTCTTAATCGGTGCTCATCTGTTTGCAGTACTTCCTTCAATGTAAACAGCCAGTGCTTTGCTTTGAAATGCAAATGCTTTTGGAGGAGGTGCCGAAAGCAGTGTGAGCAGTGTGCCCTCCCTTGTTGGATTCCTGATGTGTCACAGCTGGCTACACCGATTTGTGGACTTCAGGAAGCACCAGCGCTGCTAAGGAGGTGGATCATTAGGAAAGAACCTGACGAATGATGCTTGAGTTTGCAAATTCTCTTCTGATGTGAATAACCATGGCCCAAGGTGAACGAACAGCAGCTGGGGAACATTGCTCTCCTGCTGCAGGTATGGGGTCCTGTTCCTCAAACCAGTGCCTGTTATTTGAGTGCAGTCAGGCAGCACAGACAACTGCTGGCAGGGCTTCATCACTAGACCTTGTACTGAAAATTACTGACCCTCAAAAAAGGGTTGAGCAAAGAGCAGAAGCATTTAACTGTTTGTTATTACAGCAGCTGGAATCATAAGGGCTGCTTTGGTAATTTCATTGTCTAGCAGGCATATAATCTATTTTGTTTAGATCCTGTCCTTATGTCAGCCTGAAATGGGCCAGAGAACCTGTACTAAGGTGACAGCTAGTGCCAGTGCTTCCCAAAATCGGAATGTACCACATATTTGGAGCACTGTACTTACAGGGGATTCTGTTGCTGCATAACTCACAGCCACTGTGTACTTATGAATTTACTTACCATGAGTTTAGTATTACACAAAAAGCAACAGTACCACCAGTTATTTTCTTTACACTGCCTTGAGCTGGCCAGCTGATAACAAATGACCAAGTAATTTAAAGGTACAGGCTGCCTGACATCTAGGTACTGCATTCCAGCTTTGATGTTTAAGAAAAAAAGGAATGGGTTTAAAAAGGTGTTTACAAATACTAAATTGAGTGTACTTTTTTTAATTTAGAAACTGACGTGATAGCACAAACACTTTGTTAATGTGAAAGCTATACTCCAGCAATATGCAGCAATACAGCCTTTTTACAGGTTTCTTTTATGAAGAGAGGTAATTATTCTCAGTATTCTGTGGATCTGGGGGAAGAAACCCCTAGCTCTGAGTGAGTCTGTTTGGATTCTGTTGTAAAAGCCAATTCTATTTCCTATACAGGAATGGCCAGGTTAAACTGTGCGCAACCAAATATACCAAATTAAAGCTTATTAAAAAACCCTGTGTCCTATGGTGTGCTTTCCTACAGCACTTCTCACTCCTACCCTTCACGCTTGTTTTAAACTATTCTTTCGAAAGCAAAGTGTATATTAACTCTTGACAGAGAAAGCCCAGAACTCCAAGAGGGTGGGAACAATTAACTCTTATTACCTGAAGGGATGGCATCAAGTCCCACACAGAAAGTGTGGTAACCACGGTCGCATACATCACAGAACATCATTTCTTCTTCATGGTGAGGCTGCCCGCATATAATGCATGTTTTACACTCCATACATTGCCAAGGGTAAGTCTTAATCATAGCAACAAGCTCCGGGGTCATATCAAGGCAAGAAGGATGGCCTAGATTAAAACCAGTATTATTACTTCTATGTCTGAAATGAAATTTAAAATTAGTTAGAATGTTTGCTTTTACAGAAGCTGAATCTTGGCTCACCTCCTGGTGAGATCCCATAGCACACCCAATGTGCTGGTGCATGTAATGTTAACTAGAGATGGAGTCTTAACGAAGGACAGAAAAGGCAGCTGAACCGTCGGCACAGAAGCCTAGTACACTGAGTATTTCCACAAACAGATCTGACAAACAGACTCCCTTAGGAATCCGCTTAGTGTATGCAGATACTTACCACTGTTGTCACACTGGGAGCAGTGTATAAGAGCTTCAGCTTTTCCTTTCTTGTTGGACTCCTTACCCTTCAGACAAATTCCACATATAGCATTTGGAATGACCTTTGGCTGGAAGGGTAGAAGAGGGCTATAAATTCATTCCACAAGAATTGACAGATTTAACAGGAAATGTCATAGAATTCCTTAACTCTTTAAAATTAACTGTTAGGATGTGTGAACCTTAAAACAGGACAATCATTGACAAGCAGTGGCACTGAAAAAAACAGGTTAACTATGTAAGATTTGCATTTGGCACATGTGGCAAGTTATATGTAGATCAGATTGGAGCAAAAGCATGTACCTGCTTCTTCCTATGAATTCATCAGCTAACATTCTCCTCAGTGTAAATTAACTGTGACAGAGGATGAAATTGACAGTCATTTTTTTCCAATATAGGATACTCCTGCAGATTTCCCATTTATGGAAGAAATAAAATTTTCCATTTGCAATACATCTGTCCCTGAATATACAAAAACAATTAGTAAATAAGTAAGCTTTATTTTTCTATCTTTAATTTCAAAATACCTGGTTAGCTCTGCTGTACACAGCTGGATGTTTTACCATTTTATCTTGTATCCAGCCATAACTGTGGTAAGAAACACAGCCTTGTATTTAACTACAGTTTTACATTCATCATCTGTCTAAATTATCACCTGGAGTGTATTTGGGTTCCTGAGATCCATTTACAAGGTAAGAGAAAAATAGCCGGCTGCTACAGTGAGTAACAGCTGTGTGCGTGTATTCTGTGTGCCAACCCAAGAGATACCCTGATGGGAGTTTAGAACTGCAATGAGGACAAGGGAGCAGTAAGGCAAGTTTCTGAAACGTTTCAGTAGTTCTGTTGCTCAGCTCTGCCCACTGCATGATGAAATCAGTGAGAAATGTGGTTTAAAATTAACACTGTACTCACTGGTGTTAAACAGACTAGGTGACAAAGTTCTAAAACACAGTGTTGCTTAAAAGATGTAGCTAACAGAGGAGTTCAAGGCACAACCTGTTCTCAAAGGAGCTAAATGGCTTGTCAGTAACCAAGAAGAGTTCCGGTCAGCTACTAACCATGGGTGGGGAGATGAATGAGGTTTAATTTTAAAAGAAATTTTAGAAGCAAAACCAGATATATATGTGCATATATATAGATATATATATGTTTATATATATAGATACATATATAAAATCAGTGATATCTTCTGCACTACAACTTATCTGTAAGTGTGCCTATGTCCCCAGGCAGTTTTTCTAGCACCTAGCAAGATAATTAGCATCTTGACTCATGTTTAGGGCAGTCAGGATACATTGCTTTGAGTTCTCTGAAGTTTTCATTCTGCTTTCAAAGTTAAAACATGGCTACAGTCTGCTTCAAATTGTCTGAAGCAGTTTATTTACGAAACCAGCACACCACACCAGATGTTTATAGGTGACTTCCCTCAAAAGATGACAGAGGCATTCATGCAGACTTTTTTTGCTTATTTATTTTAAAAAAGCAGAGTCAACCTGTTTTATACATAAATATAATAAAACAATAAGAAAAGTCTAACATTCACAAATGTCTCTACAAAATAATAAATATAATGAGAGCAATACCACACAAACTCCTTTATGGTTTACTATGTGTCCTACATGTATACCTTTATACCCTGCTCCTCCCAACAAAAGTGGCACATGCTTAAACCTCGTCAGTGTTGCAGCATCTACCCTTTCATTGATTAGGCTAAATTCTAATTTTATTGTGTTTTTATCTATTTCTAAGTAAACCAAGCCTTTCTAGAATAGCAAGTGCACTTTTCTAACCAGACTTCTAGTTTGTTACAGATTTATATCTGACTGCCTTTAATACACAGCAGCGTACTCCCTGGTAATCCAGGAAAGCTAAAGTGAGTTGCTTTTCGATCACTGTTAACCTGCATTAGCATATGTGGAGTTAACACTCATACACAGAACTCCCAAGTTAAACACTAATATAGATGCCTTTACCAACAGTGCTTCCATCTAGTCTTACTTCACTAAATTGTATTCATTAGAAATTGTGCATGTTGGGGGGGTGAGAATCACAGCCTATTAATAATAAAGTTCCAACAGAATGGAAGTATTTTTACAAAAATTAAAAAATTTAAAAGAATGCAAGACTATTCACATTTCAAACCAGTTCAAGTTCTACCACCATAAATGGCTTTTAGAAACACTATGAACAAAGTCTATAAAATCCAGATGGGAAGTTACAATATCTCATCTGATTAAACTTTGTTTTCTACATCCTCATCTCATTGGGATGAGGAATAGAGAGGGAATGAATGCAGAGTCAAAGTGACCACTGCCTGCTCTGTAAGTTTTTGCTTCCATGATGCTGTGCTGCAGCTCTTTAAGTAAGCATTCCAACTACACCACTTTTAGAAGGTCCTATTCAGAATGCAAAGCGTTCCATTTTTATATATAGTGACCTGAAACAGAACTGTTGTAAAATATAGTTTCTCAATACATTTCAGTTTTATGTGCAAAAAATCTCATGTACTTTCAACAGTACCCTGTGTGTGCAACTGTAGTAGCAAGTACTGCAGCAACAAAGACTCACTACCTGTAACATGATAAAATGTAAAACATGCTAGCCGTTCTTTGTTAAAGAACTGACAATAAAAATGCCTCCATATAAAATACATTATTCTTTTACTCAAAAATAACTCAGTGGAAATGTGTGAATTCTATACTTATAATGTGGCTATAACTGTACATTTGCATGTTGATACCATAGCAATTATCCTTCAATTTTAACTACATGTAATGAAAAATTACTGTCCTACAAAAATAGTCAAATATTAGAGAACAATACAGAAGTATTACAAAGATTTAGAGTTCATAGGGACAACATTTTAAATGAGTTAAGCCTTCAGCTCAAAGTGCCTTAACATTGAGGCACGTTTGGTGTATCAGTATCTGGTGTTTTTATGACTAACAAACAAGAATCTTTCTGTCTTACCAGTTAAAACAGCTCATGTGATTGGGATTACTGAAAGCGTTCAAACGTTCCCACAAACAAGAAAGCCAATCCTCTCACCCTCCCAACACAACATCACCACTTTTGACTTACCAAGAGCCTGATGGCTGCTGCAGGCTGGGCGCGCCACAGTACAAGATGCACTGTACATTTACAGTAACACCTTGTTACTGTAACACTAACACAGCCACTGATTTTAAACCAATAAGCAACTGCTACCAGATCCCATTTTCAAAATGCAATGCTGTATGCTACCATTGCTCTTCTACAATTAGAAGTTCAGAACCTTACAGGAAGTTCTGCTCCACCATTTCTTTCTCTATGCCTTCCTAATGTCAATTAAACACACTGGACTCATCAAGCACTCTGACATCTCACAGCTAAGTGAAACTTCTGTACTAAACCAGTGGCACACAGTCTCTAATGTGAAGTTAAACAGAGCTAAAAAATAATTTCAAGCTCCATCTTTGGATTTCATGTTCATGGGAATACTAGTATGCACTCTGTGTCTACAACAATTTGCAAAGTCACATATAAAATAATATACATACAGTACCACAGTCTAAATCTCCATTTTCGCATACTTCTGAGTAAGTTCTGGGAAAGAGAAAACACAGCTGCTGCCTTCTCTTGTACAAATATCCTATGTGGAGAAAATTTATCAGAGCTGTCCAGTTCTTGCTGGAAACTAGCTTCTTAACATAAGTGATAGTTTACTATCAACTTGGTAAATACAGATAGCAAGTATTTATGAACATCAAACGCAAGCCATCAACAGCTTGCTTATGCTAAGACAGTTTCTCCATCTGCATGATCCTGTTCCTGACAAAGGTGTTCCTTGTCCCATAACCTCTCTTAACAAGCACTCCTGATCGCTAAATATTAAACCCTATCTTAATGTAGTGTTTTACCTCTTTACAAGTTTATTCCTGCTCCCATGTAAGTTAACAGAAAATTCTCATTCCTTTCAGTGGAACCAAATTAGGCACTAATGTGCTTTGAAAGTGTTACATTATATTCATACACTACATATACTCAGGTCCTCCCTTACTATGCAGAAAAACAACACATAAATAATGCATGTCAATTCCCATTTCCTCTGAAAACTATTATTTTATCTTAATTTTTGAAATTATTGTACAGTAATACTGAAGATTTGGGCCCTAGGTTTGGCAACCACCTCTTGACAGCTGAAATGTCTTAACATCCTCACCAAGTCTTCAGCTTGGATATAAGCATATTGCCCACAAACGTTTCTACATAGTGTGAACTACATAAAAAGCTATTTTCCATATACTGTTAAAGTGGTTATGTAGTGTTGCCTACACAACTGTAGTAAGCTTCTTGCCTTCCATGCTATACATAGCAACATCTCAGGATGAAAGGCTGTATTTAAAATGAACATCATAACAATATGTTCAGCCACATAGCTGCACTTTACAGCACTGATCTCTTGGTATGCTGCCATACTAAATAGTAGAAAAAAATATAACGGATACTGAATGCTAGTTTTGAACTGGCAAGTAATTTTGACTGTTAAGGCAGACAGAAAGATGCAGAGTTCCAGTGATAAAACCACAATGGATTTTTCTGATGTTACTGCCTGGGAATCCGAGAAGTTCACAGAAACAGAGGCCACGGTATAGCTAGGGTAAAGGAAAGGCCCACATGAAATAAAAGCAAAAAGGAAGTAAGGAAGCAAACAGGTGGAGCACACAAGAGAGCAGCTAGTGAAGTACAGCAAGCAGAAGTTCCATATTATTTTAAAAACGTGTATTTCAGGGAGAGGCTGGTCAGTAAAGAAGTTCCATCAGGGGCTTTTTTCTTCTACCTTGTACCCAGGAACTGATTTGGATAAAACAGAACGTTTGGAACCATCTTTTCTTGGAGTAGCACTTTTGTCTCTTGTTTTTTGTCTTCCCTGAAAAGAATCCTCCTGGTTCTCTGTGGCGCAATCACCTTCAGATACATTGCCAGACGAATTGTCCTATAATAAAAATACCATAGCTATTTTTTTTATTTTTTGGATAGACAGACAAGTCTTTCCTATGCCCCTTAGAGCCAACTAAGGTAAGAGAAGGATATTATCCTTCCTTCTGCAAAAGCACAGGGTACATTACAATCTAGAACACCTTTGCTTATAACCTTCATTATCTATTTTTGATTATGCTGAGAGACTGGCATCAGCAGTACCAGTCATGTTTTCCAGTTGGTCTTGATACCAGAGTGGGAGCACATCAGTATAGTTCTTTGAACCGTTTTCCTTTAAGAGTCAGCAAGAAAATAACTATATGTGAGATACCGTTTTCAATGTAAAGGGCCAGCAAAAAGTTAAAAGTACCCTTGCCATGCATTTAAGTGTACTACAAAATAGCATTGCTTTGAATTAAACATGTGAAGGTTTTTTCTGCCACCCTCATCTACTATTTTCACCAGGAGCAATCTAAACAATTTAATTTGGATTGCAGCAGAAGAGTGCCATCAAAGGCAAAACACAATTCAATATTTAATTCAGAGCCAAATAATAGAATTTATGAATATATGCTGCAGTTAAAGCTTTTTTGTTGTTGTTGTTTTGAGGAATGAGGAGGCAAGAAAGAGGGGCTTGAAAGAGGTTCAAAGAAGGTAAAAGATCAATGTAAGCATAATTAATAGCAGCAGCACAAGATTTTTCTCAGAAAAGCGTTAACAAAGGCCTCCAAGAAGCTCCAGAAGAAAGCAATATAATTAATAACACTGATTACAATAAAACCCAAGAGGCCAAATAACAATGGTGCCCTACAGTAAAAGGCACTCTGTACAAACATAACAGTAGTCAGCCTATGTCCCAGAGCTTAAAATCAAAACAGACAAAAGAGACACGGGGCAAAGGTAGGAGTATAATACAAAAGCAAGAAAACTCTGTGGCAGGAAGAAATGGTACGTTTCATCATTATTTTAGGGGGTTATTTATGACAGGCCCATTAAAACACTATAGAACAGGCAAACTGCCAGCTGACTCCAACAATAGGGAGGGTGAAAGAGGAAAAAGCATAAAGCATATTGTAGGACTCACCAGGAAGATCTGACGAATGGTAGGTAGCCCAAAACTGAGGCCTGACAGCTGCCCACTTCTGTGTTCAACAGGTATTTTTCCCAAGCAGTATGCCCCAATGAGTAGCAAACAACCCCTGCTCCCATAGTCAAACCACACTCCACAGGAATCTCATTTTAAATTTTCCCTATGCTTTTCCAACACAAGCACATTTTCCCTTCTGCACTGTCACCAAAAACTGTGAGCTTCTTTGAAAAATGAGAACACGGTCTGTGTGGTCCAGCTGCTTTTCTTTACCACTAAGGGGAATGGAAGTTAAAAGAAAAGGGAACTGGGAAGAAATGGTTAAAGACCAACTGTAAAAAAGCTGGAATGTAATGAAATAAAAATTTTGAGTTGACATTTAGCTTGCTAAGTTTATGATTCTTTCTCCACAAAATGCAAGCAGAAAGGGTATATTAACACTCCTCTCTCCTTTGTTGGCCTACAAGCTGACCCTTTCTTTTCAGTTACGAGTATCTTATGAATATTCAAACAAAATAATGTTTATATGGCAAAATTCAGCACTAAATACACCCACCATCTAAAATGTTTGTGAACTGAACCAGAAACTGTTCAATGCACCCATGACTTTATGTTCTATTTCTCTTAAAACTAGGGTTAACTTTCTGGAAAATGGTTTTCACCAACATACTAACTGTACCGACAGACCAATGGTTCAGTTGTACTCAGACAGCTCATCTGAAGCTCAGCTGCTCTTAAGCATTTAAAACAGTGCCAAGGTATGCATGTGAAAGTTTCCCTTAAACCAGTAACAGTTAATTTGGCATTTGCATACACAGAGAGAATACAAGCATCTTTTTAAAGATGTATCGTAAAGCAAAAAAACTAGTGCTTTTCACCTTGTTTTTGAACTCAAATAAAGTATCTGTTTCTGTACTGAATACTTCCTGCTTCTACTTCACAAGAAGAAAAATTTATCAGGCTATCAACACCTTGGCTTTAGTGACAGACTCTGTAGGACTTGAATAGCAAAATATACTGTGGCCTGAACTACAAGGCTCATTCACCCCAGAAATGACAGCAACTTCCTGTTGAGGAAAAAGGCATAGCAGAGCTGGAGTTGGGAAGGCTTTTCAAGATTTCTTTAAAAAGAATGGAGAAAGGGCCTGAAATTTCAAGTATTTGTTCAATTTACTTTAAAATAGATCAAAACAGAAAGCTGGAGAGCAATGTTATGAAAATAAAAAGAAGCATTAAAAACAGGGAGTATGCTTTTAGTTTACGATTCTCCTTCATTTTGCAAATGTTAAAGATTCTATTGAACCTAACAAAAGTGAGGGGAAAGGATTTTTCTGTTGAAGAATACTTTCAATTTGTCTCACCGAATTGCCTTTGGTTTTCCGTTTCTCATCCCCTCGTCCTTCTTCTGCATCATCTGAATCTCCATCACTGTCTAACGCAGGCAGCTCTGGATCCAAAGGAGGTTCGTAAAGAGCTGTGTTTAATGGCAAGTAACGAAGTTCATCTGGAGAGTATCTAAAGTTAATAGATAAATATATTTACTTCGTGTGTACTTTACACATCAATGTTATGTCACACAGTGTACAAGGACTTCAATGAAAAAGAACAAGAAAAGCTCCCTTTTCTGCAGGGAAGCACATAAAAACACACAATTCTGAAAACAAAGGAAACATTAATTTCTCCTTCCAAATGCGGTACCATATAGTACTTGTCTTCTTTGTATAGCAGATATTTGTGGAATGCAGGAAGAGTATCTCTGCAATATTCCAAACCTACATAATCATAATAGGCCACAGAAGACCTAAAAATTTTTTAACCAATCCATATTTCTATGCCCAACGATATACTTTATTTATAAATGTGCAGTGTCCATATAGCGTATGAACAACAGTTCCAGCACAGGGCACATGAACAGCTAGGGTCCAAAGCAAAGTACGTAAAGAATACAGCTATACATCCAAGTTCCTTATTACTGAAGGAGAACAAAAAGTGCATATAAAAATACAATTTCAGAAGACTGAAGACCTAATCACATTGCTTATAACCAGATACAGCTTAAGAGCTGTAACATACTTCTTTTTTTTAACCTGAAATACTAAGAAAAAATTGAAAGTCCTCTTACTATTAAGGACAGACACCATAAGGAATAGGGTATTATTTTAATGCATATTTTGAAAAGTTGTGTCCTTCATTAACAAGGACAAGCAGTTCCCCTTGCAGCTTGTAAGTGCAAAATAAGATATTTAATCTTTAATTCAAAATTAAATTCAAACTCTTTAGTTCAATTAATTTAATAAAATGTAAGTCCTTCAGAATGTCCTGTAACATGCAAATCTGGCGTGGTCTGTATGCACACACACTGGAATAAGCAAGGCATTTACAGATAAAGAGTTTCTCCCAAGACAACTGTGCAGGTACAGGATGAGTACTGTCTCTGTTGTATGTATGGTAATACTTAGGCAACAATTTTCAAATCAGTGTGTATTTCTCAAATGGGATCATACCACTGGAAAAGTCTTAAATTTGTGTGGACAGTCAGGTCCGCATTTTTCACGAAACACAAAGATCCAACTAGTGATACCTTTCTCACTCACTTACAAATCCAACACTAAACTTAGCCCACAAGAACAATCAGTTTGTGTTTTTTTAATTAAGAATTTTCTAAGAAGGACAGCAAGACTGTCACACAGAAAACACGATCCCAGGCCAGCATTACAAAATTCTGATATAATAACATTAATCTTAGCACTCATGCACATGAAGAAGATCAGTAAACACATGAGGGTGGCAAGAATGAAATCAGTGCCTTCTTTTACCATAGTAAAATCTGAGTAGGCCACATCTCAGGCACTGCAACACATCAGCAGGGACATCCCCCTTGCAACTAGCAGTGTTTCGTTGACAGTTCTTGTCACACTATGCACCTCTTAAGACTAGCAAGTGTCTCAAACATAAAAATTCAAAACCTTACAGGAAATACATTTAAATGTTTTCCATTTGCTAGATGCAAAGAAAACAGATCAGTGCAACAGAATCAGCAGTTAGGACGCTTTCAAAATACCTTTTGTAGTACTCCTGGAACTGGCCGGGTATGAGAGCCACTGGATAAGGACTAACCTTTGTTCTCTCTGTAGGTAAGATTTTGTATTTTCCTTGAGGCACCTGGATAATCTGTATTGTTTAAGACAAAACAAAGACATTTTTGTTTCACACACAAACTTTTGAGCCTTCCTCACCATCTTCCCCCCAGACATTTTCAACTAGTCAGTTTTATTGAATTGCAACAGCTACCCGAGCACTCCCACAGGAAATTAATTCATTAAAATGGTAAGAGATCCCAGTCACAAAATAGTATCACCAATTAAATCCAAACACTGAGTAACTAGCGAACTGAACAATTATTAGTTAAGACTATTTCTAATAATATATTACATAAAAGAATTTGAAAATTAAAATCTAACAATTGAAATTGTAAACATTATTTTTGTGACTGGCATCTTTAGCCTGAATTAACATTGTTGGTCCATACTGGCAGCATGCAGCAAGAACACATTCATCTAATTCTGAAACCAGATCACAGCATTAAAAAAATACCACTAATAATAAAAATATATGGAAAGGAGAAGCCTACACAGATGTCTTTTTTCCCTTAGAAAGAAATAAAACTAATTCTCCACTATCTTGTGTCTAACACAGGTCAGCACCACAAAAACATAACAGACTGCCATGTAATAATTTGCACTGAGAAGATTTTTACTGTCTTCACATGAGCAGGACAGTCCTGCTTCGAAATGGCAGCTAATTCTTTTTTAAATCAGGCACTGAAACATTAAACCTATCTAATACAAAAACTATATAGCACCTAACAAAAACAAAGGCATAACATTGCAGACTCTTAGGGCATAAATAGTTTAGCTTTTTTCCTAGGTATTGTTTAGGCAAAATTTCGAAGGTATTCCAAAACAGAATTAGCCATTCATATGAATAGATAAAATAGTAACAAGAAGCTTCTTAGTTACCTAAGCCTCCCTCTTAAGTTTTGTACTACCACCATGTCCTGGGTTTACCAGGAGCAGTTTTGCTCCTTCTTAGTAACTGGTGCAAGCTCTGTGTTTTGACTTCCAGCCTGGGCAGACAGCTGATAACACCGATTGGTTTTAATTGTTGTTAAGTAATGTTTATTCTGGCCAAGGACTTTGTGAGTCTCATGCTCTGCTGGGGACGAGGAGAGGCCAGGAGGAAGCAGAGACAGGACACCTGACCCAAGCTCGCCAAAGAGGTATTCCATACCACAGCACGTCGTGCCCAGGGAGGTAACTGGGAGTTACCCGGAAGGGCACAGTCTCTCTTCAGGGGGCGTCGAACTCAGTCGGCGGTGGTATCGTATTCTCTTGTTATTTTCTCTTATCAATATTATCATTGGTGGTAGCAGTAGTGATTTGTGTTATACCTTAGTTACTGGGCTGTTCTTATCTCAACCCGTGGGAGCTACATTCCCTTGATTCTCCTCCCCATCCCTCTGGGAGCGGGGAGGGTCGGTGGGGGGGTGGTGAGTGAACGAGCTTTTGTGGTTGGGTTTAAACCACGACACACGAGATGACAACAGAGTTACAATGAAACTTTTAAAGCTTCCCAAGACAAATATTTTCAAGTTAAAGGATAAAAACTTCACATTAAATGTACTTGAGATTACTGCTTTTAGCAGTATTACCCCTTTAACAACAAAGCTGTTTAAGTCCCTACATGACTGAAATAAGACTAATGAAAACCCTTGACAATAATAGTTAAAAATGGTATGAAAACCAACTTAACCTTAAACAAGCAAGGAGATACCTATTGAGATTGATAAGAAATTTAAATCTGCCTACATGTGTTTGTAAATCAAAATAGGCTCTGCGTTCTTCCATCCGCTCCCGGTTTAAATTACTGTTGAATTCTGCAGCTTTCTTGGCAGCTTTCTTAATGTATTCTGGAACTTTGCTGGCTTCTACTTTCTGTGTGTTCTGCTGCTGCATTTGCTGGAATAAAAACAATTTAATCAATTCACATATATTTCACTATCAGCCTGAGAACAGCCTTTTCTTATACTGCACATGTTACAGATCTAGTTCACTTATATGCTAGCTACTTACAGAGTACTCTTTATAATGATCTGTTATTCGCTGACGCTCTTTCTCTTGCAGTATAACAGAATACTCAGCATGTTTGGCAGGATATTCTTTAATCATAAGATCAATTACTTCATCACTACGCAAAGCTGTTAGACCTAAAATAGATAAAAGCAATAATGATGCTATCTGGCAAAACTATCTGTAGGTTATTTATATCCCACAATGATCAGCTTAACTTTTTGAGCAGCTAGAAACAACAACCTGCTGTGCACAATGCTTCTCCCCCTCTAAAGTAGGAGTGAACTTGTGCCATTTAGCTCTCAAGGCTGATTAGGGGTTTGCTTCTACCCAATGAGTCAAGACTCATTTCTTCCTTACAGCTACAGGCCCCTGAACATTGACTCAGCCAGCTACTGAACTCCCATGTGAGGCAGAACTTTAGTTCTAAGCGGGACCTGGTAAAATGGAATGTAGCTTTCATTTCCAATATTGGTGAAGTGTTAAGTTTCATTAACTTGCAGAACCTTAACTGAAATTAAAAGGTTTAGATAACCTCTGCATACAAATCAAGGAAGAATCAGTGTGAGGGCAATTCAGAGCAGCAAACCACACACAGACTTCTGACTCCGAAGTAAATCATTTGAAGTTTGGAAGGCAAAATGCCTCAGTTTGCAGCTACAATGCAGAACTCCTTTAAAGGTTCAAACACAACTACTCTCTAATCATTAACTATAGAATGGAGGATGACTTATGTTACTACCACCAATTATAAATATAACCTTAAAAAAATAGGGATAGTTAACTCAGCACACATCTCTACTGAATATATGAGGCAGGATATAGCATTTTCCTTCTATTGCTAAAGATCAGACACTATTCTTACCTACATGTTTAAGTTAAAAAAAAATAATCAAGAGGGCTGGCAGGTGAGACATAAAGGTGGTACTCCAAAGACTGTCAGTATATAAAATGACACTGCATTTACATAGACCCACGAATTACAGAAAAAAGATGCAACAGGCATCATTCAATCTCTAACATGCTCCAAGGCATGTGTACTAGCAGAAGAAGAAAAAAATACTTCAAGCTCTTTCAATATAAGCCAAATCCATGGGATCACTCAATTTCAAGTACATTAAAGTGCTTTAATACACACCCTTCTAACTTCAAACATAAAAATTGAACCATGTAAGATACACCAATATTTGCTGGGTTCCAAGTAACTCAGCAAAACAAGACTGATGCACTTTTCAATTTGAAAAATCATGGTGCTCTCTTTTCTAGAAAGAGAATAAGGTTCTAAAAGTTAATTTCCAACACAGAAGGGATTTTGCTTAGTAATTAAAATAGATCCAAAACTTATTTCTTATAATAAATTTGGAACCCTGATACTCTGTGGCCAATTCATGCAAATTAATAATAATTCAGTTTTCATTCCAAAATTTGTTTTCAGTTAAGAGTGATGCAATTTTTTACCAAACTGAATCACATTTTCAGTGTGTCACATTTTTAATACACTAAGAAGGAATCTAACAATTTGTTTTCTTACCTAGCGTGCACTGAGTCTCTGTAATAACATTTAGTTCTCTGAGGTAGAGTTTCTCCTTGTGAGATAGATCTCGTCTTTCTAAATCTCCAAAGAAAACAAAAGGGAACAGTAAAAACGTATGCAGTTACTCAAACTCACCCACAAGCAGGGTCAAAGTATTTTGCCAATATTATTTCCAGGCTGGGAAAGTCTGTATTATACTACTATTTCTACAAACATGTTAATCTTACAAGTTAATTTTAAATTAAGCACGTACTGTAGAGACATGGTCAATTTTTCTGAGTACCCTGCCCGTTGTTATGATTTCAAGAAATACCAAAGAAACCTGACACAGGAGCTCAGACATGAAAAACATTATCAAGTACTGACAGTATTTTTTTTTCTTTTAATATGCCTCTTAGAAATAAGCTCCATGACAGAAGAACCAGATTTGAGAATCCTGAATAATGAAGGCTCAAATCCTAGAATGTCCCCATCTAATTGTTGCCACAATTCAGAAAACAGAATATAGAGATAAAGCTATACAGTAAGAAATCACCAACAGAATACTTAAAAATGAAACTGAGGTCAGTTTTCAGAAGACTCTTGCTGTTTTAACCCTCAAATCAACTTGTTTACAGATTTTCAGTTCAATACCAAGAAGTCTTAAATTATTTGGAAAACCAGGGGATACATTTTCAATAGGCCAGTAACAAATTATAAAATAAATATACAAATATAAATAATTCTGGGTCTTTTTAATCAGTTGGCTCGTGCTATATTGTCAAAGAGACACAGATTACATCCAAAATACACAAAGACTTTTCAGAAGAAAAGCTTCAAAAATAAATACCTGGGTATTTTCTTTTAAAGGAAGTCACACCCAAATATTCACTGACTTGCTCCTGAAGCATATAGTATTCTCCTGTTTCATCTGGTGGCCACTTGTACTCTATCAAGTTTTCAGCAGGAAAATAGCTGTATCTAAGAACAACGTTAGAACAAATCAAAGAACCCTTAAGAGGGCCACTTATATTTCTAGAAATTCAGTAATTTCTATTTATATTAATTTGGACAAGCACTTTAGGACACTGCATCCTGTTCATCCATTTCAAAGTCACTTTGTTACACTCCACTTCACATATGTTTCTTCAAACCGGCATTCATCAATATGCTGAGGGGCAGAATACAAAGGGATACCCATGATAGCAGAGAGGACACCAGGAAAAGCAGCTACTCAAGTGTCAAAATTAAGTTTAAAAATTATGTAACGTTTTAAAACATGTAAGCTGTGCCTCTGATTGTAAATTAGATGCAGTACATTCTGCGCTGTTTTACAATGAGATTTCTTAAAATATGCTGGGAGAAAAATATAGCTGGGTCCTCACAGGACACTGCCTCAATTCAGAAAGATGTATGAAGAACAAGGACAAGCAAAGGAGGAAGAACTAATTCTTATGCATATCAAACAATACAGTAAGACTAGCAATAAAAAAGTAGGAATTCTTAAAAGAAAAAAAAAAAGAAAAATAAAAAAAATTACCCAAGGTCTTGGCTAGAAGTTTCACAGCTCCGAGAACTGTCCCCTGAGCCCATGCGTCGTCTTTTGGACGGCTGGCTGCCATCATTGGAATTTTCTTCTGTGTCATCCTAAAACAAAAATAAAGATTAATATTCAAGGAATTCAGAGTAATCAGCAGATGATGTAAAACATCAGAAAAACTGGCAAGGCAATCCAGATTTTAAATATACCTGAACTACCAAGCTATTGAATAATGCTCTTCACTAAACAACTCATAGGACAGTTTATGTAGCAATTATTCTTAGCTATGAACTAGCTGTATGACACACAGTGGCACAGGAGGAGGATTAGGTAGTTTCTCACCTGTGGTGTAGGTGGAGCACTGAATAGACAGAGCTGTAGCTCTGACCACCAAGTTCACTGTTCTTGATGTAAACTAACTTGGCATTAGCACAGCCAGACAGCTGTAGACACAGCATACTTCCCTCATTGATGATTGTTAGAGACAGGACTAATTCACCTAATCAGACTAGCTCGCAAAAGCAAGGGCAGAGCAAAACCACCAAGCCTTTACTGAGAGCTGATACTCATAAAATCAAGGAAAATACTATGGACACACAGTTAAAATTAAAGGACTAGTACAGAGTTCACGAAAAGATATGATTACAGCAAGCAGCAAAGACTTGTCTTTTGTGGGGAAACAATAAATAACAAAAAAAAAAAAAAGTTGTATTGCAACAGATATAGAAGAGAACAAAGTTACTACAGGCAAACATTTAGAATTTAACTTACAGATGTCACTATTCAGATTTCATGAGATCTACATAAAGAAAGAGAATAAAATGGCAACAAAACAAAACAAGGAGTTCTGTAAAATCAAGCAGACCAGGATTCAGTTGATGTTTTTTACTGTGTTTTTTACTGCTTTGTTATCCAATAACGCTATACAACTCCTGCCTACATCATCAACTCTCAAAGCATTTAGTGACTATAATTGAGAAACAGAAGGCAGAAGTGTTCAAGTGAATCACCGGTTGTAACCAGTAGTAGAGCCAAGAACAAGATAGCTTTCTAGGTAATCGAAACGCTGAAGTGGAGCAGTATGGAAGAGTCACATTTTGTACCCTCTGAGAAAAGTTTAAGAAAGAATTAACATACCAGAAATAAATGGGTGAAGCCAAACTATACACACTTATTAAATAGCAAGAACAATTACTAGGTCTACCTTAGCTAATGTCTTCATTCTAGTATGTTCTACATACTACTTGGAATATAATTTTAAAAGATTACAGCAAATGAGAATATATTACTTTTGATAAAGAACATTTCAAAGTACTATAACCAAGACAGGCCCCAGGCATTTGTTTCCTGTATTTTTCGTTTATTTAATGTTTTTCACAGTTTTCCTTTCTTTCTTGTGGACTAGCAATAATGCATTTCATAAGTATCTTTCACACAACAACAAAAACTGAAACACAACTTAATGAAGCTATACTTAAATAATCAGGTAAACAGCATCTCCACCAGTATGACTACCAACACTATTTCCTACTATTGTTGAGAATACCTTGTATAAATCCAAGTAGACAAACCAAGCAGCCGTCTCCAATCAAAACAGTATAGCACCTGGGTAACTTGTGACACAGCTATGCCTCATCAGTAGTTCATCCCTACTTCCCACACAGAACATGAACGCATGCCTAATGTTTTCAACCGATAGAGAAAAACTTGAGCAGGGCCAAAGCCAAGCTTTGCTATACCAAAGCTACTAAGAAACTTCAAAACATTTTTAAAAGACAGATCTCAATTCAGAAGTAGATGACAATTAAGAGGAAGTGCCTCACATCAGTTTCTGCTTTTGCTTTGAAATTTTATTAAACCCGGTACTGTTAAAAATGTGCACATCCACACCACAGGGAAGAGCAATGTCCTCCATTTCCACTTTCGGTTTCTCATTTGCTGAAGACGTCAGCAAACTCTATCACCCAGGCTCACAAATTAAAACGCGCCGTCAAATGAGGCAGCTCCTCGCAGAGGACTTTGCAGAAAGAAGTGAAAACACTTGCGCTGTGGTCTAAGAAAGGCACACTGTACTTCAACCACTGCTGCTGTAAAGAAGGTTAGTAATTAGGGACGGCCTATGACTTTCTTCACACCGAAAGTCAAACATTGCTAAGAACGGCCTCTTCTTCCCCTGAAAGCGCATGTTTCTGTTAGTCCTTACCGAACAAGGTTACGTTACGCACTCCTGGTACGCCTATCACCCGCGAGAGCTACGTAACGATGCCTCACTCTGCGATGGGACAGCCTGAATGACCAAGGCGTCTTTCAAAAAAGTAACTGCCCACCGCACCCGCGGAGCAAGCGCTCGGGGCCGCAAGCGCGGGCGCGATTCCGCGGGCCCGCACACGGGAGCCCGCCACTAGACACAAACTTTGCCGGGCGCCGCACCCGGGAGGGCGCCGCGGGACTTCGAGCGCGGCTCCGGGCACCCGGCGGGGCCTTCCCCCCACGAGCCGGGACCCACGGCGCAACTTCGGAGAGGAGGCCGCCAACGCGCCGCCCGGATCCCCAGGGCGGCGTGCGGTGAACCCTAGCAGGGGGTCGCGGAGTTCGCGCGGGGGTACCGGCGAGCAGCCCAGGCCTCCCGCCGGAGCGGCTGTCGCACCGCAGCCCCAGGCCTCCGCGCCGAGCCCGCAGACCCGCGGCCGCCACACGCTCTCACCTTGAGGGACTGCGCGCCTGGCGTAGCCGGGTCGCTGTCGCAAAGGCGCGGGGACAGGACGGCCGCCATGACCGCCGCGGGGCCCGCCGGCGGCTGAGCGACGAGAAGCGCCGCCGCCCCGCGACCCGGCCTCGCGCCGCGCCCGGCTCCGCCCCCCCTTCCCCTGCGGGGGGTGGCAACGGCCCCTACCGGCCAGCTCGCGCACGAGCGCGGCGGCTCGCGCAGCTCCTGCTCCGCCCCCCTCCGGGCAGCCCGCGGCGACCCTGGCCCGCGCCGCCGGACCGGCAGCCGGCCCGGGCCGACGCCGCCGCGCGGGCCCAGCGCCGGGGCGCCGCCGCCCGCGATGGTGATGGTGCTGCCGCCGCCGCCGCCGCGCCCTCCTCCTCCTCCTCCTCCTCCTGCCGCCGCCCGGGCGGCCGCGCGGCCCGGCCGCGAGCGCGGAGCCGAGCCGCCCCGGTATCGCTTGGGCAGCAGCGCGGGGCGGAGGGGCAGCATCCCCCCGCGGTGGTGAGCGCCGGGCGCCGCCGCTGACCGGCGCGGGAGCTGGCAGGCGGCAGGGCTGGGCTGCTCCGCCGCCAGGCTCCCGTCTCCGGGAACGTCAGCCGGGGACGAGCTACGTTTGTGAACCATCAGCCCCCGCAGGAGGGGGGCACGGGGGGCGGGGGGCGCGCTCGCCCCTGCGAGGAGGGCGCTCGCAGCCGGCCCCGCCGCTGCGCGGAACCGCCGAACCAGCTGCGCGCCGGGCGGCGCCTCGTCCCGCTCCCGCCGCAGTGGCGGGGCGAAGGCGGAGCACGGGCGCCGCCACCACCCCCCTCCCGGCAGCAAAGACCCCCGTCCTGTCGCCACCGCCTACTGCGCGTGCACGGCCCCGTGGCCGCGCACGGCCCCCGCTCCGACGAACAAAGCGCGGAGCCGCTCCCCAGCCGCCGCCCCCACGGGCTCGCTTCGCCCGCCCAGCGACCCGCCGCCCGCACCTCTGCCCGGTCCCCCTCCCGTCGCTTTCTGCCGGTATGTGGCCAAACCCGAGCAGGCCAAGGGGCACTCAGGAGCACCACAGCCCACTGGCGCTCGAACACGCTCACTTGCAGCTCTCCACAATACAGGGGGTGTGGAACAGGCACTGGCCCTCTGCTTCCACGCACGGCCGTTCCAAAGCAGATGTCTGCACACCGAACAGATCTGCCAAAGTCTTATTTTTAAAAATATGGTCACCACTGTCGTTGCCCATTAAGGCCCAGTTATCAATAACCTTGACACTGGCACCACCATCCTGCCATCACCAGCAGAAGCCACTAGACAAAACGATCAAACCTGCCTGATTAAGCACTCAGCCACCAGCCCCAGCGCAGCTGACACTCGACATGAAGGGAACATCAGGGAAGTTCAGACATCAGGGAAGCTGATGACTGAACTCACCCTCCATGCGAAGCAAACGACTGGAAATGTCCACGAATTTTTAGGTGTGCGAAGCATAGCTGCCCTCCCGGCCAGGTTTCTATACAGACTGGCTTTTTACCATAGGTACAACTAGGAAAAGACTGAACACTCGCTTTTTTTTTTTTACAAAGAGAATATTTTTAAGAGTAGCGACACCTGCCATTTATTGTAAACTTTCATTATCAACCCTAGGCATGCAACAGACAAGGAGCATTCAAAATCTGGCAAAGTTTGGTCTCCTACCAAGCTGCTTCAACCTTCACAGCAGAGCATTCCAGCAGCTGAAGCTCATATGTATGGAATCATACACATTTCAAAACTATCTTTTTCTTTCATTTGTTGGGTTTTTTTTTTAACACAGAAAAATGAGCAATATTATCTCAACTGTATGTCAATTTCAACAAACCAAGAGCATTAGGGCAAAAATTAGTGCTAAAATAATGACATTCTGGATTTTTTTTAATATACCAAAACCAGGTGTGGCTTTTAGAGTATTACTCGTAATAACAAGCCACTACCAAAGCCAGTGCAAAAAATGTGTTAGTTTCATATTCAGCTGAAACCCAAGTGTCTCTCTCAACATCCCAGACCCATCTGCTGGCAACCTAAGGGAAAGAAAAGAAAAAGCTATTTGTGAATCTCTATACAGCACAGATTTTCTATGTCTGTATAGAACACACAGCATGATATAAATGCTGATACAATTGCATTACAGACTTACAAGTAATAACAACTGCAAAATCACAGAATAAACAGGTCCTATTCAATGTTAAAATACACATTCTCACTCACACCCCAACAGACCCAAAAATCTCTACACCAAAACTTCAATTCTCTCATGTTCTCTTGTTGGCACTTTAGCGTACCATAACAGCACCCCTTCAAAAGCCAGGTAAATAGACATCAGTTTGCGGAACATGTCACAAAGAAGTCACTTCTCCCACTCCTCCACCTCCAGCTTACTCCAGTCCATCTCAGACCATTCACGGGGCTCTCAGCTTTTTTGATAAAACTCTTTTCAAAGCTAAAAGGTGTGAATTGGCTTCTGGAATAAACACATTCCTCAGGAGAAAAAAAACCAAAACAAAACAACTTGGACCATTTCAGTTACCTGCTCTATCCTACAGCTCCTCAGTCAAAGGACAACTTCAGGGCAGCATGCCATGAGACAGTACCAGAAAAGTGGCTAGGTCTCCTCTTGTCCTAATGCTGTTGGCTTCTCGAAAAAGCAATCCCCCCCCACCCCCGTGACTGGCTTTGGTACTGAAGATCACAACCCTTCAGAGACTGTTTCATGTAACCCACTAAAACCACATATAGTCTCATCATCTTTCATCAGGTTCAAGAGCTGATGTCGAAACACTCCTAAATAAAAGTGCTCTGAAACTCAGCAAGATACTTAAAGGTGTTCTGAATGTCAGCATGAGCTTGTAATACATGTACATTCATATACAAACATAGGAATATCTAGTGCACTTTTCTTTTGGGTGTGCCAACTTCAGATCACTAACGTTAATTTGTAGTTCAAGGAGCATGTCTGGTGGCAGCTACAGTTGAAACAGTTCCCATCCCTTTCTTTGTCACCCCTTCCTTTCCATATCACCCCAAACTGCAGCCACACAGCATTTTGTGCTGAACGTGACAATCCAAGTGGAGATCAAAACACACTGGAAAAAGAAATTCACTGCAGTTGTGCAACTGCACTGGCCCAGCACACAGTGGAAATAACCGCTGGAGGGGGAAGAGCAGCATGGGCTGCTTACCACTGTTGCCAGTCTCAGATTACAACATCCACAAGGGTTAGGCAGAATTGCAGCAGTACCTTCAATTGTCCCCCCGGCCTACTGCTCTGCATAAAGAACCCAAAGGCTTCAAGACCACCTCAAACTAGTAAAGCTGCTGAATGTGGATGAATGCCTAGGAGATAACAACAATTCTAAAAATTATTTTCAGTTTGCAAGAGATAAGTAATGTTTGCTCACTTCCACTGCCTGATTTGCCTTTTCCACAATTAGTACTGATACCACATACTTATAGCGATCAAAGTTCAGTTCCTTCACAGCTTTTAATATTTCTTCTGAGATCGAAGCACACAAGGAGAGACTAGAAGCTCCATCATATTTGTCTTGTTGAAGTTCACTCTATTAAAAACAATTTTGAAAAATCTTAAGCTTTTCATCCTGGTAGTCTTTTGCTGAAGAACTTTTACAGTCATTTCTGTTATGAGAGCATTAGAAGAACTAATGAGTACAACAATCAATACAGACAGTGCTCTCAAACAGCAAAGGCTGCACTATTTTTACTGTTAAATGTTTTATCTATTTTTGGAAAGTGACAAACACAGATGGCCAATTTCCATTTATCAAACAGGAGTGTATTCTCCATCATTTGAACTTGGTTCACTGGAAAACAGCACTACAAAATCTATTCCAAATATCCAAGGTGTGTCTTCCAGACAGCATAATTACAAGAGCTGGGTTTATCTATTCAACCTACCACTAACAGCTACATATCTCAAGATACTATGTTGTCCTCTACCACCAGTGTGGGGTACAACCAAGGACAACCTGGAGCTTCAGCAGGGAGGAACATCCTTGTGTTGGCCACATTTCTGTTTTTCACTCATGAAAAGGCAGAAGACTTAGGCTAAACAGAATTTCACAGCAATTTCTGTAGACTCCTAGAAGGACTTAGGGTGGAAGGGTTCCCTGGAGGTAGCCAGGCCAACCTCCTGCTCAAAACTGTTCACAGACCTCGCTCAGGCTGCTCTTAATGTATCCTTTCAATATATAAATGGGCCTTATAAGGAGGACAGAGAAGACTTTTTGCACCTGCATCTGCGGTGACTGGACAAGGAACAATGGTTTTAACCTGAAAGAGGGTAGAGTGAGATTGGATATAAGGAAGAAATTTTTTACAGTGAGGGTGGTGAGACATGGGAAGAGGTTTTCTGGAGAAGATGTGAATGTCCCATCACTAGAAGTGTTCAAGGGCAGGTTGAATGTGCAGCCTGGTCTAGTGGAAAGTGTTCCTCCCCATGGCAGGGGAGTTGGGACTGGATGATCTTTAAGGTCCCTTCCAACCCAGACCATTCTATGATGCTATAAAAGATTGTTGTCCTTCATTGTTGCTTAATTTTTGTACGTGGCAGTCAGACTGTCAAGGACACCACAAGTATATTTTGTGGTCATGTGATAGTAGTACTAACTAATTGAAGAGTACAATCCCACAAATTCAAGGTGAGGATATTTTGATAACTGGATGCAGATTAATGTACTCTGAACATTGCTATAGCTCAATTTGATTTAGAAATGGCTAAGAGTTTAAGAAGCTTCAGCTCCATCTGAATAGCATGTGTTCACACCGTGTTCACCTTGCAGAGGGCCACCTGCACTTCACAAAACAGAGTGCATTCATTCTACATTTGTGTGCCAAAACCCAAAGTCTGCAGATTTATCATATGTCTAAGTTTATGCAACTTACACTGTTAATATAATCTTTGCAAAACACACTACTTTTGCAATAAAATCAGACAATTTAAATAAATACTATACCGTTAGTATTGCTTGAGCTTTGTTTCTTACTAAGTAGTCCTGAACTCTATTGTACGGCTCCAGCCTGTAAGTATTAGCGTATCTTATCTTTGCCTTATTAGCTCTGGATGCTAGCTTAGATTTTGCTGGATCACTAGCTTGCTCTTCTTCCACTGGAGCCAGACCTGAAACTTCATAAGACTGTGCACTTTTTCCTTTCACCTGTGAAAAATAATAAAAAACTCTACTTCACATGTCAATATTTCAGCATTTAACAGTTTAAATAATACTTTATGATTTACAGTTAAGAGGAAAAAAGCACCACAATTTGTCTAGGAACACGTTACAAAAAAAACAGAAAGGCTAGAAAATGGGTATCATCTTCTGGCTGTTTTGACACTACTGTTTTGACTGAAAAAAAGAGAACAGTAGTTAATTTCTGCCAAAATTTGACTTCTTTTCAACCAAAACCCAAATGAAGTTTGCATTTAAACTGAATCAGACACACCATACTAGCACTCTGAATCTGCCCTGCTTCCCAGTTAAAACCACATAACATTAACATGTGTCCGAAACTGTAAACCACAACTTCAAGATTTTCATTCAAACAGCCTATACAAAATATTTGCTTGATTAATTTGCTATGTAATTTCATTCTTGTCCTCATTCCTTATGAAGATACCAAACAAATGCATCCTGTATTAATGATTTAATTTCTCATTAATAAAAATAAAGGGGGGAGGGAATTATGCGCCAATTTGTGAGCTTTGTAATTTTGCTTGGAACTTAAAAACAGAGCAGTTCTTTTTATTTGTCATCAGAACTCTGAAGATCCACATTTTCTTTCCATCCAGGTTGTATATGATCACTCTTCAACAAACATAATAAAATTTGGCCCTCTGTGAATGCAAGCTGCAAGTCTGTTGATGCACACAAAATGTGTCACCTGCTGTCCTCCACGGCTGGCTTAAAACATAACTGTAAAAGGATAACAAAACAAAAGAGAGAGGAAAGCACATGGAACCTATGAGATCACAACAAATGCTACAGACTGTGGTCTTCCATACCATCTGCTTCCTAACTGCTTTCAAGTTCTGCTAACTTTTCAGTCTCTTGCTCCATTACCTGACTACACCTGGAACTTAGGTGACAGAAAATCATCAGTTCCTTTTCAGAAGAGCAGAAAAGAACACAAAGGTGATATAATACCACAGTGTAACGCTTACACAAAGAAGTATAATAAAACAATTATACACTTACGGTGTCTGGTGAAAAGATGCACTGCTCAGGGGCTCACAAGCCCTTCAGTCAGAGTTTGAGAATAAGGGAAGCAATGCAGTTTCTTTATGAGATCACATACATGCTGTCACATACCCTATCAACACTGTGGACATTATCTACATCTCTCCTTTAGTTCCTTACAATTAGATGGCTGTTGAAAACTAGTGATGTTACACTAGGGCTGCCAGACTGGCTGCAGGTATTTGTTGATACCACGCCAACAATGCAAATTCCAAATACTGCTTACACTATGCTAAAAATGCAAGGAACAAACACAACTGCACTTAGACTATGCATACTTGTTAACCTCTAACTGAAACTCAGATCCATAAAGACTACAACCCCTACTTGCTCATCACAGGTCTCTTAACAGAATAAAAACCACCTCAAGTTTACCAGCTGAGCTGCTCAAATGAGCATCCCAATACATGTCAGTGGAAATGAACCCATGAAAAATGCATAACAGCAACTCTTTGCTAATATGGTTTAGCATAAGTTACAACACCTTCAGGCTGTACCAGTACAGACAGCAGAAATTCACGTCTATAGCACATTACTTCTAAAATGCTGTTACTTACAAGTTTAACTGCTACTATTAGTGACAGGAGACTTCATAATCATTTGCTCATGTGCAAGAAGCAATTTATTAGAGACAACCAAAAACATTACTGATACCTCTACACAAATGGCATGTAAATAAACCTACCTCTTTATTTCACAATATGAATACCGTGGTTCTAAGTTTTAGCACAACGTAACAATTACCTTTCTATATATTTGTATCCCTTGTGAAAGGATTTACATTTGACACTGCCCATCATATCTGAAAAATCATGGCAGTCAGGTGAAGTTCCCGATGTGCCTGGCAAACCCTTGGAGCAGATTCTCCTGGAAGGCATGCTAAGGCACATGAAAAACAACAAGGTGCTTGGTGACAGCCAGCTAAGGGGAAATCCTGCCTGACCAATTTGGTGGCCTTCCATGATGGGGCTACGGAGCCGATGGACAGGGGTAGAGCAGTTGACGTCATCTACCTGGACTTGTGCAAAGCGTTCAACACTGTCCTGCACAACATCCTTGTCTCTAAATTGGAGAGACATCAATTTGATGGATGGACCACTCGGTAGATAAAGAACTGGCTGGATGACCGCAAGCAGAGTTGTGGTCAATGGCTCAATGTCCAGATGGAGACCAGTAACGAGTGGTGTCCCTCAAGGATCGGTGTTGGGACCGGTCTGTTCAACGTCTTTGTTGGTGACATGAACAGCGGGATTGAGTGCGCCCTCAGCAAGTTTGACAATGACACCAAGCTGTGTGGTTTGGTTGATACGCTGGAGGGAACTAATGCCATCCAGAACGACCTGGACATGCTTGTGAGGTGGGCACATGCCAACCTCATGAGGTTTAACCAAACCAAGTGCAAGGTCCTACACCTGGGTCGGAGCAATCCCAGGCACAGCTACAGGTTGGGCAGAGAAGAGATTCAGAGCAGCCCTGTAGAGAAGGACTTGGGGGTATTGGTCAATGAGAAAATGAACAAGAGCTGGCTTCAGTGTGTGCTCGCAGCCCAGAAAGCCAACCGTATCCTGGGCTGCATCAAAAGGAACATGACCAGCAGGTTGAAGGAGGTGATCCTGCCCCTCTACTCTGCTCTCGTGAGACCTCACCTGGAGTATTGTGTGCAGTTCTGGTGTCCTCAACATAAAAAGGACATGGAACTGTTGGAACACGTCCAGAGGAGGGCCACAAGGATGGTCAGGAGACTGGAGCACCTCCTGTATGAAGATAGGCTGAGGAACTTGGGGCTGTTCAGCCTGGAGAAGGCTGCGTGGAGACCTCATAGAAGCCTTCCAGTATCTGAAGGGGGCCTATAAGGATGCTGGGGAGGGACTCTTCATTAGGTACTGCAGTGATAGGACAAGGGGTAACAGGTTATAACAGGGGTAATTTATATTGAATATAAGTAAGAACTTTACTGTAAGGGTGGTGAGGCACTGGAATAGGTTGCCCAAGGAAGCTGTGAATGCTCCATCCCTAGTGGTGTTCAAGGACAGGCTGGACAGAGCCTTGGGTGACATGGTATAGTGTGAGGTGTCCCTGCCCATGGCAGGGGGGCTGGAACTCGATGATCTTAGGGTCCTTTCCAACCCTAACTATTCTATGATTCTGTGACTGTACAAAAGCCTGTTCTTATGTTACTTTATGCTACTAGATAGGCTTAACTTTGGACACACAGAAATAAGCATACTGAGAGAAAAAGCTTTTGATACTTGAAAGAAAAGCCGTTTGGTGGCAAGTCTGTTTTAACAATCAGTAGTTGCTTTATAATGAAAGAAAACAGTTCTTGGTTATTTATTCAAAAGAGGGCATACTTCTTAACCTAGAGAACCTAAAGTAGCATCCTGAGCTGGAAAGACTGCACCACTGAAGGGAGGCCCACTCTTGCCTACTTTTTACCTTCACAAGCTTTTAACAACTTTGCCTGCCAATGCGTGAGGCAGCATACCAACTGCAAGGTTGACATGGACATGCCATGTGACCAAGCAGAAAGAGGACAAGCTACCCAACCTAGTATAAACCAGATGGCAGCAGCACTTCTGCTACAAGTTTGCACAAGATCACACTCACCTTTTAAGCACACACCGACCCCACATTCTCCCACCACATCGGCCCTCCTAAGGGCCCAAGCCCCATCACTCCCTCCTTCCACCGGCAGCTGAAGCGCTACAGGCCGAGCCAGCGCCCCTGCCTCAGGCGAGCACAATGGAGCGGGAGGACACCGCACTCCACCGCAGCCCGCGCTCGAGCCACGCGACGGGCGCGCGGTGCGGCCGTTACGGCCGTTACCGCTGCCCTCACACCCGTTCCCTTCCATACACAGCTGGTATACCACAGCCGCCGGCGGCTTAACCCGCCGGGGCTGCCAGGCGGCCGCTCTCGCTGCCTTTATCCACCAAGCCCTGCCGCACCAGAACGTCGAGCTTCTGCGCCTTGGAGCTCATCTCTGGGGCTTGCGGCAAACAGCGCCGCTTCCCCCGAAGGGAGGCGAAGCGAAGACCCCAACCGCCTCTCCTTTCCCCTCTTCCTGCCTCCACCCGCTCCCGCCGACGTGCCGCAGCAAATCCACCCTCGCCCGCCGCGGGCTGGACCAGCCCCCTGCGAGACAGGCGTGACGTCGCGCGCTAGCTGGGCGTCGTGACGTGAGCGGGTGCGTCCAGCAGTAGCGGAGGTAACGGCGCTACGGCGGAACGGCGGGGGTGGGCTCTGCGGGCGAGAGGGGGCGGATCGGGGGCTTCGGGGTTGCTGCCGGCCCGGGGAACGTGCTGGTGCTGCGGGAGGGGGGGTCAGCCGCGGGTGGAACCCGGGGCTTGGCCACGCTCCCTGCAAACGGCAGCTGCCTGCTCCGGATCGGGTCTGTTCCAGGCAGCAGAGGGCGGCGGGGATCATGTTTTGCCTCCTGTCTCTGGCAGTGAAATGGGGAGCGGGGCGCAAAGTAAGGCGGAGAGCTGAATTATGTTGTGTGGACGTTATAGGTATTTTTTTTCTAGTAGTAGTAGTAGATAGGATACTCCTGATGGCAGCCAATGTCAGTTCTGGTACGAACTGTCATACCTACTGTGTGCTGTTACCCACGTATATGTCTAGTGTCTCCTTAACGCCGCGAATTCAGAAATCGTGTACTGTGAGGGTCAGTTCCACCACCTAAATAAAGAGGGAAAAAAGTGTTTTAAGTTTAATGGAGTCTTTTTATATTCGTTGTGATAACTTCATTTTCAAACCATTTTTGTCTATTTTTTTCTGTTTAATTAATGAGTTTAATTAGTTTTTGTTGATTTCTTTTTTTTTTTTTTTTTTTACCAAATCAGAAGGTGTCGTGGTTTAAACCCAGTCAGCCACACAGTTTCTACTCCCCCCCCATCTTTCTTTCCTTCTCCCCCCCCCCCCCCCCTCCCCGTAGGGATGGGGAGGAGAATCGAGAGAATGTAACTCCCATGAGTTGAGATAAGAACAGCCCAGTAACTAAGGTATAACACAAATCACTGCTGCTACCACCAATGATAATAATGATAAGGGAAATAACAAGGGGATAGAATACGATACCACCCACTGAAACGAGCCCGACAGAGAGTTCCCTTCTGGGTAACTCCCAGTGTCCTGTCTCTGCTTCCTCCCGGCTTCCACTCCTCCCTGGCAGAGCATGAGACTCATAAAGTCCTACGGCCAGTCTAAACATTTGAGCAGTAACTAAAAACATCGGCGTTATCAGCACCATTCCCAGGCTGAAAGTCAAAAAACACAGCGCTGCACCAGCTACTAAGAAGGAGAAAAAAAAAGACTGGTACTGCCGAACCCAGGACAGAAGGGTTTTCCTACTTTTTAGCATAAGTATTTCTGTCTTTGCAGATTCTTTAATTTAAGTGTGTGCTTCTGTATCCGTCCATCTTTCTGTTTAGACTAATGTGCAAATAACATTTATGTTTAGATTGTTCTACCAGTTCATATAGAATTCATGTGTCATTTTCCTCTCCCCTCTTTTCCTCCCACTGATTTTTCTGTTCAGAAGGACTGAAGGTCTTGGTTTTACTTGAAGCATTCTATGATTCTATGAATTTTCTCAGCAAACTCAGAAATTACATAGAACAGGTATATATAAACTGGGATCTTTTGCTTCAGTCTATCTTGGTATCAGTTCAGTAGATCGAACGTTCAGAAACATACCATCCTGGCGTTATGCAAGTAGAGCAATTCTTCCGCTCAATTTTCCACAAGGTGGTTCTGCTCAGAGTTCCTTTCATTATATGCATAGATGAAAGCTGCATTGTTAACCTTAACAACTTGCATACAGATGCTGTATTGCTATATGTATGTGCTTATGGGTATGCTTTAATGATAATTTTGTTTTATATGCTTTCTTAATGCAAAGACTCTTTACTTATCTGTGTGTTGTAGATGGCATTGTCAGACTCGGTCACTACTTGTCTTTCTCCACCTGTGCATTATCTGATTTGCAAAGTTGGATTTGAGAAGAAAGACACCTATGATATTAATAATATTTTATCTGAAAATGGCGAAGTATGTTGGCAAGCTGTTACAGAGCATGTGTGTTACCTTGAATCAGGTTGGTGATACATGAATGCAGAATCTCAGTGCAGTTCATAGCAATCCTAGCTTGGTTATAACATTTTATCACAGTACAGTATTAGGTTTGCTGCAGATTAGAATACATACAGTTCATATCTACAAGCAGCTTTAAATTTTTCGTCCACATCTGGTATTTGGTTATTGCTCCCTCTGAAGATTCACGTAATCTGTGCTACATAAGTAGCTGCTCCTTTGCTTTCTCATGCATCTTGGTTCTCAGCTTCCTGTGCCTGTATATAAAGGGTTCAGTTCATGAATGGTTTAGTTCTGCTTCTCTCCTACCTCGTTGTTGCTTTCTTCTGTGCTCTTTATATCTTTTTTTTTTCCTGTTTTTTTTCTTTCAGTAAATCTAAAACACGCTGTTGCTATCAGTATTCCTGCTGTTGCTTAGGCTCTTTTTTGTTTCCCCAACTTTAGCTTGTACAGAAGTACAGTTTGGTTCCCCTTCTGTTTGTAGAACAGTTTATAATTGTTTTGTTAATTGTTTTAATCGAAACAAAGTATTTATATCCTGATGAACTAATTGAATTTTAATTTGCCAAATTGCATCATACAACCTCTATTACTAATTTCCAGAAATGATACATGGTTCTGGCGCAAGCAGTATCTTTCAGTAAATCAGAAGAATTTCCTTTCCTATAAAAGTGTCCCACCAAAGAGGAGCAGTTGATACCACTCTGTAAGGTATCATGTCCATCTGCGTTCTTTAAAGGGTATAGGTGGTGCAAGTTGACTGATCCCTCTGAGCCTGCACTAGCTTCCATCTTGATGTGGAATTTATGTGCACTAGTAGGTTCTTCCCATTTCAACAAAATCAGAACATAATAACCCTTTTTACTTCCATTAAGTTTTAGGGGTTTTTGTTTTGTTGTGGTGGGGGGTTTTTTTGATTGGTTTTTGGTTGGTTGGTCGGTTTTGGTGGTGTTTTGGGCTTTGGTTGGGTTTTGGTTTGGTTTTTGGTTTGGTTTTGTTTTTTTTGGAAAAGGTACTTGATGTTACCTGGTTTCACACTACACTTTTAATTTTATCTATTTTGGATAGTAAATTGTACTGTATTAATGGTGCTAAAATAGTTTGGGTAAAGTTCTTTGTCATAAATACGCACACAAGGTTTTACTCCCTGTGAGTTGTTTTAAAATATTGGATCTTTGGCAGGTTTGGTACTCTAATCACTTTCTGTTTTTCAATTTAAGATCAAAGTGTGGATTATATGAAAAGTATACGATCATTAGGACCTGTATGTGAATCTGTTTATTTGCACTTCAAATCTCTGAGCAAGGAGCAATTTGTAGTTCAGTATGCATTGTGGTTCCACTGGACCAACTGCACAGAGGTATGGAGATTTCTGTTGACAATTTGTATTTTGGTATATGAACCCTTTGGGGAAGTTTAATTTCAGAACACGGAAGAGATACCAATGTATGAAAATACTTAGAATTTGTAACTGATTGTCATTCTGTATACATAGTTGCTTCTAATTTTCCTGACTATCTAATTAGGTTTTAAATCAGAGAACGTGAGGTGCTGGGCCTATTCTAACCTAAGATGGTAGGATTTTGTTTTTCTAATAATCCGTGCTTAGTACCAAGTTTTACCATGTAACATTATTCTTGATAATTTTCATAGATGTAAGGCACTAGATACATTGTGACCAAAAATACAAGAGGTGCTCTGGGGCAATTTATTTCCGGGCATCTACATTTTCATGTTGCTGGCATGGTTTTCTTTCTACATTTATACAGCAACTGTCACAGAGGAATATTTAATTTTCTCTATGCTTTTGACCGTTTGATTGTTCCTTCTGACTATTTAACACAGCATTCTTCCTCTCCCCCATCATACAGTTATTTCTTGAAATATTTGATGTTCTACAATATACACAAACTACAGAAGTTGCTCTTGGATTAATGAAGCTAACATCATGCCTGGAACGAGCCTTGGGTGATGTAAGTGCCAGCACGAAAAGTCTGTCACAGGTTTGGGTTTACAAGAAGAGAATAAGTTCTTACATTTAATTGCATGTTGAGAAAGTGAGGTGACACTGTACTATAGTAGTACACTAGTAGCCCAGCTGCATTTTAAGTTGGACACATGTTATTTTTTGGATCCAGTTTTGCTAATGGAAACAACTGGGACTCCTTCACCTGTGCTGTTAAGAGTTGCTTGTGTGAGTTTGATTTAAAAAGAGCGAAGTTTGCTCAATCAGTGTATGTATGGTAGGTCCTTATTGCTCTGACTTAACTGAAACAGGGAGCAGCATACCTTTCACAGAAGATCTGATGGTGTAGTAACTTCTGTGAGGCAAGGCAGGAGCACGCAGCATGTTTGAAATAGTCAAGTTGTATGTTTGAAATACAGAGAAATATACTGAATTACTTATGTTACCTGTTTTGCTTTTGTTTGTTTGTTTTTTTAATAGGTGTATTTACTGATTGGTAAAGATTGCCCTTTCCTTCTAAGAGACTTGATTGCCTCTGAGCACCTTGCAGTTGTCTTTGGACAAGCTGTAGTAAGTGCGTAGTTTTGAAATGAGTAAGAAGTGCTGAACCGGTTTTCTTCTTGCCAAATGGCAGATTTCCAAGCACAGCCTTTGCTTTCACTGAAGACGAGTTTACAAATTCTATAATATATTGAATATAAAATGAAAAACTTTCATTTTATACATGTTACAGTCTGGGGATATATGGAAAAATAGTGACTATTGTAATTTGAAATATTTTAAAGGCAAGATTATAAGTTCTTTCTTGCTTTTCTACATGAAAAAACCCTGTGTATAAAATGTCACTTATCTGTCAAGGAGGTGAGCATGCTGCAGAGTTGTCTGCCTCTTTCTGAGTTGCATAGCTTGAAAATACACGTCTTGCGCTGTTTCTGAGAAGCTGTGTTCACCTTCGCCATCACTGTAGTAAGATGCTTTGTAAGGTTTACGACACTAAAATTTTTTGAAATAGAGGAAATTAGTTTGTTCGTCCTCATGTGCAAAAGCATAATAATAAGAATAAAATATTAAATTTACAATCTGTGTAAGCAGAGTAGGTGGTCTTTAGCATACAGTTTTGCAAGCGTAAATTTTTTGTTGGGACAAAATACTGAATATGAACTGTAGAAGCTTGTATTGTTAGCCACTCTATTATTGTTATAAGGATTATTTATTAGATTTTGATAGAATGTGGAATAGCTCAATTCTTACAGTTAGAAAGTAAAAACAGAGTTTCCCTTTTTGACTGATAGTGATCTGAGGATGCAGCTTTGAACACAACTTCTGTATTCTTGTTAATTTGTGTTACATTGTAGTGAATTTACACTACAAGAAGTAAGACCTAACCTTTATCTTACTTGTTTGTGTGCAATAACTGTGTGGAATGTCTAATAATTAGTTTTGTTCTTCCTGTGTTATATTACATAGCATGTACAGTTAAGCTGAAAGATTGTCTTTCAGAGAACACTGGGAATTGCGAATAAAGAGTTGCTGTTACTGTGACAAGCTGTGGCCAGTTATCTTGACAGTAGACACTGTAGTTTCTCAGTAACTTCTGAAATCTTCTGTCAGGGAAAGAGACAGGTGATAAATAATAGATTTCTTCATGCAGTAACCAGTTTGCTTTTTTAATCAGATGAACGTACTGAGGGTATTCATTGGATCTCCATATGGTCTGAATCTTCGTAATGTTTTGTGGCATGGGTTTGCATCCCCAAAAGAAATTCCTGCAAAGTAAGTCACCAAAAAGAACCTTATTTTCTTACCAGTCAGACTTGTGAGTGCTTAAAAAGCCATTAGTAAAACATACTGCTTGTACTAAAAAAAAAAAAGGAGAAGTCCTAAGGCCTCTGGCAGTATCCTGACACTTTTCCCTTGCTGCTGCTGCTTCATTTGGGGAGAGATTTGCATAGAATACTTCAGCCGTTATAAAGTTGGTCAGTTTTAGGTCCAGTGTTTTTTTTATTAACAGGAAAACCAAGAAAGCTGAAAGTCTCTTTTTTGAAACCTAGTTCATTTTTGTCAGAGAGAGCAGTCAGGCATAACTAAGAATGAAAGGCAGTGGAATGGGAGAGGAGGGGCAACAGTCAGCCAGTATAGAATACAGTGATGCTTTATTCCTAATTCTGCGTATTTTTTTCATGCTTGTGAATGCAATTGTATTAACGGCCCCTATTCAAAAGAGATGGGGAACCCAGGTTTTAGATGGCCTTTGAAAGATAAAAAGAAAACCGCAAATTTTATCCTCAACTCAGAAATGTTGATTCTTTATAAAAGATTCAGTTTTATAGGCTTTTCTAATATATTATGGTATTCTCCCTAGATATTGTGCTATGCTGCTTTTTTTAACTGCAGGACTGGGTCAGTTGTTACAGACGTATCTTCTACAAAATAAATGCAATTTAGTACATCGACCATACGTGATCTTCGTTAGCTTAGAGGAGCTTGATATATTTCCAGGCAAGTATTGAACCACTAACAAGTTTTTGTCATACTATATTTGCTATTCTTTCATTGTCCAAAAGTACAGTTGAAAATAATGCATTTTTCACAGTTCTAAGATTGAATCTTAAAGATACCTGTACCTATGTACACTGGCATAAGGTGAGTCAGTCATACAAGTAGAATTCTGCTCTCTTGAGACTTCACTTATTGTGCACAGTTCTGGTGTCCTCAGCATAGAAAGGACATGGAGCTGTTGGAACAAGTCCAGAGGAGGGCCACAAGGATGATCAGGGGACTGGAGCACCTCCCGTATGAAGACAGGCTGAGAAGGTTGGAGCTGTTCAGCCTGGAGAAGAGAAGGCTGCGTGGAGACCTCATAGCAACCTTCCAGTATCTGAAGGGGGCCTATAAGGATGCTGGGGAGGGACTCTTCATTAGGGACTGTAGTGATAGGACAAGGGGTAATGGGTTGAAACTTAAACAGGGGAAGTTTAGATTAAATCTAAGGAAGAAGCTTTTTACTGTAAGGGTGGTGAGGCACTCGAGTGTGTTGCCCAAGGAAGTTGTGAGTGCTGCATCCCTGGCAGTGTTCAAGGCCAGGTTGAACAGAGCCTTGGGTGACATGGTGAGGTGTCCTTGCCCATGGCAGGGGGGTTGGAACTAGATGATCTTAAGGTCCTTTCCAGCCCCATCTATTCTATGAGTCTGTGATTCTGTGAAACTTTTTTAGTATGTAGGCAGTTCCACTGATTTTATTGAATCAAAAAATACTACATTCTTAACTAATTGTAACAATTTGAAATGTGTAGCGTTACTGCTTTTAAAAGACTTCAGCTGTATATTCCAGGTTTTTGATGATGAGAGTCTTTTTCATGTAACAGCCATCTAGTTTGTCTTTAGAAAATTAATTCTTTCCAAAAGTTCTTCTTTCGTTAATTCTTTCAGTGAGTTCTAGCTGCAAGGGTCCCAGCAGGAGTGCCCTGCATCTTACCGGGAAGGTAGTGGTGAAACGGAGTAAAGAATGGTGACACATCTTCAGCATACTGATGTTTTTTTCAGGGAAGGAATTGAAGTGTCAGATTAAGATCTTCTCATCTCTCTGGCTACAGGCCTTTTTTTGTTTATTCCTGCTATTTTTAAACCAGTAACAGCATATGAGGAATCTTGGTGTCAGTGGTTGTCATGACATAGTTTGTGCTATGTCATCAGTTTACCAGTGGTCTATCTGTTCACACAACTGAGATAGGTAGGGCTTTTGGGAACCAAATCGATCTGATAACATTCCAGTCATCATGTAGTATAAGTCCTACAGCTGTTGATGTGCTTTGAAACAGCACCTACTGCAATAGTGTTGCAGTGGCCATTTTAAGCTTTCTTTTGGATATTTAAAATGTGAATTCATAAGTGTAAGTTTCATTATATTACATTATATTGACGTGCAAAGTGTGAATTTGTTATGCCAGCACAGAAAATGGATAAAGTAGGAACAATGTTCTCGTTCAAATGTTCGCACTAATGTACTGATTCTTACTGAATTAAAATAATTAGTACGTATTGCACTTTTAAAAAGTATTAGAAGTAGGTAGAGAACAAGTAATTTAACACAAGCTGCATCCATTTGCTGTGTAGTCTTTTAATCTCAGTACAGAGCAGCCATGACTTTTTAACTGGTTTTACTCTGTAATTTTACATTATTGCTAAAAATGCACATCTTATAAACTCAGCTCCTCATCTGAAATGTGACTACCATTGTACTTGCATAGTTAAAATAAACTGGATAGCTTTCGAGTCTCCCTTTACAAATGCTGAAATAATCTTACATTTTCAGTGAAATATTAAGAATTAATTAGTGAACCATAGATTGTATGTAGTTTTTCAATGTTGGTTTGCTAACTTGCAGATCTTAATCATGAAGCAGTTTCCATAGCTGAAGATCTAATAAACCTGTCCAGTTTTGTATTAAAAACAATGATACCATTTTGGGTGGCTGCTTTAACAGCTTTCAAGCAAAGCAGGTAATAGTTTTGGTTGTTTTGGGGTTTTTTTAATAGAAAGTAAAAATAATCTATATTTAAAGAAGAATAGCAGCATTTTTAGATCACAAAGCTTTTTGCTAAATCTGTTGCTTAACAATATCTAGTTATGCATTGTTGTGGTGGTATCGGAAAGTTTCTAGACTTTATTTTATGCCAATTAGGATTATAAACTATATTTGAAACCTAAAAAGAACTACAGCAGATGTAGCAAAAACCTAGAGTTTTACAAAACAAGTGGAAACAAATCTTTGATTAGTAACATTTTGTTTTCCTCACTCATGCTCCACGTTTTTTGGAAGTTATTCTCATCTCTGAGGTGGTTTGAATTTGGTGGTCAGATTCTCTTGGGCACAGCTTGTCAGTTGTTGTTTGTTTATAAAGTACATTACAGAGGAATTTTGGTCTGGGTTGTTTGGCCTGAGATGGCTTTAATTTCCATTAGGATTGTATTTATAAGGGAGGAAAACCTCTTTGGCTATCGCTGTTATTTTTTCAGGTATGCTGACTGCGTGATTCTATTACTTCCTCAGCTGGAAGTTGGACTTAGATTGCTTTTCACTACAGCCAATAACTGTCCAAATCGATTGCTAACAGCTGAGGTAAAATTTCTGTCTAAAGTAAATTTTGGTTTAGTGCTTAAAAATATTTGCAAAATAGTTATTCTAGAAGAATAATGTCTAAGCATTTACAGATTCTCCCCCAAAAATTTTTTCAGTCAATTGTGGAACATTATTTACAAATTTCCAGTGGAGTTCATGAATGCCTCTTATGGATTTTGTAAAAAATATCTGCCAGTAAAAGAGGTCTGAAAAAGCACTTGAAGGTTAGTGTTCAGAAACAGTAATTTAGGATGGAAAGTAGATCATGTTATATATATTTTAAGAAACTTGGCACAAAATGCGGAAGTCCCTTTTGTAATTTAATTTATTTGCAATTCATGCACTTTTGGTATCTTATGCAAATGAATAAATGTAAGCTTGGTATACATGTCGAGTTAATTGTTTTCATTTGAAAATCAAGTAATACTGTCTTTTATTCTAGTCTTCTGCTCTCTACACCACTTTCGATGAGGTATGTGGGGGGTTTTTTTAATTTTTTTTTTTAGTATAGATCAATGTCAGAATTTAAGCACATGCATGTTTCCCATTACTGGAGAGCAGAAAGCACTTCCTTGTGTTGAATAAGACATTATTTCTAATTGTTTTTCCAAACAGAAGATGATGGACATAAAACATGTAAAATCTGGAATTCCCAGAAAATATAAAAAATAATATAAATTTTAATGAACAGAGTTTAATTTCTTCTAAATATTTTTCTCTTTAATTTCTTCATCACACAGAAACATTCTGTCATTTTTCCTAAATTCAGTTACTCAAAATAAATGTAAATAAACACTGCAAGCAGAAATCTTCAATTTTACAGCTATCTTGATTTATCTCAAATTATCTGTCACTAATAATTAGGCAACTTGGTTCTTGTGTGGTGGAAGTAATTCCTTAAAATGAGGGAAACCAGTTAACTTGGTGTTTTCTCTTTGAGTGTTTGGCTTTCAATAATAGGCTTCTATTCAAATTACTTTTTTTCTAGATGCTAGCAAAGCATTTGGATAATGATAGAAGTCAACCAGCTCCCCGCAGTTCTTGAGGAGCCAGCCATGGCAAGTGTTTTAAAAGTTTATGCTTTGCTTTTTTGTTGTTTGGTTGGGGTTTTGGTTGGTTTGGGGGGTTTTTATTGGTTGGTTGGTTGGGATTTTTTTGTTTGGTTTTGCTGTTTTTTTTTTTTTTTTTGTCCCCCCCCCTTTTTTTTAATACATGCATAGTTTGCATTGTTTTTTCTAAATGCTCCTTTCCTATAGACATGATCACATACTTACCTTTCAGAGGTATTTTAGATACTGAATGTGTTCTATTCAGTGTGAATATACATGGAATAGAGTTCTATACACTTGGTGTTTCTACAGGAATTTCTTTGGGATTTCTTGAACCACCAGGAGGGTCCACGTATAAGAGATCGTTTAAGCCATGGAGAGATCAATCTAGAAGCATTTCCCAGAGAAGTAGCTAATCAAATAGTTGCATTTGCAATTACTCTTCTCTGCAGATTCTCAGATGAGGACATGTTTACTTTCAAGGTAGGATTGGTATGTTCTCAGAAGATTTTTTTTCATTTGCTTTGGATGCCAAGTTGATTTCAGAATATCTTATGACTGAATCTTTCCTGGCAGCAGTTTTTCATGGAAATGAGGTATTCCTCCACATAAAGATTATGAAAGTACTTTTTTTTTTTTTTCTGGTTTTGTAGTGAAATAAGTACAGGCAGTTTTCCTAAAGATTACCCTTTCTCACTGTACCCTAATTTGTTTACTTAAACACTCCTGATTCGTATGGTTGATCCAAAAGTTTTAGTGATTCCACTTAATTGTATTTGTCAAATTGTATCAATATGTAGCCTGTTCATATGCTGAATTATCTAAAAGGTTTGTAGAACAGCTGTAGCTGAGCCACGGAGGTATGTAATATTTGGGATTTTTTTGTCTCAGAGACACTATATAATGCTGGCTCACTAATGGAGGTGTGATTTGTATCTATCTACATGCTCTGAATTTGTGAACACCTTTTGTCTAGCAGTGCATGTTTCTGAACATTAGCATTTATTATATATGTTCACCCCAATTTCCTCTTAGTATTGGGGATTACTTCTTCCAATATCATACACCAACCTGTGTGATAAATCTTCCATTTATTAGTTGCAGCTCTTGTTAGTGTAACAAGATATATTGCATGCTGCTGCATTAGAGGACTATTTGGTTGCTTTTCTGTCAGCTGCTGTCAGGTTTCATAGTTAAAATGTGTCAAAGAAATTAAGCTTTAAACACTCACTGTGCTGATTACTGCTTTCAGCCCTCAGACATTTGGAAGTCTTTATCGACTTCAGTACTATAGGTGGCTTGCATAAAATTAAGTATAGATCTAGGTCTGTGTATGATTAGGGCAATTTAAAGAAACCGTTGTGTATTGTGTGTGATTTTGTAAATCAGGAACACATGGTCATAAAACCACTGATGAACTGTGCAAGTTGCTACTGCTCTCGATTTCATCCAATTTCCCGACTCAAGAAACAGGTATGTACTTCCAACTGTGAAAACATTTCAGTCCTTAAAATTGCTAATCCTTAAGAATGGTCCAGTTGTTGTCTTCATGCTTTGATTGTATCAAAAAGTTAAAATCTTACATATTTTTTTGTAATCTTTTTATCTTTCAGAATTTACAGTTGCTAAAATGAGATGTAATTCAGCACACTACTGCTGATGCAACTGATGCTGTGTTTGTGCTATAGATCACTGAATACTTTTATTCTTACCCAAATATTTGCTGTTCTGTAGTTTTATTAATCTCCTTGTGCTTTCTTATGTCAAGAACACTCTGTTTGGTAATGTCACTGGTCATCTTGGATTATGCTATGGCTAAGGTTTTTAGTGATGAAAGCCAGCTGATTAAGATTCTGTCACTGGAGCAAAATCTGCTTTCAAGTGCTGTGACGGTTCTCTGCCGATCACTTCATGAATTATTGAACTGCTTGAATATATTCCTCTAGTGAATTGAGATTGCAGTAAGCATACTTTGTGCTTTTAATTTTTGACAGCATTCAAACTGAATGTTACAAAATTCATGGTTTTATATTAAAAAAAAAGGAAGAAACAGTAAATCAGTTTATTCAGATGATGTTTTAGCATAAAAGTGTACATCAAGGCATTTTGACCTAACATGATCCTGAACAATTGATGTCAGCTTACACAGTTATGACTACTGAACAAGTACCTTACTGCCTGTTGCGTTTTTTTCTAAAAATGCCACTAGGGAAAATAAAATATATTGTCCTGGCTGTCAAAGGCTATACTTTACATAGCATTTTTCATTATATATTTTTAAGGTACTGGAATGTATGAAGAGCATTCACTTATGGCCTGAATTGCCAACAGTGCCTGAGGAGCGTGTTCAGACAACTAAAGGGTATGTATATATAAAAAAAAAGATAATTCTCAAGGTAGTGATGAAGAGTGGGATTTGAGACGGCAAAATGTCTCTTCAAATACTTTACTAGGAAGTTAATAGATACCACAGGGGTTGTGAGAAGATCCCTTTCCTCTTTTTAGCTTAATCTGTGCTGTACGCATCAGTACAGATACTATACGATCAACAGTATGCTAATTTGAAGGGAGTGAAAAGACATCTGAAACATACAAAGGTGTTAGTGACTTCATACTCTTATTTCTGAAAAGATGCTGAAGAGTCTCTTAGGAAGTTAAACTAAAGCTTAAATTTCACAATTAAAAAAAAAAAAAAGATTTTGTGCCAGATGTAAAAGAGAAAACAATTGCTGATTCTGAAAAGGGCTTGGTAACCTAATCAGTGGAAGACTTTACATGAGGTATTACTCATAAAAAGAATGTAATATTCTCTTGTTATTTGAAAAGGAGGAAGTCAAGAGTAATATCACTGGAGAAATTATACTTGTTTATAGCTGAGAGAAGAAAATTCAGTGTATCTACCACATACTTAATATGCTGCAGTCTTTTGGAGTGTTAAGAGGGCTGAGGGCTTCAAAAGAATGCTGAGACTGAAAAAAAGTTGGATATATTTCGAGAAATAAAATCGTGCTCATAAGGTAGAGGGGAAAGAATCATAATATCAGAGTGGACACTGAATATAACTGTCCCCAGAATCTGCAATTTGATCTATGCCGTGTGAGAAATAATGAGTACTACACAGTTTTATAATCTCAAATAATTTTTTCTTTTGTTTTTAAGATTGGAAGGAAATACAGAAGCTAGTGCTTTAATTTTTATGATATCTGAAATTCTATCTCAGCTGCAACAATACATGCCCCAGAATTGCTGTAGTTCAGATGATCCAATCAATAATGTCCTAACAGAGAGGTGAGTTTCACATCCTACTGATTCCCACTGTCAGCTTCTCCACACATCCCAACACAAGTACTCTCAAACCTGAGTTACTCATTGACCTTTTTTTAGAACAATGCTTGAAATACCGCATGCACTTTTCTGACGATGCTGCTGATTTAATCTAAACGTTTTAAGAATGCAGCTGAGCATCATCTTCCACATGAAAATTGTAGATTTGGGACATCATTACAGTAGAGATTTTACTTGGAAATCTGCATGAGAAAAATGACCATTGTTCTTGCAGAGAGGAAGCAATATGCCTTAAATATTTATATACTGACTATATTTAGTTGGTTTTACTCTTTTTTGTGTACTAAAACTGCATCAGAAATTGATTTTAATATGCTTGGTGTCACAGCTGTGTGTGGTATTTAAAATAATATGTAGTTACATAATTCTATTCTTACACGCTTTAGTATCAAGATTCTGAAATAGAAGATATCTTGTCAGACTTGGAGGTATGTTAGTTCCAATTACATCTAACTTGGAATAATGATCACAACACTTTTAGTTGTCACTCTTACAGAAGTCTTAAGAGTCCTGTGACTGAATAAATAGATCGGAGCAAAACTCCTCCTAATCAAACCTGTTAGGCATGGATAGGATAGTGCAAGGAAGACTTTATCTGTTGCTTTACTTAACATAGCATGTGTGCCTTCTGTTTTCTATCTACCATTCTGTTCTTTTTTAAGAAAAAGAAGCCCAATTACGAAAGTATTAAACCATTTGTAGAATTTTCTCCCTTTATCACTTTTAGTCATTAATGTTTTGCTGTCTCAGAGATAATTTGAGCGTGAGGTAGACTAAGAGACATTTCTTTAAGAACAGAGTATTTAAAGTGATGTGTGACACATTAAGTTAGCAGAGCAGAATATGACAGCAGAAAAATAATTGAGTGCTTCGACAAAGCATATTCTGGTGTGGTATTGATTAAAACAATAGCTCCACCACCTGCATTTTGCAAAATGTGAAATCTGCTTCTTGTTCTTCACTGAAGAAAGACCACACACTAATGGTAGGACTAATTAATGCCATTTGTTTAAATGAGTTTTATTATGGTAGATGTTAATTCATTGTGAATTGAACTATGGTGGGAGGCTTCAACCACAACCCTGCTGTGATTTGATGTGTTCAGTATATCATTTCAGCCAGGCAGTTTTATTTACTGTGGTCGTATTTCTTTGATCTGAAATGGGAAACATATTTATCACCAGCAGTTGTGTATTTATATTCAGTAAAGCGATAGAGAACACAATCACTACCCCTACTAAATAGATACAGATACTTGGGTTTTTTCAGTCATGAGGTAGCAGTAACCCAATTCCAGGTTTTCTGTGCTAAAATATGATTAATCAAACCACACCGAATCTGAAATGTATCTCGTGTTAAATCCAGCTAACAAAAGATTGAAATTAACAATTCCTTCCTGTTTTGGAGGCTGTTGATTGAACTCTGTGATACACGTATTTGCACGCTTTATTCTCCGAGACCTGTTCTGGAAATAGTGGTGGTACTCCGTAAAATAAGTACACAGTGCCATCAAGTGTCTGAACAAGTTATTGCCAGCACAGAGTTGAGATACAAACAGTGGATGAGCAAGACTCTACGTTCTCGTCAGAGGCATAACTATCTACGAATGTTGAGCAGGTTGGCTGATGGTTTTTCTTTATTTCGTGGTTAGGTTTATGAGAAGGTGGCTGCGTGCTGCTGTTGCTAGCTTTCAGTGCTTTGTCTTAGAAGTTTGACGTCAACAGTGCTTGTGTGCTCTTGTTAACCATTTCAGAGTAAAGTGTCAACCCAGACATCTGTTTTGTAGCAGTACTGAGATGACACCAAAATCTCAAATTGGAGAATAATTCGTGGGTATTTTTAGCATTGCTAGATTATTTCACTGTAAATTATGGGTTTTCAAATAAAAGTATAAATGCTACAGTGTAATTCTTTAGTTGCTAGCTTTTCCTATTTAAGCATATAAATGCCATTCAGATTTTATCTGAATGTAATAGGTTAAACTGCTTTCAAGACCGTGCCTACTTTATGTCTGCTTTTTATCATTATAACTGTGTCAGCAGCTTTATAGATACAAGAGAGATTTTTTTAGTATTCCATTAATTTTGTTCCTATTCAGAAGTATTTTTCAGGGATTTATAAATCTACTTTAAAAACTGGGAAAATTGTTAATATTGTGTTCTTGGTCAGGTTATGTTCCTAAAAATGTTAACCATCTTATTTAAGAAGCATAGCTTAAACTGACAACTCATGGTACATATTTGCAAATCAGTTGAATTCCACTTTGTTATCTATGGATTAGTAGGTGCTGGTGGTTTCCTTTGGAATCTTAACTATATGTGTTACTCTTTTTTTTTCCTCTTTTTGAGGCTTCATCATTTATAGTCTTTAATTATAGTATTGATATTTGCTCTGCTCCTTGCTGAAGGACTTTTCATAGTCATCTCCTCCCTCGTCTCCCACAGCATCCAGCTATTTAGGATGGAAGCAGAAGAATTTATTATAGTAATGGTTTGTATTTAGTTTGGGGTTAGTTTGTTTGTTTTAAAATATTTTTTCTTATTTCTAGCATTAAATTTTTGTCTCCAATGTTGCGACTCATCTTAGTGTTGATGACTGTGGAACTAGTCAACATTCATTTAGTTTGTAAGAAGAATCCTTCAGATTATCAGCAGTATCTAAAGTGAGTATATGTTTACTTTATGAAAACAGGAAATTTTACGCATTCCTTTTGATCTGTAATACAAATTATGTAGAGAAAGAAAATAAAAGGAACAGCATGACTTTTAGTACATTGTCGTCCTTCTTATCATTATTATAGTCATCATCATACCTCAGACAATGTTCACTCAAGAACTAAAATTACTTAACCGAAAATATATGGTCCAGTTATTCACATTTTTACTTTTTACCTAGACTCTTCTTTAGTATAGATAGAGAACAATCACTCAAAAAAATATTTTAATATATAAAAGCCATATTTAAAATTGTTTAGTCCTTGTGTGCCAGTTCACAGCTAGTTGGATACCGTAGGCGTTGTGAAACATTTGCTGAGGAAGGAAAGGAAGCCATTTGGGGAAAATTCTATTACACATTGTATCACTGCATTCTTTCTATGGCAGTGTTTAATTGCAGTTCTGAAAATTATGACTTGGTACTGTGGGAATGAGGGAGTGGTTCTCTTCCAGAAGTAGAAGAAATCTTTAATGTATTGACCATCCTGAGGGAGATTTGAAAATTTGGAGACATTAGCCGCTTTCCATTAGGCATTGAGATATTTTTCTTTATTTTATTTTTCCTTTTAAATCCTTTCTTGAGTTTTTCTTCTTTTGTTTTATTTCTTGCAGGTTTTTGAAGTCAGTCTTGCAGTATACTGAGAACTTGGTGACATACACCAGCCCCGAGAAAAACAAGTGGGATGAAACCCTGGAGCTTACAAACAAGACTTTGATAAAAATCAAGAGAATCAGTGACAGAAAGCTAACGTTAATGCAGCTAACTACATAATGACTTTAAGGTTATTTGGACATTGTTGTATCTTAAAAATTATGGAGTCCTCAAGTTTGATGAGTCTAATTCAAAGTCAGACATCATGAGTCGCCGTCAAAGTTCGGGTGCAAAATTTACTCTTTTTATTCGAAGGTGACTGTTGAGACTGGAGTTGTTATGATCAAGCTTCTGAAGAGCGGGCTGTTTGCTAAATCCAGTGAAAAAGATTTACTGAGCTAAATCAGGATGATGCAAGTTCTACCTTATGTGTTTTGTAGCTTGGATTTTTTGTTGTTTGGTTGTTTTTTTGTAATTTTCTATTGTTATTATTGTATTTTTCTACTGAAAATATTGAAGAAAAGGTTGTGAATAAAAGCTCTGGAAAATTTTAAATGCAAAAAAGTAATTTTTTACTTTAAAATATACTGGAAATTATGATAGACACTGATCAACAGGTTAAGAAATGATGAACATTTAGCAGACAGTAGTGCTCATTGGCAGCCGTGCTTGTTGTTAGTTCAAAACGGAGTCAGATCTTGCACTGAGATAGAGCTGATAACACAGTAACCAGCTGTTGATATACTAGGATTTAAAGGAGACAGGGTGGAATAAGTTTTGCACAATATGTGTTTCTTTAGTTTCATCTGCACATTCCCAGTAAATATCTAGTTAGTTAGTAAGTTAATCTCCTTCAGAATAAATGAGCACTCATATGTAGTCACAGTCGCAAATGTATTATGGTTCAAGATGTTACTGTCTTGTTGCACACGACATTAATTTGAATAACTTGTTTTTTCAAAATAAATTCTTCCCCTTTCTCATCTCCAAAGAGTAGAATTTCAAAGGAATGCAGCAGTTGAAGAACAGATTTACAGAAGACCACCGGTCTCTATCCATTGCTTTCTCCTGAAGAGAGTAAAACCAGAGGGTAATGTCTGGAGGATGTTTGGCTCTCCAAAGGATCACAGATTTAAGTTACTTTTTAATAAGGTTCTTTGCAGTGTTTCTTAACTGGAAATTACAGTGAGAGAATTACTAGTTTGGTTTATTTGGTGTGGGGGATGGAGAATATCATACTGCTTCCTTTATGTTACTTTTGCAACATATTGTATGTGTTTGGAATACAACTATGTCACTTTCCATGGGATTTTTTTGTTACTGTGGAAATACATGATGTGAAGAAATGTGAACTAGCTAAGAAAGGTAAAAACTAGGAATAGAGAATAATGAATTAAATGCAGCATATGAGCCACAGTCTGAAATTTCAGCTCTTTTTAAAGTCTGAGTTGGCAAACCCTAATTATATTTTTGAAAGCTTATTTTGTACCCATTGACTGCTCAGACATGTTAACATCTTCTAAGTGTAGGTTGGTAGGGACATTTATGATGACACTTGCTTCAATGGTGGTAAATGTTGTGAGGCAAAAAATTTATTTAAGCTTTACATATTTATTGTAAGAAAGAGATCAAGAAATCCAAACACAGAGTCATGGTTTAAAAGTACATTAACAGCTGACCTGCTTTCTCCTTTTGAAAGTATGTTAATGTACTGAAAAGCACCTTATAGACCATAGATGTATATTTTCAGCAATATAAGTTCTCCTATATGTAAAATTTACTGAAATGATCTTGCATGTTGTTCTCTTCATATGCTTTTACTTAAGATGGAGCACATTGATAGTTTCTCTTTTATTAATTAGTGCCATGGATAGGATTTCCTGCTTTAAATCTGCAGTAAGAAACCTGATGGACTTCTGGCAATTTTGTCAATGATGCTTTTCCAGTTTGTTTTCCTACCTCTGAAGCTCTGTGATGGGAATGCTTCTACCATCTATTGAACAAATCTGGAACAGGCTGGGACAATGCAATTTATTCTGACTTAATGCTGTCATTTACCAGTAGAGCTACATGCAGGGCTTATAGTTTTTTCCTGGTGTTAAAAGACTTGCAGAATAGAGCTGCAGAATAAGTGTATATTCTACAAGGCACATTGAAGAACAAATTGCAAGAGGCATGGTAAAGATCATAGGGTTTGTCCTTTATCAGTTACTTGAACTGACTTCTTCAGTTTAAACCGTGACATCATATGACACCACAAACCATCTTTGCCATCTGTTTGGAATCAATTTGAGTTTTAAGATACTAGAATCTTGACTCTGAGCACTCAGTATTCCTGAGAGCAAAAGAAGCTTGGAATAAGCAAAGGCATCCAGTGGATACATGCATGAGTAATGCTGACAAAACACATCATGTTTAAATGCAAGTGTTCTGACTTCATTTTTTCCTAATCAGAATAAATTCGGGAGCTGAGCTGTCCAAAACTGTGTAGTCATCCATTAGCCATTCGAGTAGCTGTTCAGCCTTTTTTCAAAATTCAGTCTTTCCCGCAACTTTCCCTGCCCATGGCAGAGGGTTTGAACTAGATGATCTTAACTTCCTTTCCAACCCAAATCATTCTATGGTTCTATGATTCTATGATTCTAATTTCAAATACCTAGAATTGTATCAAAGAATGTTTTCTTACAAGGTGTTGTTTCATCTAAGTGTTACTTGCAGTTGTTTTAGTCGTTGGCCTTCCACATAGATGTAGAATCTACAGCATCCTCCAGGGAAGATTGTTGAAATATTTTGTTTACCTGGATAATGCTGATGAAGGAGTAAAGATTCTTCAGTTGTTTCTTATGAATTAATTTGTGTGTGTCCATATGTATTAATTAAAAATAGCTGATATTTGTTCTTCATACTTCATGATCTTACAAGCTAATGTTAGACATCCCAAGTCAAAGAATTTGTGACAGAAGTTTTAAAAATGCGTCATAAAGAAAAATCAGGTATCCATCTTTTTCACTACATCATTGGAATTCCTTTGTCTCTTCTTGAATATCCCGGTTAGATGAGAAGAGGAGCATCTGTAATCATACTAGCTTTTCAGTAGGGAGGTGCAGTTCCCCTGCCTGCCTTACACCTCAAGGGGAGTTTTCGGGTGAGAGATTGTATGAAATAATAATAAACAGAATGCTCTTAATTCAAGTTGGAATGGATATAGTTTTCAAGTAAGAGTGGAGATCCTTTGCTGCTTACGTAAGAATGAGTGAAAATTAATGTTATAAGAAGTCCTCTGAGTCCTTTGTCTCCATCATTGTATGAATGGGTTTGTTTATATGCATAAATATTTGAATAAAAGCCAATCTTTGAAATAATTATGTTGCAGTTATGGGAACATTTGTGAGTTTTGGTACCTTCTACGAATCATGAAGATGAACTAGAAGCTTACTGAGATGGGCACTGCACAAATACAATGAAACTTCAGTTACGGTAGGCATCTGGCTAGTCCATGATTCTCTCACTGTCATTCTCTGCTTGGTGCTCTCCATGATTATGATAGGAGGGGTTACAAACAGGCATGTGTTCTTATACAGCTGTAACACAAGTAGCTAGAAGTACTTGCAACCTTTTTTGAGGTTGTCATCACTATTGCATTGTACAGAAACATGTAATAGAGCAACAAATTTGATCTGCTTTATCTTTTAGTATCTTTTAATATCTCTAAAATCTAGCTCTTTTCAAGCCGCCTGGTAGTCTTTGAAATGAACACATGGTGGCAGTGTTTGGTAATTCATAAATAGCATTGCATTCTGACATCTTTCTTACCTCTTAGAACGTGTATGAAGAAATCAAGTTTTCATCTGATTTCATCAGCTTTGTTATATGTGTCTTTAATTGTGGCCACTGCTTCTGGTGCTTTCTCTCCTCATTTGTTTCAGATCCCTTGAAATCAAACACCTCTGAAAAAAATGTGTTGCCAACGGCATTTTTATAATTGGATAGAGGTTCATCACATTCACTGCATTATTTGCTGAGGAGTTTTCAGCTTTTCCAGAAATTCATCAACTGCCCCTTTCCTCATAGAGAAGAGACTGGATTTCATAAATAAGTTTATTTTTATGCATTACTGTTTATTACAAAATAGATGAAGGTATTGATAACTCGAGGTTGTCCTTTGCTAATTGCTGAGATATCATGAAAAATCTTATCTCAAAAGAAAAATACATCTTTGAACAAAAATAATAATTGTCAAGGAATGTGTTTATTGAGAAAATTGCTCTGAGGTCTCAGCCTTATTGCTGTGTTAATGATTTTTCAGTCTGTTAAAACCGAAATGTGCTATTCATATGCCAACCCTATGAAGAAGATATTAGTTGAGCGTTGCTTGTTGGGTGGCCTTTGAAAACCTTGTCCACAGTAGCACTTTCAAACCATGCAGAGGGGTTTCAGTTAAAAAGGATTTTCTTTCACATTAAGTAACTTTTGTACACTGTGAAATCTTGTGTAGGAATGTTGGAACATCCCCAGCAGAGCTTGTTTTTGCCTTATACTGCAATAATGCATCTGGTCCGTGCATGGTGTCTCACCTTTTTTTCATAAATTGGTCTGCAGATGCAGAGCAGATTGCTGGCTGGCATAAACTATTCCTTTCCCATCTTCATCAGTGCAGATCCTTTACTCCACTGAGGATCTGCCCCATGCTGTTTGGGTTTTCCTTGAAGTGGATTGGTTACTATCTGTGCTGCTTTTTCAGGCTTGCGTATTTTCAGGGAACTGGAAGAAAGAGCTACATATTTCAGATAAAATTGCTGTATAGCAAAGCTTAATTAATTTAGTGGCTTACTTCACAGGGAACTGAGGATCATGTGTGGGACTTAACAGCTCTATACCAAATGCTTGGTGCTTGAATATTTCTGTGTTTCAGAAAGAGCTTCACCTAGAGTAGAAATCAGTTTTCTTTTTGAGGTGCTTTTTCAGGGGCAATACTGTAGGTTAAGTCACCTGATTTTTGCTTTTTAAAAATCTTCAAGGATAGATAAAGATCTGTTATTTAAGAAGCCTTTTAAGTCATATAGGTTTTCAGATAGAAATTGACTGAAATGAAAATGCCTGTTGTTTGCCTTCCCTGGGCCCCAGGCAATAGGATGTAAATATGGGTAGTGAATACTGCGTGAGATCAAACTGGCATTTTCTTCTGAAGGTGAGAATCCAAGACAATATATACAATTAAAGCCTACCAAAAGGAGTCCATGCCTTCTGGCATTCTCCACTGAATACCTCCTCTGTTCCTCTCCCATGTATATGCATCTCACAGTTTCTCTAAAAAAAAAAGAAAAAAGAAAAGCATAGCAGAACCAGCCAGTGCCAGTTTGTTTTCCATGTTTTCTTTTCTGTGTAAGGGATTAGTTGTAGTAACAGATTTCATGTGCCAGAAAGTGGGTGAACATTAACTATTTTGTCATGCCCTGATCCTTCCCACAGCCCTGCAAAATTTGAAATGCAGGAACGGTTATTCATTAACATTTCTTTGTGTCTACAGGAAGTACATTTACTATGTAAACATGTTTTATATAGAACATACAGCTGTTTTGAACGAGCACTCAATGAGACATAAGAGTACAGTGCCTACACTGCCACTTCAGAAACTCTGAGATACCACAGCATTGTGTTTTGGAAGAGTGAACACACAAAGACACTGCCTGGAAAAATGAATGCTGGAAGTTTCTTTTAAAGCCAAAAATCTTTCCTTTAATTGGTTTGATTTATTTATTTATTTTTTTTTGTCTCTGAAATGTCTGCACACTGAACTATAGGCGTGCAGTCAATATTTAGAAGTGGGGTGGCTGGGGGTGTGCTTCTAAAGTTCCTTTTGCTGATTTTAGTAGACAACTCATTAGAGCAGGAAAACCCAAGCACCATCACATCGTCCATTTTTTGATAGACTGTGGAGTCTATTGTCATGAGGAGAAAAATGTAAGGTGTGGGGAAAATGTGCCTAGAATAGCTAGAAGAATCATGGGCCTCTTGTCCTGAGAATGTCAGTCTCTAAGTTGGGAAAAGCTTTACTGGTAATGCTACTTCCTTGTCTAATAGGTGGAATTGTGTCTGATACATCTCTCTGCAAGCAATTCCACTAGCTAAACTCCACCTTAAGTGCCTCTTCTGGAGTGGGACGTTTTCTGCTAAAGGCAAGGAATGTTTTTGCTTCCCAGAAATGGCAGTCAAGCAGAATGTCTTGGATGGGCTGTTGCTTCTAGGTGACTGAAACCGCTTCAGAGCTGTCAGATGGTGCATTTACCAAGGTACTTCTCAAAGAGGCTGTACTCCAAAAGCTTTCCCATGTGAAGTTTACCATTCCTATGGACCACATGACTGAGTAGCATGATGTAGGGTGGAGAGGGGTCATGAACAGCATACCAAGCCCTTAGACAGCTCTCACCTCACAAGGGTGTAGATACTGTGGTATTGAGCTAGCCAGCATTTGCACCACAGGCTGGTATACTGTGGTTTTGTGTTTGGCCTTTAGCTTAGATAATCCTTGCTCAGAAAAGCCCAAGAAGGGAGAAGGGGGGTCTTGGCTGCCTAACGAGTCCAACATGCACCTTCTAGGTGTAACTTCTATTAAATGTGAAGGAAGGGGAGGGGTTTTAATTGTTTTAATGGGAAAAAATAATAATACTCTTTAACCAGCAGGACAGTACAATGATAGGAGCAATCATTGTGACAATAATGAGCTCATGAGTTTTGGACCAATGGCATCAGTGCAAGAGTGGAATGTTGATTCTATGCAATTGGTAAAGAAAAAGTAGCCTCAAAAATAAATAAATAAATAAATAAAAAGCTGCAGTTGACCCTTCAGGATATAATGCACTTGTGTCAACATGGACTCTGCCCAAACATTGTTCTGCCGTGGAAGCATCTGGATGCCCTGCCCTCTGGTTTATATAGCACCAAAGGGAAGGGGCAGGGATAAATGAGGTGGGCAAAGAGGGAGGGGAAAAAAAGGCAGGAGGAAGATAAAGCAAACCCAGCTCACTTCTTTGACACCACACTCTGAACTGAAAATATCCTCTCAGCACTCATTTCTTGATATTTAATGACCTGCATCAGCAGAGAAAGAGTGTCTACCTTGAAAACACAGGCTTTATTACAAGGAGGCATTTTTTCTGCTTCATATACAAATATTTTTCTTTGGGAGGGTAGGTGGGGATGGAGAAAGTAGGGCAGCAGAGAGGATAATAGCTATTTCTGTCTCGCCTGTTATAGTCGAGGTCTAATTTATCGTATTCCATGTAGCACAACAGTGTCATTTTAATGGTGTATTAACACTGAAGTCTGGAATATTTATTTGGTTGAAAAATGCATCTGATACTAAATACATCTCTGGGGAGATGGCTATGGGATGATTAGTGAACTGATGGCCATCAAATTGATAGCATTTCTATGTCCTCCTGAGTCTTCTGCTGTAAAAGTGGGACAGGGTGTTTTCTGCGTAAGAATAATGGTCTCTGTGCTACCCTCAGGGGCAGATGTGGCCCAGCACCTGCGCTCTGGATCCAGGATAGACAGAGCTGCTCCACAATTATCTTCCAGTTTGCTGTTAATTTCTATTCATATTAATCAGCAGTTGCTTGACATGAGGAATCACATTGTGAGCTTTAAAGCTTTACCATGCACCATTGTTGGTTATTTATTTACAACCTATTATTCATGCTAGAAATACTGGCCAATTTAACCTGATCTGTAATCGTCCTTCTTATTTTATTTTTTTTCCTTTTCTTGTCCTTTTTTTTTTTTTTTTTTTTTTTGGGGGGGGGGGGATGAACTCTCCCATGTGATTTTCATATGTATAAATCCAGGGGGGCTTATTGCTGGGTTGGGGTTTTTTTGGTTGACTATCTGTACCAGGTAATATAAGATAATGCCCAATAGAAATTCTTAGCATCCCTTACTTTAAACCAGGGTAATGTACTGGAGCAAGAGAGACATCACCAATTTCAGGAAAGGGACCTTTCCTGAGCATTACAACTGCATTTTGTTTATTATTTGCACTGTGGCTGTGATTAGATGTCCTAAGTGAGATTATAAATCACCTGAACTGAACTAGATCTCTCAGTCTGTGTGATGTGTGATTTCATCAGTGTGTGATGCTGTGTACAGATCAGGAGTGAACAACCATCTCTGCAAATACATCTACTTGATTCATGGAGATTAATTTATCATGGACTGTGTCAAATCTATGCCATAGATATTTTGATTAACATATTTTATTAACATTCAAGCAAGGTGCAGTCCTGTCTGTGGGAAAGACAGGATGGAGGGAACCCTGCATCCCTGCATCTGCAGCACGATGATCTATAGCTGCGGCTTCTGCAGACTCATAGCAAAGAGGGTGTGAACATGAGTGCATTTGCCATGTAGGTTGTTGGGTCTGTGATGGTGGGGATTCACTTGCCAACACCCTTGCTGGATGGCAGGGACTGCAGCTGCTAGCAATCAAGAGGAAGCTATGGTTTCCTTTTGACTTTTACAAACTGGCCTAATAGAAGTTCTATTTATTCAGGTGTTTTTATACAAATTTTCCAAAGATCCTGAATTTGACCTTTGTATATGTTGTTTCCCCTCCAATTAGTGAAAAGCATTTAGAAATGTCAAGGATGGGACTAGAAGGGCCTCCTAGGTTCTGTATGCTCTTGTTACAGCCAACCAGATTGCACACTATCTTTTGAGCCATACCAAATACCAGAAATAATTTGTCTCCTACTCTCCTGTTTACTGTAGTGCTACATCAGAACCTTGTTCAGGTTGCTTAGAAACCCTCTTCTAGTATCCAGTTTTTTTCACGGCCTATTTATATTCATTTGTTCTTGTGCCAGCATTGTCCCCTATTTGGGTAGCTCTTATTTCTATCTGTTGTTTACCCATCACTTTGATGTATTTACAATAAGGAACCATATAGTTTCTCAGTCTTTATACTTTCAGGCTAAACAACTCCAGATTTTTTAGTGTCCACTAATAAAATAGGTTTGTTATTTCCTGGATATACCCAGTAGCCTTTCCCTGCACCTGTTCTGGTTTCAGTTCCTCATCCGTTGGACCAGTCTTGCAGAGGTGGTTGCACTGCCATCTAACATAACAGCAGAAATACCCACCTGCCTGCCTGCCTGCAATAGCTTTACTTCATGTGCTACGCACTAGGACCACATCTGCCTTTGCAGCATCTCCTGTTGATGTGTCCTGATTGTTCTATGATAATCTAACAAATAAAGGTCTTTTTCCTCTTTGTTTTCCTTAAGTAAGCATGCACAGTTTGGGGTTTTGTTCTGGAAAAATGTCATGCACTTATTTAGATCTTCCTTGCTCCTTCTTCATTTGAAATACTTGTTAAAAATGTTGCCACTAATCTTACAGCTTCCCATGATGCTTTTTTTTTTAGGTTCCTACTCAGTCCCTTAGTTCACAGGTTTTCAGGATGCGGTGGCTTCCTTCCCATTATCCATCCTACCTTTGCTTCCACCTTTTACATTGCCCTTCCCCACGATGCCTGATGGTGAAGCCTTCATGTAGATTTCAGGTCATGCTAGAATATCTGTGATGTCTCTAACTTCCAAAAAGCCTCATTTTCTGTGGTTTTCATTATATTTATTGCCTGATTTATTTCTTTTTTTTTTTTTTCCTTTGCTTTGTTGGGTAAGGTTGAGGTGAGATAAACTGGAGTAATTTCAACTTTGATGGCACACTTTCATCTCTCATGTGACTTCTTCAGAGCCTAATCCAAATTTCCAGCATTTATGTGTTTTTTGTTGAATTTGGTACTCTTCTCAAGGTGATCATTCATCCATACGGGTTTGATGCTGTATATACAGAGTTATCCCTTTGGTCAGAGGTTTGACATTTTGTATAAATTTTGTCTTGAAGATAGTCCAGGTTTCTTTGGAAATTCAGGTCAAAGAGATTTTCACCTCAGTTCCCTACATAAACACGTCCCACTACATTCTCAAATTTGATTAAATTCTCAAATTTAATTCACACCACTTTATCCCATTGGACAGAAGTACAAACAACCTTGTGTTGCTTCTTTAAAAGCCTCTAAAGCATCTTCAATTTTAGCCCAGCACCCTTCTCATGAGAATGTAATGTAAATGCGAATAGGTAATGGAGCTTGCCTGCTGCTGCCATGCGCTGGTGCCCCAAGCCAAGGCAGGTGTTCCCATGTGAGTGAGGATGTGCAGATGCAAGGCTGGGTGATAGCTCAAAGAGGGATGGACGCCCGCCTTTGGCTCCGCGCTGCTCCTGTAGCGGCATGTTTGAACAAGAAACAAGAACATGCTCTGTAATGGTGTGACTGAAGTTTTACAGGGAGAGCAGGTGTGCCTGCTTGAAAGTTAAACTCTTCCCCTGTGTGATGATAAGATAAATGGTCTGAAATCTTGTGATTTAGTTAATGTTTCTGTCTTCAGCTTGCTGTGTACACAACACCCTGCTGGATAAGCTGCCCAGAACTGTGTGCCTCTGTATGCACAGAGCTATAATAGTCAGCAATATCATTCTCTCACCTGGTGTCCTTAACTAAACAGCCTTTAATCATTATACATCGTTAATATGTGTTCCTTATTGTACACAGCAGCTACCTTGTAGCTTGTAGGTACTACCCTTAAAAAAAGGCTAGTACCAACATTAAAAATAAAAGGCTAGTACCAACATTAAATAACACCATTGGCTGTGACTGGAGGATCTTGTTTCACTGCTATTTCAGGCTGTCACATTTCTCTGGAGCAGTATTTAAATTATGTCTGAATTTAGGCAAATGTTTTTTGTTCTGTTGCCTTGAGAATTAGAGTTAATCCATCTTTCTCACCAAGAGAAAATTCCTCCAGAGGCATCTCGCTCTTGTTTCACTGCTTATTGATTATCACTCCCAGTTTGCACGTTACTGGCTGTGGCGTTCCAGCTGCATTTGAATGAGCAAAAGAAAAGCCAGCTGGTGCTCTGTTGTTGGGATTTTTATATCAGCATTTTGGTTTCAAAGACATTTATCTAATCTTATTAACTGGCTTTACCAAGAGGATTTCCTCACAGACTTAACTGGGAGAAAACAAATAGGCAGCGAGGAGGGGGTGGTGGAGGATGTCTTCTGTTGCTCTGCACAGAAGCAATTCTTACCTACTGGGATTAAAAATAAATCAGGTTTGCCATTGACTCGAATGCTGCAAGTCCCGACTAACGCAAAGCTCCTGGATTTCCCTTATGTGAATGGCCTGTAGGAAGGCAAGGCAATGGGCTTTTTCCTTCCACACAAGTGCAGAGAAAAGGCCAGAAGGCACAACCTGCTGCAGATGGAAAGGTGGGCAGTGGGCCCATGCCCACAGTCAGAAAATGTGGCCAAAGGGCTAGAGGCTGCATCTGTGTCTCTGTCACCTTCCTGTGCCCCTGTTCTAGTGGGAGCTCGCTTGTTACGTGTGCAGCTTTCTGCATGTGACTAAGAGCTGCTTGTACACTGAGAGTGCAAAAATTGAGTGGATTTGGAGAAATTAGTTCAAATGGTGCCTACACATTTGGGATCAGTAAGGTTGAGGGTAGCAATCTTGCAGCTTACAGTCCAAATTCCCACTGAGGCACATGCACAGGTCATGGCAATCATAAATTCAGAATCTTATATGACATAAACTAAAAAACCAGTAACAGGAATGTATAAACATACATGTTTGTGGTTACTTTTTTTTTAGGGATCCTTAAAAGTAGACCTGCTAAAACAGGATTTCTATTACAAACAAAGAATCTTATCTTTAGACGTTAACTTTGCAACTCTCAACGACACCAAACATGGGCTGAATGCTCAGGAATTCCCCTGACAAAGGGCACCCCAGAATGTGTAATATTATTCTATTATGATTTAAAGAAACTTACAGTAAGAACGACTGACTGGAGAAAGAAGTCTCTGAGAGAGGAGCAAACAGAAAGAAGAGCATGTGTGTGAGAGAGCTTCATTTTCTCATGAGTAAAGTGAGGAGAATTATAACTATCCTTATGTTTTGTGAAGGGTGTAGTCAAGGTCCCTGGTTCTGGATGTGGACTTTCTTGCTTTCCTTCCTTTCTTCTCTTCTCCTCTCTCCCACTTTTGGTGTATACAGACTCCATATTTACATGAAAAACTTATGTTGATTCTTAAGGAGTATGTTCAGATTTACATGTGTTAGCAATGAGGGTCTCCTAACTTAAAAGCTCTGTTTGTGGTACCACCAGCAGAGAATAAAGGATGGCTTTTAGTCTTGGGCTGAGTCAGGGGCAGGAAAGATGGCATCTTCTCCTGGGAACAAAAGGGAAGTTCCAGGGAGCCACTGCCATAGAAATTCCACCTACAGCAAGATCATCAAGAGCTACTGGCTCTTCCTGGTTCTGTATAGGTGCTGGGAGTTGTCCAAGAGGAGATTGTACTGTCACGTCTGGAGGGAGTTGTGTCACGATTTATCGCCGTCCCATGCCCATCAGAGGTCTTGCCATCCCTGAGCAAGCACAAAAGTGTGTCCAATTGATCCAGAAGCACTTAAGATTAACTGCAGATAAAGCCCATTCTCTCTTCGTCATTTCTGTAGGCTCAGCACCTGTCCTCATGGGGAGGCTATTGCAAAATAAGTGGGTGCATGTGAGAGGGTGAATTTAAAACAGTGCTCTGAATCAGCTCCTTAAATGGATGCCTTTACACATGACAAAGAGTGCCACTTAACCCATCTCCAGAACTGCCTGAATGTAGGCACCACCCAGTAGAAAATGAACATGTTCAAGGTGCGCTAGTTCCCTATGGCTCTGAGCTATTTCACTATTGCAACCATGTCCTTGCATGAGAACATCTCGATTCTCCAAGTCTTGCATTGTGCACACAAAGTAGAGGATTTATGTATTGTGTGAACAGATTTGTTTCCTTCTCTAGTCTAATTTAAAACACATTCAATCAAACAGGGGCCCTTTGAAAATCTGGATATGCAGCTCAGTGATGGCTTTTAATTTGAAGATCCAAATCATTCTTTCCCAAGTCCCCATATCCTGAGCCCAGGCTGTCAAAAAGACCTTAACTGTACAGAATGAAGAAAGCAGCTTTCTTTCTCCTGGTAAAATTGAGTTGCCTGTTGTAAGAATAAAGCTTGCGTGTGCAGTAAGTGAAGCTTTTTTGGGCATCTTCCAAGGATATGGTAGAGACCATACCAAATTTATACTTCACCACCGAGTAAGAAGCACAGTTTCCCACCTGTGAGATACTTTTTTGTGTTTGAGATTTAATGCCAGTCCAAAGTGAGCCAAAATAGCCTCTAACTGGAATTCTCTCATAACGGAATCTAACAGCCCAGTGGCACCACATTCTAATATAGTGTTACAAACTACTTAGCAGAACACAAGAAATGAATGTCAGAAGAAATAATAAGGACATCTATATATCTTTGTCCTATTTTTACTTCTCATCCTTCTGAAGAGTCATAAGAGGCTGAAGCTCTCTAAATCATTCAGCTTCTTTTATGAGTTGGTAGTTTTCCTTCTGAAACATGCCAAGGTAGACTTGTTCTCTTTATACTTAGAGAGTTGTATGATTCAAATTAAATTCCTGCAAGAAAGCGTTCTTGTATTTTCTCTTTTTCATATGAAGCTTACTATTTAGTCACTGTTGAAGCAGTTTTCCATCCTTCTCCATACCAACAGCAGGTTTCTTTCCTCTACTGGTATTAATTTATCCCTGTATAGCTCTACCCTGTTGAACTATTTCCTTGCCTAAGCGAACTATAAGTATTCACACTGTTGGATCAGTGCACGGTTAGTAAGTATGGTCAGAGTAAGAGAATCAGTAAGTAACTGACTCTCCAGTGGAGAAATGGTTCAGTTTCCACAGCAAAGAGGGATTCCAGTACATCACAATATTTTATAGCTTGTCAAGGCCATCTGAACTGCCTAATTCCTACCATAATTCTTAAATTGCACATAGATAAATAGAAAAGTGTTATCTTATGCCACCTGCAATGTTAAAACTCATTTTCCCCCGATAAAAATAGATATAAATGTATGTTATACGTATAAGAATCACACCCAGTTGCTGGAGATTGATGCCCATGATAAAGACTTCCTATTTCAAATTGCACTTTTAGAACTATCAGTTAATATTTAACAAATTTAATCTCAGGCCTTTTACCTTGTAGTGTCCTAGTTTCTTAATTAAAATGCCATATGGTACCAGGTGAAGTGTTTCATGGAAGAAATCTAAATCTCCTGTGTTGCTATTTTTCCCTTATTAATCAAATGTGTGGTCCAGCAGCTGTTGAGCATCCTCTGTACAATACTTCTATATTTCATCATGGCAAAATACCCTCCTTCAGGCTTGAAATAACTACAGGAGTCAGAGCTTAGAGTGAATCTTCTGGGTTTGCACACAACACTTATTTCTGTTCTGACTTTTTGTGCATGTTTAATCAATCTTGTGCAAGTGTCCAGCCAAGGTGGGTGTAATCCATCTGTAGGGAATTCATTCAAATCTGCCACTCACTCGGGAAACAGCCTCAAGATGACTCCACTAGCAACATTTGGCAGGGATCTGTAGTTTGGAAGAAGCACAAGTTCATGACTCCTTTTTTTCCCCATGAAATATTGTACAGCATGATGACTTAGTATAGATGAATGCTTATGCACACCTCCACAGCTGGGGTATGAGCAGCTGATTTAATGAATTGTTTTAATTAGTTCAGGTTCTGTGGACTTGACTATATATCTAGGCCATGTTTCATGTCATGTAGCAAAGAATTAATGCCAGAGTTCAGGTCCAACTTCACTTTCATAGAAATCTACCTTCAGTTCCAAATTAAACATCACATTGTTGACTCCCTTCTGAGAGTTTCTCTCTAGGCTGTGGATATCTAGAGTGCCTTTCCTTTTTTATGAATACCTGTGTCTTAGAGAGATCACAAACTACCCTCGTTTTTCCAGGTGTGTATTCCCTCTCTTTTCCTTCCCACTGTTCCCCACTCCCAACCCTTCTGCCAAGCAGATACCCCAGGAGCATGGGCTGTGGTCTCCACCAGAGGGAGCGAGGGATAAGCTGGTTCCCACCCCACAGCAGCCCTCCCCTAGGACAGGGCCACTGGAACAAGCTCTTCACCCAACTGCCCATGCTGCCTTTGAGAATCTGGTTATTGCACTTGTGGGGAAGACAAAGCCTGAAAACCAGCTGGCCCAAGAATATACATTGTTGGATCGAATGTTAACAAATAAGGACAGTAAGTCTTCCAGATTTTTTCTTGGCTGTATCTCCCATTGCTTCTCTCTGTATCTTCATAGAGCTTTGCTTCAACATTTAACCTATTTTTTGAAGCACTTTAAATTGTTGTCCTATCTCCTTCAGTTACTCCTCTGAAATGCCATCAAGATGTGACGGTCTGAGGACAGCCATTTGCCATAGGGTCAGATGACAGTTATCCCATACGAATATGGGTTAAGAGGATCTCAGTTGCTACCTGCCCTTTGGATAGTATCACCCTCATTTCTGAGGTTATAAACTCTTTCAGCTGTAAAGCAGAAGTAGCAATTTTAAGGTGTTTGTTGAGCCAGTTTATCCTGCTGCCCACAGGTGATGCTTTTATACTCAAAGAGAAGTGGCTGTGGGCTATTATTTCTCTGTACAGCTCTTGTCCATCATCACTGATATCTGAGCATGAACACTGAGAAACTTGAGCCTATTTTAGTGAAGCATTTGCTTCCTGCTCTGTATTCCCCAGCAGGTGGAAAACTACAGATCCATCTTTCTTGGAGAAGACATGCAACACCAAGCAGCAGTTTTGCATAGTAAGGGCCCGTAATTTTTGCAAATGACTGGTCGCCTGAACTTGGCTTTACAGGTCACCAAGTAAAGATACAAGATAATGTGTGAGGACCCACCTGAAACACAAGTGCACTGTAGATGTGTCTGTTTTCTTATTTTGTTTATGGTGGTGGATTTGTTGCCTTCTATATGTGAAGAAAAAGAAGAAAACTACATCTGTTTACATATGTGTATTCAGAATTTGTAAGAAACCACTTGCATATCCCTGCATAAATAAATAGCAAATAAGGCAAGGTTTCTGAATTTGGGATGCCTTTTTAGTGCATGTTCTCGAAGGATTTTTCTTTTCTGAGTCTAAAGCACATTTTCTCTTGGAAAAAAAAAAAAAGAGGAAAATCAACATGCACCATAAATGACATCTTGTTATGGATGTAAATATTAATTATACATTGAAATTCTGGAACTGTTTTTACTAGAAGCTTGTTAGCTTGTTAATTATCATAATTATCATACAAGGGGAAAGGGAAGAGAGAGAGGGAGCCTGATTAGTGCTGGTAATTTGCCTCGTCCTTTCTGTGCTGTTGCCTTTTTATTATTTTTTTCTTCTTTTTGGAAAAATTAATTCTGTGAAATTATCACCGGGGTGTGCGTGCTCCAGGACACATCTGTAGGATGCGGCATTGTGCTGGCAGCGTGCAGGCTTAATTCAGGCTTGGCACCTTTCCTTTCCTTCTCTTCCTTGCCATGTTTGAGTCTGCCACTCTTGGACAACACCATACCGTGCACTGTTCTTTGCTCAGAATAAAGCAGAAGTAAAAACAGGGACAAACACACAGTGCTCCCAAATCCTCAGGCAAATGTGGGCTGACAGAGGAATAAAGGAAAATGGTGGTGTTTTAATTACAACAGAATAAAGGGAAATTGCCCCTAGGAGGCATAGAGTTTTTAGTGGATACCACTGGGAACCACAGCCATCCTTAGTGTTTTGGAATGGTCTTGGGGCAAAATTCTCCTCTTGCTAACCTTAATGGACCTTGTTTCGTCTGCTTGCACCTATATGGGCGGGGGAAAAACAGAAAGGAAAACCAAAGTCCCTTATAATGTTTGCTCATAGAAGAGTTTTAATTAACTCTGAGGTAGAAAACAAAAAGTGGGCTTAAATATCTGTTTCAAAATGTAAAAATTTGCATTTCAGGTTATTTGAGGTTCCATGCTTCCTTCTGGGTTGCTGAGGATATTCAGGAAAGATCTGGGAAAAGGTGGCTGTGAAATCACCAAATCTGCAAAGAATACAGAATTAGTCAAATTCTGAACAGTCTGTGAGAAACATCAGAGGAGCCTAATCCAACGAAATGAATGGGTAACACAGTGTCAGGCAAGGTTCAGCTCTGTTCAGACAAAGTGTTACACACTGAAGGGGAGAAAAAAATGGATGTGCTCATATGCCTTACAGGGCTCTCAATTACCTGCAGTGGCTTGGGAAAGGCAGCTGAGTGTCACTGTGGACAGCTCAGTGATCATTTGGATGCAGAGCACAGCTCTAATTTATTGGTCGGACAAGATATTAGACTGTGAAAGGAATAGGATGGGTAATAATGTGTAAAATGCAAGCAATTAATAATGTAAGTCAATGATGTATTCACATTTGGAATAACATATGCAGGACTGGTCACCCAGCACTCCCAAGTTCCACAATCAGTCTTCACCAAAGCAAGTTCAAAGAGTTCAGAGAAAGGTGACAAGAATGGAAAAAGGCATGTAACATTTCCCACATGAGAAGAGGCTGAAAAGATTGGATGTTGCCTTTAAAAAAAAGGTGAAAAAGAGGGGATATGGCATAAATATTGTAAAGGTAGGTTGTCATATACAGATTGCAGATAGAAAGCCTATTTGGCCTGTGTTCCAATTCAGGAGCAAGAGTGGAGTGAGTGAATTGAAAAAGTCGCAATTTCAGAGCTGATTAAGAACAGAAAAACTTATGCACACATATCATTGGCTTTGATGCCATTGGACATCAGCTGCTAAGCCTGTAGTAGCAAGTGGTTTGTCATGATAGGAGTGGGCTTGTGGAGTGAATGGACAGTGCTGGGGACCTGCCACCCATGCTATTATGACCTCAGGGCTTTTGCTCCGCACTGATGCCACAGCCCATTAGCAGCAACTTGTCAGCGGCGCTCCTTAGGTGTGTACTGTGGGTTATTTTCATCCAGTAAATGCGTTAGTTGAGAGAAGTGACCACTCCACACTGTGAACCAAAGTCTGGCACATAGGGACCATAGGAGAAATGATTCAAAAGAAATGTAGATGTATCTTCAGAGCCCAAGAACATACCGAGATGCAATGTGAGGCTTGACAATTATACCAGAAAAAGAATGTTAGCATTATATTAGAGAAACTTGGAAGCTGATACCTGTTTCTTTTTACTTTGTTTTACTTTAGGTTTTGAGGTATTTTTCCAACAAGTAGGACGTAATATTTTGGGTTAAGGACTAACAAAGACAGATGCCTCTGATGTCTCTTCATAGCCAGTCAATTATGGCATGAAATGAAATATTCAGGAGTGGTTAATATAAACGATTTGATAAACTTGTGCGTGCTTAACATGCATTTGTTTATCTAACTTTCTAGGGTGTTTCTTGTGCTGCTGTTTCTTTACTGCTCTCGTCCACAGTGCAGACTCTGGAGTAGCCTTTGAAATTGCAGCAGTCATATGTTACACCAAATCCAATAGATTAATTGTTTTAAAAAATGTTTAAGTGGGTGCAATGCCATGTATCGAATACCAACAGCACAATGGGTGTCTGCATGGTAGGTGGCTCTAACACATTTTAAGACAGGTTCGTGGTTGCATTTCACTTAACCTCAATAGTATGTGCAGTGACAGCTCTTCCAGCCTTAGACTTACTTAACTGGAGGTAGGCACTGCTATTTTTAATGGTATCTATTCATTCCCTATTTAGGTTTTGCCTAAATAATACTCTGAACTACCTACAAACTATCAGCTATCAACCAGTAAATGAGACCAAGGAAAGACAAGAAGTATCTCAGCAATAATAGCCAACACAATAGTTAACAAGAAGTCTTTTTGGAGGTTTTAGACCTGTTTTAGGACTCCACCAGGAAACAAAAGGTTTCCACTTTCTGAAGAGGGCCTTGGACCTCCTGCACTGGGCAGTGTTGTGGTGACAAGGGACAGAGATGGGACATGGCTGTGCCTAAGCTTCTAGGTGGTAGTGAGCCCAACAGTGCACCAGTGTTTGTGTGGCAGCGAGGGGGGCATTTTCTTTTATGCATATCCCAGTGCATGCACAGGCACTGAGCTTGGCTGTAGGGGTGTGTGACTCTACTAGCAGTGTAAATAACAGAAACTGAACCAGCCCTGCAAGCTGTAAGGTCAGGGAGGGCAAATGAAGACCACTGGACTGTTTGTGACCCAATGGGTGTCAGCGGTTCCCCTGCGGCCCCTTCCTGCATCCGGTGCACCCCGACAAAAGGTCTTGGGAAACTGCCCTGTGGAGACCGCGATGTGACATCTGGAAGATGCACCTATCTCTGGAGGAGAGTAGCTCTGCTATAATTATTCATGTCTGATAATTAACCAGGATGTAATTAGATATAATCACCCTGACAACAGTGTGTACCTTTTTCAACAGACAAGGAGGAGGTCTTGTTGTCCACCTGTGTCTGATCAAAAGGGATAATAGAGGAGCAAGCCATTAGTGTGCACATGGTAAGAGAGCTGGGCCAGTGCTCCCATTGAAGGCCTGATAAGTGATACAGCCAGCATGGGAGAAAATAATTAATTCATGATATTTTTTAAACTGTCTTTGCCATCATGATCTCAGTTGTCAGTGGCCAGCCTGTTTGAATAATGCTGCATTAAAATATATAGAAACAAACAAACAAACAAAAGGCCAGGGCAGCTAAAAAAGAGAAACGTTTTCTACTTTATCAGCAGGATTCAGTGAAATTATTATGTCCCTTTGTTGCAGCAAACAACACAGGAACAGCTGAAATGCTTTGTATCCATCTGTGCGTGGCACTTACCCAAAACCTGCTTAACACAAATGCGCCATTGCCCACGATAAGGACCCGGTGCTCTCCTCACCCAGAACGACCAGAGTCATGCATGGAAATTCCCAGCCCATGGAAGGAAGGCTTAAAAATGTGGTCTGGGAGTGCCTTGGTGCCTGCCTGAGCCTTGCTTTGAGAGGCAGCTGAGATCCCTTTGCTTTAGCCCCAGGGTAGCCGCACGTAGAAAAGAGCAGCAGTAGGGCTGTGGAGCTGTGTCAAGGATGCCTCAACACCCAGGGCGGCATTATTGAATTGCCAGGAGCAGCTGCTTTCCCACGTGCCATCACCATCAATGGCAGCCCTCTGCCCCTGCCTACTGCTGCGCCTGTGCCACCTCCCCCAGGGCACAAACATGAGGCTTGCCCCTTTCCCAATGGATGTTGTCCCTCCAGCTCCACCGGAGGGCAAAACAGGGCACTTGTGGTGGAGACATTTTACAGGGCTCCTCTCAGCAGGTCCTGATGCCAGACTGCTCGCTGAAGCTCATGCCATGCGTCCGCAGGGTCCTGGAGAAAAAGCATTTCCCAAAGTGCATGCACTGTGCTGTGCTGGACCACAGGCAAAAAAAATCGTATCAGAACGGACCCTTTTGCAGGAGGAGATGGACCAGATGCAACCCTCAAATGCCTCTGAAGTTGGTTCCTAGATATAAAGGCTGAAGTGGACTCTGCACTTTACACAGGGTGAAAGCAACATTTCTGGCCTTCTGCTTTAGGTCTTAAATTTTCCTCACGAACGCTGTGTGTAACACAGGTTTTGCCCTCAGCAGCTTTGAATGATCTTTCAGGATGCCAAAATGTCACTAGTTAGCGCCTGAACTAAGCTTTCTAAAAAGCAAGGTCTCCTAAAGCAGAAACTTTATCATATGCTTTACACTAGAAATAACTAGAACTTACTACATTGCAGCAGAAAGTGCTGCTAACTGGCTTTGTGGTATGTTCTGTGCTCACAGACCTCCACAAAAAAAGCCGTGCTGGAGTCAGTCAGGGCCCTGATATAATTGGCATTGGGAGACAATGAAGTGTAACCGCAAGTTAGTCTCTAAACCACTCAGCCACCGCACACTAACTCTTTTTATGCTCCCAGCACTGAACACGCATGTTTTAGTCAGGCTCAGTGATGATACCTGCACCTGCCCATGCTTGATTCACTGTGGACAGGACAAGTTCTGGGTAACCACCAGCTTCCCCCATCTGTGCAGGATGGTACCGAGACAAGCTGTCTACAGTCAGACATCTGCCTTTTGACCAGGTAGCTCAAGGTACTCGGTCTTCCTGTATTCCCCTTTGACACAAATCTTTATTTTTCTCATGTATTAATTTTGTATTCATTTTCCTGTTTCCTCTGGATTTGCTGTTTTTTCTTCATGCGCAAATCACATTTTTATAAGCCAAAACCAGATGTTTTGTTGTTGAAATCTTGAGAACATTTGAAGAGACTATAAATTATATTTTATTAATTATAACTGGAGATCCCTTACTCCTGTGGTTTCCCAGATTGACCTGCCTCTTTACAAGCCTCCACCTTGCCTTTGCTGTCTGTCTGTTGGACTGTAAAGTGTACAAGTGTGAAAACGCTGCAGGCAAGTACCCACTAGAAAGACTCTCATCACATTAAGCAGATATGTCTCTACTGGCAGAATAAAAGTTTAAAATGTTGCATTTTCTAGATATTTCCCAGCATTTTACTGTGTTTTGGCAATCAGTGCTGCATCCGTAGAAAGCAGGTACTGGAGCAGTGTGGGTACAGTCGAAGTCCCGGTGCTTTAAAACACCATGAACAGGTGTTTTGCCAGGTTTTCTGAGGTTCTTTGAGACAATGCTTAGGAGATTGGTTCGAGCCTTTCTACAACTGCTGTGGAGGCAGCTTTGTGTGACAGGAGCAAGACAGCTGAGCCAGGGGGGAAAGCTGGGCTGTGCATGCTGAGTGCACTGCAGCAGGCACCCTCCTTATTCCCCCTGCCTGCCTGCCTGCTGCCGGAGCCCTTCCCAGCTCTCTGGGGCAGCGAGACTCACACTGCCATGGCTCCATACATAACAGCACTGAAGGGGACTGTGGGAGCTGTTTAAAGGTAAACACCAGTTTCTTTCCTTTCAGAAGTACCAAGTGGACCACCCCAGCTTTGTCTGGTACATCTTGTGCTTACCAGAGTCTCCAGATAGGATGTTTCATCATGGATCAGATGCTCATAACATCTTATACTTGTAAGGCACCCTTGCAGAAGCATAACCCAGCGACTGCAGCTTTGTAGTGCTTTGGTCAGAGCACAGGAGGGGAGAGCCATTTCCACCACTACCTCAGGCATTATACAGATGCCTGCTGAAGCAAGGAAGAAAGTGAGGCCAAGGGAAGCCAGCTCAATTAGGGCAGCACCCTGGGCAGGGTGTTTGAGCTGGGTCCTCCGTACCGCCCACTGGGACGGTGCAGATGTGCGAGCGGTGAGTGACAGGCAGAGGAGCTGGGACCTGACTACATTCAAAACCCTTCCCTGAGATTTCCCTGCTTCCTTTTTCTCTTTCTCCCCTGTCACCACGTGAAATGCACGGTGGGCTGTATATGCAAACACTGACAGATGGTGACACTCGGCTCCAGCTCAGGCAGATTAGAAAGGGAACTCAGTGTTCAAGGGACCAATTACCACTCTGTCCCCTCGGGGAAGAGCATATCAGATGTTTACTGGGGGTTAATAATAAATGAATTGAAAAAAAAATTGCTCTTCGAACACCATATTCTGTGTATTCATGTCAGCAGGTTGTAATTAGCTAATTAAATGCTTGGACTGACAGAACGGCCCCAGTGGGGGTTGCAACACTGAAGACCGCTCCTGAAATATGAGCAGGAAACATCTTGGAATATGTAGGCAGGAGAACAGTTAACACCTCACATTTAATGGGACACTTCTTCCTGCAAAGGTTACTGGGAGAGCTGGGAGGAGGACTTGGACAAGTCCTGCGTCTGCAGAGCTCGCTGCCAAAAAAGCTGTGGACAGAGTGAAGGGGGCACGCGAGATAAGGAAACAAGTGGTCACAGGCTCTGGGCAGCAAGCAGCCGTGGAAGGAAAAATAGGAGAAAGCTTTTGAAACGAGTATACAGTTCAAAATGAGTATCAAGTAGCTGATAATTCCCGGCTCCTCCTTAAAAGGATAAATTGCTCCGCGGTGGTGAGAGAGCTACCAGGAGGCACAGTCTACTATAAATATAGGTGTCCAACCATGTATGATTAGTTTGAGTCATCAAAACCAAAGCTACACTTAAGGAACATGAAAGGCCCACCTTTAACCTCCAGAAGCAGAGGAAATGAGAAAGGCGCATTCAACCTCTTGGCTGCCGTTCGGGTATTAGCTCATGCCGTACGGCCCTGCCCTCACTGCTGGCCCTCGGAGATGAGTGTTTTGTACCACTGGCATGTCACCACTGCTTGTTTGCTTTCCTGGCTCCTTAGTAGCAGCAGGGTTTGGTTCATGAACAGCAAGGCACCTGGCACACTACACAAATAGGGGAGGAAAATCCGTGCCAAATTACAGCACGAATAATACATCCGCCTGGTATGAATCAAAGGAGGCGTTTGCAGCCCTGGCAGTGAAAATGATTGTGTGTCAGGATTTTTCAAGCCCTAGGTTTCTTTGGTACCACTTTCTAGACACTGCTTTGGAAGTAAAAAAGAACCACTTACAAGGAAGCAGCCTGGAAGTGTGCAAGCAGCAGGAATCTGAGCTCACTCTCAGCGGCCACCTTTTGATTGTGGAAAACGACCTGTAGCATTGTGTGCTTGGACCTGCAGCCTGCCAGCATGCTGTAGACACGTAAGTTGGTGCACATCCACCCTACGGTCCTGATTGGGTTTTGATGCAACTGGAGTTTGCCCTCTTCCCTTCCTTCCCCAGCCCCATGCTGCTCCCAGCACAGCTTGGCTGGATAAGGAGAACTACCCAAACTCTTGAAGTTTTGAGCAATGATTTCTCAAAGATGAAAGGCTGTGAGGATGAAAGGGGTGAGAAACATATAAAAGATGCATCCAAAATGTAAACATGAGACAACTACAGAACATGAGAAATCAGAGGGAAACATTGCCACTTTACACCTTTCGTTCATTACTGCATCAGAAGTTCAGGGTACACAAGGCTGTTCATTTGAAAAGCATTTTTGGATGTGCATTAGAACATATACCAAGGCAGAGGAAGAGCCAGCAGAGTGGGCTGCATGTTTGGTGATACTGGTGTGTGGAGGACTTGAAGAGGACCACACTCTGCCAAACCCTGTGTGTACGAGCGGTTGCCTGCTGTAGATAGGAGGTGTCAACTGACTTCCAAAATCAGGAATGCTCTGATGAACTCAGGAGGTCTAACCAAACTTTTCTTTCTTGCAGCTGTGATGTTTTCCTCATGCCCCTGCTAGTGCTCTGTGCTGTAAACATGCCCACCCAAAGAGCTTGAGAGAGGATGGCTGTGATGCATTGCTGTCAGACTGGGATGTATGTTTGCCCTATGAAAGCTTGCTGATCTTCCCCTTTTCCCCCCTCCCCAAATGCTTATTATGACTGCAAAACAAAATCACTGCTGTCCCTGTCCCGTGCCCTCCCAGGGGTGTCCGTCCAGCCTCAGAGGCCAGTTTGGTAGGGCAGCTGCAAGAATAACCAGTTTTCTTTTTCTCCTGCCCCTGCATGTGAGGAAATAAGGTAGGTTACTTTGCCTACGATTCGTTTTTTAAGTCTTTCCCTTTGATGAGCCAGCTTCACAAAACTGCAGTCACTCAGGCTCTTTTAAGGGCTTTCTAGCACTGACTTGTTGGGCAGATTTTGGAAATAGCTTATTTCATAGTATTTTGGCCAGCTGGGACAAATTCAGCTCTCTTTTCTAGGCCAGTAATCTCATGGGTGGCAGAACGGGTGTAATTCAACCAAGTGGTGGCAAAAGCTCCACAAATTGAAGGCTGCATGTGGGGTGTCTCTTTCATGCCAAGCGAAGCCCTGACCATGGGCAGCCTTTGATGCTGGATGCTCAGAGGCAGTGAGGTTTGAGCAAGAGGCTCCTTCATGGAGGTGCCCATGGGAAGCCCTGTCCTGATGGGTCCAGATGTGGGTCTGTAATAATCTTCCCAGGCTCTCTCTGCCGTGGCCCAAAACCTGGGGAAAAGCACCTGTCCAGAGCTGCCTCTAAGCGTGCCCTGCTTGGGGTGTGCAACACCCCTACAGCTGCACAGGCCTGGCAGGATGCTCTGGTCCCCACTAAAGCTAACAGACCTGAAATGTGTGACTTGAGGGCAGCCAGTCACCCGGCTGGTGACTGCTTTATGAATGGCTCATGAAGTGTCTCTACCAGAATAACAGAGCTGGCTCTTGGGTTTCAGTTCCCTGTGTACTCAGAGTCAGAACAACCCCAAACAGCCATTTGCACCTTCCGCTGCTGGAGTTCGGGATGAATGTTTAAAATCCTCCAGGAGGATCTTTACACCATCAGGACGAGTGATGAGCAGGGAATAGACAGCATTAACTGCCTATGTGGCTGCCCACACCCTGCCTATCACCCATTGCCACACTCAACCCTGCTGAGATACTCTGCGATGATGTCTTCTGGTTTCTGACTTCCTAGTCAGGCTAGGTTTGTTTTTCAGAATGAGTAGCACCGTTCTCACACACTTACGGGCTCAGGACCTCAAGCAACACTTTGCAAAACGTTTTCAGACTTGCACTTCTTCCTGCAAACACACTATATCTACTTCTATGCCTGTTCCAATGAGGCAACCAATGCCTAAAGTTCAGCATTCTGGTAAGAGCTTTCCCAGATCCTGGCCATATGGCTTGACTCTTTGCAGAAATGATTTATAGGTACAGGTATACATTGGCATGGTTGGGATTACAAGGAGTAAGATAATTTTTATGCAAATATGCAGCAATGAATGTGCTGCTTATCACACCCACTGAGCCTAGCTCATGTTGCCTGTGAGGATAGAAGGAAAGCATACAGCACCCTCCATGGGCAAGGAAGCCCTGGTGAAACTGCTGGCTCCTTGTTACTGAGCTGTGAGTAGCTAGTACAGTCCTGCTCAACAATAACATTCCAGAACTGAGTCATTCAACAACATCAACTATGCTTGTAACTGCCATATCAAATACCCACACGTATTTATTATTTACCAGCACATGCCTTATTGATGTTCATTACAAGCTGTTAATGAGGTCCCTGTTTTAATGGCAGCCATGCAGCTAATAAGAAAGATACTGCCCTTTGCCAACAGCTTTGATTTCTTCACTGGCTTTTGGGCAACCGCATGTCCTGTCCACAAATGACAAGCAGCAGGATCATGGGGTCTGCTTCAAGCACATCTGCTGGCGCCTCATTTTAGCAGGGTACAAGGAAATGGGAGGCTGTGTGGGGGCCAGCGGCCAAGGAGGAGGTGAAGGGGCAAAAGGTGCCACCCATGGACATGTCAAAGAGTGATTTGCTCCACATAGAGTGATGCTCACCCAGCAGCCCCCCAGCCCGTGGCGGGGGGAATCCGTGTGTCATGCTGCCCATCACTGACAGCCATGGGGTTGTGTGGGGTACCACTGGCTGTCGGCAGCATGGCTGCCCCACACAGACCCCGCACAGGCAGCACTCACTGTGGCTTGCGATCTGCAGATTGTTTTGGAGAAACATGTATCTCCTCTACCACCACTGCCCCACACAGACACAGCCATGTGGGGCATTGATCCTGGCTACCTGATGAGGAGGTGATGCTGGGAAGCCAGTCTCCCATGCTCATCCAGGCTGCATCAGAGGGATGCTCTCTGGGCCCCTCTTGCTGGCAGGATGCTTTCCAACACAAACTGAAGGCTTTAAGCAAGCCAACAAAAACTCTTGGCAAAATTTGGGGTGAACCCAGATGAGCCGTTGTGGCGACTGAGCCTATGCTGTGGGTGCAGTCCTGCACTCACCCGTTCCCCTGTGCCAGCAGCGCAGTTGCTTTCCCTGCCCACATGCCCCATTCACGGGCAGGGGATGCTGGCCGCCCAGCTCCCACCCTCATCCCCAAAGCGGGAAAAAGGGGCATCCTAGTGATGCATTCCCTTCACTGCCTCCCTGCCCAGGCTTGCCTCCCCAGGGTGCTGGCAAGGGATAGGGTGCAGGCGCAGGGCGGGTGGGCTCATCCCATCCCTCTCTCTTGTCCCTCTCTTGGGAAGACCGGGCGACAGATGCAAGGCAGGCACCAGGAGTGGAGGCTCCCATTATTTTGGCCTTGGGCACTTTAGGAGCGGTGGCCGCCGTGAGAGTCACCCAGCGTTTGGCCAGATCCCCGATGGCTTTGCACATTCCTTTTCTTTCCCTGAATGAATGGTCTAATCTGGCTGGAGGGCATTGCAAGGCCCAATAGCCAGTTTGCTGCACCTGCTCATCAGGGATTGAAACACCTGCCGTGGTCGGGGCTTAGCATTTAAGTGCTGCTATTTGAAGACAAATCTTGTCTTTTGTTTCTGCCTGAGCCTCCTCCCAGCTCCCCCTCCCCTTAAAAGAAAACACACACACAGAAAAGAAAAGAGAAAAACGCTGTGCTGGGTGGTTTTTCTTGGGCAGGGCTCGTTTTTCCTCTCATTCCCCACAGAAACAGCCCTTGCTTTCCATGCTAGGTGCATCGCTGGGAAATGTTACTCACACAGGCAAGGAGAAGCATGAGCGCTTTTATTTTGCTCACAGCTGCTTAAAAGGTCTGTGCTGATGTTAAAACGCGTGAGTGTTGGGTGGTTACACTCTGAAGCGCTGCTGTATTGTCCTGGTACAGGCAATAAATGCTGTGCGTGCAATATACTGATGCTCTTAGTTAGAACAGATGTTCTGCTTCTACACAGCCTCCTACCTACGTTTGACCTTTAAATGTTTTCAGGTTGTTTTCTTGTGACAACAAACAAATATTATTGAGTCAATAGCTGATGTGATATTTACTTAATGGGGAATTAGAAGGAAGTTGTATAATTTGTGCCAGTAAATTAGGAAGTAAAGAAAACAGATTTTGTACAAGCAATGTGATTTCTTTTCTGGGTTTTTTTAGTGAATTTGTGTGTTTGGGTGACTAAGGCACTTGGGCCATGTAAGAAAGCCTTGGTTTTTTAAGGTTTGTTAATGAAGAGGCTAGAAAGATACAAAATGCACTAAAAGCTTTGGACAGGAACCAGATGATACATCTCCGAAGTTAATAGAAAGCAAAAAAACACGTCTGTATTGGCTCTCAAAGGATGTGCTCTTGAACCAAGTTCTTTAACGCTCTTATCAGTGATCTGAAAGAAAACTAAAAGCCATGTTGTCTACAAAGATTGGCAGAGAGCAAAGTTTGTAAGGGGGGAAAGTAAGGAGCAGCAGGCTTCAGGGAAGGGAACTGGGCAGAGCTACAAGCCTGAGTACAAAATGGGGAAACGTGTCTATGTAACAGAAAGGGTTTCCCACCCTGCACAAGAACCTCCCTGTTGAAGGGAAACCTGGCAGTGCATCAGTCCTCAGTCTGCCAAAGTCTAACAAAATCTAGAGCAAGAAGCTGAAATTAGGCAGATGCAAGCTACAGGGTAGGTTTGCAACAGAGGATAATGAACCACTGGAATTACTTACTGAGTGACAGATTCCCTATTACTGGACACTTTTAAATCACATCTGAATTTCCCCATATGATCACCCACTCCCCCCAAAAAGAGATGCTTTACTTGAATCAGAGGACGTTTACATGCTGTATTACAGGGAAAATCAGGCAGGATGACCACAGTGGCGCTGGCTTTGTAACTTATGAATATGTTTGATTACAATTTAAACAGAAGCCAAAGCCATGAATATCTCTAGCTTATTTCAGTTTCATTTATCAAAAAATATTTGTGGGATAGTTAAAGAATATGGAGGGAGGGCTAGTTCAAAGGTGTTTCTGGGGCAATTGTAAGATCATGTTAAATGAATAAGGAGAGTATTTATGTCCAAAATAAGAAGAGGCCTGTTCATTCAGTGATAATCAGCCTAAAAATCTCTATACATTGGGGGCAAAATAATCAACTAGTTATTTTTTTGAGAACAGTTCCTAATAAAAGAGAAGCAGGAGATCATGTGTTCATCTGCACAATAAGCCAAACTTGCTTTAGGGCACAGTTCGACTGCGAGAAGGTTTAAGAAGAAATTTTTTCTGCACGTAGCTTAGAAAGGGTGATATGTGCTCTATTAATGCCTTGAGAGGCAGGAGAAGCCCACTTCGGTGTGCTGGGAGCTTAACCTAAGTGTGCTTCATGAAAGACACCAGGAGTTTTATTAAGAATTTCAATCAGCTGAGTCCTCATACAGTTTTATGTAGTGATGCCCTTGATTCCTTTGTCATCCTGGTATTTTTCGTGGCTAAAGGATGAGGGACTGCCCACTGGGAGCAAGGTTTGGGTTGGAGCTTTCTGTTGTTGTCTTTGCCTGGAGCATCTAGCGGGAGGCCGCTGTCAGAGGTACGATGTCGGCTCTGATGTGATCTGGCACAGGCTTCACTGTTACGAATTCCCTTGGCTGTTGCCTCTCAGAGGCTATACGAGCAAAAACATGAAACAAAATACAGATCAGAGACAACTCTACTTACATGTCCTTAATGGTACAGAGGGAATATCTTCATTATTTTTGCCTCTGAGAGTAATCATACAGGACCATTGTCCTTTCCAATTGCCTGTGAATTTAAAACAGTACTGTCTCATAGAAAATAATTCAAAGGAAAAGAAGTTTCATGTTGTTCTACCTAGAAGTGCCTGTGTCTTTGTCCTCCACGTGGTGTAACTCTCCCCTTTCCAGCAACACAGCACTAGGTTGTGTTCTACATACATACAACTCGCAGAACAACCCATAACACCAGACTGGCACCTCACCAACACCAGCACCAGCACGAATTTCCAGTGCTACTCAGGTGTGAATTAGAGTTACAAAGGTGTGAATTAGAGTTACAATTTATTTATTACAGGGGGAGCCTCGGACCACGTTGGTTCTCAATTAACAGCTACAAAAAAAACCCGCAAGAAAAAGTCCCAGTGGCTTAGGAGCAGAGGATGTTATTCATGTAATGTGCCATAGAGAGTTAATGTTTACAGTACAGCAAAGCCACTGCAGGTGTGTTGCTTAATGAGGTGCTAATTGGGCAGGTGCAGATAAATAGGGGACAGGTGGGGCCCCAGTCTTGGGGAGGGTGATGCTGCAGCTGAAGAAGTTTTATTTGTTTTTGTTTGTGGCATTATCCTCACATAATCAGTAGAACACAAGGTTGTTGACTGTAGTAATAAGGAAAGGGGCTTGGAATGGGTAATGAAGGTTCGGGGAGGTAAGGTGACAAGGTAGAGAATGGGGGTGCCAGAGAGTTCCAGGCTTGCCAAGGAATAGAAGTGAGTTATTTGTAGGGATCTTGAAAATAACGTAAGGCTTACAAGTAGAGCTGTTTGGCTGTTGGAAGATGTTTTGGAGATGTGCAGTGACAACATTCTACACAGAAATATCTGCAATGAGAACATTCTACACAGAGATATCTGTAATGCCAAATTAACTGGTGTTTCTATCCTGTAATGGAAAAGTGTTTAAGATAAGAAAAACGTAGTAGGAAATAGGATGCTCTTAGAAAATGAGAGAAGAAAGGGACAAGAAATGGATGTACTCGCTGAAGCTTTCAAATAATGTGCTCTTTCCACAGCTAGAGAAGGAGAACCCCTGTAACGTTCTCTCCTTAACTATGTACCTCTTGAAGTTCTTTACTTCTTAGAGGTGAAGGCTATTGGCAAGAAAAGATGAGTGAGTGAGCTGTGACACAGTCTGTTACAATGGGTGCTCCAGGAGAGAGAGATGAGTGCAAGCACTGTCAAGTACAGAGCTTTTCTGTGCTTTGCATTGGAGCAATCCCATTTGCATCCATACTTCCTTGCTAGAAGGATCACTGGTGGACTGTGGTGGCTTTTTTGGGTTTTTTTGGCTAAAGAAGCAATGTATAATTAGTTTTCCTCCACCATGCTCTCTCCCTGCCAAAGCAAAGTTGTCAATAAAAGTCTGACGTCTAGATGCAAAAAAGATGCACATTTAATTAAATGTGAAGCTGATTTGTGAGAACAGAACGTGTGGAGAAGCCACTAAAGAGCATCACACAGAGTGTAAAGAGCAAAAAGCAAATGTTTGAAGAAAAGGAACAGTGCGGATGTTGTGATTTCAAGCCACAGACATTGTAGGAGTGAAGAAAATGGTAAAGTAAGCAACTTCTGGATAGTTAAAAAATATCTGCTAGCTGTAAATTAAGGCCTGAGAAAAAACTTCATAAAACTTGAGAGCACCGTGCTTGGGACATACGTATGGAGGAGAAGATCTGGTGGAGGAGGTCCTGTGGGACTCTGTGTGTGCTGTGTATTATGAGAGGGCTCAGTTTTCAAACCTTCGTTAGTTTTACTAAACAAACACATGTTCTTGTTAAGCGTTTCCCCTGAGGTGACAACTATTGACAGTACATCTTTCTGAAGCATATGACAGCTATCAAACAAAGAGCTGACAGTCTGTAAAGTTTCCATTATTCTCTAGTTGCTGAAGAAGCTTGAGGGTGCAATGGGAAGCATAGAATCCATGCTCAAACATCAGAAGTGTTGATTCAATGGAAGCGTGAGTTTGGGGCCTGCTGCTAAACAGCAGTCTGGGGGGATACATGCGCTCTGCGAAAACGGTGTGCATCATGTCATAAAAGCTAACGTGAGGAGTCATGTCCATTTGAGCTTGTTGGCTTTTTGCGCGCTTTTCATCCCATGATACTAGAGACAGGCAATGCTGACTGGGGGAAAAGAAAAGGTTGCTGATTTCTCTACAATCTTCAGATGTTGAACTGTAAGGCTCTGTATGGAGGACACTGTTATTGTGAATCGTGTAGTCCAAGTGTTGCCCTGACACAGTTTCATTAGACTGAAATCAGTACAACATGTACACAGTGGTGATGAAAATAAAGGCGGTTTTCTCATTTTGGGAGAATTGTATAAAACATCTGAAAAGTGATAAAACTGAAAATCCTCCTCAGAGATCAGGGAAATCATAAAGCAGTCCATGGAAAAATATGGATTTGTTAATAGAGATATTATTTACAAAACCTAAATGCTAACAGCCACTATGTTCATCTACAGGTGGAGCACCTTAACAAAACCACAGTCAACAGCATTGCTGTGTGAAAATACATTTCCCTAATGTTGAGGCAAACCTGTTTTCTGAGGAAAGCAGAATGCAAAGAGTGGCATTCAAACATTTTCTCTTTGGTCACATCAGCAAAAAAATGCTTTTTTTTTGAGCAGCCAAACATGCTGAATCATTTAGTTAACTTACTGTCTTTTATAATCAATTGTCTAAGCTGATACAAAGCCATGGGAATTCTTCCTTTTTGTTTCTTTTCAGGCTGCAAATAAGAGCTGAAGATAAACAGCTTCTAAATTGCCTCTTACTAAGCACAAACACACCAAGATAGACAAATAACAGTGTATGCATGAACGCAGTTTAATTTAATACAGTATATGATGAGATATAAAATCTATCAAAGATGGCTGTCTCAACACCATTTTCCATTACAAGAAAAAATCGTAGATTTTGTTGTTTACTAAAACACAGTACTGATGAAAAACAACAATAACCCAAATATGTGAACTCTGGCTGTTTGTTTTCATCAATCGTTAATAACTGCCGCTATTCTTGACTGCTGCTTTCTTAATCAGCAGGGAAATAAGAATCTTATGTTGAAAACCCAAACAGATTTCCTATTTCTTTGCAGGTCCCTTTCAGAGACACCCACAGGAATGGGTAGCTGTAAGGACCTCTGGGACCCCTGGCTCCTGGCAGGGGATGGCTTCTACTCCACTGAGACCATGGGCTTGCCTGACCCTGCGCTTAAATACTATTAAGGAGGATTTTGTCTCTCAAGCTACCCTGCTCCAATGGTGTAGCCAATGACATTACCAAACCAAAGTACCTATTACACCTTTTTAATTGTTATGTTTTCACAGAATCAGAATTAGCAAGGTTGGAAAAGACCTTTAAGATCAAATCCAACCTTTACTCCAGGACTGCCGAGCCCAGCACTAAGGGCCTCATCTCTACATTTTTTGAAGACTTCCAGGGATGGTGATTCCACCACTGGGCAGCCTGTTCCAATGCCTGAGCACCCTTTAGGTGAAGCAACATTTCCTAATAACCAACCTAAACCTCCCCTGGCACAGGTTGAGGCTGTTACCTCTTGTCCTTTTCCCTCTGCATTACTTATATCTCCTTTGTTACTTCATACTGCAGTTAATCTTGTCACACTGCCGGAGGAGATGAGGAATAGCTGATCATACTAATTAAAACAACATCCTTTTATACACTGGGATATGTTCTCCTTATGGCCTGTTTCACCCTCCTTCCTCCCTGTCAAGGCAGACGTGTTTTCTGCCATGAAAGGCAGCCTCTTCTTGCGGCCTTTCATGGTTTTGCAACCTCAGTTTGTTGGTCTGTCTTCTATTATCTGCCTTGAGCCCAAAGCCAGGCTCAGTACCCTAGCTGAGACTTCAGAAGCATCTGAAGTATGTATTTTCAATGGCTATCATAGGGCAAGTGTGTTGACCAGTTGAAGATGTGTTTTGTTCACTTTCTGAGAAAAAATCCTGGAAAGTGACCTCAGTTCGAGGTGCAGTGACTACCATGTGTTTTCAGCAATACTGCTGTTCACCTGGTCTGTGCACTTTAATGTTTTTTCTTTTCTATTTCCAGCAGACAATATGATAAGGCCATTATGGGAGAGACATACTTTTTGATCGTATGAGCTGAAGCTGGCTGACTCTCACCCCCTCTTACTCTCCATGTTTTGTGTCCTGATTTACAATGACACCAGTAGCAATGGCTTACCAGGGCTCTGGTGTTACTGGAAAATCAGGGTTGCTGCACAGGACAGGCTGTGTGCCTGGCCCATGACCATGGTTTCCAGCTCTTGCTGATGCTCAGTGCTGCAGAAGCTGTAAGATGTGGAAAGCCTCAGCTGCCCCACAGCACTGAAGAGGGGTGCCAGGGATGACCCCTGCTCCTCCCTGACTTGAGCCCATGTCCTGGAGCCTGAAGGCTGTGTGCACAGCAGGCACTCGGCTGGGCTGTTCCTGTGATACTTGGCTTTCTCCTCATTGTGTTGCTGTGTACTGTTTGCTGATGATGAGTTCAAAGCCAGTGCTAAGGCATGGCCAGCCTGTTCCCGCAATGGTAGCCGCATCTCCAAGTGCAGAGAAGCCACTTTTTTCTCTCATACTGCACCACAGACATGATGCACTGTGGTAAAAAGCGGATATAACCACAACAGACATTTTCTTGTGGTCCATAGACTAAACCACAGCTACGAGTGGTTTTGCTGCAAGTACTGCAGTTGCCAGGCAGGAGATGATTTTGTGATGCTGTGCTTGCACTTCTGCCACCTCACTCAAGCCTTTTAGGTACATATTGCCACACTCCCATGAGTGTGTCTTGCTCCGTGTTCCTGGGCATCATTGTGCCACACCTATGATTACTGCAGGAATTTCAGTGGCAGCTCTGTCCCACCCAGGCAGTCCTGTTGGAGCAATGGCATGGTGTTTCAAGGCTGCAAAGAAGCACTGGCTGCGGTTTCAGCCTGCTCAGGTATCCTGGAGGCGCCCCTTCAACTGCATCAACAGACGAGGTGAGCTAGTGCTGAGGACCCAACCTCTACCATGCATGTTTGGCACCTCTGGGACTGCGCTCTGGTGAAAACTGAAGTGTGGTAAGCAGGGACAACCACAAAATTCGCTTCAGAATTGCACTCCAGATCTGAACTGAAACACAAATATGAAAGCATCTTAGATCGGTACTGTCATACAGTTGCTTTGTCAAGGAGAAGCTGAGGCTCAGAGAGACAGCTGGGAAATCTGACTCATTACAGCTACCTTGCAGACGTTATTAGGTATTAGGAATGTGCTCCAACACCACCCAATAGTTAATTCACTCTAAGAAACACTGACAGTGACCAGCCACACAGCAGGTAATGGGGACTACTGGAATTTTGGATAAGGCCAGTGGAAAAACAAGTGTCCCGTCTGTGGGAAAAACATGACACGGATGAACCATAAATGAAATGCCAACCTCACTGTCAGTTTCAGTCAGAAAGTGATTACAGGTTAAATCGTGTGTCTCGTGAATACTTTTATTTACCAGAACTATTAATGTTTTCCTGCAAAATGAAAACTAAAATGCCGTTGTTGCTTGGAGTGTCAACATCAACTGTCAGTTTGGGATTCATCTGCTTCCTTCAGGTCAGAAGCTTGCGCTCCCTTAAGGAGTTACTTCCAAAAATAATGCAAACATTTTATATGCTTGTCTTCAGGATTAATGTGTTTGCCTGTTTGAGTGCAGGAGGCTTCTAACAAACTCAGCTCCTTGGGAAGTGTCAGTGGCAAGCCTAAGATGCGGTGTTTATCCTCTCAACAGACTGACTTGCACCCAAACAACCATACAAACACTGCCTTAAAGTGGCAGAGCATTTGCAGTTATGAACAAGCTATTTTAAAAGAAAGTGCATTTCACTGACTATCAAGTTAGAACAGAACAGACTTTTTTATATCGTTCACTACCAAAGGTGATAATGCTGATTTTACTGCCATAGAAACAGAGAAAACTTTGCTTTGTGCTCAACCATACATAAAATTATATTTCTCATTTCAGACACTGTCTTCCGCCAGGTTTAGACACGCTGCCTTCTCCATTCGTTCTTCCTTCCTGCCTAAACCAGCATAACACATAGTGTTTGTTGACTCAGCAGGAGCCACAGTGTCATCACCAGCCCAAGCCCCCATATGAGGAACTGGCAGCAAAGGCCTGATGGCCTCCAGGGTAAGATGCAAAAAGTACAACCAGGCTTTTTGTTTGCCTGTTACTTAGGCAGCATCAAACCCCTCCTGGGCATCAGTAGCCCCAGAGTAGATCCTGCAGCCCTGAGCAGCTAGGAGATGCTGATACTTGACAGCTGAGGGTCTTCATTCTTTTAGCGAATCTTGAACACGCAAAGCTTTTTGTCACCAGTTTGTCATGTATTAGTGTAAGCGGATAAACAGGATCTCTTCCCACTGTCCTCTCAGGAAATCATTGTAGATGAATGTGCCAGGTAGCATGACGGGACTCTTGTGTTGGGGTACTCACAGGCTTACCCTCACCCTCAATGCCCACCTGCTAATACACACCTAGTATGCATCAGGAATACACCCACCAAAATACCTGGCCTGCAGCAGGGACTGATGCCCCTCAGTACTGTCATTGGTCCCACAGCCTGAGCTTAAGTCCCACAAAGCCTAAGTAGAAAGCAGGTCCGTGTTGTGCCATGGGCTGTACCAGCAGTGAACAAAAAGACCATCCCTCCCCCAGAAAAAAACTGAAACTCTAACAATGAGCAGCTTACAGGGGCAGAGAGTCAAGAGCCAAAGGTGAGCTGAGTGCCCTCTCTGCCTCCACCTAAAAGGCTTGCTGAATAATGTTACAGTATGAGGTTAGGGACTGGGAAAGGAACAGCTCCTTGGGGTCTCCAGCAGCTCTCTGCATGGCAACCTTCATAAAGATAAGGTTTAATACTAAAAGGCAAACAAAGAAGCTGGAACTATGTCTCATTTTCTGTATTTCATGATTGAAAGCTTAAACATTGTGATATTTGTCAAACACAGGTGTCAGTTTGTGTAGGTTTTCTTGTGTTCTGCGAAGTAAAATATCTGGAATCTGGTAATCTTGCACTGAGAACTAATTTTAAAAGCTATACTTACGTGTTAGTTTAGAATCCTTCTGTTCTATTTAAAGTTATAGATAGTGCCATTTAAAACAGAAAATTGGGCAAAGCAGCAGCAGGAGACTTGGTCTGATTGCTGTGCATGTTTAAAAGAAAATGCTGTGCATGCTTAAAAGAAAAAACACACTTAGGCATCGTGACATTCAGTTTTTAAGAAACCCAGTTTAATTATATTTTCCCTAATTAAGGTTTTCATTATAGGGGATCACATGATTTAATTATATCAATACCCCAAAGACCTGATTGTGAACATAAAATGTGGATTAAAAAGATGCCTCATCACTTAATTACCTGCTAGATTGGAACAGATCCATGTTGTAGGTCAAAAGGGACATAAAATGCAGGCTTCTGCCTCCCTCTTTGTTGTGTGTGAAGGGCTCTGTGCATGGGGAGAGAGGGAGGGGAGGAGTGCTCTTGTGTGTGTAATGTGAGTGATAATTACCTGTGAGCAGTTTTCTAAGCATTTATTGAGACAGACAGATATAGTTGAATTTCTTTCTTTACTTATTTTAACATTTTGGTGAAGTCCATGGTGGAGTTGAGCTGCCTATTGCAGCTTACAGTCTAGGGGATGCCTGAGTATTTCTTCTCAATGTATAAGGTCCTGTCTTTCAGAGGGAAGCTGTCAAAAAGTGGAAAATCTTAGTCTGGGTTTAGATCCTCCTGAAGTGAGCAGATGGGTACCTGGAGCTGTAGCAGTGACTGGGGCTGTTTGGGTACCAAAGCTAGTTAAGAACAAGGTCTTCTGACTATAAGGCAGCTCCCTTGAAACTACTGCTGAAAGCTGATGCTGATATGTCCCTGGTTCTTTCTATGGCTTTTCTAAAGGCACTGGGAGATTAAAGAATGAGCGAGGCCTGCACCCCACAGGTGAGGCCAGCACCTACCCATGGACATTGCCACCCTATCCTTCTGCCCTGGACACAGGCGCCCTATCCCTCCTCCTCCTCCTCGGTTTGGCCACCCCACCCTGCCAGCCCCATGGGCAGACCCTGGAGGAGACTTTGTGCACACACTGGGGCAATGTGCCTGAGCGATGTGAAGCAAGGAAGCACCCTCGACTGTTGAATTAATATCTGCAAGTGGCACAGCACTATGGGAGGGAGACCTGTTTCTTTTGCTTTGATTTGATCTTCTTTTCCTAAGCAGGGAAATGCCTCAGTGACAGCATCACTGCAGATGGCATCACAAAGCCCCGGCTGGCACCAGAAGAGTTGGCACAGTCAGATTATCATGTTTGAGTTTGTGTCTATCTTTTTTCCCCCTGCTTTGCCGTGCTAACAGCATTTCTATTACCGTGTAAGCCTCAGTCAGCATCGTCAAAAGGACAGAGACCAACATAAAAAGTAAATTTCATTATCACTGGCAAAAAACCCTGGATCACACAAAAAGCTGAATGATGCCAGTCTATCTTCTTAATTCTTTCTTTTTTTCCCTCTCTCCTTCTCCCTCTCTCATCTGGGCTTAAAGGGAGGCTGGAATTGAAGTCGCGGGGTCTCCAGGGCAGTATTGCAGAGCAGTGCTGCTTAATGGGGCAGCTGGTGGAGAGAGCCGAGCACATGTTTCCTTTGCAGTTTTCATCTTCATACTTCACAGGGCCCAGGACTGATTGATGGAATCCTTTTTTTTTAACATAGCTTTCTTGAGGCCTAGAGCCTGCCTCTCTCAGCCACACTGAACATATGTCCACATATTCCCTTGGGCAGTATTTAAATGTGTGCATCCATGTGGCTGTATTTGTTTAGTGTGTGCTCCCACTGATCTAATGGGACCTTTCCCATGACCCATTGCTTCCCTAAGTTTGCCACTTGCTGCTGTCAGGCGAGAGAGGCTTTAACTTGGATGGCTGTAGCTGTAAATGAATGGGATTTCTTTCCCCCCCCTTTCAGTCCTTTCGACTGAACCCTCTTGCTGATGGATCATCTAATGCAGTTTAGTTGAGAACCCTTCCTCATGCTGTTAAAAAAAGCTAAACCTAAACAGACCCCATCTGTTACAATCCTATGTCGATTTACGTGAATGCAAAATTGGTTGGGCTGCTTTCTGCTTGTTAATAAGCCATCCTCTGAGAACAACATTCATCCCTGGAAAATGCCCAGTATCACTTGCCGCAGTGGATACCTGTAATGCCAAACCTTCCTGAGAACAAGGAAAGCAGTAGTTGTTCATAGCACACACTGCAGTTAGAGCAGTCACCTTCCAGTTCTGCATGGTATTTAACTTACCCGAGGGATGCAGCTCAGTGAGACCCAAATCAGAATAAAATTATCTTTAAGACATTTCCATCATACACAACCTGATTGAGAATTCCAATACTGCTCAGAGGAAGAGACTAGAAGCAGATTATTTACATTTCCAACTATTGCAGCTTCATGCAGAAGCCTGATCATATCATACCTTTGCTCTTTCTTTTTCAGCTAAGAGCTTGAAGAATTCCATGTGACGCAGGTAAAAGAGGTGTTCAAGTGGATGCAGAAACAGTGTCTGGCTCTATAGAGCTGACAAAGTGCAAAACTATGTATCTTCCACACTTGCACACATTTAAGGCTGTGCCAGGAAATACTGTAATGTATACAAAAAATATATACAATTTAATCAAAGAAAAAAGAGATTAATTATATTGTCTGCAAGAGTTCCTGTTCAAAAGTGGAACTTTCCTGTCCAGCATCGTCCTGCCCTTCATCTTTTTAGCTGAAGTCAAACATCAGAGGACTGAGAGCTGAGACAAACTGCCCTCGTACCCCTGCCAAGGTGCATGTCGGGTGCCCACAGCATTGCACCGTGCCAAATCCTGCTTGAGGTGAGGCTAAGAGCAAACCTTCCATCTCTGTGCCATGGGCATGGGCTGGGCTCTCTCTTCCACCACTCTCTGCATGGGTTGTGCTTACAGCCAAGAGCAGAGTATGGGAATTCACTCTGGAAATGCTAATGTGAACTGTGGACCTAGATTCAGCTATGTCTTTTAACTTGACATAGATTGGGGATACAATCAGCTGAAGAACAGGAATGAATACACAAAATGCAGAGTGTTTGTTAAATGTTGTATTTTCTGTCAAGTAAAGAACAGTTTTACCAGCAGCATCAGTAGGAAATGTGTCAGGGACTGAGAAACAAGACAAGACAACTCAAACATCCTAAGACTAAACTGACTTTTTTTGTAGGAGAATTATTTACTATACAAGAGGACTGCAGCTATATTCCCACACATGGGGCTGACTTCCTGGCACAGCCTTACAACCCTGCCCTCCTTCAACCTCAGCTCATATCTCTCCATGGGACTTGATACAATGGCAGCCTGACCTGAAAACAGTATGAAAAAGTAGCTGCAGCCTGTTGAAAATGATTCTAGTAACACACTTCTGAATGGATCACACTAAAACTCAAAGTTAGTAGGATCTTTGCGGGCTATTGAAATTAATAGAGCAGGTACTAACAGCCTGAAATCTCCTGGCCTTTTGCTTGTGTATCTGTTACATTCCCTCTTCAGTTTTGCTGTTCCACTTTCCTACCACTCCCAGAATGACAAGATGACTGTATACCCTCTCTGCTCTCCCCGTTCATCCTCATTCCCCCAGACTGCCCACACTGCTCACCCCTTCCCCACTTCCTTTCTAGTCTCCTCTGTTTTTCTTCCTTCCTTACTAACATTCCATCTAACAGCATCTGCTCCCACCGCTGTTCCCACAGGGAAGGGCTGATCGGACAATGCTTTGTGCCAGCCTGTTCCTGAGGACCAGCTCTCTGTTCTCTCCCAGGCTGTGCATCCCCATGTATGCGCAATGCTGATGAGTCACAAAAGTAATGAAATTAGTGTTTGGGATTCTTGGTTGCCTCTATAACACTAAATTAAATAACTCAGGGTGCAGGTCCACTGGAACACAGCCACCTACACTGATAAATATTTAGTGTGTCTCATGGCCAGCACCTTGCCAGTGTCCAGCCAGGGGCGACAGACAAATCCCAGGCACAGCCCAGGTCTTGGTTGGGAGACACAAGCCATTCCAAACAGGCAGTTCATATGCAACAAGCACGTTTGGCAATTAGAGAGTTTAGCTGCATGGACTTAGCTAGACTGCATTAGCTAGCTTCAGGTTCAGGGAATGGGCCCTACCACTGTTGATGGCTAATGTAGTGCAGCAATTTGTAGCTCATGGCATATCAGGCTTGTGCATTAGCAACGTGCATTGTTCAGGTCTGGCACAATCTGCAAAAAGAGAAAGGACAGCATGCAGGTACACTTTTCTTAGAGGTTTTCCCCAAAGCAGTCATTCATTTCTCACCAATGCAGTCACTCAATTCTCACCAATGCAGTCACGTTGCCTCCTGCAGGAAGGTTTTAAAAAGCTTTGCACAGCAAGACACCGCTGGGCAAATGCTGAATGCAGCCGCTGTATCCAAAGTGCCTTTAATAGTTGAGATGATGAGCACGATTAAAACATCATAATATCAATTTCTAGCACACTCTATATTTATAATGTCACGGTCTGACTTTTGTATCTCTTTTTTAATGGCAAAAATTCAGAGGAAGCACAGTCACTGCCAAAAGCCTGAGTAACAAAAGCCATCAGGTTACCTCAGGGGCTGACAAATGACAACATGTTATTATACATATGGTAAGTCCCACTGTAGAGATGCTGTCATGTGATCTTGTGCTGGGATATTAATCACTGGTGGTTTTGTCACTCTGAAAAGGAAGCATAAAGTGATGGATTAGCTTATTTATGCCTCCCAAGGAAATCTTTCTTTTCAAGTTGATTTTTAGTCTTACTTTCTTTAATCTACTGAACAGTGCACCTGCTGGAAAGCACTCTGGGAGCTGGTGACCAGGGCAGCATTCTGATTTTGCTGGACTTTAATGGTTGGGTTTGTTGGGTTTTATTTAATTCCTTGTTTCTAGGATACTGGCCCCCAGGAGTTCAGCAGGCACTGTTGTACACACAGGGTACCCACCACCACGCTGCTGCCTTCAAGGCTTTGAGACTGGCTGGAGATGCCAGTTAGTACGTGTGCTTTGGAAACTAATAGAAAGCTTTAGAAGCACATTCCAAATACAGCTATAATGTCCTCATGAGGTAGGAAGAAAAGTTCTGCAGACTACAACTGGCCAAAGAAACAAAGCAGGGTCTCCTGCTGGATGTAAACCTTCCCCTTAGAATGTGATGAGTTCGTAACATGAAAAAGGAAACAGACTTAAACCCCTCAGCATGTGCCATAGTGATTTCTTCAGTCAAAATGACATCATAAAATGAGGGAAATTAATTACTAATATCATCAGCACTTTTATCCTTGTTGGTTAAATCTGAATGTTTGCTTTAAAGATATCTAGTTGGCTACTTTGACACTGTCCCACACAACATCCTTCTCTCTAAATTGGAGAGATATCAATTTGATGGATGGACCACTCGGTGGATAAAGAACTGGCTGGATGGCCGCACACAAAAAGCTGTGGTCAATGGCTCGATGTCCGGCTGGAGACCGGTAACGAGTGGTGTCCCTCAGGATTCGGTGTTGGGACCGGTCTTGTTCAACATCTTCATCGCTGACATGGACAGTGGGATTGAGTACGCCCTCAGCAAGTTTGCCGATGACACCAAGCTGTGTAGTCTGGTTGATACGCTGGAGGGAAGGGATGCCATCCAGAGGGACCTTGACACGCTTGTGAGGTGGGCTGATGCCAACCTTACGAAGTTCAACCACAAGTGCAAGGTCCTACACCTGGGTCGGAGCAATCTCAGGCACAGCTACAGGTTGGGCAAAGAAGAGATTCAGAGCAGCCCTGTGGAGAAGGACTTGGGGGTGTTGGTCGATGAGAAAATGAACATGAGCCGGCTTCAGTGTGTGCTCTCAGCCCAGAAAGCCAACCGTATCCTGGGCTGCATCAAAAGGAGCGTGACCAGCAGGTCAAAGGAGGTGATCCGGCCCCTCTCCTCTGCTCTTGTGAGACCTCACCTGGGGTATTGTGTGCAGTTCTGGTGTCCTCAACATAAAAAGGACATGGAACTGCTGGAACAAGTCCAGAGGAGGGCCACGAGGATGATCAGGGGACTGGAGCACCTCCCGTATGAAGACAGGCTGAGGAAGTTGGGGCTGTTCAGCCTGGAGAAGAGAAGGCTGCGTGGAGACTTCATAGCAGCCTTCCAGTACCTGAAGGGGGCCTATAGGGATGCTGGGGAGGGACTCTTTGTCAGGGATTGTAGTGACAGGACAAGGGGTAACGGGTTCAAACTTAAACAGGGGAAGTTTAAATTGGATATAAGGTTGAAATTCTTTCCTGTTAGGGTGGTGAGGCACTGTAATCGATTGCCCAGGGCAGTTGTGAGTGCTCTGTCCCTGGCAGTGTTCAAGGCCAGGTTGGATGAAGCCTTGTGTGGGATGGTTTAGTGTGAGGTGTCCCTGCCTATGGCAGGGGGGTTGGAACTAGATGATCTTGAGGTCCTTTCCAACCCTAACTATTCTATTCTATTCTATTCTACCTAAACTTTATTGTCTAAAAGTTGACTACTTAGGTAAAACCTGTCTCTTATCAGCCCATGTTGATTGTGTTAATGACAGTAATAAAGTTTCAGCTCTTGCTTCTATCTGTTTTAGATGAACCATTCCATTATCTTACATCGGGTTATCCAATTTAGATTTTTAGTATGAAAGCAGCATGAAGATCTTTCCTAATGCATTGGATTGTGCCCTGTGCATCAAGATTTATTTACAAAAATCAGAACAAATGAAGTGAAGTGATCCTGGGCCACTCCTTTGACAACTCTTGAATCTGTCTGGGCTTCTAACTGTAGTATGTGCTACTGAGTATCTTTCTTAATCATTCTTGCAACAGAAAATATTTCTGGTTTATAACTTCACATAAGCAAGACATCTGGCTTTGTACCAAAATAATTTGTTTTCTAAAAACATAAGTTGATGAAAGATGATGCAATTAAAGTTCTGAATTTTGATAAGGGGCATTGTTAATTGCTAGGATCAGGAAGGAGAAAATATGTTTTCAACAGCTAGAGAAGCAGTTACCTTTTGCTCACTTCCTCATCTTTGCACCAAAGTACTTTGTGAGCCTTTTTGTTTGTTAAACAAACCAAATGAAACAACACCACGTGCACTGGGGATGTAGCAGTGCTGCAGGCACTGCAGGAGCTGATTCTGAAATGAAGAACTGACCTGGTTGTGGGCACCTGCACCCCAGACCCTGAGCCCCCAGCTGCAATCCACTGAGAACGCTCCTGGTCTTACAGCCCCTGTGTCAGCCTTGTCTTTCACACAGAGTGTGCTCACTCTAATGCTCTTTTCAATATCACATGTCAATCACCTACCATTAGATGATGGGCTATGTTTAGATGATAGGCTCATCTTTACTGATCCATTAAAAATGTGATTCCGTCACAGGTTTTTTTTTGTCTGTTCCTGGATGCATTTCTTTCAAACTCTTAAATTCATCCAGACCCAGTAATTTTTTCATCTGTTGATATCGTGAAATATGTTCTATAGAACTGGACACAACTGGGATGCGGAAACACAGGGATCTGTCAGCGCTGCTGGACTCTACATCAGTCTCTGGTTGGGAGGTCTCTAACTCTACCATGTTTATTTCCTGAAATCATTTCTGTACAATGGTGGCACAGACCAGAAATAGCCCGTTTTTAGGCAATTACTTTGATGCTGAGTGAAATTTACGTTTCCTCAAGTTCATTTCTTTCTGGTCCATTTCAGGAACTGAGCATCCTTTGTCAGTAGCTGCTATAACCCCATCATTCCCTGCCCACATCCATGTCCCCATTTCCTGATGGTCTTTCCTGTCATTTTGACAGCCTTGATTTTCCTTAGATTTACCATCACTGCTTCTGTCTAAACTGAAGAGGGACTCAGAAACACTATCAGGTTGCTGTACGGCAGGATAAGACCCAACTGCCAATATCACACCTTGGTTTCATCAGAAAGTGGCTTGTTAAGAGTTGTGAATTGCTCAGAACCCTGGAGTAAGCCACAGTAGAGCACTACAATTTATTTCAGATGCAACTTATGGGATCTTCTTTAGGCTTTCTCTAAGGAAACAGTTATTTCTGACACAGAGAAAGCCTGCTTTCCCTTTCCTAGTGGATAATTTTGCTGTGTTCTTGCAATGTGAAATAAAAAGTACCATGATAGTGTTGAACATAATAGAGCAAGCAAAGTACCTCCTCTGTGCTTGAAGGTCTCAGCTGGTGTGCTGTGTCCAGGCTGGGGCACCACGCTTCAAGAGGTATGTGAACCGAATAGAAATAGTCCAGAGAATAATGATGAGAGAGCTCAAAATCATAACCTATGAGGGAAGGCTGAAAACACTGAGGTTGTTTAAAGTAAAGAGAGGATTAAGAGGAGATGCCATAACGTGAATGCAGTTATGTAAGTGGCTGCTGCAAAGAGGAAGGAATTAAATTCTTCTCTATGTTGACTGTGGTCAGGACAAGAAAAATGGGATGTAGTGGAGGACTGCAGGCGGATTCAGCCTTGGCTTTCTGGTGGAGTGGTGGGATGAATTTGCAGGAGACGGTCTGAGCAGTGGAGAAAGGGGGGTATGCACGGCTTGGATTGTCCCTCACCAGGGCAGTCCACACCTGTAAAAGTAACGTGTTCGACCCGAAGCAGAGAAGGAGCCTGAGGCTGGAAGAAATGATGACAATCAGGCCAGCTGTAGGGAGAAACAAAATGTTTGTTTGGACAATTTGCATCTGTTGCTTTTCTTAACCGGATAAGAGAGTACACTATGTAATATACACACACCAGCCTCACTTACCGACAGAGACTTAAAATATTTATATCACAGACAAACAATGCCAAGGAACTCCCCTACAAATGCAGTGATTTAATAAACACAGTACTGCAATGTAGCATTTATCTTTATTATATATAATCAGCTGTTGCTTTTACTTGGGTAGAAATAATGTCAAACTGAGCCAAGGTAAGACAGGAAGGTTGGAAGGTTCCCATTTCCCCAGTCCCAGACATACACACCTTTTTGGCTTTTGCAAGTACATATGGAGTTTAAGACTGTGTGAGGCACAGCTAAGCAATTCCTGCTCCAGCCCCACAAAGGACTGTGCGTCTCACAGACCTAGTATGGTTTTCCCTATCAGATAGCTTCTCTCCTCTGCCTCCATCAATCAGTTGCTGGAATAAACATGTTCCATAACGCCACGGAATAAACAAGTATGTATGTAGCTAGGCAAATGATGTACATTGCTTCCCAAGCAAAGGTCAGCAGGGTATCTTGCTGAAAACACAGGTTACCTCTACATTAAGATCTTTCTTCTAGACAACAGGTACCAGGCCTCAGAGAAACCCAACCCAGTGCCCACAATTCACTACCACATACTGTACAACATTAGAAAAAAAAGTGAAGGTGTTACACTGTGACTTTTATGACTTTAAGGACAGTTAGTTCCCAATCACATGCTAAAAATACATATATCATTTAAGGAATGATTAGCAGAATGAACTATCTATTTCAGATTATTTTTCTCCCTGAACAAAATGTTATTAGTATGTTTGTGTTCAACACTATCCTGCATGACATCCTCGTCCCTAAATTGGCGGGACATCAGTTTGATAGGGACCACTCGGTGGATAAAGAACTGGCTGGACGGCCGCACACAAAGAGTTGCGGTCAATGCCTCAATGTCCAGCTGGTGACCAGTAAAAAGTGGTGTCCCTCAGGATTCGGTGTTGGGACCGGTCTTGTTCAACATCTTCATCACTGACATGGACAGTGGGATTGAGTGCGCCCTCAGCAAGTTTGCTGATGACACCAAGCTGTGTAGTTCGGTTGATGCACTGGAGGGAAGGGATGCCATCCAGAGTGACCCTGACGTGCTTGTGAGGTGGGCTGATGCCAACCTCATGAAGTTTAACCATGACAAGTGCAAGGTCCTACACCTGGGTCGGAGCAATCCCAGGCACAGCTACAGGTTGGGCAGAGAAGAGATTCAGAGCAGCCCTGCAGAGGACTTGGGGGTGTTGGTTAATGAGAAAATGAACACGAGCCGGCTTCAGTGTGTGCTCTCAGCCCAGAAAGCCAACCGTATCCTGGGCTGCATCAAAAGGAGCGTGACCAGCAGGTCAAAGGAGGTGATCCTGCCCCTCTACTCTGCTCTTGTGAGACCTCACCTGCAATATTGTGTGCAGTTCTGGTGTCCTCAACATAAGAAGGACATGGAACTGCTGGAACAAGTCCAGAGGAGGGCCACGAGGATGATCAGGGGACTGGAGCACGTCCCGTATGAAGACAGGCTGAGAAAGCTGGGGCTGTTCAGCCTGGAGAAGAGAAGGCTGCGTGGGGACCTCAGAGCAGCCTTCCAGTACCTGAAGGGGGCCTATAGGGATGTTGGGGAGGGACTCTTCATTAGGGACTGCAGTGAGAGGACAAGGGGTAATGGGTTAAAACTTAAACAGGGGAAGTTTAGATTGAATATAAGGAGGAAATTCTTTACTGTAAGGGTGGTGAGGCACTGGAATGGGTTGCCAGGGAAGCTGTGAATGCTCCATCTCTGGTGGTGTTCAAGACCAGGCTGGACAGAGCCTTGGGTAACATGGTTTAGTGTGAGGTGTCTCTGCCTATGGCAGGGGGGTTGGAACTTCATGTTCTTAAGGTCCTTTCCAGCTCTAATTAGTCTATGATTCTATGATGTCTACACTCCTCCCCTCCCCCCCCCGCCCCAAACAGGAGAGTTGAAATGATAGAATTTGTCAAAGGTGTTAGTATTCTCTATAATAAAGTAGGCATTTTTTCATATGATGGTGAATATGATCCAGTCTGAAGCTTTTTTTTTTCTGTAGCAGTAGTTCTGTGGTCTCCTACATTCATGTAAAGTAGGGAGTTGCCCTGAAGAGCATTTTGTCAGAAACCACAGTTTTTAAACAAAGCTTTGCTTCTGAAGAAAGAGCTTCATACATTGCTCAAGGTCAGAGTAGAAGTTGGCCCATTCTGTGCAGACTTGTGAAAACATGATGCCAGCAGACTCTGAGAATGGTACAAACAGAAGATGCAAATGGATGTAAATACACAAACATTACACATAAGGAAAACTTACTCCCTGGGCAGTGTGAAGACAGAGATGTGGACGTTAGCAGATTTTGTCTCACATGACTTTAGCCTAGCTCACAGTAAATGCAGTGGCCCCTCTCCACCAGGTCCCTGACACCTCCATACCCAGCCCAGCTAAGCCCCATATTGATATACCCAAGTTACACTGGCCTGCACACTCTGCAGTGCTTTTAAGTCAGGGTTGGTTTGTTTCTTGTCCTTTCCCATTGAATGTTAGCCTAGACAGCAACCTGTTTCATGTCAAAGCTTGGATAAAGTTGCCTAAATGGACATCACCAGGAAAGGCTAAATAATGCTGAATGTTCCACAAGTATAGGCGCCAGAGTAATCTCATCACAAATTAACTTAATTGAAAGCAGAATAGCCTTCTCCTGAAGAGTCATTTACTTGCTCTTACGTGCTCAGTTGGGAAAGTACCTGGCTGTGGTGTCTTCCAGTGGTGGGACAATGAGATCTCTGAAGGAATAGTTTGAACAGTACATGGATTATCTAAAGTTACAAAACACTCAGGAATAGGTGAGCTTCTCAAGAAGACACCTGACAAGTACTGTCTTAGGTTCCCAAAGGTCATAAATGGTCTTTCTATCAGGCTTCTCTGATTTTTCTGTAACAGCACCTATATGTCACCTGGATCTGGATGTTTTATGACTATGGAGTATGAAATATGTCCTAAGTAACACCTTTAGACAAGTGTCAGGATGGCTTATGCAGACGTGCTGACAGCGTGGGGCTAATTGTGCTTTTTGGAGCACAGCACTGGAGTGGTCCCTTCATCATTAGGCAGGAGGGAGCATACACCTGGGTTTTCTTCCAGAGTAGATTCTGCAGGGGCAGGGATGAGAGCATACTGCATGTGGTGCGGTGGGGGGACTGCAGAGGAGCCTGCACCAGGCTGCAGACATGGGTCTCCTGAGGTTCAGGTTGCATTCGTGATGCTCCTCAAGGAGGCTGCTGGCAGCAATGTGGAAGCATCAATACTACAGCACCAAACCTTGTGTAAAGCCCAGGTGCTGTTCAGCAGTGGAGGAGGTACAGGACTCCCTGCTTAAGGATTTCTGTTTCACCACCAACATCCTGGATGCCTGCAAAATCCCACATGATTCCTGCCACATGCTCAGACAGGCTTTGGGACATCCCGTGGGGCAACAGGGTGGACATCAAGAGGTCCCTTTCTCTGCAGGGCTTAAGACCAAAGGTGGACACCTTAACCAAGGCAAATCAAGGGCCACTGAACCAGAGGAGACTTATCTTCTGGCTCACCAGTTGAACGTCTGAGAAACACCTCCATAACCATCATCCTTGGTCTCAGGCAGGACAATAGGAGTTGATAGGGCAGTCCTGGGACATGTCCTTGCTGATACAGGGCTCTAATCCCCAATGCTAGCCATAAATAAATACCCGATTCCTCAGTTGCCCTAGCAGGTGGGCATAATTGCCTGATAGACACTCATGCCATGGGGGTGAACGTGTGGTGAGAAGAGGCATGGCCACTGCTTCACGGAGCAGTGATTCCACAGAAGGGGAGACTTTAAAGCCAGGATGCTGTGCAGGTGCTCCCAGGTGCTGGGTAACTCTTGAAGGCAAATGAATAAGCCATCCTCTCTCTGCTTTGTGCCCACAGGCATTAAAGTGATAGTGCCGCAGTGGAGCTGTAGCTCCTTAAATCAGTGCTTTGATCATAGAAGTCAAAGACACCTAGAATAAAATATGGAGACAGGAGTGCTGTCAAGGAGCTGCCGGATGGAGGAAGAGGATGTGAAGGCAGCTGAGGGTGCAGCACTAGCAGAGGCAGCTGCTCAAAAGTTTGGTACCCCCAAGGCACATTCACACAGCAGCAGAACACAGGCTGGAAATTACCCCCCCCACAAAAGCCTTCATTTGCTGCTTTACTGTCATGTCCCAGTAAAATGTGGGCTGTGCCTCATCAAGGGAGAAATGTGTTTCTTCCTCCTTTCTTATTTTGATGTATTTCACTTCCATATAATCTCCAGAGGGATCATTTAGCCTGCTCAAATGCCTTATTGAGGAAGGACTGCATTGTTCTTCCAGTCTTCGTGCCGCAATGGAATGTGCCTCTTCCTGTGCACCCCTGTGCATGGCCAGCCCGTGATAAAGCAGAGCCGTCTTTTCTCTCATCATTTCATCTTGCCTTCGCCTTTCTCTTCCCAGCTTCATTTGGCCAAATACTAATTTGTGTTTATAACAAGAAGCAGTTCCCGCACCTCCCCTTTGTCGCTTAATTGAAGGGAAACTGAGCAACAGGTGGATCTCAGGAAATATCATTAGTCTCTTTCAATTGTTTTTGGCATTCTTTGAAAGAAAGGTTCAGCTCAATGCAACTGGCTATTCGCTGTCTCCAGGCTAATTACTGCAGGACCCAAGTGAGGAGCATACTAGAACACATCTAATTTAAAGAAGATGAGCTGTTCATCCAACTTGGTATTATTTACAGGCTTAGAGTTACACAAGTAGTTAAGGACTTCAGCGAAGCTGAGCCATATATCCAAACTCATAAAGGAATATTAATCCCTTGAGTATTGCATAGCACAGAAATACCATTTGTGCACGTAACACAGCCAGCCATGAACCAGCGTGTTCATGTTTATATAAGGACTTCCTTTTAACCTATTCTTTTGTTCACAGAGAATAGAAACAGTGTACAAGGACAAAAGTATTGTTGCATGTTTGATTTTGAGAGGTGCTTGTTAAAGGAGCCTGCAACTGGTAAAGAAAAGCTAACCAGGGAGACTTCTGCCTCAGTTCCTCATCTCGCAAAGCTAAAAAGTCACAGAGAAGGGAGAAGGATGCTAAAGAAAACAAGCAGCATGATCCTGCAGCGCGTGGTTATCCCAGTAATTCCCAGCAGGACAAAAGTGGCAAAAGCTCACAGTGTGCTCCTTCCATCACTTTGTAGACAAAGCTCCAATTTCTTCTATTTTTAAAACCAGAACCCCAGGGGAATATTTCCCCGTTGAAAATCAGCCAAATGCATTAACAAAGTGCTCCACCTGTTACAAGAATGCAGGCAAAGGGCTGGATGATGGCAGCTCCCACTTGATGGCCAGCAATCAGGGTATTCCTTACATGTGATATGCAGAGATTACTGACCAGCTGAAAAGCTGATCTTCCCACGTGCTTTGTAGTTCAAGGCTTGAGCAACTAGGCAAGTCAGAGGAATAGAAGGGAGGTAATAGCATGTTTTTAATTTCAAGGGTAGGACAGTAAGTACACAAAACTTAAGAATGCAGAAAGTCCTTTAGATTTTACTGGCTTAGTGATACTGAGCTCTCATCATCATCTTCTGAAACGTAGCTGCTTCTTGTTTCTCTCCACTGAGAAACTGGGAAGCTCAACACAGAAATCTTCTGACATCCAATGTGTCATGGTCTGTTTGGAGTAGGAGTAATCAGAGGGTGTTGACAACAGCAGGGCAAGAAATGGCACAACAAAAACACACACACACACACTCGACTACAAAAGCTAAGAAAGCAAAAGACAATGAAATCATGATTAAACGAGCATTTCTTCCCTTGACTGGGGAACAGGGATGAAATAGAAAAGTTACGTCTTTGCAGAGATGCCTCTAAGGGTTTATAACTGCAAAAATCCCCTTTTTTAAAAGATGCATTTAGAAAGCAAAACTGTTCCGTTTTTGTGAATGATCTATTTTACAGGGCTTAAAAATATGTCAAGGTTTGCTGCAGTAAATCCTCCTCATGCTGTAACTGAGTAATGTAAGCAACTTGGGTTGCCGTTTAAACAATTCCCAGTGTGTGGCATGGCCAGTGCAGTTTGAAATGCCTCTGTCTATCTAAACAGAAACAGATGTTTGAACAGCAGAGCTGTGCAGAAGTCATTCTTCAAACAGTAGATTAAAACATCTGTCAGGACCATTGGATGGGACCAGACAAGCAGCAACACTATCAGCTGGGCCTGCCAGTCACATCTACCTCACCCTGGAGGTGGAAGGGAGAGGATGGGGGGATTTAGCCTGATCTCTGCCTTATTTTGCAGTGCTTCTCCAGCCCTTCAAAAGATTACAGACCTGTCTGTGTGGAACAATTACAACTTCTCTCAGCGTTGCCTCCCGTAGCTGAGGTCTTCTAGGTTTTCACTTTTCCCATTAATGCCATTTTCTACTAGTGCTGGCAGTCGGTATGAAAGCTGTGAAGTGTTGATGACATGCCAGGTTACAGCATTTTACTGTTATTTCCATCTGTCCTTCATGTTTCAGCATTAGACCAGTTTAGTGGCATTGCAAGCAAATTCTTCAGGCCTCATTGGGTCAAATCTATGACAGCCGTCTAATCTCCTGCAACGTGCCCGCAGGAGCTGTGCCACAGGCAGGGTATTAATTTCCAGCTAAGTAAGAGTCCAAACCAAACCTTTGGATTAACACCTCTTTTGCACTCACCCCCAACTCAAAATCAGAGCCAAGAGACTGATACAGAGTCAAGAAATGGTTCCGGTGGTTTTGGTGAATCAAGTCAAAACTCTGGATCCAAACAGCCTCTGAAGGATACCATTTTTATAGCCTGGATCTGAAATCTGAGTTCTTGAATCCACCCTCTGCTTCCAGCCCAGATTTAGTCCTACTTCTTGCTTTAGCATCCATAAGAATAAGCAGGGGCAGCCCTACACTCCAGGCTGCTCATTTTGGGGTGGAGCTGCTATGCCTCCATTCCCAGCCCCTTCCTCTTTCAAGGGAGCTCCTGCCCTACACACCCGAATTACGGCTGAGGCCAGGTCTGCCACTCTGGCTCCTTGGGCAGTCCGTGGGGAGACCTTCACCACCTCGAGGGGACCATTGCTGGGGCAGGCAGCGTGGGGTCCCTATGAACCAGTGGGGCTCTCCCTTCCCTGCAGGCGAGCTGCTCTCATCTCGTTTGTCCCCTAGCAGCCACTAATTGTGGGCTGTAGCAGCAGCAGATTACCTCACGACAGCCTGGCAGATGTGCTCTCGCTGAATAAATAAACTCATTTATATGGCTGTAATGACTGTTGCTTCTGTGCTCTCATCATGAAAACTCCAGCCTATCTACAGCAGTTTATAAACAAAGCTGCTTTGCCTTTATGGAAAAGCAATTTGTGGCTGAGGAGCCTCGGCAGTGACTCGTGCCAAATAGAGCTGAGGCCATTTCTTGGGGAACAGGTGTCCACATCATTAAAGCCAACACCCCCCTTGGCATTAATTGCTGTCCCTGTTGGCACACTGAGGAAAGAGACCGTGGTTTGTCTGGGCCACAGAGACCAGCTTCCCTGCTCCCTCCTCAAGGTAGCCCCTCTGCCTCCAGCTTTGCCAACGCAGGGAGAAAGCCCTGACCCCATCACTCCCACTGATACGTGGTGGATGGACCTCGCTCCCAAGCAGCCTGGGCAGGAAGCACCAGGAAAAGGTCACTGGCATGGACTGTTGAAACAGCAGTGTTCACAGCGGCGAGAGAAGGAAACTGTTTATTGGATGGAGAGAGTTCATTAACTTTCTCCTTCCTCTCTGTATTTATTTTAACTGTCTCCTTACTTCTCTTTCTTCTCCTTTGTTTCTTCCCTTGCTTCTTCCCATGTTGCGATATTATTTCAAAAGGAAAAAAGTCTTCACCCTGTATTTTCTTAGCCTCTTATCAGCTTTAGAGTAGCAAACTGCAGCTAAACAATACACTGTGACCCAAAAGACAGCAAAGCATAGGCATATACCCTGCAGACATAGAGGGCTGCTGATCAAACCTCTCAATTAGGTGGGTTTCTCTCTCATCCATCTGAATCGTTGGAGGTGAGCCCCTCTCTCCTGCCTGTCCCCTCTCCTGGGGACTTTCCTCCCGCTCTGTGGCACAAATAGCTGTGTGAGCCATGAGCACAGAGGGAAGTGGGAAGCTTGAAATTAATGGCACATCTTCCCCACAGACGGTCGTGGTGGTTAGCACCACACACGTGGTGCATGCCCCGGGGAGCAGCCATGCCGCAGAGCCGCCGTGTGGTTGCAGTTACTTCACCCCGCTAATTACGGCAAGGCAGGAACACACTGGTAGCATTTAGGGGGTTTAGGTTATATCCACACTACAAAGTAAACAGGCTGTAAGTGATGTTTTCGTTTAAAACCAAAGACAGGATGACTGGCTTAGTTAAACGCTCTGGTAGCCTTGAGTTAGGGGATTTTTGATGCAGGTGGAAGCTGGGTTAAAGTAAGCCAGGGTTCGTCCTGAAACACATTTCTCCTCCAAGAGGAGGTATGGGTTATTCTCAAATCCACATCAAGTCAGAGAAACTAACGTTTGCACATTTGTTTGTTGGACATTGCTGCTCCAACAGACTCATCCACAAGTGTGAGGCCTGGGGAATGTGACCATGAAGACATAGGAGTAGCATGGAGCCTTTCTGGGGCTGGAGCAAGGACAGCCATCCTCGGCAGCTGCTGGCCATCCATCCGCGTTGCACCATCCCTGTCCAAGCAGCCCCTGCCCAGTCATTAACCATGCTCTGCTGTTTGTCAGCCCACCTTTGCTCTGCACAGCAGCTGCTCAGAGCAAGGATACCCTGTCGGCTCTGCCCACAGCCTCCTGCCTGACCTTGCCCACAGGCTGCAGCCATGGCGTATGATGAGTATTTGTGCAGCTGCCTAAAGCATCAGGGAAAATTGCCTCCCTCTCCCCACTGTTCCTGTTCAGTGCTGGATGGGGCTAGCAATGCCGCAGGCTGGCAGCAAGCCCAGCAGCACCAGTGCACCCATCTGGGGCGAGCTTGCACCAGACCCCCTTGCCAGCTCTTTGGGATTGCTAAGGGGCACAGAGGAAAAGAGTTAAGGACTGAAAGGGATTTTAGGGACAAAACTGACAAGCAGTATTTTGCCTTCCATTAGATCTTGCTGGGTTTACTCTCTGCAGAGTTAATTACAAATCAGTTTAATTGTTCTCTCGCTTGATAACTTTCTAATCTCTCAGAGACTTGCTTCACAGCAGGCTATAGGGTTATATTTTATCACTTCTCTTTCCATTAACCCCACCGTGTTAGTCTGTGGTCTGCTTCCTCCTTCTCTCCCCCGAACTTTAACAATTAAATTGATTAAAACCAACTTCAGCAATGGCTCCGTTGAGAACCTTCCCTCTGCTCCCCACTAGCCTCAACAGCTGCCACTCTGTTGGGTCACAAGCAGCATGGCACCTTCCCTCACCATCACACCACCAGGCAAGGCAGAAAAACTTCAGCGACGCACGCGTGTGCAGGGAGGTGAGGAACAGGAACAAAAAATCCCTCTGAGGAATGTGCGTGCTGCCTAAAGGAAGAAAAAAAAAGAAAAAAAGAAGAAAAAACAAAACCCCTGGCATCTTGAAAGAAAATTATAAAAACACCCCCAGTCTGCCAGGAATTCAACCTTGGATGCCTTCCTACAGCCATCACTGAACGGCATTTCCCCATCACCTCTCCCTTTATGATCGGACTGTTCAGTGTAGTATTAACAGTAGCTGCCTCTTTTGCTGCTGCTACAGCCCTACCGGATGTAATGCAGAGGTGGGAGGAGAGAAAGTGCTTGGGTCATTTTTTTCCCCTTCCTGGGTTGCACTTGGGTTTAAAAACATGCAGGATATAAAGGGCCTGGGAGTGCTGCAGACACCTCCAGGTAGAGTTCACTTTACTTCCAACAAGAAATGCTAGCGTTTGTATGTAAGAAACACTCCTGTTTCTGTATGAAAACAAATGCAGCAGTTCTTCCACAGGGTCCTCCAACACAGCGCTGAATCACTGCTCATTGTTTTGGACCATGCTGGCAGCTCACTGACTGCTCCACGTTTAAATTTGAGCATATTTGAACTTCTCACTCCAGCAAAAAAATTTTCCTCAAAACTTCATCCACGACAACGTTTCTTCCTTGGGAGATTTGGTTGGGTCACTGGGAGCAAGAAATCAGGTGCGCTGGAAGTACGATGTGTTGAAAATCTTTTGGTTCAGCTTTTTGAACAGAACTATTTTCTGGCTTATGCTTTTGTCTCTGATATGATCTGTCTTATATGGTGTGTCGAAGGTAAGTATAGGCAGAGCAAAACGGAGAGCCATGAAACTCTTGTCCAACGTTGCCATCGCAAAACACTTGTGCAAAAGAAGTTGTGGGTCTGATGCAGAAATTGATATGAAAACTTGTAGCTCTGGAGAGTTCTGTTGAATTTCTTACTAAATAATTGCAATGAACCCTTCAGTTTTCCTTGTCTGTGAATCTGAAAACATTTTGCTGGTTGGCAATTGTATAAGTACATAGGCTGCAGTAACTTGTCGATGCCTTTCTCTTTTAAAACTAGTATGTTATTTTAATCCATGCTTTTCAGTCAAGTAAGTAATTTAAATGGGCACATGGTCTTAGGGCATGCCAGATCAAAACTGTCACACGCTTTCGGGAAATCTGGAACCAGGTCCCAGCCTCGTAAGTCATCATGGTAATTGTAAAGGATAAAAAACAGACTACTGACATAATCACCACTGAAATTTGTAACTGTTTGGCTCTGAACTCTGACTGAGTTTTTCAACAGCATTAGATGGCTTGTTTTTCAGAGAGGCATTTCCAAAAATCAGGCCTGAAATCAAACACCAATTTGATAAACAGACACCACTCACCCCCCACCACCCGTGTTTTCTGAAAATCTTAATTTCGGCTTCATTATCAAAACATCAGGGAAGAAGCATTTGCCAACTCCCTTATGAAGAGAACACTTCATAATAGAAACAATTGTTTTCTTTGGTGTCAGCTGTACCTTTTAGAGTGATGTTTTGGTTTTTTCTAGGGCTGCAAGCTTTTGGAGAAAATGACTGTGTGGTTAGTAAACCGCAAGGGCCTTCAAAGTCTATGGAAAGGCACTGAATTAGATTGAAAAGCTTTTCTCCCATCGTCAAATAATGCAGAAGGGTTGGTTACTTATTAGCTTGTACCTAACTTTTATATCACATGGAGTAGAGATATCCAGTATGCCTTAGACCACATCTGTGTTTTCACACCTTGGAGACAGTCTCCCGATCCGGGTGCACCAAACCCACCTTTTGCGGCATCTAACCTAGCTAATGACTCTTTTGTGGTTGAGATTTGGGCACTAGCTATCCTCCTCTGTCAGGTTACTTTTGCCATCGTGCCCCTTGCAGAGCTGGAGGTGGGCAAGACACCAGGGCACACTGTGTTTGCTGTGTGTTGAGCAGTGGGTCTAATGGGAAAATACAGATTAATTCAACACTTGCTGTAAACTACTCGTATGTCTAGTCAGTCTAATGGAACGATGTTGCATGGATTTGTTCAGAAAGTGTTTGGGGGTATTTTTTTAAATACTACATTTTTGGTTGGTCTCTGGTGACAGCTTCAGTCACTATGAAGATGAAAACATCAGTCTGCAGTTCTTGTTATTGTTCCAGACCAGGCCATGCTGTATACCAATAGTTACTGGAAGGGTCACTCCTGGGAGCAGCGTGAGTTATTTTCTGTGCTGCTGAACTCCACTTCATCCTGTAAATTAGAACCTCTTTGAAAAAAACCACTATGTAGTGTCCAAAGTGACCTCTAGTTACCATTCAAGCAAGATGAAAATGTAGTAACACATTTATTTGCTAAAGGACGAATCTCTTTATTTCACATTTAAAACTGTAATTCCCATCCTAAGTGAGGGACCAGTTTTCAGTGAAATGCATTACTCTTTAGCATAATCTAGCTGCTATTAAAAAAATGGTGGTGGGTGAAAAATCACATCCCAGGGAAACTTCTGACATGAAGAACGTGGAACTGAGGTGAAGAATCCTTGGAAAGAGAAGGTGAGGATGCAGACAGTTGCAGACACCTGGGACAATGACCATCAACCACACTTTTATCATTCAGTTTGGACTAAGCGATGATGATAGTTCTGCATTCCAGACGAGCGTATCAAGGAGCTGCATGTGGCAGTGCACAGCAGAAACTACTCTCTGACATCCCAAACTTCCAGCTGTTAGAATTTTCTGTGCAGACTTTATGCCATCCTGTGATTAAATAACAGAGATTTCAGCAAGGCCTTATCAGCCATGGCATCTACCTTGAGCTCTGGCAGGGATGCTTGAGGGAAAGAGTCTGAAAAAAAAGTCCCCAAAAATGTACTTTCACGGAATTGTTTTCTGGGAAAACTGTCTATTTTGGGCTGACTGGCCGATGCAAATGTCAGGGAATAAATATTCCTCATGGTGAATATCTAGCCACGAGCATTTTTGTACTTTCAACTATTTTTTTGTGAATAGCATTTATTTTTTCTGGCCACCTCTATTAAAAAGTAGTGGTGTAAGTCCAGATTAACTCTGTAAGTGTGTACTGAGATATACACAGACTTAGAGCTAAAGTAGCAAAATTGGCATGGTGCTGAGGGAGACAGGCAGCGCAGCCCTAAGATACTAAAATTGCATGCCCCCCTGTAGCCTCCAGAAACAGAAACTTCATTTTCTTTTCGTTTCCAGTATGTAAGGTACAAAGTCAGCCCTGGCTCCTGACTTCACCACCTATCTCATGGCAAGGCCTGTGAGAAACAGTTGTGTTAACATAAAGCTATTCTTCTGATGGGTTGCAGGGTGTTTAACTCCACTCTCCCCAGCCTTCAGGGGCTCCCCCCGGAGGTCTGATGTGCCCTGTTGTGGTGTGTCCCTCCAGGGGAATCTCTGTTTTAGTGGCTGCTGAAATGATCCCTCTCTACATTTTCTAGCCTATAGACAATTTTGAGGGTGTCAGCTTTACATTGGCAAGGGAGGAGCACAAAGCTCACTTGGTACCTGTTTAGTTTCCTCAATTGTGACTGTGGAGGGTGAGAAGGAGGCAGAAAAGTTTTGCCTTCCCTTGCCATTTGTCATGATAAGTTTTCCTTGTCTTCGAGGATTACGAACTGAGGGTTGCCTCCTCTCTTTGTGCTTCACATGTGGCTGCTTTTACACAGGTTCGGTTGTGAGCTGATTCCTTTGTAAGTACCGTGTGACGCACAAAAGCCTAAAGGGGAAAGAAAAAATCCCCACCCACTCTGAGACAGTCTATTGAACTTTGTTTTCCAATTACCTAACAAATTGCTGACTAAGGACAGGATAGGGCGGTGGAAATATAAGACCTAAAGGCACTGTACATTCCTCATCTGTAATGACCAGAAAAAGTGGGTGTTTGTTGGTGGTTTTAGCCAATTTGCAATTTATCTTGGTTTTAGCCCAAGCAGGCTTGAAACCAAGACAAACATTCTTTGATGTAATCTAATTGTGACTAAGACCGTTTGCATAAAGGTTTCACAGTTAGGATAGGAAGAGGAAAAAGACCTTGAAAGCATTCCAGTGGAAAAGTCATGTGCACCAGGCTTTCGGCTGCACCAATGGCGCCCAACAGCCCATTGTTTTAGTTGCAGCTTAAATTAATACCTGACAGCAAAGGAATTACAGCCCTGCTGAAGTCATATATTCATTTATTCTTATGGTTTTTTTTCCAATCCTGTTTGTACAGTGATAGCTTCAGGTGAAGAACTAATAGGAAAAATGCCCTTCCCCTGTTTCTATTCCCACTCCCTTCCAAAAATATATGTAATAATCTAACTTAAAAAGGGTTCCCAAACATATTAGCCAGACCAGGCTAGCCTCACAAATTAATGAAACTTCACCTTGTTGACATGGCTAGAAAGAGGAGATCCACAAGTTGCTCAATTCGCGTACAAGCAGTGCCTCATTTTTCTTGCTGTGGGTCTCACCCTCCTGAGACTATATCAAAAACAAAATCAATGACCCCGACTGGACTTAGCAGTGAGATGTGCGTTTTGAAGATAGCAGAGGTTCCTCTTTTCAAGCTGCCCTTGTCCCACGGTGTGGAGAGATAGGCTCTAAGGTCAGTGAGGAAAAGCAAACCTTAGACATTCTAGCTCGGACAACTCTGGAGATACAACAGAGGTGGACCTGCATGAATGTGATTCATAACTTACCTCTGTAGGTGTCCATATATGTGTCAAGAATGTCAGGTTTGGATTCTGATTCTCCTTTCCCATCCAGCCTGTCATCTCTATACTACATCATCATAACTAATGAAAGTTGGACCAAAGGATTTATTCTTGTGTCTTAGGATCAAGAGCGCAGTAGCAGATTGTCATTCTACTTGTCACAGTAGCACATTTGCTGCTAATAATCCATTACGGTTTATTTCTCAGTCTTTCAAACACAGACTCATCTGAATTCCCACTAGGACTGTGGTTTGTACAGTTTGATAAGCAATTTCTGTACTAGGTACTGTAATTCAGTTTTCAAATTGGCCTGAAAATTTACCAGCCCAGGCATAAAATCCACCCATTTGACCTTTATACTTAACAATAGTGAAAATGTCCAGTGATATTTTACTCTCCTTCCAAAATACCCTCTCCTCCAGGCCTCTGAGTCATAATTTGCAAGACAACAACTGTAATTTCCCTCAGAAAGTATCCATATGTACCTGTTACTGCATTATGCTTGCAAAATTCAATTAAAGACTTGAAAAATCAAAATATTAACAGCTTAAACCTCATTCACACTGTTTAGAGGTGGCACCCTTTGTAATGAACAGGTGGTATTCTGTCTACAAGACAGAAATAATTCTTAACTCGGTTGCAAAATCCTGCATTTCCATTTGCAGCAAAAGATTTGAGTCTTGAATGGTGTGTTCTTCTTTCTGATTTCTTCCATATCCTATGTAATGATCTGATTTTGAATTTCATTCAGAAATTCCTTCTCTTTGCCTTCTTCGTGGAGATTTACAGGTAAACGAATTACTTTCGCGGGTAGTGGCCTGTTAACCAGTTTGCAGTGCAAGGAGGCTGTGTAACCTGATCTCCGCATTCTCATTTCTTGAGTCTTTGAGAAATAAGCCCATAACGGGCTCAGTGATTAGTTCAGGAAAATTTCTCTGGAGATCAGTAGATGGCTAATATATACGCTGTGTCCTCTAAGTCAACCAAAGTGATGACTGAGGAAGAGTTATATTAACAGCACTGAACATTACAACCCAAAAGAAATGCAACATTAATTAAATCCAAGGGATTTTCTAGGTGCTACTGTTCTTGTAACATTCTCAGCAAATTCTGAAAAGCTGCTAGTTTTTGGAATAATGCCTTTATAGATTAATGCTGCTGGTTAATAAGAGCTGTTATTTATGGTGAAAATCACACAACTGCTGGGTCTAAAGGCTTCTTTGGGACTGAAAGCTTTCTGTACAGAAAGTTGTTGTTGGGAAACAAGGGGCTGGTGTGTTACTGTAAAGGATAGGTTGTAAAAGGGATGCTTAAAAGGGGCCCAATATGGTTTGGACTGCAGCCAAGGTCTTGCATAACAGGATGCCTCATAAAAGAAAGGCTTAGAGGGGTATGGTTAAAAGACAGACGTTTCTTTTGAGCAGAGATGTGCCAACGGGAGGATCACTGACAAATCTTTGTTCACTATTATGTGTGCGTATAATTAAAAAATGTTGGTGTTTGCAGCCGCTCCCAGATGATGTTGACTGGTTTAGAGAATCATAGTTTAAAAAAAGAAAGATAGGATAAGAAACAACAAATGCAGATCAGACAGAGGTATTTTTTTGTGGGTAAACTGGTCAGATTTTAATGTCCTTCAAGGAGCAGAAGTGAACCTTGTGATCAGAAGCACACCATTCAAAGCTAGACATGATTATAAACCTGGGGCAAATGTCTTGCAAAGGCACATGGCAGCATGATACCAAACCCTGCGTAGTCAGACAGGAGTTTAAGGGCAGCCATTTGCATCTAACAGGCAAGCCAGGAAACTGCTACACTGGTAGCAGAGATTGCATTGAAAGCTAAGGAAAATTATCTTTGTAATGACAACAGAGGGGAACTTTTAACTCCAGCCTAATTGCCTGGCAAGCATTTGCATATTCCTGCTTTACATTTAGAATCCACTAGTAGTATTTCAGAGGAAGCTGTGTAAAAGCACCATTTCTGGCTCCTTTCCATTTCTAGAGGCAATACTTAGTGTTGTTCTCCAGAAACCACCCAGCGCTGACCATTAGCCCTAGCAACAGGGCTCAGGAGCTGAAGGATGACCACCTCAGTGGAAATGTTAACACAGCCTCTTTATGATTTCTTCCCACCATCATTATAATACTTAGTCCTGAATCTACTGCTGATGTTAGTGGAATATATTGAAGCTTCCTCCAGCACCTTAAAGGAAAAGGTTCTCTGCCAAAGCCCTGTTCAGGTCTTTCAGTAGCTCCAGAACCAGGATCAAACCACTAGCCCTGTATAAGAGCCATAAAGCAGGGCTTTTTTCTCTTGGCAGCTATGGTATAAGCTGCTTTCCAAGCATCCCAAACCTTTTGGTCAATACATGCTTTGATACATCCAGTTGGAAAATGCCTACACTTGGCAAAGATGATACTGAGATGGGTTTGGTCACCAGCCTTTCCTCTGGTGTCTGCTGCTGGAGATGAGCAGCCACAGCTCATTGCAGCAGTTTATACACAGAGGGGGGGTGGTTTTGTTGCAAGTTTCCACCAAGAATAAAATACTGATTATGAAAATACAATTGCCCTCTGTCAAGATTCCTGTTCCCTGAGTTTTAGAAACAGACTGAAAGGCTGGGGTTCTGGGGATTTCAGTCAGATCATAAATAAGACCTCTGCAGCTGCTACTATTACAATGATGATGGGCTAAAAGAAGAAATAAAATATGCCACATGGCACATACTTTTTCCAAAATAAAACATAGATGTTTGTTACATAAAACCCCCAGGAGATAATAGATCAAGTGCTTGACCTCTCTGAGTACCCAGGACACTAGCTGCAAGCTCTGTGGTTAAACTCTTCACTTATCAGAAATAAATACATACATGAGCACATATAGCTGAGACACAGCTTGCTCACTCTATCAAAGAAACAATGGTTTTAACTCTCTCTCAGACAAAGTAGTTAAGGAGACATAGCAATTTCACATCCTGCCTTCAGCCTCAATCTGGGACATTTTATGACTTGTGTTTTTCAAGCCAAAGGAGCCTGATGAGCAACACAGGCAATGGCATTGCCATTTTCCATCACATTTCCTGCTTAATACAGAAGGTGGGACAAATGACCATGTAATGCGGCTGCAGGCTGACTATTTCCTCATTCACTGGCCAGAACTCAGGGGAGAACCCTCTGAAGGAGCTGGGGATGGGCAAAGTGCTTGAGAAGAGCAACACCAGCAGCAAATATACCTACAGTCAGTTCCTGGGCTGTGCCTCCCACTGCTGTGGGAACCCTCTGCTCCCTCCAAACTACTGAGCATTTTTTGACATCACTCTCAGAGGAGCGTGTTAAAAACTCATCAATACTGTGTTTACTTAGCTCTCTGAGAAGTCAGCTTTGAGTCTAATTGAAAGAAATCATCATACACGTTCAAGGTTCATACTCAGCACGGTTCTTCTGCACTTCAGTGCAGTGAAGGCCTTCCCCAGGACAATTCCTCTCTCAGATGCAATGTTGCAAATATAAACCAAGTAGGTGTTCTTTCAGCATCTTGCTTTGCATTTTCACTGTCAAGAATGAGACAATTAGCTGACGTGTCCTCAGTTCCCAGTGTGTTGTCATGAAGTAAAAATATAATTGCAATTTTGCAATTGCTCATTTTTTTGCATGTGTGCTACTGGGATTCATCAAAAGAAAGGGAAAGGTAGGGCCACGGCTTTAGATTGAGGTGAGAAGTTTCCTGAGGTGCTGCAAAGAAGCAGGAAGAAATCAGATGGGTTATTGCCCTCTGGTGCACATTTGATGTTGTGGTTCTGGTTCTGAAAGCAGAGAAGGTTCCTCTGAGCTCCAGGAAGAAGTCGCAGCCCTTTGGTAGAGTAAATCAGTATTTAACAAGTAATGAGAAATCCTCTCCATATGCTGTGTGATCAAGAATAGCGTGAATTCAGCATTGTAAGCACTGTCTTATTTAATATCATATTTCTGTTTAACTATGGACATGCTTAGAAATATAATTGCTTAGCTATAAGCACAGAATGCAAAACACACTTTCTCTACACACAACAGTTCCTAAATGGTGTGCTCCCATGCAATAGCTTGTGGGGTGAAGTTTTCTTTACTGAACAGCCAACCCTGTGATAAACTGATGTAATAACAATATATGATGCACAGAAAAGGTTTATTGGGCCACTGCAGTGAGAAGGAAAAAGACTGATAGCTGAGTAGTCAGATCTGATAGAAAGATTGAGAGCCTGGTAGCTTCCAATAAACACTTTCAGACCTAGCTATGAGTCCTCTTCAGTTAGACATCTGAACACAGATCTAAACTGAGCCTGGATTCACACAGCGTAATAACCCACCTTGTGTAAAGTAATTGCACACTGCAATTACTCCACATTTAGTACATTGGCGCCTGAAGCTAACCTTACTGATGTCTCATTTCAGTGAATGCAATAGGTTCAAATCCCAGATAAAAAAAAAAATTAAACAAAACAAACCCAAACAACAAAACAAAAAGCAAAAGTGGAGCTTATAATGAATAACAAGAGGAGAAGAAGTTTATGTCAGCAGAATCAGAGATTAAAATGTTATCACTCAATATATCTGCCAACGTTTTGATGTAGGCATGCTATTGTATACCACCAGTTTCATTCCACAAGAGACATTGAAAATAAAACAAAATCAAAACTTGCCCCAACACAGAACGTACCTAAAATTCTGGCATCGCTATATGCTTCTTTTTTGATTTTTATGTATATATTTGTGTATAGTTTGGAAAGTAACCATAGCATATTCTAGCAGAAGTCAGACAGGTCAATCTCTGTGAATTCAAGATAAAGCTGCGTGCCTTGAAAAAAGAGCCAGTTCTGGAGAGCAGGCTTGAGATAAACAGCCATCTGAAAAATAATAGATTTGCCTGACATTGTTGTGTCCAGTAAATCATAACAAAACTTCAGAATACTGGAGAAAGGCCAGGAATTGGTGACTTACATTATTGTTTTATTATCACATTTTGGAAAGGTAGAACTAATAGCGTTGTTTACTTTAACTAATAGTAACTAATCCTTAACTCATGGCTGCCCAAAATTATCCTGCTTCAGACCACAATGTCCCCACTTTCCACCTATGCTAGGAAAAAGGCCTGCCAGCTGTGTCGAAGGGAAAATGAGCTGGGGTAGAAGGGAAACAGCATTTGGGAGGGCAACATGCACCTGCCTGGGCTGCATTTCAAGCTCACGCATCTTAGTCTTTTTCCTGTAATGGAGTGATTCCTGTAGAAGCTTTTTGCCTTGCTAAAGATGAATATAAATAATGCTGCAAGGAAAACAAAGAAAGTCTTTTCTTAGCTGTATTTCAGAACCTTTTCTATTACAGAGCTGTGTTTCCCAAAGGCTTTTTCCCAATGTGTGTGTGGTGAACACATGTAAAATCTGCAGTGGTTAACATGAAGTGATGAGCACATATACAGGAGCAAAGTACAAGATTCACTTGTACTGATTCCTGGGGCAGAGGCAGGCAGAGACTTCCTGTGGCTTCTGGTTTGCTTGCTCAGTTTCTCCGCAGACATTTTGCAGCCTGGAGAGTAGGCCACTGCGTGCATTTGGTGCATGTGCAAGTGATATGAAAAGCTTTGGACAGATATGGTGTCCATGTGGAAGGCCTCTGCTGCTTACTTCTGCTGTCAAACCACTCCCAATTCAACCACCTTCAAGAAGTAACTCCATAAAAAGGGAGCCAAGGCATCTTGCTGGGGTGTGTGGATGTCCTACCACAGCAGACACCTACTTGGGAGGGTTCAGACCATTCACGTAACACTGCCTGGGGTGCTAGTGAGGTGGGATCTCTGCATCTCTGACCAAGTTACCCCCTATGGTTAAATATACCTTCCCCACAACAAATATCAGAGAAGAAAACTATCCTCTTGAATCCACTCCATAATGGGAAAAGGAAGAGTGACTAATTTTCGAGTGCTGATATTAGCGTGTATCTAAACTCTTAACAAGCAGACTGTAAATAGGTCTAGTAGGCTTGTATCTAAACTCCTAATGAGCAGACTATAAATATTTGCTTAGAGTTTCTTGCTTTGCAGGGGTAGACAAAACTCTCTGCAAACCGCTTAATTTTTGCCATACATTTGTTCTGATATCTTGTTTTAAAACATTTTCATCAAAGAGATACTAGAAGGGTTTGAGGGAAGCTGTTAGTTCACAGGGTCGAATTCAGAGGTGAGCTGTGTGTTAACTCTGAAGCTCAGATCTTGACAGAGCTCTTAACAGCCGCTCTCCCTGTGCAGAAGGAGCTCTGCAAACAGGCAGTACTGAACCCTGTACACCTTCCTCACTAATGGCATATGGACCAGCATGAACACAGACCCAGTTAGGACAGGGTTCTGTGAAGAACAAGCTGGTTCTGTCCATTTCATTGCCAAACTCATACAAAACTGTGCCTTTTAGAAAGTTCCCATTTGACACTATTTTACTGGAATACTCTCTCATTTTGAGCCCTCTATGTTTCTGCTTTTGACTTGATGACAGAGCATCAAATGCCAGGAAAAAAAGGGTTATTCTCATAAAATTTCAAACCTCAGAGCAGTGTTTTGGAAATCTTACAAAACATTCTTGTGAGAGTCCTGGCTTGCACAATTCAAGCAGTTATGTTAATTCAATGAATTAAATGTGTTTGTGTCAGCTTAATGTTTGCGAGATAAAAAGAAGAAGGTAGTATGTGTTGGACTTAATGATCTTAAGTGTCTTTTCCAAACTAAATAATTCTATGTGTTTCCCCTGATAAAACTTCGGAGTGATGTTACCTGGCTTTCCAACGGCAATGACTCAGTTCTGGGCTTCTTTCTTTAGAAACTTGGCCCTTTTCAAGGCAAATAGTTTCTCTGGAGCCCTTTACTAAGGGTGAACCTGACCTCAGAACAGCAGAAATCTCAGACCACAACTAAAGAAAACTTACTTTGCTACCTGGACAGCCCCAGACTTCACACTAAAAGTACTTGCCTTACGCACCATTGCATTCAACAAGTGTGGATATGATTTCTCTCCAGCTTAGGGGATAACAGGACCCTCTCAATGCAAGACTTAGTCACTTCTGTACTCCTGTTGAATACCCCTGTACAGAAGATGGGCACAAACATTTAGCAGGGCCTGTTCCAAGAGGACAAGGGATAATGGGTTTAAACTAAAAAAGGGAGATGTAAGCAAGAAATTTTTTATAATGAGGGTGGTGAAACACTGGGACAGGTTGCACAGTGAGGTGGTAGATGTCTCATCCCTGGAGTTAATTGGTACAGCCAATGACTCAAAGGGGGCTAATGTGATTTTCACAGCTGAGCATTTGGCACACTGTGCCAAATTAACATTATAGTCTTCATGTAAGTGGGCTAAAGACCATGCCTGAGTCTCCTCTGGAGTGCTGCAGGCTGTGAAGAATGAGAAGCTCTGACCACAGTCGCTGTGAAGAGCTTAAAGCCTCTGGTAGAGATGAATGTCCTGCAGCAATAAGGGTACACAGTAACATCATATGGAGGTAAGCACTCCCAACAGGCTTGACTACAGTTTTCCTGAAGCAGTGTTGGGGTACGAGTGACTCAGCCACACACTGTTATATGCGTTGCTAATGGCAAACAAAATCATGTGTCTGTACAAAAATAGAGCCCTGTGTAAGCAGCAGTGTTCCTTGAACAGGTTCTCATTGAAATGAGCTGAGAAAACAACCCTTTATTCAGGAGGATAAGAGGGTAGGTGGTGTACTGAAATCCTACTTTTAGTCTTTGGGTAAAAAATAAGTAGGTAAGCTGGGCTACGTAGACCCTTAGTCCAGCAAGTCCATCTTTCAGGGGTTTCACTTGAAGTGAGTTGCAGTTTTTCACTCTCTACCCTAAAATGTTCTCCTTGTGCTTTTGTCAAGCACAGGAGTCAAGCCTACATCACTCTTACAAGACACAGTCATTTCAACACACTTCCCAATAAGGTGTTACTTGCAGTAGGTAGAGAAGCTATTTACAAGATCTTCGCATGCGCTCTCTGCAGCTCTATTTCCATGAGATGAAAGGAAATCTTACTGAGATATCCTGTAGAATTTCCTGTTCCTTTGGCTTGGCAGTGAAGGTCAGTGGTCCCCAGGATGGTGTGCCTCAGGCTGGCCCCATTTCTAGAAGGATGCTGGTGTGAAGGGTGGCCTGAGACACGAGGTCAGACATTGCTCTGCTCCTTCCTTTGCACCTCAGACTCCTCAGGCCTCTCTGGCTACCACCAGGACTCCCTGCTGGGAAAAGCACCATTATGGGTACACAGGATAAAACTTCTCTTCTGTATGTCCACACTTAGAGATTTTTAAGGCAAAATGCAGATTTATTTAAAATTCCACAAGTGCTCCCTGTTCTTTACAGTGTGTGTGCCTGTGCACGTGTGTGCTTGTGTGTATATTCACCTGCACAAATGTTCTGCTTCTTCATAGGCTACGGTTGAAGATATTCACATGCTGAAACTATTAATATCATCTGATCCCATGAGGCAATACGGCTCTCTGAAGATTTCTGCCCAAGTAAGAATGGCTATTTTTTCGATACATTACTTCCAGATAAAAGCAAAACTGGAAAAGAAGGACTTTCCAGGCAAAGATTCACTGTTTGGTACCCAGGCATTTCAGAGGTACTTTTATACATGTAGACTGAAATGTGTAACCTGATGCAAATGAAAGTCTTAGGAATGGAAACTCCAGACACATTGCATACACTGTCTAGGTATTAGTGCTTATTACATACTGAAAGACTGGTAGTAGTAATGATATGGCAAAAGGAGATTACACTGAGATGCAGTGACACAGCATTGGCCCAAAAGGATTTCCAAATATTTCACAGAAAATTTAACAGCTCAGCAAATACTGCACACATAAAAATAGACACTACTGAAAGTCTCTGTTGTCGTCTTCAACTTTGAATTCTCTTCTGTGTGTCTGGCTGACAGCGAGATAAACGCTTCCACCTTTATGCTCCAAATCTCTACTTCATGCAGCTGATTTAAAATGAAATTGTTCCTGTGAAGTACTGAGAGTGATTTGGAGTAATTTTGTTTACTGTGATGGAAAATTAGGAAATAAAACCAGAGTTATTTAATTTAGAAAGTTAGCTATTTTAATGTGCTGATGCAGAATCCTTTTGTGGGCAAAAGACAACAGGCACAGAGATATAGTGGGAGCAACTCTGTAGCCTAGCTTTTCTATGTTTCATATGCTTAGTGATGTGGTAGAAGTGGTTGGGATTTACAGCATTAATGAGAGGCAGGTTAAAGCATGATTAGGTGGTCTCTGTCACGATCATTCAGAAATGAGATGTGGATATAGCCTAAGGACACCCATAGGCCAAGCACTCCTCACTGGGCTGCATTTTGGATCGTGTAATGGAATGATACCTGATTGCCCCAAGAAAAGACCGCTGCATGCTGGAAAAATGACACATCAGACTCAAGACCTTCCTTGCAGACCTGGGAGGAGAGTTTTCATTCAAGTGATTACCCCTCAAACAAGGTACTTGCTGAAACAGATTAGTCTCTAGTGAGGTTAAAAGATACACCTGCTTAGCAACAGGGCAGAACTTGGCCACCTTAATGAAAAATTAAAAGGCAATAGAAGACAGGTTGACCTGATTGACTACTTCCACGTAAATACTCTCATTATGTGCACTAGAAGACAAATATAAAGCAACAGAAGGAGATAAAATGACCTTTTTCAGATGAAGCTTAGAAAAAGATGAGAAATCAGCATGATTATGCAAAGGATACAAGGTATGTCCCAGTGCTAGGTTTCACTACCAGCTGACTGGTTGTATGAAGAGACATGATATGGCAGGCTGAGCAGGCAGGCAAGGATGTTTGCACAGCCTCCAGTTTCACAACATAAGAATGACCATATCAGAGAAGGCCAGACGTCTCTTTTCTCAGCCTCTACTAATCTACACCTTTAAGATTTCCAGATGCAAAGCCACTATTCCTGTGTTCAAGCTCTCAGGTGTGAATATATTCCTACAAGAGGGGGTCTTTAAAAAATATCTGACAGAGTTAAGAGGAATTTGGCCTGTCCTGTGCTCCTAAGCTGAGTGATCATGCTGAAACCCTAGCTGTCTGCTCAGCTCCAAAAGGGAGTAGAATATCTGCACCAACTCTGTACCTTTTCTTTTCCAGGGAGTGTGAGGGTCCATTGAGTGGGGTAAGTTAACAATTGACTAAGCTGCAAACACGCTGGTTGCTTTTGTTGATATAAGCCATTGTGACAGAGGTTTTGGTGTGAAAGTGATTACTGGATGCAGAGCACTCTCATGCCCGGCATTCTTATTGGTGTCTGGGTAAGGCTGGACTTGAGAATCAATTAGTCACTGAACCTGTCCTGAATCACAATTATATTCAGTGACTAATTGTGTGTGCTTTGGTCATCTTTCCTCGCCATTAATGTGTTCCTGCTAATTAAGGACCCTGAGAAGATCTCTTTCAGTCTATTATATGGATGCAGGTGGGAAGGAAGGTGCTTGTGCAGTAGTGAAGGGCGAGGGAGTTAAGGGAGTTTGTAGCACGGCTAATTTTTACCATTTGTTTAATCTGTTACTAAGGGTCATTTGTCAAATTGTGGCTGCTGTTCCTGCCCCTCCTTCTCTTGTTCACAGTAATGAACAGCATGGGAAAAAATTATCCCTCTTCCAAAGGATCAGCAAAGAGGAAGAGTTGATGATAATGGTCCTGAGAAGTGGGGGAGTTGTGCATGGATCACTTCCCAGGACTTAAGGGCTGTCTGCGCACTCTACACCCAGGAAATGAGCTTAATCAACATCTGCTCATAAGGACAGTGAAAAGATCCTCCTCATGATGATGGTGAGACTGGGGTTCTTTGCTGTTTGTTTTCTGAGGCAAGCAGTTGAGCATCAACACCCAAGCAATATGGTGTGTGGCTGTCTCTACAAGACTTTGTCTGAAGTTGGTGGGAGAGTTACTCCTCTAAGGAATGAGGGCTTGGGCCTTGTATTGTTTGATACAAAACCCGAAGCAATATGGTGAGTGGCTGTCTCCACAAGACTTTGTCTGAAGTTGGCAGGAGAGTTACTCCTTCAAGGAATGAGGACTTGAGCCTTGTGTTGTTTGATAAAAAACTGGCTTGCAAGTCAGCCAAGGGACAGAAGCAAGGCAAACAAAGTGACAACATTGCATCAAAACTGTGGATGACATTCTTATGGTAGAAACTTCAAGTGGTGTGGAATGTGGTCTGTGGGACCTTTTCTCTTGGTGAGAAAATGAATGAACTTTACAGCTAGAAGTTTGATGGTAGAGTAAGTGGTGGTGTATGAGATATTTGAGGCTTAGTAGCCTGTCTGGCAGTCTTGAACAAGCTAGAAAACAGCTTTGTAAATTCAATTTGACCAGCACAGTTTAGATCTAATTGTTTTATCAGTGCAAGCAAACAGGTCCATCATTTTGGAAAGAATGGAGTGACATTGCCTGTGGCTGGATAAGGGATATGTCACGTTAAATACCAGTAGTCAAACTTTGCTTTTTACAAGATCTTTCGTGTTTATTAGGTGCGCTTTGAATTGACACAGTAGAAGTTATTGCAGTGTTCTTTATGTATAACAAACCAGTGTATGTGGTTAAAGAGCTTTTACAGTGATAGGCTAAAAGTCAAGTTGGGAAATAGAACAAGCACTTCAGCAATGATGTGGCATCTGGTATAGGAAGTACTCTTCAAAGAGGGGAATTTTTATCAGTGTGCCAGTCAAAGAATCAGAGCTCTCCTATGGTCCTGCAGATCCTTGTAAGGATTGCAGACAGGTGTCCAGTTTAATAATCAACAGTAGTTTCATTAACTAAAGATCAGTTATTTAGCTGTTGGAATGATTGTCTCTCAGTGTGTCTGGCTTTGTGATAACAAAGTGTGCGTGGGGAGGTCTTGACTTTTAATGTACGTGAAATGTGGGGTATTTTTCTTTAAATATCTTCTAAACATAGAAAATAGGGGAGTGTTAACTGATAGAAACACAAAGGGTGACTTTCTGAGCATGCTACTGCAGTTCTCTGGTACCATAAGGGGGACCTAGGTGAGGTTCATTCTATAGTGTTGACTAAATTTTTAGTACCCTGAATTTCCAGGAAAGAAATCTGACTGAGGCACATTGTGCCATCACCCTCCTTGCTTTGCCCTCTTCTGCTGGCCTCATGCTCCTTGTTGATGTAAAATAGGATACAAGGAAGCAGGAGAAAGAGGTTATTCACCCAAATATCAACCTGACATGGAGGTAGTCCCAGGCCTCTCTGCTTAGCCACAGCAATGGGCTGAATCCTCTTATTCCCTTTCAGGAGCTAGTTAAACCGCTTCTTACAAGTGCTTTGGTATTGTGCTTGCATTTCTTCTGTTAGAAAGGTTCTTCCTTCCCTCATTGTTTGGATTATTGGCAACCTGCTTCTACTTTTCATAATTTTATTCATGGACAGTTAGCATTTGTTTGTTCATGTGCCAAGGTTACATATCAGCTTAAATAGCTCTTTTCGCCTCCCTCAGGTTTACTCCTCCTTGATGTATTCACACTCAGCAGTCACATCCCTTGACAGCCATTGTTTTGCCAAGCAAAAAAAGCTTATTTCTTCAGCTCTCCTGTAAAATTAATTTTTTTTGTAAGAATACCAAGTTACAGAGTAACAGTCATAGATAATTGCTTGCTCTTGCAGTCAGAGCTAACCACAGAATTTTCCTGTGCTAAAAAATGAGGTAGAGCACACTTTGGCACATAACCAAGGCAAGCATTCTGAAACACAGAGACTTAAGTTCTTATCTCTAGTAAGGCATGTAGGTAAATGGTCTCATACTAATGTGATGAGCACTTCTACTGCCAATAGACTTCAATGTCTAAATAAATTTCTTAACTAATCTCTTTAAATGCTAAGCATAAGCACCTGCATTGGACAATGTTGCCCTAATTGCTGGTATTTTGTATTGTATCTCATTAAATCCACAATATCTGTTCAGAAGCATTCACGTGTCATTAAAGGTCTTACAGTCCTGGCACCTGTCTGGAGTAAATAAATGTTATTTCTCTCTCTATATGTACTAACTGAAATCAAAGAGGATGTTATCAACTCCTCAGGGTCAGAGGAAGTTGGAGGAATCTGGAGGTCCTTTCCAACCCTAACTATTCTATGATTCTATGAAGGCATGGGCAATGAGCAGCCAAGGATTCAGACCCCTGCCCCTTCTAGTGATCTTACTCTATCCCATGTGAAATTAGAAAAGGAAGATTAGAAAAGGAAGACCAGAAAAGTAGTCAGAATGTTTTGGTAGGTGGTTACTGATTGAGAGGTATGGTGATGAGGTTATATTTAAGATTGCTTTTCCCTTTTTGTTTTCTGTACCTGTTTTATCCAGATAAAACACTTGAATGCTCTGGATATGCTTTGGAGGGTACAGCTTAGTCTTTCTTTGATTTTGTAAGGCTGTACACCAAAGGAACAGGAAATGTCCATCTTTCTTGTCTCATTAGATATTTTGGTTTTCATCATTTTCAGTAATGGGCATTGGACTAGCAGTTCTCTGAGAAAGAAATGACCTTTGTTTCATTTTGCCTGTAAATGACCTACCACAGTCCTTCTTTGTGATTCTTAAGTCTTCCCCTCTATAAATAATATCGGGGTGCAATGTCCTACATCTTCACTCTTGGCTTCTTAACTTCCTTCCTGTCAGTCTATTTCCCTAATCCTTTCTTCCTTTTTAATAATTTTTAATGAGTAAGATCAGAATGGGCTTGCCCTTTGCTTGCTGAAATGCTCTGGCTTCAGCTTCTTCAATCTGCTTTTATATTTTGGATTAATCTATTATGTCAACAGGAACTCCTGAAATTACCCATATTCATTTACTGATTTAGGTATACTGTGAGCGCCCTGCATTCCATTCTGTGAGCACTGGTCTTAGTCTATCAGTCCTGGCTTCTCCAGTTACACAGGCAAAAATGTAAAAAAATCCTGAATTTATTGCAGAGTTTTTAGGTTGTCTTTCAAGTGGCTTCTACTCAAATTTCAGAGAATGCAGCGAAAATCAGGTGCATGTAAACAGAAGATTTCAAGCAATGGCAAGTGGTTAAAACTGGATTAAGAATTACATGTCAGACCTTATTAGTTATAACTGTATAATTTTGCAAAGGTCTGACTTCTTATTTGCTTTGGCTACTACGTCTTGAGATCTGAAACACCTACTCATGGCACAGACTTCCATCTATCCAAAGCTTTTTCTGCAAAACTTCTTTCTCTCCCTGTTAGTCCCCATTTCTCTTCTTAGGAGGCATATTTCATGCCTCCTAAGGAAACATGTCTTCTTCATACCTGGCCATTGTTTACAGCTTTTTGTTGTCTTGACTTGAATGTTGACTTGTTACAGAAGTTAATCATGCAGAAAGACAACATATTGAACTCATTGGTTATAGTTTAATAAGGACCGAAGACCAAATATTCAGCTGAGGTTCCTTGCCCCATTTCTGCTGACTTCCAAGAGACTCCAAAATCTATGCTGAGCTTGTCTGTGTTACTCTTGTATAGAAGAATATTTCACCCACCAGAAATGTTGCAGCATGTAGTGGGACTCGAAGTGCTACTCGGAAATAGATGGCTATGAATTGATCCTGAACATTCAAGGGAGTGGTTAGAGATAAGTGCTTTGGCTTCCCATAGTCTTCCCTACACCCTTGACATGGCAGAGTGATGATGATGCCTGAGCACCGTCTTACCTTCTGGATGCATTGCTCTGCACTGGACCTACCCACACTTCCATCTTCCTTTCCTTATGCCCATATCCTCACCAGTAGGCAAGCAGGCCCTGGGGCCACTGACATGCTGATGGCTAGATCTGTACATGCTTGAGCTGAGAAAGCCAAGATGTGGACTCTGCCAGCTTCTTCCACTCCTTATTTAGAGCAAACCCTCCCAGTATTGCGTATCTCCACAGCAGTATGAGAGCTGGTCAAAGAAAGGTTTGGAAGAGCTGGTAATTATAACTAGAACCTTGACAGAAATTTGAGAAAGCAGTAGAACAAGCTTGAAAGTTAAAGCCACAATAAAGGGGCCTTGGCATAAGACAGGAGGATGTCCACAACCAGTCTGAATGACACACAGTAGGTTTGGGAGTCCTCTGTCAGAGAGTTGTGTGTTTTCAGGCCACATATTTCATTGGCTTCAGTTGTGCTGCTGTTTTATTTGAATTCCAGACTAAGGAACCTAAATCCAAATGCTCACCCAGAAATTTTAATTTGGTTCTTTCATGCATTATCCATGTCATTCACAGGGCAATGGAAAGAATGAAAGGGGAGTTAATAGTCAAGAAATTCATTAAAAGAAAGTAAATAGGAGTCCTAAAGTGTCCGTGACACCCCAGCCTGCCAGGCATTCTTGGGCAATTTGTTTAGAAATATGTCTGCTGCTAATTTAACGGCCTGAACTTTTTCCCCATGCCCTACTTTTTGGAGACTTGAGAAGGTTCACGCATGCAGAGGAAAAGACACATTTACAGCTGTACATAGTTTTCAATCAGATTTTAATGTTTCATGTGCCACTCTGAAGTCTACTTTTAAAAGAAGGGTTTTGTCCCCGTTTGTTTGCCCTCTGACCCATGGAGAGGTCTGACTCACAAACCCTTGCTCCCTATGGTGCATTTCTCAGCAGAAGCAAAGGAGCAGCAGGTTTTCTGGGCCTGGCATTGCTCTGTTCAAATAAAACAAAAGTCCAGTCATGGAATACATAGGAAGCAGGTCAAGCTTTTAATCTTGCCAGAGAGCAGAGGGCTGAGCAAAGCATCTATAAGTCATTAAATCTTCAATTTTCTGCCTTTCCTTGAGGCTTCCTCTCATTCCCCTTGGGACTGCCAGGGAAATCAGACTCCCTTCAAATGCTTCATACACTTGAAGCAGAAAAACTCCTACAGGAAAGGGAAGGGAGCAAACGCCTGGAATAAATCCTCCTCTCAGCCAGGTAAAACTCACTGACAGCCATCAGTTTCACTGCAAGGTGGCTTCTCAGTGTCATGGAAAAAAGCAAGGCAAAGCCACCACCTATGCCAGTGTCACAACTGTGTGCCCCAGCTTGCAAAACCTCCTACAGCAGCCTCCACTTCTCCCTGAGGCGTCTGCCCATCACCTACCCTGTAGTGGCTGTAGCTCTCAGAGACACATCCTAGCAAAATTTATGTACCCTGAGCACTGCAGCACAGCCACACCAGGAGGCAGCTCACCTCCCTGCACATTTACACTTGCTCCCACCCACCACATTAGCCATTTTGGCCATAACAAACAAGAAGGCAGTCCGATGGAGAGTAACCCACTTGCAATATGGTCTTGGAGACTGCTGCTCTGCCTCGACCTGCTAGACCAAGCCTCTCTGCACCCTTGGCCAGCCTCTGCTGCTGTTCATCAGCAATCCCACTGGGGTCAGGTTCAAGAGAGGAAGGAGCTGAGTCACCAATGAAGGAAGAGTGAAAGAAGCCCAAATGATCAAGTAGGCTGGAAACCCTCGTTTGCAGTGCAGAGCTGGTAAGGGGAGTGCTGGTTGCAACAAAGCATTGTTTCCTTCTCCTGCATCTGCCCTAATTAGGAATGGGCTGTACCTCGTAGCTCTTAATCAAAGAGGGTACAGTCTTCTGCCAAGCAACTGCATGATACCAATGGTCTGCTATTAAAACAAAAATACCCTGCATTTTGGAGTGTGCATGTAGAGAGGGAAGACTGCTCTGCTACTGTGCGTGCAGCAGATTTGGCTGGGAGAAAACCCCTTTGGGGGCATTCAGTATTTCATTTTAGGACACAAGTTTCACTTCCTGAGGTCTTTACATTCTCTGGGATCTCCTCTTCCTCTTGCTGCTTTTTGGCAGGTACCAGCTTTGCTTCTGCTTTTTGAGTTCGTTGTCGACTTGGCTTTTAATCCTCCTTTTATTCCTCTGCCTTCTGTAAGGAGACTTCAGTTACACCTTGGACTGCATAAGCAATCCTGTGTTGAGAAATTTGCCTCTCTGTCCTCGTTTGTTCATTTGTATTGTACTCAACATTTCTGCCTGTTCCTTCACCCTCCCATCTGGCCATGCAGAGCCAGAACTGCAGGCATTGAATGCTCTCCTTCACAATACTCCACTTGCCTCTCTCGCTGATGTTAACTTCCCTGTCACCTCCTTTTGCATCTCCACTGTCAGATTTTATTTATCTCTCTCCTGACTTTTCCTCACCCTTGCTTATTGCTGGAAACTGATGAGCATTTTCTTCCTTTCCAACACTTTATTTGTTTTTCTTCCTGTGCTTACTTGCAATGTCCTTTGCCCAGGCATTTATTAACTCTTGCTTTGCTCTTTACTGATTTCTGTTAGCTGCTCTGGAAGGACTTCACACAGACTGCCTCTAACAGCACCATCTCTCCCTTCTTCTCAGACATATCACTCCCCATGTGAATCTCCCTTATTTTCACTGTCACCCAAGGGATAAGGTCAAGTCTCTTTTGCCTCTCTCTTTGAAGCTCCACACAGCTCCCCTTCAGCTGACTTCCTTGCTTTTGCTTTGTCTCATGCCTTGTCCCATTTGAATACCTCAGGGCTGGTTCCTCATGGCTGTCCTGATGTGCATTACATTCTTCAATACCTAATATAATTAAAGAGCCTTCAGAATTAATGTATTCAAATTTCATTTTTGGTCTTAAGGATTGGAAGCTTACCTTCAAAGAGAAGCCTGGTATCCCTGCTTCTTAATACTGCTTCAGGAGAGGGACCTTTAGGGAACATGTACCTATAAGAAAACATAGAACATAGCACAACTTATATTGTAAATGTCAAACATTCAAAACCACAACTTTCCCATATTGGAGGTCCATTCCATATTTGCTTTCCCTCAGACACTGGGTAAGAACATGGTTAAACCTCCACTTTGTACCCACTTTGTGCTGCTAATTATTCTTAAGAGAAACATTGCTGTGCTTCCCATAGCTTCACTCCAGATGCTAGCATAGCCATGTCCATCACCCTCTCAGGGAAAGGGGCCACACTCTGTTACAGCTAACAGTTGCTGTTTCTTAATGGCAAATACTATTCAGCTAAACCAGAAGCCTGAGGAAAAGCAGTTTTAGGTTCACTTCCTAGATAAGAAAGAAAATTCCTTCCTGTTACTGATTCCATAAAGGAGAATGAGCTAACCTGCAGAGGCTGATAAAGTCAGCTCCCTATTTCAGCTCTGGCTGTGGGCTGTGTTAGCACAGAAGACAGGCAGCTAGCAAGGGTTTAATGCAAGAGACACAGAAGAAAGAAAATGATTTGGTTTTTCCACTCCCCTGAGGGCAGCTGTCTTTTTTTTTTTCTCCAGTACCGAGACTGCAGTGATACTCTTCATGTTCCCCCTGCAAAAACTGTAATTCATAACTTGCTGGGTAAGTCACTTGGGAGCAAAAGCATCAAAGATTTCAGGCTTTCCTGGCCAGCCCCAAGGTCTTTTTTATCACTGACCGGTGTTCCCACAGCTATAGATTTTTATCACAAAAGGTGGTGGAGACCATGGTTTGTCTCTCTACTGGCACAGCACGGTGCTCCGCATTGGCTGGGCTTGAGGACCAGGGTGGCTCTTGATGCTTTGTCTATCTGCCTGTGCTGGTGTGTACAGGTTGAAGGTCTGGGTTTGACAAAGAACTATGATATTAACTCATGCCTATACCTGCAAGATCGTGAGCATAAATGTTACTCTGAGCGTCCTCCTGGGTCCCCAAGGGTCTCACATCATACCTGTCTTAGGAAAGCATGCATTCTGCCCCCTTGCTGTCACTGATGCTTGTGTCAGTGTTTGGTTTACTTTGTTTTGAGCTTAATAACTGACAAATCCTGGAGTAGCAGCTGGACCAATTTGCCATGCACCCAGGCAGCAAGGGGGATGCTGCTGAACAGCAGTATGCTGCTGTCAGGGTGATGGCTTGTTTGAAAGGCGATGACAAGTGGTACAAGAGTGGGAAATGTGTTTTCCAGATACCTAGATTTAACCCCTTTCCCTTCTTTTTTTTTCAGGTTTTCTTTCCTCATAGGTAAGCTGTGTACATCAATACACACAAACTCAAATGCAGCGAGTATCCTTGTTCGCCAGCCTTTGCACAGACAAACCCTCAGGTCATTCTTTTTTAAGTACTTTTTTCTTTCACAAAGATGAAGGGAAAACGTTCCCACGTATGGGTTTTTCAGGAAATGGGAAGTGGGTGCCAGCGACCAGGCTGTGACCTGTCAGACCTCGATATCTATGTAACACGATCTCATGGCGCTTGGGAGAAAAAAGGGAAGAGAAGGCTGGCCCTGGGACTGCAAATCACAGGCTGTGATGACAAGAGGGGGCCTAATAAAACTCAGCACCCTTCACTCTTAAATGAAATGACTGTGGAGGGTGAGTGGGGAAAGGATAATTTACTGCCTAGAGATATCCTGGGGTATCACTTTCCTAGAAATGCCTTTCACTGGCCTGTAGAGCTTCAGTGATGGAAAATGTGAACACAGCTTTGAGCAGTTAAGGTCTTTATTTGAATTAATTATAATAGCTATAATAAGATTTAAGCAATGGAGGATGGGGAAAAGAAGGCCTTGGGTTGCCCTGGTCCTGTTTTGTCACATCATCCACCTATTGCCACCCTCCTGAAGGACATTGGTGCTGCCAGAAAGGAAAAGCTGGGATGTTTAAGTGGCTCAGATGACATGGATGGCATAAGTATATGATGCTAAAAAAACATGCCATTGCTCCAGGTCTCCTCTGACTACTCATTTCAGACTTTGTGTTGGGGGAAGCCACAGGAGTGAGTGAATTTTACTGAACAATGCTGCTATTTGTTGGCAAGCTGGTCTGCTTTTGCAGTGACTGTGATCAAAATTAATTGGCTTTAAGATATGTAGCTGCAGGGATGGATACTTGCTAAATGAACTCATTTGATAGCAATGGGTGCAAGGTCCAAGAGCAGCTTGGCATGCCAGGACATGCCAGGGCCAGGAGGTGCTGCTGGCTTGCTCTTGGAGGAGTTGTTTGACCGCTTCCATTTTCATTGTTTCATTTTGTTGGGTTTTGGAGGTTTCTGCTATAATTTTTAAACAAAACCAAACCCACAGTAATCGACAAACTTTGTGAGAAAATCTGCTGATATAGGCAAATGTTGTACTTAGATGTACAGATGTACTGACATCATTTTGTTACTGGAAAAACAAGTTACAAGCCACAAAATTATGAGCCCCCCACAAGACTCTGTGCAAACTTCTTTCTAGCTGAGCTGGAAATGGATGTTTTTTCCAGAGGATTTTGGTAGCTTTACATCTAGAATATTTATAATTAAATATAAGGGAAGATGGAAAATAAAATTAAGAGTTGTTTTGTTTGTTTGATCTTACTAGGCGTTTAAGCTCAATTCTTATTGAATCTTTAGGCACAGATTCTGGTTTGTTTAATCTATCTGTCTGCTTATTATTATATTTCTGGTAGGGTGAGCACCAAAGCATAAATGAAAGATAATGAAATAAACAGAGCCAAGTGTGGCTGTGCCCTAGAGCTGTCCCATCTCAATATAGGAGTCTGTGTTTCATCTCTGCAAAGCAGAGATTGCAGGACTCAGCTGGCACCAATAAAGAGGTATCACACTGGGAGAGAGAGCTGTCGCTCTGCTGGGCTCCCGTCTGCCCCCAGCCCCCAGCTTGGGGGTGAGGGTGGAGAACTGCATCTCTGTGGATCACTTACATCTTGGGTGTATCCAGTAGAAACCCACTCACCGCATCCCATTGAAGTGAAGCCGCAGAGCTTTTTCCATGCCTCAGGAGTAAAAGTCGGCTAGTTTTAGGGCTGTGTTTGGTACAGCAAGCAGGGCAGCTGTTAAAAGCACAACTGGTTTCTAAAGCACCTGTTAAAATCTACCTTCAGGAAGCTACAGCACCACTGCTGCCACTGCTGCTTCCTCTCCCACGTGGTTGCCCCTCTACTCCTCCTCCTCACTCACTTCTGCAGTGCCCTTTGAGCCCATTCCCAGCTCTCCCTGGACCTGCCTTCCAGTCAGCACAAGCCAGGTAGTCCAAATGGTAGGAAATATCTACCTGTACATACATCTCACAGCCGCATGGAAGTAGGATTGCTGCTCACCCGCTCACCCATCCTCTTGTGACAAGTGACACTTGGTTGGGTTGCTTCTGCTTCTTACATGCTTGGCAGTCTCTGCTCCTAGGAAAGCCTGAGGAAGGGGAAAGTAGAGGTGTCCACTGTGCTATGCTGGTCCCTGAGGGCTTCCCTCTGCACTCTTCATGGTTCATAAACCAAGCTGCCTCTGCTTGTATGGCTGTTCACAGCAACTTTACACTGTGCCTAAGCAGATCCAAGTGTAGCTTTCTGTGCACAGTTTAGCCGAGGCAAAGCATTGTGGACTTTTCCTTCAAATCCAGATTGAGGGAAAAGGGTTGAGGACTTTCACACTCTAAAAATATTCATCTCAAACTGAGCCAAAGCTTCCAAAATGACACCTTTGTGGATTTTGTTCTCCACATCAAATATGGATCTTGTGGCTTTTTGTGCTGCTGCAGTCTAAAAATAGTATTTTCTTTCAACTCTATGCACATTAATTCTTAGTATATTTTTTTCCCCACAAAATTCCTGAGAAGCAGCAGCAGCAAAGTGTGTTACATGCATTTCACAAATGGAAAAATGGATGCCGTCTGGTCCGCTATATCCTTGAACCAGCACTATAGTTATCATAATAACTTTCCCATCCCCCATTTAACTTAGTTATATGTAAAGAAAATCCTACTTCTCCCCAAATGAAAAGCACATTAATTTTAGCCAAAAGCCACCCTCACATCTGGTATCCTCCTGATACTAGCAAAAAAAGAACAGAGACATAACTTTTGTCTGCTGTCTTGTATACTAATAGGGGGTATTCAGGGTTAGAGGAATCATGGATATCTAAACAGAGAGAAAGAAGAAAGCAACAAGGTTAAAGAATACATTTTCAGCATACCAAAAAGTAAAAGGCAGTAAGAAACTGACCTGGCAAATGCTTACTCATGGAGTGAATGTGATCAGGGTGGGATGCAGCCTGGAAGAGTCCCCATGAAAGACCAGAGTTTTCTTCAGTGGATCCTGCCCTTGCTGCAATAGATATGTTAAGAGAAAGTATTTCAGTGTAGCTAGCAGTGAGTGAATAGAGATTCCTATTCTCAGAGGGTGAGCACCTAAGTAGGTGCCTAACAGGACTTGACTGAATTATTCAAACATCTCCTAAATCTGTGATATTATACCAGAAATCACACGAGCCCAAGAACTTTTACAAGATCTGAAGCACATCCTGTTTTGGGCTGGGCCTAAAAAAAATACCTGGAAAACAGCCCCTCACACAAGCTTTTTGCTTTCCACTTCTGGCTGTAATCCAAAAGGGTAGCAGCCACTTTATGTCTGAACTAAAAGTAAACTGGACCAAAGCAGAAGTCCTTGGCAGTTTCAGTTTGTGTTGATCAGCTGGGTTGGTGCTGTTGATTTCTGGAACATAAGTTTCTATTTTGTAATATATTAATATGAATCTTCTTTGAAAATTAGCAGGATTCTTCCTGTCTACTATATTATTACCATTAATATTTAGTGTTGAAAGTGTTCTTTGGAAGTGTTGTTATTATTATATTTTTTTAAGCACCTGATCCCATACATTGCATAGGGGAATGTATCTCTTTCTCCTTCTGAATATCTGTGCTCTACAGTGGAAACACCAGAGCTGCTCAGAAATGCAAGGTACCTGCAGCTCTTTTCAAGGGGTGGTATCCAAGTGTTGCCAGGGTGGAGTTAGTATCTAGTTAAACATTAACCCAGGGCTTGGTTCCATCATTTTATAATGTGTAACCTGCTGCAAGTAAATGATAAACTGTTCTGGGTGCAGCCTTGATTGCCAAATACTTATATTTCATGTTACTGTTCAGAGGAAAAGCAAATAACTGTCATTTGAAAACAGGTAAACAGAAAAGATGCTGCATACTGGTTTCTTGCTCTCCTGAAAAGGCAAGAAGACAATCAATCATTGCACTGGAAATTATATTGGCCAGTTCAAGATTTTCTATGTTTTTAAGACAACAGTACAAGGTGAGATAAAGCTATATGCTGTTGTAGGACAGAGCCTGTAAGGCACTGCCTCTCATTCCTTAAATCATACCAATCATTCCCCTTCTCATCCTCCTCCCTGCTTGCCCCCCAGCCCCCAGTGTGAAGCGTTAAAATCTTGAGCACAGAGCATAGAGCTGTCTGTAGCTGGGGCTGGCCAACCCAAAGTGCCAGGCTCCCAAACCCACCACCTATCTCTCCTGCCCACAGAGCAGCTAAGCATGCTGGGTGCTACTGGGCTCCCACACCACACTGCACTGGGAAGATTCCACGCGTGTTCGGACTTGATGCGCTGGTCCATCAAAAGTGCTATGTTATGGTGCACTGTGCTAACTCTGACATCCTACACTCTCACTGAGCTCCTGAATGGGTGAAGGCAGGGGGCAAAGGAAGCCTGGCTTCTGTTTGTCCTCTTGAGTTAAAAAGTGTAATGAGATTCAGGAAAAGGTTAAATACAGACAGAAGGCATTTTGCAGTTATGCTGACCAGGACAGATGCTGCAATAACCATTAATCTCCATGTTCCAGGCTGGAAGCTCATCATGTGCTGAAGTCACTGTCTGGCCTCCCTGAGCGCTGTGGAGGATTGTGCAATCGTCATCCGTGTTCATCATCTGAGGTGAGAGGGGAGGGCGTCACCTTCCTCTGAAGCATCCGGCACCAGCTCCGGTCAGCGGCAGGATGCTGGCTGCAGTGGACATGGATGTGCTCCAGTATGGCAGGCGTTACACACCTTCCTCTGAGTTAAATCAGTAGATGCAGCCAGATGTCACCACCTCTAGCAAGGTTTACCCCTTTCACTTGCACACATGCCACACTTACCAACACACATCACCTTCCCCAGCCCTTGAAAAGTCCCATCTTTAGACAGTTTCTTCCCAACCCGGGGGCTCTATCCTGCTTCCTGCAGTCATCAGTGTGTATTTGTTGCCATTATATCCCATGCATTTATGATCTTCAGTATTCAGAGACTTCAAGATGCAAGGTCAGGCAAGAGGATGTAGCAGCTGCAGAAAATAGTACATGATTCAGCACTGCTGACAGGTGCTTGCTTTGTCACCTAAATCTGAAATTACTTCATCACTCTTTAATATAAAGACGTCTTATGCATTTCATTATTAGTGTTCTTCCTTCTTTTCCTTTGTGTGTGCGTGTGTGTGCACATTTCAGTTGTCCTCTCCCACCCCTGTTCCTCTCTCTACCTCACATCAGTGTACACTGCACACTTCCTCTGTCACTTTTATAAGCTGCCAGAAGGGAAGTGACCTGGTTACACGTCCAGCTCTGCAAGCTGCCTCAGCAATGCTTTTCCTCCTTCTCTGCAGCAGCCCTGGGCAAGCAGAATGTCCTCAGCCTGTCAGCGCATTTGAAGGGTACGGTCTGCACCCTGAAGGTGCAGGGAGGGTATGGTCTGCCCCACAGTTCACCACCACAGTTGACAGAGCTGACATCAGCACTCAGTGACTTGTGACAACCCTGTTACAAAGCATGTAGTCACCGACTTCGGGCAGAAGCCATGGGATAGGGTTATATTATTATTACTACTGATACTGTTGTTATTGCAATAACTATGAGCTGCTGACAGTAGATGCCTCTCTGGAAATAACTCATCAATCATGAGAGCTGCCCACAGGAGGAGCCGCCCGGAGCCCTGATCCGGCAGCACTTACGCAGCAGGATGCCCGTGTTATCAGTGAGGAAATCCACACGCTTGACTCTACGTACGCAAGTGTCCTCACTAGTTCCTGAAGGCAACAAAAAGAGAAAGTTCTACCCATCCTCATTCAGTTTGCTGCAGAAAGATGTTCTTGTTTCTGCCCTTCTAAATAGTGAAAGAATCAGCTTGTCCTCACTGATATTCAAAGTGACCCTCCAGCAGGCCCTCTCAAATGTCATTTTCTTTATTATATCTTTTTTCTACGTTATATCTTTATTTCAGATGCTTTGGGTATATAAATGCTTGCAATAAACTATACTCCTGGATCCTTATGGTTACATGTGAAACCAAAGACTTTAATGTAACAGTTAAGATTTTAGGAGATTTCTTGCCACCACCCTGATATCTTGGATGTTAGAAAAATAAAAGCTTATCCTCCAGTCTGTTCCTTTGAATGATGTGCAGTTTTGTTTCCATGACCAGTCTAGGTCTAACCACCTGATGTTTAATAGAGCATCACTTGGGAAGACTGCCTGATACAGTAAAAATACAATGATCATTCTTTCTGGATTTGTACTTAACCTTTCCACTGTTCTATTTTATTTCCATGCCTTCCAAAATTCTTATCCTTTTTTCCCCAGATTTATAGCATGGAGCTAGGCAAATGCATTTCAGGAAAGTCCAACTTAAGAATTCAGAGATAAAATAGGGAAAGCTGTATGATTATCCTATTTTTATAAGGTACTTGTTCCATGTTAGAAGCAAAGTAGTTCCATATATTGCTTGTTGGTTTATGAGACGCTTGCAGAGGCAGACTCGCTTTGAGCCACTACAAATGGTAGAATACCTCTAAAGTGACAACAGATCCAGAAGGCTTCTGGGACTGGATGCTAAATGGGTAGCATCAGCACAGTGCCACCAGTGAAAGCAGAGACTCTTCACATGGCCTCAGGATTCATTGGAGAAGCTCAACACAGATGGTAAAGTATAAAGCAACCTCATTTCCTCAGGCAAAGGGAAATGCCAATGAAAATTATCTGCCTGTGAGAAGGAAAAAGATAAGAAAGAGGACCGTTTTCTAGAAGCGCATTAAATATTTCACTCCCAAGTAAAATACAGGAATATGAACAGGCATATGTTTATGAAATCGAGTATGGAAATTTCTGCTTAAGACCTGTAGATACAATCTGAACCTGAATGTAGACAGATGGGGTCTTTCTGGGTCAACAGGCTCTGCAGGCCATTGCTGGGGAAAGGATGCTGGAGCATCCCTGATCACTCGTGCAGCTGCATGGATTCAATGCTGTGTATCCATGCACGCACAGAGGTGCCTCACAGCTGGTCAGAATGTTGCATGCCAATCACTGGCTCTGCTGAGAGAAAATCCCACCTCTGCTGGCATAAAGCCCAAGCCAGAGATTTGTTGCTATACTGACTGTTGCCCTAGAATTAACTTCCCTCCCTTCTCCCTGCCCTCTTGGCTAGCATGTCCTCTCAAAAGAGTTGATTTCCCTCAGTGTTCCATTTGGGAGCAAAGCCTTTAGCATCTTCGCAGTGTGGGGTGTGCTGCACATGTTGGTGCTGTGGGGCGTGTGCCCGTCTCTGTGTGACTGTGGGAAGGAAGGAAGACAGAGAAGGTGCTAGCAAGCAAAGAAGGTCTTTTTGTGTTGGGAAGCAGATACACACTATAACTTGAGATGTGTTGAGCTTGCTGTTAACTCCTTTCTAAGAGAGGAGGCTGTCTGCACACATTTGCCTGCTGTGACTTGCTCTTTTGGCCATGGGTTTACAGAGTGACTTTGAAAGGCATACGATCTTTCTATTTCCTGAGCAGGAATGAAGCACAGTACTGCCCACCTGCTTCTCTGCCACTACTAGCTCTTGAATTGAAAGCAGAAAGAAGAAGCAGGGAAACCATCAGGAACCAGGGTGGAAGTGTCCATCTTGGGCCACAGGCCACCACAGACAGCAGCCTGTCCCCCATTCCTGGGCACCATCACTCATGCCTGCCCAAGCCCCTTACTCTGTCCCCCAGAACCACTCTACTTCTGCCTTATTTACAGTCCTTGAGGACAGAGGCTTTGTCCTGTGGTCTGTAATAAAGCTGGGTTTATTGTTCTCTCTCAGTTCTGCATTACAATCTTCTCTGACCCCTTGGCAGCCACAGTCAATTCCCTAGGGGCCTTTGCACATTATATTGGAAGTTTACAAGCCAGTATCATTTTTTTCTTCCTTTTAAACAAGGTAGATGCTATACACTGGCTGCAGACATTGCTATAGTCCTCTCTAAATACCATCAAGTCGTTATTTCCAGCAGTAATGCACATCTAGTTAACCCACATTGATATTGCTTTTTCAGTGTGAAGGCTGTTTTGTGTAGTAAACGTTACAAATGCTGTTGTTACCCTTGATGATTAAATCCATGCACCATTCAGCTCAGCTTTTCCTTTCAGCGGTTTGACTTTCCATGGCTAAGTTTTCCTTTTCTTGGCATTTACGTCCTATCAGTGACTGAGCTCAGTGGGAATGGGAGGTGCTGGCTGACCCATAGCACAAAGCGCTCACTTGGTCTGCAGATTGTCATTATCGAAGTGACTATAAATATCCTTTCGAAGTTTCTCAGTTTGCTGCACCCTATGGTTTCCCTGGTTTGAACATGCAGAGTATATGATCCCATGTTTGAGATGATACTAGAAAAAGTGGACAAGATATATTTTTTAATATATCTATATATATTAGACCCTTTAATTAACATAGGATCTTTTTTGGAGAAGTAATAATGAGACTGACAAACAAGTAGAATTTTTGAGATTGTAAAGAGCTTTATTTAGGGACTTGGATTTCTCCCAACAGGATACTTCCAGCATCCTTTCCCAAGCAACTTCTAATTAATTAAAGTTCCCCACTACAACTAGTTCTGGAGCTGTGCTTAACTTTGGCAGTTGCTAACAAATTCATCTACGTGATTTTCCTTGCTAACAGCAATATTAGCCTTCCGCTGTGGCTGTGCCTGGTACTTTCCACCATCAGCCACCATTTCGATACTTTCCTCACTGAGCTGAGTATGCGGCTCCATGGACACAGTTATGAATGAAGCCTGGCTCCATAGGATCAGAGTGTTTTAGGTGGGAAGACATGTTTGAAGGTCACTACTCCAACTACCTGGGCCAAGCAGGGCTTACTTGAAGGCCAGACCAAGCCCACAGGGCATCTAGCCGAGTTTTGAAACCCTCTGTGGATGGACAGCGCACAGCATCCATGCTTGCAGCTCCGTCTATGAACTGTTTTTCCTGCAGATCTGTTTGTCGTGATTGTTTGAAACTGGTGACTGAGAATGTATCGGTTGCAAACAAAGCTTTCCAAGTGCTTGGGGCCAGGATAAGGCCTTCCTCCCACTGCTACTCTCTCTCTTGCCTTCTCTGAAGCCTGCTGAGGGCTGAGCTCAGGTTTCCATCAAATCACTTATGGGAGTCACATGCTGGGTCTCCATCAGGGTATACACTGTTGTGGATGAAACTTATTGTCACGGTCACCTTTGTTACCTTACCTCTCTGCTAAATTTTGTTCCGGTGGAACAGTGGCTCCACAGTCTACCAAAGGCACACACACATCTGTATGCACACACACAGCAAAAGATTGCTGGCAAGACATCTCGGCATCCTCACTTGCAGCAGCACAGTCCTGTCGACAGGTGAAATAATTTCACTCAGAGCAGCATAGGGATGGTTTGATGCCTGTAGGCCACTGACAAGCAAAACCCCAGGAAGAGTGGGGCAGGGGACACCCCTTGGAGCCCAGCCTGGTCCCTGCTGACGCCAGCAGCACTGCATGCCGTGAAGAGCTGTCTGTTTAGTGCAGCTCCCAGCTTGACCCTGGAAGAGAGGGGAGCAGAATGACATCTTTTCACTCACCTTGCTCACCTGTGCAGGGAAAACACCTGGGTGGAATGGTCTGCCCTTGTCACCAAACCACAGGTAGCAGGTAGGCTGAGCACTGCTGAGGAAAAGAGACATTTTTCTGCTCAGCAGAGCAAAACCAGGGCACAAACTAGCTCTCTGCAAGCAGGGACAGGCACTGAATTCATTGGATAATCTGCTGCAAATTGTTTGCCTAGCTCTATTAATTAATGTTTGTGAAGCACTTGGAGGGTTAAATGCCCTTGAGCCGTCGTTCACCTAAGCTTTGCCCCCAGACTGACATCAATGAAAAATCCCTAATGGAGGTGGTAGCAGCAGCAGCAGCAGTGCTGAATTTCCAAACCCTCCTAAGGCAAGAAAACATTATTTTCCCTTCATTTTATGGTCTGCTGAATCTTCTGTTTTTCTTCTTGTATAGCAGGAATAATGTTCGTGGCCTTGGAGTATTCTTGTGGTACTCCAAATGCCTCAGATTTAATTTGGCATCTTTCACACACAAAAAATTTATTGCCTCGTATACTCCTTCGCTGTGAATATTGTCCCTTCCCCAGTTCTGTGGAGGGGTCCTGGAGCCTAACAATGGTCCCATGGAGTTGTTTCTCAGCTGGTGGGGAGCCCTGCCTTGTGCCTTGGCAGGCAGGGATCACACAAGAAGACAGTCCCTGATGGGGAGAAGAGGTCAGCCCAGACCTTTAACATTGGCCTGAGCTTCAATCACCCATCTCAGAAAACAAATAAGAAAACATAATAAGATGCACGCAGGCTCTTTGTTGCCAAGTCCAAAACCTAACGTATAAGAATAAGCTTTGTGAACAGGGAGGTCTCCACAGTGAAAGGCACTCTAGGGCAGGCAGCAGGGACTGGAATTGTTCTGGCTGATGGTGTTCACTCTCTGGCTGTGGACCAGTAGAATGGCCTGGGGTCAGGTCTTAGTGTTTTGGGTACCAGCTCTCCAAATAGAAAGTGCTTGTATTGTACAAAAACAATAATAAAAGACATCCAGGCTGTTCCAGATGCAGGGGCTCCCGCCTGTCACCCTGATGGACTGAGATTCAGATCCCTGAATTCAATTTCCTTCTGTAGAACAGCTGCAGCAACTTTCTGTCATATGGCACAACAGCGTCTGATATAGGTCACTGATATATAGCTATATCAATTTTGGCACGTACCTGAAGGTACTGCAGGGTTTTCATATTTTAGCTTATTTTCTTATTGTGTGCCTGAAATTAAGGGAGCCACACAACTCTGCAAGTGTTTCGCGTTAGGCAATTCCACTTGGGCAGCTTGCAAAGAGGAATAACTGGGATGATTCTATTTCCAGATTGGGATCAGGTCAGATAACTATCACCTCCCTTCCTCTGCCTGACCTGTGATTCCCACCCCCACCGTGGGTTCTTGCAGTGACAGGCAGTGTCCTTCACATGTTGCTGAGCCATGTGAAACAGCAGGGGAAAGGCTTCCTGCAAGGGACTGGATTTCCATTTCCAGGTGCATTACCCAGCACTGAGGATGCAGTAGGGCACACCACGCCTTGCCTTTCCTAAGCTCCCCGCCCAAGGTCGCTGCTGCCAAACTCTGTGCTCTCATCGGATACGTGAAGGGAAAGCTGGCCTCTTCCTGATCTCCGGCCACATGGACACTAACTGCAACCAGGGACTGTACCTGGAGGTGCAAGCGTTCATCCAGCGTGCAGGGAGCAAAGCCCAGCATCTGTACTGTCCACTGCTGGCTCCAGGCTGGGAGTGAAGGGGGCTATCCCTGCAGAGACCATCCATCTCTGTGGGTCAGGCAGGCCATCTACTGCTGCTGCTGTTCATGTTCGATCTGGGTGAAGAGCAAAGGGTGCACCTGGGAAGCAGTCATGTTAACCAAGACATGTCCTGTCTTGGAGGCAAATTACAGGTGTGCAAGAGTGACAGTAAAATAGTGGCTATGGGTAGTGCTAATGGCCAGTAACCTGTCCAAAAGTCGCTAAAAGGCATCGGTCCCTGTACTGGTGGAAACTTCAGTGGGGGTTTCCATCTCCGTGCAGAGCCTATGCTTTACAGAAGACTCAGGTGAACCATTTCTTGCCTCAAGGGCACCAAGTTCAGCTGTGGACAGGGGCTGTTCTGAGCCTGGGCTGAGGTCTGACCCAGGAGGTACAGTGATATGTGCAGTGGGTGCATCCACACACCACATTTGCTTTGTGTTGTGACTCAGGACATTTGTCACAGGCAGCTGTTGCCAGATGGCTTGTGTTACCACCATGGATCACTGCAGAAGGTTATTTCTGATGGGAGCGTCAGATGAAGACACACCAGAAACAGCATCTCAGAAGCTGATGCAGTCACTCTGCTTCATGGTTCTTCATTTCTATTGCACGAAAAATGCCCCTTCCACCAACTACCTCCTTTAAGGGTCCATCTTCCAGTATCCTCTTTATCCTGTAGCCTTATGCAGTCAGAAATGTGCTTTCCCAACACTTCTGCCTTTTTGCCTTGCTCTGCAGGTCCAGAATTGCCAGCATCAGCTGCGATGCAGAGGTGAAGTACAGCAGTCACTTCAGGGCTGAAGGGGCGCAGCCTGTGATCTGTCAGGCTCAGCAGCAGCAGCAGTGTCACAGCTACATCCCCCCTCTAACCAGGCAGTATTCTCACCTGGGCACCATGGGCACCCAGGCAGAAGCTCCAGCCCTCCTCTTCCCTGAGCAAACACAACTACAAAAGAGAGCAGCCTGAATCTCCTCTCCTCTGCACACAAGGGTGGCGAGTGTGTACGTGTGTGTGGGTTAGCTCAAGGAAGGGATGGATTAATTAGGTGATGATGGGAGAGAGAATACTCTCAGGGCTCTGGGCCTGCCCCCTACCAGATTTTACTGGCATTTTCTGCTCATTTCTATTAGCTCAGTGGGCACAGCTTGTATGCAAACAAGTACAATAAAGCTCAGTTATTGTTTGGTATGATGGGAGCCTGGGATTCTTTCTTTTTTTCACAAGCATTGTTTCTATTTGTCATTAAGGCTCACTTTCTAATCTATCTTTGTAGGAGGTTGGTCTGGTTTGATATTGTCGTTTGCATGCAGCCAGAGCTCTCTGGCCTGACGAGGCATTTAAGGCCAACTGAGGTTTTTTATGTTTTCTCTTTTGGTTTTCTTTTTCTTTTCAGACAAGACAACCAGAAAAGACAGGGGAGAAAAGCGCTTGCAAAGAAAGATAAACATATAATTAGCAAAAGTAAATACATCATTGTTTGATGGTTTTCATGCATGTTACTGTTTCAACTGCTCCTGAATTGTTTCATCCAGATTGTAAAATGTTCATATTTATATGTTACTCAGAAAGAGATGTGATGCCCTGGAGAGGCTAATTCTTGGTTTGCAGATTGTTTACAAGCTGTCAATTGCAATTTGAATATATTTGCAATTCATAAAGCTGATAAATAACGTAAGTCACATAGCATAGTTTCTGCTCCTGAGCTGTAGTACATCCCTGTGTAAGTAACACCAAGGTAGGCAAGCATTTGTCTCCCCATCTGCCTCTCAAATCACACATTTAATGGAGCAAGCAAACATAATACCCAAGAGTACCTCTGGGATCTCGTAATAGTATTCTGCCCTGCCTGACTCCCTGGAAAGCTCTGATCTCATGGCATTGTGTGCGGCCACCTTTTGCTGAGTTCTGTCTCAGTTACAGCTCACACATGAGCAGGACAAGTATTCTGTATGCTTTCTCTATATGGCACCTAGCACGCTGTGGGACAGCCAGCCAGAAAGGGACAAAAGGAAAACTATGCCATAGTGACTGCATGCTTTGCCTGGGTGTGGATGACTGAGAACTCGGGGCGCTCTGGTTCCTTATGCCAGCCATATGGGGGTGACTCTGTTCTCTGCGGGATGATTAATAAATACAATTATCAACACAATACAGTCTGAAAATTGCATTTTACAGTAAAAATGTCAAATCCAGCATTTACTTCTGGCTCCTATTTCTTTTTTCTCCATATTTGAAGTGAATTTTTTCAAGTGCTTTCATAAAAGAAGAGACAATCTCTGAATATTTCTAGGTGATGAGGTAATTTCAAGCAGTATGGCTGCCTTTCATTTCGTTTCTCCCTGGTATAAATTTTGTTTGCTGGAACTGACCCCATTACTCACAGGGAATTATGCTAGAAAGTCCCTTCATTTCATGTCCTGGTGGAAACAAAATGCTGCCTCTTGATCTTCTAAAAACATGGCTACTAAATTGCATTGTGTGTGGCTTGCACGGTCATAAATATATGTAGCCATTCTGAGCATCACAAATCAGTATTTTCAAATGGCCACATTTCCCCACCTTTACAATAGCTTAAGGTGATTCTCTGTCGTCACAATTTTTCCTGATTTTGAATACAAATCTCTTCTCCACAGTTTACCCTCATTACTTCCTATACCCTTGCACTAGAAAACAAAAAATTACACCCTTTTAAGGCTTCTCAGCTGTTACTGGGTCTCCCCCTATTTTGTCTGATCTTTCCTGCTAGATGACATTTCTCTCCAAGATTGTCCTTGTTTTTTTCTAGACTGTTTTTAGGTGGTTCACATCTTCCTTCAAGCCTAGTCCACAAGATTCGCCTGTATCAGTTAGGACCTGGATAGATTGGAACTGTATCTTAATGTATCTCGTATGTAATTGTCAGCTTTATCTGTTCCTGTTAAGAAATTTGATATTTGCACACGTATGACACTACTAAATAATTTTTGTTTGTGATGCACTGTATACAGTGTCTTTGCCTATAGAAATGTTTTCTCTCAGCTTGTGCAGATGATTCCTTTCAAATGACAGTTACTTGTCTTTGTGTTTACTAAACTGCATTTATATTTTTCAGATTATTTAGCCAATTTCTTAAGGCCAGTTTTAGGAGAAACTGACAGAGGAGACTGATAGATTTTTTGGGGTACATGTATGGATCATATAGGTTTTTGTTGCTCTCATTAATCTTCCCTGGTTGGGCTTGCTGGACTGTATGTGATCTTGGGCATCAATCAGGTTAAGACAAGCTGGGGAGGTCGTGATCTGGGGGTACCCTGGGGACACCCTCCCTGTGTCAAAAGGGTGGGACGGCAAAGAGCAAAGACAGCTGAAGCCAAGGGTCTCTGGGCACAGAAAGCGAGGGTGGGAGAGTAACAGAAAAGGAACTACCCAAATACTGAAGCTGACAAACTCTCTAAAACGGGAGACATTCCTGTTACAGGAAGAATTACTTACTGCAATTTGTGATGCCAAGTCACTTGCTTTAATAAGTGTTCTGTGTGGACGCAGAATATTTTTACAGTAAGTAACTAGTTTGATACAATATCTCCATGCAGACCATCCCCAAGTTTTTCCCACTCTCATTATGTGAAGCTCTTTGAACTGTGTCAACCCACTACTAGAATTTGCCATGTGTGCAGTGTCAATTGTTACCCTGAGGAATGGGATGGATGATGACATGCTTAGATAGTAATGCTTTAAATTAAGATTCCTGAATATGCCTCTGATGTACGGAGGTTAATTAAGAAGCTATTGTGAGCTGAATTAATACCATTTGCTTATTGAAAACATAAGTCATGAGAATTAACAACAAAGTCATAAATATATTTCCCTAAGGGCCAGATCCTTCAGCTCTTCCTCATTTGAGTAATCCTTACTCATGTGAGTAGTCCCATTGAATTAATTGAGACTACATATATGAGTTCATTTATCTATGACTAAGAAGTTGCATAGTTGGGTCCCACACAAGCATTAATCTAAAATGAATATGTTCTTAATGATAAATTGGTATTTAGATGGACTATAATGGTTGTTTACATCCAAACCTTGCTTTAATAAGGCTGGTTTAGCCTGCCAAGTAAATAAATCCAGCTTTTAATTAATAATCAAGTGACAGAGAAACAACGATTATGGATTAAAAGCAGAATTCTGACAGACAAAAAACAAGTGTGAGGTTTTGTTAGGTCCATTACAACATATGGGTTTTTTCTGATAACTGAATGGAAAGCTGGTGCATTTTCACCACTGAATTGAGCATTGTGATCTGAGCTAGTTCTGAGTGAGTGTGCTCCAGAACCAAAAGCAAGAAAGCCATGCGGGTGAGGCAGAGGGATGCTTAACCAGCAGGGTGACAACCCAGCTCATCCTGCTATTCCAACCCAAGATACGCATACAGAGTATTGCACTCTGCCATGTAAAAATGTTACCTCCCACCCTCCTAGATCAGGGTTCTTCTCATGCTCTGCTGCAGCACCTTTATATTGTAGACATGCTAAGAGTCAGTGAACTCCCCTAAAGCATATTCTGGCAGCAACAAATTTGTACTCTGCCTCTAGTGTTGTGAACAGGAAGAGATCACTCCATTGTGGCTGTTTTATACTGAGCCTGCTGGCCGGCATTAAACCATAGAATACTGAGTGTTTGGGAGGGAACAGAGGTCTCAGTCTTCTACAAGGTCACCTTAGACCAAGCTGCCTCCATCTGTTCCCTTGACAAAAAGCCTCAGTGTGGACACTTCCAAATGGTGCAAAAAGAGATGCTGTTCCCTCCCCTGTGGATTGAGTTATGCATGAGATGCAACCATAGCTCACAGTCAGTGGCCAGAGCTTTGTGACTCCTAAGCAGAAGAGTAGTTGTGGTATCACTTGATCCTAAAAAGTCCCATGCAACCTCTCTAGCTGGGGCCAGACACAGCGCAGTTTGCTTTGTACCTCTAGTTGCAGATGTGCGTGACTTCAGTGGAGACTCTTTTGGTAAGAAAAAGTAGTGGGAGTTTCTTTTTCCAGACTTTGTTTGGTGGAGAGGCAGAAAAGAACCTACTGGGTGTTGACAGAAACAGTTCAAGTGGATGTCAACAGCCAGAAGGTCATGCTTTCTCCCCCCCCAACCCCACCTTCTCCCTGATTATCTGCATTTTCCCAAATTTCACATTACACTCCTCCTGGCTCCCCTTTTCAGTGCTTAAGAACTGCCCAAGGATGCACAGGGAAAGGCTGTCCTTATACCATGTCCTCCAGACTAGAAGGAAGCACTATAATGAGTGTTTTCAGAGACTCTTCCTTCTTCAAGACTTCCAGCTCAGGGTAGAGTTTTTTGGAAGATGAAGGAGCTGTACAGAATAATACTAATGCCTCATTTAAAAGCTAAAAGAAACCAAAGCAAACCAACCTCAAACCTTTAGCAATTTAACTACTTGATATTAATGCACACTTTGGCAATTAATTTTCCACACTGGGAAAGTAAATATGATTTATCACTGCACATTTTGATTCTCTGGTGTCCTTTAAATCCCTGGAATCCATGTCAACCACCTAAGGGATACAAACTCAATTATAAGTAAAAGCTGAGCAATTCCTGCAGTGATTTATAAGCATCTGTGATAAAAGGGAAGGTTGTGATCTGGGAGAGACCACTTACTATTGGGCCTTTGTGACATTTATTTACTCATCCCCACTAGTTACTTACATTGCAAACACTTTCTTTCAGAGGTACGTAATAAAATAACACTTTAACATAGCAAATTAAATAGCAGTAATAAAAGCTTCCTCACTGGCCTGCAAAGCTCTGTTATGGTCTAGAAGTTGGTATTTATTTTGAAGAGCATAATTTTCATTCTTTTATTTTTTTTTTCTAACCAAAGTTAGCTGTCACTTGGGAAAATCTGGACCTATGGAGAGCGTATCCTGCCTGGTCCAGCCTTTCCCTGGGTTCCAATGGCTGTTTCCACAGTGACAGGGAGAGGAGCGTGGATGTGGGTGCTGCTCAGCACATACGGTCCGCGGCTGTGCCTGATGTGATGGAGCCCCATGCAGCATGGCAGAGGGAGCGGGGACACTCACATCTTCCACTTCTAGTGGAGAAGCAGCAAGGAACGGAAGGCAGAAACAACAGATGCAGGGCAACAATACCAAAAGAAGGAGGAATAAAACATGGGAGGAGAATAATGAGTCAGAGAGGCTTCGTAGTCTACTTTTACAAGGAAAACGGTCATACAACAAGGCAAGACACACCATAAAAGTTGGCATTTGCATTTCGTCTGTGAGTTTAGTGCTAAGCAAAGGGTCTACTGGAGAAGCTGGACTGTCGGAAAATAATGCAGGAGCCGGGGTGTTTCTCCATGCAGCTCTGGAGCCCTTTTAGTGCCCTCCTAGGGTTTGCACCTCCTTCTGGAAGCTGACAAGGTAGAAGTTAATGACAGCAGTTAACATGTTAGATCACCAGGTCATGCTGCCTTTGCTCCCCCTTCAACCCCCTTCACAGCAAGTAAACAGACAGGGCCTTAGACTGGAAATGTGTTCTCTGGTACTTCCGCAACACAAACAGTGCAGTAATGGAAAAACAGTCTGTTTATCCTCAGAGTGTTAGCAGATGGCAGATCCTTCCCACTCCCTCTCTCTGCTGCAAGCCAACCTCCCCAGTGAGTCCCTGAGGCCACTGCTGGATGCAGACATTCTCCAAAGCTCCTCAGCGAGGTATGTGCAGGGCACAAATGAAGGTGAATCCCACACACTTCTCAGGGGCTTGTGCAGAAGCATCGACTACAAGGGAAAGGCTGCACAGGGATTACCTGTAGGTGCACGCGCTCTAGCTAGAGTATTGCACAGATGGAACATGCTGCTGCAAAAAGGGAGCACTCTGGACTTCCTTTACAGTAAGCCAGCAGCAGGCGTGTCCTTATCCTGTTCCAAGTGCCCCACAAGGCAGGGGGCAAATGGAGGAGCTCATACCTCCTCTGTGGGGCCCCACATCCCTGCTGGCACCAAACGCCCACCCGGGGACCACAGTTAGCACAGCCAGTCTCCCCCACTAGACAACAGGAAGCTCCATTTCAGATGTTTCTGAGAAGAGAGAGACAAGAAAAGAGGTGGTCATGGCCTTCCCCACACCACTTTGCTGCATCTCTAGAGCCCACAGTCTCATGGCCTCTTCCCAACCCAGCTGATCAGCTGCAAACTCCTCCCTGGACACTTGATGCCCCCTTCTTGTCAGAGGCTACAGCCCACTTCTCAGCTAGGCTGTTTTGTGGGATCACTTCTACACCCAGTGCATACAAAATGCTGGTTTCCAAGTCTTCAGTAGTAACCAGAATAATGTGTGTTAGACAGGGCTCACACTAGCCCCAGTTGAGAGGTCTAAGCAGCCACGGTGAGATTCGTGTCACCTCACCCCAGGCATCTTCCTCCCTGTAAGGCCACGGTTTCTCAAAACTAGATAACTGACACAGCCACAAGCAGGGCTCAAAAAGCACCTGGGACAGGCTGGGGAGAGTAATCAGGGAACACGTGCTAGGTGGATGCCTGAGCTAACCTAATCCAGGACTGCAACAGGATCTGATTCTGTCCTCTGCAAGTTATATCACTTAGAATTTTGTTACACCTCTATTTTTCCTCCGTATATATGTAAGGTTTAGGTCCACAGCCAGTCCAGGAACACTTGATTTTATCTGTGGATCCACAGCATCTTGTGTTGTAAAGGTGAGGATTGATGAGTTCGTAAGTTAGGACCCCCAAGTAAGGTAAGAATGAACTACCACAACAGGATGATTACTACCCTGCTGGAAGCCTTGACACTCAAATATCCACAGGGATAACTGATTGCCTCCTCCTTGCTCTCTGACAGAGACCTGAGCATCTCCTTGGCAGGAGTTCTGGGAGGGTTAAATGAGAGCTGCCGCCTGTGCTTGCAAAGTGCTGTGCTGTGCTCCAACTGCACTCATGTCATCTCACTCCAGACATCCCATCTTCCTCCAAGAGTACTCAATCCTTTTACAGTCAAAGGAGGGAATCATGCATTTCTACAAGGTGACTCATCTAACCTACTTTAGACATCTCCTTTAGGAAAAGGTGGGTTGCACTGTGGCTCTTGGCACAGAAAGCAGGTACCTGGTTGTGTTACAGACAATAGAGCTCTGCACACTTTGCTAGCTGTCCTGAATCAGGCACCAAAAAACAGTGAATACTTCAGAAAGGTTGTTCTAACTTTCTCCAGCTGTGCTGTTGTGCAAAGGTCATCAGTATTAGCAAAGTGCTTGGGTAGTACAGTTCGCAAACAGCAGTGCCTAGAAGGAGATTAATTTCTCTATATCCAGACCAGAGCTTGGATGTCATCAGCCATATAAGACCCATGGCTCTAAGATGAACAGTAGCCATAAGAAGGAATACTGGCTAGCCTCCATTAGCTGTCACATCTTCAGGGCTGCAGTCACTGGTGTATGGTAGGGAATCAGCATGAATTCTGTGCAGGGGGGGTGACGGGTGCATTTCCTTACCTTCTCTAATAAGTATATGTTCAGAATCATCAGCCAGCAACAGAGCTGTCTGGGATACCGAACAGACTCTTCACCTTTGGAGCAGTACAATCTGATGTCCATGTGTCCCCAGGCAGCCCAGAGACAGAGGAATACCCAGTTACATCTGGATGCCCTCTTTGCAGCTCCCCTCATGCTGAAGCTACCAAAGCCTCTGAGAGGCAGTTGCACCTCTGTCACTATGGATGGCACTGTTTTAATCAAAGCTAATTTCAACTTCTGCTTTGAGACATGTCCAAAGATATACACACATCTGAAAAACACCTGAAAAGTTAAAATACTCAGCTAGCTTCTAGCTGCTGCAAAGAACCCACAGACTCTGCCAGACTATCTTGCTGCTGCTCATCAGCACTAGTTTCTTTTAGCATCATCCTTCTTCCTCAAAAGGTACTGATGGTAGGAATAGCCTCCGAGAAGCAGCAGTCAAGACCATAAGAAAGGTAATGCCACTGGCCATGCAGAGTTGAGAGAAAAGGGCAGCAGTAGAGACACGCTTCCAGCTACCCCTCACACTGTTGTTTCAGCCGTGACAATTTGTCTTTGCACCTCTGCTTCCCTCTCTGCCTGCAGCTGGGATGGGCACATCCCTCATTCCTGTGGCTGCCTTCCTGAAAGATGGCCTTATGTTGCTCTTCAGAGATATTGTGGGAAGAAGAGTGAATGAAATGAAACCAATGCCAAGCCCACCTATGTGGTTTACCTAATCCTAACAAGTCACAACAGAATCTGGGGGCTGCGTCTTACTCAAGAGGAAGTGATGGCTCCTGAAAAACATGTATATTTCTTCAGGGGGTTTATTTGCTTTTCACTGTCAAAGTCACAATTACTCATTCAGACAACAGCAGCAATGCATCACCCCTCAGTAATGCAGGTATGCAACTTCCTCTTTACTGCTTGGAGGGCATCTTGCCCCACTCTTGGCTCCCTACAGCACATCTGACTGCTGCAATGAGTCTGCGTCTGCTCTCTGTCTCACCACCCTGTCAAAGGAAAGCAGCATAAGATCCCTCGCAGGCGTATTTTAGATGTGTAATACTGATACGCTTCATAAAACATATCAGCACATTTCAAAAGTTAGGTATAAAATTTAAGTCCATGAGTCAAACCAGTGAATGGAAAGTGTCCCACACGCCAGACAAGAGCCAGCACAAAGCTGAAAGCCATTGAAGGAAGTGGGCAGAAGACAGTGACACAAAGGAGCTGGTTTTCCCCTGTCATAGAATCATAGAATAGTTAGGGTTGGAAAGGACCTCAAGATCATCTAGTTCCAACCCCCCTGCCATGGACAGGGACACCTCACACTAAACCATCCCACACAAGGCTTCATCCAACCTGGCCTTGAACACCGCCAGGGATGGAGCACTCACAACCTCCCTGAGCAACCCATTCCAGTGTCTCACCACCCTAACAGGAAAGAATTTCCTCCTTATATACAGTCTAAACTTCCCCTGTTTAAGTTTTAACCCGTTACCCCTTGTCCTGTCACTACAATCCCTGACAAAGAGTCCCTCCCCAGCATCCCTATAGGCCCCCTTCAGATACTGGAAGGCTGCTATGAGGTCTCCACGCAGCTTTCTCTTCTCCAGGCTGAACAGCCCCAACTTCCTCAGCCTGTCTTCATACGGGAGGTGCTCCAGTCCCCTGATCATCCTCGTGGCCCTCCTCTGGACTTGTTCCAGCAGTTCCATGTCCTTTTTATGTTGAGGACACCAGAACTGCACACAATACTGCAGGTGAGGTCTCACAAGAGCAGAGTAGAGGGGCAGGATCACCTCCTTCGACCTGCTGGTCACGCTCCTTTTGATGCAGCCCAGGATACGGTTGGCTTTCTGGGCTGCGAGCGCACACTGAAGCCAGCTCATGCTCATTTTCTCATCGACCAGCACCCCCAAGTCCTTCTCTGCAGGGCCGCCCTGAATCTCTTCTCTGCCCAACCTGTAGCTGTGCCTGAGATTGCTCCGACCCAGGTGTAGGACCTTGCACTTGTCGTGGTTGAACTTCATAAGGTTGGCATCAGCCCACCTCACAAGCGTGTCAAGGTCCCTCTGGATGGCATCCCTTCCCTCCAGCGTATCAACCGGACCACACAGCTTGGTGTCATGGGCAAACTTGCTGAGGGCGCACTCAATCCCACTGTCCATGTCAGCGACGAAGATGTTAAACAAGACCGGTCCCAACACTGATCCCTGAGGGACACCACTCGTTACCGGTCTCCAGCCGGACATCGAGCCATTGACCACAACTCTTTGTGTGCGGCCATCCAGCAGGGATTCCAAAGCTTGTGAAACCCTGAGCTCCAGCAGGAAACAGAGAGGGGAGTGTGCAATGGAAGGGGGTGGTATACACGTGCATGTCATTTTCGCAGCATTCAGGTTCACTCTGACCTTCCTGTGGAGCTTCAGTATCAGCCTGACTCAAACAATTTATGGCAGAGCTTAAGCTCCCTTCAAGGTCTCTCAGATCATGAGGTAACTCCGAGTGGGTTTGAGAGTACTGAAAAAGTAAAACCTACCTTCCCCCCACCTGGCATACACATGCCCTGTTGGCCATCAACTTTCTAGCTGCACATGGCACGGTCTGGCTCTCATGTTGCTTCACAGTTACGGTCTCTAACCTCACTTCTTAAGCAGAGTACAAAGGGGAGGTCACAAAGGATTGGTTGAGTTTCCTGGCTCCAGAAGGAACCAGAATCTGTGTGAAGACGAGGCAGGTCTCAGCTTGCTACGCAGAAGCTGCAGACTTGAGGCATTTAACCTGCTTTACCATAGTGAGGCTTCCACTGGGAAGCTGCTGTACCCAGATGTCAGTGTCCTATTTAACTGCAAACCTGTGACAAATGCCAGCTGCATTGCCTCCAAGCCAGGAGTTTCATCAGCTCTTCAGCTTGTCTGTCATGGTACAGTGCAGGTGAAGCATCAGCCTCATTGCTGGCACTAACTGGGCTATTTATTCCACTACATCAGTTTGTTCAACTGTGTATAGCATACGATATAGTGAAGGATCCTGTGTTTCCTTGCTAACCTTCCAAAATCATGTCAAACACTAGAGGAGACAGAGAGCACCAGCAGCAGCACACTTCACAGGGGGTCTCTTGGGGGAGTAGAGGCACAAAATAACACGAAGAATAGTTCAAATTGATAAAAGTATTTGCATAAATTGGGTTGGGGTTTTTGGCAAACCTGTGAATGACAAGAGCAAACTAGATTTAGGTCAGCAGTAGAAGTCCTTTGGATTTTTTTTTACCTTTAAGGGTATCAAAGATGAACAACTTACTGGAGCAAAGGCTGTGCGGGTGATCAAAGCTCTGTGGACATCCACGTTTAGCCCAGGGAAGAATGTGATACCAAGACAAATTCAGACTAGGAGACAACTGGCTGTAAAAGATACAAAGGTGAATGCTAATTGAAGAGACTTCCCTTGCTGCTTTGCAGTAGCTCATGTGGATGAGCCCTACAGATTCATTCACAGAATCATACAGAACAACTGAAAGTAGGAAGGGACTCCTGGAGACTGTCAGGAGCTTCTTGGCCATCCATGCAGGCCTCCTGCCACATTTGCTTGGTTTTCTGCACATTACCATCAACCATTCCTGAGCCTGGAGGAGATGATTTCCTGGACCCCTCTTCTCTCTAGGGCTGTCTTCCATGAGATTCTCCCAAGAAGATCCCTGAAGAGGCTGAACTCTTTCTCCTAAAGCCCAGGGTGATGATCCTGCTTTTTGTCTTCTTCTTTCCCCTCCAGAATCACAAACTCCACCATCCCCTTGTCACTGCAGTCAAGGCTGCCGCAAACCTTCATATCTCCACCCGTTTCTTCCTTATTTGCAGGTATAAGCTCCATCTCCTCTTGTCATCTCCTAAATCACCTGTGTCGGAAAGTTGTCATCAGTGCGCACCAGAAACATCACGATTCTTGTGTACTGCTGTGTTGTCACCCAGCTTTGAGGCAGACAAATCTATGCAACTGCAGAGAAAACGCAGTTGTAAGAACATCAAGAAAAGTTATAGATATACAGATCAGTGAGCTAAGATTAAATGTTTCCAAAGGTCAAGGGAACCTGATGAACTTACACTGTACCTACGTAGAGTCAAGAGATCTTGAAATACAAACAGAAGCTGAAATAGGAATTAGAATTGTTTTTAAGGAAAAAGTAAAATAGTGAGGCTGGTGACGATCTTCAAAGTTTATTTTAGTTCTCATTAATGCACTATGGATTTTGTGATAAGAATGTTGAAAGGACCAGTATCTGAAACCTTCAACACTATTAAAGACTGGAATATAAGCATGAGTGCATTCACTAGATTAAGGCCCTTGACTCTAACAGAAGCTGGGGAAGCAAAATAGCAGTGTTGCTTATCTCCTGAATGTTAATCAATCTTTAGCACCTTTGAGAAACAAACAAACACAGTAATTCTCATTTTACAGTTTAATTCCTATCTCTTCACGTTTAAGGAAAGAGAGGTAGGGAAGCTGGATGACTTGCAAGAACAGGTATTAGCATGTGAGAGTTACTGGGGCCTCATTCAAGGCTCATCTCAGATCACACACCTCTCTGTGTAGGTTTCCAGAAACCCAATTATACCTGGCAGAGATGATAGTTTTTAAAATCTAATTACAATAGAAGGAATGTGGTACAGTGGATGCATTTTCTTAAGCCATTTGACACCTTGCCTTGTAAAACTAGCCACAGAAGTGAAATCCAAATTTATTCCAGCCTAGATGAACCTCCCAAAAATCTGATCATTGCCTGCATGCAAACAGCAGGTAACCAGAAACAACAATGTCCTGAGCTGGGGATGGGTCCAGCCGGATGCCACCAGGACTGGATGAGATAAACAGCGTGTTACATCTGCAGGTTATATTCTGTCTGTGGTGAGGCAAACATCAGTGAAAGCAGAGGAGAAAAACCAAAGGTGAACTGGAAGAATTTGAAATGTGTGAAGTGCATAATGAAACGGAATCCAAATTGCATTAAATACACACTGAACATTTAGAGGAGCAGGTATTGAATAGAAGAGACACAAAGAGCAGAAACATCAGCAGGACCTAGTAATCACTTCACAGCAGTAAGTGACAGATCTCGCTTGGTCCATACAAAAATCTCTGCTCCAGAGGATACATACTCAAGTCATTAACCAGCAATATCAGACAGGAAAACCACTATATTTTGGCAGCACAAAAGAGTGACAAACAAAACTTAAATTATATGTTTTGTAAGCAGAAGACCCATAGAGTCATAGAGTTAGGCAAAGGAGAAGATGAGGATCCATTCCTGTGCAGTGTGCATAAAAACACAGCTAACATCTATCTTCAAGTATAAATTCAAAAGAGGAATAATCCATACTGGCACAGGAAGGATTAAAGCAGTATGTTATGAAACTGAGTGAAATCAAGTATTTGTGCTGAAAATCAGGCAAAATATTCTAACACTGGATCCTATGGCACTGCTAAAAAGATTGTCATAGGCTTTCTGGAAACATTCAGTCAGAAAAAGCATGCTTCTACAGGAAGGACACTCAGGGAGGTTTCTTTATATGGTTAAAGATGCATTATGCATTTCTCTCCCATAGGCTGGATTGGGAGAGAAACTCGCTCCTCGCAACTGAGTAGAAGATGGATGCTCCAGAAAGCATAGGATTTTATAACCATCTAGACAGTAGCCAGCAAGACAAGTTATCGATGGAAAATGAAGGGCATCTTTCATGTACTTTCAAGAGGAACAGGCTGCCATGACAGCTGTGAATTTTGATCACCCCTGTGGAAGCCATCATCCCCCCAGTGAGGAAGGCAAGGGAGCAGCTCCATGGGTCAGAGGTAGGTGCTCTTTTTGCAAGTGCCCTCCACTTGAGCTCACAGGGATGGCAGAGCTCATCCTTCGTGTGTTACCTTCACTCAGAAAGGGCTGGTGTGGCTGGGTGAGCTGCAAGAACATCCAGTTAGCAACAAGCAGCATCATGAGATCCTGGTGATAGCTAGGAAAGACATGGCAAAGAGGGGGGGGGAAGCAGCTTCACATGAAAACCTTGCCTCGGTCACTGGGACCATAGCAGGCACTGGAGCTGAAATGTAGACCAGCAGAAGGAACTGGTTGTCAAGCCTGACAGATGGCCGACAAACTAATATTGAATGCACACACAAAAAGCAGCCGTAAACCACCATTACAACAGTTGTGAACCTGAAGCCTATCTCATTTTCCCCACCCACCTTCCCAAACAGATTTCTTCTTCTCATTGCCCTTCTGAAATGAAGAGTGCTCAGAGTGTTAATTGTGTTGCTGGTGTTTATCTGGAAGAATGACATCTTAGGTTTCCTTTTCCCAAACCTTCCTTCCCAACAAAGAACAACAGAAACAGTATTTGATTCAGAGATAGGCACAATTGCAGCCTGGTGCCTTTCATCAGACAAGTGACCAAACACCAAAGCTCATTAACACAAGGTGACTGCCAGAAATATTTTCATCCTAAAAGTTTCTTATTAACAGAAAGACCGGTGAGTAAATTCCACATACTTCACAGTAGCAGAAATGTGGCTTTATCTACACTTCCTTCCTGCAATCCAAAGCCCAGGATGCAGGTGAAGGCATTTTAAGAGCAGCTAGGTGAACTTGCAGACTTGCGGAGGTGGGTGGTTAACCTAGCAGTAATGTGCCTGAGAAGGAAGGAGAAGCTTTATTCCAAAACACTGCTGGAGGCTCTGCAGGCTCTACCTTGCTATGAACTTCTATTAGTTACATGTAAACACCTTGCTTTCTTCATTGACCCTCTCCAGAAACCCAGCCTTAAGGGTTTAGTATTAGACCAGCTCTGAGCATGACTGCAACAGGAGAAAACATGCACAAGAGAGACCAGAAAGGTGGCAGAAGACAGGATTCCGGATTTGAATGGCATGCTAAATTTCACACTGGCATTTTGTACAGCCTTACCAGATGACAGTTCTCACTTGGTCCGTACAAGAATCTCTGCTCCAGAGGATTCATACTCAAGTCATTAACCAGCTCTCAAACTTGCTCCAACTCTAATTTGCCGATTCTTCAACTAACGCGGTGTTTGGCTTCCCCCTCACCCTCAAACTTATGTTAAAAATACTCAGCTCCTCCTTCCTTTTGTATGGAACCTGTCTGGGATTCTTTGAAACTCCTTCTACCCTCCCTTTCAGCCTTGTCTGAACTTTCCTAAAGTAAAAACATATTTGCACAAGGGCTTAATTTGACAACAAAGGATTTTGCTGTTAAATTTACTTTGGGAACTGGTCCCAGTCAACACTGCAAAAAAAAAAAAATGTGGTTAGACATCCATTTTATGGAGTTTTGATTCTTGTGGGTGTTTTGTTTTGCTTTGGATTGTTGAAATATGGCTGTTTCAGTGATGAGTTCTGCCCATTTCAGCTAGGTGAGTAACAGAGGGAAGTCAAGGTGTTTCCCTTCCTCGATTCCTCTGCGCTGGAGCTGGGTGAAAGAAGCTGAGCTCCAGCCTTGCGGGCAGCTGAGAGTGCTGGCATATAGCATCCCACCTGCCTGCAATTAGAAGAGGTCATCGTTTGTTTCTTGGATTTGTCACACCAGTAACAAGAAAGACAAATCAATTAATCCAGCCTTAGCAGGGTGACATTAAACAATATAACTATTGATTAAACCTCATTTTTCATTCTAGATTTTAGCCTAAAGTCACAGTCTTGTAACAAAAACTTACCACAAAGCAGGGACCAAAAATGGTTTTTCTTTTGTAATGTTCTAAGACTGCACTAAATTGTGTTTCTGAAATTGAAATCATGAATGTGGGTTTGCATGTGAGACTTTGCCTGTTAAAGCATGGGTTTAACCCGGTCCTCTGCTTTTGTACTTCTGCATCGTGTAAGAAAATGTAAGAAAGGAACTTCTGGAAAGAGACATTGACAAATATGTAACAACCATTGCAGGAGCAACACTATGTTTTCTTGCAAAAATTCAGTGGGTGCTGACTTCAGATCAGGGTCCTGAAGCAAACAGCCCTCATGTACAACAGTTCATTTACCAAGCACATGCTTTAACCAAGCTACCTTGAAGTGGTTAGGGGAACACGGAGGTGTCCAGTTCATAGGCAACTTTATCAAAGTGTATTCCTGTAGCTGAGGTGCTGAGAAGTCTGGAGCATTTCAAGAGAAGGACAGCTTCACATCTGTTGGACAGAGTTTGGAAGAGACATGGGCTCTCTGGCAGCAGGGGCTGACCTGTTCTAACATGTCCTTGCCCACAAAGATAATGACAATGAGAAGAGGGCCCTCGAAATAGACGGAAACCCCACTAGACTCACTGGTGAGCTGCACAGCCTGGGCTAAGGAAGGCAACAAACTAGGAAATAAAGCATAGTTTTGTGAGCGCTTACACACCCTGAAGCTGAGCTAATCTTTCTAAATAATTTTTTCCCCAATCCACTGGATTTTTTCTTGAGATGGAGTCTTATGCATCTCGCTCCAAACAGACACAGGAAGGTGCTTCTTTAAAACTAAAGAATCCCAAATTTCTGCAAAATTCTATGCAGAAATTATTTCAGCTGTAACTGTAGTCTGAAAAGAGTTGTATGTATTAAACAGCTGTGGCTAGGGTTATTCTAAAACTTGACATTTTGCTGTGTAAAGGTGCTTTTATTTAAGTTCTTCATAAGCTAAACGCTAGCAATATTTGAAATTATATCTGTGGACAACTAGAGATGGGGGCAGGACAGATGATGATCATGATTAAAGCCTGAGTTTAAGTGTTATTTCTAAATGTTCAGTGGGGAGTTATATAATTGTAAGGATTATAATTTTAACATTGAATCAGGAAAACAAGATCTAGCCTCTGAAAGGGTCTAGGATGAGCAACAAATTTATTTTGCATGGATCAGGCCAATTGGCAACATTTGCTACACAATTTGCTGAAGTTTATGTGGAATTTCTGTTTACTTGAGGTGGACTAGTAAGTATACGGCCTGAAAAATAATAAATATTATTTATAAGAAGAAAAGCTTTAAAAAGTATTTAGGTCCTAAGAAAGATAGAAATAATTAAAAACCTGGGCAAAATATGCAAAAGCAGCAGAAGTATCATCACTTCTGGTCAACGCACGTTTTTCAAACAGATCCTTGACCATGACAGGAAATTAAATATTGTTTGCCTACAGCTAAATCACACATCTTAAACGAAACAAAACTTTGTGTCTCACCAACAATGCGTTAGTTCCTCTTTCACTGAGAAAACAATTACAGACATGATTAAGAGTGTACTTTTTTCCTTTTTTATTACTGTTGTCTTATATTAAGGTTATTTGATGTTTGCTTTACACAGCTGAAAGGCACATAATTCAGACTCCTTGGTTATTTTCTAAGCAGAATAAGCTGCCTTAGAAATATTTGGAAGCATGGGACAAACAGATCGTACTCTTGGAAGTGCATTGTTTTTGCCTCAGTAGCCTCAGCTGAGAAGTTGATGCCAACTTCAAGGCATACACCAAGTCAATAGAAACAAATTGGTGGAAATTTGTTTCCAAAGAGAAGTGTGAGTATTTCCTTACAGTTAACCACCCAGCTTGCGCCTGAAGGAATACAATAAAATATGCAAAAGACAGATAAGTTATCACTTGATCTCCATGGTCATTTGCCAACATTCTAGTTTTCTTCCTTCACCAGAAAAAAACCCACGAGCGTATGGGACTATATGGGATATTTAATTTCAGCAGTCTTGACTTTATGTAAATTCTGAGTCCTTCAAGTCTCAGATGTTCATCCATGTAGTGAAAGAATCTTGAAATATTGTCAAACTATTGAGTTATTTTTTCTACAGTGGACTCTCTAGTTGGAAATTTTAAGTTCTGTAAGGATAATGTATAATGAAGACCAAAAGAATGACTAAATTGTCTGTAGGGGTCTTTTACATTATGATAAAAGTTATTTCTAAATAAATGCTTAAATTTAGAACAAAGGTCTGTTTATAACATGTCAGTTTCGTCCAAAGATAAGCTACAAGAAAGCATTGCTGGCAATGTCTGTGGTCATTAAAGTAACACCCTTCTAAAAGCATGTAATACCAAAGCAGAAAAGCAGGAAAGGAATTTTGCTCAATAGCATCCCATCTTCTTTGACCTTTCAATTTCAAAGACAAAATTGTCTTACCTTGCTTCAGGGTTTTTTTGTTGAAAGAATGCCAGTTTTCTGGACCATCTTAAATATTAGTAAGCTGAGAATTGCAGAATGTAGTGGGGTTTATCTGGATCAGGAAAAATATCAGATACCAGGATATTTAGCAAAGTGTTTGTGCACACTTCAGAGGACAAATACTAGAAAATGATCCAATATTTTATCTTCAAATTGTCATAACCTCATATTCATTAAAGTCTGTGGTATTTACTGTGCTTATTCTTATCTCAAATATACTAATGAAAGAATATATCCCTTGTGTAAACAAGGCTTAAATACATCAAGATAAATTGTAAAATATTGAGATTGCCAGGGTTTTGTTTCATATTGAGGTTAACTTCAACTGGGGACAGTAAGCATTGCATGAACTGATTTAAAACCAAAGGATATCATTAAGATATTCAAATTTATGATAGCCACCACTTTAAATAATAAATCTGTGCTTACATAAATAATCTTTTAGATTCAACAGCTGTAGAAAAAAATGCATGCCATGCTGAGAGGAGTGGCATTTCTTTAAAAGTCCCTGAAAATATTGTATTTGTTTTTCATGAGGATTTCTCTTATTGTCATGTATGAAATATGGTACTCACAACTATTTCAGCTTCTTAAGAAAAGCAGCCCTTGCTTCTTCCACTGGTCCATGTAATATGGAAGTAGGTACCCTGTCCTATCAACAGTAACACGGCTAACAACTTTTGACTTAGCACAACGTAACACTGACCACATATCATAGGGCAGGACAAAATTGTCATGAGGCATTTAATATTCAATTTTGCTTGAACACATCTAGATGTTCTATAATTTATCAGCAGGAATCCTCAGGTTAATTTTACAGTGTCTCAAATAACAATGTGTGATTTTTGGTTGGGTTTTCTGCAAGATGAGTATGCACAGTATGCTTCTCTCTTTTGCCATTTCACAGGTAGTAACCAGTTGAAAATGAAGGGGATTCCCAAAACCATGGAGCCTCAAGACAGGAGGACACAGACATGGCGGTGGCAGGCTGGAGAGTTGTGCTGCATCTGTTGGGCCAGTGCTGAGTTGTGAGTACAAGAAAAGACATTCAGGTAAGAGGATGGCACCAAAACATGCCATTTCTCCTGGAATAACTTCATGTGCTCTAGCTGGAATGTCAGGGAGTCAGTCCTGAGTTGTGCTTTGCCTCTGCCTCACAAACTGTTTCCTGTAAAAGAAATGAAACTGCTTCTTTTCTTTTAGCAGTTTGTCACAGTTGCAAGCCCTGGCTCCACCAAAGGATGTAATAGACAAGCAAATGACAGTGAATGTTGCATTATTCTTGTGGTCTCAGTCATACAAGGGATCCCACCAATTGCAGCATTCTTTGGCTCCTTTGTGCTCCAAAGGGGTTTACCCCAGGTCAACCAACACATGGTCCATAATTACTTATAGCACCTCATTTTCTCTCAACAACATGTTGCTCAAGATCTCTATGTAGAAAAGGCTGTTCTAACTGTTCTCCAGCCAGATGTCTCTAACTGGACTCCTTCCCAGTACAGCTGGTCCCCAGTAGCCAGCAGATGCTGCTACTGAGCAGCAGAAAGGCCAACACACCCCTTTCATCCAAAGCTGAAAGTAACTTGAAGCTTCCATATAGCTGTGTCTATATGGAGGGAAAAAAATCCATCCCCAAACATCAAACTTGAGTTATTCTCAGTTAGAGGTGCATAAAGGGAGTGGGGAATCCTGAACCCATTGAGGTGTGAGGAAGGTGAATGAAGAGCAAAGTCGATCTTGGAGCAGAAAATTCTCTCCAGTATTAGAAATTTTCTGATAGTCTGAGGCTTTAAAATTGATTACATCACATTGATGCTAGACCACTGACTTCAGCTAATATCCCTCAGCTTTACAACAGTGTCCAATCAGTACATTTAAGTCTATCAGATTTTCAAAACCAAATGCTTGTTTAGGCATTTGGACAGATTTCAGGCACTGTTTCAAGTAATGCCCTAGAGCAGTCTATGAAGGACCCATCTGTAAATTGTGTCACTCAGACAGGGAACTGCAGCAAGAAATTACAGTCTCTCTATATACCATCTTTTCTCATAGAGTATGTTGTAAGGGACACTCAAGGAAGTAAATGCAGAGGGACTTTCTTAACTTTTACTCTTCCGGAGTCTTTATATTGTTCTTGTTAGCAATGATAAATATGATTTGCATAACAAATTGATCTTGTCTCCAGTTGGGAGGGTTGCAGTGCAGAGGCTGTGCAGGTAGCTGCACCAGGGGAATTTCCAGCTGCCATGGAAGGGGTCAATACCATAAAATGACATCTTTAAAAGGGAAGTGATTGTGCAGACTCAATGGCTTCAGTGTGAACCTTGCCTTATTTTGCAAATACAGTGCCAGGAGTGGGGAGGGGAGGAGAGGTGAAGTTTCCTAGGGAATTTTTTTGTTTTCTATTGCTTATTTCTGCTAAAAGCCATTGATCTGGCGGTTTTTGAGGAGGAACAGGAAACTGACACTGCAATGCAAAAATATTCCTGGAAAACTGAAACTTCAAAATGTAGCTCCGCTTTTTTTTTTCCCTTCACATTAATTCATTCAAAAATTCCCCCGAGACTCCCTCAGGGGGGTTAAACACCTGAGTAAAAAAAAATCTCATTATCTAGCTGTATTGCTGCTTAACCACTTGTCAGCTCTCAGGATGATGTTCGTGCTTCCTTATTAGGCCTGTCACTGATGTATGGATTCAGAGGAGAAAGTACCTCATTTAACAAGAAACTTTGGGTAACTTTGGGCTAGGAAGCTCATCTACCTTCACTGTAATGTGTGGACAGAAATCACTTCCATATCACTTGCTCTGTCTCCCAGCTAAAGTCTTATTTTGCGAAAACTCTGCTCCAGACATGCAGTATCATTCTGCTTGAAAGTCTGAGGCTCCTCCTGAATCATAGAATCACATATCATTTAGTTTAGAAAAGACCTTTGAGATCATCAAGTCCAACCATTAACATAACATTAAGTCCAGCACTGAATCATGCCCTTAACCATCTACATTTCTTTCTAATACCTTTAGGGATGGTGACTCCACTTCTCTAGGCAGCTTGTGCCAATGCTTGACAACTCTTTTAGTGAAAAAATGCTTCCCAATATCCAATCTAGAACCACTAGTGCAACTTGAGGCCATTTCCTCTTGTTCTATTGCTTGTTACATGGCAGAAGAGACTGCCACACAACTCGCTACAACCTCGTTTCAGGTAACTGTTGAGAGTGATAAGGTCTCCCCTGTGCCTCCTTTTCTCCAGGCTAAACAACCCCAGTTCTGCAGCTGCTCCTCATAAGTCTTGTGCTTTTCACCAGCTTTGTTGCCCTTCTTTGGACCTGGTCAATATCTACATTGCAGTGAGGTGGCCAGAACTGAACACAGCATTTGAGATACAGCCTCACCAGTGCCAAGTACAAGGGGACAATCACTTATTGGTCTTGCTGGCCACATTATTTATGATACAAGGCAGGATGCTTTTGGCCACCCGGGCACACTACTGGCTCATATTCAGCTGCTGGTTGACTAGTATCCCCAGGTTTGCTTCCTCTGGGCAGATTTCCAGCCACTCTTCCCGAAGCCTGTAGCGTTAGATGGGGTTGTTGTTGTGACTCAAGTGCAGGACCTGGTACTGAGCCTTGCTGAACTTCATACAGTTGGCCTCAACCTATTGACCCAGCCTGTCCAGATCTCTATCTCTCAATCAGATCAGTACTTCTTACTCTCAATCAGATCAATACTTCTGCCAATTTGGTGTCACCTGCAAATTTACTGAGGGTGAACTTGACCTCCCCATCCAGATCGTTGATAAAGATATTAAAGGGAACTGGCCCCAGCACTGAGCCCTGGGGAACACCACCTGTGACTGACCACCAACTAGATTTAACTCCACTCACAGCCACTCTTGGCTCAGCCATCCAGCCACTCTTACCCAGCAAACAGTCCATGCATCCAAGCCACAAGCAGCCATTTTCTCCAGAAGAATGCTGTTGGAAATGGTGCCAAAGGCTTTACTAAAGTCTACATAGACAACATCCACAGCCTTTCGCTTATCCACTAAGCAGGCCACCTTGTCATAGAAGAAGATCAGGTTAGTCAAGAAGGACCTGGCTTTCATAAACCCATGCTTACTAGGCCTACTTGCCTGGTTGTCCTGTTATGTGCCACTTGATGGCACTTGAGCTGATCTGCTCCATAACCTTCCCCAGCACTGAGGTCAGACTGACAGCGCTGTAGTTCCCCAGATCCTCCTTCTAGCCTTTCTGTACATGGGTGTTACATTTGCTAGCTTCCAGTCAACTGGGACCTCACCTGTTATCCGGTACTGCTGATGCATGATTGAAGGTGGCTGAGTGAGCACTTCTGCCAGCTCCCTCAGTACGCTTGGGTGGATTCTATCTGGTGGTGCCACAGGTCACTAACCATTACCCCTTGGATTACAGGAGCTTCATTCTGCTCCTTGTCCCTGTCTTCCAGTTCAGGGGCCTGGGTACCCAGAGAAAACTTGGTCTTACTATTAAAGACTGAGGCACTTCAGTTGGCATTAAGGACCCCAGCTTTTTTTCTCATCCTTTGTCACTATGTTCCCTCCTGCATTCAGTAAGATGGAGATTCTCCTTAGCCTTCCTTTTGTTGCTAATGTATTTATAGAAACATTTTTTATTGTCTTATGAAGCTCTTTTCTGGAGCTAATGGGGAAAAAATTGTCAGAGTTGGTTTTGAGTTGTCTTTTTCCATCAGGAAATGGCAAAATTTAAAGTTTTCCTGCAAAAATAACCCTTTCCTTATCCTCCTGAAATAACCTGTCTCCTGTGGGACTGCCAGTCCACAAGATACAAGAAATATGGGTAATAGGTTGTATCTCATCTGGTATCTGCAGTAAGTCTTACGGGAGTGTCATTTCCAGCCATAGGTTTAATAGAGATACTGTCCATTTTTAAATAAATGACCTTGCGTATTTTATTGTTAAATGTCGTAGCATGATTCTGGAGAGGCCAAACAAGAAATAAAAATAAATAGGATTCATAATTTGTAAAAGGTTCATCTCTCATCTTCTTCACTGTTTAGACATGATTAGAGAGATTACTATCTCCCTAACAAGCTTATTTGCTAAATAAGTGTATTGATAACCTGCTTGAATTGTTGGATAAACTAAAACCCAACAGATACATGTATTCAGAGAAAAACTAAGACACATTGCATCATGAAATATTGCAACACTTACAACACCATTACCAACAATGTTAAGAGCATAACATTTACATTCAATATCTCATTATTTTTTCTAATTCAGTCAAGGCTTGAGACAAGGGCCTAGTGAAATCCTACAGAAAGAGAACAAGGATTGCTGATGCCATGTCTCCATGGCAGCACAGCTAATTTGGCAGGACAACCAAGCACACAGAAAGAAAAAAGAGGTTATTTACAAAGATATCTTTGATAAAAGGGGCTTTGGGAACAGGAAAATGGTCCAGGGAAAAAAAAAAAAAAAAAGAAAAAGAAAGTCACAGAAATGTTCCAAACCTTTAAATTAAATTCCTTAAATGGGTGAGAGAAAATAAATTGAAGAAAAAATTTCTTGAGTCAGTAATCACAGTGAGTTTCATCTTTGTTTGTTGTTGTACAATGCCATAAACCACCCTGAATGGCCCAGAATAACATTAGTGGTTCTGTGTATTGTAACCACTTCAATCAAGGCCTTTTGTTTTGAATCACCTGCCTTGCCTGCATTGAAGCCCCTTTTATAGCCCAGTTGCAGCACAGAGATCTAATTTAGCTCCACATACAAAAAGGAGCAAGGAAGAAAAATATACTCATCTCTTACTGCTCCTTGCTTGAATCGACAACAGAACAACTGGGACAACAAATGGAGTGAAATGCTTTAGAGAATATTTTAAAATTCCTCAGCCTACATCCCCCAAGCAATCTGTAAACGTTATGTTATAGCATTCCCAGAGGGTGCAGATGCCCAGCTTGACATAGGTGAATTGGTGGCCTCAGGCAGTGGGCATGCATCCCATGCGCCCATGGAGAGGAAAGGGAGAAGTGGAAACCGTGAGGAGATCTCACCCTGAAGCACATCTAGCAAAGGGCATAAATCTGTTAACTCCCATGGAGAGCTGAAGGGCAGAAACGCTTCAGAGTATTCAGTATGTTTAGTCTTCTCTAGCAGGAGGCTCACTTGAGGCTGCAGGCAATGGACTGAGACCCTGCCCAGGGCTATGCTACAAGCGGTTTTCAGTTGCCTTCTGTTTTACCTGTAAAAATAACTTTGTGCAAAGGCCCATAGTGATTAGTAAATCAGCAGAGCAGCCTTTCTGTTAAATATAAACCCTGGCAGACAACAAAGTGCTGGTTTCACGTTGTGAGACCTCAGACCAAGGGATGCACCATATCTTGCTTTTAGCTTGCCTGAGATAAAGGTGGTTTTTTTTTCTCCCATCAGTTGCCTGGCATGGAGTTGGTTTCAGCCAGAGGCTGAGCACCCTGGGCTTTCGATCCACACAAAGACTGCATGTGGGAGCCCAAAGTCCCAGGCTGGCCAGGCCCCCTTATAATGCCATCAGCTAAAGCCTGTAGCACCTAACCAGGCGACTATCTTCCCAGCATGAGGTTATGCCAAATATGTGCTAGGGCCATGTCTCTTAGTAACACAGGTACAATTCTTTCAGGTTTGTGCCCTTGTTGCTACAGAAAGTAAATGTGACATTTCTCTAAAGGCAGTGTGATTGTAGTGCCTACCCTATAGATACACATATAAATGCAAGGCTGATGAGAGTGAAAATAGTCATACAAGTGTGTGCATATGTGTATGAACCCTTCAGGTTCAGGGTACAAATTAGCTAAACAGAACTATAATCTTCAAAATATGCACTCATGAAACATAAGTATGAGATCCCATTCATGGAACCCTCTGAGAATCCTTGCCTTGATTGAACCACTCACCTGGAAGAAATCATTTTCCATCTATAAACAGAGAGAAGAAAAGTGTTTTCCAAGTCACTTATCTAGATCTCCTGATTAATTTCATGTGTAATGTTACCACTTAATAAAATCCCACTGGTTTTCAGTCTGCTTGCTACTTTCTACTGTGAACGATTAATACATTGGAAAACTAACTTGCAGATGAAAGAAAAGAGCAGCCTGTGGAAGCTGAATAATGACCTTATTTTAAGAATTTCCTTTGAGTAAACCCCACTGTTACCTCTTACACAAAGGGAGGAAAAAATTATACACACACATCTTTAATGTCTTTTCTGAATGCTGACGAAATGATTAGTGTTTTGGAGAAGTCTGTGCAGATGAAACAACAGCAGCAGGAGTAGCAGCCAGTGATATCAGCTAGAGACTGCGGCCTGGGAGCTGCTGTTCTGCAGCTCAGAAAGAGAGAAAACAGCAAGCTAGCTTACAATTAATAACCTAGAAGCAAATTAAGATAACATGGAGCCAGTTTTGGAAACAAATGAGCTTAACAAGTTTAGAAAACACAGCATTATCCAGAGGTGGAAGCAATTATTCATTGCAAGTTGGTACCTTATGCTCTTACCGAACAAACTGGTGATAATGCTTAATATTTAGTTGCTGAGGAGATCAAAGAGGTCTTATCACTGCATTTCACAAGAGGGAGCCTTTCTGCTTTAGTAAATTAATTCCCTGGGTCCTCTCTTACACCCCTAGGACCAGGTTGTCCTACTGTTGCACTTGGATTTTGTTGGGTGTTCTTTAGCCATGTCTGAATATCTACAAAAGCCTTTCTGCTGAAAGTCAGCAGAGGGCAACTCTTTCTCTGTGGGATATGAGTGCTGGCCAGGGTTTGGGATGACCACTACTGCCTGCTTCAAGAACAGATTTTGCATACGTCTTTAGGCAATTTGTTTTGTCTGTCACCCTGCTGTTTAGAACTTGTATAAATACTGCAGAAACTACATTCAATGTAATGTAATAAATGTTTTGCTTTAGCAGTAACCAGTGGTTTTATTTCAGTTTCTTGATAAAAATGCAGATTTCATGGATCAGAAGGCTTGAAAACTCACATAGGCCTTACTGCCCTATCACCTGTGAATGGGCACATGACTATTGTCTTTCCAGGGAACAGTCATGAGTGATCTTCAGTAATCCTTGCACAGGGAAAGGGGCAACCATCCTTTCTGCTCCTTTTTATGTCCTGCCCAAAGAGAAGGAAGAGTCAGGATCCATGTATGCAGGAAATGAAAAGATTGAACCACCATGAAAAGATTGAACCACTCCATGAACCACCACAAAACCACCACAGTCACTTTCCCAAGTTCCCCTGAGCTTGCCTTGATATTTCATAGACTGCAACGAGGACACATGGCTGTCTCCAAAGGCAATATTTCCAGGTGTGCCATGCATGGTAGGAAGCCTGCTGTGGATGTTGTTGCCTTCTGGACTAGGTTGCCTTGAACTTTTGAATTACTGTGATCTGTCCTCAGGGTGGGCAAAGACCTGCACACCCAAGCCTGGCCTGCCACCAAGAAAGATCCCATGGCACTTTTCTTACAGTGAAAGATAGTTGGATTTTGTGTTTCAGATAATTCCTCTTTTAATATCTGCAAATGAAAATTGGAGACCAAATACTTGACTTTATAACTGGACTTTTCTTCTGCTTCACTTTTTGTCATTCCATGATTCAGCTTTTCTGTGTAATTTTTTTCCTATATGCTTTGATATTGACACCTAGACAATATGATTTGCTTGAGGGCATGTGCTTATTTCTGCGATTTTGCTAAAAATTGAACACAATCTCAGCTACAGTGATTTGGGACAAATTTTCAGTTTACAGACAAATAATTACAAATTGAATTTCTAAAGTGTATCTTAAGATGGTCTGCAAACACAAGATATGCAGTTATAAGGGTGGTGAGGCACTAGAATAGGTTGCCCAAGGAAGTTGTGAATGCTCCATTCCTGGCAGTGTTCAAGGCCAGGTTGGACAGAGCCTTGGGTGACATGGTTTAGTGTGAGGTGTCCCTGCCCATGGCAGGAGGGGTGGAACTAGACGATCTTAAGGTCCTTTCCAAGCTTAACTATTCTATGATTCTACGATTCTATATCTAAGCTGAGGGCTACAGAAAGTCTGTATAAGTGAATGAAAGCAGAAGTCAATAAACACATTCCCTTGACATGCTGTTTTACTCCATGAAGATATCTCACTTTTTCCTAAAATGGTAAGTCTGGCTGCCAAATTAAACAACCTATTGGTCCTATTACCTGCCTCTGGTGTGTTATTGCTCTCCATGCTGTTGATGATGTCAGACTGACATCTTCATCAGGATTCGTTTCTAAACACTAATGAAGCACAGAAAGTATATGAAAAGTTAATGAATGAGAGGAAAGGGATGACGTTTGAGCCACCACAAAAAGATTCAGCAGGCTCTAACCATTCCACAATTCTACGATATAGATTGGATTTCAGGCTTTGTCATGGGTTTCCCACAAAATCCTGAGGAAAAATTGGTCCATGGAAATGGCAATTAAAATAAGGCCAGGGTAAGAACTCAAGTACTGGCCCACAATTGTCTACACTGTGTAATGTTTAACACATTCTTTCTCATGGCTTTGGCCCATGCCAACTTGATTTTTCCCAGACAATATCAATGCATGGCTCAGAGGACAGCATGTGCCAGGGACTGCCCCAGCGGGTAGCTTGGAGTTCCCCCTTCCCCAGTCACCGTGGGGGAGTGTTTAGCCATGTGGACACAAACCACACCATGACTGGCCTGAAGGGCCATAGAATAGGCCCTCTCCTATTTTATTTACTTGTATAGATGTAGTCTTCTTTCCTGCTTCCCTTTGTCTGCCTTATTTAGACTGTAAATTCTTTGGAACGAAGCAACCTTTTAATATGTATTTGAATGATGCCTGAGACAATGAGATGCCAGCCTTTTCTGGGGTTTGCCTTTGCTACTGAAAGGCCTATTAAAGGGGAAAAAAAAAAAAAAAAAGAGAAAAAAAATAAGGAAGACTATTCAGCTCTTGAAACAGCTCTCAGTTTTTCTTCTTTTTAATCCATCCATGTCAACAGCATATCTTCATCCTACAGTGGGGCTTTACAGCTGTCAGAATTTGCAGTCTCAGGACTGCAGCACATGTTAACTCTCACAGGAACACGCATTTTGTCTGAATGTGCAGCAACAGGGACTGAGAAGAAAGGATGTTGTCCCTGGTGATCTCCCACCACCACCAGGAGCATCCTCATGGCTCAGTCTCTCCACTATCCTACACCATGTAGCTCTCACAGGGCTCTTGGTGGTGGCTTCACACCGCCAGCTGCCCAAAAAGATCCACATGCAGAGAAGAGCCTAAAAGCCTTTGCTTGCTACCAGACTGCTGCTGTTGCTGATCTCAAGTCAGGGCAGCGCATAGTTAGAGTCCTAGTAGAAAAGCAGTATTAAAAACAGGCAATTGCCTTGAATTGCCTGTCATATTGCTTCTTAGCCAACCTCAGAAACAGTTCAGCAAGACATTCACTTGGACGACAGAGAAATTAAAAATATAGAGAAAAGGACTCTATCACTAACAAAAAGACAAACAATAGGCCAAGACTGGCATTTTCCAGTCCTGTTCTTAACCAGACTGATTTTCAGCATCACTGTTATTGACTACCTCCCCTCAAATTCACTGGTCTCAGGACAACGACTTAGACTCACTGTCACTCAAGTGCCTTGCTAGAGAGGCAAAGGGAAAAAACTTTTATTGCCCATTCCTAACAGATCTGGCTCTCCCAAACATAAATCACTAGAGGTGGGACCAATCTCCAGAAGTGTCTTTCATCCTGAGGAGAAGGCAAGAGATTACAAATGTCATCCCTTATACACCCACCCTGCCTAGGAGACAGCCATTGCCGACCCTCCACAGTACATGTGCAGGAAGGTGATAGGCACAGACTTGAGGCAGCATGGCAACAAGGGACCAAAGGCCACCCCAAAAGGAGACAAGGGCTAGAAGCCTTGCTGGGCAGAAAGAAGCAGCAGCGGTATGTCATATGTGGAGGAGCAGTACTTGTTGCCCAGCGCTGATGTGGGGGAAGTTTCCCACAGCACCTCAGAGTAGGTATGGTCAGGGGTCTTCTGCTCTCACCAGGACCTCTGATGTACTCTCAGAATGATCTCACAGGATAGTGCAGGCATGGCTTTGGAGAACCTGAAAGACTCGTTTGCATTTTTAGCCAGAGCTGCCAATCCACCTGGATATCACTCATCTGTTACAGAGCGTCTGTCAGCTCCAGATCGGAGAGTTCCTTGTCACTGCTTATTAGATTGCTCTTCTGTTTTCGTTAATCACATTAAAATGTCAGACTTCCACCCTGTTTGCAAACTCTCTGCTGCACAAATCAGTTTACCTGCAGAGAATCTCCCCTCTGTCACATACTGGCAAAGCGAAAGCAAACAGCCTGTACTTTTTAACTCAGATGCTGTTCTTCCATACTTGTACTTGGCTGAATAAATCCTGAGTTTCCCTAGGAGATTTTGAAAGGAGTCTGAAGATTTGTGTATAACTCCTGATGTTCAGACTGCTTTGATATGTTTCCCAAACAAAATAATACTTTCAGAGTGAGACAGTTTTGCCCAATAGGTGCCAGCAAGTTTTAAGTAACACAGCACTATTACTTTCTATAGGCTATGATATATCTGATGGTCTCCAGATGAACTTGTTTAGGAGCTCCGGGGTCAATCACTCAAGATGCAAATTCCCATGAGAAGCTCCAAGCTCTGCAATGCCAGATCCTAAGAACAATCTTTGCATGTTAAGTTGTACTTAGACAAAGTCTAATATCTAATTCCAGCACAGCAGCAATAGTGACAACCAGTGCTCATGAAAAGGCTACACTTTCTTGTTGAGCAATGCTATGCTGGATCACGCTGGGAGACCAATGAATTATGGCACTGAGCCATATTAACCTCTCCCTCTAAAAATTTTTGTGGAAGGGAAACTCCAGCATGTTTCAGCATGTCAACACCCAATGTAGTTTTAAAAGAAAATCCAGGGCACCTGTAATCATAAAAGGGAAACCCAAATTCCTGGCAGCTGAGGATGGTCAGCTATGGATAAGTGCACAACTGCTTTTTCCCACACTGAGGCATTCCAGCCCTTTTCTCCTGCTCTGTGCTATGGCCTCTCTGCTCCACAGACTGTACCTTATCCTCACTACTTCAAGAGATGTGGTGTACTAGACTCTCACTCCATATCTGAGCTGTTGCTGCCAGTGTCTTAGCAATATCTCATTTACCTGTTGTTGTCTTCAGGCACCTCTCCATGCACACTGCTTCTTGCCCTATGCCTCACTGTTATATGAGGAAGTGTTACATCTTTCCCATTGTACGTCTTATTTGCAGCCTGGTAAGCTCCCCTGGAAAACAAGTTTGCAGGGAAAATGGCAAAGCTGTTTTCTTAGAGGCAACATGGGCTTAACGGGAGCCGAGAATGCCTCATGGTGCCCTCAAGGCCTTGTGTCCTGGACATCCTTGCCATGGAGCTTTATGAGAGCAGACTAGTCACAGGAGTGATAATAGTAAGGAAACTCTTGGGCTTTCAAGATGTCATCTGAGGGTGGCTCAAGAGTTAGGCAGCTCTTTGGCTGGTGGGCTTGGATCATTCCACAAACCTGCCAGCAGCACACAACCCTTGCTATGGCTGTGAGTACAGACTCCTCTCCTGCCACTCCCTCCAGCCTCTGCTTTCTTTAGCAAGCACAACCATCGCCCACAGCACATCTACAAACACAGAGCATGTGACTAGAAAAAAAACAATTATGCACTTGGGAGACCAAAAAAAAAAAGAAAAAAGAGTTTGGTTTTTACATACATTCACAATTCTGTTTCTGTTCTTGCTTGAAACTGATGGCCAGGCCCTGCCAAAGTATGAAATCCACAGATTAACACGGAGAAAATATTTTATTCCTTTCCTTTTCTTTTTTTTTTAATTACCTGGGATACTTTGTTGCCGGCATCTGTTTGAAACAATTCCCTCAAGCAGGTAACCATAGGCAGCTTTTCTGACTTCCTGCACATTAGGGTGATTAAGGAAGAAACAAACACAGGGCATATTTCATATCTTTTCTTTCCTATCTTTCTTTGCTTTACTGCAAGCAACTTTTTTTGTAAATTCACTCTGTGACCTTTTGGACACTCTGGTAAATAAGCAGCCAGGGTAAAATACCATATGGCTTGAAGTGCTTTACCTTGCAGTTCTGAATACATTTCAGGTGGATGAAATCTTTTTTCTTCAGTGGCGAATAAAGAGCTACATTCACTCCACTGGCTGCAGCTTCCCATTGTATCTGCATTCATTTTGTCTCATCCTCCCACACACATTATACACACTGGGGATGACCTGAGCACATGCTAATCCTGTTGGTCTCAGGTGGAGCTGCTAAACTATTCCCACTGTGGTGCTAACATGCCGAATGGCTCCAGTTACAACTAAATCCCAGGCTGTGCTCCACCATGCTGGTGGAAGAGCAGCATCCTCAGGCTGGGCACATAGGGCAGGACCTACTTGTTCATGGACCATGTGAAAGGTACACCAGACTGCAGCCACAGAGAATATGTTATTTTCTGCTCAGGTCTCTACAGCAGCAGTCCTGTGGCATGAAGACAGCATGCCATGTTCAAAGACAGTGTCCCGCCAAACAGAGTGCACAAGCTTGCTTATGCTATGTTTGACAGATTGTTGTACCATATAAAGCTTGTGCCATTGCCTGGGTTTGCAGAGCTCTGAACTGGGCTGTTAGTCTGTTTGGGGAAGTATGGTGGGTTTGGTGGCTATAGCTTAGTGTCAGCCCTTGCTGAAGAACAAGCCATTTATGGCATTTCTTAACTATTTTATTCCCAGAAAAAAGAACCTCTTAATAACCTAAGGTGCACTTGGCACTCCAAACTCTTGATTAACATTGCATTACTCTCATACTCTGTTCACAGCACAATTTACTGCTAAGGTTCCTCTCCACATCCCGCATCAAATCTTGCTTCCATCTGATCTTAACTTCACATAACTTTATTAATCTGGGCTAAAACGTTTGTGTGTTCTGTATGTCTGTCTTACCTTGTATAGAATATTTACTTTTCTGTTCAAAACATTTTTAACCTACTCACCAGTTTCTAAGAAGCAATCTAGGAATATTGTTTTGTTAATTTTATGAGGAAAAAAAAGAAAAAAAGACAATCTTTCATATGAAAAGATTGACTACTTTGAGTTGGAGCTGAAACTTCAGATAGGAGACAGAGGATAGAGAGGTAAGTAGTTTGTTAGTAATCCCCATGAAAACACTGCCCAAAGTCGGTTGCCTCTTAGCAAAGCAGCAGTTTAATTCCTAGCAGAGATTTCTTCAGTCTTAGCAGTTATGTTCCCCAAAGACCCTGACTACACCAGCTCAACCCAGGGAAGCTCAGCTGGAGGCAGAGCAACACCTTTCACACCAACTGCAGTTTGAGCCCTTGAAATAAGAATGAAGGAAGAAAACTTTTTTCATCTGTCCTCCAAACAACCCAACTGCTGGGTCCAGCCTGCCTAAAGAAGACTAATTTGTCATCAAAGAGGATAAAAATTAGACCTGGAGGTATAAATCGAACTCGGGACTGTAGGAAGGGGTGAGGAGACTAGCATGGGTAGACATTGGTAAGAAAAGGAGAGCATTCAGAGACTAGTTGGGACAAGGAGCCATGGCTGGTTGAGACCTAGTGCTGCAGAAGGGAAAATAAAGCTTCATTCTCCACCAGTAACAGCTAATAACATGTCTTCACAGATATACTTACTACCTGCTCCCAAATTCCTGTTGGGTTGTTCAGGACTTCTCCTGGGGCACAGGGGATACCACTGCTAAACAGTGAGAAATCCTTCTCTCTCCCCTTGGCCCATGATGAGACCTCTCCCTCCAGGGTTCTGTTAAATGCTGCAAGAACAGAAGCTGATGGACGAGAGCCAGCAGCCAAGGCTACCTGGAGTCCGAGATCGCTGGCAAGCATCAGCCTACCTACAGTCTGGAAACAATTCCCTGTGGCAGCCAGGAACCATGTGAAAATTGTTGCGCTTGCAAGACTTCCAAAGTAGTCTCTGCTAGAATTTTCATGTCTCTACAATGATCTATAAAATCCTAGCTTTATTCTCTTCTGCTCCTCATAAGCCATTTTCTTACAGGTTTGCCTAGATAGTTGACAAAAAGACACTCTATTCTATTAAAAGAGTCATGTGTATATAAATCCATCGGAACAGCCTCTAGGGCTCATTCAAGAACACACCTGAGAGACCTTGTCTCAGTTTTTAATGGCCAGGCTTTCCAGTGTGCTTTCCCAGTAATAGGGTATACAGTGCTGTGGTTTCAGAGCAGCTGGCAGCAAAGACAAGCTCTTCCATACAGACACACAGCAATAACTACTTTAAAGTTACACAGCAGTGACTACAGACATGACAGCTGTTATCTTAGATAAACCGTTGTGATATTTGCTAATTTCAGATCAAAATACATTACAATAAGATTTTCTGGATGAGTCATATGGACGTGAAAGACGTTGGACTTATCTCAAAGTCTTTTACACATTGTTAAATCTGTGTTAAAACTGTGTTAAAACTTTACACACTGTTAAAAACTTTGTCCCAGTAACACCTTTAATAAACCTCACAAAAGGCATAAACTTCCAGTTCTCTCAGCATTTCATAAAATCCTAATATCATAAAATGGTTTGGGTTGGAAGGGACCTTAAAGATCTTCTAGTTCCTACCCCCTGCCATGTGCGTTTCCTAATCTGTCAGATGCTCGACATCCATAACCATCTTAATGGAACTTTGTTGGTCTCACTCCAATGTGTTCATGTATCTCTTGTACTGGAAAGTTCAGATTTGAACCCAGCACTCCAAGTGTGGCCTCACCACTCTTGAGGAGAAGAGAAGGATTGTCTCCCTTGACATGCTGGTTGCATTCTTCCTCTTCAGTTGTTACAAAAGATGTTATTGAGAGTTACCACTATTACTCCAACTGAAGGGGGCTATAAGGATGCTGGGGAGGGACTCTTCATTAGGGACTGTAGTGATAGGACAAGGCTCAACGGGTTCAAACTTAAACAGGGGAAGTTTAGATTGGATATAAGGAAGAAATTCTTTACTGTAAGGGTGGTGAGGCACTGGAATGGGTTGCCCAAAGACATGATAGGTGCTCTATCCCTGGTTGTGTTCAAGGCCAGGCTGGATGAAGCCTTGGGTGACATGGTTTAGTGTGAGGTGTCCCTGCCCATGGCAGGGGGGTTGGAACTTGATGATCTTAAGGTTCTTTCCAACCCTAACTAGTCTATGATTCTATGATAACATGGTAGCTAGCATGTTATCCTGTCCTGTAGACTGGCAGTCTGCAGTTTGGCCCATATCCTAGAGGAGAATGTATGTAATGGGTGTGCTTAGTAGCCTCCATTTAAATGTGCTTGTTGAATACATCACATAATGGTGCAGTGTAGAGACAACACCAACACAAGTTGTGAGGAGCTGAGGGAACTGAGAATGAAAAATACTTTTGTCACAGAGTTCTTGGACTCAGTCCCTGGACATTCTGGGGAAGTTTTTTCTGCTATGGTCTCTGCCAGCCTGCAGATATGACAAGGCAATACTTTTCCTCTCCTCATCTTTCCTCTCTGGATAACCCAGGTGAGGGATGCTGTCAAAAACAGCTGATGAACAAACCTTCTGTGATCCAGAAAGAAAAAAGATAGTAGAACAGAGACAGGTTCTCTGATCATAGAAAAAGTGGTTTCCCTTACATGCACTTCTTCATAGAGGGTTTTTGTTTATTGGCTGATGATGGAGGGACAAACAATCACATCTCCCTAAATCAGTCAGAAAACACAAGTGGGCAGGATCTGGCAGTGGGGCAGTCTTCTTTCTGAAACCAGAGAGGAAAGTATGACATTTCAGAAAGGATTCACTCTGATTTTCATCAGCAGATATTTTCATTTTCCTCTGGGTGCCCAGCAGCTCTGGACTTTGGGAAGGGCAGAAAGAAGGACTGATGTAGCAAGAGCTAGCACCAGTGCCCAGAGGTGGGACATGCTGTGTGGTAGCGCAAAGCAGGCAGCAAGAGGGGAGATCTCATGATTTTGCCAACAGAGGGCAATGGTGGCCCTGGGCTGGCTGCCCAGGATGGCACATGGTGGAGATATCACTGTGCACCCACCAGGAATCTGGCTGTCAAAACAGGGTGGTTCAACCACCTCTCACTCTCTCTAGCATAAAAAAAAAAAAGGCTTCTTGGAAATGCAGTCATGGGGAAAACCATATTACCCTGACACAGAACTGTACCTGATGATGTTCAAGCTGAATTTGAGCACATAAGTAGCATGTACCACCTCCAATCAGTAGCATGTACCACCTTCATCCTCCTGTATGTAACTGGTAGGGCATAGGGCTGGTGAAGATTGTATTAGCTTGGGAAAGCCTCCAGGAGATGGGATGTTCTGCCATCCAGCTGCACAGCTGGGTCACCCCAGGAAGCCACCCAACCATCAACTACCCAATGCACAAATTCCCAAACAAGCTTTCTACCAGATAGGTACATCCCAGCATGCCACATGAGCCTGGCAATGGAAATTCTCAGATGATTGCCCATCATGGGGCTGATGTCAGAGGGTTTAGTACAGTTCAGCACTTTCTGGATGTCGTGGTGTAACCCCAGCCAACAACTAAGTACCATGCAGCCACTCGCTCACTCTTCCTACCTCAAATGACTTGCTTAGTATCCCTTGTAAACCATGGAGCTGAGGGTTGGTATAAGAGAGACACAAGCTCAGAGTGTCAAATCCTGACCCCTGCCCTCAGCAGGCATGAAGAACAAACACCTCCATCTTTGTCAGGCTCTTCAACCAGCAGCCACCACGTAAGCTTTGTTACCACTTTTTGGCAGCTTCATGGCTGCCCGGTTGCACCACCTGGGTCCAAAAGCAACAGTGCTTTCTTTTGGCATAAGGAATGAAGGAGAATGGTAGCTGGTGGACTGAAGATACCAGCATGCTAGTGAATATTTCGGATGAGACGCACCTTTAAAAGCAGCTGTGCAGCCAGAGGTGAATGACAAAAACATCAAATGCCAGTGAAATAAACCTCCTTGCTGGGCCTGTCATCCTGGAACAGAAGTAAATTTCAGAGGCCATGGAAAGACTTGAAGTCTAGAAAAGAAGAAAGACTTCATCACCCTGTATCATGCAAGAGGGAGGGCTCTAGTCTCTGGCTCTGTAAAGATGAAGCAACTAGAGCCAAATCCTTTTCCAGGAGAGGCTTTCTGGTATGATGACTAAGGTGCAGTACAGATAGGTATCCTGATGACTCTTCCCAGCTTTGATGCAGCTTTGGGTGTAACAGTGTGATTGAGTATGAGGAAATAATGTTCCTCCATGGAACACTTTTCATTCTATTGATATTAAAATCCAAAACCTGTAATTATGATCCACCCCCGAGAAATCTTTTACATATGTTGCCCACATAAGCCAGCATGGTAACATCCTGTTATTCTGCACTGTTACTCCAGGTGATGGAGTGATGGCAATTGGAGAATTCATTATTTAAAAATGATTGACACCTCTTTTCCCCTGCTTCACATTTTCTATCTGTACTTCCCTAGCCTTAGAAAGCAGAGCTGTCTGAAGAAGCTTCCCCACTTTACATTTACCCGCGGAGACGGCTGACCCACAGAGCAGAACTCATGCCCCCGGTTCAGCCCATCCGAAACACCCATTAAACAAAGAGACTTCCTCTGCCTTCAGGCCAGTTCAGACTTTGCTGTCGGGGTACCCACACCATAGCCTGTCACGATAAACTAGCACTTGCCATTTATGTGAATGTTCTCTGGTGAAGATTGATGCAATACATACCTGCACAGTGCCATAGTGCAAATTGGCTTTTATGCTTCCTCCATATGACGAGATCCAGCCTCTTGTCCTGTTAATATTTGCATTATTCATTTCCTGCCATAACCAAAAGAGCAGAGACTGGTGGATCTGGCCACTTCATATAACTCTGTGAGTAGGAAGGCTTTTGATGTGGAGAACCTTGATACTTCTGGTTTTGCCACTTTATAAAAAGGCTTATGGTCCCAAATCCACACTGTGAGCACCGAAAGTGTGGGGTACATTTGTGTGCCTTCCTCACTGAACAGGGAAGCCATCTCCGAATGATGGGAGTGGGTACCTTCTGTTTACATGTCTGCAGAGCTGGGATTTCTGAGTAACAGAGCCCTACCTCAGATGGAAATTACCTGGAATACTGAGTTATGTGTGGAGGCTGCAAAACTTGTCCCCTGTCACCAAACAAACAAAATGACTCACAATCTAGGCATTACACAGCTGGCTTCTCAGAGGGCTGATTTTAGGGCACAAGTTGCATTATAAGGCACTGAGATCACAGGATCAGAGCCTGAGGTCTATCACATGAAGTCTCCTAGATGAGACCATGAGGTTGCGTAAATTAGGGGCACTCCACTGTGTACTGTTTCCTGGACTCACAGAGCACCTCTGGTCCCCAGACTGTCCCTTCTTTCTCTACTGGGAGGACAAAAAGAAAAGGGGACTCTGGAAACCAGCATGCTTTTGAAATGGAAGTGCCCAAGCTCAGGCAATACTTCCTGTGCAGCTGGGCATCACATACACCATGAGAGTAGAGGAAGGATGATCTTCCCTGAATTTGGCTTTTTTTGTGAATAGGGGATTTCTTCCAGCCCAAGAGACTGTAGAAAGGTGATTGCTGCAGCTACATCCACTCCACAGTGTAAAACAGGCCAGAGACTCTCCTCTACCCCTGAGACACATTTCCACGGCTGAATTGCTGAAACCTCTGGTCGCTCTCCAACTCCCCCCCCCCCCACTGCTTTGGACGGATGGCCACATCCAAACTATTCCCTGGGAAAAGCTTTTGTTAGATATTATCCTGGGAGACTGGTAGCTTGCACACTTGGAAAGTGTGTGGGAACCTGTGGAGTCAGACCTTCCACACATGCCCTGCCCCTGTTTGCTGGAGTAGGCACAGGCTGCGGCTCTCTGCTCTCCCAGCCTCAAGACTAGCAGAGACATCATGTGCTGTATTCAGGAAGTTTACTCTGGGCTCTCCAGTAGACTTCCAGATCTGCATAAGCATCCTAAGTCCAAAAGAGCAATGCAGTAGTTGTTCAGTTACATGAAGATTACCCTAATATCTCTCCATGCCCAAAACATATAGGGCTGGCAGTTTTACTCAGCTGGATGGACCACCTGTAATCCCATAGCCCTCCTAAATGTAGCTTTATGCCCTGGTGTATTTTAATTAAAGAAGGAATAAAAAAGTAATTAACTTAAGTTCTCATCCCTGTCCCAATGTCTGAAACTCCTAAGAAACAATTTTCCTAAGGAAAAAATTATGCACAAAAGGTTATAAGGCTTTAAATCTGAGTTTTTACTGTAAGGACACCAAAATGTAACTAGGCTCAAACAGTTGGGAAGCCCTGCAGCCTTTAGAGAAAACAGCACAAAGCTCGCATTCCCTCTACTGTACCCGAGCTGCCTTTTGACACTGTTTTCGGGAACTTGCCAGCTCATTTTCTTACGTGTTTTTGAGACATCAACAGCCTCAAATTACAACAGTCTGAACAGCCCAGTAAATATTTACACAAACCTGCTGGTGATGGTTTGAGCTGACATGCGTTACCTTTTGTGTTGGGGGGAGGCTATATTTACAGCCAACCAGCTAATGAACATGATCCCAGCCATGGTTTAATACAGATGGCTCTTTCAGCATTTGCGGCTTTCAAGTTACAGGGAGCACAAACTTCAATAGCCTTCGTTAGAAGGCTCCGTCTCAGCTCTCTCTGTTTTGTTTACAACCACTCTCTCTTTGTACAGTCAGGGGTTGACTAACATTCAGCTGTTTGCATCCAGCAATGAGTTTGTGTAGGTCGGGGCTTGTTTCTCATCTTTTTTTTTTTTCCTTTTTTTTTCTTTTTTTTTTCTTTTTTTTTCTTTTTTTTTTCTTTTTCTTTTCCTTTTTTTTTTTTTTTTATCACTGATGGTTTTTATTTTGTGTTTACAATACAGGCAATTTTTTGCCATGAAGATTTATTTTTGCTTGAGTGGCATTTCTCCAGGCTGTCTCACAGAGACCTCCCTCTGTGGAAAGAGGGAGGAAGCAGCACTCATCCATGAGGCATGGCTTTGAGATGTGGGTCTTGGTGGAGGGCAGGGTCCAGCCATTGCTTAGACCAGTCACCCACCCTTTCCCAGGGCCACCCCTCAGATACACCCTTTATCAGCATCCAGGTCTCACCAGCAGCTCTGGCTGGATTCCAGGCTGCCTAAAGGAGGATGACAGACAGAGGGGCATGTATTTATGCTATTGATAGTTATTGTAACAGTACAGTTTTTATATTTTCTTTATTAGCCATCATCTAAACCACTAGCTGAAGATCCCTCTATTTTTTTACAGATCCACATCAAAGACACATTTTAGATAAATGAGATAGAAAACTAGGAGAGTGAGGAAAATAGTGAAGGAAATTTAGACTCTTATTCTGACAAATAATCTGCTATGGTTGGTGATGGTGGAAGTACAGGAAACTTTTTCTTCTCTGACATCACACCTATAAAAGTACAGACTATAAGAAACTCACTGAATCAAGACTACTTGTACTCAAAGAGTTAGCACTGCCCAGTAGCTGGCAAGCTTGACAAATTTTCTGTGGTTGAGATAAACTAATTTTAGACCAGAACACACAATGCCACTGTATCAGACCTACACTCCTTTAGAAGTAAATGTAGATGAGGAATTCTGACTGATGTGACATAAGAGGTCTTAGAAAAATTTCTTTAATCGTTCAGGGATATTATGTGCTGATGGAATCCAATGTGGCAGACAAAATCCCACCAAGCCAAAGATAAAAGTCAGTTTTCAAATCACAGCGTTCATATGGACACCTCTCTTGGCAGTAAGTCTGATGAAGCTTCAAATATCCATTTGATCTAAATATCTCTCCTGGGGCAGGACAAAGGTACTAGCATCCTAAAGATACAGTATCTGGCCTTTGTAAGCTTGGGAATATAAGTTCCCTCACAAGTCTTGTGAAAATACAAGTAGATAGCTTGGGCAGATCTGTGATCACATACAGCTGATCTGGAATCATTAATGGAAAAGACAGTCTTCCCTGCAGGAGAAGAAGTGGCCAATTCTTAGATGAGTGGCTGTTCTTCACCTCCAAAACAGGAAGCTCTTCACATTTAAAATAACATCATTTCATTGGTATCATGGAATAGGAGCACCCGGTTTTGCCAGTGGTGGAGCCGGAGCCCATAATGTTGACAACTGGTTTCCAGGTCAGGAGGAAAGACATAGAAAAGGCAGGTGACACAGAGGCTGGAGCAGGAACTACTATTTCTGATAAAGGTCAGGTCCATTCTTTTAAGCTCCTCACTGGACCAGACTCCAACACCTATACTGAACTTTTTGCCCAATCAGATCTCTTCCCAGGATGATTACATAGGGTGAGTATTACAGCTCATGGAAGCTGCACCATTTAGTTAATAACTGTAGAGAAGAAAAGACTTGGAAACAACAGAACTGTTTAGTAGGCTTTTGACAAAATATTTGTTACCAAAACAGTTTGTCAAGAGCTGTTCACAGCATAACATGGCTGCTGGAATATATCCTAAAGCTAAATTTTTGAGGGGAAATCTTTATAAATTAATATATTTTAAGTGAAAAGACTGGGATTTAATATCTTGGTAAATTTACAGAAAGGAAAAATAAAATCTTACCAAATGTTGTAAGGAAACAATTGGTTCCAAATGGAGTTGGTTATTTTTTCCCATCTTTGCTTGCTCACAAATGTTCATCTTCATGTTTTCATTTACCTTGGTTAGGAAACAACAATCTTGAGATCTCTCACGGAATAAGAAGCATAACTTTTGGCCAGGCTTCCTATAGTTACATGTGTCTACATACGAGACTGCCTGCTTCACATTTCCCTCTGCCCTTTGTGTGTTATTTGTCTGCTTCAATTATAAAGCCTCTAGGATAGACAACTTATGCTGTGTACATCTGCCTGACACCTGCCACACTCTTTTCCTTGCCTCTGAATGTTATTCCCTAACCGTAATTATTCAATGAGACATGAGAATGAACTATCATCTCTGAAAAGAAAGTATGTGGTCCTAGCAGACCATGTCACTTATGCTCACTTCTATTTGCCAAAAGGAATTGATAGTTGGTTTTGGAAGGGAGGTGGTGATTGTGGCTGCTCATCTGAATTTAGGATGGGTGTAGGGATACCCTGGAAGCAGGCTTCAAAACGTTTTTGTCCAGTGAGACATTGGCACGGATGGGTGCTATGGAGAGAAGAGCAGGGATGTGGCAAGGAGACAGGACTGTGCTCACTCTGCTGTTGTTTTTTCCCTTTGGTTGATGGTGTAACTGGATGCAAACTTCCCACTGTGCTTGGTTTGCTCAGATTTCTGAAGAAATGTCCCATTTTGTGAAATCTCTAACTTGCTGACTTTTTCCCACTTCTGGGATTCTACCAGAGAGTCTCTGGACACTCCATATGAGACAACACCCTCCCCTAGACTCTATGCCATGGATTGTTTGCTGGCCACCCAGGTAGTATAGGACATGCATGCGAGATGTGTACCTGAGTGTTCATGCAAACTGTACCCAGACATGCCACTCAGATGTATGAATTTGAGAATTACTGAAGGAACCCCTTGTGAACTGAAAAGTCCCTTCTCCATCTTTGGGAAGAGCCCTATGTCCCCAGGCAAGCAGTAGGAATTTCCTGGTTTGGGACAATTCTAATATATCATTCTGATGGCATTGGGCTCAATGCAATAGGCCTTCAGGTGTCTTGGAAAGAGGTCAAATATCATAAAGGAGACAAGGCATCTCCTGCAAACACCTGTGCAAGGACCAGCCTCAGCCAGCATAGGTCTGTTATGGAAGTCATAAGCCATTTCTGCTGCTGTTCAAGTGTTGCTATGGAGGGACCATGACCCAGAGCTGCTGCACTGGGTCTAGTCTGTTAGCCAGGTCTGGCAGAAGAAAAGAGAGAGAAATCAGAGCTTAAAGCAGCCCTAAGAGCAGTACTGAGCCAGGCCAAAGCCCAGTCTGTCCCACATGATAGAAAGCACAAAGGCGTGGAGACTGAGCATCACACTTTTTCCAGAGAATTGAATGTTTGTGCAGAGGTTCAGCATATTATAAACTTGTGGAGTAATCTAGGGTGGAAGAATTCTGATTATTTGAGTAAAACAAAATAGAACTCATGTATAATCAATGCATTGACACAAAGATAAAACTCATGCAAAGGCAGAACAGGATGTTAATTTGAGTTTATCCTATAAACAGAGTGGCATCAGTTAAAATGCAAGGATATTTTGGCATGTGTTTTTGTTCCTCTACATAGTCTTCTTCTACAGAATCTGGGCAGAACTGCTCCAAATTTTTTACCAACTCTTTAACTCATCTTCCTCACCATGTACAAAACAAGCCACTGAAGAGGGAATGTACTGAACCACAGCAATGACAATTCTTGTTTGGCTGATCTGAAATGGACAACATGCCTGTCCCAGATGGCTTCAAAAAGAATACATTCTGATTAAGGAGCAGTGGGAACATTTTCCAAGGACATTTGGGTGCCTTTTATAGATTTATAAGGCAGATGCTGCTCCTTAAAAGCATCTGCCTCCCAGACCTCTTTTTCCCCCTATAGTCAGTCATACAGTAGGGATTAAACTTCTGTGAAATGTCATCTCCCTCATGCTATGCCCAGTTTTACCACCTTCACAATGAGTGATACTCTTGCTGAAGAGGTTAAAGAGGAGAGGCATGACTCCTCACCCCACAGAGGATCTGAGAATGGGGGGCTACCAGGGAAGAGTGAGATCTGGTGGGCTGGACTCTCCTGTAGTCATAAACAGTACCTAGGGGCAATGTATTAATGGAAGAGGAACTAGCGTCCCTGGAGGTGTTCAAGGCCAGGTTGGACAGAGCCTTGGGTGACATGAGTTAGTGTGAGGTGTCTGTGCCCATGGCAGGGGGGTTAGAAGTAGATGATCCTAAGGTCATTTCCAACCCTAACTAGTCTATGATTCTACTCAAAGTTCCCAACCACTGTAGCAGACTGCTGTTTCACATTATGTAAGATCTATCATCTTCTGTATCTGACTGGGCTGTGTCCTTAGTTTGAGCTTAAGTAACTATCCATCTAGCCAGCTACCTAGCTACTGAAATGTGTGGGTATTAAATGTCACTGCAGAGTGTCTGGAGAAAGGCCTGCTGTGCACCAGCAGGTACCCTGCTGAGACCACTTCCTGCATGCAGACCATAAGACTGAAGTTGTTCCCCAGATGCTGTTTAGTACACTGGCCTAGAGGGAACCTCTAAGCAAAGATGGAAAGCTAAGTCATCTTCTCATGAATACATTTAAGTCATGTATAGCACAGTACATCTGTAGCTGCTCAAGGCACGTAAATGTTGCTGTTTCTTTTTTTTTGGACACATCAAGTTTTTGTTGTCTGGGGATTTACATTATAGTGCAAAGCAGTGTGGATCATCCAGGGGTCCAAGATAACTAGCAATGCCTCATGAGCCCTGCAGGATCAGGGTGCAGTGGGAACCAGCTTCTAGCAACAGCCACAGGATAAGCAGCGATGCAACTCCACATTGTACAGCCCAAAGCAGCTCCCAGAGCTCTCACTTGTGATGGAAGGGCAAGGTTTGGGTCCTTCTTGATGCCAGAGCAGAGCTTAGGGTAGAATATGTCAAGTGAGAAAATGTCTCATCATTGGGGTGACCAAGGAACTGGTGAGCAATGTGAAACAATCACAGGAGTCAATATCACAGCACTTGAGTTAAGGTGGCAGGAGCCAAAGAGTGAAAAGTGCAGGGTCACAGAGGTCAGTTTGGAAGATGGGCTAAAGATTTCCCATCCTGCCCATCAAGGCACATTACCTTCCCATTTGTGTGCTTCAACTGGGAAAGAGCAGCTTGCAGGGCTCATCATTTGCAGTGCAGTATGCACCAGCCTTTCATCTCCAGAACGTGGCTGTGCTTGCTGAGACTACTGAGAACTCAACACTCGGTGATGACAGCTTCCCGTGGGCACTTGTCAGGCACAGGCACATTGCTGTGTATTTATGGACACAACTGTGGGTCTTGGCTCAAGAAGTACCCAGAACTGCTGTTCTGGGGAGGCAAAGTGCTTGGCAGAGTGCATCGGAGAGACTGAAATAGTATCTGTTGGTGCCCAGATTCTTCCTGGCTGGGGTGATTTAGCAATCACTCCTGTTCTGAACATCGGGCACACTCACAGACCCTTGGATTTCAATTAGACACTGGGAGTGTCAATTCTTTCAAAAGAAGAAAGTGTTGTAAATATAATAGTCTTTCTGCTCTAAAAGTTGCACAGAAAACCATGCAAGCATCTGTATTCAATCTGCACATCAGTCTGACAGACTGATTAAAACAAAAATAAAATAAAACCCTAAAATGAATACCATTGCTTTGACTGAAAAATATTAATATGATCAAAGAGTGGATGTTTAAGTCAAGTGCAGGAATCAAATGGTACCAAATTCCAGAGTATAATTGGCAGCTTGGGATAATCCAGCTTTACTTCTCCAGGAAAACTTTGCTCCTTTCCCAGTACCACTACCCAACTAGCAGAAAAAGATATGCAGCTCCTCTCAGTACTTCTTTACTCAGCAAGAGAGAAAATTTATCTGTTTGATCCTGCCTCAGAGCTACTGGGTTCATTCCCACTTCTGCAGACGCCTCCCCTGTGAGTTTACATATTCCAGTTGGGCTCCACAGCTGCAGGGAATGGTGCCCCACCATGGTGCAAGGCCATGCGTCACAGAGGCTGCGTCCCATTCGGGAGCAGCAGGGCAGATTATGCCACACAAATGCTGCTTGAGCACTCCCTGTGCCATGTGGTACCATCTCTGGTTTATCTGTGCTACATACAAAACACAGGTCGTAGGGGTGTTACTCAGAATAAGGCACAGCTCTATAGGAGAGCAAACTGATGACCTTGCCCTGAGCACCACAGTTTTCTACTTCTAAAAAACAGGTGTGTTTATACTTTCATGTCTCAGGGTGGCTCTGGAACATTTTTGGAGCTAGTTGTTAGCTCTGAATGGGTCATTTCTCAATGGTCCATTTTATAAATATATATATATATTAAATATAAATATATATATACACCTATGGGAGCTCCAGCCAAGGCTGGTGGTAGCTTGCCACAACTCTCAGTATATGGCACAACTCTCTTCCCAGAAAAATATTCGCTGCCTCTCCCAGCTTTTCATCATTGCCTTATTACCAACCCTCGCACATGCGCGAATTCCAGTTAGAGATGATCATTCACCTTTCAAACTACAGAGAAGCACTACTTGTGAAAACTGGTGTCTTCAAGACAGTGGTGGGTGCTGTGGTGGGACACTTTGCAGCTACCTGTGGTGGTGCTTGGTAGATGGGGAAGCCTGCCCTGCCAGCTGGAGGTTTCTTCCTCCTGTACAAGGCAAATGGTTTTTAGGTTGTTTTTTTCTTTTGTCCTTTTTCTTTCTTTTGGAGTGGGGGAGGCGGTGGGAATGCCTTCTGCAGCTTTTTCCTTAATAGTTGAATTCGACACATTTGAAGCAAGAAAGTAATTTTCTTTTGCAGTTCCACTTCTTAAAGCTATATCCCAGCCTTATCCCCACAGCCTTCCCAAGCATTGTTGTTTCACTGGCACCTCCTAGGCTAAGACAACCTCCAGGGAGCTGACCTCAAAATGTGACTGCAAGGAGGTTACTAGTTTTCCCCCTGCTTCTTTCAGTCTCACCTCTCCATTAAAAGCAACCATAAACTCCTTGGGGCAGGAATGCACTCCTATTCTTTGCACATTAGGCAATGTAGGGCCAGGGCCTCCTGGCACAGCTGTTTGTAAAGCGACACAAATAATGGAGGTTTCACTCCCAGGGCTAGAGTTTTGCTCTCAGCATTTGGGGTCTCACACCTGGTGTTGTGGTGCCCAGCTCAGAGCTGTGGATGAAGCAGTTAATCTAACTCCCACTGAAGACAAGAGGACTGTTGCCACAGATGACAGAAGCAGCAGGAGCTTGCTGAGTCCAGGGGATTCCCTTCCCTTCCCTTCCTGGATCTCCCTCCCCTCCTTTGTCCAGGCAGCAGCAATGCATTTTTATGAATTGGAAAAGTCCCAAGGCAGCCCAGTCTCCATCCCTTGCTGTCCCTGTGGCTCAGTGTACCATAAGGAGGAGGAAGGAGGCCACAGAGGGGAGGGCATTGTGGGCTGCCCATACACAAAGTGATGCAAATTTCCATCCTCCCGGGGCTCGCCCAAAGGAACTGCCCGAATAGGGAAGTTGGGCAATGTGTGGAAATGTGCTTCCCCTCCCTCCACGCTTCTAAATAGGGTTGCCACAACTTTTCAGTTATTTAAAGCCTTTCGTTTTCTCCCTGCCCCGCCTTCAGGGGAAGGATAGCAAGGTGTGTGGGAACCTTGCAAACGGAATAGGCTGAATGCAGAAAATTCAGTCATCCCTCTCCTGAAGGATGCAGAGAGCAGAGAACTGAGCCCCCAGGAGCTGCTCGAGACCCTTCCTACATCACAGCTGCTGTTCGCAGTAAGCTACCCTTACCAGGCACAGTCAATGGCTAGAGTGAACTGTTTCACACCAGCTTCCAGCTTTTGTCTTCTATCTGCCCTGGAACAAGAGCAGTATTTTTCCCAAGTGTCTGTAGGAGCAAGAATAGGGAAGAGTCTGGTCAGAGCTACAGAAACCCACATTCAGATTCCTGTGCTGCTGGGTCTGGGGAAAAGTTTTTTACTGACTGCAGAAATCAGGGATTTGTACCTGGACTTCCCGCTAGCACCATCAGCATTGTAACTGACCACAAACAAATGAAATGAGAGGCTCCCCTATCCTCCCTACCACCACCACTGTCAGTGTCACACTGCTTCACGGATGGGAAAATTCCCATCTGACGGTATTTTACAGATGAGGAAAGGTGAGAGATTGAAAAGAGAAATCTAAACCTGAGCCTTCATGGTTAGTTGTGCCATGCTGGATGCCTCTTCCCAGAGGAATAGGGGGCAGGATGGTTCTACTCCTGGGAGAAGACCAGGAACAGAGAACTAGCAGGAGAAATAGACTGCTTTCAAGAGCATCACCTGGCAAGGTTTAAAAATGAACATGGATCTTGTGTCCCTCAAAACCTCTGGGAACCTCTCCTACCTCCCCCCAGACCTCAGCCCCTGCTCTCAAGAAAAGTAAACAACTGAGCTTTCCTGTGCAGTGAGTCACGGATGGAGCACAATAGGGAACGCAAAGCAATAGATCAGGAAATGTTTCATGCAAGATAGGGGGAGGAGGAAAGCAAGGCAAAGTGAGTGGAAGGTGGAGAGAAAATAATTAAGTAGTGAAGAGAAAAACTGGCTCAACTGGAGAGAAAACACAAGAGCCTGTACAGCGATAATAGAGAGCAACAGAAATGCAACAGAAGTGTTGAGGTGTCTTCGCTGCAATGAAGTGACAGAGAACAGTGGGCGAGCAGCAGTAAAATTGTGTGAGCACAGAGTGAAGGCACTCGGTAAAGAGTGGGGAAGGGCTGGTTAGATGACCCCTTGCCAGGACAGAAGGGCAGTTTGCTGGCTGGTGTGAGGGACCAGGTGGCTTCCTTGGTAGTGAGTTGGCTGAGCAATACCTCCAGCAAGGGTGAGTATTTTCTCTGAATGCTTCCAAAAGCAGTGAATTCACTTCAGGCAGTGATGGATGCTGTCTAAGGGAATCAGAACCATGAGAAACAGAACTGTATGCTGCAAAGAAGTCAAAGCACACCACATGAAGATAGCTTTCCTTTACCATGTGCATTACAGTTATTTACACCTGTTCAATGGGGAGCAAATATTACTAAACTCAGACAGTACTTGGAATTTGTCACATTTTAAGTACATCACACTTACTCACTTTGAGCTGGCACAGATGACAACCTCAGAGGGTGCACAATGGAGGATTAGAAGATCCCTGCTGATTCCCAAAGTTGAGTGTCCTCAGGATGAGAGTTCTCCAGACATACCTGCTCATAAGAGAGGGACTTTTCATGAAGTCAGGAAAAGCAATGACCCATTTAACATGAACTTGGTGTTGGCCAAGCAAGCAGCAAGCTGGCTGATGTACCATTCTGCCTAGCACTGCTGTCTTATCCTCCCAAATCATGTTTGCCACATTGTGTGTGTCTGTGTTTTAACTGGCTGACATGTCTGGTTTCCAACAGCTAGACCTTCAGCCACAGCAAATCATCACTGCTTTGCTGAAATCCATGGGCCTACAAGGCTATTCCAGCTCACCCAGGACATGGCCTCTGGAGTGCAAACTGCTGAAAGGAAGAGCTGTCTTTGTTCCATATCTGTATACTGATTAGTACACTCTGACCTGACCCCTGACTCGGTCTCTAAATGCAGCTGAAGTACAAATAATAGTGTTGTTGGATTGGTTATCAGCAGTTCACTCGGGGATGCACAAAACTCTTCTGGACTTTGCCCTTTTGCTTTAAAACAAATGTGTGTCAAGCAGGGATCACCGATAACTACAGTATTGCTGCTACTGTGCTAATGTACAGCGCTGTAACGCAGCTGCAGTCACTCTGGCACCATCACAGAAAATCTACCCCACGCAATTTCAGTCACACCGTGCAAAAAAGTGGCAAAATAAACCCGAGGGAAACAACAGCTTTTAGAAGTTAAAAGTAAAAAATAATTACAGTCCAGTCCAGTAAAATCTCCAAATTGTCTCTTTCTCTTTCATAGTTTTTCTAAAAAAAAAACCAAACACCCCCCCCCCCAAAAAAAAAAAAAACCCAAACAAATTCAAAACCACAATTTGTTGAATTTTAGCAAGTGATTACGTTTGTGGATTTCAGCTTTTAAGACCAGATTTGCTGCATGTTTTTTGTGCCCGGTTTGTACCAAGGTAGATCCAGGGACACAGAGGGAGCTGCTGTCAGCTCACACCAGGACAGCTCAAGTAGAGACCATATGCTTCTGGACCACCGAAGGTGGTGCTAGCTTTTGCATCCACCAGCAGTACACCAGGAATCAACAAGTGTGTAAAACTAGGGCTGTGGCTGGTGAACCTGGCAGTAAGAGGTGAACAGCCTCAATTCACCCCCGTTAGGCCCTGCTGTAGCACTTGGAGCCATTCTCTGGTTGCCCTCAGGGATATGGGCTGCTCCCCAGCAAACTTCCACTCAACCCTGACTGAGAATTTTCAGTCCTTTGTGTTAAGACCTGATTCCCTCACTGCTGTTCGGAGACTGCGAGCTTTCCACAAGGCCAAAATGGAGAAAAGGAGAGAAGATCCCGAGAAGAACCATTTTAAATCAATAAATCTGGCTCCATATTGCTCTGAGTGAAGGTATTTGTGGTTCAAGACCATCTCTAATTCCCGTACAAATACGTGACACAATCTGATGAGTCTTTTATGTTCAACACTAGTATAAGGGCTTTCATTTAATGGCTTTTCTTTCCCGCTCACAGCTCCTTCTCATCTCTACAGCTTTTCACTGTGCAGTGCCAGAGCCATAAAGATCTTACTATAAAGGGGCCCCCCAGCCTTTATCTTGCATATCACGACATCATGATTCAAATGTTACAGCGCTGCAACACAAATGTAACATCAATGTACATCCCATAACAGGCTCTAATCCATCCCAGATTTGGTTCAGTGCTCACTTGCTCAGATCTCCATGGACCACACATTGTGTGCCACTGTTTGTATTCAGCATAAACGAAGCATCAGTGTGGAAACTCATCAGAACAACAGCAGTATGGTCAGATCAAGAGGAGCTAGCAGGAAGCCACTCTGCATCTTTCCAGAAGACTTGCCAATGAGCGCATTTTATACACAGAGAACCTACCTCCTAGGCACTGGAACTTGGTTGGGAAATGCATTGGCTTCACCTCCAGGCCAGTCCAAGCACATGGTACAATGGTGGCTCTGCCGCCAGGTGCCATCGGGGGATGCCAAGCCTCGTGTTGGTGGCCAGGTCACGCCACCAGCCTCAGCAGTTCTCACAGCTTTGGCCTGAGCTGACCCTGTTGCTGCTTCAGCCACTGCGAGCCCTGGGCTGGACCCATCCCTGCCAAGCAGCAGCAGGAACCTTGACGCCCAGTGCTGCCTTCCCGGGTGCCTGAGAGACACCCTTTATTCATCTGCCATCTGAGCCCCTTTTCCAGACTGTGTGGGTTGATAAATGGCTCTTTAACAGGCTAAGAAAATCAGGGCTGCTCAGCCTGGAGAAAGAGAAGGCTGCGTGGAGACCCCATAGCAGCATTTCCATATCCGGAGGGGGTCTACAAGGGGGCTGGAGAGGGACTCCTCATTAGGGACTGTAGTGATAGGACAAGGGGTAATGCATTTACACAAACAGGGGAAGTTCAGGTTAGATGCAAGGAAGAAGTTCTTTACTGTGAGGGTGATGAGACACTGGAACAGGTTGCCCGAGGAAGTTGTGAATGGCTTATTCCTGGCAGTGTTCAAGGCCAGGCTGGACAGGGCCTTGAGCAACCTGGTCTAGTGGGAGGTGTCCCCACCAGTGGCGGGGGCACTGGGACTAGGTGATCTTAAGGTCCTTTCCAATCTTGACCGTTCTATGATTCTATGATTCTATGACATGAGTGAATTGAGAGTCTTATCCAGGTGAACTCTTTCTTGTCCTTACCTTTTTTAATTGTAAGGAAACCAGTAACAGTCAGGACATCCCCTTTCTGCATTCTTACTTGCTGTTCATTATATTGGGAAAAACCCTCATTCTGTGCAAAATATTACAAAGACAGGATGAACATCAGGTCTGTATTAATATTTAAATCGAGTATTACAGAGCAAGGAAATAAAATGAAAAAACAAAACAACAAGCCCTCCAAGCCATCTTGATCACAGCTGCTATGAAAGCCACTCCAGTGCTGGAAAACTTCCTCTCATCCAAGTATTGATCGCTGGAAACATTCCCTGCTCATGACATTCAGTTTTGAAAGGCCAAATGCTTTGAAAATACAATAGACTGAACATTTTTTAATTCTTTTCTTCTTCCCTCTTTTGGTCTAAATGGAGTTTGACAGATATATTTTTTTTTTATTTAAACAACATGAAGTCCACAGTATAGCTATATGCTGCAATATACGGTTATATATGTGGTGCCCCTCTGCACATTTAGTACTGAGGCAATTATACAGTATTACCAAGATAAATCTAGGACAACCATATTATTCTCCTGTGGCTTTGAGATGACACTCAAATGTGGTTTGCTCCCTCTAACAAGAGAAGCAAAGCATGTGTTTGTGCAACAACATGCTGAATCAGGGAGACATGTTATTGTTATGAATAAGAAACTGTGTTGTGAAAATGCCTCCTGGAGACCCTCATTCCTTCCTGCTAGTTTCTTGCATACTACACACTTACTTACATAACTCCTTGTCTTACAACATTCTAGGTGTGATCCTGGAGGCCCAAAATCTCTGGGGCAAACACAGGCTCGCAATGTTGATTTTGCAAACATCATGCAAAGCTGGCAGGTTGTTATGTTTTTCACACAAAACTGGATAAAACAAACAGAGTTTATCTAATGTCAGATATTGACAGACTAACTACATTTTATTCAAAGCTTAGCTGTCTGTGTGGTAAGCTTATTGGCCATGTTTAAACATGAGGTTCACTTGTGAACAATTCATAGTGAGATCCGCACAGTGAATGATTGCACACGTCTGTGAATAACACTTTGAGCATGGGATATAAGAGGGGAAGAACTTTGTCTTTATGGAGAAAAAGCCATGAAATCTCTCAGCCTATCAATTAGGTACCACTGCCTGGGACACCGTCCAAGGAGAACTGCCTGCTACATTGGCTGTAAAGGCTGAAGAGAGTGCTCGTGGGCCACCAGGAACATCTGGTATGTCATTTAGCATCAGCATTTGGGCTTGCCAAATGTTACTGTGGTTATACAATTGCCTGGGGAGAAGGAAGAGAGCCAAATGTTCATGGCTAATTCCACCTTCTGGTTGTCCTCTACCTTTCACATTGTTGCATCTTTCGCATTCATTACCTGTTTGACAGCTTTAGGTCCCCTTGCCTGTGACTTGGTTTCTTAGAGAAATTTAAATTCTTAACCTCTTTGGAACAGAAATTTTGTTTTTCAGGGATTAATCTCAAAACACTATACCTTGCTAAAGGTGCTGATCTGACTAGTTCAGCTACCCAGATGCAGAAATTTCAGTTCCCTTGGCCACCATGCACACCTAGAAGAGCAGTAGAGCCAAAGGCTGGTTGGCTGGCTCATGAGGGCTGAGGCCACTGACTCCAGAGTGAGCATTTCCTTTGGTGGTGTCCGTGCTTTTCTCGGCAACGCGAGCAGAGCCCTGGGCTAGAGCAGTCATATCACTAAGTCCAAGTGATTGCAGTTTCTGATTAAGAAACATTGAAGCTCTCTCCACCAGCTTTCTTCAAAGAGAAGTGCCCCTGCTTGTTTTTCAGATATGGGGTTTTGATGAGCCCTTGAGAAGCATGTATATGAAATTAGATATATGAAATCCTTTGATTTCCTTTTAAAGTCTCCTGCCAACTTTAGGTTTCACTGTCCTCTTTTTCCCTCTAGAGGATGCATTAATCTCTCTTTTCACAACCCTATGAGGACCAATACTCATTTTCCAAAACTGTACTTCAGCCCCAGCTGGGCTTTAATGCTATCTAAGTAATTGGGACGCCAGTTCACTAGCTCAAAAATAATTATTTTGTGCTCCACAAAAATTAAAAATTTTAATTTTCTGAGAAAATTTAAACAAAGCTGTCTTTAGGCTATGGGCAACGGGGGTAGCCTGTTGAATGGTATGGAAACTGTTGAAGGAAAGCATTGTTTCCAACTGAAAATTCAAATGTCTCCTTTCAAAAGATCACAGGGATATATTCTATGACAAATATGTGCAGATTAATTGAATTCAAGTTCAAGAATGGCTCCAGACCCCACCTCCCAGCACAGCTGTCTCCATGGCTATTTTCCTGTCATCTGAAGTCTTTTGCTCTTGGTCATGCAATCCACACTGAAGAATGTGTTGATACACACTGGGTGGAGATACAAGTGGTTTGCTGTAATTTGCTCCCCAGCTCCATGATTTACTGCCCATATCAACCCTCTGTATCTCTCTGAGGGCTCTCAGCCTGATCTTGTTGCTGCAGACTGGGCAACTCCCTGTCTCTTCTCTGCCACCATTTTGGCTCCTTATTCTGTTTTCCCATTGGGTTGAGGCTGTAGGTACTAGACCTAGGGAGCAGGTATGGAGAAGGTATGGGCTCTGCAATCGTAAAGGTGCTGAAGGTCTCCCTTGAGCTTCTCAAGCCTACATGTCAGAAAAAAGGGCCATCTGTGGGTTTGGGCACATATTGAGCTCAGGCCCTGATTCCTTTCTGCATGGAGGTTTTTATTTAACCTGGCAATAAATAACTGTCAGATTAAGCATGGCCGTGCAAATGTTACTGTACTGGCATTGTAGAAGCTCTGAAACAAGGCAGTCCTTCCCTAGCCCTCAGTTATGCTCGGCCCTGCTCTAATCACCCTGGTTTAGATGTGCAGCTTGCTGTGAAAGACAAACGACTGCAGCTATTAAATCCCATCTTTTTGTGAGTGTGCCCAGTAGTAATATTTTAATGGATGTTACATTTCAGACAGGAGGGTGGTTTGCCAGGGACCGAGGTCTGGGCAAGGACAGACACTCTCATTGCTAGCACCATGCACCCAGAATCTGCAGTTCAGCCTTGGCCACCTTTCAAACAAGTCTGCAAGGCAGCACAGGTATGCAAGCTGGGGCTCTCCAGTGCTCATGCCATACCATGTTGAAGGGGAACCCTGGGAAGAGCCAAGAGGTACAAGAGCTGGAACAACCCTTTGGTTCACTGAGCTGAGTCATGGTGCAGCTGGTGCACAAAGACAGGGAGGGACACACACACACACACACACACACACACACACACACACACACACACACCCCGCTTCCTCCCCGCAACGTGTCCATCACTGCCCTGGGAGGGTTTAGATGTGGCCTGCAGCGAAGGCTGGGGAGCCAGGCTGGATGAAGCATACAGGAGATACAGTGGTGCTTTCAGCAGCATCTGAATCACATTTTGTGCAATAGCTGCTGCCCTGTGAATGCAGATTGCATTGTGACTCCTTCATTCTGCCCTCCCTGTGCCAGCGAAGTGAGAGCTTCGGCAGACACCCAGGGGCATGTGCAGGCTGGGTGTGCAAAGCTGCTGAAAGGATCAGGATGCCTAGTTGCCATTACATCTCTTTCAGTTGTCTCTGAAAAGGTTTTCCATTCTGAAAAGGAAGCTTCTGTATTGGCAAGGTGTTCACAGAAATTCTTGAGTAAGAATAAATACATGCTGCCAGGAACTGTAAATTAAAGGTGATAATTGGAAGTGATATATTGGAGCACGCATGCCACATGGCTGCTTGATCAACTGCTCTGCATTCACACAGTTCAACATCCCAGACTCTGTTAGGCAAAAAAAAAAAAAAAAAAATAAGATAAAATGCTTTTAAATCCCCATTCTCAGCCCCCTGCCTGAAACTTGGATGCTGCCTGTTTCAAGGTGCTGATCACAACACAGTCGGGGTAAACCAAAGGGCAGCCACAGTGGCAGGTGAGTGCCTCATTCACAGGTACACTGAACTACATGCTCTCCCGCACAACATCCCACCAGGCACTGAGAGCACCCTCACAGAACCTGAGCCCCTTCTGCTCCCACTGCCGGGGCTGCAGCCGATGTACACAACACACAACGTGCATTCATCTTGGGTTCACCACAGGGACTCATATTTAATCTGAGGAAGTCCTTGGCCTCTGGCTGTCATGAGTGTCAAGGTTGCTGCTGCCACAGAGATGGATGCAGGTGAGCGATCTCTGATGGGGCTGAATAAATAAAATAATGGGAGTCTAGTATCCGAAAAAAACATAAGGAAAATACAGGCTATCTTTTATAAAGGTCATGGCTTTGCAATAAGGCTGTCTCCAGAATGGCTGTACGGACCTTAGTAAGCATTCAATAGGGTTTGGAAAAGAAATAACTTAAATAATTTTTGGCCCACTGTAGGGTGAATTGGTGTAAATCCAGACATGGCAAATCTTTCCATGATATAGAGTCACTACCCAGTAGTTCACAGGGTTGAATATGCATTGACCACCAGGAGGTTTCATTTGTAAACTACTTGAAGGCAGAATTTAACAGTTATGTTTATTTATACACCAAATGATAATCTGTCTTTTGCCTGACTTCTCTGCAGAGAATAATTTGATATTAAAAAAGGCAATATACTTCACTTCTTTAGAAGGGGGACTGTTTATACACATAATGAAAGAGATAATGCAAATGCTTAGCAAAACAGATGGACAGATATCAGCAAAAGATAATAGCAGAGATTATAGATGAAAACTATGAAAAATATTAATTAGATCATTTTCTCAACAAAAGACATCAAATGTACCAATATGGGGAGTGTATGGAGGTAATCATTTGCACTGTGATATGATCACAGTGTCCCAGAAAGGGATTAGGCTTCACTGTGTCAGTGCTGCAAATTCCTATCTTTGTGAAGCAGCTTCAGATCTGCTAATGAGGGGAGCTGTGCAGTGATAAATGGCACTATGTACTTGCAAGGTTATTGTTACCTCAAGGTCACCGTTGTCACTTCCCTCTCACTGTTACTAAGAAAGCTCTTGCTATTAGAACTTAATCACATTAATAACGAGGGAGCTTGCTAGCACACAAATTCATTTTAGAGATCCTTTGCTGGGGTAAAGCCAGGATTAAGATTTTAACTTTACAAGATGTTGTCTGTGAATACCATGGCAATCATGCACAGCTCTGGCTCCCCTTAAAAATTTGCCACTGGATGGCTGCACGTTTCACACCTGTGGCAGAGCATCTTGGAGATAATTTACCTCAAAGATGCCACACCATCTATGCTGATCTCTGCTCTCAACATCCAGCTGGCAGGTCACAGGGGCTTTGTGCTGTTCCCAGTTAGGGGAGCCGTTCAGAGGTGAGCATACCTTCAGGCACCATGGGGCTCACACTTGGTCAGGTGCATGGGGATGCTCAATGGCTCAGCCACAGCCACTGTTACTCCAGAGCCAGGAAACCCAGGTGGATACGATGGACACACTCCTGTTAGAGGTCTCCTCGCTGTGCTTCCAGCATGTTCTCCTGATTCCTGTTTTTCTGCTGGCAAAATTTCCAGCTTCTGTTTTCCTGGGTCACCACACATCTGGCTGTTTTCTGAGACATGTGGATCAGATCCTGCCATAGTTACACCGAGCTAGATAGTGCTGGAGTAACCAGGGTACAGCAAGAATCTGCAGCCCAAAGCTGGAGAAAGCCTGTGCTCTGCCTGGAATGAAAACATTGAGAGCTTTCAAAAAATTGCAACTAATTAAAATTTAATGTTAGTTGACAATTTGACAGATACTGACACATGGATCTCAAATTAGGAAGTTATTTTCAGTCATTTGTGTATTTGAATGCAGGGGCTGCATTCTCCATGTCATATGCTAACTTGAAAATCTGATTAACTGAATGATAGTAATTGAGTCTGGAAAATGAAGGCATTTATCAACAAATCTCAAGTATTTATTGTTGCACAAAAGCAATACAAAGACACCTATGAATTAATGATCAATATTCTAGGCATACTTTTCGTACTGAAATGGACTACAAAATGCTCTTTTCTCTTAGTGTGCTTATACTGTCACAACAAGCAGCTTGGAGTGGCCAAACATATTTTACTGGAATTCAAAGTCATAAAATTGCATAACATGAAAATCAAAGGCCGTGGACCAAAATTCTGCTCATGAAAACTGTAGCTGCTGACTAAAATCAGGTGAGAATTTGGTCCTCTCTAAACAGCAGGACAGAGGAGATATTGCTGCCTGGTGGTTGCTGCAGATGTGAATACAAATAGCTCTCACACATCTGAGGCATGTATCTTGCATTCTTGCCCATTCTTGTGAAAAAGGAGCCCTTTCATAAAAGCACAGATCTGGAGGCCTTCATGGCATCAATTACCTTTGTGGTTCTTTAATTCTGAAGGCAGGAGGAGGTGCTCTCCAGCTGCCCGGCTGCTCCCTGTTGGTAAGGAGCAATTCAGCACAACCTCTCCAGAGCCAAGGATGCTTACAGACTCAGAACAAACCAAATCACATGCAGGTAAGGGAGTGAGAGATAAATTGTTTTGCTGAAATCTGATCTAAATCTGGGGACCTTTGGCTTCCCTTCACCACTACCACACATGCAATAAAACACACCAAAATTCAATACCCAGTCTCATTCCCTCTGCTCTGCTGCCAGTGACCTCTGTCCAGAGCTTGCAAGGATTTTGTCATATTTTTCCAGAAAAGAAAACAAACAGTAGTCTTCAATTTTCCCTATGTCATAAAAAGCAAAAAGGTATTTTGATAACCATTGCTAGTTTAAAATCTTGAGGTGCCCTTTGTTCAATTAAAAAATGGATGCAGTGATAGGTAGAAGACATTACAGAAAAAATGTGCTGTCTGCAGCTCTCCTTCAGATGTGCACAGTATCAATACCTGAGTATTAGAGCTCTCAAAAAGAGAAAGTTGTATGTATCACACTGCAACAAATGGGTATAGCAGGAAAGGAAAGGGAAGACAGAATGGCAGCCGCTGTGCGGGTCTATAGCAAAGTGTTTGTGGCCAGTCCTTGAAGAACCTCCTCACAAAAGGTTTCATGACAGCATCTCTTCTGTGTACATGAGAGAGGAAAAGTGTTTTAAAAATATGGAAATCAAATGCAATGGAGACCACTAGGCCTTTAGGTGGGCACATAATATCGATATAAAAATATTGCTACTTAATATTTAAAATTAGTTACATGGTAATAGCAGAATTTATGAGTGATACAGTCAGATGCCAGTGTGCATAAACCTGCATTGATTAAAATAATATATAAAATTCACTATGGTTGTGCAGGCTTACCCCTGGGGATTAATAACCTTGTGAGAGGCACTGATGGCTCAAGGTGCAGTCAAAGACCATTAACCCCATTTTGTCATTAATCCCCAGAAAATATCCAGTACTAAGGTCATTATCAGTGCTATAAGCTCTAAATGAAAAATAACATAGGTATATGGATTTTTTGTTATAGCCGATGCAGACTCAATTGGTGTGTACAAAGCATGACCCAAGCATTAAGAGCCTGTCCTGCACAGGAGCCTGCTTGAACCATTTCTCAGCATTTCACTTTGCCTTTAATTAACTGCATGCTTCAGCCTCGTTTCTCTATTTGTGTCATGCCTAAGTGAAAGGAGCATTTGTTAACAGCAGCTAAAAGCTAAAAAAAAATTTGTTACAGTATTGAAGGTGAGATACATTTTCAGTATGCTTTTGAAAGAAAAAACCTGTTGAAATTTCCTTAGTTTATTTCTTTTCAGGTGCCCATGTCTCAATTTAGGTGCTCTTCTGTTTGGTTTGCATCACAGAGAGGTGCGTATTTTGCTAGCAGGAAGGATAGGGTAGTCACAGGCTGCTAGTAAAATATACACCTCTTTAACAGGGAAGGCTAAATATAAGAAACAACGGATGTTTTTTACCAAGGCAGGATATAAGCAAACAAACATAAAAAAGGTTCAAAACCAACTACAAATATTAAAGAGGATGTAACAGATTCCACAGCATTCTTAGAAGATTATCCCAAGAGAAAAAATGAAGCTTGTACTTACAGCTGTGTGCATGTCTTGTGTTTGTCTGTGGAGTACATTTAATGTACACATAAGAATAATATTCTATGGAGGTTTCCTTAGTAACTGCATAGCTAAAGCTTTATTCAGATTTTAGACAAACCAGCATTTAAATCTTTTTGTTAATGATGCAAACAAATTCTGACTGGCACCAAAAATCATCATTTATTCCTGCATTAATTTGGTTTTCTTCAAGATGTGACATAATCTAGGTGTAAGCCTCTAATGTAGGTTCACATGTCAAAGGATTTTACTCTTTTTTAAAGATCAGGGTGAGAGTAATGTTTATACTTCATATTTCATGTTTAGTTTACTGTAAGAGAGGAACTGGATCCTTTATTTTGGATTTCATGTACACATCAGTAGAATGCCCCATGATGTCTGCAGAGGGAAGGAGGCAGATATTTATCATAAATGTCTGCCTGTCCTGCTTGCCCAGCTGTTTATACTTGCATTACTGTGAGGAGCTGGAAAGACCCCTGCTCTCCAGAATTGAATGCCTGACTTCCCTGGGTACCTCACTGCTCAGAAAAATTATTATCGACAGTCCTTGTCAAATTAGAAGGGAACACCAAGGGGGAAAAAGCTGCTACTCAAGGGGCTGTTCTGGGATGCCTTTAATTCCTTCAATGCTAACACTTTAAACATTTCAATAACCACAGATTTGAGAAGATCTCCAACATGTTGCAGAATTAAAATTAGAATTGCAAACAAAAGGAAAGGAACTAGAGGAGTAGGCTCCATTAACTGAATGTCACTAAGGTCAAAGCCAAGTGACATCCTGAGGGTGCCGAGGGTCTCAGTGTGCCCAGCAGCAGCGCTAGAGAAGAGGGCTAGGAGCAGCAGGCAGCCCACAAGCCAAGCATGAGTTGGAAAGATAGTGGCACCACAAGAAGAGTGGGTCTCGCTCAGAGGAACATCATGTATATGATACACTGCATGATCATCATCTACCACATGGCACAGCAGAGGCCACAGCTAGAGCAACAGCACTCTGCAGAAGATGGATACAAAGTGGAAAGAATGTAGGGGAACAAGTCGGAAGGTAAAAGTTTCGCAAACACAACCCAATTTCCAACTTAAATTTAATATTTATGGGAACTTTTGAATGGTAAGTGTATACCAGGCTACTTGGATTTTTTTGTCTCCTACACTGGCATCTTTTTTAAGTAGAGATCACCACCTGTCAAGACCAGTTTTCCTTTGGGCTATTCCCAGAGCAGGAAAGTGGACTTCACAACTTTTCAGGGTCCTTCAAGTCCTGCTGCTCTGCAGCTCCCTGACTTCTTGACAGCAAACCCAAAACTTCAAGAGTGACAGATGCAGACTGGTGGCTGTATCAGTGCAAGCCATCTAGACATAAGCTATAAACAGAGGTAAGACTGAGAATCAGCTACTACCATGTGTTGTCAAAAAACACTCTAAAATTTCAGAGAGCTGCCTGATTCATAAAGAAAAAATACTGTCCTTCCATCTAAGCTTTTCCCTCTCAGCTTGATTTCAGCCTATAGGCCTACATGAAATACTGTAGGTTAAGTGGTTTCAAATCCATCCCTTGTCAGCAGTAAAACCCGTGCTACAAATCAGCCACATACGTGCAGCTTCTCTCTGCTGACATTGCTGACATTAAGAAAACATTGTCTGGTGCACAGCACGTGATCTGAAGCAAAGACAGAGAAACTGTTTCTTGAAGGTAAGTTTCAATACTAATGTTATTCAACATAACTTCGCAATTGCCAAAACAGTTTGGTCTGTGGTCTATGTCTGCAGACTTACAAGTTTTCTCTAGAAAGTTTTCATTCTGTGTCCCTTTCCCATTGCCTTAAATATTGTGTTTCTTATGGTAGCTGATGAGGGTTTAGTTTAAACTTACACAATTATTACTGCAGTGAATAAAAAAATAATTCATCCATAATAGTTGCCAGTAGTATTTACATAAGTGTCACTTTCGTGGGATTGTGACAAATACGCATGTGGTCCAGTTATCATGTGTCTGCTTTCATTTCAGTGTATCATATTCAAGGGCTTGGACAGACATACCTTGGTGTCTGCCAGAAAATTATCCCCTTCTAGTTAAACAGTATAAGACAGTTTGGCATCTCAAGAGAACAGCTTTCTAAATAGGCTTTAGATGAAGACTACTTAAATAAATAAATAAATAAATTTGACCTTCCTAAAAGCAAGGCGAGATGCTGGGGTCACAAATGCACTTTGCATGTGGGAATGCAATTAATTTAACATGTATCTTACATATATGCCAGGGAAATAACTAATTCATCATTTTTAATGGCCTATCTGTTTTCCCCCCAGGATTAGGATTTGGTTACTTCCCTTTGCAAATAAGATCTTGGCACTTTAAAAATACCTGCATCTTATCTCAACCATGTTTAGTTATTATTACTTTTAATATTACTAACATATATTACCTTGGGAAATAACATACTGAGATGAGACACCAGTCACCCAACACACACCAGGTACAGAAATCAAACCACAAACATCAAGAGGGGTTTGAGCAATATCTATGGCATCTGTTGGAGAAAGAGAAAGTGGATGATTTTGTCACTGTCACTGTTACCTGACCTCAGATCTTCCCCTGTGCAGCAGACAATAGGTACACAGAGACTGTGCTATTTACTGATGATCTGGCAGAACTGGGGTGAAAAGCAGAGCTATTTATGTGGTGAAAATGTTCCAGATATAAGTCCTGCCTGCAGCAACACAGAGAAGCCATCTCTGTTATTCTTGCAGTCTTTCTGCAACTGAAACTTCAGCAGTTCAGAGAGGCAGGATAATGTGCCTTAGTAACTCTGCTAGCCTTTGGGCCAGGTAAGGACAGCATTAGGAGATCCCACCCATTTACTTAAATGCTTTTATCGCCTTTTGCTACACTGCAGCTGGCACAAACCTAATGATGAGTCTGCTCTGCAGACTCTGCGGCCAGTTTGCTCTGCTGACCTGTTGCAGACAGGCAGCCTCGCACTCAACCCTAGCTGCAGGATCAGTCGGAGACCCAGGAGAGACAGCAGAAGCATCCCCTCTGACTTCTGGGGTGCAGTCTGGGATTAATGGACAGAAAAAAACAAACAAAAAAAAGAAAATCCATCAGGAGCCACTGGTTGAAGGTAGCTCCCGAGCAGGGTTCCACAGCTCTGGTCCTGGGAAAGCACTGGCATTGAGCTCTCCCAAATGACTGTCTCACTTCAATTCAAATACCGGGTTTCTATTCAGCAAAGTTCTCATACAGTTGGACCTTGATTTATTTGGTTGGGTTATTTGCCTGAAAGGAATAATCTCACATCTTCTAACAGTTGTGATTTGTCTGCTTCGTTGATTAAAACACCTCTTTTCCGCTATTTTCTCTCCAGTCACACACCCCACCCCCACTAATTAAATAGCTCCAACCCTCACAGCCATAAGACTTCAATGGCTCAATAACATCCTGAGTCAATGTGTTGCAAAGCTGCTTTTTAATTCATTCTTCATGCAAATGATATACAATTAGACCTGGTTAATCTGCATTCCTTCTGCAAACGCCATTGTTAATAGGATTGAAAAAAAAAAAAGCTTCAGCTTAACAAATCAATGGCACATAGAGACTATCAGATCAGTTACTCCTTAAACCTTTTGGATGGCCAGACATATGGGGAAGCAAGCAATGATTATAACAAGGCCTTGCGAGAGTACTTTGCGGTGCTTGGGAAGTCTGACTTCAGAAGCTTTCCATCCTGTTTTTTCTCCCAGCACTGCTTGTCTCCTTGGGTCAGGAGAGGGGAGGGGGGATCCCAGAGGAAAAGGTCAGACCTTTAGGACCTTTGTTAGGGGCTGCCAGAAGCCTGGGGATCCCCAAGGCTTTTTTTTTTTTTTTTCTAATTTGAGCTGAATTTTTCAACAAGGGCCAAGTCCTTAGGACAGGTTTTTACCTGTTCATAACAAGCATTGATAAGACAGAGGTAAAAACCACAGTCTTTGCTCAGGCACACCAAGCTGCTTTCTGTCTTGCTAGAAAAATCATGGATATGCTGACAGACATTTCCAAGTTTCACTTCCAGCTCAGGTGTCCTGATAAGCCTCTCAAAAGGGCAAATGTCTTTCTTCTGGCCCTTGACCCACAGTGAAACATGGATGCCTGGGGTCTCCAGGCACACACTCTGCCTTCCTCAGGAGGCAGGAGAGGATTGAATGGCTGTTTCTTGCAGGTTAGGTGCATGGGGAAGGGCTACCTGTGAGAAAAGATGCCCCCAGTGGTCTCACAGTCCTTTGGTAGCCTGCAAAGCGGCAGGGTTGGACAAGTAGTGCCAAGGTAAGAAGGCTCCCAGGGCAGGAGTAAGTTCACTCTCACATATATGTTGTTTCCTTTCCCTTCAGCATTGAGATGCCCATTGTTTGTGCAATGTACCACATCAATAAAGCTGAGGAATTAAAATTCTCCATCCACAAGACATCAGCGAAGCAAGGTACTCAGACTTCTCTGTGCTGAATCTCTTCTTTCATTCAGATTTGGCCCCCCAGTCAATAAGGGCACCAACTGTGATGAGGGCCCCAGTCCATCTGGAACTATTCATCTGGGTCACCAGATGATATGGACTTTCAATCCCTGCCAAACTTGTCCTGATTTGCACAAGGGACCAGATGCAAAAAGGCTCTGTATCCCAAGACAAATCCCCTCTTGTCACAACCATACCACATACACTCTCAGGCATCTCACACTAGGATACTGCAACCTTCTGCAGCCAGAAAATATTATCCTTCATTATGCATATACCTTCCAGTACAAACACAACAACTACTGATGTGCCTTGACAGCTCTCCACTCTTTCCTTCTCCCCTGATGTGAAACTGAGCAATAAGAAGCAGGCTCTCGGGGAAAAGTTTGCATGAAAAGTGATAACATGAAAATATGTCAGCATTCCTCAAAAGCATTAGGGCAGCGTCAGTCAACAGAACTGCCTGAAGGCTTAGAAAAAAAGCACGCAGCACTCCTCAGACCTCACAGCCTGGCAACTGCGTCTCAATCACACAGGGAAGCAGTTGCCTCACAGGACCTGGCTGGTTTTCTCTTTCCATCCAGGAAGTATGCAAGACAGAGGGACTGACAGGGCATTTCTGGTGCCATTAGAAGGGAAAATTCCTGGCATATTTCTTTAGCTTCTTGCCAGCCTTCAAATACAGGAGAGTCTCGTTCCACCCCTCATGGATGCCAGCAGCAGTCCTGCATGTATCCTGCTGAGGCAGGGCAGGCTCCCTCTGAATGGAGGCAGAGCTGTCCAGTCCCAGCAGAGCTGACCCCTCTCACCTACCCTCACCCAGACCTCATAAGGCTGATTGTCTTCATCCTCTCAGCCTGGGAAATGTACAGACTAAACGGACAAGACAAACAGACAGGCAGAAGACATAGCGATGCTGGGTTTTGTAAGAGCTCCAGCGAGAAAACGATAGAGTAACTCTCCATCCTCCAGCACCGGTACCATCATGTTAGCACATGACATTAACATTACTTCTCAATAGACTTCAGGGTTTCCTCACTCCTCCCTGCCATCCCTTCGGCCAATCTCTCACTTCCTTTCACTATCCATATTTATTTGCAAGAAATGCTTGGTGATTCAGCGGGTGTTTTACATCTCCATGGTGTGGCTAAACTCTCCTGGCAGGGTTGCTGTTTTAAAGTTAGCTGTGGTGGATTCACAGTGCCCTCGGGCACAGCATCTGGCATTACAACATCCACTAGCGCAACTCACCCCAGGCTTCTGCCATTGTGTTAAAATTATAATGAAATTGTAATGAAATCATGACTAGCAGAATCTGTGAACCCAACAGTGTCCTGTTCATACACAGCCCTGCACTCCCTTTTGGAGCCAGGAGTGTGCTAATGACAATTGTATCCAAGCAGATAGCTGTAATAACTAGTTCTCTCCAGATCACAAAGGTCCTGCTATAATTACAAAAGTTAAGCTCAAACTCCAAGCAATTCCACTGAATAACCCTGATTTTCCCTGGTGAAAATGGCTGCAGGATTTGGCCAAAAAGTCCCTTTTTGTTCTTCCCATTGCAGCCACAAAGCAGATGCTCCAGAATTTCAATCCTCATAGCAAAGTAGTGATGTCTGAGGACATGTTAAAAGAGGCCAAACTACCTGAACAACACTAATGCAGAGCTCAGGGAGGGGTTTCCATGCAACAGAGAGGTACTCAGGTTATGGAGGTGCTTATATCTTTTGGGGTACTTGAAGATACGCCGGTATTTTTGAAGCTGACAGCTCTCTCCTGCTGCTTCAGGGCAGAAGGATCTCTGTTTGCTTTACCAAAACTATTTTCGCAGAGATGTCCATTTTGTTCTGTTTGTACAGCAGCAAGGGACAGGGGCCTCCCCTCACCATATTATTACAGTCAGTGAGAAGTGTGGTCTAGCTGGCTGTTGAAGCACCTCTATCCCTTCTAGGTGGAAAGAAAGGAAAATCCCTCCAAAAAATCTAAGCTCTTTTAATCCGTGACTGTTAGAGGTGATGCTACTGCTTCTCTCTCTTGATGGATAATGCCAGATAAGCATTTCAATTAAGATAACTGAAATGAATCACATCACCAAAGGAAAAGCACTGAGTCTAATAGCAAGAGAAAAATACGTGTAGAATAAACAACGGTCCAGTGTTGATCAAAAGCTGAACAGAGTCTCATTTGAAATAAGGGGCTTCTATTTCATAAACTGTTCTAATTATCACAGGTCTGCAAAATAGGTCTCAATATCCCACAAAAATATTTTTTCTTCTAGTTTTGTCTATTTATACAAGAAACATATTGAGGTCCTTTTCCTCTTTTGCAGCTTTCTGCACTCATCTCCCCAGGCTTGTGTCTATTTTTATTTCTTCATTTTTCTCCTCACTATCATGTTACTTCTAAACATTTTTGTGTCCTTGTAGTTAAGGCTGTAACCAGCAGCTCCAAATGTGGGTGTTACCCTGGCAGTCTGGCAATATATTCAGGCAATTCTAGCCAATTCTACCCACATTTTCAGTGGGAGCAGCCCTCATTATTGACATCATATTAGATATCTGAGTAAATACTGAAAAAACATCAGATACAAACCTACCTTGGAAACATTCTGCTTCTCATCTCTGGTTCTAGCCAGGATCATTCAGGAAAAAAAAAAAAAAAAAGAAAAAAAAAAAGAGAGAATAAATAATTCTTCTGAAAACAATGAAACAAAATCTTTGACACCTTGGAAACGCTATCATTTGTTTTACCCGTCCGAGGTCACATACCTACATTTTTTCTTGAGGCCGGTCTACCTGCTGTGCTGAAAGTGACGTTTATGTCAAGGTGGTTCAATGATCCATTGTGGTACGCATGGTCCTTCTGCAGGCTCCATGCACTCTCTGTGGTTCTGGGTTTTGCTCTTCATTCATCCATGACCTGCAGCCCTCATGTCAATGAAACTCACTGACCCCCATGGGATCATTTTCTTCTACAGAAAAAAAAAAAAAAAGCAGAGTGTCTGGCCCAAATTGCGACAGAACAGATCACAAGGTAAAGGATGGGAGGCCTAGAAATACATCATTAGTGGAAACCAATCTTGGAGCCAGAAGTGACCTGAAGTCGCTCTTGCATGGGAATGTCCCCCCCAGCCCATCTCCTGCAATGTGTCCTCCATGCATGTCATCAGCTCTGTCACTTTCCTGCAGGGAATTACTAATGGGTTGGGATCTCTTCTTCTTCCCCCTCTGCCCTTTCAAGCCGGTCATGGCCATCCTCATAAATCTGCCAGGATGCTGACAGCCAGGCTGCAGCTCACGGGGGCTCAGGGGACTTTGAGTGATATTCCTTCTGTTTCAGCTCTTTCCACGACAGCCATTGATTTAGGAAGATGAGTTTCCTTTTACATGCTCGAATAAAAGTAAAAAAAAAAGGCAAAGAAAAAAAGGCAAAGAAAAAGCAACCCAAGGAGAGGGAAAAGGGAATAGGAAAAAATGTGGTACCATGATCATCTGTACTGAAGCAACTGCAAGTGCAGAAGGTGTCCCTGGAGAAACAGGCTTTCCAGGCAGTGAAAGGAACAAACAAAGGAGCAGCTAAAAATGAACCAGGGAGCTTGACTATTTGCCTGTGGATTTGATAGAGTGCCACACATGCTTTATCTCTACCCAGTGTCTTGTTAGTGAAAAGCCATTCATTTATTTTAGAACATGTTGATAATGAATGCTCCTAGCAGATAACATAGTCTCAAACCAAAACAAGGTTTTCTGTTAACTCTAATCCCCTTGGTTTTATTTCAGCAAAGACTATCTGTACTATTCTTTTACCTTCTTTACCAGTGAACTGCTGCCAACTCTAATCATTCTGGCTAACACCAGACATTATTTCTATTATCTGGATGATTCTAAACGACCCTGTCTTCAGCACTGAAAGGCAGCTTGATGTTATCTGAGGGACCACAAGAAGCCTACAGACATCAAGGCAGGCTGAGCAAAAGCCCTATGTGCCACTAAGGGATCATCACATGAAAGCAGCTTGGAAATCAGTATATAGATCTCTGGTTCTGATGTGAGTGTAGATCATTGCTGCATCACTTACAGTAAATGCTGTGATCAATGGATCTCGGAAGCTGGGAGGTTATGTGTGGGTGAATTCTTACATGCTGGCCTCTATCCAAGTGTTTTCTGAGGGTGCAGAACTGGAATGAAAACCTCATGGAAACAGAATCATAGAATCAACTAGGTTGGAAATGACCTTTCAGATCATCGAGCCCAACTGTTTCCCCAGGACTGTCAAGCCCCCCACTAAACCATGTTACTAAGGGCGGACTGACCCCCCCTCATGGCTGCCCCTCATGATTTCCAGTCACAGCCACCCCTCATCTGCCCCTGCATAGTGGCTCTCACTATATAGCTGCCCCCCTACCCCTCATGGCCACCCCTCACAGCCCACGGCTGCCCCTGCTCTTACGTCATGATCTCCCCTCACAACCACCCCAGCACTCCCCTCATGATTGTCCCTCATGGCCGCCCCTGCTTTCTCCTCATGATCTCCCCTCATCCCTCATGGCCACCTTTCTTGTCCCCTCACAATCTTCCCTCATCCTTCACAGTTGCCTCTGCTCTCTCCTCACAATCTCCCCTCACCCTCATGGCCACCCCTCCTGTCCCCTCACGATCTCCTCTAACACCTGCCCCAACACTCCCCTCAGGATCTTCCCTCATGGCCACCCCTGCTCTCCCTTCATAATCTACCCTCACCCTCATGGCCACCTCTGCTCTCCCCTCACAATCTCCCCTCACCTCTGATGGCTGTCCCTCCTGTCCCCCCACAATCTCCCCTCATCCCTCATGGCTGCCCCTGCTCTCCCCTCATGATCTCCCCTCTCAACTGCCTCACCACTCTCCTCACGGCCACCCCTGCTCTTCCCTCACCATGCCCCCTCACCCCTCATGGCTGCCCCTGCTCTCCCCTATGATCTCTCATAGCCACCCCTGTTCTCCCTTCATGACAAGCGTGAATTCCCGCATCTTGTGTGAAATAACCCTATGTAAATAAATGGAGCTGGGACTGACTGGAGAGCAAGCAGCTTTGCTGGAAAAGACCAGGGAGTGCTGGTGAACCAAAGGGGGAAACACGAGTCAACTGTATGCCCCTGTGGTACAGAAGAATGACTGCACATGGGCTGTATTAGCAAGCGTAGCAAGCAGGCTTATGGAATTTATTATTTCTCTCTACCTAGCATTTCTGACAACATTTCTAGAATACTGTGCCAGTCATCTTAAATGGCAAGATACAAAGCACAAGGGGAGCTATTTGGTGACTCTGACATATCATTGCTTTGGAGAGGGAACAGGAAAACTGGATGTGCAAGTACCTATCTGTAACACGTGAATATATGGGACAATCTGAATGCAACAGAGCAAAGTTCTCAGGACAGCAATTCTAAACCAGGCTTTGCATTCTTAAGGGACAATATTTTAACTGAAAGAGTGATACATTTAGCAGGGCGATATTTTTGTCTGGGACTCCTCTTGACAGATAGAAGAGAAATGGGAACTGGAGATACTGTTTAGACAAAAGCAAGTGATTGAGTTAGCCTGTTTTAATGCAAACAAGAAGTCCAAAATAGTAACATCTATACTTAATATTTTAAAGGGAACATTTCTCAACACCAACAATGGTTATGAGCCCAGCTGGCTTGCAGAAAGAACTGAAACAGAAAATTGTTAAAATAATCAGGAAACACTTGAGGATATTGGCTCCGCAAGCTGCAGTCAACAGGGAAGGTTCTACTACTTAAAAAAAAACCTAACAACCTTTCAGAAGGGAAGTGAAAGCAGACAGAGGTAAAGATAAAAGTGTGTGTAAACTAGCTACGTATAAATTGAAGACTACAAATGGCAGAAAATTACCAAGGAAGAAGACTATCACAGTTGAGGGTATTGGGAAGAAACAAAGACAATATTTAAAGCTTGCATTTAAAAGATGGGACTCTCAATCCAGGGAAGAAATAACTCCATAAAAGATGAACAATGAGATCTGTAACCAACTGAATATTTGTTCCTATTTCAGGACTGGGAAAAGAACAGCATAGGAGGCTTTCAGACATTTAAAAGAATGAGGTTGAAAGTGCTACATATTTGGCACTATGTCCGCTTCTGATGTCCTCATTTCATAGAATCATAGACTCATAGAATAGTTAGGGTTGGAAAGGACCTCAAGATCATCTAGTTCCAACCCCCCTGCCATGGACAGGGACACCTCACACCAAACCATCCCATACAAGGCTTCATCCAACCTGGCCTTGAACACCGCCAGGGATGGAGCACTCACAACCTCCCTGGGCAACCAATTCCAGTGTCTCACCACCCTAACAGGAAAGAGGCTTCATAAAAATTATGAGTACTTAGGAATCTGGGAAACATGCTTTAAAGTGGAGGACTAAGGAGTTTTTTAACTGTTTAAACTAGTCTTTTTACCAGAAAGAAGGTGACAATTGATTTAGGTGTTTTAGCAGCAGTTACAAGTATTTGCAATAGGAGAAGCAACAGTGATAATAATGTGCTCTTAGACCTAATTTTTCATCCAGTGGCTTCAGTATGAACATGTGCAACTACTATTCCCTCTGTGCTAACAGAGATGGAGTGTCTTCACTGGATGTTTTTTAATCAAACCTGGACATTTTCTCCAGGTCTGAGAGAGAGGTCACAACTGTGGGCAGGGCACTGGACTGTGACTCAAAAATATAGGCTGAACTTTGCGTATGGGAGTGAATCACAAACACCACTGGTGCCTCACTTCTTCAGTTTTAATGTGATAGTGTGAGCACCGACTGTTTTTCCACCTGGACTGCAAGGTCTCTTAGGTCCCATTTCTGACTATGAGCAGAAAATACTTCAGTGAGGTCTTGGGCTTGACTGAGCTCTATCAAGGCTACTGTAATGCAAGTGGAAGCAACTCACTGATAGGTCCTTCCATTCATGGACTCATTTATATCAGTGCAGAGATGGGAAAACCCACTCCTCCAGTTCCCTCAGTCATTCATTGCACGGGCTCAGGAGTGCAACTCCTGAGAAAACTGGTTTTCTGCATATTACATGCACAGCACAAAAGCAGACATGTAACAGCTCCCACTCTTCACGACTTTGACAAGTCCCCCAGGAGGTCCCATACTAAGTGGCAGAGAGTGCAAGCTCCCTCTTCCCTACCGATATATACACGTACCTGCTGAACCTGGATTTTTCTAGAGATGGGAATGCAAGCAAAAGACATCATGTTTTCACTGTGGTGTCTGCTTTGCAATAGTTTTACTCAACTTACACAATGGTAGCACAGACTGCCCTTTACAGCATAGGGCTGTTGGGCTGCGGACGGCTGCTGAGGCCAGACAGCCCTGTGGTTAAAGTTCAGCATGAGTAGGGCATAAAGAGGATGGGGCTGAGGGCAGGCCAGCTGCAGCACAATCCCAAGCACAAGCTGTTTATTAGGGTGAGCGTAAAGCACTCCAGAAGGGCAAGGCTCAGTGTTCTTCCTTTTGATCCTATTATCATATGACAACATGATTAAAGACAGGGTAAAGGCAAGGCCCTCATGGAAGAAGCACAGGGGTGTCAAACCACTAATGGAAACTGTCACGGAGGAGATGGAAAGTTTAAAGAAAACATGCCCCTCTCTCCCCCCAGGGCATGGAGTGAGGGGGATCCCAGTGCCAGCGGAGGCTGCACACAAAGGCAGAGCAATAAAAACAAGAACATGGGACCTAACTCAGAAAAGTAAATGTGGTGTCAGCTCCTCCTTTGTCATCTCTGTGTCCTGGGAAAACAGATGACAGCAAAGATTGGCTGCATGGCCCTTCTGGACACATCCCTTGCACAGAGGCCAGATTTCCCCAGGTCCTAAACTCATTTTAGTTTCTTAGTAAGCCCTCAAACCCACACCTAAACCTAAGCTCCTCTACCTCCTTGCACAGAGGAATGGCCATGCACAGGCAGGGCCTGATTCAAGTAGGACACTGGACACCAGAATCCAGTCCCTGGACAGTGAAGAAGTCAATCCAGGCCTTTAAGAAGAGTGTTTCTCCCTGCACTGACTGGTTTGGAGCTACCTATCATGTGGCAGGTGATACCTACTGATACAGAGCTCCTAGTGCAGTGTTTCTCACTGTGTGGAATGGAGCTGCGCTGACAGGGCAGCACAGGATGGGGGGTGGCAAGCTTCAAACACTGGGCTGTTAAAAAGTGAGCTGGCAGCAGGCACTGGATACCAGGACAGGCAAGCCCTAAATCCTCCATCCCTCCCCACATCAGTCCTGTGACAGAAGCACCCACCTCCCAGATACCCTCTCCCGTCCTCATGCTTATGCACATCCTTGATCTAGCAATGCCTCATCCTCTCCCATGATGGGCACAGGGTCATGCAACACAAGACTGCATCCAAAGACACATGCTGAGCATAATGTGGCTGGTCCCTGGCCCTCGCTTTGCATTGGGAAGATGGGCTGCATGTCACCACTCAGCACACATGAGCTGCCAGCTTTGTGGCAGGATGGGAGAGAGGGTCTTGGCAGGTCATGCTGAGATAAAGCCTTTAAAATCCCAAGACCAGTGAGCTTAGAGTATTAGAAGCATTAGAGGGGTAAAGGTATCATCAAAATGAGTAATTTAATCACTTAGTAGAGTGCCCTTCCTTCTCTCTTTCTGTGTAACTTCTCTGTAATGCCTCTCTTTCACTTTTCATCTCCCATTTAATCTGATTCCTTTCCTTTGGTTCCACAGTTTCTCATTTTCCTCCTGTTTCCGTCCATGTCAAATCCCTTCCCTCTGTCTCCCCACACACTTTCCACTTTTTGTCCCACCCGAGGCTGGACCTTACCTCCAAGTTCATTCTTTATCTAAAACAATAGATAGGTTTTATAACTTTCTGATATTGCTATGACTGCTAAACCCTAAGGCTGAAAAGACTTAAATAACTTATTTTCCTTGTCTATTGCTTCAGACAACTGAAGTACAGAAAGCCACTAGGGATTGCAAGGAAAGGACTACCACACTGCAGGGGAATTTCAGCCATGTTTCTGTTTCTCTCTGCCTAAGACCCTGAGGAAGCCAGATCTCTGTAACAGAGTTACCAGGGCAGTGTTCGAGAGTTCAGCTCTCACCTTGCCTCTCTGGTCACAATGAACTGAATAAAAATGAGTTCAGGAAGATTTTGGCACTGACAGTGCCTGCCTCTTGGGAGCTGATGTGCACCTCTGTGACAAATAAAGCATCACTATAAAGTGGTGTTCCTTTCCATGAATGAAACAGTCAGTAGTGAAGCTTGTTATAACAACTTTGAACTACCAGTGTAGTTGCCACCATCAGCAGTAACATAGAAAAAATAACAACAGTGGAAAGCTGTCAAAAATGGAACATTTTTAACATGAGATATTAAGTCAATATTTATTTTAACAAGTTTAATAGGATTCTCCCCCATTAGCTCCCAAGAGTTCTATATCAGCTGAGCCTTCTGTAGAGGCCTAGAACATCTGGATACTCATTTCCCACTTATTTCCCACCGGAGCTTTAAAATCTCAATTTTGTGGTATGAAATTCAGGCTATTTTGTTGAAATGCCAAGGCAGGGTTTTCTGTCTCCAGTATTCAGGGAGCATTTACTTCTGTTTTTCCTCTGCTGTCTCATGCAGTTTCCAAAGGGTGGGCAGTCATTGATGCTAGCCATGTCTCAGATACGTGGAAAATATTTGCCACAAGAACAAACACTGCTAGGGTGCAGAATGCCTCTGGAGACACAGACATTGGCAGGCTTATGTATGGACAAGCAGATAGGAAGGTGGTCATTCAGGGTCACTCAAGGTAAAATAACTTGGCAGTGGAGTATCCATGAACCATCTATCCAGGATGGATGCACTGACCACTCCTTTGCCATAGCGACCAAGTGGAGCTCTCCATCCTGCCCAAGTCAAAGCCGCAGTAGGTGTAGTATTGCAACTCTTTTGTTTCCTAAGGTGGTCTCTTCAGGGGAGCAAAAGAACTTCAAAGCAGAAGGCAGGCAGGAAAGAAGGAAGGCAGGCAGGAAGGCAGGAAAGAAGGAAGGCAGGCAGCAAGGCAGGAAAGAAGGAAGGCAGGCAGGAAGGCAGGAAAGAAGGAAGACAGGAAGGAAGGCAGGAAAGAAGGAAGGCAGGAAGGAAGGCAGGAAGGCAGGGAGGCAGGAAGGAAAACTGTTTTCATTTTTTAACTGTTTTCATTTTTCTGCATCCCACTGTTAAAGATGTGTTTTCCAACTTTTTATCTCTTTGAATGTAAAACCTTCTGCAGCACAGAAAAAGCACTCTGCATCTGCTTGCTTTCCTTTTCCAGATCTTGCCGGTGTGCAGCTCCAGTGAACCTTACTGGAGGTCTTGTTCAAGCTTACTTCTGATACCACTGAAGGAAGAATCATAGAATAGTCAGGGTTGGAACGTACCTTAAGATCATCAAGTTCCAAACCCCCTGCCATGGGCAGGGACACCTCACACTAAACCATCACCCAAGGCTCTGTCCAACCTGGCCTTGAACACAGCCAGGGATGGAGCACTCACAGTTTCCCTGGGCAACCCATTCCAGAGCCTCACCACCCTCACAGTAAAGAACTTCTTCCTTATATCCAAGAACAGACTCTCTATACAATAAATACCTTTCCAACCATCTTTGCAATAAGGCTGTCTGATCTGCCTGTCAGATTCATACAAGAGTTCCTTGAAACCACTTGCCAAATATACATAAATAGTATTAAAAAGTCATATTTCATTTTGAAAAGACTTCATAATGAAAGAAATATGCTAGGTGCTAGGAAAACAGGTGTTTCAGGAAAACCTGGTCACAAAGTCACACTCTGCCTCCCCAGATACAGTCAACAACATGTCTCAGATGAACGTCCTGTTAGCAGTAAAGAACCTGAAAATGTATGTATCTTGTTTTTGGTGTTGTTTCCTTCAACAAAATGCTGCAAAAAGGAGATTTTAGTTTCTAACACACACTGCTTAGCTCTGGCATAGGAATTTGGCATCATGACAAAGCATAGCAAATGTTACTCCCTCACTAATACCTTTTGGGGGTAGTATTTTTATGATTTCCTGAGTTGTTCTTCAGTGGAAGGTTGGCACCTGGGGAAGTCTTAAGTGGTATAACATAACTGCTGCTAACTAGTGAAAGCCTCCATTGAAAGCATGACACTTTGGGGAGCTCCAGCATGTTCCTTGGTAATATGGGAAAGCTGCGGCTGACTTGACGACAAAACATCAGGAGCAACAGCTGATTGCATAAAGCCTGGGAGGAAAATTTGGCTTTGCTTGGCAATCTGCTCGTGGCTCCTCAGGCACACAGCTCTGTGCACTCCAAGAGGAATCAGTGCGGGGGCATTAGGGTAACCCTTCACACGCTATGCAGGGTTAGAGGAGAGATGTGATGACAGCTACAGTGGGGATGGATATTTTTAGCAAGCCATACAGTCAACATGGTTTACTTCTATTCCTACTCACAAATTGTTCATGAGGATTCTTTGGCTTTTATGTTTATGCTTGTGACCAAAGTCAGTCACTGCTCCGAGCACATTCTCATCAATACATGACTGGAAACTACACCCTGAGCATGTACGATCTGTTTGTTTGCAAACAAACAGCAACTACTGGGGAGGGAGGAAGAGAGCCACACTGGATTGTTTCCAAACTAGATGATTTTAGCAACTGTCCTGGGGAGTACATATGGGTCACACATACGAGGGTAAGAACAAGCAGTGAGGCTAAGAGGAATTAGCCAAGCAGATCCTGAAAAACTGAGCAATTGTCTGAGTCTGATTTGAAATTAATCTGTCCTGATATTCATGCTGTGACTTCCTGCTTGCATAGTCCCAACTGCAAAATGTCCCACCTTACCTTGCCTGTCCCCACTGACTGCCTCCCTATGTCCTCACCAAGTGGTCTGCCTAACAGTTTGGCAAGGCAACCCCGAGGGAACCCACCCCTGAGGGTGGGTGAAGAGCCCGAGCCCAGCAAACAGCAGCCCACTTGCCACTTTGAACCAGCAGTGATCAGGGGCCCACTGCTGTCCTAAACCACTACTCCTCATGCCTACAGTTAGCAAGCTTTTGCTAACCTACAACTCTCTTAACGCACAATAAATCAGTTTCTCTCCTCTATTAACTTTACATATCTGAGGGCTGCTATTGCGACTTACCTTCAGACTTGGCTTTTCCAAACTAATTCCATTTCCTCCAGCCTGTCCTCATAGGTTGTATATGCTTCTGCTTTTTTTAGTCTTGTATTTGCTTCCCTGTTTATTAGTCTTGCTGCTCTCATAAGGACTTCCTCTGGTTTGGATATGTACTTTTTTCAAAGTACAGTTTCATCTTCTTTTTCATTTTCTTCTTCAAAAACCAGTTCCCTCCTTCCATGACCCAAATCACAGCAGCCACAGCACAGTACGCTAAAGGAAAGAGAGTCTGCAACCTGCTACAGTAAATCTGCCCTGAATGCACTGTGTGTATAAAATTGTGCTTGTGTTTTGTTTTTCAGGATTTACTATGCCCCTAAGAACCTGCTCCATTATTTCTTTGCGTGATAAATGTAACCTAAACTGATTTTTAATACATTGATGTAAAACACTGGAAGTCAAATAGCAGAACTTAGACATCTACATTCTAGCTTCCAAGAAAGCACTTTTTCCTTTTTAATAAGTATGCTTGTATTTTTGCACCTCTGTTTATGGTGGATAACTGGCATTGAATGCATATATATATATATATATATATATATATAAATGACTGTAGTACAAAACCCCAACTTCCTTTGTTGGCTTTTCCCCCCAGAATAAAATATATATATATATATATATATATATATAGTCAATATAAAAATCCTAGAATACAAACTACCGCAAAAATCTACCTATGAAAAAGGCAGAAACTGGCTCTTGCTCATTTGTTTTGTTTTCATTCTTCCCTCTGCCCTCCTCTTGAACTTTACATGGCTTTTCTTTCCCCTCCACCTTTGTCAATGATGGGAAATTTCTAATCCGACATACTGGATTCGTCCCTATTTGAAAATGAAAAGGAAACACATTTGCACTGAGATACACTGAGAGGCATTTGTTAAAGCCAAGGCAGAGTAGCAAAGTTCATCTCCCAGCAGCAAGACTTGTGGTGAGAGGTAACTGCATTTGTCCCTTTTCTCACAACGGCTCATTACAGCTGAGCAGGTCAGAACTGTCAAACGTCGCCACATTCGGCAGAGCTAGGGGAAAAAAAGAAAGAAAGAAAAAACACCCTGTACTTGGATGCAAGGGCTGTGCATCCCTTGTGCTTTGTCTGGGGCAACCCTTTCACAGAAGCACAGACATTGTGAAACGGGGTCAGAAAGGTAGCAAGCCAGCTGCCTGACTCCCTTTCGACTGCCTTCCATGACCGAGGAAAGAGCAGTGACTTCAAGAACCTTGCAAATGCAAGTGCTTCTACAGGAAAACTCCAAGTGCAAGCCCAATTTTGTTCTTGCCTCAGGTCAGGGTTAGGGGTGTTTGTATATCAGTGTCACCTCGCAGCTTCAGGGGCCCTCCTGTTTTTTTCATGGTGGGACTGAGGAGAGAAACCTAGGCCCTCTACCTTCCTTCAGAGCCAGGGAGCCTAACCCTCATATGACACTCATCAGCTCAGCACCACCGATCCAGTGGCACAGCACGGCATGGCACACCCTCCCAGCTGTCTGTCTGGGCCAGACCTTGCCTGGAGCTCAGCAGCTTTCAGCCTGGGGTAACTCCACCAAAGTTGGGGGGAGCTTTATGCCGGTCTAACAAAGAACAGACACAGGCTTGGCAGGCCTTAATGAGCTGATGCTGATCATGTAACTGTCTTATTGAATTTGCATTTCATTAGGAGACTTCATTTGAACCACAGCTGTGAATATTTGAGGGCCTGATTGTGTCTATGGATACTAATTTGTTCAAAGAAGACAGGGAGGATACTGAGCTGCAACTCTGACCCTTCTCGCATCGATCAGACAAGATAGATCCTCCTTAAAAGTAATGTCAGATCTCTACCAACAACATGTTCAAGCCGTTATACCCCGTCTGGTATTGAGCTGCCTAAATACCTCTTCCTGAAACTTATCCCTCCAGGGGACAAGGGAAGGAAGCTGGACCACTGCACCCTACTTAAGCCTTTGCCCAGTGAAATTTCTTCTTCACATACTGTAGCTGAGTAAAGCTGATGAAACCCATGGGACAGGAATATACCATCAGGGGAAAACATCCCACCTCTAGAAGGAAATGCCATCATTCAAATACTGACTTATTAGCTGAGGCTTCATGATTATCTCTGTAGCCATGTAAATCAGATTACCATACCATAATGTTTTGTAGGAATCTCACATCTTTCAACTGTGGAAAGACTGCAGCCACCAGAAACTAAACAGTTAAAAGCCAAGACTTGAGACAAGCAGATGGTAATTATTGCCGCTTACTGGTAAAACCTGTTTGTATTAAAAATATCTCAATGTTTCCATTGGAACCTACCAATTAACAGATTAAACTGTATTTCATTCACATACATGTGAGTGTGAGCTCACACACACACCTGGCACTCCCAGCTCCAAATTCGACCTAGAGGCTGGCTGAAAATACACCCGCTGGTCATCTGCTGCCTTTCTTCCATTCATTGGGTGGGAATTTGTTAGATTTGGGTTTGGGTTATTTTATGAGCTGTCAGGAGTAAGAAATTTTCACCTTATTATCAGGAGAAACAGGAAGCTGTTGGCAAACACAGTTGTTTTTCAGAGAATTATCTTGCTGGGGAGTGGACCTTTAGTGGTGAAGCTACTTGAAGCCCAGCCAGGCCTGTAAGGTGGATGGTACGTTGCCAAGATGTTATTCTCAAGCTAGTATAAGCAAGATGATTTGACTGGGAATTGCCCTATGTAAACATGCTAATAGGGTGGAAAATGTTAGCCCCTTTTCCTTCTTAGCCAAGCAGCCTCTTCCCCTCCGCCAAGGGGAGTGACTCTTGGCACTGAAGGGTTTCCTCTGTGTAACTGGTCAGTCCTTTGCCGCAGCCCCAGGAGCCTTTTTCTATTAAGAGGGAAACCAAACTTCCTTCACGGATGCTGCCTTACTCCCAGTGTTGCTTTTGTCACTCAGAGGCTGTAAGTGGATCTGGACAACTCCCTGCAGGACTCCAATGTTTATAAACTAATAAAGAATCTGATGTTGCCAGTCTGAGAGCCAGATGCAGCTGCTGCTGAGAAAGGAGACTTTCCTCTCCCTTCTCACTTTTTATGCCTGGACATCCAGAAGGGTTTGGGGAAGGACCTGGCCCATGCTCCTTACACTGCTGTTTGGGACAGTTTCATAGGAAGGATGTCCACATAAATCACAAGCTGTGATTATAAGCAGGGCTTGTGAGAAGAAAAGATGACACTTGCATTGTCATCATGCACAGGGTAAATACCCAGATGAGTGGTGCTGCCTGGCAGAAGAAAAGCATTGACTTCAACAACCTCAGCTGACCAAGAGTGGCAACTCTAAATGTATCTGAACATAGTCTGAAAGTTCTTGAGCAATGCCCTTTCCTAGGATATTTCCAGTCCTATCTGGTACTGCAGAAATCAGTGATGATGCGAGGGCAGTTTTTGATTTAGCTTTTCAGAGCTCCCATCTCTGCTTCCCTAGCTGAAACCAGAAAGTGCAGAGACCCACTTAAACAAGCAAACAAACAAGAAAAAAATAAACAAACTGTTCCAGCACTCCTAAAAGCTCAGTTTGGGCCTGATCAGGGACTTGGCAGGAGCTTGGGAATAGCTTATGCTTTGTTTAAGCCAACCCCAATCCATCACACAGAAAAAATCATCCTCTAATGAGTTGCTTATGAGTGCTGCTTTCTGATGCCTGCACATGCTCCGAGATGCGGGGACGGGGAGGGGGGGAGAAGAGGTGTCCCAGTGTGTTTCCCTCCCACCCTGCTGCTGCTTGCGGGGGGTTCTCCTTGTTCAGTTTGCTCTTTGCAGGAAGGGGCCAGGAGTCCCTCGGGTGACCCTCGCAGAGCTCCCCTGAGACTCCCGGGACAACCGGGCCTGGGCAGAGGCGGTGACGGTGCCGTTCTCCGCTGGGATCTGCAGGGGAGGCTAAAGCAGCACGACTGGCCGCAGAGGTGCACTGGCCTAGAAAGTTCCCAGATCCCTCACCGCAGTCCAGCGGGGCAAATAGATAAATAACCTATGGGGCATAGCCGGCCCCTGCCCCTTCCGCCACCCGAGCATGGTGAGAAAGGTGTCACCTCTGCTCAGGCCTGCTGCCACCGGAGGCTTGCAGAATGGAGCTGAGCAGGCGTCTCCCTTCACACCAGTGCCACCTCCGGCAGCCCCGATGTCGGTGGCTTTGCACCTCCGTTTACCTTTGCCGACCACCCCAATCCTCCCGCCATCGCCAGCTCCTGGTGCCTGCAGCCCAGGTAGCTGTGTTCAGCCTTGGGGGTGAAGGGGGTTGCACCCCACAGGGCATTGCTGGAAGAGCCCTGGGATTTTTGGAGGGACAGAGGCTCTGCCTCAGCTTCCAGAGGAGAAGAGAGGCTGGAGGGGCTAGGCTTGAGGACACCATTGCCCTGCATGGTGCCCAGTTGCACGGCACAGCCCTTCTCCCCCACTCCCCAAGTGAAAACCAGGTGGACTGCCCTGCGGCTTCCCTGTGTCCCCTCAGACTAGATAGCCAGCAGTCCCCGGGGGTGTTTTAACCTCCCCTTGCCGTGTGTACAGTCACAGGTTCAGCTCCGCTCAAACACGTTTTCCTTCAGCTTAGCGGGAGGGTTTTGTCGAGTGTTTCTGTTTTTATTTTGCTCCCCTCCTGCCCCTTTGGTGGCAATAAGGTGCACAAACAAGCTGCTCGTAGGTAGCCGAGAGCAGGATGCGAGCAGCCTTTAAATGATAAAAAAAAGAACGGGCGGGGGGAAACCAACCACCCCGTGCTACCGGGGGCCCCGTTGGTTAAAGGCTACGGCGCAGTCACTCTGAAGTGAGGGTTTAATGAAGTAGCCTGTGAGAGAATGGAGGGGATGGTCCCCGCTGCACAGATGGCTCTTTGTCACCGCTGACACCTGCCATCTGCTTGTTTGTCTAAATGATGTCGGAGGGGCATCGCGAGCCTCCAATCTGCTGCGCCGCCTCCACCAGCTCGGGGTGACCCCCTGACCCGCGTGTCAGACGGGTCCGGAGAGTTTGTTCTTTCCGCTCAGTGGGCCCGGCCCCGGCCGCGATGCCGGCCCCTTCCCCGCCGGCAGCCCCGCAGCTGCCCCTGGCCGCACGCCGCTGCTCACCCCCCGCGCCCACCCCACCGCCCGCCAGCCCCTAAATCTCCTCTTCTTCATGCATATGAAAGGAGGAGGACGTGGAGAGATTAACCTCCACGGGCATGAAAGGGGTACAAAAGTTTACACCCCTGGGCAGCCATTTAGACCTTTCTGAGATGCTCCTCGCTCTCCTGGGCTTTTTTACAGTCATCTCCCAGCGATGCTCAGGCTCTCTCAGAGGTAACCAAGAGGCCAAATGACCACTGATATCACACTGCTGATATCAGGAAAGGCAATGAGGATGTTTAAAGAATATAACGTCTTTCTTTTACTCTGCTGTAAAGGTGGACTGGTGCCCTAACATCAGCTGTGGCATTTAGAGGGCTCCAAATACCTCTGATTTAAAGGGAGGAGAAAGAAATAGAATCCACTTTCCTGACAGAGGTCACCAGCAGACTTTTGAGATCACACCCTGAAATAGGACACACTAATGCAAATGCATCTAGGTAGCAAGGTTTTTTTTCCCCAAAATATTGCTGTAGAAAAAGAGTATCTTCGTAATACATGAAAAAGAGTTTTTCAGTAAGTATAACTGACAGCTGTGAACAGGGCCACAGAGGAATGGATCAATAAGCATTTAATTTAATGAAGATCATTTAATATTGAATTTTTAAAAGATCATTAAAGTCTAAAGCTGTCTAAAAAACAGAAATGGTGTACTTTTGATATGGCCTCAGATAGTTTGTGTCACCTCTAAATAATCATGGTGAGTGTCTAAAAGGGACCTCTTTCCCCACAGGATGAACAAGCCCATGTCTAGGACGCCTCAGAAGAAACTGAAGCTTGCTCTTCATAGCACCACATAAATTGCACTTGATGTTATCAGTGGTGTCAGTGTACACGGAAGGTGTATAATGGATATTAATTATGACTGTTATCACTTATGACTTGTGTAGTGCAGCCAGGTATGCCTGAATACTTGCAAACACAGCAGCTTTTACACGTGGCAACTCATGAAATAGAAAATGGTCACTCTGCACAGCTCTAATGAGGGCAAGGGTGATTTAAGCTAGCAGAAAGAATCATAATTACTGTAGGTTCAAAGTGATCTTGAAGGAGAGGAAGTTAAAATGGGGTTGGGATTGATCTACTTTCATGCTTTACTCAGCCCATTGTTTTTAATGCCTCACTTTGAAGTATAAACAAATGGCTTCACCTGATTTGCAGAGTATTCTGCGGATAATTCCTGAGCCTGTTGTGGGCAATGGTGGAAAGTGTGCACTGTGCAAAAATAAATAAGAGGGGAAGGTGAGGCAACAACCTCCCACCCTCTGTAGCCTGTCCAAAAAAATGCCCAAATTAAATCCTGGATTCAAAGCCATCTCAGAGAGGGGCACAGATGAGAGGACCACATGCTACTAGGGAGGCTGGTGCCTATGCCCAGCCTCAGCAGGGCAGCTTGGATGCTGCAGCCCTTCCCTCCCGCGGCAGACATGGCTCTGAGCCCCTCTCCTGGCTCCATGGGCAGAGGGAACAACCAGCATTCTCTCTGCTCCAGCATTCTGCCAGCAAGGCAGCTGTAGGCTCCAGCTCACATGGTCTCTTCTCTGCTGAAGCCCCCTGTCCATCGGCACCTGGGCTGAGGCCAGGCACAGCAAGTGTAAACCAAAGGCAAACCCCAGGAACTCTTGCAGAGACATAGGAAGACCTACAGGCTATATCGTCAACCTGGGGAGCCTCTTTTTCTCCCTCTCCTTCGTGACAGTGCTATTTCTGAGCCCCCACCACAAGGCCACTACTGTTGCTGATGGAGGCAGAGAGTACCTGCCCCCAGGCACTGCAAGTGCCAGAGGACACAGCTCACTCACCAGGCCAGAGACACCCGCCTCACACACACACACACAGAGGAAACAATTCACTGCACATCCACTGGATGGTAATTCAGCATGATAATACAGGAAAAATTAACAGAGATTTAAAAAGTCCCTAAAAAACACCCCATGTTTTCCAAAATCCAACAGAAAGATAAAAGGGTAGAATCGTAGCTTTGATGATTTCCATGTGCTTTGCTTTTAAGTTCAGCATAGAAAGGATTTTACCCTTCTGTATCATCATGAAAGAGATTATTTCTTTTTTCTTTTTTTTACTTAGAATGCCTTTGGCTAGTTGGTGAGTATAAAAATCTCTCACTCCGGAACCCATTCCTGACCCGGGTGTTAAGTGTCTGAGATCTGCCCAGCTGCCTCATGACAGGTACTTTTCTGCCTGTAAGCGTCCTGCAAACTCCCTGACCCTTAGCCAACACCATGGCCAGCAGCAGAGCCAACTCATCACGCTCATCTTGGCAAAGTGAGCCAGGCTGCGTTAAAGCAAGCATCAACTGAAAACAAAAAGAACCAACAAAAGTCCCTTCCTTTCTTTACTTTTATCTGAAAGCTAAAATTTTCATGTTTTGATGCTTCCTGTTAGCCCACCAACTCCAGAAAGCACCTAGATATCCCCACAGTAGGGTGGTGAGACGCTTCAGGCATGTTTCCTCCAAAGGCTATAGCGATAATAAGCTCTCTGGTGCCCAGTAATTTCAACATGACACTACTTTGACAAAGGTAAATTGCAGCCAACTTCCCCTAACAGAAGCTAAGCTTATCATCATCCTGCAAAGGCTTGGGTTTTTTTTCAGATTTCTTATTCTAAAATGTGACTTTTCAGAGAGGAACCCATAAAATGATAAATCCCCTAACTAGCCCCTGTAGCAACCTATTATGTTTTCCTTGTTCAAGGGTGGAAAGGCAGAGAGTATACAAAGACTGTCATCTTTATTTCGACTGAGAAGATTTCACTTACGAGACCTGTCTAACCCCCCTTTTGAAGCCAGCTGTTGTCAATAAAAAGTAACTGATTATGGCGCATGACCCTTAATGGCATATGAAAGGATGAAAGCTGTATCATAGTACTATATCCAGAGGCCCTTCCTCCTCATCCTGCATGCCCCACTCCTGATACACACATGAGTTCGCTCTACAAAAGGCTAGTGGCAGATGATGGATGGCAGTCACTGGTAGCAGTCGTGGTCAGTGGTGAAACTCAAGCTCTGGAGCTATAGGATGATATCAGACCTGTTCCGCCATCCCAAGCCCACCCAAAATGCCTGGCTGAGCTGAGATGGTGCCTGTGTACAAGCATGGGTTGGGAAAAAAGGGAATCAGTCCAAGCTCTAGCTCTAGGATGCTGATGTCAAGCCCAGACACTCTAAAATCTGGAAGTAGTTGCCCTGAAAGTCACAACTCTGATTATTTCTTTCATAATTTTTTTACAAATGGGACTTCTGAAACTCTTTTTATTTGCCTCCTTGACTGAGACTGGCAGAAGTAGATATGGATTTGTAAGTAAATCTTTCCTTTTTCTAGATTGGAGATGGGATTTTCACTGTGCCCTTTCCCTCTGGAGCTGGGCCTTTTAGTATCAATCCCAAATATCATCTCCTGATCATGGCAAGCTCAGTCAATCCCATGAGCAAGCTTGTCAGCTCTCTATAAGAATACAAAATGGCCAGATTCTTCAAGGACGGTGTTTCTTTCAAGACCACCGTGGTACTGTGGCACTTGTTACAGCACACCAAATAAAAGAACACAAATATTTTAATAGGACGAGGAAACTATCCTGCATACATTTTTAAATCAACCCAAATGCCTAATCGGTTCAGTACGCTTGCACCCTGCTGTAAACATCACCTCAATGTCTAGGCTGGCAAGGAGCTGCACTACCGTACCCTTCTGTTCATGTGAAACCACAGTGTCCCTGGCGAGACAGAGAGCTCCTCTCTAGCAAATTGCTTCATGTGATGGGGCCAAAGTTTTTATGTGTTTTCTGAAAGCAGCTATGGCAAACAGTCAATTCAGCTAAACAGACTCGGCCACAGTACATCTGTGCTTAGTTTTGGCTTAGCAGAGCAGAATAACACACACACTTCTCCTCTTTCTCTCCCACTCCTAACCTAAGATGGTGGGAAAAATAGCTGAATTACAGAAGTAGCTTCTGAACAGAAGTATCCTATGACAGTGCAAAATCTGAACAACTGTGAATTTCAGCCAAAATGAACTCACAGACCCACATGATATCCTCATGATCTGACTTTGTGGGGAGTTTTTTCAGCTTAGCTCTTGATGCTGTTGTTTTGTTGGTTCCTCAGATCAATACCCTTCCCTGATCTCACTTTGGACACTTTCAGATTCAAAACGGGAAAAGAAACAAGAGCCAGTAACAGAATTGAGGACATTTCCTCCAGGTCAGTCTCAGATTATTAACTTCAGTTCCCTCCTCTGGAGTTTCTGCTCCCACCACTGGAAGATGAACCAGCACCCAGTGAAACAGCAGTGCCACACACCCAGTGTCACTGCCACTGCTGCTGCCAGCAGCAACAGAGACGTTTCTTCAGGTGCCTCAATGCCTTAGGAGCTGAGATCCTGTTTTGCTGTGGGATTTAAGGATCACCAGCACCATGTTTTTGTAGGCACATATAGCTTGCTTCAGGGAGTACCAAGATGATGAAAAACTGCAAGCCTGTATTAGGTCAGATACACCAAATTTGCCATCCCTTGCTTCTCACCCTGCAGACAAAGGTACAGAGATGTTGATTAGTTTGCCTTGTGTTCTTCAGTTAATTTAAATAATGAATGGACATCTCCATCACTTCCTCCGTTGTTATATGAGCTTTCGTTAATAATATTTATCCTCTTGGCAAAAAGGCTAATTTTTTGAAAAACATTTTGGTTTAGGAAACCTATAAATTTTGATGGGAGCTTCTCTTTCGTTATCCTATTTTAGCCTTGGTTTCCAATTAGCATTTTCCAGCATTTGTTTTTACTTCTGTTTTAAAAGATTTTTTCCCTTCACTCATACTGATTGGTTTGTCTCTGTCACTCCAGGCAGTTTTTTAGAATTAGATATTGCTGACACTGAAATGGTTTCATTCCCAAGGAGGAAAATCATTCATAAACAAATTTCAGCAGAAAATTTAATTTTATGACCCAGAGGAAAGAAGGCACCTTCCAAGTTTTAAAAGCTCAGGCAATTCTGACAACCATTTACTGAACCAGCAGTAGCCAAGAGATGATTGTATTTGACCTAGAATTTAGACCAGCAGCCTGGATTTGGAAGGAGAGTTTGCTTTGTTTCCCTACTCTGACACAGGCTTTCAGCATGACTGTGGGTAAAGTCCTTAGAGCATTTAAAGCATTCTGTTTTGCAAATCAGAGGCCCAAAGAGCCTTGTGCATCCACATTTCCAGATGTCTAGCAATACAGTCAAAATCTTTGAAAGACGTAGCTAGCCCAAGCAAATTACAAGTTGCCCAGACACCCAGCAATGCTTGGGGACCCAGAGACACAGCAGCACAGTGGAAGAGTGCTGGGCCACCTCCAACCCAGAGCCATGTAAAGCCATGGACCAGCATCAAAGTACCTGGGAGCTGCCACTCTCTGACTTAACCTGCTCAGGCTCCTGCACACCTGCATGAATCACATCCCAGCAAATTTTAGCCAATAATCAAGATTTACTATTCATTTGTTAATCTGACAGCGTGGAGCCGAATGGCTTTTCTTTTTGCTGTCTTAAGTCATCTGTTTTTTAAACAGTTGGTACTGTCATACTTTTGTTTTCTCAGTTAATCTTAGACCCAATGACATAATTTCACTGAATTATTAATATTTCAAGCATATTTGTGTGGTTTGTACAGAGCTCAATGACAGGATAAATTGCACACTGCATTGTTCTAACTTCTTAAACTATCTCTTTGTAGTTTAAAAAAAGCAGCTATTTTAAGAAACTCATTCCTGAACTGTACTTGCATCACCAGAAGTCAGTGCTTCTCCCCAGTTTCCCAGTGCAAAATGAGGCCAGAACACATGTGAAACCACTGGCTGTGCCCCATTCTTCACCACATGGTACAGGCAAACCGTCCAGGGCACCGGTGCACCCAGCAGTGCTTCTATGTCTCCCTGTGGACTTTGGCACATAGTGGAGTGAGCCAGCCCTGCAGAGAGGGCACACAGGTATGTAATGTGTTTGCTGCCCTTCCCAGGCATCCTTTCCCCAGCAGGGCTGGACCCTGTGGGCTCTTCACAGCACTTGAGGCTCAATCTGCAACTGCATGTTGTCCCATTTCTGCAGCAGGCACAGCAGACAGACCCCCGCTGATGCCCACCCTGCATGGTCTTAGGTGACCCCAGCACCCAGCTTTCCATAGGACCCTGCTCACCTTGTTTTCCCCCACAAGCAGCCCAGCCAGCACCCTGCTCCCGTGCGAGGCTGGCGTCCCTCTCCCAAGCAGCTAATTGGCTCAGATGAGCGTCATGCGGCCAGGCGCACACATGTGTCCCATAACCTAAACCATCTGCGAGCGTTTTAATTAACTGATCCCCAGCTCCTCTCTGCTGCCATTGAAAAGATCCCGCCCCAGCCCCAGCCGAGCCTCCCTCATGCAGCCCCACAGCTCCCCTCCCCACCCAGGAATTCGCAACCACAACTGTACAGCGTGGGCCCCCCGGCCCTCCACGGCCGCGCGGGAGCAGCCCTCGGCAGCCAGTGAGTCGCAGATGAAAAGGGCTCTCTCCATATGTGCCTGCCGATGAGGACCTACAGGGTAGGCTCCACGCACAATAGATAACAGGAGGCTCCCTCTCACAGCCGCGCATCTGCGGGGTCTCCCACGTCACATCGCACATGCAGGCGTCAGACACCCCTCTGCCTCCCGTCAGTACGCGACTGATATCAAAAATGGCTGGAGAAAAAAAGGTCCCTCTGAATCCACATGGATAAACATCAAGAGAGGATTCAGCCTACTGCTGCTGAGCCACAAATTGCTGGAAAAATATAGCCATGTCAGGCCCCATATTCTCATTACTCTTCAAAGATTCGACTTTACTCTCTGGCTGGTTTTCTATTGCAACAAAGTGAAGTTTTCAGTGGAGGTACTCAAATTCAACAGAGTTGCTCTGGAGGCTGGAGGGAAATCCAGAGTCCCTGAGGCCTGATCAAGATCAGGCTCTAGATGAAGGGATATGGGCACTGGAAGTGCAACAAGGCTCACAAGCAGTATTTTCACCAAAACAGGAAATGCGCGCTGGTGTGCTAGTTTTGCAGCTGGTATAAATGAGGACAGCTCATGAGCAAAGAATTTGGTGTTGCCTGTCCAAAGGCAGGACACTCTTGCTGGAGGGTTTATTCCTCTAGAAGTCACTTCCCTCGGAAGTCTAGACCTGCAGGATGCTTTGTGAAATCTCTTGTCTATGGTGTTCCCTTAGCTCTGTATAGAGATCAGTTTTTAGCATGTCCACCTTACAGCCTGAGCTTTTATTGATTACACTACGATTAACGTGGTCTTTGATGCTAAGCCTTTCACACAAGGAAGTGAGAAAATTAAAAATCTGAAGTGTCACTGAATAGAGCCTAAACTCCGTTCCCTGCTGATGTGAGCAATGACACCATATGCAAGTAAGCTTAGATCCATGTCTTTGGTATACCCTAGCAGTGTAAGTATCCAGTCTTGCCAAATCTCTTCAGTGCAGAAACATGCTGTCTATAGTATGAGTTTCCTGAGTGCAAAATCTACAGGATGAAGTCCAAGCCTGCATATATGAGTTTTTGGACTGGATCCTATTTTCTTTTGTAACTAGATTTGTTTACCTTCACAGGCCATAATACACTGATACTGAATGTAGTGCCTTGTGATACGCTGAGATGTTTCAGAAGCAGATCTTTAAACTGTAACTAGTCCCTTGCCCAGATGTGAAGCTCCAAGTTGCACTTATTATTTTCTCTTCTAACCATCCACTGCAATGAGAGCAACATCTCACCTGTGTGCAGATGTGGAAGATTGTCCCCACCAGACAGCTGGCTTTGACCCCTGAAAGGAAGCTCAGACTACTGAGGGCAGGCTGGGAAAGGACAGTTCATCTCTCAGGGTGCTCAACCCCCTCCAAATCATTCAATAGCCTCCCTTGCAGTCCAATTGGTCCTTTGAATATGAAGGCCTCTCATAAGAGATGCTTTCATGACTCTTACCAAAATTAGTGACAGCAGGACACTGGTCTCACTCTGAATAAGGTGCAAATATTGCCCCCAAGGAGACAAATCCTTAGGTTCCTGTCTGGTAAACACAAGATACATTTTTAAGATCAACATTCCCAGTCCTCCTGCAGCTGAGTTTTGTGTGTGTCTCATTTCTCTCCAGTGGCATTTCAAGAGTGATTCAGAAGCTTTGAGAGAAGCTGGAGGGTTTTGGAAAGCAATATCATTTCTGTGCTGTCACCTTGCTTTCTTTGGCTTTCTGGGCTGTGCACTCAGAAGCTGTGCTATGCTGTGCTGTGCTGTCAAAAATGCTTCTGATTCATAACCTCCGCCAAAAGCATGAGTAGAGCAGCATCACAAATTGCATAGCCCACTGGCCACTAGGGAGGGTTCATTTGCCTGCTAATCTGAGCTGGCTGATCCTAAACTTCCACTTCCCATTGCATTCAAAAGCACTGCTGAGTTATTTGACTCCAGCATAGATTCAGGGATGTTTTTCTTGTCTTATAGTCTTGTACTGACTGAGTTAACCCACAAGATAATTGCTAAGGCAAAGAGCTTAGCAGGATTCTAACAAGGATTAAACATTTATATGATTCATTAAAATATCCCCAGTGCCACTAGCTGGGATAAAAATGTATAAGGATTGTGTCATAATTATAACACCCAGCTGCAGCCCAGAAATCTCTGTGAAAATAATCCCTGAAAAATGCTGCTCGGGGATGTCAGAGCTGCACACACTGAAGTGCATGTTTCATTGGAAACCCAGCCTGAAATCCTGTTGATTGGCACATCCTTGAAGTCAGGCCCATACAGAAGCAGCTGGCTCCTGGGACAAGATTAGGAATCACCCAAATAACCCACTGCAGTATAAGCACAGCTCCAACCAATTACAGGACTAGCCTGACCCAGCTGAAGAGCCAGTGCTTTAAAGGGTAAACTTTGCTGTTGCTGTTGTTTCTCAGTAGTGAAGTGACCAAAAGTGAAGAGGAGGACAACGAACAAGTAGGTATTAGGCTTTTTTACTCAACTTGGTTTGAGTACTCAATCAAATATGGGTAACATCATGGTGGATGGCTCCATCATGTAAAGATTCCAAATCCACATCTTTTTCTTGCTAGGAGAGTGCTCATGCTGCCAAGCTGTAGCAGGTTCAAGGGGAAAGGTGTTCAGCTCCCTGCTGACTCTGTTTGCTTGCTCTAGGATGTAAATATTCATCTCTAGGTACATATCATCACTTCTGAGCTGGAAGTCTTTCTTGTTTGTCTCAATGCTGGGGAGTATTTGGATGTGCTGTGCAGAATGAGACTGTTCCATGTGGGAAAGTCACCTCCAGCTGTTCTCTATCAGATGGGGTGTCCTCATTGCAGAGAGTACATGTGGGAAGACAAACAGAAAGTGTAATTACTCACCCAGCCCTTCTCTTTGGTGTCGCCACTATGCGGGAAGGAGCAGGGGTACTGAGAAACTTCCATAAATATCTCAGCTCATAGGAGCATGCCTGCTATTGCATCCCCCACTGAGTAATTGCGTATTTATTACCACAGCCACACAAATCATGCTGGTGAGGAGAGTGGCTGGTTCCTGATCCCACCTCATCCCAGCTTGTGAGGTGCAACATACTGAACGAGGAGACCAAGGAATAGTAACCTGTGCTGGGACTACAGTCAGTCAGATGCCAAGACAGACTGGTGGGAGCATGTGCATGTATTGTCTCACATCCCCACCTTCCAAGGCACAAGTAGGATTGGTTGGACCCTGAGGACCATCATATATTGGCATTGCTAATTTTGCACAGAGAAAGATGGCATCCACAAAATCTGAAACTAAACACTTAGTAAGAAAGAGCAGTAAGTCAGATGCGCAGGGCACAAAGCTATTTGTTGTTGCTGCTGCAAGGAAAAGACCACAATTCTCAGCATGAAGGATGTAAACTGATAATGCTGATGTTTTGGTGAGTTATGGCTACAATTGTCACACAACAGGGAACACCAGCAACAGCCAGAGAGCCTAGCCATTGGTTTCAGTTTGGTTTTCCGAGGAGGTGGTACGTGCAGTATCACTCTGCAGGCACGTGTGTGTGTGTGAACCTGTCTATGTATCTGCACTCAGCTGTCCTTCTCCTTCACCAGTAACTTCTGAACCTGTTGACCTATCTCAAAGAAATCTGACAGACAATAAGAGGTCTCCAAGGTATTAAATTCCAACATGTTTTATGAAAATTGGCAGCTGGTTAGAAGAGAAAGACCCAATTAGTGCCCCTATCGCGGTAACGGCTGCAATGTGAACATGACCCTTATTAGGCAATGAAGATCCTCCCGGGAAAGAGATATTATGAATGTCCACAGAGGGAAAAACAGATCTGCATTTACAACTTATTAGACACCAGAGAATCCAATGCATGCCCCTAATAATTGGCTTCCTTAACTCTGCTGCTTGCAGAGTGACACATCCGTTACATCCAGCCGGGGCATTTGCAGCCCTCCTTTCAGCAGAGGCAGAACTGAGGAGGCGGGAGGAATCAGTAGGGTGGCAGGCTAGGGAAAGGGCAAAATCCTTCCTCAAACAGCTGCCAAAATCCTTCCCTGACCACCTCCTCCAGAACTCTCAGTGACGCCTCTCAGTCCTCCTCCCACTGTCCTGAGAATCCCATGACTCCTCCAAGCCCTTTCATTTCCCCCTCTCTTTGCTTTTCCCAAACTAAGGCACCAAAACATCCACAAATAGCCAAAAATCTTCACTGTTGTACCATAGCTCTCCTCCCTGTCACCTCATGGGAAATATCCTTCGCTGTAGTCACAAATTAAATGCATAATTTTCAGGGCGGTTTGCCCTCATTTTTGAAGTTGCAGAATTCAGTTTTGCCTGCACTGATAAGAAACCTTGAGCCAGATCTAGAGTCATGACACACAACAGGCAAGGACATTACGTTTACAAATTGGGCTTGTCTTCAGGGACAAATTCATCCTTCTTATAACCTCACGGAAGTTGCTGTAGAGAAAATGTAGCCCTAATTAATCCAGCCTGCTTTCATTATGAGAGATAACATGGCCTAGAGAAAAGCATCTGTCTCTGATAAAAAGGAAGTTCATGGTCTTACATGACTTTGCCACTGATCTGATCACTGCACATCCTTTAGCTGCCATGTTCCCATTTATAAATGCAAATCATATGATTTGTGCTTCAGGGTCCAGATTCTCAGCTCAGATGAGCAAGCACGTGCAGCCTTAACTTTTGCAACTAAAGCTATGTGCATCTCCGCTGGCTTCATTAGCTTGCTGTGGAGGTGTTACATTCAAAGGCACTGAGTGAACTGCAGTCTCACAGCAGATGTCCTCCAAAGGTTTCCTTGGCTGTCCTTCAGCTCCCATCCCTTGTCCTTCCTCGGGAAAACAGCTTCCTTGTTATAAATCATGCAGAGCTGCAGCCCTTCCCTCCATGCTCCTGTTCCAGCTTTCCGCCTCCCTTCCCATTCCTCAAACAACAACAAAAAATGTTATCAGAAACATTAAAAACCATTTAAAATCATAATTTACCTTTTTTAATGAGAGGAATATAATTGAGTTCTAGGGCAGCAGGAGCAACAAGGGAAGGCAAGAGAGGAGCCCCACAGGAAATCATTTGGACTCTCCCTCTCCTGATCTCTGCATAAGTATTTAGCTGAGTGGCATTTGCAATGGATATTTATCTTGTAGAAGAGTTCAGATAGTAGGTCATACAGATAGATGGGTAATTGACCACCAATACTTTTACATCTACTTTATTAAATGAGCATCTAGTTAATTAAACAGTGAAATATTCGAAAACTCTGCACACTGTCTAATGAAGTCACATCTGGCTAACAAAGGAATTCTGACATTCCACCGGTGAATGCTCTGTTCAAAAACCTTTAGGGATTTTCCATACTGATGTGCTGATTTCCCAGCAGTACCCAGTGGCTCATTATAGCTATCATGAGATGAAACTGCAAGGAGTTCAAAGAACCTTTCTCTGTGGGTCCCAGTGAGCTCTGCAACACAGTTGCAGTAGTGATGCTCCTTATGTGAACAGAGGGACTTGTGTGATTCGACAGAGGATGCTCCAAGAAAATGCTGTAGTCACTGACAACTCATGTACCCACCATCTGTCTCCGTTTGGAAGAGACAATCTTCATTTTTTAAAGGCAAAATATTTACAATTGTTCCAGTCTGTCCCTTCAGAATTCTCCCCCTGCCCCGCATACGGATTTTCATGGAGCTACAATATAAGGATCCGATGATCTTTCCAACTGACTCCATCACTAGCTGTCAAATGCTGGCATTCTCAACTGTGCATATTTCTAGACATAGACTGACACCAGTATTTCAGTTGATTGACTTTAAACTCAAACACACCTGGTTGCATGCTAAGGATTTGGTGGAGGTCTATGTCTGACACAAACAAGCATCCTGAAAAGGTCCAGATGCCTCCACAAAACTAACCCAGATATCTTACAAGGATAAGCTCCATAGCCCTTCATGAAGGCCAGTGTGTTTGCTCAGGCTATTAAAAGGAAAAGAGTCTGAGTCTTATCTCAAATCAATTTTTCACTAGTACGATCCCAATTATTTCATTTGGGTTGTTCTTGGGTAATGACTCAAGGGCATGCCGAGGAGGAGTGGATTAGACTCACCGAGTTTCCTCTTGGCAAAAAATGAGAACAAAGAAAACCAAGTACACACACCCACGTCTTCAGAGCTTTGTATACTTCTTTGTGACATTCAGTTCTGGAAGTACGGAAAGGTTTGGGAACAAGTTTTTTCTTATTAACTATTTCAGATTCCCTTTCTCACTATTATCCCTTAGTTTTCCAGGCAATTACCTCACATTTTCTGTCAATCCCTCATCATATCTGTATCCTGTCTTACCAGTTTACTACTGTTATGGCCCTGGGCTGTTTTACTTATGCCATTCCCCAGAGATCCTCCTAGTTTAGTCATCATTTCTACACATATCAAGCTTTGGCATTCATCTGGGAAGCAGAAATGTTGCCATATGGATTGGCTGGCCAGTCACAGGCCAAAATTGCCATATTATTGTTACTGAGGGGCTCTAAGGACCAAATGCCCAAATGTACTCAGGCTCCAATGACAGATCACAGGGAAGATGTGGGTACCTAAGACAAGTCTCGGGCAGACCTAAGATGCTGACCTCTAAAGTTAGACTCCAAAGCCATCCTCTTAACCTGACACCCAGTTTTCAAGGCATTCTTTGGTTTGACATGACATTTCCTTGTGCAAAGTCCTCACAACATAGTTTTCCGTCCACACACAGCAAATCTACGCCATCTTAACGATCTCTGAGCTTGTTTCTGTCCGAGCCCAGCTGGAAGCGTTTCTAGGTAGACCACCTCCAACTTGCATGGTGATCTCAGCTAGGATAGGGGGGAAAAGGCTGTCAGGACAAGTAGTTTTCTCAAATAGCATTACATCCGTCACATAACATTTATCTCAAGTAGGTCATGGCTACGTTCACTCAGAAACTCATGCTGAGATATTCCTTTAATAAAATAAAAATCCACTCACTTCCACCAGATTTTACTAGTGACTCATAATAGTTAGAAGTGCATTGAATGTAGTTCCTTCCTTTAAACAAGACACCTAATCACCTGGCTGTAGTATGAAGAGCAATTGTGTGGGGCTGAAGTATTCTTTGTACTTTGAAAGAAGACAGTGAGCCCTATTAGTTCTTCCATAGAATAGGGATAAGCAGGCACCCTTGGGAAAGGGTCTCATCCTACCCACACTCTGAGCCAGTCATAGGTGGTATATCTCAAGAAGTAACTTGTGCCAAGCTAACATGCCCATGACTTTCAGCAGAGCTTATCAGCAACCGTTTGATGTGCACAGGGCAAACTTGAATCTTTCTGGTCTACTCAGTCTAAAGAATATATGGGGGGGGTTGGACTAGATGATCTTTTGAGGTCCCTTCCAACCCTTGGGATTCTGTGTAATAGGATGGAGGACATACACTCATCTCTATTCTTTAGTTGGACAATTCGTAATGAATAAGAAGCAGAAACAAGGATTGATTGTTAAAACATTTGCAAGCACAGAAAACAAACAAGCAAGCATACTTTTCTCTGGATATTTACAATGAAAAACTTGCTCTTTCTCATCTGCAATGAGGGTGGTATTTAATCTCAAATTGGAGTTGTACATTCTGCAATTTACTCTACAATACTGGGGAAAATGAAGGGCAGAGAGAAGGGAGCCTGTTAATGTTGAATGATCACATATTGACAACATGGTATTGTTATGCTTGGGGAGGGGCAAAATTATGGACCCACCGCTAGCTCTACTACACCTAGGCTGCTTTCTGGCCTCCCAAAAGCTGCCAGCAGTGTGATGGAACAGTGCCTGCCATCATCTGACTGCGCACAAAGTCTTTACAAACAGCTGCTGGTTCAGCAGCATCTCCTCAGATGACTGCAAATACAACCATGCTCCTCTGAGATGCAATAAAAGCACAGACTGGCAGGGATCTATGAGATCCCCTTTTGCTCTGACACACTCTCATTCACTTTGTACCCCAGGGCTGACTGAGGGAAACCCCTTCATGCCAGCTGCAGAGCTAGGAGACTTAAAGAACTAGAAGACCTGGGTATTTATACCTCTGTATGGGCCAAAACAAGAGGTCTTACTTCTTATTTTATTATAACCTAGCAAAAATTACATGTGTCTTCAGCAACCTGCAGTGTGTCCCAGCTATGAGATCTCCCCAGCCAAGCACCACTGCCAAGGCACCCCATCGCCCCACAGTGCAGCTCCGGAAAGCCATGCCTGCTGGCCTCTGCAGCATGTACTGGCAGGAAAGCCTACAGTTAAAATTTCCTCCAGCGTTCCATGCTGTGCCGTGCATTCTGTGCTAGCTGTCCTCACCTGCAAAAATGTGTGACAAGATGCGGCGGCTTTGGCTCTAACCAGTAGTTTCCAGCCTGGTGAGGAGCATGTCCAGCTGACACAGCTCAGGGCAGCTACAGGCAGTTTCTGTAGGCAGAAACCTCGGTGGAAAGAAAAAATAGTTGAAAGTGTAGTTAAAAAGGTAGTTAAAAGTGACCCATAATGTTCTTCATTGCAGCACGATCCACTCCTTGTCACCACGCTGAATGAGGAGTAGGATTTATTCCTGTATTATTACAATAAAAGCCATAAAATAGTTAACATAGATTTTCTGTTAAAAGAATGTGACAAGTGTAGAAGGAAAAAAAGAAACAGACTTGAGCCCTGAGATAAGCTTTTACCACTTTCATTTTTTTAATGCCAAGCCAGAAATCTTTCAGCTTGAGTTGTCTGAGGGCTTAAGAAGTATCACTCACCTGAGGTAACTTCCCACCATGCCATGAAGTTACATGAGCTATTATGTTTGACACCAGCTGAAAGTCTGTCTCCTCTCAGGAGATCTCCAAGTTTCTCCCCAGAGAGGAGAATACATGGAGACAACTGTCATTAGATATTGCACATCCCAAATACAAAATTCTCAGGGAAGTCCTGGCAAAGCTGTCATGGCAAAGAGCATCACCTACATGGATGTAGGACTCCGTCTACGTGATACTGTGGCTTAGAGGTGGGGAAAGCAAGCAAGTGGGATATTTTTTTCCCTCCCTACCTCCCTTGTCCGTCCATGAATCTGCTGTCAGTGGAGAGAAGAGCTCCAGGTGTCCATCAAAGGGGAAGAACAGAGCTGCTGAAGGACACAGAGCTCCACGCCAAGTGCAATACAGCTTCATCAACTTGAAATTGATTTTTAATTCTCTTTTGTGTTAGCATTCTGCTTAGAAGATGTCTCTCCTTTCACTGGCTGCTTCTGAGACAACAAAACGATTCGTTAGTGCAACGCTGTCAGCTGTGATAGCCTTACAGTATCACTTAAAAAAATAAGTTGCTGTAAGAGTTCAGAGGAACTTCAATCCATTAATGAGGAACATCGTGCTGAGGGAATATAAAAGGTGTCCTTTATATCCTCTCAAGACAATATTCTTCGAATCGAATCCCCCTGCCACCACTATATTTTCGCTTTGTTACCTTTCAAGGAAAACCAGACAACTCTTCCCAAATCCCTAACCATAATTTTCAAGCTAAACTATTAAATTAATTCTTCCTAGCTCTTTTACAAGAAGTCTAAGTTGTTTTGGCTTTTTTTACAATCACAAAGTTTCTCCAAAGCAGATAATGCTTGACAGTAATTTGTGGTGTAGAACATGATATTCTCTGAGATAACACGCTGCAGCATCAGTAGGACTGGATCACACAAAATTCATTACTTTCATAGCCATGTATATAACCACCAATAGGTCATGGAATTCTGCATATGGACAAATGCATAATTATGTGCCTATACATCAGGCTTGGACAGCAATGAACAACCTCTCAGAGAGCAGAGGGTGATTTCTGTGTATCTCTATGATCTTCAGAAAGGAAGCCCTGGGCGGAGATTTAATCACATGTCATTGTCTGTTATGCATTCATAAAAAGATGAACAATTATGGCAATTGAAGGAAACCTATCATCAACTGAGAGGAAAAGACTATTTTTCTGAAGCATACAAATTCAGTCCTTTATGACAAAATGAATACTTAAGACTTAAAACTCTAATCATTACCATTTGCTTCCTAAAATATCCACCTCCCTGTATCTGCGCTTTGAACCGAAAACACAAAGCTCTTGAAATGTTCCTGGTATCTGAAGGGATACGGGGTATTTTCTTCCTTATGCGTGTCCCAGTCTTGCAGCCGGGTAGCTGGGATACCATTTCTTCTCCCTTAATACCAAACAATTTGCCCTGGCCCCAGCAGGACCTGGGCCTGACCATGCAGGACCTGGCCCATTCCTGACCAAGATGCTGGCACAGGGGCATCAGTGGGGTGTCCCCACACCCCTTCCTGCAGGGTCATGCAAACAAGTCCCCACCACACCCTGTCATCTGGAAGGTGGTGCTCACAGGGGATAGTTTCTAAGGTTTAATATAGCTTCAGTGACACCGTTCAGGAGAGGAAAGGGGTGCCCAGCTTACCACAGCTGAAAAAACAACGAGACGAGGGAGACAAATACAAGTCATTTCCTCCAAGTTCCTCATTTTCACTGCCCCTGCCAGCCGCAACCGAAGGGTGCCCCGTCGGAGGTCGGAAGGTGAGAGAGAAGGAGTAATTCAGCTCCCCGCTCCTGGGACTCTGTTCAGTAGGGGAGTTCAGGGCTTTGGGTTCTGGCTTGTTTCTACAGCCCTTGCTCATGAAAACTGCTTTGGCATGAGATACTTAAGCTCAGCCAGGCATCCAGGTGGCTTCAGAAAGGAGCTGGCAAGTTGGCAGCCCTGCCTCCAAACTCTGCAGCCAAGGACAATGTCAGCCTGTGTTTTCCTGAATTCCCCTGCCTCTTCTTCCCTCCTCCTTCCACTGCCTGGACCATGGGACATCAGCACATCTCTTTGTTGTCACTGGAGTAGCTGGTCCCTTTGAGACAGCCGGGGTGCAGAACAGCTCCAGAGGCTGTTCGGGTGCGGGTGTGATGCTGCAGCCCTGTGTGAGGCTGTAAGGGCTGACAGCACCTTGCTTTTAGATCCTCTTCTGAAGCATGGAGCAGGGTGGTGTCAGCACATGCCCAATCTACATCCAGCAGCAGGGAACAATGTCCATCAGGCAGAATTAAAGCTTAAGGAGCTCTTAAGCTAAGGACCCCTTCAGCCTGTGCGCACCAGGCATCCAGGGCCCTCACCAGGAACATGGTAAACCTTGGCATTTGAAAAGCAGCAACGTCAAAGCAAGCTCTCTCCTCTACACATCTGAAGTTCTGCTTAGTTTTGCAGGGAGGTCACCATTCTCCCTCTGCTGCAGCCACGGCCAAGCTGAACTCCAGCCTCCCCAGCTGAACTTGTGGTTCAGCGTTTCCCCGAGGAGTTAGTGCTGTGAGTAGGGTTGGAAGGGTGGGCTCGGGAGGATATGGGTGGGACGCTGTGGCAGCAAGGAAGCCCTTGTTCACAGCTCATTCGGGGAGGAAACGGGCACTGATCCCAAGGAAATCGTTTTGTGTTCCTGAGCAGTCGCGGGGGGGGGGGGGTTTGGCTGTACAGTCCGGCAGGCCCTTTCCCGCTGCTGCAGCAATGCACCAACACAGACACAGACAAGTGGGTCCCAGGCTCTCCTGCCTGTTTGCTAATGCTCTCCTGGGCAATGTCCCCAGGGACCCAGGGACAAGCAGTCCCTTTGGGCTCCATGGTGGCAAGCATTACTGCTCATCCCAAGCAAGTTTCAGCACAATGGTTAACCAAAACAGCATCCCAAGTAGCCTTTCTCCTCTCCAAGTATCCCCCGAAGGCACTGCCAGACACACCAAAGCCACGAGAAGAAAAGGAATCCTGCCCAGAGGGAAGCCAGCTCTGCACTTTGTACAAATCAGTCCTCCACTCGATGCAACACGCCAGCTCCCACCCCTTCCTCCCTCACCACTCTGCCTTTGCTCCTGCAAGGAGGGGGCTTGGCCATGCTCTTGGTACTGACCCAGAGATGTCACTGCCACCCTGTCAGTGTTTCTCCTGGAAATAAGCAGGGGAATTTATCGGCACTTGCAGTCTGGCCACGGGAGCCCAGTGACTCGCTCCAGGGGCCACTAAAGGTAACCTGCAAGCCCACGGCATGGAGCAGGGAGCTGGGCGGCAGCTCTCAAGGAAATATTTTGCTGAAAACAAAACTTTCAAAGCCTTTCAACAGCAGAGCACTGAAAATAGACTTCAGGCTCCAAGGGGGGGGAATGGGAAAAGGTTAGGAGCGGGGGAGAGAGGGAGAGAGGGACAGATCAAACGATCGACGACAACCCTGGGGAAAAAGGGGGCACAGAGGTTGCCAAAGATTTTTTAAGTCCGTTTCCTGCAGGAGCTGGCGACGAGGAGGGCCAGTTTATTGCAGTTTGGCCTGAGCGGAGAGCTCTGCGAGAGGCTCTTCAGGCTCGCTCCAAACACAGCCATTCATTACCCACTGCTGCATCCTTCAAAACAGGAAGCGTTGCCAGAGCATTAATTTATCTCTTAATCGCTGTCCTTTTGTTGCCGTGAAAAATGTTTAGTCATAGATTTAATTCCTCTTACTCCACCCCCCTACATCCCGACCACTTCTGATCACAAACACCACAAAGAGACGAGGACTGACAGCTTTTCTGCTGCTTTTACTGTAATTTAACTTTCAGGAGACCAGCTAACTTGCTCACAGCTTCTATTAAAGAGCCCTGCACAGCAACAAGAGAGCTGCCCCTGGCTCAAAGTGGGAGAGTAATTCTTTGGGGTTTTGCCTTGTCATTATTATTTCTTGCTCTTGTTATTGTCTTCAGTCCATCCTCCCCAGTCCCAATTTACTTTAAACAGATGTTTTATTTGTTCATAGCATGCTGAGGATTTGCCCTGGCAGAGAGATCTTTTTTTTTGTATTTGGTTTTGCCTTTTTTTTCTTTAAATGTGTTTTAAATTTTGAGAAGAGCCCATGAAACAATAGCAGATGTGTTGTATCTACAATTAATTGGATAATTAACTTAATTCATGTATTGCATTTTAGGTTTGTGTTTCTTACGCAAGGGAGTGTGTGTGTGCGAGAAGCTGGGGTGGGCATGAGCAGAGGGGAAAAAGAGAAGCTCTTACTGGGGAGGTACATCAAGGGGTCCCAGCCATGGGTCCCCAGGCCCAGGTGCGTGTGCAGAGGGGAGAAAGAAGCAAGGGGAAGGGGTTGCATGTTTCAAGAGAGCCAGGTGATTAGAGATGAAGCCACTGGTGAACAGCACAATCTGGGCTGTAACATTCTAGTAGGGGTCCGTCCCATTGGGCGTGCTTATGGGGGGCTCCAGGGTTTACCAGCAGGGCTCAGGGGACTTGGTTCCCCTAGGATGGGCTAGGCATCCACTGCTCCTCTTGGAGGTCAGCAGAGGGATACATGGATGATCAGTCAGTACTGCTGTGGCTATTGGGATGTCCCAGGGATGGACCCGCTCCACCCATGGCCCCAGGCCAGCACAGCACCAGGAGCTTGTGACCCAAACCCACCCAAGCTGCACGCAGGGCAGGCAGACACCCCCAAATCGCCTTTGAAACTGTGCATCAGCCAGCATGCATGTTAGCCCTATGGCCAAGAGCTTCAAAACCTCAGAGACCTCTCTGCTGTGCACTGCCTGCAGAGCCCCATATGCCCCTGCTGCCACCCAGGCAGGACAGCCATCCTTGGACATGATTATTGTTCCTTGCTGTGGAGCCCCGCCAGGCAGCATAGCTCCGGCTGGGCTGCACGCGCGCCCAGTGGGATGGTCAGGATGTGGCCCTGAGTGTTAACAGCCCTCTGTGTCTCCTATTTAAAGTCTTTTTAAAGTACTCCCCTGACTGTTCCATGTTGGCCCTGGCTGACATTGCTCTTCATGTGTACATGCTCCCCGTGTCTTCAGAGGCAGCTGTGTTCACAAGCCACTGGGGTATGTTATGTTCTGCACCTCCCAAAAGACCCATTGTACCTTAGCCTCCGGAGGACTCAAAGCATACAAAATACAAAGCTCTCACTCAACACAGGTACAGTGCCCAAGGCCTCAAAATGCAAAGAGCAGAAAAAGCATTCAGAGTAGACTTGCTGGAACTGCCCCAGCCTCCTGAGCTGAAACAACCTCAGGAATCATCTTCTGCCTGCAGTCTGGTGATTTTTCAGCACTTGGCTTTTGCATGGGGCTCGACAGCAGAGGCTTTGAAGCAGGGTCGAAGCATCATGGCGCCCAATGCCTTATTTCTGTTCTGAGTAGCTGAGCAACACAAGGAAGAGCAAGGCTGGTGACTCCAAGACAAATTTGGACTGGATCCTGCAGTGAGCACCAGTGAGCAGGCAGACAGGATCTACCCAGAGCTCCCCTGACTTCCCAGATCTACCCGCATTGTGCTCGGAGCAAGACCAAGACTTACAAATGCCTAAGTGAGACCTCAACTTACTAACTGCACTGCAAGCATTTTGGAAAAGCAGGCAGAGTTACCATTAAGAAACTTCGCAGCATTGATAAAAACATCCCTGTTTTCTGCACAATGGCTTATAGCTGTTCAGAAGAATAACAACAACAACAACAGAAAAGCATTTTCATTATAAAAACAGATTTTTTTCCTCTAAAATTTGCAGTAGAAAAGTATCCCAACAAGTCATTCACAAAACCAAAACAAAACCCCCTCAGACTGCTCAGATGAGAACAAATGATACTGCTAATTGCAGTGTACAAATGCCAGATATTGGCATTTAACTCTAACTATGCTAAATGCAAATGTCAGCTGGAATGACACAGTCCTGCTTCATCACCCAAGGCAAGATTTCCAAGCCAGGCTTAGACGGATCCAAATTTCCTACATTTTTTCTTTTCTTCTCCTGTGGCAGCAGATGAGGGCAGAGAATGGAACTATTTAGCCTTCAAAAGGGCTGGGAATGGGAACCCACAGAGATCCTGGTTCATGCTTGACTAACAAATTACGGTAAAAACACAACATCACTAGTAGGGCTATTGGAGAGAATTATGCCCAGAAGAAGTCCTTAGAAGAGGCTAAAAAGAAAATCCCATTTAAACTAAAAGGGAAAATGTTATTCAGTGCAACATTTTTCTGTTTATTCCCTCCTGGTTTTTCCTACTGTATTCAGTTTCTTCTCTCGTTTTCTCTTAATTTGGGAGCTGCAAAATTGCCAAATTCTCTTTAGTCTTTTTCTGTTTGGGTGTTGGTTTTTTTCACAATGCCAGCGATATTTGGCTCTTTTCTGGAATCCAGAGCACCTGGATCAATTGTGATTAAGGAATATTAGCTGAATTCAGGCAAGGAAGAAAGAGACATTTAGCCTTTATGGTGGAACACAGAGCTCAAACTCTCTGTCCCTCAGTGAAATAGCTATACCAGTGAATCAATTACAGTTCGTAAAGCTCAAGGACCCGAAGCAAGTAAGAGGAATCCCAGTGCTTTAATGTTTTCTTATTGCACATTATGATTTTTTGAGGCAGCTGCACCAGTCAGGATGAGAGGGAGGGAAGCTGAACCAAGATTTATGAGCACTTAGGGCTTGTATTACTGGCATCATTAATCACAACTGCTGATGAATTAAACCACCTTCTAATTTGTGTGCAAGATGCTCATCTGAAAGTAGAGTAAATGACAGCATTTCAGATATGGTGCTCTTACAACTCACTGCAGAGGGCAACTTTGAACCTTAAGCGCCTTGGTAGTTTCTCCTGGCAAAGGAGCCAACACCAACCAACAGTGAGGACAATCCAGAATCACAGAAAAAGAAAACTGCTGCTATCCTAAAGGGGGCTCCCAGGACATGACAACAAGGAAAATGGTGGAGCCAACCACAGTTTAGTGCTGTGGTAGCTAATCAAAAACTCACCTCTGACCCGCACTGAAATCTGCACTCCAAACAGCAGCGTTTGAACTTTTTCCAAACCAGTTTCCTCTAAATCTATGGAGGACATTCCTCAAATTTTAACGAAGGCCACAAGTTTTCATTTCTCAAGTACTCAGAGACAGAACGAAATGACCACATATGGGAAGGATAAAAAAAGCAGTTGCTTAGCTGGGATGATATTCTGATGATGAGCATAGACAAAATGAGTGTATTTAGGCACAGAACCATGAAACAGTTTTGAGAAAACAACTTTTCAAACTGCATTTTGTTCACAAAGGTAATTTTAAATCCTTCTAAAAGGTTTTAATGGCCCTACCTGAGCTCTAGAAAATCACACTTGTGGTGTCTAGGGTGTCTATCTTCATAAACAGGAGGAAATAAAAATTAATACAGTATGTTGTTTTCAAATAAAAGCAAGCTTTCCAAGGCATCCTCACGTGATCATTTTTCTGTTAATTTTGAAGCATACGCAGAACATCTGAAAATGTTGTTAAAGAAGCCCCTTGACCTAAAACATCGAAGTAGGAATGGTCCTATGACTTAACAGTTTCAGACCTTAAGCCTATGGCTAATGCAGGAATGATTTTCATTCATCCTACAATTCAGAATGGAAAAAGTGCTATAGGTGGAAAGAAGGACAGAAGCATCTATTTGGACAGGTTGATTTACAAAAAGTAATGGTGGCTGTTTGAAAATGATCAGACTTTTTGATGGCTACAAGCAGTCCCATTAGGAATGCATCAGCAGGCAGAGCACAGCTGAGGCAGTCAAAGGTGCATCATAAATGCAATTTATCTTATAAATATCATTTTGACGCATATAATGCGTAATGTATACCTATGGGTTGTCTGGGTACGTGTGTGAGGTATAGAGAAACAAGTTTACTAGTACACAGCTATTAAAATTGCTAGTTCTGTATAAACATAATTGAAAGCAGAGGTAGATGTAGCATGCATCTATTTCAGAATATAAACTACCTTTTGCAATTGCCATAACTTTTTTGGTATGGTTTTGTATTTCAAAACAGTAAATTGTAAGATGTTGTTTCACGCTAGGTATACGGATAGATAGACACATGGATAGGTAGATCGAGCGATTGATTGAATGATTGATCTTGCTTTCTTTTTTTCCCCTCCAGGAAGTCAAACTGCTTTTTCTCAAATATTTTCCATTCACTGACACCCTCCCTCTTGAGGATGTGTCAGTGAATTGAGTCTGGTATTTCCTCAATTAAGATATCTAAAGTGAAAGCAGAGACAACCCTGCTCCCACTCCCTAATTTTTCCTCTGCCAGCCCAACCTTTTCCCATACACCCCTCCCTGTCTTACACAGTGGCACCAGAATTTACAGCATGGTGAAGAGGAGATGAAGCTCCTTGCTGGGCAGCTATTCTACGTTCAGGAGTGCAGACAACCAGTGCCATTTCATTCATGTGCTTGCTAAAGAGTGAAAAAGACCCTGCCTGTTCAGGCACATAAGGTTGCTCAGACTTTGCCGCATCCCCTCCTCTGAAGGCGATGCACCAAGAGAGTAACGCAGCAGGTCAAGGAGGTGAGTCCCTTCCATGAAGATGGGATTCTCCCAAAGACCCCTCTCTAATGCGAAATCTTCATTTGTCTCATTGCCAGTTAAGTATTCATTCCTGGTTTCCATCAGCAAGAGAGAGCAGCATGAGGTTTCCTTTGAGCTCTGGGACAAAACAGTCATGGAAACTGTCAACCCAGGGCAAGAACAGTTTTAATAACAGGCCAGGCCTCAGTGATCTAAAATGCCAGTTTTCTCTTCCCCTCCTCCCTCTTCACTTGTAAGCTCTCCCCCATCCCCTTTCATAAAGCTTGTGCAGCTTTTGGGCTGTTCTGGCCTCGCTGGGCTCTGAATGGACAGTTACCATGTGCCTGGGAGCTCGTTTCCAGGTTCCCAGGACCTCGGCGGTTCTTTTAAAGGAACTGTTTTTCATGACTTGAAAGTAAATAGACATAATTTGTAATCCCTTGAGCTGCAAAGTTATGGAGAGTTTAAAGTCTTACAGCATGGCTTGCAGTCCATTAGAGAAGAAGGGGGTCCCAGTTATCTGACCTTTCAGGAAGTTGAACCATCTCTTCTGCCGATTCTTTCATTGCCCCCAGAGAGCCACAGATGAGATCCAGCAGTGAAACAAGGGAGCAGAGAAGAGCTGTGATTTATTTCTAATTTTCCAGAGAGAAGGGAGACAGATGGCAGAGCTGCCGCACCTTGGAGCTGTGTGCCTGCCCATGCACACTGCTCACATGTTGACACAGCTCTGACCGGGGTCTAAATCAGTGTGGCAGATCAACTGACACCAGTTCAAGCTGGCCGAGGATCTGGCCCTCTCCATGGAGCTGTGGTGGGAGGTTGTGACTCAAAGAGGTCAGGGGAGAAGGGGATAAATGTCATGAGGTCTGCGTACTTAGCTCAGGCTGCAGAGGATGACAGTTGGAATCTACAAGGTGCAAATACATTAGTTCTTCAATCCACACCAGCCCTGCAGGCGTTTTAGTATGCTGTTGACTTCTGCTGCCTCTTCTGATGCTCTTCCCCCAAGACAGACACTTACTTTCCATATACTGCTTGATAACTAATATCCACCTGGCATAACTGAGCTATTCCAGCCAGAGGTGAGGGTCTTCCTGCCTCTACTTCCTCTAAGCTCTGCAAGCATTGTGCCCTTCATTGCCCATTGCCTCTCCTGCTTTGCCCAGGAAGAGAGACTAATGTCACCCACACATCTGAACTGAAGATCAGTCAGAAGAGCAAGGAAGACTCTTGCCCCACATTTCTCCTTCGCTTGGATATTCAGGCTGAGCTACAAATCTTGCCTTCAGAAACCCTTTCCGTTGATTTAAAGGGCTGCTCCTGCCAGCGGATGTTTTATTTAAGAACAGTCTGATGCACGATAATTAATGTTAAGAGGCCATGTTTCCCTGCTGAGCAGTAGCTTATGTCAGGAGCAGCTCCATTTCCTGAGCTGCAAGGGCATGGGGATCAAGGAGCTGCCCTCCAGGAGTAGGGAGGGTCGGCTCCTGGACTCACAATCACCTCTGCCAGGCTGGCAAGGAATTTATCCCCCAGGCTAGCATCAGGGTAAGAGAAGCACAGAAGAGAACCCGAGTCACTGGGGGACACTTAGAGGGTGCATGTATTAATCTGACTTTGATAAAACCTCTGACCCTTGAAATTCACAGCCTGAATAACGCCTGCTCTGCCAAACAGGCTTACTGCTTTGTTAGTGTCTCACTTCCCCATGAACTTCTCTCTTCTTTGTCCTCAGCTGGTGCTGGCTTTGCCAACAGGGTTCAGATTCCTCCCCACCTCCAGTTCTGTAGCTTAGGGGATGCACATGGAGTCAGCAGGATGAGTTCCATCCCTTCCTCTGGTCACATTTCCTCTCGAGCTCATCTGAGGGACACAAATGTCCCGCTCAGGTCACATTTTACCTAGGTAAGACACAGAAGTCTAACCTGAGCCCACCATGTAGTGTCCTTACAGAGCTTCCTTAGAGACAGCTCTTGTCCAGAAAAACCTCACCCATCCAAAATCAACCCTGTCAGTCATCTGCACATATCCATCCAGGAGTGCCCAGTTCTGTGCGTGGATTAGCAGAGGGAATTTAAAGAACATTCTCCAACACTGATTTCCCTTGTTTTATATCTCAGGGACACAACTCCACTCCGGAGGTCAGGCTTTCTGGGATTTAGATGTCTGTCATGCTTCTAACCATGATAACAGCTTCTCTAAGCGGCAAAGGCAGCAGAAACCCAGGCATGGAGGTGATGAATTTTGGTCCTTGGTGATAATATTTTGCAACGTGATCATCCTGTGGCATGCTGGAAGGCTAAGTGGAGGGTCCAGCTTACATGGACCAGCAGGAGCCCTGGTATATGTGTGCAGCACCACAGTGAGCCACCCTCCGCTCTCACCCTCCAGTCTTCTGCACTGACACACTTGGGTGTGCACACGGTCACTCCAATTCCCTGTTCCAGTATGTTTGGAAGGAAAACTATAAGCATGTTCACAGAAGAGCAGCCATTCACTTTACAGAGTTGGGGGGGGTTAACTTTGGGGTGCTAAGGGATCGTTAAACATCAGAGGTGCCGGTTTTAGTGGAATCAGCACCAGACAAATTCAAGGCAGCAATTTCAGTGCAAGTAGAGTCAAATCAATGTTACATGATTGTCAAAAGCTCCAACCAGTAAACACAGCGTGAGAGGGTACTAGCAGTCAGAGGCAAGTATAGCCATTGCACCTGTATTATTCTGCTATATAAACATTTTACAAGGCCTGGTACCAAGCATATTAAAAATGATGCCAGATTCCCAGGGCCATTTGTCCTCCCAAAGCCTCCTCCCCCTACGGCTGGCTCTTTGGCCATGCTCAGCATGGCTCTTTCCAGGCGCCACTAGGAATGAAGAAGGGCTGAAAACACCCCCAAACACCCACACTGTGCCCCGCAGGGAGGGACAGAGAGCAGGCAGGAGAGGTCAGTGGGGTCTTAGCTGTGCCATGAAACCAAGAGCACTCTTCTTGCATAGCACCTGACCAGAGGCATTCCCCCCTCCCAGGAGATTAGCCCAGATCCAGCACTAACGATATTGAAGTCTGTCTCTTTTTCTCTTACGTACAAAAGCATGTAGGAACCTACGGGGAGTCAGAAGTTCACAGACCGTCTGGTCCTTGCTTGAATTGATGTGACCCTCTGCTGTGGAAATTTTTCTAGGACATGCTTTCTCATGAGCGTGCCACACTTTCAGTCTGGGTGAAAATACCACAAGAATAACCTTTCTCATGGTATTTCAGTATTTATTTTCTGGTTCCTGTCCAACCCTAAATCAGGAAGTGCAGAAGCGTGAGAAAATTTCATAAAAAGGAAAAAACCAAAAAGTTTAATAATGGTTTTTAAGTCTCGAAAACGTTTCTGTTCTGCTCAAGCCCGAGGCAAAAGTTTTGTTCTTGTTTTATTCTAACAGGTTCATCCATCCTTAGCTGCTTCTGCAAGAGCTGTCATATCGCTGTGAGGCCATCAGCACAGAGTCCAGGGGAAGCCTCGAGGCTTGCTGTCGACTTCTGATATGCTACCAATTCTTTAGCCAAGTCACTTAGGCTCTTTGTGTGTCCGTTCCCAGCCTCTCCTTGAAGATAGCTAATATTTATCTTCCTTTGAGAAATGCTTCAAGGGAAGCCCCATATGCAAGTGTAAAGTTTGCTTTATAATTAATATCCCTTCTTTTTCACCCCAACAAGTGTAACTGAGCCTGTATGTCCCCCTTTAAGTCTTTAAACAGTGGAATCCTTTCATAGTGACTTAGGATATGATGTAACGTCTATGCATTGTTAACAGGACCAAGTGTAATAAACATTCGTTTTAATGAACAAAGCAAAGAGATGTAACTCAGAAGACCCACGGGGAGATGCGTTGTATAGAGTTGCCATGTTTGCATACATGCCTTTCTGACTGCAGTCAGTTTTAACAAGGGTAAAATACTATTGACATTAAATCACATGTGGGCTTTGTTGTGTGTGGGTTTGTACCATATATTTTTTTTAAATGAGCCTCAGGATTGCAGGGCTGTTCCTGAAGACAGAGCGGCTACATCTGCACTAATAAGCTAAATGTGTCCGGGACTGTGCGGTGGCCCTAAGGCCAGCTGGCACAGAAAAGCCTACCTCCATGCTATTGAACTATCCTTGTCTCCAGAACAGCAGGGTCACATCCAACCCACCTCCTGGGAACGGGCGCTGGCTCCAGCGCTGTGCCAGGAATTGTTTTGGGAGAGCATTAGCTGGTACCAGGCTCAGCCATGCCAGGGACCTTTCGAACAATTAACAGCACAGACATGCGAGTGCCAGGGCCTGGCAGCGTTCCCCAGCACTGCTTGGTTTATTAATATCGAGTAGCCATGTGGCCTGCAGGGCCTTTTATTGCTGGTGACAGTACCAGGAATGGAGAAAGTTGGGGTGACTTTTGCAAGGCTGGCAGATAGAAAAACACCAGGCTACTTGAGTTCTTTTCTTGTAAACTCACATGCTTTATATGGAAATTATTAAGAGACAGTCAAGGCAGGAGCCTGCAATGCTGCCTTGGCAAAGCTGCTTTTCAAAGTGTTGTGGTGCTCTGGAAAAGGCTTCATGCTCGAGAGTGCTTAGTACTGAAGAAAACCTGGTCAAAGTCGGTTTACTTATCTTCATTTTACCAAAGGACAACGTTCACGCAGTCCCATGCAGTCCCTGGAGCCCCATGGCACCACATTTAAAACCTGGTGTGACTACATAACTGGGACATTTGATGCTACCGCATGTGAACCCTTAACACATTAAATGTCTTGACTGAATTCTTGTGCTTCACTGTTGTCCGGATGGTGTTTAATTAACAGCCTTATTAAATGGTGCTCTAGAAAAGTATGCTCTTCGTTTCATGTTCTCCTAGAAAAAGTCTGGAAGAAGTAGGACATGGAAAGCAGGGGGAGGTAATTGTGACCTCATCTAATTACTAACTACTTTTTTCCCAAAATTTCCTAGAGCGAAATTAGCAGTACCATATGCGTATAGCAGAAGCATCTGTCTCTGATGTATGACTTACATACCTAGTGAGACAATTAGGTTAACAAATGCTTAAGAATGGTCCTTGACACCTTATGAACGGTTGAATATGAGAAACCTGACCATCCAGCCCTGCTTTTCACAACATTATCATACAGGAATTTCAGCCTTTCCCTTTCTTGCTGGGAAATGAAGGCTGAATCACTCAAAACAGAAATTACTTAACTTTCTCTTGTTGACACAGCCAGTGGATTGACAGGATAAACAGGCTTCTGAACCCTTCTGTAAAAAAACTCTGTCAAGAAGGGATGGTCCAGAAACAGACAGCCATGACAGCAGCTTCATCTACTTTTTTCAGTGTATGATCCACAGCGGAAGACAGTATAGAGTCCAGGGCCCACCACAATAGGCCCTTTCATAATCTGTAAAGAGCAGTTGCCCTGAGGAGCTTCTGGTGGAGCAGGCTGTTGATGTTGATTCAAGAGACCTGGGTTCTGCTCCTGCTATTGCTTATTGTTTCTGCATATTCCTCTCTACCTCTAGGTTCAGATTGGCAAAGCTTCACCTCTCTGGATGTCAACAGTTCAAGCACTAAACCAGCACTGTAATGCTTTCCTGAGTAGGTATGTGCTGTTGGTCAAACCAGAGGCTGTTCTGTGCCTGCTTTCAGCAAGCAAGAGCTTCTCAGCTGCTTGAACATTCAGCTAGGCTTAAGCAGTTAGCCCTTATTTGGAAGAAGAGACAGGCTTCAAGAGACTGCAGACAGGATAGCGAGCTCTTTTTTTGGGGTTTCCATTCCCTCTCCTTTCACTCTTACCTCCTCCTGCTTTTCTCACTGCAGCCAGTTCTGGAAACAGAAGAGCCCAGGGACCACAAGATGAGCTGGTCTTGCTTGGTCCTGGTCCAGACAGCATAACCACCCTCATGAATGGGGCTGGCTTCAGCCTCATAGCCAGCCTCGTCCCGTATAGGATGTTTGAACAGCACCCGGGATGAACTTGGCTTTGTTTCTGAATGACACTCTGACATCCAGCTTATTTGAGCTTGAATATCATGGTATTTGTGGCACCCCTTTCCTTCTTCTTCACCCAGGGCAGCCTATGGGGCTTTTACATCAGCAAGCTGATGTCAGTATGCTGTCAGCAGGACATACGGCTGAACAGAACGGGCTCCTCTACCTGGGCCCCTGACCAAGGTGGTCTTTGCAAAGACTTGCTAGATTGCCACAGAGTCTGCAGAGCCAGCCCATAAACTCTGCCAAATACTGTGTTAATTCCTGATGATGGCTGCTGCTGTACAAGGAAATAAATGACTGTTCGAATGGAGCAGACCCAGCCTCCTTGCAGCACTTTGTCTGGTGTTTAGCTTTAAATGTCTTTTGTCCCAGCACCTTAGTAAGGCTTTGTGGTGCAATAGGAAGCTTAGAAGCCGTAGGAATGCGTAAGGCCAGGCCTTGATTCATCCTGTAACCTAAAAATACAGACTGATTCCTCCAGCGGTTATTTTAGTACCAGACAGCAAACTGCTTCCTCGAGATGAAAAGGCTCAAATACCGGTACCCTCCTCATAAACAGGATCTTGATCTATATGGAGAAGAGTCAGACAATTTAGGCTGCGCAAGGCTCACACAAATGCAGACACGAACATACACAAACATGCCAGCAAGGTGAGATAATCAACACAGCTCTTCACAGATATTCCTGCCTGTCATTCCTTTTGAGGTAAAATAAGTAAATAATAAGAATTTAAAAGACAAGAAAGAAAACAATGAGCCTCTCCCTGATGTTTCTGCTAGGCTCTTCCTGCACTTGAGAGCTACCAGTCTAAACATGCCCTCCCAGCCTTCCTACACCTGAAGGAATATGAGTTCATAAATAGACTTCCAAGACTGTATGGCACCTTAACGCAGCACCCAATGTTTTCCTTGCTTCTTACCCTGGAGGTTGGTCCCAGCTTATATAAGAAAGGAAGGGGGGGAATGCAGAGAAGGTGTGTTATTCACAACACACACTATTTGCTGTTAGACTGGAGAAACCCTTGTTGTGTTTAAGTTGCTTTGCAGCCAACCCTGTCAGTGGAGCTTCTGCAAGGCTGGGAGACATCTTCGGGAAGTCCTGAAGTCATTTTAGGTACAGCCCTTCGCCATCGCCCTTGCTGCTGTCTTGAATCAATCAGTGCTACACTCTTCCACTTAAATGCAGTAGTCTCCACAAATATTTGGGAGTACTCCATGCCAGGAAACTAACTCTTCCGAGCAAACAAACAGCCACTGATTCCAAAGGACTCTTCTGAAGTAAACTGCTCTCAAAGGGTTCACTCCCTACTTACTCTGCCCGTGGGATTTTAAGGGCAGCTTTTGTGGGTAGGAAAGAACCATGCATGTCTGAGACTTGGTGAATCACCATTCAAGAGACGCTTTCAAGGGTCCAGTTACTATTTTGAGGTCTGACAGCAAAATAGCTGTCGTGTAGGTTTCTAAGATGCAGAAGAGAGTAGTGAGAGTTTCCAGCCGAAGCAGTCCCTTGTCACCACTTGTGCTATCCTTTTGTTTGTGCTCCACTGAAAATGAAGTGCAAATGAATATACAAAATTAGGAGCATTGAACCTGAAGCAGTTTTTGTGGAGGATAAAGAGGAGCAGGTAAAGTGAAGAGCCAGCCATTATTATGGGAAGAACAGGCCAATGATCTCCACTGTAACACCATTGAGTAACCAGAGGTGCTCCAAAGAGGAACTGAGCTGAAACCTCTATTGACAAGGGATGCTATTTCAGCTGGAGGTAGCTACCGCTCTGTGTGTGTGTGTGTGTGGGGGGGGGGGGGGGGGGCCGGGAATAACACTCTTCATTAACTAAAAGCTTAGGCACATGTACGGCTGGAGCCAAGGAAGATCGGTACACTTCGGACAAGCACACACAGCTCAGGGACTTTCACACTCCTTAGTCTCCAGTGTTGGGTCAGAAATCTCACAGGCCAATTTTCATGTGTTTACACAGCTACATTATTAGCCTTTCCTTCCAAGAAACACAATAATGACAGCAACAGAAATTACCTCCTTTCACGCCTCAGAAAGGGTTCAGTGCAAGGTTGTTTTGCTTTCGGGTGAGGGTTGGGCAGATGCAAGGGTGTTATTCCTGATTTTATCCAAGATGGTTCATTTCTGCTTTGCTTTCGCTTGCCTGTTGTCTTTGGGAGAGCATTAGCTGCAGTAATAAGGTGGCATCTCCCCAGACTGCCTCCAAGCTACTGCTGACATTCATGCTGCAACCCATCCTCCATCAGAGTATGAGCAATCAATTACAGATAGCCAACAGCTCCTCAGAGCAGTTTTTCCAAGAGCAAGTGAAAAATAAGAAACACTGATAGTAATGTCAGGCTACCACTGTCTTATTAGGAGAAAGAAAGCAGGCAGAGAGTGTAGCACCTCAGTGGATTGCCTCTGCTCCAGTGAGGGGGGCAGGAGAGCGAGGGACCCTGTCCTGGCTGGTTTCAAGAATGGATGTCAAAAAAGTAGCTTTTTCAGTTAAATCCTTCACTGATGTCAGGAACAGGCACAAACACCCCCATGCTGACATCCCACCAAAAGCAGCAGCTGCTTCTTACTACTCTCCTGCTTCCCATTCCGCATGCCGCTGCAAAGGAGACCAGTGTCCCTCTTCCTAAGATTGACGGGGAGGACAAGGGGGTCAGCTAGCCCTGCCTACTACCTGCCTCACTGCCTACTGCCTCACTACCAGGGCAGTGAGCAAGCCCACATAGGAGCACATCATTCACACGTGTTATTCAGGATACACATGCAACAGGAGATGAATTTTGTGGGTACAAGGCCCCCTCTGCTCTGGCTCTTCTCAACTTGTGGGTACTTTACAACCTGCACAGTGCTCATCCCGTGTATTTTCCAGCACATGCATGCAGCATTTTCTGTGCCTGCTGCTTCGCAGAACCCTTTGAACAGGCTCAATAAAAACACATTTATGCCGATGTTGGCTTCTTTTGTCAGAACAGAAACAGTCCGGCTCCATCTCACAGACCTCCTGCTGTTCCGCGTGTGCTAGAGCCAGTTCAAGTGCCTTTGCTGTGCCCTGCCAGCAAACACGCTCTGCTGCTGCCCTCGCACTCTTTTGCTTTCCTTACCACCACCACCCCCATCTTAGGAAATAATTAGCAAAGAAGAAATAATAAAGCAATATAGAGTGCACTTCTGAGACTTCCGACAGCTGTTGGCAGCCACACTTACATACTCCTGGTGCTGCCCAGCTTCCCTAGAGAACCACGTAAGCCTTCCCTTTTTGGGTGCCCCCCTGCCTCCAGGCACCTGGGCTGAGGTCAGATGAAGAGGAAGGCACCCGTGCAACACCAGCCTCTTGCAATATGTGGAAAGGGCAGGAGTGGGGAACACAGATTTCCCTCGGGGCAGAAAAAGCAAGCCGTTGCAGTGTGGCAGTGTCCCGCTGCATAATGCCCTGCCATAATGAATAGGTAGGCTGCAGGTATAGGCTATAAATAGGTCCTATAAAGTGCTGTTAAAGCAGTACGCATCTGTGGTGTTGCTTGCTTAGCCAAAAGTGTCCTGGATTACTAGAGCAACAGCAGAAAAGGATACCGCAGCCTGATGAGCGCTTGTGAGTGAATTTGCACTTTGAGGGATAATGGAGCGACAAGTCTGCAGGCTGCAGAGCTCCCTGGCACCGAGACAGGCACCAAGGGGACATCTCTCCACTTCCCACTCACAGGAGATAAGGCCGAAGAGGAAAACACAGCTCCTTTCCAATCTCCTCTCAGGCCTCTGCTGCTCTACTGGGAGCCACTACAAAGGTGTCAGTAAACAGCAGTGACAGTGATGAAATTTCCTTCATAGGTGTCCAAGTAAGTGTCAAGTACTCCACCACAAAACTACGCCGGAGAGCAAAGCGATACTTTATTCTTGCACAAGGCCAGACATAAACAAGCGCTCTTAATGGGGCTGAGGAAAGGGCTTTGCAGTCCATTAGCTACCTGCTGAGTATAAAAGTCTTTGGCTGCACAGATGTTCTGATAGGGCATGGTTCTTGTGCTCTACATCTGAATAATGAGAGCAGACAAAAGCATGGACTGTAGTAAAAGCCACGAGAGGTGCCTGTAGCTGCAGCCCTGCAAGAACAGGATTTCTGGTTACAGGAAGCTTAGACACAGCCTCTTTGTGGGAATAGCTGTTCAGTAGCAGCATTTCTTCCTATCATCTGGTCCCACCTATGGAATTCTGCAACAGGAAGATCAGGATTTGCTGACAACCTGGGAATCAGCTTGCCAGCTCTTCATAGTTTGGAGCTTTCCTTCTACCTTGCCACACAGATAACATGGCATATGTTCACCAGTTTCTTACTGATGTCATATGATTGCAATATCCTTATCCGATTAGCAAGCTCAGGCATGCTTGGCTCACATTGTATCTCAATTAATTTTACCTACAAACATTGATGAACTAAGTCCTGAAACAATGCCTACATAACTCCCCAGGGCATTGTTTTGATTCCATCATGGAACAAGGTCACTCTCCTCTTGACTGATGGTTTTTCATTCTTTATCTTTTCCTAACAGTTGTTCCTTAAATGAGAATTTCACTGGCGATAAGCAAAACAATCTTCACAAACTGTCTGAAAATCTAATGTCTTGTGCTAGCTGCTGTTCAGAAGCTTCAAGTACCTATTTTGTCTTTTTTAATGCTTGTTGGATCAAATAGCCAAAACCAGATTTAATGTCTAAAGGCTTCCTCTGACTATCAGAGCACCTTGCCAAGCAGAGACGCACAGCTAGCAAGCATACCGTCTCCAAAAGAAGTCTGATTGCATTTGTAGAGTGCCCGACTTACTGACCTAAAACTTTCTGACTGCTGTCAGAACAGATGTAGACAGGCTGCATGCCTCCAAAGCACTGTATAACTCTACCCTACATGCCCATACAGCCAGATGTCCACACCAGGTACCGACAGATTCTTCTCACCAAGGACAAGTAGAAGAGCCTCTCAAGGAAGGTTTGCCTAACCATTTCACCATTGCCTAACCTACTTGCCCCTACCTCCCACCTATGAGGCCCACAGGTCATTTCCATGATGCTTTTTCACTCCTTGTCTCATCAGCCCTGCTGGAAAAGAGCTCTGACTTATCCCAGGAGCCTCGTGTGCCGCCTCACTCATCCTGCCTGCTGCTCGCAGCTCCACCAGCCTGCTCCATTAATATGTCACTGTTCAGTGAATATTAGAAGCCACTTGTCTGGAGACAGTGATTCCCCAGCCACTTACGTCTTCCAAAGCTTTTCTAAGCATCCAGGGGACTGCCGAAGGCACCCCGCACACGAGGTGGATGGTGGGAGACTGCGGGCAGAATGCTCCAGAGTTTCTTTCCAACAAGTGACCTGCAAGTGAAATGTGGGAAAAGTAGTATCCAGATCATCATCTGGTATAAATCAACAAAGCCCCGCTAAAGACATTAAAGCTCTACTGGTTTACACCATCTGGGAATTTGGCCGCAGGGGAGGACCTCTTAATGTTCAGTTTTTAGCCTTTATCACAGATATACATGGGAGGAAAGCTAGTGCCCTATCTGCTCTCAGCGAGCATTACCAACCCCTACAGAGATCAATAGGAGCTCCCTGCTCACATCAAGAGCAGAATGATGCCCTAAAATTAGCATGTGTTTGAATCAGTTCATTGTATCTTGTTTGCAGATTAGTAGCACTGAGCAGATATTGAGGGCACAGGAAAGCTAGCCAGTTTAAACAAAGTAAGAACTGACCTAAATTTCTGCTAAGCTGAAACTGATCTTTTTGGATGGGAAAGAGAAGAAAAGGTGTCCACAAATACTCCTGTTATGGTTCATTTCGTTATTTCATGTCTTCTCATGCACCCAGCTCCAGCAGACAAGAAATAGTAAATTTTCACACATTTTATACTCAGGTTTAACCATGGGGCTTTGGGCTCCTGTCCCTGGAATGGACTGCTCCTCTTCTAATTTATAGACCAAACAGATACCAACAAATAGGCTTTGAGTGGTTTATCTAAATCCCTCAAAGCTGTGCCCATCAACTAGCTATAAGCTTGGGCAGCTCCCTGGTTAGTTCAGAGTGTCTCAAAAAGACAAATCATATTTGCTGTGTGGCGTTTCACATATTCCTGCACGCTGTCTCACAATCATATTCTAAATAGCAAAATTGAAAGAGATCTGGAGTGAAATGAAAGGAAACGTGTTTATTCTTCATATTTATGATAGCAATAAATTCCCTTAAGGCACTGCCTTTTTTGTTTAATGCAGGGAGTACCAAATGTGGGCTGGGTAATGGATATTTTATGAAAGCAGCCTTGCCTTGAGCAATTGATTGCTTAATTGAAAAGATTAAAAGATTGAGGCATGAAAAAATAAGGAAGTAAACCAAAGCACATTATCACAACCGTGAGCAGACTGTTATTATATATCAGCTTCAGCAAGGTAGCTGCTACATTACAATTATAATAGTTTATGTCTTTGATACACAGCCTCTTCCTCCAAGAGCACTTTTGTAATGTTTCATAACTTCTGTAGATTACTAGAGGAAAAGAAGGTCCCCCACTCTGCTTTGTAGTTTATCTTCCTCTAAACCAGCTGAGATTTTTTTTGTCATTGTATATTTCTGTTTCTGTGGATAATATTTTTCCTGCTGGAAGAAGGTAGAGGGTGTATGCGGAGAACTGTTTCCTTTAGGTACTAGCGCACTTCCTCCATCTGCATCTAAGCCAGGAGGGAAAAAAAACAAGCGAGCTGACATTTCACAATGAAAAAGTATAAGCATTCTTGTTTTCTTTCTGCTATTCTGTCACCTACTTGTGCCTTTTCCTTGTTCATCATGGGGATGTATGTTTTTCCTAATCCAGCATAGTGAATGATTAGAGACAGTGCGAAAAGAAAAGCTAGTGAGAAGGCCTGGTCACTTACTTGTGTGCACTGTTTCTGCTACTGTATTTATCCATTGATTCCACTGTTATGAATAATACAGATATTCATCACGCCACTGCTTCGAGGGACAGTGCTCTCATCCAGGTCCTCTGTGCATTAGAAGTAGCTGGGGCTTCCCCTGGGATCTGGGACTAAAGGACTAAACTTATCTTTGGTGTAAACTGTACTGAGATCAGTGAAACCACTGAGACCTGGGATGAATCCGACCCAGGGAGAGAGGCTCTCAAGAGCTCCATTTAATCTCTGTCACAGCATGGTTTTCCCCAGGAATCTTCATCGCCATCCATCTCTCTAACACACATAATAAATAATTTACTCTCAGATATAAGGGAGCACTTTGCTTCAATCTGCTAATGATTTTAGCACTGAGAGGGGCTCTACTGTGCTTAAACCCTCTTTTACATTGCCTGAGAGCCTTGAAGTGCCATTACTGTAAAATGAGATGACAAGAAATTAAGAGGAGAGGGTACAGTGAAACATTCTGGATTCTGGAAAAAACAACTTCTGTCCTTCCCCTCTTTATGGCACATTCGTGATATCTTCTGTACTTACCAGTTGTCAGCATTTCCACTGCTATTTTCGGGTGGATTTTCAGCTACTTAAATACTCAAGTGAGATTCATCATAAGTCACCTTAGCTATTGAGAAAACAGAATCCAGCCCTACTGAAGGGGTCTACAGGACTTGGATAGAGGTTTTGACAGCTGAAGCCAAGTGAGATGGATCCCATTCCTACGTATCTGTCTGAACTCAGTCCCTTCTCATCAAGCCCTGCATCCCCATGCCACTTGTCTTGCATACTCCCTTAAGCTACAGTAAAGGGTCTGTAAGACTGGGGTTTGGCTTCAGCCATCTGCCTGTGCCTCCTTGCAAACACTGGGTCTGGAAACAGAATACAATTGCAGAGGGAAAACCGTCATATATGTCTGTCACAGCACAGAAAGCATTAAACAAAATTAATGAAAGAAATATCAAGATGGGCTTCAGCTTCAGAGGCCAGTTTCTGGTCTGGCTTATGTCCTGGCCTGAGCCCTGCTACATATGGCAAGTGTAGTAGAGATTCTCTGAGTTAATGTCTTTGTAGTGAAGAAATATGCTTCCTGCAATCCTTTCCTCACTTGCATCGGGTCTGTCCTCTGTCTGGCTGATATACCTACTGTCTGGCAAATATACATACTATATATATATATATACTATATATACTATATATATAATATATATATATAGTATTTGCCAGACAGTATACATACTGTCTGGCAAATATACCTATGTTAGGTATATTTGAGGACACTCCTCTCTAGCTCAAAATGACCTGGATGCTGGCTCTTCCTACCAAATGCTGTTCCATTCTAGAAGTTTCAATATAAGGAAGCCTTTCAGGATAGCTTTAATATCTCTGGTTAATTTCCTCCTTGATCTGCCCTTTTTTATTGCCCTAAGTGATTCATTTCCATCTCTGCCACTGCACCTTTCAAGAATTGATTTAAAATTAATACATGAATAAAACAGTATAAATAATGTATGGTGGCCGTATTTAATATTAATGGCCCTTAAATGAGGAAAAATTGCATACCTGCAGATGATTTGCAAGAGGACAGTGGGGCCATGCTGTTAGATTGCGAGGAGGGATATTGAGGTTGCCCAGTGCTTCCCATCATAAGAGGATTTTTATTTCAGTAGCTTACAGATTTGTCAGACTTCCCTCCTGCAGAGATTCTGTTGAGAATAGACTTGTTCACTGCTATGCACATTGTGAGAAACATCTCCCAGGCAGCTCAGATGTTTCTGTGAATTCATTCACAAGGGGAAAAGCGTGTTGTTTGCTGAGAAAGACAAGCTGAGTGAGCAGACCTAGTAGCACTGTGCTATGGAGCAAGAACTAGGCAGGGATGTAGGCAGGGATGTAGGCAGTCTATCTTGTGATGTCCCTGTGAAAATTCCCCACCTCCCCCAGATCTGACCATGTGAATGTGTTTGAACCTGTCAAGACCACAGGCTGGCAGGGCAAGGACCAGAAAATTAAAGTAGGAATTAGAGCAGAGTCCCACTGTGGCAAGGAGACCAGGATTTAGTAAAACTGGGAACTAAGGAGCATGAGATGGAGAAGAAAACACTGGGATGGGCAGTGCAGCTCATGGAGATGATGAATTTCCTACCTCAGTGTTCCTTCTCTTTCTTCCTAGTACCTGTGCCCCGTACTAGTGCACATTGTAGTGACCCAGAGCTGTGACCTTCCCCATTGCTCTGCCAGGAGCCCAAGCAACCAGAGACCTGGAGGTAGGGCTTTGTCTCAGCTTTCAAACATAGAATCATAGAATCATAGAATAGTTAGGGTTGGAAAGGACCTCAAGATCATCTAGTTCCAACCCCCCTGCCATGGGCAGGGACACCTCACACTAAACCATCTCACCCAAGGCTTTGTCCAACCTGGCCTTGAACACTGCCAGGGATGGAGCACTCACAACCTCCCTGGGCAACCGATTCCAGTGCCTCACCACCCTCACAGGAAAGAACTTCCTCCTTATATACAGTCTAAACTTCCCCTGTTTGAAGTTTTAACCCATTACCCCTTGTCCCGTCACTACAGTCCCTAATGAAGAGTCCCTCCCCAGCATCCCTATAGCCCCCCTTCAGATACTGGAAGGCTGCTCTGAGGTCTCCCCGCAGCCTTCTCTTCTCCAGGCTAAACAGCCCCAACTTCCTCAGCCTGTCTTCATACAGGAGGTGCTCCAGTCCCCTGACCATCCTCGTGGCCCTCCTCTGGACTTGTTCCAGCAGTTCCATGTCCTTTTTATGTTGAGGACACCAGAACTGCACACAATACTCCAGGTGAGGTCTCACAAGAGCAGAGTAGAGGGGCAGGATCACCTCCTTCGACCTGCTGGTCATGCTCCTTTTGATGCAGCCCAGGATACGGTTGGCTTTCTGGGCTGCGAGCACACACTGAAGCCGGCTCATGTTCATTTTCTCATCGACCAACACCCCCAAGTCCTTCTCTGCAGGGCTGCTCTGAATCTCTTCTCTGCCCAACCTGTAGCCGTGCCTGGGATTGCTCCGACCCAGGTGTAGGACCTTGCACTTGTCATGGTTAAACTTCATAAGGTTGGCATCAGCCCACCTCACAAGCGTGTCAAGGTCCCTCTGGATGGCATCCCTTCCCTCCAGGGTATCAACCGGACCACAAAGCTTGGTGTCATTGGCAAACTTGCTGAGGGCACACTCAATCCCACTGTCCATGTCAGTGATGAAGATGTCAAACAAGACCGGTCCCAACACCGATCCCTGAGGGACACCACTCGTTACTGGTCTCCAGCCAGACATTGAGCCATTGACCACAGCTCTTTGTGTGCTGCCATCCAGCCAGTTCTTTATCCACCGAGTGGTCCATCCATCAAATTGATATCTCTCCAATTTAGAAACAAGGATGTTGTGTGGGACAGTGTCAAATGCTTTGCACAAGTCCAGGTAGATGACATCAACTGCTTTACCCTTGTCCATCAGCTCTGTAGCCCCATCATAGAAGGCCACCAAATTGGTCAGGCAGGATTTCCCCTTAGTGAAGCCATGCTGGCTGTCACCAAGCACCTTACCTCTTCCATCTGCTTTTTTAATCCGGAAAAGAAAGCACAGGGAGACCCTGCCATTTAGGAAACAGCTCCCATCCAGAGAAGCTGTCATCTCCCATCCTCACCCTCCGCAAAGATTGCACACCATCACACAGGTCAGGTGAGTGGGGCTGGCTGGCAGGGATGGGGACTAAGAGGAAAAAGGCTGAGACTGAGAAGACCAGCATCCACAGGACACGCTGGGTTTCCAGCAAGCAAGGGGTTAATGCTGGTCCAAGCCCTTACACAGGTGTAATGAGTCAGGGCCGGGACTGATGGCTGTCAAGGAGGGAATACAGGAAACTTTCACTCTTTAGGAAGGAAGAGCCTGGAGAAAGGATTGTTTCCCACCCAATGAGCACAGGGCTTGTTTGTCCATCAGACCAGGGATTTCACCTCACTTTCTAATCAGTCAGTCAAATTCGCCTTTTGTTTCACATCCAGTGTGATTTCCACCACCACAGACACAACCCTGCAGAGGACACCTCACTGTCCTGAATGCTTTGCTCTCAGTGGCTTTTCCTTACCTCATTGTTCCACTGTCATCTCACAGCTCCCTTGTCAGGTTCAGTGGAGAGAGAAGGAGCTTCATGATGTTTTCACATCAGGGTTGCTCAAAAGAAACTTTATCTGTCTTTAGTGATAGGTTTGTGAATCCATTGTTAATCTTTCAGGTGATGTGTGATTGTTTATGTGGCTGTGGAAAGAAGAAGCTAGTACCAAGATGGGTGCAGTAGAGCCCAGAGGAATCTCCTCCATTCTGAGTCCTTGCAGTGCCTGATCTGGGGTGATCAGTCCTCCTGTGCTATGCCCCATCTGGAGAACCCTCTCTGCTCTGGTCTCAGTTGTTTCCATAGTCTCCCTAAGATGAAGGGGTGCTTATTCTGTCCTTGGGTGACCTCCTCAAAAGTAGGCAATGAGGATTTCTACATATTCCTAGTGATGTCAGTAAATTCCCAAACTCACTCAGTGGGGTTTATATTCTGTTCACTTACAGTAGCATCCTGATGTTAGAGAACAGCTTCTGTCATTGAACAGCGATACTTCATCAAAACATTATTTAGCTGCATGGCTGTCCAGTGTCACAGCTCAACTCTAGCACATTCAGCTAAAGAGGCAATAATCAGCACCTCCAGATGAAGAAAAGGACAGATGTGACACTCCAGCACCAGGAGATAAATGGCCAGAGACAACAAGATATGCCTGATTTATTTTATAATAGCACATAGGATGTGATTAGTTGCAGTGTGTCCTGGGTTCAGCAGTAGCAGTCAGTTTTTTCTCCTTCTTAGTAGCTGGTGCAGCGCTGTGGTTTTGACTTTCAGCCTGGGAACAGCGCTGATAACACCGATGGTTTTAGTTGTTGCGCAGTAATGTTTACTCTGACCAAGGACTTTGTGAGTCTCATGCTCTGCCAGGGAGGAGGGGAGGCCAGGAGGAAGCAGAGACAGGACACCTGACCCAAGCTAGCCGAAGAGGTATTGCATACCACAGCACATCATGCCCAGGATGTAAAGTGCGAGTTACCCAGAAGGGCACTCTCTGCTCGGTCGGGCTCATTTCGGCGGGTGGTATTGTATTCTCTTCCCTTGTTATTTCCCTTATCATTATTATCACTGATGGTAGCAGTAATGATTTGTGTTATACTTCAGTTACTGGACTGTTCTTATCTCAACCCATGGGAGTTGCATTCTTTCGATTCTCCTCCCCATCCCTGGGTGGGGGGGTGGGGGGGAAGGGGCAGAAAGAGGGGGCAGGGAAAGAGAAACTGTGTGGCTGGCTTGCCGACAAGGCTTAAACCACGACACAGTATCAGGCTCTAAGAACAAGTCTGGCTGAGTACTGCAGACCAATGGAGCAGTCATGGAAGAGAGTGGCAAGGTAAGTGACTGCAGTCAGTAAAACGCCAGCGCTTATTGCTACAGGGGCTGTCAGGCTTGCAGGGGAAGGCTGGGGGTAGGGAAAGGGAGGTATCCAGGCTCTGCAACTCTATCTGGATCCGCAGAGAGACGCTGAAGGAAGCTAGATGGATAAGCAGCTATTTAAGGAATGGAGGAGCTTACAGACACAACTACTGCATCTGCAAGGCTGATTTACAGGCCAGGAAACAGCCTGAGAGGCCACCAACACAGGGGATATGTTTTGAACCAAGATGAGTGGTGTGTAGCATAAGGCCAGAAATATACTCTAGGAGAGTAATCTTGTGCTAGCAGGAAAGAGGTCACATCCACATCATAGTAGTGCTCTCCCTAAACTGAAGGCCAACCAGCTTGTTAAGCCCTAGCTTGTTAGGGATGCGTAACTTCAGTTGCTGCTTGTGACAGGGCCTGAATTTAGAGGTGCAACTTCTGATTTTATTTACTGCAGGTCAGCCTGGTTAAAACGTTGGATGTTTGTAAACACTGGAGGTTTTTTTAAACATCCAATTTACATCCAACATTTAAACAATGTTTTTTAAAACGCTGGATGTTTTCTAAGATCTAAGAATACAACCAGAGCAGCAGAAAGACAGAATGGATTCAAATCCTGAGATGCCGGTTTGCTCTGCAGAGAAGATCACATTCATGTCCAAACACAAGACACCTCAGCCCCTTCTGCCAAGGCAAAGAGCTTCAGAGCTGCTGCAGGGTTTGGGCTTGGACCTGCTGAAGCCTTTGATGTGGTGCTAGCAGCTAACACACAAGGCTGGGGAAAATCAGGCAGAACAACTGAGAGGGGATCAGCGATCACTTGCAGGATGCGGCAAGCTGGAGAGAGAAACAACATGTGACATGGGCCAGGGAAATGTGAGCTCCTGGGGGAGTCCCCATGGACCTGCATGTGCAGTCTCCAAGGGGTGATGACTGGCAGCCAGACCAGAGTTCATCAGAAGAGATGTTAACCATGAGCCCATTATTTGCTGATGAATGTGGCAAAGCCAGTTCAGGAGCAGGACAAAAGAACTAGCGTGTAAAACCGAGAAATGAACAAGGAGATCTGCCTGGGATGGCCAGGAAACTCCATTTTTTCTCACTACAGGGGAGGAAAGAGTATGGCTGGGGAGGGAGGAAGGAGTAAGAGTCACACTCTGATCCCACAGGATATGGTGCAGTTTGGAGGGGCAAGGCCCAGCTTCACTGGAAGTTTAGAAAGCAGAGCAGTTTGGAAAGTGCTCCAGGCCCATCTTTCTGCACATGGAAAGCACCAGAGCCATCAGTCCCTACTGCAAATCAAGCAGCCAGTGGCTTTGAGCTCACAGATCCCAAATTCCCTTTACATGTCCTTGCTGCTCGGCTACAAAGCACATGGGTTTTGTTACCTCCATCCAGTGAACCAAGCTTGCACTCCCTCCAGATTTCCTTTGTTTTTATCTGCAGGGCCAGAATCAAAACAAATGGTTTCTGCAGCCTCAAAACAAGACATAGTCTATATTTAGACATGTCAGAAATTCTGAATATAGACTCAAAGCACTCTTGTTTCTATTTCTCAGCATTGCCTTCAAACCAAAGTATCTGTTATTTGCTCTTGTCTACCCTTACCATCACTTTGGAAGACCAGTTTAATATAGCAGTGATAAAAGGTAACAAGACAGTTTAATCAAGTTAGTTTATCCAAGTTAGAGGTGACCTCAAACCTGCTGGATAAAAGATAAAATTACTGGATAAAATCATCCTTATTCTTCTTGCTCACAGCTAATGCAATAGGGCAGAACAAGATAAGCTGAGAAGACTCTTCCTAGCCCATGCCCACACAGTATCTGATGTCTGAGTCCAAGCACCAGCAAGGCGAGCTCCCCTCCAGCCAGGTGGGAGAACAGCCTTTGCTGGAACAGCCTGATAGGGATGAAGCAATCACACCCTGCATAACAGCAGTTCAAACTCAGCTACGATTTTCCCTACCAGAGAAAGGTTTTGGGGCCTGAGGCCATATAAGGAGCAGAGAGCAAACAAACGTGGAGAGCGTGACTGTTCAAATGCCTGAAGCCTGAATCGCCGCCGCTCCAGCTGCTGGGCTTTCTTGGAAATGACGTGCTGCCCTTCCCGGGTGAGCGGCATGCAGACATCCAGGATGGTCCTGTCAGGTCTGAGGCACAAAAGAGAAATCATTCCTAAGTGGATGAGATGCTCAACATTTGCTGTGCTTTGGTGACAAAAAAAAATGTGCAGAGATTTCTCACTACTTACTGCAAAGTGGTCAACAAGGCATCTTGTAAGTAAGCTATATTGGGAACACCCTAACCTGGGAAGAAAAAGGGGAGCATGGGAGCCAGGTTTTAACCAGAGAGGGGAAAGGTTACAATCCACAAAGACCAAGACAACTTGCAGGGATGGTCTTGCAAGATCTCAGCTTCCCGACAGCCTCTAAAAGTCACCCTCTCTGTCATCTTTGGTCCTCAATCTGCCTGACCTCACTTTCTCCCTGCTGCTGCATCCCTGGTGCTGTCTAATGACCCCCCACTCTCCTACAGACCTCAGAAGCTTAGTGAAAGCTGCGAGAATGAGGTCTTCTCCAGCAGTCTGTGAGGAAGGATGTTGATGGTGAGACCCAGAGTGCAGAATCACAACAGCCAGCAGGGATGGAGCAGGTGTGTGGAGCAGGAACACGATGCCATTAAGGGAAGCATGGAAATACCATACACCCTGTAGTCCTTCCAAACAGCTTGAAGTGCCCACAAGAAGACATAACTGACCACATCAGCAATGACAGCTAAAGTCAGACCAAATGACAGCTAAAGGGGACTCCGTGCTACAGAGGTACCAGAGGAGTTATGAGATCCAGAGCTGTCTTCATGTTCATTCCCCATAACATCAGCTGCCCGAGATCTCCCTCATCAACATTACATTCACCAAATGACCTGCATCACTTGAAGAGCTGTTGTGCCATAGCAGAAACTATGATCAGTCCCCAGACTATAAGACTCCTGGATCCATGCCCTGCTGCAAGTGCAAATCATAAAGCACACATGCAGCTGTGGAGACCTTCCTGGCCAGCCAGGCTGCTGCCACAGAGAGGATTTCTTCCTTTTCTTTATTATGGGGGAGAAGAGGTTCCTTTTATAGCCTTCTGTGCTCCCTTCCATGCTCCCTTCCACAGACTGCTGTCAGCGCCTTATGTTTTAGACAGCTACTTTAAGGTAAGAAGCAACTTCCCAAGCCTACCCCCACTTCATTTGTGCAGAACGAGCTGTTATTGCCAGAGCAAAACAAGTAGTTTCTTCCCCTGCCCCGTGGGCTGTGCATGCTGAGTCTGGTCCTTCAGCCTTTGCTAGCCCCAGAAAGAAAAAGGCTGAACACAAGGACCTGAGGTTTTGCACTCAGGCCCAGAAGCTGTCCCATTCCAGAGCTGCCAGAGCCTCTGCCTCCATGTAGGTATCTAACAAGCATGTCCTGTCGAGTCCTTTCCTCAGCAGCTCCGCGGATGTGGTCTTGCCTTTGGCATGACCCAGTCGTGCCTCTTGCCTGACTCCTGTGTTTCAAAGGCAGAATCCTAGGATTTGCTGGCACTTTAAAGCATTCATCATCCTCCAAAGCTCAGTCATTTTGCCATGGGGCTTGGGGCAGCCTGAGCATGAGGCAGCAGTTCAGCTGCCTCAGGGCAGCAGATGCAATCTCTCTTCAGCACATTCAGGTCTTGTTTGCAGTCAAACCTCTGCTGGTGCTGAATGCAGATGAATGGCAAGCACCCACAGGAATCTGCCTAACGGATACACGCCCTGCCAGATGAGTGGGAAAGGGATTCTGGAGCGGAAAGGCGCTGAGCATCACATCTCCTCCTTGCTGCCCAGCAAGCCCTCTGGCTCTGCAGCCACCCTCAGAAGCTGCAGGAAGAGTCAGGCGGATGCTGCCTACAGAAAGCAAATCCCACTTGCCCGATCACGGCTGTCGGCACCCAGCAGAGATGCTGAAATTCACCTGGACTCCAGGTGGCTGCAGACGACAGGGCTCCGAACACTCTCATGCAACCCTGCTGGTGGCTCCCTCCTCATGGGGTCAGCTTGGAAGAGCTGCCATGGCAAGCTCTTCATGCTCACCGTGAAGCAGCCTTGCACCCAGTGACCAGCACCTTCCTCCCATAATGCCACTGTGGCTGTTTCTGAACGGCTGCTTGAGCAGCATGGGGCAGAGATGGAGGTGCAACGGCCCAATGCTATTGACTCCAGCCAGCAAGCGGGCAGTGTAATCTGTCTGCTTTTGTTCCGTTCGCTTGGTGGTGTGCTCTCATTAGCCCCCCACCAACAGTCAACCTGTCAGCAGGTCTGCGCTCCAACTGCCTGACCTCTGACTTCCACTCATTCTTCCACAAATTAATTTCCCAAATTGACAAATTAAAGTGCACAGTATGCCCAAGGTCACTAAATCACACTGGGTTCTGGTAAATGTCAACCAGGGTTGGGGGGGGGGGGAAAGAGGGGAAATAGGGGGAGGGAAGGGATAGAAGATAAAAAGGGAAAAAAGAAATAAGGAAACGTTTGTCTGAAAGGAATGGACAAAACCCTCTGAACTGTAGTTTCTGAATTGCAGAAGAGGACTATTCTATGATTCTATGATGCTGTGTGAGAGCAATTAAAACGGAGCTGACAGCTCCCCTGGCACACAAGAAGGCAGGAAACACAACTGGCCAGAGCCATGTGCCCCAGCAGAAGGCCACTGTGGATAATCAAAATGGCCTTGGCCGACCCAGAAAAGTGGTACTGCCATTAAGTCCAGGCTGGGTCCCATGTCACTTGTGCCACCACACTAACGCGTTGCAATTAGGTTTTCCCTGATTCCCATCAGTTGAATGGGAATCCCAGCCAGGGGCTGGACACTGGACATTGAATGAGCCAGTGCACGCAGGTACCCAGGGAAAGAGCAGGAGGGTGGGCTAGAACTGGGAAGTGAAGAGCATTTAGGATTGCACCAGGCCCCTTTGTGTTCCAGCTGCCATCAATGCCAAGCCCTCGCTGCCACCTTTGCAGTGTTGTGCAATCCTTCCCACAGACCAAGTGAATACTGGTCTGCCATACCCCCTGCCCAAAAGTGACTAGAAATCCTCCAAGCCTCAGTGCCACCGTGGTCAATTTGTATTTGTTCATGTGCCAGCATTTCCTTGATCTGAATTCATGCTTTCCTCTCCTTTGTGTTTACCCACTGCTGTATTTAAAGAAAGCCGATGTGTCCTCTCTCAGCCACTACTCGCTGGGTGGCAGAGGCCAGAGCTGGTACAATGAGGTCCCCCCTCCCCTGGTGCTTCTAACAGCGCAGATCCACACCTGTGCCCACAGAGCTTCATCTTTCTCAACCACAGCAGCCAGCAGCACTGCAGGGGAGATCTTGCTCCTCTCCAGTGGCATTGATACTTCCTTGCCTCTTGGGAAGGCTGTGACTTAAATACCCTGTCTTTTCCCTGCTGGCATGATATCTTTGCCTCTTAGTTACCCCCATCAACTAATACACCCGGTTCTTTCTCTCCTGCGTTTGAGCTGATAAGCTTCCAGCTTATAGTGGAAATTCATGTTATTAGTCCCTAAGTGCATGACCTCGCACTCTGTAATATTGAATTTCATCCCATTTCTATTAGTCTGGTCCTCAAGGTCAGTCAGTGCTTCCTGTACCGTACCCTGATCTTCTTGCATAATAGACATGCTCCCAAACTTAGGGTTATCTGCAGATTTCATCCATGCACTTCTGTCGTTCATGACAAGGCCATTACTGAAAATATTGAACAGAATCAGTCCCAAGACTACTCCTTGAGCAACTGCACAAGTAGTCCCCGTCCAGCTTGATCACTCCCACACCAACATCACCTGTATTCATTTGTTCCTTAGCCAGGCCTCTCACACTTTTCTTCCGCCTAACCCCATCATCCCCCACTGAACAAATGATTTCCCATGTGGCATTATATCAAATGCTTTGCTGATAGCCAGATAGACCAGCTGTGTTTCCTTTACTAGGAAAACCAATTAGCTTTCTTTGACAAGATATCAGGTTCTTGTGGCACAATTCACCTTTGATAAAACCAGGCAGCATACAACCTCGCTTTCTAATTGTGTCCTTTATTCTTTCCTGTAAAGACCCCAAAGATGTTTGCCTTGAACAGAGTGCTGATGAAAGTGCACTGACTGTGCAGACAACAGCAGTGAGCATTGTCCCCTTACTGGTGTTTTCACCTAGGAGGGCACCAGAAAGAAAGCATCACCATTGCAGTGATCCTTCCTCTGCTCTTCTTTCTGTAGCCCTTCTGTTTGTACAATGTGAAAGTAGCAGCATTTGGCACAACCCATGTTCAAGTCCAGGTGTGGCACCTGGTGTAGAATTTAACTACACTAACAAAAATTGGAGTTCATTGCAAACACTAAAGAGCAGACTAAGACCAGAAACTCCCATTTCTTTCTCCCTGCGCATGGCACGTCACGGTCCTGATGAAGTACATACAACTGCTCATAGAGTAAATTATTACTCCATAAACCGAGTTCAGTGGCTGCCATCTGGAACAATTTCATTGCTTGCCTGAGTTGTTTCTATTATCACTATGGTCAGGGGTCAGCAAATATGAGAACCTGGCCTACATTTGTTGTCCTCATTGTTATTATTGCTCATCAGAGCATCCTTCCAAGGAGTTATGACTTCAATAGGCTCCACTGCAGGGTTGCCCCTTAACAGATATACAGTCAGTGCCATCCCATCTTTCAGGAGGTCACTGACAAGCAGAGAACCGAGGTTTTACTCTTCCTTCAAAACAATGTCCCCAGTCCGCATTTGCTTGAATCAATGTTGTATTTCTGCAGGGCTCAGTTCTACACAGCCTACTTCACAAGGAAAAAGGTATGGGATGAGGCTTAGGGTGCTAATGCTGTAGACAGGATACAAAATGTTCAGGTCGTCAGTTTGTATGCAACCCTGGTGTGCAGATGTTATTCCATGGCTCTACTGTGGTTCTGTGAGGGGGATCCCTGTACCATTCATCACCCTGTGAGCTGAGAGCAAGGAGAGATGGTGGATCTCATCCACTCCCATCTTCTTACTTGAGGTCAGGAATGACAGCACGAGGGAGAAGCCAGGTCTTCTCCCTCTGAGCTGAGGCTATGCCTGTTGAAAGAAGGCATTCATAGCAGCCTTCCAGTATCTGAAGGGGGCCTATAAGGATGCTGGGGAGGGACTCTTCATTAGGGACAGGATAGTGATAGGACAAGGGGTAACAGGTTCAAGCTTAAACATGAGAAGTTTAGACTGGATATAAGGGTGAAGTTCTTTACTGTAAGGGTGGTGAGGCACTGGAATGGGTTGCCTAAGGAAGCTGTGAATGCTCCATTCCTGGCAGTGTTCAAGGCCAGAATGTACAGAGCCTTGGGTGACATGGTTTAGTGTCCCTGTCCATGGCAGGGGGTTACAACTTGATGATCTTGAGGTCCTTTCTAAACCTAACTATTCTGTGATTCTGTGATTCTATGACAATACACTCCCTTAAGTCTTAGAAGGCAGCACCATGGCTTTGAGCAGAAATCCCTCTGGGTCCCCCTTCCTGTTAAATTGCTCTGCTTGCAGGGGTGCAGGCACTTACTGCTGCTCTGTCTTGACCACTGACACAGCTCACGAGGGAAGGAGATGTGCTCTGCCCATCACTGCCCATCATTTGCTGCAGCGAAAAGCTGATCATGCAAGTAGTCCTGTATATTTTGGAAAAAGGTGGTGTCATCCTATTAGATGTCTGAGGGGAATTCTTATGCTCCCTGACTCCCTTTCATAGGCATGTAGTCTGGGTTAAAGACCAGCCAAGAGTAAACTCCTTGTCATAACTCATCTGAACGTGGTCAGGCAGGTATGAACCTGTGCATGTCACACAGAACAGCCTGCTTTCTTCATCCCTGTTCCCAGATGGTAAAACACAGCATGAAAGCAAATCATCATCTGAAGAATTTTGTTGGTTTTGTGGGGATTTTTTTACTACAGTTTATCCTCTTCCCTGTAACAATGACACTGCACCTCTCCAGCTTGTATTTCAGCCCATAAAATAAGCTCTTCAGAGTAAAAAATGATCATGTCACCCAGCAGTCTTAATGTTACTTCTAAGACCACTAATTGATTCTGCTGTTCTGATATCCTCTTGCAAGGCATTCCAGAGCCTAGGAACATTAACAAGCAAATGCTCTGGCACCAGCTGTCTTAAGCCTAAATCTAGTCTCCACCAAAAGGCTGGCATTAGATGTCTTCTCATTTTACATGTTTGCATTTTTACAACAACATTCCACAGTTTTGAGGCTACTGTAGGTTGGCTGAAGAGTCAGTATTGTGACCTACAATCTGAGTCTTACCCTGAGTCAAGAAAAGCAATGACCACAATAGAAAAGAGGTTTCAATAGAAAAGTTGGGGTTTGGGTTAGCTCTGTAGAGTGTACGTCCATGCGTGCATATCCCAGGACATGGAAGTGAACAAGTGTGGCAGTGTCATTTATTCTCCTGGGCCCAGGGACCTGTCTAAGTGAAGGAGGGTGTTTTGCTTTGTATGTATATTGGTTGAAATGCATGAAAATGCTCCGCATTCCTTTTAATACTGCATGTTGCTACACTTTTCTTGCTGCTGCTTGTGAGAATGTACTCCTGTGCGCTGATCCTCCACAAAGCATGCTGGACAAGCAGGTAAGGTTCATGAAGGGACGTGAAGTCCGTTACAGCAGCAGTCTACTGTTAGTCTACTAAGCCAGAATAGCTTGAAGTCCCAGGGCACTAACCAGAATCACCTCTGTCATCTCATAACACGTAGTGATCTAATTGAAGAAAGATCAAATCTCACTCCTTAGTCCCAGTGTCTCTTTTCACAAACCATGGGAAGCAAAAAACCACAAACCACAGAGAGTGTAACAAAATTCAAGCAGGCTACCAGTTTAAACCTTGGAGCTGGCAGGGAGACATTCTATTTACCCTGGCACACGCGAGATCAGCATCTCAACCTGTTTCTTTCTCAGCAGCCTGCTAGTTGTGATCAGAGTCCACACATGGGATTTGTTGCTTTCAGTGCTGTAAAATAAAGTGCAGAAAAGCAAGTACAAAAGTCACACACCGACACAAGAAAGAAAGGCAAGATCATTTATTATAACCAAAACTTTGCACTTTGTGTCACCAAGTGGACTTGTCAGTCTCACATGCATAGCCAAGGAAATCAACCCTAGACCCCAGAAATTATACTGTGTATCATATGACCTGCTGGCATATTAATACCCTTTCCTTTTTAAATCTTTGCTCTCCCTTTGGAGCCTGCCCTCTCAGTGGGGATCAGGCTGACACATTATAAGCTCAGTTTTCTTTCTGAGCTGACAACTCATTCAGGAAGAGCTGGCTTGGATGTCAGTCTTTGGAGGATACATAGAAAATTCCAATGTGTAATTTGCATATCATCACTTTACTGGAAGGTATCGTAAAAAGAAATAAATACTTCTCTCTTTCAGGGCAATACCTTCAGCTTTTAGCCAGCATGTCATACTTGACATAAAAAGAGCATATGCACCGAGTTTCACTGGGCGACAGTCTTCTCAACAATGTTGAGCTGAGGAAACGCCAGTGCAGAGACAGCCCCTCTGAGCATCTTGCTTGTCCCTTCTTCCCGCATCTATTTAGGGAAATATTTGGAAATTGCAGTATAGTCCTTATTTTAGGTGACTCCAGTTGTTACCTTTGGAAACCTTCCTGGAAGGCTGCCTTCATAAAAGAGCTCAGTATAAAACGCAGTCTAGAAAGACGGCAGAGGAAACAAAAAGCCTGAGAAACAGATTAGTTTCTTTCATCATCTTCCCCATAGATAGACTGTGATAGCAGGAAAACCACACCTGAATTCAGTGTTGGGTGGCCATGATTTTTGGAAATGTTAAGTTTTTTTAAGTAGAGCAGATGATTACATAATTATGGCAATATAATATTACCTCATAGTTGTACAAGAGTGATCATCTCATGAGTGTTTTTACTATGCAACAGGGGCTTCATTTCCCAAATCAGGTTGTAATTTTACACTGCATAGATAATACATCTAGAGGAAGAGCTGCACCTGGACACCAGAAACCGTATAATAATACCAGTGGACTTCTCAAGACAGCCCACTCGTTGGAGGCCAGATTGACTGCTGTTTGGAAAACACATGAGTCTCCTCTCCACAGCTGGGTCCTCTAACTTCGCAATGAGACTCAAGTCCATATACAGGCCAGCTACTAGTAGTGCCTAGAAATAAACCTTTGGATGATGTCATGGTCAAGATGGGGATGAGTAAAAATCTTCTCTTCCAGTGCTGTCCTGCCTCAACTGAGAGAATTGGTCCTGGGACCCCAGCAGGCCTAGCAGGTAGCCCAGTAATATACGGAGACAGGAAAGCACCACCAGCAGCCATGGAAGGAACATGCTCAAGTGCAGGAACCTTGATACCTCTTTTTGAGTAGTGCCCACTGCAGCTGATGCCAAAAAAGAACAAGGTTATGATTTGTCATCTTCCACAATCCCCTACCTTGTACCACACTGGAAAGACAAACTGCTCTCTCCTGCTGAAGAATAGATGTGAAAACAGGGGTTATTTGCACCTTCTCAGATACCACCGTGTACCCCCATAAAACCTGACACAATACAGCCTCAGTGACCTAATTTACAAGGGGCAGGATACAGAAGTATTAAAAAGTGAAGAATTCGGGAAGCTACCTACATCCTGTGTTTATTCTATGACCTGCTTGTACATGTTTTGGAGCTCCTTTCACTGGAAACCCAGAGACTTGCTATCAGAACAGCAAGTTCTTCAAACTTAGCTCAAACTTGTGTCAGCAGCACAGATGAAGGATCAGAAATGTATGAACTCTTTGCCCCCAGCTTTTGTTGAGCAAATTAATTTCTGCTATTGTTACTTGCAGAAGTGGTTCTGGGTAACTGTTTGCAGAGACCTTGCTACTGGAGAGCAATGCCCACATGATCACAGGAGTCCCAGTCTGCTTAAAAGACCAGCATGACTTACATCAAGGAGAGACTGCTGTGTGTCCAAGAATAGTTTCTTACGGTTTGCTTCTTAAAAGGAAGGTCAGTCTTCAAAAACACAATGTGCTCAATGTTAAACCCTTTCCTGTGTATCCTTCTATCCATAAAGCAGAAAGTAAGCAGGCTGTGGCTCCTTAAAGCAGCTTTAAGTACAGACATAATCCTCCAAGCCTGGGACCATCAAGGGGTTTTTAGTCCTGCAGTTTTAAATCTGCCTGCCTCAATGGCTTTGTCCACACTGGTCTTGACATGTTTTTGCTGCAGTCCTGTTGTGTCACATTCATACTGGCCAGCTGAGGGCCTGACTTGTGTCAGACAAAAGCACTTTAAAACCTCATTCCAAGCTTCTGCAGGCCATGCAGTACGCTGCTCCTGCAGTGATAAGAGCAGAGTTAGCTGGACAAGGACAGAGCTACAAGCCGATGACAGAATCTCTCCTTTCATTCACTGAATACTGGAAAAGTCCACGTCTCTTCATCAAGCGCCCAGGTAATTTCATCTGTGAGAAGGCTTTTTTCCTCAAAGATTAAACAAAACTTAACCCAAATCAATTAATTGACTGGTAATAAATGTACCTTTCTTGCAGTTTCTTTTCCCATGATGCCCAGGCAGAAAGAAGCCATGCAGATGGGCAGATTTATTTAGGTTGAATAAAATGTTGTGGAAAGACCCATATCCATTACATTGCCACTGTTCTCCAAGGACCCCTTTCAGAGGTTCTCTTAATGTTAAAGTTGCATCCTTCAGGTTTAGGGAAGGATATGTTGGCAGCACAACTTTGAGATACTTCCTTCCTCTGACTTCTGTTAAAGTTGACCAAAGAGTCCACAGGGGCCAAGATGTCAAGGCGATGTCACCCCATACTGCTCTGCCTGAAGCCACTCTAATAGTAGGATAAAATCACCTCTGTCAGAATTGCTACTGAAGAGAGAGCCCAAAGAATCTCTGAGGAGAAAGCCATCTACCTTGCTTTTTTTTTTTTTTTACCAGGAAGCATGAGAAATGCCTGCAGTTTCTTGGGTCGTTTTCACTTTCTATAGAGCCTGCCATGTTAATAGGCAAAGGAAGTTCAGCTTTGATTTCCTGATACCTGGAAACCCAGCAGGGGACCACCTTAAACTGCAGGCTGTCAGATTGCCACCAACACACAGCGCTCCACCTCCAAAATTGATAGGCGTCACCAGCCTGCATTTTGTGTGTTTGTTTTTTCCTAGAGGACATAATCTGGCCTGTGGTGTTTTCCCTGTACAGTAAGCTCACACCATGTTTGAGGAGGAGCTGGGATTTCAGTCAGGAAATCTCTGAACAGTAACTAAGTACTTCCAACAGTGGCTATAGTTGGCTCTGTAGTTTCATCTACAGATGAATCATCCTCAAGAATAAACACCCTGGGTGGGGCATGGATGGGTCTCCCTCCTTGCCCCCACCCCCGGTGCTTTGAATACTGCAGTGTTTTGATTTTTAAAACATATGTCTAACAAATGTAGCAGTGATAATGAGGAACATGTCAATCTGCCTTGCTTCCTGTTCAAATTTCCGTTTCCATTTCTAAGGTTCAAGTACATCTTGATCCCCATGAGATAAATGCGAGCAAGTACAACAGAAGTATAGAGCGGAGAAGAGGTGAGAGCTCAGAGCCGCAATGAAAACCACTGCACATCACAGCCAGGGTCTGCTATGGGGTAAGGCTGGTCCAGCAGTCCCATCCCACCCTGATGGACTGGTTGGGTCAAAGGATCTGACCCCCAGTTTTGGAAGGATCTGTGCACTGCCCCAGTGCTGTCTGACAAATTTGCTTTCTGCTGCCAAAGAGACAAAGTTTCTGTGGCCAAACTCTCCATGGCCCTCCCCTTTCCAGACTGCATCTAACAATTATGTCAAACTTTTTTGACTGCTGAAGGCCACATAAACTATTGTTTTACATGTCTGAACTGCCCTGCGCTATGTCTTCTGCTGCCCAGACCCCTGCCTGCCTCAGTGGATGGTGCTGAGACCTCACAACTACAACAGGACATTGCCACAGATTACATAAACATGCACACCATCCTTCCATGCAGGAAGGGAGATGTTTCAGATGCTTCAGAAGAGATAATTTACTCTTTTTCATACACAACATGCATGGAGCACCCTTCTCTATCACCAGCCTCACAGCTAAAACTTTACCAGCCTGAAAATTCTATTGCAGTCTCTTAGCATTCACTGTTTGGTTTTTATAGTACAAAAAGAGCACTTTGACTCATCCTTTCATTCACAGGCCAGTTTCTAGATATTGTGAGTCAATTTAGGTCAGTCCATCCTGACAGACTTTTGTCTGATATTTATTCTAAGAACATCTTTACTAACTTTCAGATTAGAAATTACAAGAAATACAAAAATCATGGGGGGAAGGGGAAAGGAAGAGAAAGAAGATCATTATCTAGGGTTGTATGATAACGTTTCAGAGATTTCCAAAAAGTGGCAAACACAGCTACAGAAAAGTTGGCTGGTTTTGCCAAAACCTTTACTGAAAAAAGGACAGTCCATAGGTCATGGAATTAAAAGCAAGGAGATAAAATATGGAAGTGCTATAAGGAGATGACATTTGACATGAAATCTCATCCTGCTTCCCATTCACGAGGAGTTAAATTAGGCAACCAAATTCTGGCTATGACCAACAGGTTGGTATAGATATGGACAGCTCACATTAGCTATTGTCCATCTGTTCACGGCAAGCTTTGAGACCAGCCAACCCACTCTGGTAAGCAACATGACTTACTTCCATAAGTTCCTCCTAGCTCTTGTCATAAGCATGTGTTTCATTATGCAGGAAAGTCAAGAGTCACCCTTGCCCACAGTGACAGACAGCTTTTAGAGTTACTTCTTCCTCCAAAGGAGGCTCAGCCATTATTGATAGTTTCAGCAATCCTCCCAATTTCGTGTGATTAGAGAGGGTTTCCACTGACCCACTGTCCTCAGCTGCAGCTAGTGAACAAGCCTAACAAAGCCATATAACCAGCCTAACAAATGGGTTAAACACATTTGTCCTCTACCTCAGCTTCACCAGCGCTGCGATTTTGCCACACTTTTCAAAATCGGGCCACTAGATTAAGCCTAATACACAGATGTCTGGTGCCATTTTGGATGTCTTTGGGTTTCTAGAACAAGCAGGGGAGAGCTGCACCATTTAGGAGTGGGAGCCGGGTGCCAGGAGGGTGTGGAGAAGTGCACTGAGTGCCTCTGTGTAGGCACCACATTGCTTCCTCCCTCTGGGCTGTGGTACCAGTCTCTAAGTAACCACGCTTGCTTTTCCTAGTCTAAAAACACTGATGTTTTCTTTAATTAGAAACAGTTGTACTTCAGAATAATCTTATCTCATAGACCTTGGCAAGCCATGATTAAGCATTTTCTCCCCTCTATCATCATGGGGAAATGGTAAACACCAAGGGAGCAAGTCCCAAGACAAAACTGCAGAACCTGGTAATGGAGCACCCAAAGCAACATCCATTTGATGCACCAGCCCATTGTATTAGCAATAAACTTTCCTCTGGCAAATTTTTAAAATACACAGCACTCGTAACGATGCTGATTACTAATTAGAAACGCACCAGCAACCAGGTATTAATCATTGCATAGTAATTTATCAACAGATACTTCAGCTGGGGAAAAGGAAGCATCATTTAAAATGCTGGACACTGTGACATTTGGGCTGGCAGGGGACAGCCTGGCTGCCTCTTGCCTAAGGTTGAGCAGACCGATCAAGTGTCACACTCTAGGTCACCCTGCAAGCCTATGGCTCAGAAGGGATTACAGCATGGCAAGATCCTTTGTGACACCCGTTTTTGCCCTCTGAACTCTAGACCTCATGGCTCCTCATCAAAATATGACCTGCTTAGATAAAAATATCCAGTATTGTTTCACTCTGGAGCAACTGGTATGAAAAATTACTACAGCCTGGTTTTGCTTTGCTCTCAGTGTGCAGCACAGGTTTTTTGCCCTGCCTGTGCTACTTCCAGCATGCTGCTACTGACAAAATTACACAGCTAAATTGTGAGCTAGAATCACTAGAAATAAGAATGCGCCCAGTTAGCACATACTGACATAAACACACCTCACCATGTCATCAACATCTGGTAAGATCAGACCAATCAATCCTTACATCTGCCTGAGAGCACAGGAGGAGGCAGGTAGCACACCGGGCTCACTGGGATTAGGGTGTCTCAAAAAGTGCTGGCATCACAACCTGTGTGCATGTGCAGTGAATAGACCAAGTTTTGTGAGCAAGCAGTTCAACGGTTCAGACACACAGTCTGTGTACAGGGCTTAAAGAGTTACTATACGTCAGCCAAACCTCTGTGACTGTCCATGTCTGCGCTTTTAATCTGTTTCAGTTTAAGCTTCTTTCATCAAGTTTTCAGCTAAATGGCATTACCTCGCATCTAGGGCAGACCAAGAGCATAAATGGCAAACAGCTACTGAGGCTGCCACGGCTCAGCTGACACATGGTGATTTGCTGTGCCACTGTTACTTGCTTGCATGGAGGAGCATTATGTATAGGAGACTCACACAGTCAGCTGAAAACAGAGTGATGGGTGCAAACTACCTGACTCCTTTGATATTTTCTTTCTGAAATTCAGAAGGGTCAGGAAGTTTCTTTAACAAAGTATAGATCTTTGGAGTGGGAATCAAATCTCGGGTTGGGTTGTTAAGATGATGCTACTCAAATACATTTTTAGCATGAAATCTTTCACTGAAAGTTTTGCTGCCTGGAGCTAGAGAGACCTAAGAGCTGGTAGCGAGTAGTGAGGTATTCCCTGTCTCAAAGTAAAGCACTTTGCAGAGTCTTTAATGTGTAATGGGTGATCTTTACAATGAAGTCATAAACCTAAAGCCGTTGAACTTCGGGGCTCCACAGGAACTGAGTCCTCAAGAGGCACTCACAACTGATTACAAAAAAACAGCTGATGTCATGACATTTCTGAATTTCCTCTAAAATGCTCAGTTTTGACTAAGGCTGCAATACAGCCCATGCATCAACAGTGACTTCCCGCAAGTGAGGAGTGCTCATGGCGATTCAAAGCTCAAGAAGAGACCATCACTCTGACAGGAGGAGTTTCATAGAACTGCATTATTATTTGAGGACAAAGGAGCTTGAAGTGGCCATTTAAGCTGGAAGGAGATCATTCATTTGTCACCCAAAACACCTAGGAGTCTCAAATGTGGAGGTCTCTTAAGGTTTCATCTCCTTCAGGGATTACTGCAATCACAGCTCCTCACCACAGCTTTAAGAACTCACTTTTCTTTCTGTACTTTGACATCCCTTCTCTAAAGGGAAAAGCAGTAACTCTAGAATTCCCCACTGGTGGTGTTCAGAGGTTTGTTTTATGCCTCCTCAGCAACTTAAGGCCTTCGGATGGAAACTGAAAAGAAACACAAAGGAGGGTCATTATTAAAAGGTATGGTCCCCCTATGGCAGAATATCTTCTGCTACAGAAAAAGCCTCCGCACTTTCTAACTGTTATTACTTGAAGTCATGACGTAGTATGGAGCTCCTGGTTTTCTCAGCAGTTAAATCTTAGCTGTTACAAAAAACATTCCCATGGTGGAAGAACAAACACAAATACTCAGTGCTTCACTAGCCAAAAAAAAGAAGTGTTTGCTAGCAAGGCTTTGAACAACAGGCTGAAAATGTACTCGGTTAAACCAACACATCGTGGTGTGATAAAGACAGTTGAGTGTTCAAAAACTGAAACAAATGGGGTTGGTTTCTTTTCCTTCTCTTTAGACCTGCACATTCTGGTGATGAGAAAGCCACCTGGGGTGAAAAGAATCATAATTGGGCCTCCATTAGCTTTGGGTTGCTGCCAGGACCTCCCTCTTTCATGTTCTACTACTCTGTCACTCTCATAACAGAGCAATGCGGAGCCAGCCCAGTCAGCAGGTTTTGCCAGCCAGAGAAACTGAGGTATCCTCCCAGAGCATCCCAAGCCATGGGCTGTGCTGGATCCAGTTGTCCAAGGAGTCGAACAAAAAAATTGTTTTTGTCAAAGCATCTGGTTAGTGGCAAGGTGAACCACCTTAATTCCTCATAAAAGAGCTCATGAACACTGTCTCAGGATACCCCAGTACAGGTTTCTGGCTGGCAATAAGGTCACAGCGTCTTTATACCTCATCAAAAATGTGGCCTTGTGCCACCAACATTGTCAACAGTCCTTATCACTTCCACCAGGACTGACCAAAACATGCAGAGCCTCCATTCAGCCACTCTCTGCCTTTCCCCAAGGCAATCACCCATCTCTTCAAGCATTTCAGGAACGCAATAAGTCATTCTAGACAAGCTTTACTATCCAGCTAAAGAAATGACCCCTTCTGAGCACTAAGCAAAATAAGGGCTTGGGAACAATTGGAGGAAGTGCACCAAACAGACACTCCTGCAGTAATTACCATCATTCACTTGGGGAGAGGGGGAGCAGGAGAGCACCCTAGCTAGGACCACCCTCTCCTCTGAGGCCAGGGTCTGCTCCCATTGTTCTCACCTAGAGCCATGCCACCGCCTCCAGCAGGAGCAGGATCAGGCCTTTAATCCTCATTTCCTCTTGGCCGAATGAACTACAGTGTATGCCAGTGACAGCTAAATGAAGGATTCCTTTTTCCAGAGGACCGGCAACAGCTCTTAACTCATAAACTCAAGGTAATTGACATTACAAACAAGCTTTACCCACAGGGACCCCAGAGCAGTCAACAATTGTGCTTTAATGAGTAGGAAGGGAGAAGGGGGGAAGTCTTTGCACGCCGCAGTAGGACGTTCTAAGAAAAGCTCTTTCCCTTTTCCAGGCAAGGCAATGATTAAAGTCTGTGCACGAAACCCGGCAAGGAGGGAGGCCTTGCTGAAAAGGCCTTTCTTCCTGGCTTTCCTGTGGAAAAAAACCAAGGGGGATGAAAAATGGTTACTGGGACTTGAGAAGGACGACAGCTGTCAGTCAACAAACCCAAACAATGAAAGAGGAAACCAAGCTTAGATGAAAAAGTTGAAGATCCCAGAGCTCTGGAGTTTTGCATACAAAAGACATCTAACAGAGTTGGAATACTAGTATGGACTGCCACAGAAGGGCAGAATGTAAGGTAGAAGTGCTAACCCAGCTATTTTATGAACTCAGCAAACCAACTTAAGAGGCTATCCTGCTTCTCGTTCTCTCTTCTGTTTCTCCTCCTGACTCAGCAAAGCCATGGTTGGTTGGGAGCACTGTATAAGTGTTTCACAGAGTAACACTGGTCCTGACCTCAGAAGGGAAACGAAGTAAAAGAGCGGTACACTAGAGCATTGCTGTTTGCAGGACTGCACTTACCAATGTTTATACGGCACTACTCAATCTCCATTTAATCTGTTGGGCACAAAAACGCATTCATACTTTATAAGGACGTTTTTGTTTGCATGGCTTCTTCTCCTGAAACCCTAAATCAAAGGGAGCTGACCCAGAAACTGATGAAATATTTAAGCATATATTCCATACTACATATTATCAATTTATTGGAGAAAGAATGGCACAATGAAAAATACTATTGTTCATCTTTATCAAAATGTTAGTGTTGCTGACCATGAGGGCCCCTTCCTGGCAGGATTTTCACTTAGATTAGGAATGATGGGGAGATACAGACAGAGCGGCAGAGAAGCAGAGGACAACTGGGGTAATGGGCAATTGCCTTAGCCCACCAGCTACCTAATAAATATCGTTCTCTGAAGAAAGTGCTATTTTTTCTGGAGAATTAGCAAATATTCAGTCAGGACAAACTTTACCGAATGATGTAACTGAGATTGGGTCACATCCAGGGGGCTGAGGGGCAGAGACAGACTGCACAAATGGCACAAATGGTTTTGGAAAGCAGGAAGCAGTCCATAACTATTACAAATCCTGTGTGCTGGCTGATGGTAACAGATCAATGCCAGGCAACTGTGGCCAGTAACAGCAGTTTTCTGGGTTGACATGACTATTTGGCAGATGTAATGGACATCTGTTTGTTCCACCAGAACTGGGAATGGCAGGTCAGTGGCAGGACCATCATGTTCAGTGAAGGTAGCTGGGGCTGATGTCGCACCATGCCTTTGCTAGCATTGTGCTCTAAATACAGTAACCCTGTGCAGAGCAAATGAGAGACAAATGTATTGCGTACAATCTATTGTACAAAAAGACTGTGAATTACCTAGACGGGTAATATCGTTTTGCTTGAGACCTCAAACTGAACCCGGACCTCACTCACAACTTTGAAAGGCCAGTGCATTATCTGCTAAGCCACCCATCCTACTGGAAAATCTTCTCCATGTTCATGCAAAAGAAAAACAAAACCCAGACTGCTCTGGGCTCTAAGCCAAATCTGAACACAACACACACACTCCCCAATAGGCAGGGAAAGTGCTGCACCAGGGTTTGACTATTATGAAGAGGCATTGGTGGTTGCAAACCAGGATTTGCCACAAAAGTCTTTGTGGACAGCCTGGATTTGTAAGCTGCAGGTACATTTCCTTACTAGTGCTATTGTATTCCTCCAGAAGGGAAGGCAAAGCTGGAGCATACCAGACCTCAGTGGATCAGCAGCATTTGCAAAGAGACTCTTGGAATGCAGGGCACTATCTTGTTTGTACTTTTATCCTCTGCTCTTTTACATTTTGTTTTATGAAAACAGGTACAGAGAGCAGCCACGCACTCGGAACAAGATTTTCTCTTGCTTTGTTCCTTGCTTTGTAATCTCTGGTCACTGCAGTCACCTGTGAAAGCCGTTTCCTACATTCCATCATGGGAGCTTCCTCTTAGTTGGTGTTCAGCTGTTCCTCAACAACATACCTATGTGAGGACCCATCACATTGTATAACTGTTGTTGCTTGTATCTTAATGATTTTTTGGTTTGTTCCGTACCAAAGCAAGGCATTGTTTATTAGCCTTTATCTATATGCAAGACTCCCCTTGAGGTCACAAAAGAATGCATCCTTATTCAGCTGAGTTATATTGCAAATAAGCTGCTGCAGCACCAATGCTTTGGTTATTGGTTAATAGTGCTGGGCTGGCACTTACAGAATTGTGTTACTGAAGAAGGACCCTGGGTTTCCTAGTTAGTCCTTGAGCAGGAAGCTGAGGACATCTGTGTCTATCCCTGACAAAGATTTCTGACTTGACTATTGAACAATTGCTATGTTAACTCTGTGCAAACTGTAAGAACAAGGTAAATAATATTAATCTACCTGAGCTGAGGATCAGAAGAGTCCAGTCATCGTGGCTGGCAACATGGGTTCCAGTCTTCACATGATGGTTACTGCAGGTATGCGAAGGTGCCACCGTACATCCCTGTCAGGAAAACCAGGGAGTCCCACCACAACAGTAGGAGCCACTTTCCCTAGGGAGAGTGGGAGTTTCTCAACTCAGTTTATGAGGGCATTAACACGGTCTTCCCCAAATTCCGCTTCAGAAAAAACAGACCCATTGCTCTTCCTAGTGGTATGTCCAAGGAAAACAGCCACAGTGATGAGGGATGGCAACATCCATGTGGCTGAAGGCAAACCCCTGCAAATGAACTGCCTCCACTGGCACCAGTGGGTACCATCTTCACGGTCACATAATGACTTCTGATGGGATTTGTTTATCATGGAAAGACTTTTCCATAAAGGTAAACTAGGTGCCTATGCAGTGCTGGAAGGAGCCTGACAGTATCACGAATGGCAGAACGGAGGGGTTATTTTTCAGATCCATGCATAAAGACTAAGACAGACATGGAAAGAGCAGGAGCTGTTCTCATCTTTGAAAGAACTGCAGTGCTGTTCTGCATTTATCATATTTATATTTATACAGGACAGACATCCTGGGAGGCTTGAAAATTCATGCATAACATTGCACATTTCATATCAAGAAAGCTAAGGAGCTGAAGTCAAAGTGCATGCAGCAGACAAACCTGATTCAGAGAAAAAGAAATTTACTCAGAGGCCTTCCAAGTAAACCTCTATTTTTATAAGAAACACATGAACTGCATGTATCAGCCACTTCTGCATAGCAAACTGCTCAGTTTATCAGTTTCAGAGTGGTGGAAGGCAGTATCAGTTCTGTCTAGATTTATATCTACAGCCCCAGAATACAGAGATAAAACGAACTTCTGTTTAGATTGCTAGGCCAATACCCTTACTCTCTTATTAAAGTTATTAGATCTTTCACCACTTAGGCATTGCATGAAAGAGATGAAACGACACTGTTTCAAAAACCATTAAAATGCACATCAGTAAGCAGTGAGCACCATCACTGAAGCTGTAGCTGTGGATTCTTTGTTCACGCTGAAAGAATAGCATGAGGCCTTAAGGCTTGTCAGGGGAAGTGAGATGCTTCCCAGGCACCTATGCTTGCAAGAGAAGTGAGTTTGCATCTGGCAGAGTGGAAACCTTCTTAAACCTTGGCATTTGGGAACATTGACCCCCAACCAATTTTTGCTTCTCACTGGGAAATAGCTACTAGCCTTGGGAATTGCCACAGATTACACATTGCACAGTTCCCATTGGGAGTGTCTTCATGTACTACTTTGTTCGAATTTCTTGCCTCCTTGAAGACAGAGAGTCCTATGGGTGGAACTCACCTGGCCTGCCTCTGGCTGCTGGATGTGCTGGGCTGGGCATAGGTCCAACAGGGATGGACTTCAGAGAGCCCACAGACCTTTGGCATTTCCATATCTCTGATGAGTGCCTCCCTCAGCCAGGCCAAGCTTCCATCCTGGTACTGCAGGAAACAGCAAGTGCTTGAAGTCTAAACAGGACCAGCTTCACAGGGATTCAGCAATAGGCTGCTTTAGATGAATATGATTTTAAAAGAGGGCTCCCTTCCTTCTCTGAAATACAGCTTGTTCCCTGAGATCCCAGACAGAAACAAAATAAGTTTCCTCATCTTCCTGCCCATCACTAAGTAATCCTGTGGTTACCTAAGAAAGGCTTCAGTTTCTCAGAGGCACTGAAGAAGGCACTGTGTCTGCTCTGAGTAGCAGCAACCGTAAGCACCCAGCACCTGAATCATATGCATTTAGGAGCCTAACTCTTGTTCCCTATGATCATTTTAACCCAGCCACAGTGTACAGAGACTTAGCCAGAGGCGCATGCATAGAGTAGGGATCAGACTTCTGTGGGCTGCAGCTTCCACAGTGGAGCATGTAAATGTCTCATCAGCAATGTGAGCTATGTAAAACTGATGCAGGCATTTGGAGAAAAGGAGAACATCAGTTTGAAATCAGCATCTTCTGCTCACCATGCTGGGCCAGCACAGTGCTGGTGCATACTCCACTGCCGCTCATCAGCCACGAGATGCACACACCGCCTGCAACAGCAACTGCTATTCAGAGAGATGGAAGGAGCCATTTCTTTGTCATTAATAAAAGGCAGAGTGTCTATTGAAAAATAAAAGGCATCACAAAACAAACAAAATGATTCATTGGGATTTTAGAACTCACCTCCAGACACAGCAGGAGGGGAAGAGCTTGGCATTGCCCATTCTGGCTGCAGAATGGGATCAGCCCAAGAAAAAGTGTGTTCCCACAGTAGACAGTTTGAGCTTGTTTTGTCAGACACTGAGGTTCAAATGACCTTTCTTTTTTGGCGCAGAATTTTGGCAGCCTGGGGAGTGCTGGTGCTAAATAACAGTAACATCAGCTTTTCCCTGGTACCACATACAGTAAACAATGCAAACAGTGTTTCAGGGACTTGGTGGGGCCGAGTTGCCTATTGGGATCCAGAGATGGATCAAACTCTGGTTAGCAAATGAATGGCTCCTATTTACTCGTAATCTCCACCATTGTGGGGGATACAGATACACACATGAGAATAACTTCTTCTGCAAAAAGATTTTTCACCTTTCTTGTGATCGTGCTCTGCTTCTTCAAATGCCCTCTTAGATGTCATCTCTACAGCTAATATGCCACGTAGAAAAGGTACCCAGTCACAGGAACACTATTGAGAAGCAAATGTACAGTGTTAACGGCTACAGGAAAAGCAACCATAATACTGCACTGCATGTTTTCCACTGGAAATTACCTTTTAGTTCAGCTATTGTCTGTGTCTTTATGTCAACTTTTTGTTTAACAACTTTTGAATCCATAGGACAATTTCAAGGAATTTTGACAGCGGGATAGAGATATTTTGCACATAACTTTCTCACAAGGTTTGTGAAAAGCTGGGTGAGGAAATAGTCCTTCTTAAGGGCTGATACAGAAGGACCCCGCTGTCTGGAGTCTCTCAATCATTATTAGTCATTAAAGAACCCAAGCAGTGGCTTGGTCAGCTTCCTGCCTGGTCTGTGTCTTACTGAACAGTGCTCCACTCCAAAAGACTGAGCATGCAGGTATCTGCAGCTCACTCAGCTTCCTACCTGGAACAGACATCTCAGAAGACCAACAGAAAGCAAGAGCAGACATCTCAGTTGGAAAAAAAAAATCAATCAAAAAAGCTAAGTGGCATTATCTGTTAATCAGCTTAGCTTTAGATTCGCCCCAGGCAGCAGAGCAAAAGGTCTGCTAGGAACCCTCAAAGACACAAGAAAGGTATTCCATGGTTAAATGTCACCTGGAAATGTTTGATTGCCCAAAGACGCTGTCCCTCTCAAATACTCCAACAGGTTTACTTTCCATTTGGCTGAATTGCAGACTGCCCTGCTCCCAACCTTGCTGCTAAAAGACACCTTTCTAATTAATCGTTTTACACATTATTACAACATTTAAATGATTCCAGGTGGAAGCTCTCAAAGGAGTTGAAGGTGGAAAGTCAACACCTCATTTCCTTTTAGAACCTTTCAAGATCCCATCTAATGGAGCCTGAGGATTTTAAAAGTTGAAAACAAAATTGTAAATAGTCCAACATACCCTCTCAGTTCAGCACCCAACAAAGCTAGAGCCTAGAAGGCAGATTTGCAGTACCTGGGTGGTTGACTGAATTTAGGAAAGTGTCAGAGGACATGAAGATAGCTACAGTCTGTCTGCATGTGGGTTTACATCCCATCGCCTAAAGTTTACACCACCTTGTATTTGTGTTCTGCTTTTACTATAAAGTCACAGCAGTATGGTGAAAACTTGGCATCCTATGGAGGCAGTCCTGGAGATGTGAGCCGTAAGAAGACCACTCTGACCATCTTCTAGAGAGAGAGTGTGTCATCCCCGTCATATCCATCACCCATCCTCATACCTAGTGTTAAGTTAGCTTGACACCACTGGTTGGAAGGCAGGTCTACCTTTCCAGCCAAAGGTCAAGGCCCTTGACAGCATTGGTCAGTGCTGGATCACTACTGGTGACCTAATCTGGGTTACACTGACAGGCAGAAGCATCTCCCTCATGCCTCCTCCTGGGATGCTTCTGCCTGCGGATGTACCTGCACATCTGGGTGTCCTGTGGGGCTTGGCAGCGGGAGGTGTTTGCATGTTTGCTGAGTGGTTTGTGTCTGGGCACTCAGCTTTATTATGCATTTTGAAGAGGAAATATGTAAAAGAACTGTTTTCTAGCATGTGGTACTTGGACCTCTCCAACTCTGAATTGAAAATAGCAAAACAGAGTCCAGTGCCAGGCCTCATCTGTCCAGTGTACCTCTTGGCAAAGGAGAGAGAAGGAGCAAGGAACACATCAGCGCCTTCCACTTTCCACAGAGAAAGCAGATGTAAAAGTCCACCTTTGAAAGTGAAATTTCCTTTTGTATTGACCTGAAATATAGTGAGGCACATCAGGAGGTATTTGTCTTCCGCTGAAAACTGATGGTACTATTTTTTCCACAGAAAGCACATATGTGCATTACTACTTTTGATCTGCTCAAGTATAACAAATACTGCCTTAACCCTATGGCAGCAAAAAACATTCAGATTTATTCAAGAAAAACTTGCACAGGATCAAACCCCACTACATCCTGCATAACTTCTAAGGAAGGGACTTATTTTGCAATACCAAACCGCTGCTCCTTTTCACAACATAAAATTATTTTTCTGAGAATAGCGAGTGCCAGGCATTTCTTATAATCTGGCCATAGATTATCTCTCTGTATATCTTTCTGCCTGTCCATCTACTGATCTATGTGGTACTATTCATGTTGAACTAGTCATGTCTCACCACTGAGATAATTGTAACACCTCAAATATTAATAACCTAAAACACCTTAGAAAGGTGAGAGCAACACATGCTCTTCCTTGGTAAGACACAACAGTTCCCTTCTGTGGATACAGCTTTCATGAGGTAGAGCAGTGAACAGAATCATCCAGGAGTCCCACTGGCAGTGGAATCAGAAGGGAGCTATACTAAATGAAATAATAACGTATTTTCCTATTTGTCTGATAGAAAGCAGAAAAAGGAAAGGCCAGAGGCTATCTATGGGACCAGGTAGACCGTGGATCAACTTAGCTAACAACAGACATTTGGTCATCTTATGTAAAAATAAGTCACTCATATTCAGAAATGTAAGCAAAAACATCATCTTCTCAGAAAATAGCTTTCTTATCAAACTGTGGTGCAGGCACTGTGTGTCCACATAGAAGTCAGCAGCACAGATCGCATTTGCTTGGGTATGGTCAGATGAGCCAGGAGTATGAGCAATAGATTTTCAGGACCAAAGGAGTACTGGAGGTGGCTTGGTCAGGTGTTAAGCCACAGCCCATTCAAATGCTAAGAGAGCATTTAAACATTTCTTCAATTAAACCCTACCAACACTTCCTCTGTTTTCTCCTCTGCTTTCCACCCAAACCCAGCCTGATCCCTCCTGCACCCATTTTGCCTAGCCCTGTCCCCAGCTCCCAGTGAGTGATATAATTACATCCAATCCCTCTGGTTCTTGTCTGTAACGTACCATTCCCTCTGTTTCATCTTCTGTGAACTCCTGCCTGTTAGCCCTCATCCCAGCCCAAAGCTTCTGTAAACATTAGGTCATCCTTTCCAACACACCAGCAAACCAACTGTGGTGAAAACATCCTGACAGGTTTCAGCCCTGTGCTGCAGACACCACGCTCAGTGTCTCCTGGCTCATCCACAGGGACAAGACCACTCGAAGTCCCTTGGGAGTCCCAGAGGAAAGAGGTGGAGGTGACCAGAGGATTACCTTAACTGCTGCTTTGGGTGTTACCATGAGCTGCTTGCAGTGCCCTTGACCTGGCCTCTGTTGTTCTCACCATGCTGGCCGTACTTTAATTTGGATTGTCATTTATACTTGGTGTCTCAGTATGACCCTGTAAAATTCAAGTTCCTGTTGTGAGCAGCGCGCCGCATGTTTATGGTGATAAGTTGCAGGACACTCATCGACAGATGCTTGCTGCTCAGGCTGGCAAATGATGTCTAACATCGTACACTGTGTTTTGGCTATGATTTTTTTTTCAGTCTCAATTCAAGATGACTTTTTGCCAGTTTCAAAGCACAGCTGAACTACCAGAGGGACTCATGCTTCACTTGGGTATATTTACTGTCAAGTATATCATTATAGCTCCCGTTTTCATAAATTCTCTGACCTTGTGCATTTCTCTTGATTAAGGAGCCTGCCCAAATACTCTTCTGTTTTGAAAGAGATGCTCAAGGGGAATAGGAGCTCTTCAATGCTCTAGTGAGACTTAGCCATCTCTGAGTCCTGTTTAAAAAAGTTACCCTGCAGACTCTTCTGGTATAAGCAGAGAGTTTGGCTGCAGCAGCATGCCCTCCCAATGGCAGGGCCAAAGCAAGAAGTGAAGGTCAGCTGCATGGCCAAGGGCTTCCAGCTAGCCACGTCAGGATTTCTCCAGCCACACGCATTTCTAGTCAGCACCGGAGAAGTAACACAATCCTGTCTCAGCACAGGGAATGTTTAAGTCTTCCAAGGAGTTTGTTTAGTTTTTCAATTCTGCAAGTAAAACATGGGGGGTTGACCTATTTCACATTGCTTCTCCGTTTTTTTTCTATCAGCTGTTCTTCCGTTAAATGCTGTTGCTCAATCAGCAAAGTTTCTCCATTAAGAAAATGTCATTATCATTTCTACAGCCTGACCAGGCTCCCCTCTCTTTGTTGCAATGTGCCCCACTAGGAACTGGGAGGATGAGCTCCACGTCAGGACCCCTGCCCCGAAAGCACCAGGGTGCACGTGTGCATGAGCGTGTGTGCAGAAAGGGAATGCAAGAGGGAGAGAACGTGTGTGTCCTCAGTTTAATTAGAAAATTTAATTGGATGGAGTTTGGGTCATTTCCCCCCCACCTCCCTTTAGAGCTGGCTGCAATAAACAGACTTTTCTCTTTCCCTTTCATCCTTCAGTGGTTTGTAGTTCTGCATCTGCTCTGCTGGCATTGTCTCCGCTAACGGCCATACCGATCAGGAAGCCAGAGCCAGGAGGCAAATGAAGGGACTGCATTGATACCGCTGATCACTGAGCCCCACATAACTGGCAACTGTTTCTGTCTTTTACCTCTGGAGATGAGTTGAACAGATTGTGTAAAATTTGGTGGCTTTCAAAAAAGAAAAGGGGGCTGTTTAAGAGAAGGGAACATCTTACTGCCTCGGCCCTCTCGTTACCTGGTACCCAGGGGTCTGCTGGAAAAACATCCTCAGCACAGGAAGCAAAAGTGAAAAATTCATGGAAGTGAGCAAATCCGCTGATTTCAGGGAATGTTTGTTCAAAAGATTGAGAGACTAAACACACTGTGCCCTTTTCTCTAGGGGCGGATGCTACAGGCTTAAATCCTACTGAACAACCATCTACCTCCTAGCTCTGGCTTTTCTGTGGCAAGAGAGCAGGCAAAGCCTTGCACCATATGCTCAGGAGAGTGCTCAGCTTGGACACAGGGGAAATGGTGCCAGGAACAGTGACTAATGTTTGAGAGAGGCTGAAGATGTGGGACACTTCTCACAGATGCCGTTCCCCCTTGCTCAGCAGCATCTCATCACACAGGATATGGGACACACTCATAAGGTGAGATGGGTATTTGTCATCTCTACCCAGAAAAACTGGCCTGGGGAAGCTGACTGATGGGTTTCTCCCTCACCACGTCCTGCCACCTTTCTGCACGTTTGCAGCTCTCCTAGTGTTTGGCATGTGCTTGTGTATGCAGGTGAATGACATGTAGGTGGATGTTTGCCCATCGTTGCCTGGCTTTGAGAAGGATTATGATAAAACAAACCTCTAATACAGGACAAATTTTGATGCAAACAGTTCCTTCCTCTGAATTTTAAGATGAAAGGAGCAAGGTGGGCCCCCACCATATCATCCTGCCGGTTCCTCAAGTGGATCAGGTTCAGACACAGGCATTATACAGTCCACACACCCTATAATCTCTTTTTCTTTTTCTTCTTGTTCTCCCTCCCCCCAACTACACCACATTACACAGTCAGGCTGGGATCAAATTCAGCTTACTTGAATGTATATCATTTCCAAGTTGAAGTCTAATCTGCAGCCTTGTCCCCAGTGAGATACTCAATTTACCCCTCCTGTAACTAAAGCTCATTGTTACGCCTATAATAATCAAATGTATCATTTTCCTAAAGGATACTTCTGGTCAACGTTTTGCATTTGCAATAAAGTTTTCTATAAAACTCTTCTCTTTGTTATGTCACACGCAGGCTTCCCTCTCCATTCAACCTTGCTTTTTATTTCGGTGTCCCATTCATTAGCCAATGTGGAGGAAAAAAAATTAAATTATATTTCCCATTGGAAGAATCAAAACCATTCATGTCTATGAAAGAATAATAGCATGACCAGGGGACTACAGATCAATGTTATCCATCCATTCCACTTAAATGGAAATCACTCTGCATGAAAAATTCACGATGCCCTCTATCCTTTACATAGATAATGGGGACATCTGGTTACAGCAGTCAGAATCATTTTACCTATGTATATACGTGAGATACAGACTTGTGTGCTTTCGGTGTAATTCAGATAATGACTCACATTGCCAGAATTAGTTATTTTGTAACCACTTTGAGAAGTCTAATGCACCTTCTTCTAATGAATACAAGTCCCTAATAGGAGCAGCATCAGAGATAAGATACTGGGCTAGATAAGATCGCTGCTGAGACCCCGTGATGCCTGTGGATTACCTGCTGCTATTTTTTAACTGATGTTTTTAATATTGATAAAAGGCTTGGCGGCCAGTCCTCCTGCCCATTCATGTCTCTGTCTTTGATCTCAGCCCGGGTGAGGTTTCCACTGCCCTGGGAATCTTGGCATCACTGCACAAAGAAGGAGGGATCAATCACAGAGCCTCTCCATGCTGCAACCGCTTTGCACACTTTTTGCCCAGTGGTGGCAAAAGCAGTTTATGCTGTGGCAGCTTTATAAAGCAGCTAGTGGAAAACCGGGGAAACACAAGTGTATCTTAAATCTTTAAAGGCATACTCAAGTTTCAATTTCTCAGCCCTATCCCACTGTGGATTTACACTTAACATGATCTGGTCTTTGGACAGAAGTTGCTAGTTCTGATTTGTAATGGGGATATCTCTGTCTTTAGCTAGGCTTTTGGAAAAAAAACATTAGGCTTATGTTGTATTTCCTCTCACAAAACACAGCTACTTCAGTCTCGTCTGAAAACACATCAGAAGTTTAAGGAAATCATTGAGCTTCCCTCCTCTTTCTTGGGAAAGTCAGGGGTCAGTATGCAGTTCTGCATAGCACCCCAGAGTCCAGGGAGCATCTCCTGCCCATACCCACAAGCAGCCAAGGCCAGAGAACAAGAGAAAAATGTCCATGTCTGTGAAGGGGAACAGCAGCACCCTTGTCAGCATGCAGTACCACAGAGGAAGGAAAGGTGGGCAGCTATGCCACTTTTAGTTGCTGGGCATGAAATGTGAAGGCAGAGGCCAGAATGGAAAAAAGAATGATCCAAGTGGTTTCAGGATATACATATGCAAAGGTGCACATGTGCACATATGTTAGCATTAGAGATTAAGACAAAAACTGTCTCATACATAGAGAAAAGACATGAACAAAAGACTTACAAGCTCAGCAATCTAGAGATGGACATGGTAACAGATGAATCAAGATTACCTCCCACTATAGAGGAAAATTAAGTTGTATATTAGCTGTTCAAGACAATGATATATCAGCATATGCTTTTATTATCTATATATTTAGCTGTCTTGTGTAATACAACCACATTAGATCAGCAGATGAGGATCCCATACTATGTACTCATGTCCTAATAAATATGCACAAGAACTACTTCACACATTGCTTAGGCCAGAAGCTGCTCTCTCCATTGCCATTAATATTGATTGGTGTTTAAGTGGAACTCACTGTCAGTCCATTGCACCAACTCTAACGTGACAGCTACGGTTAGTGCAGCTCCTGTTTCTAGCACAGACTTAAACCTTTCCGCACTTCCTGATTCCCTCTGTCTCCTCAGGAGTGCTGCCTCAATCAAATGAGGGCCCATGAAACAGTTTACATAAAAGAGATGAGAATTTTTTACATGAAGAACATAAAATTTTTCCCCATCACTCACACCATTTTAAGCATTCAAATGAGGAAATTAACTGTTGAGTGGTACGGACTAGATCTAGTCTCATTAATCCAACAATAATTGAAATACAGGACTTCCCCTGAGGCCATGGATTAATGACCAGCTAGGTGGAGCTGCTGACATGAAGCACAGCCAAGTGCCATTAACCGCAGCCAGGCATTATTTAATCCCAGAGGAAATGTCCTGTGCAAACTTCATTACCACTCAAGTGAGAGGAAGAGGGAGGAGAGGGTGCACGTGGGCTGGGTGCATGGAGAGCACCCTTCTGCTTGCCACGCACGGGGCATCCCCGCATGCGCCCCTCATGTTCTGGCATCCCATTCATCAAGCTGCATCCCCGCAGCTCGCGCTGACCAGTGGACACATAATTAAAAGGTCTTAATGATCTGAAGCAGAAACTGTGTTTAATGAAGCCTCACTCAGACTTGTCTGCCAATGCCAACCCTGTTTGCTGACAAATATTTGCTAACCCTCTGTGCACCTGTTTTCCTCTCTCATTATGTCTCCCTAAGTCTAAAGGTAGCACTGTCTGGTTAGACCTGCAAAGTCCAAGCTGCTTGAGAGGCTCATAAATGTCTCTGACAAAGCTGAGTCAGATCTGCCAAGCTCTATTTGTTTCAGTCTCCTTCTTTTTTAACACCAGCCATTGTTCACTTCCTACATGTAAACTCAACTAAATCTTGTTGCCTCTTTTAGCATAAGAGGTAATTTCCTGGCTAAAGGTTCCCACCAAAATAATTTCTGTCTTCCAGCCAGGAATTGGAAATCCTTGAAGCTGCTTATGTTGCTCTCAGTCTTTACAAAATGCTCTAAAGAGGAAAAGAAATAGGTAATAAATCATATTATTAGTAGTAATAACGATACTAGCAATACTAGTAATAGCTGTAGTAGACATAGTAGTCATAGTAATAGTAATTAGCATCATTGTAATGAGATTAATAATAGTAATAGTTCAAGAGCCTACTCTTGTTTTCATTGAACTTGATGAGAGTTTCGGGATTTACTACAATGGGAACAGGGTCAGATCCTAAACAAGCAAGGGTTAGGCTACCAAAAAAAAAGGAAGTGGTACAGGATTAAGTCTCCCTCCCCTTTCTACTCCAAGTAAAGAAAACCAGGGAAGATTAGAAAGCTGTAAGGAAGACAGACAAGCAAGAGACAAGCAGAGGTTAAAAAGCAAACAAAGCTGCACGCACAGCTCTGGGTGGTGCCCCTATTCACACCAGTAAGGGAATGTCCACCTGAGCCACCACAGCAGAATTGGGCTGGCAAGCCATGCCTTACCAATGATAGTGAGAGATTCCACACACAGTTCATCTGAAAGAATAAATATGTGCCTCATATTTCACCTCTCTACTTTGACACTGCGCTGAGATGTTAGATGCTCCTACACATTCAAGCTGCCCTTCCATCACAACATGTGAATGCAGGAAGCTCTGGCATCCACAGGAGGAGACAATGAATTTCTCCTTTGGCACATGGGTTGGAGCTTCCTGCACACAGACAAGCAGGCACACCAAGGTGAGCAACTACAGCTTGAACATTCAAGTGACACCAACCAACCTAACATGTCTTTCGCTACAGCAGGCCAAGTCTGAGCTCACAACAGCCAAAGCTGAACCACATAGGACCCTGTCAGATGCCAGGAAGAAGACCCCTACAGGCAGCCCTTGCTCACACTGCATCACTCTGCGCAATTTTAGGGAAGCTAGACTCAAAGGGGAAGCTCTGGCAATGGAGGTAGGCTGAATAATACACTCCTGGTGAGAGAAGGAAGAATGGTTTTGAGTGCAAAATGCACTCAACAGCTTTTTTCCACCTCTGCCTCCTCTGATCCTGCCATTGGCCACAAAACATTCTGTTTCACATCCGTATTTTTCTGGGAATGGCATGACACAAAGCAAAGTCCCATAGTATTACAAGGTCACGAAAAAAAAGAGTAAGAAAAAATGCACTGCCTGCTTGTTCCTCCATCTAACCATAGCCAAACATTAACAACCGATTGTTCCTTTGTAGATAGTTGGCTGCTTCCAGTCCTGACGTGTAATTGCTTTCTGGTCTCCCACCCGACAAAGCACAGTGTGAAAGGATGTACACATGAAAGCTAGGGTAAATTCAAAAACATCAGTCCCAGGCTGCAAGGGAGCTGAATTCAATATCAGCAAAACATACAGGAAAGGACAATGTATAATGGAAGTGGAGGGGGACAGAGGGGGGAGTGTGCAGGGGGAGGGGATAATGTAAACATTCACGCATGAAAATATTAGATTATTCTTGTTGCACAGTGACTTGAATTCCAAGTATTTATGTGGTCATTTCCATTTCTTTTCCCAAGAGGGTGCTGCGACTGGCATGGCTGTCAGAGGAGTGTGAGAAGATGCCAGCACAGGCAAGCAGTTTCCAAGGCAGAACTACAGCAATGCCTGATATTGTATTAATGTGAGTGCTGGCCATCTGGCCATTAGGGACAAGCTGCTGCCAGGGTGTCTCTTTTTCCATCTCATTTCAGAAGCTCTGGAGCCTGGGACTGAGACCCCTAGGGAGATGCTGGCTAAAGATCATTCCAGCATCCACTCAGATGTTGTAGAGAAAGGGCCAGAGAGCTGATAAGGCAGGATAATGTGCTCACACCCACACAGAAAAAAACAACGGAGAATAACACTGGGGGGGGGGGGGGTGTGCTAGAGGCAGAAAGAAAATGAGAGCAGATGAACAAGGGAATGGTTTAAACAAATAAGAGGGAGGAAGCAGGCAAAGGAAAAGAAAAACAAGAGGCACAGCACTGCTCAAAGGAGGCCTTAAAAGGAGGTGAGAGGAACAGAGAAGAAAAGGAGTAGAAAGGGTTCAATAAGGAGAAATGGCTATCATTAAAGAGGCAGGGGTTATGAAAGGACGACTAGCACAATGCACCTTTTCGGATTTTAACTACTCAGGGCTAAAGTAAGGGCTTTGAGTTTGCCCTCTTGAATAGTACCTTGTCCTAGGAGCCTGCTGAAGTCAGTGCTCAGCGAAAGGGATTAGAGAGTGTGGGTAAAGGTGCCAAAACTTTGTCTTGTCAAAATAAATGCTCTCCCTTATGCTTGTTTATCTATTTTTTGATACCCATTGGAGATGCTTAGGCTAATCCCCTGGATTTTCTTTAATGTACAGAAAGCTTAATACAAAGTTAATAGTCACCATTTTATATCAATATGGGAGATTACATTCCTGGAAATGTCAGCAGCTTTACCAGATTGCTGCTAAATCAGCAAACTGAAAGGAAGAAATGAGGGCATTCAGCTTTTCTGTAAAGGAAAGCAAAATATCTGCCTACAATATAAATCTCATCTAATGGATGAGGAAGTGGCATGGAAGAGCGAGTACTAAAATGACAGCCTGTGAAGCCTCACTTCCTTCAAAAGCTGCTCAAGAACCAGTGTTATAGTGTGATTTCCTGAGTATATTACTGAAAAGTAGGCATCATACGCAACTGTTATTTCTGTTGCTGTTATTATTATACCACTGTTATTTGGATCCATATCCTCCAAGAGGATCTGAGGGCGGATCTGGAAGTCTGAAAACAGTATCCCTTCTGAGATTTCCCATACTTACTCATTTTACCTAAAGTTTGTCTGATGACATTTAAGGGATGCCTTTCATGAAGATGTTTATGGCATGAAAGCTGGGGTATTAACTCCACACTGAGGAACCCAAATACATCTCTGGGTCAGGCCACACTAGGGGAGGGGAACATGAACTGCACCACTGCACAAAGGAAGTTCAGGTTTGGGTAATGAGTCTGCTACGGGTCTCACAGCTAGGACTTACCGGTAGCTTCAGAGAAAGCGGATAGCAAGAACCTTTCCATAATGGGATCTGCAAGGCCTCACCTTTCACATCAGCAACTTGTGCCATATGGAACAGGATCAATCCTTACTAAAATGAGTGCAGGGAGGCAACTCACTAAGAAATGATTTCAGAAAAAGAATAATTGACGGCATTTGGTATGGGAGTGGCTGTGTTTGTGTACATGACATTTACTTGAATTTGGAGCAATAGAAATACTTGATGTCCGTTGTTAATTAAAACCAAACCCAATTAAGTACTAGTATAGTATCACCCTAGAGCTAAACCAGTGTAACTGGGACCAAACCTGAGGTCTGGTTACTGCAAACCCTCCCATGCAAGTCATTCTTGTTCACCAGAGCAACCCACTTACTTGTGATTACTTGTATAACTTCCCCTAAGTGAAGCAGCAGAGAAGCATGTCCTTAATGAATAATAAGATGTTTTTCTGGATCTTCTGGAGTATGGAGTGGGTTTTTTTACATTCAACTAGACATTCCTACCATAGCTTCCCTGTAGAAGTGCTGGTTGTTGGCATCGGGCATGGGGCTGTGAGGGACGATGCTGTGGGGTTGCAAAGCTGAGGCTGGTAGCTGATCAGGTCACCTCTCAAAGGCAGCCAAAAGCCCCTCTCCCAGGGGAGGCAGCTTTGGAGGAAGGCGGCTTGACAAAGAACCTCAAACAATGCTGAGGAGGGGAAGTAGGACAGCCAGAAACCTACTCGTGTCCATGGAGCACAGCTATGTGCTGTATCATACAGGGGAAATGGGGTTTCTCCAGTGAAACCAAGTCACAACACACTTTTGTTCTAACAATTTGTTCTGTGCTCATTTCTTTAAAAAAAAAGATTTTCCAGCCACCTATACAGATTTCAGTGGGAAAAAAGAAAATCTCCAGGAAGCATACTGATCATAGCATTCATTCCCATTAAAACGCTCATCTAACTTTAGAGTGCCTTTGCAGGAATAGCCCCCTCACTAAAACACTGAGGGACGATCTTGGTTGGCAGTCTTCAATAGACATAGAAAATGAAATATTTTAGAAACAGATAAACTAATTGAAATGAACTGAAATAAAGCCAATCTGAATGTCTTCACTTTCCTGGAATATTTTTAATGCTGCAGAGTGAGTGCCTTAGCTCACTTTCTCTTATATTTTATTAACCAAAGTGAAATTGATAGCACTCATAAAGATTTTATATCTTTTTAATGTCCATAATTACTCCTGTGAAAAATTGTCCTGGCTGGGAGAAAGCCTACTGTAGGAAGATATATGGTAGGAAGAGGAAAAATTCTCTGTCTCCCACAAAAGGGAGGACAAAATGACATCAAAGGTTTTCTTCACTTCTAGTTTCTAAGACTCAATCTATCCACTTTACATTTCTCAAACAGAAGTGAGCAAAACTTGGGAAAATTATTTTAATAAATAGGAATGCAAATCAAAACTGGATTTGGTTTACAGAATTTTCAGTAGATACCTTCTGGCCCATTTTCCGAGGATATTTTTCAGATATTCTTTTTTGTATCAAAATTTTTAACAAAGTTTTTAGCTGAAGGTAGATTTTTATAATTCCAAATTAAAAAAAATTGTTGGATGAAAAGTTATTTTCGACTGAGAAAACCCATTGTGCTTGATCTAAAAAAAATCTATTATAGTTCTGATTAGAAATACTGGAGAAGAATCTTGCAGAGTCAGACCATTCTGACAACGATTTGGGGTTTTCATCATGTTTAAAAAGCTTTGAAAATAAAAATGCCTAGCCTGAGAATTAGAAAAATTGCTTTCTAAGAGTAGCTTCTTCAATTCTACCTTCATGCAAGAACATAACAGCTCCAATGTGGCCATGTTTTCTTTCTCTATTGTTTGAAACAACCATGGATTAGAAAATGGTGCATTGTGAGAGAGGGATGTGAGTTATTAATCAAGTATCACTGTTTTCTCTCACTGTATTAAATCACATACACCCAGGAAGCTATTTCATCTGTTGACATCTAAGTGGGATGAAAATAAGACAAGTCAGTGCAGAAGGCCAGGACAAAGACCTATGTGGCTAATGGGGTGCAACCCTTGCACATGGGGCTTGAGGAGGATTCAAGTGGCAGGGAGATGCAGTGCTATACCCTGTGCACAGGGCTGGCAACAGAGGCAACAGGGAAAGGCCAGGTGACACTCAGCAGGCTTCCTTGGGTCCCCACCTGCACAGGTGAATGCATGGTGCTTCTGTTCCTTCTGAGGCCACCAGGCAGCCACTACTGCTCTGTGGCAGTAGTCACTCAGCCGGGGCACAGATACAGTTGCTTGCTTTGTCAGGAGTCCATCTTTTTGCAGCTGTGGGGGAAACAGCTCTCTCTTGCCTCATCTGGTTGAGACAGCAAAGAGAAGCAGCAGCAGCAGGAGTAGAAGTGGGATGGAGACAAATTGCAGGAAAATAGACCAGGAGCCATCCAGGACCTGCTAAAATAGGAGTCAGCAATGGAAGTTTTGCAGAGCAGTCCTAAAAGTGGTTTTAAGACCATATCAGTGTGGTCCTGCAATCTTGGCTGGACACAGAAGACACAGAAAGCAGTGACAAAGCTCTCCACAAGGTCAGTTGCATCAGGTCAGGTCCACAGCACAGGTGAAAACTGAGGATCATTCTGCAGGAAGTCACAAGCCTCTATATAACCTCTATAAAACAGTGTTGAAGCCAGCTTTACAATATCTACACCCCATGATTATGATATTCCCTGGTTAGAAGAACAAGCTAACAGATGGGTAAATAATGGATTACACCTATTGCTTGGGATTTGATTTTACCCAGTCCTGTGAAGGCAGAAAAACTATGTACTTTGAAGGATTTCTTGTTTGGAAATAATATAATTCACTTTCAAAGAAAATCAAGCCCAGTGCAAACATTTGCAAATAAATATGACCTTCTTCCTAAAATGCACTTTAACGTTAGAGCCCAACCTTGGCAAGTCCTGAAAGACTGAGTTCTTCAAAAACTAAAGGTTCTCATTACCTTTCAGGACCAGCCCTTAACCTCGGTCTCTCCTCAATGTCCATATGGAACTTTCTTCCCTTTTAGGCTTATTTTTGTTTTTAACCAAGAGCCAATTAGACAGATTTTGAATAAGGCTGGAGCACTTTTTGTTCAAATGAGAAATTTTAGTCCCTTGAAGGATAATGGTTTTTCAATAGAAACCCTCTCCTGCTGTGCATTGATCAGCTATTGATTGGTGAGGGTTTAAACCAAATTATCACTGCCAAATAAAAGACCTTCAGGATGAAGGAACTGAGCTGAGCACAGTGTTATATGAAAAGTAAGCCAATCCTTTGTGGTGGAATCGAAAGGCCTTGGTCACTCTTGAAGAAAAAAAATGTTAATTGAAAAATTCCTTAAATAGGTAACAGCTCTGAAAGTCTGCTTTACATAAAAGATATGAAATCACAATCAGCCAACAGGGAGAAAAGGATCCTGCAGCTCAAGTGGTTTTTCTCTCTAAATGGTGCTGATTACTTTCCCATTCATGGATGACATGGAGTGATGGAAATTAGTCATTTCAGAAGAAAGGACTAATGACAGCTGAATTTGTGGGTACTGAGGGAAGTTTGACGATTGGCTCCTCAAGACAGAAAGTTAAAACAAATGAACTTCCTATTGGGTGGAAAGATTTATCACAAACCTAGCAAGAAAACAAATACACAAACTTGATCAGGCTTTGAAAGATCCAATGTTTTTCATTTCTCATTGCTCTCACTAGCAATAGCAAGGGTTTTGAACTTTGTTGAAAGAGCAATGAAGGAGAAATGTGATGATTACACAAAATTGGCTAGTAATAAGAAATAAGTTCCCAAACAAGTCTTTTCCTTTACAATTTGGAAATTAACAGAATGGGTCTTACTGATCCTCTTAGGCAGGTATGGGAGGTGGAAGCTCCACCCAGCTGTTGGAATTACAACCAAAGGTCCACAAAGGTGTTAAAAAGCTTTTGGTAGCCTCCATATAAGTTAAAAGAGATGTCAGTATTCTTAAGGTCAGGCCAGATCTTTGAGGAGCTAACTCTATATACCAGTATCTCAACATGTGCAGGACTGCAAGGATGAGACAGTATCATACACTGCCAGAGACACGGAGCACTGCAGTCCTAGTTGCTCCAAAGTCTCCAAAGCTGCAGTCCCCCAGCCCCGCTGGAGCATGGACATGTCTTGCCTTGGCCACATCTATGCCCGCACTCAGCTCTGCCTCCACACTGCGAAACTCACTTGCATCACCCCGGCATGGCTCTGTCTCTTCTGCTGGGAAATATCTGCATTGACAATCCTCAGAACATGTCTTTCTTAAGTATCAGGTGCCAAGTACTTTTATATTTTTTATATAGCATTTTTCTTAGCATGTCAGAAGGCAACATGGAATAGGATTTAGTCATCATGTTTAAGTGTGACATTATATTACAATCAAAGGTATTTCAGGAAAACTAATCTATTACCCCGTTTGCAAGATTTCAGTACCTTAAAGTTCAGGATTGTTCAGTTTCAGGGACAGGTTTTTCCCACTTCTGAATAGCTGGCTCCATAACTAAACACATATTCCAAAACACCACCATTCAAATTCATATCTGTAGGGCTCTGTGGTGTCCGGTTCAGGGGTCAGTTTAGTTTGTTATCCAGATCTCTTGGAAGAGAAAGGTCTGGTTAGGACTCCACGAAAATTCACTTTGTACAACAAAGCATGTGTATTTCAATACTTTAAAGAAGTCAGAGTCAATATTTTTGCTTGACTTCTTTCAGTGAGAAGAACCATATTTATTTAGTAAAAGCACTCTCTTTGATTATGCTACTCTGTACGCATTTAGCTGCTGGTAGTTGTAAATTGAGTTCTTGCCCAGATTTTGACACAAACATTTCATCCAAAAAGATCCAACAGAGGTCTGCCATACCTTCTCAGTCGAGCAGGATACCACAGCAGTAACAGAAATATTGTTTGTCATAACTTTGCTAGTATAGTAAATACGGTGGCCAATGCCAGAGACTACAAAAGGTCAACAAAATGCCTCATAAAACCCAGAGTTTTGTAACTGTAGATACCTTGACTGTTAATGTCCCAGAAGAGCTTTATCATTCTTAACCAAAGACCAGATAGATATAATTCATGTGGTAATATTTTTATCTATACAGATGTCTATTGTTTTTGCTCTATTATTTTATTTATTAATATCCCAGAGCTGAGAGTTTCATCAGATGACCACATGTGCATCAGCCAAGCACAAGCTATGCTTTAGGCAAGCATGCATTCAACCAGGCTTGAAACAGAGGTAATTGGGAAAAATGTAGTCATTTCTGAAAAACAGGAGGTTAAACTAAGTTATCTAGTTGTCACAACAGGCACAGAGCTCAGTGAAATAACTTAGCATAAAGAAAGAATTGTGCCTTTCCATTCCTTCTACACCTGCAGCCTTTTGACTGAGAGAATCCCCCAGTGTGAAAAAGTAAGTAGGAAGTAACATATAACTCCAGTGCAATCTCCTGTTGAACACACAAATTTCCCCATTTCTGTTAAATAATTACCACAGAAGAGTATACTGGATAATGAAAGCACAGCCTTCTTACCATTTCAGTGGTGGTGAGTCACCTGGCTTTGGTAGGAGAAAGATCAACCCATAGACTTAGAGGCAAAGAAATCTGATGATGCTGAAGATAGCAATCTTGGAGAAGAAAAACTTATGCAGAGGAGCCTAGAAATATTTTCTTCGCCTGTTGCCCACAGAATATCTTCTTCATCTTTGCTCAACCTAGTGTATTTATACAACAGATTGATACACTAAATAGTGCCTCCCTAATCTCCAGTTTATCCCCAACATATGGATACAACATGCTTCAAGTCCTAACTCACTGATAATTAGGTTGAATTTTACGGTAAGAATTCAAGGAAAAACCTCTAATAAGGGTGTAGAAGTTTATAATTCACAAAACAAATATCTAATATCAAATATTGCGTAAAGTCTAGTGGTTTGATTGGAGGACCTGATTTGATCCACAACTTCTTGACAGATTCTCTGTTATGTCTCTAGAGAATCAGCACTTTGGGTGGCCAGAAAGGTCCACTGGCTTGGAAAAGCAGGGTGCTGTGGCAATGCTGGGCTGCTTCCCAGAACTCACAGCACAAGCCTAGGATCACAGCTTCCAAACAGAAATTGAATAAAGAGAATTCAGGTCTCACCTCTCCTGCACCCTGAATTTCAGAACTTACATTTTTATGTGTCAAAGTTTCATATTACAACCACCAAACTGTCAGACTTTGGCATCTGACACAACATGCCTACTGGGCATGTTTTTCAGACTCCACAAACTCACTGGGCAAATGAAGAATAATTTGTTTAACCATCCACACTTCTCCTTTGATGCAGGTATAATGAAAATCTCTGTTTCATAACAGAGAAAACGGAGCAATGGAAAAAATATCACCTACCTAAGGTGAGGAAACCAGCATCACAGACAATGCTAGAACGCAGATTGTCTAATTACTGGGCTGTGTTCTCCTAATTGCCAGATAAACCCACAACCCTGGCAGAAGAATGATTACGCCTTCATCACCGTCCTGTTTACTCAACAATCCGGTAATAGAGCTATGGCTGGGAGAAAATGCATTTTGGTTTTCGCAAAATTGTCTCAGAGATTTGACAAGTCCCCACACAGAGACCTGTAATGAATTCAAACCGCTCTTAAAGTAAAACTAAAATCTGAAGCAAACTTCTGAAAAGGAATCTGTGTCACTTTCTGATACACACTGTTCATTTACATTCCTTTAATGATCTGACTGTGTTGAACCCAACGCACAGAGCAACACATGCAAGAAAGCTCATTTACACTTCCAACTTTGTTTTTCCAAGGGAGCTGTATTATTTACCTCCTCATTTCCTTTGCCGCATTTACGATGGGAGCTATAAGCTAAATGTCTCGAGCAATAGATGGAAGATGAAAGGTGACCAAATATATTCAAGCCAATAATAAACAGAGAGCATTTGTAGGTGAAAACAACCAGCTTGGCACAAGAGAGAGAGAGATAATGCAGTGGGTTTAATAGGAGGCTTTTAACGTTTCCTGTTCGGGATTGGCTGGCTTATTAATGATTTAAGCACAAATTGAATTAACCAAATATTGAACATATGTTCTTTTAAACTCTCTTAAATCTACCAGAGCCTTGCGCGAGAAAGCTATGCAGCCATGCTGTTGAAGTTGGGGGGGAGGATGACAAGGGATATTGAGGGTAACTGGGTAAGTAAAACATAACCTGAAGGTGGTCAATTTAATGCTGTGTTAGTGGCCTGAACTTTCAGTTCCCAAAGGGAAAGGATGATTAATGCCACTACCAAATGTATACCCATACCTGACCCTGATCTCATCAAATCCTGCTGCCACCATCTGCTGTTTTTAATTCCTCTGCAATATTTGTATTTGCTACCTCCCTCCTACAAAGAGAGGGAGAAAAAAAAATGTTCCCTGCTTATGAATGGTGTGATCTGGTTGTACTGGCTGAACGCTGGCCAGGAGGCATCTGTTGCTTATAGTCCTGACAGCATCTGCTACTATTTCTCACTTTTCCCAGCATGCTGTGAGATATGGTTTCTCCCAAAGGTGGCCTTTGTATGCACCATTGTCAATTCCATCATTGTCTGCCACAGCCTGTTCCCACGATGCAGTGATAGTTATTACCGCACTGCAAAACCTTTTCTTGTAGGCTATCTGTAATCAAAGATATTGTGTGTTTGAGTTATGCAGCTAACCCTTTTCCTATGCATCAAACCATTAAAATAAAAAGAAACAGGCTGGACCATTTTTAGAAGGAAAACCTTCAGGACTTGCAATAGATGGGAAAGTGAAACTTTTTTTTTTTTTAATTATTTTTAATTTTTTTTTTGGTCTAGAATAGTAAATTTGGCATTAACTACACTCAAGGTTTAAAAACAAACAAACAAAAAGACAAAAAGCAAAAGATGTCTTAACTAGCTGTTTTAATTCTTTTAAAAATACTATAAAGGATGCATTGTTTTTTCTCCTGATTCCTGATATGGCTATTAAGCATTGTAACCAAATGTGTGTGAATGCTATTATTTATGTGTCTGATCTTTAAATACCCTTTGCTAGTGGGATACAGGCTGAGACTTCTGATGGACACAGGCGTCCCAAGCTGTCATCTTGCCTTGTCCTTCTGTCAAACAGTTAGTGTGTCAAGCGCTTCTCCTGGGAACTTTTAGGGTAAGAGACTGTAAGCATAGAACAGCCCGGTCTCCAGAGAGCAACTTTTAACTCGCGACAATATCCTTGGTGTCAGCTCAGAATAGCCCACTATGGGGCAAGGAGAAAGAAAGTGCAACAGATGTTACTAGTAAAACCATGTTTACAATTCTGTAAAGTTAGTGCCCTTATGTACCTTCTGACCAAAACCCACTTAAAAGATGGCCATGTTCCTAGCAGTTGGATTTTTAAGTCAATTCTGTTCAAGTAAATCTTCACAGAGAATCAATGCAATAAAAATAGGCATCACATCTCTCACGTGTATGTGCTCCTCCCATCCCCCCTAGATCATCTGTAACAGTGTGGACTTTCAAATAACATAGTTATCACTTCCAGCCATATTTACGGCAATTTCTATTTCTGTATAACAATTGTTATATCCCTCCTTATACATATATCCCTGAATAGTCCTCCTGAAAATACACAAAACATGAGCGATATTTTATCTCCCCAGATGCATTCATATATCCTTTATCTTCTTTTTCTAACTCTTCTTTATAACTTTTCATTAATTTGTGGCTATTTATTGCATACAGAATCATACCTAAATCCCCTTAGAGGTACTTCCACAATTTTGTAATAGTTAAAGTAAGCAGGTTATCTGGAAGCAAGAACGATAATTAGCTGTTTTTTTGGGGTTTTTTTGTTTTTTTTTTATACCTATCTTATGCCAAAATATTGGCAAAAACATGGAGGGGAAAGAACCATGGAACTTGTGAAGAAGGATTTTAGAACTATGCCCCCCTCAAAATCCGCATCTCTCCTTCTGCCCAGTCCTGAGGATCTATCGGGTGGTGCAATACAGCACTTGGTGACAGAGCAAATTTCAAGGAAGCATTTACAAGACTACATGTGGTTACTGTTCCCCTGTTAGCCTCATTTCTGTTATATTTCTCATCCCTTATTTTACATTTTTGGGGAGGAGGGCTTCTGTAGAAGGGGAATATTGTGTTATTTTATACCTCTGTGATTCTTATTTTAAGTGGGGACTCATGTTTTTTCAACTGTGGTTTTACCCTGTCTCCTCTAATAATGCCAAATGTAGTACCAGCATGAAGGGAATATAAAGACCATGTACTCTACAGAGGTACTACTGTCTTCGGTACCAGCTCATCTTGCCTTCACACTTTAACTAGCTATTTAAAGCCCATTTTCAGTGTTATCATAAATTTAAATGAGGAATTCTGATTTAAAACTGTTTTACTTACTCTCTGTGCACATAAGAGTTTAGGGAGAATAAGGTACTTTACAGGCTAAACCAGGTATGATGTTAGATAACAGATCTGCTGAGCTGCCATTAGTAAGGACTGTTGAAAATACATTGTTGAATCCAAGAATTCCTCTCTGCACTCTGAAATCCTTTCTCCAGAAGCAATAGATAACAAGGAAAACTATGTCTGGGTGACTCACTTGCAATCTTCTATCTCTAAGGCACGATGAGGCTGGGGAAGCAAAGAAAGTACCTAGAGGTGGACCACTGTACTTGTAGCACCTGGTCTCCATGACGGCTGCAAATTCTGCACAGGCAGATTTTTGTGGAGAAATTTAAGATTTCATAAAAAAAAGAAAGAAGGGAGCATGTTCCTCTGAAGAAATCCATAGGTACAAATTGTGTTTGATATCTATAGATGGAAAGCAACACAATTATCTTAGCAGCCAGATAACACGACTTGTAACAGAATCGTTGAACAGAATCACGATATACAAATGCTCTGAACAACACATTTCAAGCTACAGACTCAACTCAACTGCTGCAAACCTACCACCATTTCTGAGTCTGTAGTTCCCTGAGGCACTACCTTAACGCTTGATATTTCTGTTAGGATATAATATCCTTTACTGACAGCTTTTTTGCAGGAGGAGCTGTGTGTTTATAATTTCCTGTAACAAGGTGAACCAAGGTAAAAGCTACCATGAAGGGCACTATGATCTCCCTGAGATCTTCGGTAAGATACAGCAAACCCCAGGTGTTAGGTAAGGAGACACAAAAACACCACCTTCAACAGAGATTTGCACACTAACGGCATCACATGGCTTAGACAAGCCTCACTGAATATTTGTTCCTATTTCAGGGGAATCGCAAGGGCTCTGTTGCTCTCCTTTGACTCTGCTCATAGTCCGGATGAAGAGCAGTGGATGGCTCCTGTGAGAAGCGGTGGGTGCCCCCTGCCCCTGGGACACCAGCAAGGAGCCCCAGCCTCACCAGGGTTATAAACCAGAACTAGCTTCCGGCCTGCCAGCAGCTTCCCTCAATGAAAAGCAGCGCTGGCACGTTTACAGACAAGCATGTATATGTTTTCCTGCATCAGGAAATACTGCGAGGAGGCAGCAACATTTCTTTCCCTGTTTGTTTCAACAGCAGGAACAAGTATGGACAAAATTCCTTTATTATGGGTGAGCAGGGTATTTAGGCTAGGATCTGTTGCTGCTCTTCTCCCTCCAGCATTATTGTTAGCAGACCAGTTTGCAAACTAAACTCCTGCCGCGTGCAGGTAGGTTTTGATAGGGGGAGCTGGAACCTGCTCTCACTCACCCCCTCTTTGTTTATAATGTAGCCAGGCAGCTACAGCTCCCACCATGCAAAACAGATGCTGAAATAAAGCAAAGCAGCGGCAGGAGTACTTAGGTGGGGATGGGTTTACCGGAGGAGGAGATCACGCACCGGGGGACATCAGCCACTGGACCTCAGCAGCACGCCCCAAGCCTCACGGCCATGAGTGACCTGCTCCCCGCTACCTGCCAGCTGCACTGCGCCATTGCCTCGTGCCTGGGTCTGCTGCCATCCAGGCTCCCTTCCCCGGCCTCCCTGGCCTGCTCTGGCCTTTCCTGGCCTTCCCTGGCCTCTTCCCGGCCTTCCTTCCCTGGCAACAGCGGTGCGGCAGCCAATGGGGCCAGGCCGGGTCAGGGCGCAGAGCGGCGGCAGCGGCGGCGGCGTGGGCCTTTGTGCGGGGTGGCAGGTGACCACGGCGGGGGAACAAAGAGGGGTCAGGGCGGGAGCCGGGTCCCTTTTCTCAGGCCCATGTTCTCCACTCCTCACAATCTGTCTGAATTTAACTTGCCATTGAGGGCCCTGGCTGTAGAAAACAGCTTTATGTCGACTAATCCAGGCAGAAGTAAGGGTAGACACAGAGACAGGTTTGAAGGCGGGGACGTGGCTATTCTGCTGCCTCTTTTTTTTTTTATTTTGGCTTTTTTTTTCCCTCCCCCTCCCTTCCCCTCTGCCTCCAGTGAAAAGTTTTCTGAACAAAAAAAAATGGTGACAAGATTAATCAGCCCGTGGAGCTGAAACACATGCTTGACTTAAACAACCTCTTTGCTGTTATTAACAACTGCTCCAGCATTTCTCTTGTTATGCTAATGGTACAGATTAGAGTAAAATCTATTCCTTCTTTGCTGAACAGGCCAATTGATAGAGGCTGATCTATTTTTCTGCCCCGTTTTAGTTCTTTTTTTCTGCAGGCACAAGTGTTTGCAGCAGCAAGAACAACAGAACATGAAAAAGGAATAAAAATAAGAAGGAAGAAAAACCTGCACACAGAAGTGACTAGCCCCCACAAGCACTAAAATCATTAATAAATACAAATCTATACTAGTCTGGAAAGAATGTCTGGGTGTTGTAAGATAGGATCACCACAAAAGACAGGAAATTCAGCACAGTGGCTGATGCCTTACCTTTAACTCATTCCTTTTTTTTCTCTTTCCTGCGCAGACACAGAGTGCCTGGTAAAGGAGACAATTTAGTTTTCATACATTCCTGGGATGAAAAATAAAGGAAGAAGGAGTGTTGCTGGCAAGTCCTGGAGAGGGCAGCTTGACTCAACACCACACCACGTGCTGGAGCATCATGCGCATGGAATGAGAGAGTCCTGTTGCCAGCACAGACCATAAGACTGTTTGCTCTGTGGCATCTAGGGAACAAGATAGGTGCTTGGTGGTTTGTGCTTCATGTTAGCTTGGGTCAGATCCTAAACATTCTTGAGTTTTTCTGTATTTACCCACATCTTTTTAGTAGTCAAAGACTACGAATATAGTCAAAGTTGCCAAAAGTAATCAAAGACAAGTACCCTTTCCACACACAATAGCAAAGATGACATTGCAACCTATGAGTTTATGATATGCTAAATATTTAAAAGCCTAATATGTCTAACATCTCAGAGAGGAGCTTTCAGCAGGTAGTATCCACTGAGAGAGAATGAATGCACCATCAACTTCCATGTGGAGCACTCATATAGTGTTTATATTAAAGCCTGCATCACTTCCTCTGGATTTTAATTGTTCCTGTATAAATAAGTGGAAACAGCATGATTCTGGTTCTGCCTCATCCTAAGCTAACTTAAGTTAGCAAGACTCTTCCTACTGATTTTGTTGATTTCAACATTTGGCCTCTACCACTGTCTCTATACAGTCACTGCCAAGCAGCAAACATCTGCTGCTGTTATCACCTTCTTCAGCCTCCCCAGACCCATTCACAGTTGGTTAATACTGTAAACTTGTCTGAGTTCAATGCTGCATTATTTCAGCGAGTTCAGTGGATTTCTAGGATCCACTCGTGAAGCTTACAGTGACAGCAGTAACATCTAGAGATACTAAAGACTCTCCTGGGTCAAACCTGGATTTGAATGTCAGCACTTTGCCAGAACTAAATTTTATCAAACAGATTTCGTAATTTCAGAACCAAAGACCTCAGGGATTGTTAGATCATCTGCTCTGACTTTCTGCATACCATATGCCGTCATACTTTGCCCAGTTATCCCCATATTGAGCCTAATTACCTGTACTTGATTAAAACAGATCACCTGTCTTGTCCTAATGAAAAGAAATGTAAAAATGGGAAACTACTACCTTCCGTAGTAGTTTGCACCAGTATTTGAATGACCTTCCTTCTTCAAAAACATGTGCCTAGCTTCTCAATTTAGTAAGCCTGGCTTCAGTGTTTGGTTTTGACAGATTTGGCTCTCCTGGAGTAAAAGAGCCTTCCTGAACTTGGCATTTTCATCTTGTGAAAGAATGTCCTTGCAATCTTTGCGTCTTTATGTCTTTTTTATTTTTTTTAATATATAAACTGATTGAACTCCTTAGGGTGTTCACTGCAAGCCACTTTCTTGGTCTTTCTTAGCTGTTAATTGGGGATTGCCTGCTCTCACTTGTTAATCCTGTGCAAGCACCCAAGGACTGCTTTGACCCATATACCATAGCCATGCTCAGGCAGCTTATTCATTGCCAGACTTCTCCAAAATTGCCATATTGCAGGAGGTAACCCCACTTTCTCAAGGAGTGGTCTTACTCCCTCGCTCCTAAGTGTGCACCATCTTGCAGCTTTAAACACCTTGTGTTTCTCAGACGCATGATCATATTGCTGCATGTAACTGCTGTGTCCTCAACCATTCTGCTGATCTTTGTATGTAACTATTTTTAGAAGGCAAATTATTTTCACTCCAAGATGAGCAGGATGAGGCTTGCATCTGGCTGCTGTCAAGCATACTCGGAACAATCTCATTGAAAGAAAAATACCCAGGGATAACTTCTCTTCAACACAGGCCAGTTTCCAGCTATTAACTTATTTATCACATGATCGAGTGGTATTTTAAAGAAATTTAGTGTCCCTTACCGTGAATGCTGCATGAAATATATCTCTGTACTTATCTTTAAAAGTTGAACCTTGAAACTCATTGAGGAAGGAGTTGGCAGTTAGTTGACAAGATCAGCCTTCTTTGGTGTCATTGATCCAAAGGTATATCCATCTCCTAATTCTTTATTTATTAAAATCTATATCAGTCTAAGCATTATTTCCCCTCAGATAAATGGTACGCTAATTGGGTCACTGTTACTTGGGTCACCCTACTTGCCCTCCTTGAATATCAGCAGGCCATTTGCACTCTGTACAGCTGGAGTATCCTTGGTACTCCGATACAAATTGAAAATGAACACCAGCAAGCTGAAGATTTCCTCAGTCAATAATTTCTGAACTTCCAGGTATAAGTTACTGAGCCCTGATGGTTTATAAATGATTGTCACTAAAATGATGCACATGATGCCTTGTTTTCCTTCCAATAACTCAGCGTCTGAAAGGAGTTTCTGTGATATTCATAAAATAGAAATACATCAGGAAAAGAAAAAAAAACAAACAGTGAAATATCTATTTTTCCACATTCAGAGAATCTTTTCTTGTAATCTCCAGCTGCTAATACTTATATCCCATCATTAGGATTTATTTTGTTCCTACTGTAGTTAAAAAACATGCTGTTCATGGTCTTCAGAAACTTCAGATAGGGATTTACCCAACTTTGGCTTTCACGTACCATTTTCTTCATTTCACCCCTTATTATAGCCTTTGCCATCAATTTTATCTTTTTCATCATACTTTCTTATTTCTTACAGCTGTTTTCAATATTTTTCCAATGCTTCATTGTTTCCTCTTATAAGTGCACAGTTACAGTAAAATATCACTTCTAACCAGAACAAATATGACAATGCACTGCATTTTTAGCATAACAACACTGTGATAGACTCCCTAAAGGAAATGTAAGAAATCACAGACTTTAAAGTCCAAAGCACTGTACCGCTGCATTGGTGCAAAAAGGTGTGACGGAGACAGGGCCTACATCTGGTTTAGGGTACTGCCACTCCTTCTCACCCCAAAGTAGGTAGGCTTGGCTTCCCCAGATAATTCTTTGTGAAATGAGCGTCAGAACACATGTTGTATTAGCTGGGTTTTAATCAGAGAGAGAAATCCATGCATTTTGAGCCACCTACTAGGTAAAAATGTTTCTAGTCTGCCCTGAAGAAACAGTGTTCCTAGTAGAAATATCCCCCCTTAAACTCAATTAACAATTCGATAACAAAAATAAACTAGAATAAACATTTCTGATTTTCACCTTTTTTTTTTTCACCTGAATTCATGGGGTTTTTTAAAACAGGATTTCATTATCTACTTGCAATTCAATTATTTCCCTCAGTGAGAATTCTTTTCTTTACTGCACTAGGCCTGTTAGTTCTACTATAGGCCATTTTTTCTCCCCTCGCTTGGAACATGTAGGTTGTCATTATTTTTTGTTTCAGTTTAGCTGGTGGGGAGCAGTGGAGGAAAAGTGAGAGGAGAAACATGTTAGGCTCTGATGCCAAATCCCTGGGTCTGAGCTTCATGGAAACAATGCCAAAATACAGATTAGGCAATACAGGAGCCAAGATGCTGTGCAGGAACTCAGTGCCAGATTTTAAATAAAACTACTGCACTTAGAGAAGAAACTATTAGACTTTAAGAAGAGTTACCACATAGTCCAGTGCTAATGCATCTTAAAGCCAGTAACTGCAACCCAGCATAGCATTACAAAAGGGTTGAAGCCAACTATTCTTGCAGATCAATGAAGAAAGAGCAAAAGTGGTATAATTGCTGATTTTATTACTGTTATTATTATTATTGCAGAATTTTCTGTTCCTAATACTGCAGCCAGAGACAGTGAACTTCCTTTCACAGCAGATAGATAGTCAAATGAGCTGACAAAACTCTTCAGTTTTCTTTTACCAGCATTCACACAATTTGCTTTAGTCCACATACCATGCAATCCCTGGTTTACCCAGAAATATCTTGAAGACAGAAGCTGTGTCTAAAAATAAGTCAGCAAAGGAACTGAACACAGCAATAAAGACTGTTGATATGTGTAACATTTTCAGAGAATTGCACAATATCTAGTAAAAAATACTTCTCCAAGCTTTAACAACTCCATCATTAGTTGTGTTATGCACTGCCTCTTCTGTTGTTGTTCGTATTTCTGCAGCATCAGAGTCCCATTTGTGGACCCATCCTATTTAGGCATCAGTACTCTGTTGAATGGTAACAGATTTTGTGTTCTTGCAAAACAGCTACTGGTTGGAGAATAAGTGGTGCAGAGTGTAGGGATTTTCTCACTGTGGGAGTTATCTGGCTTTCAGAGACTTGTGACAGACATTCAGGTTTCTGCCTGTCATGAAGTACCTTAAGTATTCACCTTTTAGCTGAATTCACTCTAAGGGGAAGACAGTTCCATAAACCAGCTCCCTTGACACCAATGGCATACTGCACTCAGGCTGGAAAACAACTGGTTAGACAGTATTTCAGAAAAGCTCCAGGGGCCAGAGTTTTGAAATGAATCAGAACATATTAAAGAAATATCTAGACTCTGCATCACTGTCTTAGGGTTTGGCTGCAAATAGCTTTGTAGGCTGCCACAAGCTCACTCTGCCCACACTCCAGGCAAGCACAAACTCTTTCCGCCCTAGTCAAAACCAAGAAAATTTTGTTCTAGTGTCCATGCAGCTGTAATAGTGCTTCAGGGATCCAAAGTGGTTTCTCCTGCATCTCTCAGCAGGACTTCCTAGCAAAGGCTCAGCATGCCTCTAGCCACAGCTTCCAGTATGGTGCTGTCATGGGACCAGCTACCTCAATGAACAGGCAGAGTATCACACAGCCATTGCACCATAAAACAATGTATTCAGTATACTCTGTGTGCATGTAAGATGGCAAAAAACACTCAAAAATCCATTGCCTGAGGTGTCTCAGAAAAAATACTGATATACAATTCAACAGAAACAATCCTGTTTCCAGAATTCATTCTAGTTAGACAAAAACAGGAATCTAAACTTTCTAATGCTGGAGGTGAGTTCTCCAGGGCATGTGGCAACATGATTAGCAGTTTTTCAAGGACAGAATAGCCTTCTTCTTAAGAAAAACAACTGGTAAAGCCACAAGTGCCAGCCCCATGCTAGAACTGTACCAGACTGCAGTTACTGTATGCCTTTAATGAATGATGCAGCTGCTATTGTTAATTTGGCTTCCATAAACATTAGAAAATAGTATATCTATTTTCATAAATACACTTAAAGTTATGATATACCTTATATGTTACAAGCATATATTGACTTTACAGCAGGTGTTGTCAGTGTATGACAGTCCTGCACTTAGCTCACCATAGGTTCTCTGTGCAAATTTGAGTGTCACTGTTGAAGCAAGATGCACAGAAACTGGAGAAAGCCCAAACAAGATGAGATAAGGTTGAAAAATCCCAGACAAGATGAGATAAAGTTGAACAACTTGGGGTGGGCACATTCAGAAAAGTCTTAGGAACACCAGGTCTTCAAATATGTTTAAGGCCGCCAGTGGAAAAGAAGAGAATAACCTGACCTCCTTGTCCACAAGTGAGGAGCTCGTTCCGACATTAGGAAAACTTTCTGACAGTTGTGACAGTGAAGCACCTGACTGGATCCCTGGGAGAGACTGCAGGATCTGTGTCACTGAAGGTCTTAAAGAAGCAGTTAGAAAATATCTCTCAGGAAGGGAGAAATATCAGATAGGTAGAGCTGATCCTGCCTTGGTGCAGGGCCATGAACTTGATGATTTACAAGACCATTTCTCTGGAGCACGTATTTTCAGTATTACCGCCTGAATGAAAACGGCTCACTCTCAAGAATGAGCAAGAATTCTCCTTCTGAAGACCAAAAGACCAGTGCTAGCCAGTGCTTCAGAATGAGGGTTGGTGCCTGCAGACTTCTGTGGGGTAAATGCAAGTGTCTGGAGGAATTAACTACTGCCCATTCCTGGTCTTCAACCATCACCCATGTACTGGAAATGCAACAGCAGACATGACAAAGGAGCAATTAACCCAGCAAAATCAGTTATTACCAGTGATTCATATGGTAATGAAGGTGGTGAGGATGATGATGATACTGCTCAACTGTAGCAAGGATGATAATAACCAGTGTTTTAGGGGACGGATTACAGGTTTAATCAAAATGAATAGTTTATCATAGATAATGAATTTTACAGGGGAATATGGTCCTAGGAAAATATCTTGCTCTGAATGCCTGAAAATTGCATTGATTTAAGTAGTGGGCTAACATATTTGCACTATTCATTTAGGAGAAGAGAGAATGCAGCATCTTAATGTAGATATTTTTTGCCACCCTTAAAAGACGGGTGTTAATGTCAGGATCATGGTAAGCGGAGCCATTACAGAGTCACACATGTTTATTGGTACAGTTTTTATAAGCTCTAACACTTACCCAGGTCACATTTATATCATCTTTGTTTTGTCTCTAGCATAGAAGGGAAAAACTATCCATGTGCTGAAAACAAACTGAGACTTGTGAGCATCTTGTGAAATTCATAAATGAAGATCCTAATTCAGGAAAATGTTGAGACTCCTGTTACTACAGCGTGACTTAAACACAAGCATAGATGAGAAGGAAGCGCTCTCAAAGACAGGATAAGTGGAGAATGTCTGAAACAATATATTAGCACTAAAAATTTGTCAAGCATATTCATTTCACAGTATATGTCCTTTTTTCTAACAAAAAACAGGTTAGAATGGTGCATGTTGTAGAGAGAGGCTAGGGAACAAAACCTGAGAGAAAATTGTGATAAGATAGAATTAAAGAGTTGCCCATGTCTTAAAATGAATAGAGAAATTTCAGACCCAAGAGAATATTACTTTATTCCCCAAAAGAAGAGGATCATTGCTACCAGTGTATCTCCTTTCCCATTCATTTAACTTTCCCTTGTATAGTTTGCATATTGAATTCTCTGTTTGAGAATTCAAATTGTTGAAATGAAATTGTTCTTGATACTGTTGATTCTATTTTGCTATCACTGTTGATTTCAAACCAGGCTCTGTTTTACTTCACAGAGTGGCCTCTAAACCCTAACAAGCTGAAGAAATGCTGAAATCAATACATGCCTCTTAGAGGATAGATCTTTTGTAACACAAAGGAGAGAATGACTAATAGATTACTGAAGCCTTAACAAAACCTCAACAGATCCCCATATGGTGCATTGCAATTAAAAGAGTAGAGGATGGATTTATAATTTTTGGGGTGGGGAAAAGAAAAAGAAAAGAGTTTTGGACAAGAAAATGAGTGAGGTGGAGACAGAAGTGATGTGTGACCATACACAAGATGGAAACCCTTCTTTCTGAGCCTTTCATCTCTGGGTCACTGGTTCCAATCGAGCCCAGGTCGATAGTGAACAAAAATCATTTTAATCTGATGGCTGTTTGCTGACCTATGTGAAATGAACTGGTTGTGTCAGTCCACTTCCCATCTGACAGCTTTCCCCACCATCAAGGCCATTGCTACAAGTGGCAGTAATTGGTACTTTTTTGAGGCCAGCTCAGCTAAAAGGCTGAAGAATTGAAAAAGCAGTAGGGCTGAGCCACCTCCGCCTCTTGTTCAGCTGCTGCCTCCAGGTGAGTGCTGGGGGACGCTGGGGGAAGCTGGCGCTGCTGTTGCCTGCACCACATCTGCTCTTTAAACCAACAAAAGACTTCAGGGCAAAGGGGAGTCCTCTGAAGTGGTAAAGACCTCTTGTGAGCACAGATTTCTTGGGGTGGATGCAGAGTATTAAGGCACTACTAAAGATTGCAGTGCATTGCAGGTGGATACCATTGTTTGCTGGTGACCCCTGGGAAGGTGTTTGTGCAAGCATGGGACTCTGAAAGGACCTTTTAGGTTACCGAGCCCAGTCCCCAGTGCCTGATGGTCCACAGTTACAATTCCACCTGCAAAAACAGCAGCAAGGAGGCCTAAATCCAACTTCCACTGATGTCAGTGGAAGCACATCTGGGCTCGCTCACATGCAGGTACATCCAAAGGACTTTAATAACATTTTCAGAGAATTTCAGTTTTTATTGAACCAAGCACATGTGAGGGGGAACCTGAAAAATTGAGCTGAGTCTGAGATGTTAAAATAATAAAGGAAGAAATTAAAGATGAACTTCAAGAGCTTAATAAAAACTAATGTCCTGGAGAGGACAGCTTTAATCATTAATTTTATCAGTGTTTCTCTGGGCTGCTGGTACCTCCTATATTGTGAGGAGACAATGTATTATGAAGAGGATATTATGAAGGGGACTTTCAATTACACTGTAAGCCACAGCCACCTTGTCTTCCCCAGATTCCTCCTGGGAACAGCGATTTTGCCATGGGACACCAGAGATGCAGGGATGGTCTGCCTAACTAGGACACCAACATATGCTTCATAGTCTGCCCAGATGGTGCTGTCCAGTGACATTTTCTACAAGGTAAATTTGTGCCTGCAACTGCAGACAAGAGGGAAAGCAGTGAAGGGTGTCAGAACCACTGGAAAGCAGTGAAGCCTCGCAAAGTGGGAAATCCACATTGTGAGTATGTTTCGCGTTTCAGGAATACAAGCAGAAGTATAAGAAGGTGAGGTCCCATCAGGCACTTTCCAGGTGGAAGGATACATGCTGCAAGTGGATTCTTGACATCTGAAAGAGCTACTTCTGACATTGCACTTCACAAGCAGGTTGAGTGATATTATAGCTGTGAGACATAGGTACATGGGATAAGGACAAGGAGGAAATTAAGTCTGAAAAGATTAGGGAGAGCCTGTGTTTTGCAAGTCATGCCTTGTGCAGTTGAATCTTTGCCATACATACGTCTCCATACGTCTCCTCTTTTACATATACACAATTGCCCTTTTCAACACCCACATCAAGCATCACTGTTACTTGGCAGACTTGGCACTAAGGAAAGCAACACCCCAGTTCTCAAAGCAGGAGCAAAAAAAAGACATGATGCTCTTTCCTGTGGTACCCTTCTAAGCTCCCACCATTCCCTTTCTGTCATCAGAGAGACCATGGGTAGGGGCAATCTGTGTGGAAGAATGGCAGTGTACGCTTTACTTCATTTCTCCTGAGCTGGAGAGAAGTAAGTAAGTGGTATGTCTGCATGGAAGAATTTCCTCTTCAGTTTTCATTGGTGATCCCCCATCCTACTGCCAAGAAAGAAATCACCTGAAAACTTTCAGCAGCTGCAGTCTGGACACTAATAAACATCAACTGCTAACAAAGCTGTCTGTGCACACTGAATTCCCTTGTAGCTCAGAGTATGAAGACTGGGAATACTTAGGGTATCTCCAAAATCTAGAAGGGAGTTGTTGCATTCCCACTAGCTGAAATTATTTGGAAGGCTGTAGGAAGAGGTAATGGTCTAACAGGCACTAGTCCCACCTCAGCCTGAGTCAGTCCTTAGGCAGCAAGATGAAAAGAGAGCACTCAGAGAACTGCAAGTGAGAGATGCATGTTATGACAACTGAGCTAGCTGAGCTTTGGCTGGAGTCTCTTTATCCCTAGGATTCTTTCTCTGTTTCATCCAAGTTAAACTCAGTTTGCTCAAAGGTTTGCCAGTAGCGTAGGTGCTCTGTGAATTTTGCTGCCATGGATAAAGAGCTGGGGAGAATGTCCTGCCACAGGTAAGGAAGAGAAAGCGAGAAGCTGGGATGGAGAGTCTGTGGAATGAGTCTATCTCCACAGTATGCCGTGGGGTATAAGATTAGTGATTCAGAGAAGGGTGGGGAATTATATTAAGAGGAATATCATTCATGTAGCATCAGCTGGTAAACTAAAATATACATGCATGCTGTATGATAGCCCTCATCTCTTGGAATAAAAACCAGAACAAAATATTCAGGGCAGAAAGAAACATCTTCCAGAGGTAAATTGCACCTGTGAGCAATTCTCTGACCTTCCTCTGAATAATTTGGTCTTTTTAGAAATTAGATCAGTACTAAATAAACAGGCTGCAAACAGAAGAATGCTATTGTGGTTGGAAACGGAGAAATTTCCACAGCAGCTCCGACCTCCGGTCCATTTAATTTGGGATCCACCAGCACATAGCTTGTTCAGAAGTTGTTAGGCCTTTTTAATAGACAGTTCTGTGAATATATGCTTATTTTGAGCTCTTTCTATCTAAATAACCCAATATTGTCACCTCTTCAGAATCTGGGTGAGCCTCAGTGAATATTCATAACTTTTAAGCTATGGGGTTTAGGGGTTTGGACTTTTGCAGTAATTGGGAATTACATGAGACCACCTAGTTCATTAAAACAAAATGAAAGACAGAGTCAAAGCCAGGCCTGCAAAGGTAAACAGTGCATGAATTCACTGCCTCCATATTTAAAGCCTTCAAAGCCTTTCAGTTAAAATCCTTTTCCGCTCTGGATCTCAGCGTGAGTCTGGCTGCGGGGAGGTTTTGTGTGGTGGCCTGTCAGCTTCCATCTCCAACACAGTGAAATTCAACTAATTGTAAGTGCACATTGCTCCGGGCGCATACTGCACACTGCCACTCGGGCCATGCACACGCGCCGTGACCCCTTCTACCTACTGTAAAATATGGTATTCCCTCACCACACACACTCTTTTCTTGATTTTTACTTGTAATCAACAAAAAGATGAGAGGCCAGAGCAAGGAGCAGAGATCCCATTGTGTTTCTGCAAAAGTCGGTGTGGAGGGATTCAGTCCCACCACTGCGTATGTGCCAAGAATTGCAGCAATCATTGGATTGTGCCTCCATTAATGAAAAAGGTTTGGCCAGAGAGCACAGTGTGGGACTGCATCTGTCTTCGGACTTTGACCTCACTGCCACGTCAGGCTCTCTGCATTGCAGCTGAGGGTCAGAAAGAATCAGGAGGAAAAGAGGAAAAGCAAAATAGGAAATACCTTACAGTTGAAGACCCTCTGTGACCCAAAATAGCCTCTGCTAGTGCTAATCCTCAGTTTCTTGTGAGGTTCTGCAAGGTCAGGCCTAATTTGCTCCTTATGCAAAACGGTTTCGTTCCTGAGCTTTCATGGCTCATATGTATAGTCACAGATTACTGGCATGTAGTGTTCACAGAAGGCTTTTTTTTTCAGCACATTCTCATTCTTCAGAATTTGCCATCTGAACTTCACTGAAGTCATCAGAGTTTGTTTCTGTTCCTGGTTTTGGCAGGCCAGGTTTTACTTCCATCAAACTAGGGCTTGTTTTCTTACTCCTTAAACTATTATTTTTGTCTATCAGTTTGCCCATCTCAGATTTTTAGTGATGCACTAGTTGCATGAATGCTATCATCTTCAACTTGACTCTCTTCTGGAGGTACAATGTAGGAGTATGTTTAGCTTCATCCCCTACAAATTTTCTAACTTCCCAACTGAGAGGATAATTTGCATCACTTTTGCTTCTGCCAGTTGACCAGCAGACTATTATGGCTGCAAACCATACATCTCACCCTTCCACACTTGCTTTTGCTGCCTTTGTGCACTCAGTAAAGTACGCAGTCACTTGCTCCACCACACCTAGCATCATTTTTAAGGGCCTTGATTCACCAAGAGACCAGCTCTGTCAGGGTACCCAGGCAGAGCATAGATATCTCCAAAATTCAATGAACTTGGCCTGGAGGCAGATGCCTGCCCCCAGGTTCCTAAAGCTCCTGTGGTGATGAGGGAGTTTCAGGGAACTTTGTGATCCAAAGCTCAGAAGCTAAATGATTCTAGGTGCTGCCCCAGAAATCAGAAACTGGGTTTCTGAATTAATCTCTTTGTGCCTCAGTCTTGTTTAGCTCTTGTAAAAGGTTCTGAAGATTTTCAATCCCACCCTGTGTTTTTGTTTCAATCCCACCCTGTAGCACTCAAGGTGCTACAGCTAAATGAGTCATGTAAATAAAGATTAATACTCGGTTGGTTGTTAGCACAACTCACCTTTCAGGCTGATCCTCATGAAGTTCTGAGCAACCTTCCGGATGTGACTAGCTTAATTTTCATTACTGCAGAAGTGTTTCTTGTCCTTCAGATCACCTGCTAACTCTGCTCTCATGTTCAGTCGACCTGTGCCACTATAATTTAATGCTGCTTCAGGGACAATAACATTGAAATTCAACCACACAAGATCAACAATTTAAATAAATAGTTCTGACTGCTCTCAAAGAACCTGTAATCCAAAAGACTTTCACTGCCACTCACCACTGAACCTCACCACTTATGCTCACCTAATCATACAACACTTTTCTTCCCAAACCATTGCACCTGAAGTGCTGGTTATACTGTAGTTGAAGTGCTGTGTGCTCTGAAGGGCTGTTTGCGGTCTCTGTGAGGTTGCCACTTGGTTCTTGATAGAAGCAATGCCATTGCTACTTCTACTTCATTTTGGAGGCAATGATTGAGGTGCTAATGTTCAGGGATTCATCCACAACACCACAAGAAGCACACCAATTCCCTTTTTGGAGGTGGGTATGTTAGAGGAAAGCAGTAGCCAAAAATCATATCCTCATTTCTGGGCAGTGTGAAAATTATGATCCAGGAGTGCCAGACCCCTCTCCCGACTGTGAGCGTACCCTTCTCTGAGAGTAAGCACTAGGCAGGGGAGCGCAGAGGAAGATAATAGGTGCCACTAGCTGCCTGAGGAATTAATTTGTTAGAGAGAAGACAGCCTCAAAAATGCTTGAAGGAACAATTTAGTTTCATTAAATAATTTAAAAATCTTAGAAGAGTTAATAGAAACAGGGAATGATGATGTATGTGGTATATGTCTGCATGTGTGTCAGATATAGATAAGGATACACATGGATATAGATACAGATACAGATACGGATGTAGAGAGATATATATACAGTCTCTTCCTAACTGAAGTATTCTCATTAGTTTCATTACTTCACTTCTCTATTTCTAGGTGTTTTCATATTTTATTTTTTTTTTAAAGAGGTCATTTCAAATAATAGAGTCAAGGGGGACCTTTCCTTGGACCTTTTAATGTTGATTCAGAATGCACTGGCTTTTTCTAATAGAGCAAAGGCAGCCACTGCACATAAAGCCAGAAGAAATCAGTGTGCCAATGAAGTCCTTTTTGACAACTTAAATGGAAAGGATCTATGGCTTTTTACTGTTCCTCTGCAAGACATTGATTCCATCCACAAGGCTTCACAAGGTAAAAAGTGGTGCCATAGCAAACTGGAGGCACAAGTATACCTCTCCTCACTTGGCCTTAAATGTCTTACACATTTGAACTCGCATTTCCAAAAAGAGATTACAACTAGGAAGAAGCTGATTAGATAGAATTGAGTGGCTCAGCTGATCCTGACATGTATTCTGATAGGTTTTGTGTTTCTGGAAGTAGCTATTCAAGAGAGTTAGGGCTTCTTCCTTTAATGGAGACTCTAGGTCTATTGTATCAGATGCGTTGCCTCAGAGCACCTCACCCACCTCGTGGGCAGAGAGCCAGTCTCTTACACCAAAGCACAGAGGGAAATGTAGGCGACACAGCCCAAAGGAATGAAGAAAATAAATAGCACGTCCTCACATGTCCTTCCTTACAGAGGGACGCAAGAAGGGCCAGACCCACAGTTCTCACAGATTTCTGAGTCCTGGCTCCCATTTCCTGCCTTCACACTGGTTTCTGCAAAAGAACATGAAATTTTGCCAGCCAGAAAACTCTCAGAGGATGTCCTCTTCTGCCAGCTGAGCCAGTGCTGGGGAGCAAATGGATTCCCACATTTTGAATTCACAGATCATCTGCATACAATACAGCCTGGATTTTTCCTTGGGCATTCTGGATATGAAGTCAAAGCATTTTCTCCCAGCAGTATGAATTTGCTTGCCTTTTTTCCCCTGCAGTTGCCCTATGGTTTCTCTGAGGAACCAGAAATGCCTAGAGCAACTGGTAGGATGGTTGATTTTTGCCATATTGCCAGTGATAGTCATGAGAAGCAAATACTGAATTCCCCATGTTGCGACTTTCTCTTGCAGCTTAAAGACATTACTGATTTCCCTGCTTTCTTTCCTGCTATGCTTCTTCTAAGTTACGTATACGGTACAAAACTCACACTTATTCTACCATTCTTCTATTCCTCATGTTAATAAGCAGTAACAGCTGACATGTAGGGATTATTTTTGAAGAGTTACTGACAAGTCAGGAGGAGCTGTTGGTTTGAGGTGGAGCAGAAAATTGTTAACCTTCAGCTAGTCATTAGTCCCCAGGAAAAGTCCATCCTGCAAGTCATTACTGCTCTTAGGATGAAAAGTGTTATGTAAAGGCAGAGTATTCTTATGAGGTGCGAAGACAGAGGAGAGGATGTTTTCCTGAGGGTAAGTGCCCTCCTAATTTTATTTGGGTTTGATTTAATTTTCCTAACAGTTAAATTTCAGCAGAATGAGCACTGGGTTGCTTTAAACCATCTCCTCCCTCATATGTAACTCAGTTTGCACAGGCATGTATATTTTTATTTTTTCTTTTTCTCTGAATACTGTTTATTTAAGTAATTGTTGGCTCTTTTCCTGTCCTTTGTTGACCCCAGGAAGCAACTTTTTTTATGTGTTTCCATTCTGGGATTTCTATTATCTACTGACTTGAGCTGGGTGTACCTCCTTGAAAAGGCCCAGAAGAGGAGAGAGCTGAAGTTACTCTTGAACTGAAGTCAACCGGTCTTCCAGTCTGAGGCCCAAGAAAACCATCAGTTAGAAGGTAGTTTACAAGTCTACTGCCCAAGAAGAAATCATGGTTCAGCATTATCACCTTCATGAGGTTCAGTGAGGTTGTTTTACAATTTAGTGGAAAGAAGTCATGCTGTTAATTAGTCACATTTATTTGACAAAAAAAAAGGTGGAGGGTGAAAAGGGGAAAGGAAGTTGGGAAAGCAAAACAGAACAGAAGGGAAAAAATCTTTATGATGAGGTGCTCGGCAGGATGAAGGAACAAAAGGAAGGCTTTCTGCCTGTCTCCTGATATTTTCCAACTCAGCAAAAAAATCCATTGTGTAGCTTAAGGGGAAAAAAAATGTTAAAAGTTGAAAGCTTAGTGTGTGAAAGCAACTGCTCAACCATTGTGTAATATGGGCTAATGTAATGTCACTGTTTCCCCATGATGTAAGTTGCAATTTTTGTTCCAGTTGCTGTGGTCAATGTTATCGTTTTCACTTTTCAAAAGGGGGCAAAGGGGTGCGTGGATATGGTATTTCTTTATACCCCCACCACCCCTTCCCCACCCGAAACAAATACTTCTGTTAGGAAATATCAGTGCTGACCAGATGTCACCGACTTCTTTTTTTTTTTTTTTTTGCATGTGTCCCTTAACAGCTGGCAAGAATATCAGCTCAAATTATTCACCACAAGCACACTCTTTCTGTTTGCCTCCAGATAAAGGGATTTGAAATCCTCGTTGTCAGAGAGGGATGCTGAAAACTGTGGAATGGATTTCTTTGGGCAGAGGGAATACTTCTTGAAGATCTTGAAACCAGCCAGGGATGGTCATGACTAGTATGCAAAACCAGACAGATCCATTAGGGTTGGCACTTCATGTTCTCAGAATCTGTTTTAGCTCAGGATGTGTTCTTGGAACCTCTGTGAAGTGGCTTGTTCATAACAATCAATAAATCTAAATGTAGAGGCACTTTTTGTTTCAGTCAGGTCAGCTGAAAAAAAAAAAAATTAGATGTGGTTACAGATGAGAAATACAGTGGGAGGATGATAAAAACAGACTGCTGTGCATGGATGCTCTAGAATTGCTTAAGACCGCCTGGACAAGTTCCTGTGTGATGTACTGTAGGTTACCCTGCTCTTGCAGGGGGGTTGGACTGGATGATCTTTTTAGGTCCCTTCCAACCCTTGGGATTCTGTGATTCTGTGATTCTGTGCTACCTTGAACTACAATCTCTGCATCTGGCAAATGGGCTGAGGGCACAAGACAGCACTAGGTTTGTAGTGGGACTGCTCCAAACACTTCTTTCTTTGTATTGAAGGGCTCAAGAGGATGGCAGTGGTGATGCAGTAAGTGGCACTCACCGCGCATCCTGGAACCACACTCAGTGGGTACCGCTCTGCACAGTGGAGAACAGGAGGTGATTTAACCTCATAGTCAGAAGTTAATGGTCCTTGTCACCCACGTCAGTAAGAACCATTACCCTCTGCCTAACCATAACTTTCTCCTTCTCCCCCCATATTTACAGTTATACATGCTTTTCAAATCTATGAATCAAATCTGTACAACTGGTGTTGTATAGAATACTGCTAGGTTCTTCCCCAGTTATGGCTCCATTGCAAAGTGTGTTTTCCTTATATGAGCAAACAAAGATAATTGAGGAGCTTGGTACATGGAAGTCATAGCATGATAGCATTATTTTTAACATCAGGTGAAGACAACTCAGAATTTCTGACAACTCCCAGACAGCGGGGAAGCAAATCTCCATTCTTCACTTCAGCTCTCTCTCTAAACTGGAACAAACCACTGTGTTTATTTAATACTGCATCTTATCTTTGGCGATGGTTTTATATAGTCACTTTAAAAGTAAAAGGCAAAGATTTTTAACGAACAGTATGGACGGCAACTAACCTTGGAAGAGTATGTAACACATGACATGGCCCAGGTATGGCAATGATGTTATGCTTCACGTATTAAGGCTTGTATTCTGTTACTTATCATCTCTAATGTAGCTGCAGAGATCCTCACTACTATATGACCAACAATGCGTATCTAAACCATACTAGGGTCTTTGAATTACATCATCAGTGCTAAATTCCACTGGTGAGTAAACTACATGTATTCAAATCCTCTTATTTTGCCCTTTTACAGCAAGCAAGTAGAAGCCAATTTACTGTTCCATGTTTATGATAGGAAACCCTGTCATTTCATCATGACATGGAAGCCTTTCCATATGCCTCATCACCTCCACTGTCAGTCTCTGCAATTCATTCGGCTTTGAGCCTACCTGTTCTGAAATGCAGAGACAGGAACTGACTGTGGCTTTCTCTTCAGTTTAGGATGTGGGGAAATGGGGCTCTAGACTAGTGGAAAGGCAGCTTTGGGTTACCTTGATTTCAGTAAGAAATCCTTGCTCCATCTAAGTCAATACCGGTATTGCCATTGACTTCAAAGGGGCCAAGATAGTGTCCTCTTGTGCCTTTATTTTTGTGCTGAAAAATGGGATATTATGCTACTTGCCATTGTTTCTGAAGTGGGTTAAGATGCATGTAAAAATTAAGCTATTAAATTTTAAAAAATATATAATTATTACTGTATTTTCCATATTGTTTTCCATCATACTATTTTGTTTGCTTCTCTGATGGCCCCAAGGCACAGAGCAGATGTTTTCATTGAGCTGTCCTCAATTACTTTTAAATTACTTCTAAATTACTTCATCATTGAAAAATGGCAACAGTGCCAGTCTGGTAACATTCAGTCTCATCATCCCTCACATGCTTATAAAAGACAACTTCAGGAACATACATACATGGCATCAGAATCACCATCTTCAGATAACTCAGACAAACAGTAGGAGGGAGATGGAGAGGTAAAGGTAGGCAGGGAAGACTTAGAGAACACAAGACAGAAATGAGCAGAAAGAAGGAAAGGGGAAAAAGGCAAGTCATTTGTACAACTGAGAAACATTATAGTTTGGGTTTTCCTCAAGTATTGATGGCCTGAAATCCAATATTAGTTTAGCTTGATTCTTGAATCTGTTTTGCCTTAGAAATAATGAGGGAGCATATTATTAGAAAAAGGAAAAATCATTCCTCGAATGTCTGACAATGGAGCATTACTGAAAACTTCTGATTCCCCCAACAGAAAACCTCCTTTAAAAAAGACAAGTCATTAATCAGTAACAGCTGCTCCCAGCACCTGTTATTTATTCCCGTCATTAACACTTCCTTTAACATTTCTGACAGAAATGGGTATCTTTTCAATCTGATAGAAAAGTGCTCTTTGGAACATCCCCAGAACTTGGTGGCTGTGTTGGATCTACATTGTGTGTTTACAGCTTACCCCAGCATGGTACCGTAGCTCTTCTTTTTCACTTGTGGGTTGGGTTTTTCTTTATTGTAACTGTAGATTTAAAAAGCACTGAACATTCCATATCTTTTACTGGATGCTTGGGCAGCCTCTAATCTTTGGTATACCATGGCCAAGTGGTTACAGGGGCAGGAGCACACAGTGACTGTGGGGTGTGTACAGGTGCCAAAGGACTCCCAGGCACTACAGCTCCCCTATGCCTAATTCTCACTGAGGCAAATGAAACTCAGAGGGCTTACAAGCTGAGATTTCAGTGCTACAGGTCTTGTAATGTTTCTGTGTCAGTTTTGCCTTCTTTTGGAGCCTTCATCTCCCTGCTGAGATTGAGCCCAGCCCCGGTCCCCTGCAGAGCTGGCAAGGATGTTTCTCATCGGCCTTCACCCACCAGCACGGCTCTGTGAGCCCCTCCCCAGCTCTCCACTGGCATCCATGGGTCCATGGTGGCATCCCCAAGCACAGCCATGCCCTGCCTTACATCTTCCTGCAACAGCCCCTGGCTGCCACTTGCCCCTTCCCCTCCCAGTGCAGGAGGCACCCAAACCTCTCCTCATGTAGCAGAAGGAAACAGAGAAGATCAAACAGCAACAAGCATTGTTTAGAGGCACCTTTCCTTTATAGTCATTACCTGCAGACTTCCAGCACCAAAGATCGGTGTGGGAAGTGCCTGCTTTTCACCATCATCCAAAACCCTCCTGTGCACATGCAGAAGTGGGCTCTGAAAGTCCAGCTGGTTCTAGCAATCCTGGTTTGAAAACCTTATGATAAACACTAATATACGATATAAAATAGTAGATAATATAAAAGACATGTAGATGTGGTGCTTAGGGACATGTTTTAGTGGTGGATTTAGCAATGTTAGGTTAACAGTTGGACATGATGACCTTAAGAGTCATTTCCAACCGAAATGATTCTATGATTCTGTATTTCTGAATATAGCTAAACACATCAGCAGCAGTGAAGACATTCAAGCATATCTGTTATATTGCTGTTCATTGTTTCCTTTTTTTTTCCAACTCTCTCTTTCTGCTTAATAAATATCTGCCAAATCTGTTTCATGCTTATTCACACTTTAAACATTGAGATTTGTAGTGGTTTCCTACCACTGTTAGATGTTTTTTGTCTGAAAGCCACTGTTCTCATTTACGACTGTTGAAAGTGTGGCAACATTTCTGTTAGTCTTGGGGTTTATAATGTTGTTTTAGTGAAAAGCATGCATGGGGTTGGATTTAGGAGAACATTGTTTCTTTAATACAGATAGATAAAGAAAGCAGTGTATTGTATTTATCAAAAGGAAATGTCAGCAGAACTTTATAGTCTGGTAATTAGATAACGCAGATAAGTCTGCTGAGTTTGTGCGCTCACAACTGCCATTCCAGATAACACTTCCTGAAGTCAATTATAAGAACTTACTCAACATGGTAAATTTTTCGTGGCTACTTTAAACTGTACTTAAACTGACAAAGAAAGAAAGAAAAAGAAAGAAGAAAGAAAGAAAGAGAAAGAGAGAGAAAAAAGAAAGTAGAGGAGAGGAAAGGAAAGGAGAAAGGAAACGGAAAAGAAGAGAAAAGGAAAGGAAAGGAGAAAGAAAGAAAAGAAAAATAAAGAAAAAAAGAAAAGAAAAGAAAAGAAAAATGAAGATACAGGCTACAACAAGCACCATATGTAGTCATTCCACGTTAGCTTTTTGCTCTGAACAATCCTGCTTGCTTTGAGCGTTGAAAGAAAGCACTGGGCACCTGACTTTTCAAAAGACCCCCACAATCTCGGCAGCAGCAGCAACAGTTGTGTTAAACCATCACCATTGCAGGCAGTGGAGAATTCCACGGGCCCTTTGATTCAAACCAAGGTAAAACCAGACTGAAGCAAGGGGCTTACATTTTTCAGACAGGTGGCCTTTTTAAACACCCATGTTTGCATGTATGGGAAACCTCGTAAAGGAAAATCTTAGTGCCTTGAGCAGGAAAGTACACAAGTAAAAGCCAAATTATCTTGGATGCAGAACTTGGATCCAGAGTTGGAGGCCTGATTTTGCTCCATACAATTTTTACTTTAAATGTAGATAAGGTATTTTGACTCTATGCCCATTAAATAAGTTCTGAAGAGGTTTAATTTTTTTGTATTAATGGTTAAGTATTAGCCTTTTATGCTAGGAGTTCACATCTCATAATGCTTTGTGCCTCATTTAGTTAGTTGTTCTTGAGGATACCAGTTTTCTGTGTGCAGGTTACCATTAAAAGTATTTTCTGACATATGGTCAAATCCTGCAGTTTGCTTGTGGTAAATACAACCTTCCTCAGGCCACTAAAATGCTGCTTATGGCTAGAAAATGGGACAAGAGGCAGAACTTAGCCTTGAAGATGTTCATGTTCTAAGGCAAAATCAAAAGGAAAATGCACAAAATTTTAATGACGTGAGATTCCCAGATAAATTCTGTTTCTGGGAAAAATAAAGAAAAGGAAAGGAAGGTCTCAGCTAATTTGCTGTCTGCCAGGAAACACACACTTGTGATTTTGCTATATTGCTTCACAGAGAAAGTGAAACTCACAAGAGCTTTTCAACATGGTATTTCGGTTTGCCATAGTTGAAAAACAGTTTCCCCACTGAAAATCTCCTTCATAAAAATACTGACTTTAAAGTGTTGGGGAAAAAAAATATAGTTTTCTGTTAGGTAAAAGTTCTGAATAGAAACAATCATCCATTGTGAACATCCGGGCAGTGGTGGGACCTGGGTGCAGAAATGGCTTTGCAGCACATGTCCTCCCTGCACAAAGTGCTGGTCAGAGTTGTCTGTCTGCTCTGTCTTTCCCCACAGAATGTGCTGCCCTCACAAAGTTCTATTTTCATGTTACAAAAGAGAACACAGGAGACTCCCATCCTCATCCTTTCTCCTGCTCGGTCTTCAGCACCCTGGGAAATTATACTGTGGAAATACACACGCTAACCAGGAGTCCTGAGCCAGCACAGCTGTAAGTGCTTGAGCCTTGTCCAAACAGCTATGTATTTTCTTAATTATACCTGCATGTATATAGCCACACAGCCATGCTCTGCAAAACACAATGGTATAATACTGTGTGTGGAACATGTGAGAAAGTGTGTGGAGAACACAACGGCAACATGTGCTCGCAGCCCAGAAAGCCAGCTTTATCTTGGGCTGCATCTAAAGAAGCACAGCCAGCAGGTCAAGGGAGGTCATTCTGCCCTTCTGCTCTGGTGAGACCCCACCTGGAGTACTGTGTTCAGTTCTGGAGTCCTCAGCATAGAAAAGACATGGACCTGCTGGAGTGGGTCTGGAGAAAGGCCACAAAAATTATCAGAGGGATGGAGCACCTCTCCTGTGGAGACAGGCTGAGACAGCTGGGGTTGCTCAGCCTAGAGAAAAGGACTCTGGGAAGACCCCAACTCCAGCCTTTTAGTTCTTAAGAGGGGTCTACAAGAAAAACAGGGAGAGACCTTTTAGCAGGGCTTGTTCTGATAGAATGAGGGGTGATGGGTTTAAGCTGAAAGAGGGGAGATTCAGAATAGACATGAAGAAATTTTTTACAATGAGGGTGGTAAAACACTGGCGCAGGTTGCCCAGAGAGGTGGTGAATGCACCATCCCAGGAGACATTCAAGGCCAGGCTGGATGTGATCCTGGGCAACCTGGTCTAGTTGTAGATGTCCCGACTCACTGCAGGGGGGTTGGAATAGATGACTTTTGAAGGTGCCTTCCAACCCGTACTATTCTATGTGTCTGTGATTCTTCTACTAGGTTGGTTTGGATAAACAAATAAGGGAAGGTATCTGCACTGATGTACATGATCTTTCTTTTGATGTAGCTGCATCTACACCGGCCATTCAGCTGGTATAGTTTTATACCATGAAAAAAAGGAACTCACCCTGGACATATACAACCCATGCACAGAGTGGGCTTTAAAGTAAGCAATACCCGTTTATATAGTTGCCTCTAGCAGGTGACATGAGTCTGCACTGACACTCACAGTTACCCCCACAGCTAACACATGAGTTCCTCATCTATGCCAAGGAGTAAAGCATTCTTGAATATGGCATTAAGATGCTCTGGATACACCTGTGCTGGGAAATTAAGCAGCTCCAGGCCTCAATCATCTGTATTATTGTGTTGCTACAGGGGTCCCTGCCATGCTTTTGTCCCCAGTTTAGCAGTGTCCCAGGTTCTTCCTAGGCACAAAGCAGGAACCATCCCCCACGGGCAATGTGGTTGTGAGCAGTCAGTTTGGGAGGGTAAGGCAGTTTAACACTATGGATATAGACTGGTCCATACTGACTGGCTCTGCAGGGCCAGAGAGCAGCCCCAACAGCCTCAAATGTATTGGTGCAGAAGATGAGGCTGCAGTGGGAGAAAAGACCAGGGATGTTTCTTCCTAAGAAAAAACCCCAACTTGTCATGAGGATGCTGTGACCTCCAGCCTCATCTCCCCTGCCTCCCTGCCCCATTGACCAAGCAGCAGCCCCACATAGCAGTGGGTCTGTTGTTCACCTCTGCCCCACTGCAAGCAGGAGAATCAACTGTCAAATTTTCACAATAGGCCCCATGATTCATCTGAAAATCTGCCTCATAGTGCACATTGAGTCTTTCCTGACCAGCTTCTTGATTTCTCTGACTTGCACAGTAGGTAGCAGAGACACAGTCAGGTGAAGGTAGTGGCTCCTGAAGAGGGGAGGGAATGAAGAGGTTCCCCATTCATCTGTCACAAGTAGACGTCAGCACCAGGACAGATTGCTTCTCAGCTTGGGATCTGGGCGAGAAGTAGTTCTCAGGTCATTTTGTTTGAGATACATGACTTTGGATGTTAAGCCATACAAAGGGAGGTTTCCCAAGGTCTGTATCATTTCTGCAGCTTTCCTCCTTGTCGCTCATAGTCCTAAACCAAGTTGTATCTATATCCCTACCTGCAAAATGGCTTTACTGGAAGAGAGCCAGCTACAGAGCTTGAGTGCTAATCTGTGAGAGGAGGCTGATGGCACTGTGGCCACCCATATCAACACTGTGGCATCCTGTCTGTGCCATTGGCCCGCAGCTGCATCACATCCCCCCTGCACACACACCAACAGAGCTGCCTCCCTCCCGTTTGTCTCCTTGCTGCCAGTGCAGGGTTTGCATATCCTCCCTGCGATGATGGATGTTTCAATTGTGAGAGGGGTCTTCATTCCATACAAACATCTGAAAGGGCTTTGCAAAAAATAGCTCCCCACCTCGCAGACAGTCTGACTTGCAGAGATAGGAAATAGCCTTACTCGCCTTGGAGGGTATTTTAACGTCCACCACCACCACGATATCCTCTCACACACAGATGACCTCCTCCTGTTAGCACAACCAAGAGGCCCCCACTTTCCTAAGGTCTTGGAAAGATTAAGTGACACAGGTCCAAGGTTGCGCAGGAAGTCTTGGAGGGAGAGCTGGAAATAGAAGGTGGCCCTCCTGAGTCCCTCGACAGCGCCTTGACCACAAGACCATCCTTCCTCTCCCAAGGTTATACATTAGGTCTGTGATGGAGACAGGAATAGTACCCAGGTTTCCTGACACCCAAATTGTCCTGCTGCACTGTGTACAAAGTCAACACAGATATCAATTTAAAGCAATTTATAAGCCTGTGTCTTGCAATTAAAAGGAAGACATGCTGTCTGAACCCAAAGCTTCCTATGTTTCAAAAGCTGTAGCACACTTCACTTAAAAAGTCCCCTTGCACAAGCACACCCACTATTATCTCCCCACAGCTAACTTCTGCTGCTGTTTCAGTGCCTCTATGTTCCTAACATGTCCCATGCATGCCAACTTTGCCAATGCCACTTGCCACAGAGATACAGATTTGCAGGCAGAGGCATGGGCTGATGGGTGCCCCCTCCAGCCACCCTGTTGAGACCTGGCACCGAATGAGGCCAAACCCTCCCTGGCTGCTGCAGGGCGGAGGAGAGAAGATGTTGCAGGTCAAGTGGGAACATGAAGGGATGGTGCCACAGCAATGGCCTGGGGAGGGACCTCAGGCCCCTGAGGTCCTGGCACAGTGGACAGACTATCACCGGGGGTATGAGCCACCCAGGAGGCAGACCTGGGAACACCAGCCATGGTCTTTCATGTCTCCCACTGCATCAGTATGTGCAGCTTTCCCGGGGAGAGCCAGAGATGTGCTGTGTCAGGAGCGGCACGGTGCCATGTGTCCCCGCAGCTCGCTGGAGCCTTTCCATTAACTTAATGGGCTTTGGATCAGGCCCTGAATTCTCAGCTGTCCGGGCTAAACGGCCTTCCCCAGGCAGGCTCTCCTCTCATTTCAGAACCAAGAGGCCTTTCGGAGACCGTGCTGACAGGGAGGTTCCTGCCGCTTTCTGGCAGCAGAGCTCCCATCTGCGGGCAGGCACTGCCTTGGCAGGGCTGAGGCAGGCAGACACCCTCGTTGCCCCTTGCCCATGCTGTGCACCTCCTGCATCCCAACACGGTACCGGCACATGCCACTCTACCTCAAGCAAACACACACGACTTCCACCCCCTGCCCAGATCATCCAGTTTTTTCCCCAGAAAGGCCCAGGTACTAAATGTGAGGAATGCGGATCCATTGCTCCACACTACATGATTAAGCCTGCTATGGCCACCAAAAGCCCCTGTATACACACACAAACACACTAAGGTTTGGGGGAATTACTAATTCCGTACAAGACATAAATCCTGCAGTATGGCAGTAGCCTCAACCATGCTCATGACAGAAATGTGAGAAGCTGTTGGGCTCATCTGTGTAGCAATCATTTCAGAAGGTGCTCCAGGAGGACAAGACAATGGATTCATAGAATCATAGAATGGTTAGGGTTGGAAAGGACCTTGAGATCATTCAGTTCCAACCCCCCTGCCATGGGCAGGGACACCTCACCCTAGACCATGTCAGCCAAGGCTCTGTCCAACCTGGTCTTGAGCACTGCCAGGGATGAAGCATTTACCACTTCTTTGGGCACCCTGTGCCAGTGCCTCAGCACCCTCACAGTGAAGAACTCCTTCCTTATGTCTAACCTGAACTTCCCCTGTTTAAGTTTGAACCCATTTTCCTATCAATATAGTCCCTAATGAAGAGTCTCTCTCTAGCATCGCTGGCCTCTTTGCCCACAGTACATCTTCCTTGACTCACCAAGCTCAGCACTTCTGGTAATTAGCACACTCGGACAAATTGAGCTTTCTGAAGCTTTTATATTTTTAAGCAAAGTTAGATAGATGCCAGTGTTGTGCCTCCTGTGTGCTTTTCCAGACCTTTACCTGACTCCATATTAAAGCAGCACTTGCTATAGCACTGAAGACCTGACATTATAGAAGCACTCAGCCGTCAATGACCTTCCATTCATTACTGCTATTTCTATGGAACCAGCATTAAAAGGGCCCAGCTGAGACCATGGCACTGACTGCACAAAGTGCAGTGCCTGGTAAGAGGCAAGCCTGCTCCAAAAAGCCTGAGAAGAAGAGGAAAGAGGGAGAAATAGAGTGATTTGCCCAAGGTTCAAGAGAAACTCATCTCTCAGCAACAGAGATGGCAATAAAGCCTGCCAATGCTCCCTCGTTTGTCCAGCCTGTGAGGTTATGTTGCTATGTGAACACCTGCTGCCACACACACTGTTGTGCCTCATTTAATATATGATGCACTGACTGGTTATCAGCAGATTGTTATTTTACTGCTCAGGTGGAAAACACTGTTCAGACCATCACTGACAGGCTGGTTTTTAACACCTCGCATCACTCCCATGAAAGCTTGCCCTAAACAGACACTTTGGGGTAAATGAAGAGGCTGACCCTGCTGGGTCACTTCATGAGAAGTGAGTTAGTAGATCTTGTCTAAGGTTTGGCTTAGCGAGAAAGCCTTATAGGCTTTCTGCCTTATAGGCTCCTGCAGTCAGTTTTCCATTGACCTCACACCAAAGTCCAACTCTAGTGGTTCATGCACTTATATATGCTGAAACAAGGGGAGTACATATATACTTGACAGTTGCAGATCACCAGCTGAGATATTAGCTTGATTATATCTGCTGTCTCACTCTGTGTTTTGGATAGCACCCCACTCCCCTGAAGTGAATGGGAACAGAGGATTTTCATCTGCTCCCTGAAGCTGCAGGAGGTGGACCACAATGATTTGGGTTCAGATTTAATGGGGAAAACCGGAAATTATTTCCTAGGTTTTCCTTTTTTTCCTGAAGTGAAAGAACACTTTGCCTGTTTCTGAAGAGCAATTAATGTGCAGTGCAGCCTGAAGGACTTAGGGCAAACCAAATTGGGGAAATTGCCTTAGCATTGCAGCCAACCCACAGGATGGGATCACCCTGCCCTTATATGAAAGCAGCAGGCACAAGGGGCAGAGTGGAAACCAAAGATGCAACTAATCCTTCAGACAGGTATCGTAGCCAGGAGACTTGTGGCCACCATTCAATTAAGTGTCAGTCTTTCCTGGAGAAGAAAGAGCCACCCCCCGGCAGGTGTGACTGGGGGAGCTCATATCCCATGGGCATATAATAAAGACATGAACCGGGGACACTCGCTGGCATGCCCTGTGTGTCCCAAACTCGCCTGGACTCCAGGCAAGTGTTTGGGATTGGAAGGAATGAAGAGCTGAGTCATGATGAGCCCTACATCTGGACTGTGATGGAGCACACTCGTACGGCTCTTCCTCTGGAAGTGACGCCCTATATTTATACATACACTGCCGAACACGAATGAGCAAACAGTACTGTGGGTTCTAACAGACATTTGCCTTTGGGGTAACAGTGAGCACAACCTTGGGGTCAACAGTTCAGAAGGTTAGGAGGGGAAAGAGCAGAGTCTACACAGAGCAAGTTGCTCCCCAGTCTTTGTGATAGGTCTTGCTACTATCCCATCCACCTGCAAATCCACGGAAGTCTGTCAGATGCCTGTTTGCAAGGTTCAGTCAGTGCACCATTGGTTACAGAACATACAGAGCACTCTGGTTATCATTAATAATATTTATTTTGGAAAAATATTTTAAAAATGAATCTTCATTAACAAAACGGTAAAAAAAAACTCAAATAACATTTGCACAATATTCCATAAATACATTTATATACAAAAAAATATAGTCACATAGACCCGAAGTGCCTTTGTACATATTTACCAAAAAATTTAAATTATAAAAAAATGAACATCACAAAATACTCAAACTTTACAATTATCATGAAAATATTTTTACAGATTCAAAAAAATAACACACTTTTTCTCACCTAGTAAAAACACATTTTAGTATCAAAAAAGACAATAAAGGCAGTGTTTGTGTCTCTAATTCAAGAAAAGACTGGCTCATAAGAATCCAAAATATACACTTCAGGCAGTGCATGCTTCTTATGTAGTAATTAAGTCCATTCATTTAAATATATATAGAAAAGCAACTGACCATAGTGCAATGATAAAATTCATAAAAGGCAGTGCAACAGTAATCTTTGAACACAGACCCTTGCCTGGTGTCCATCTTGTTTCTTTATTTTGCAGTCACTTTGCTAACTTCAGTAGAGAACCAGCTCAAGCCTGAATTTAGTTTCTCAGCAGCAGTCAGTGAAGGAATCTATATCCCATTCCTCTTTCAGCAGCATTCATCGGGGCACGTCTCCTCTGAAATTGTTCTGAACAACCACCTTGCCATATCGCCTCTGGTTTACACCTGGTGAGACAGAACATGAGCAGAGGTCATGAGATGGCAACAGAAGGTAAGAAGAGGGCTGTAAGGCTGCAGAGCACTCTGTCTTTACACAGGGCAAGAATGGACCCTGCATGAAACACACTAAAGGGTTGGTCAGAAGACCACAACCACACTGTCACTGTACCCTTGTCTGCAAAGTCATCATACACGTAACATCCACAGCAGCAAGCCACTGAGCTTGTCTTTATAACATCCACAGCACGACAAACTCGAGCTGGCTAGATTTCAACAGGTACGAATCACTACGGTACGATGGAAAAGGGTTTAGCTGCCCTGACGTGTTAGATGAGCTCTGCACATCAAGACTCCTCTGCTGCTCAAGTGCGAGGCAGTATACTAACCTCAGTTGCTATGATGCACTCATCTTTCTCTTCTGATATGACATACACCGACTGGTACTTTGTGTCCTTTGAAGTGGAATATACTGAATCTGGTCTTTTTCTTTCAGAAGTATCACTATTGAAGACAAAAAGAGACAACACAGGTCAGATGGCTGTTGCTTAATGCTACCTCTGAGACACACACACATCTTTCCGAGTCAAGCTGCCCCCCGTGCTCGGATGTGAGACATACCTCTTTAGTTGTACTGCACTTTTCTCCTCTGCCTCTGAATCATATGTTTCACACTTGGCTTCACATTTGCTGTGCTCCTCTTTAACAGAGTCCTCATTCTTGAGTTCATGCACCAAATTGTAATCCACTGATGGGTATCTGACTTTGTAGCCATTTTTATCAGAGTTATCGCTGTGAAAGTCTACTTTCTTATTCGTGTTCTTTATCTGAGTGGCACCAATGACACTTATGGATATGTCCTTCTCGCGCTGGCAGTTGGCCAGGTTGTTCATGGTCTCAGTCTCGCTCCTGCAGGCATCAGGCTGGTGGTGCCTCTTCTGCACTCTGAGCCTGACGCAGACGACCATAGCAGCACACCCCAGCAGTAGCATGAGGACCAGGATAATCCCAGCGCAGACAGCAATCCAGGGGAACTGGGCATTCTGGCTTTCTGTGTACTTTTCGGTGAAGTCCACGATGACCGGTCCCTGCGGCGGCTCGGGGAGCAGGAACTGGCAGTTGAGCCCACCATACCCCCGGGCGCACTCACAGACGTAGCGGTTGTTTCTTTCATGGCAAGTGGCCCCGTTGTGGCAGGGGCTGTGTTCGCATCTGCTCACAGGGGTGCTGCAGTTCTTCCCATTGTATCCCGGCGGGCAGGTGCAGGAATAGTCATTGACACCATCCTGACAGGTCCCTCCATTCACGCAGGGGAAGGAGGCGCAGTCATCCACATTGTCATCACAGTGTCGCCCAGTGAAGCCAGCCTGGCACTGGCATATGTAGGAGTTCCCCAGATCAACGCATTGGGCTCCTGCAAGACATCAAGGGGGACAAGTGCTGAGTGGTGGACAGAAAGACCCAACGGCCTCCCACCTGCTGCTCTTGGGGGACTGTCACAACCAGCAGCTGAGAAAAGCTTTGGTTTTGAGAGGTTAGCTCAACCATGGCCAAATCTGATCCACCATAAAAAGTACAGGGTGTTTTTTTTACGGAAGGTATTTGTTAATCAGATCTATGTTTCATTCGCCATCCTATTCCCTTTTTAACATTTCACTTACCTTGGACAACAAAGCTAGTCCAGATCAGGTTAATATCACAATCTCACATTACAGAGTTTGAGTGGCAACGAATAAGGAAGACTGTAGTAAAGAAAGTCTTCACTAGTTTAATGAGAACAGGAGGATTACTGTCAATGAATTACAAGTAATAATGTTTAACACTTGCATGGCATTTTACATCCACAGACCTCAGAGTCTTTGCAAAACATTTGCAAGTATAATCCTCCAGGTTTCTGTGCAAGAAGCTTCAGCCCAATTTACCTTGCCACAGCCACCCTTTGAAAAAATGGGATCTGCAGCAGTGGCCCAAACACCACCATTACTTTTAAAGTACAGATCCTCCACCAAGTACACCATCAGCGTCTCATGGGCCACGACTGATCAGTGGGCCTTGTTATTAACTCCAGACCAGAAGGCAAAGCAACTGGATGGTCTCCTTTTAGAAGGTCACTGTAGTATGTTTGACCTTACCATTAGCACAAGGGCTGGAGCTGCAGTAATCGATTTTCTTCTCACAGTTGAACCCAGAATAACCCAGTGGGCAGCGGCAGCTGTATCCCCCATCAGGGTTGTCAGTGCATCGCCCACCATTGAAGCACGGTCCATCAGCACAAGTCATCGCACTCAGCTCACAGTTTTTACCATAGAATCCTGGGGGGCATGTGCAGGAGTAGCTGTTCTCAAGATCCTGGGGGAAAGAAATGAGAAATGGTCAAAACATTTACCTGAAGCTGCTTCGAAATTCACAAAGGGATTCTGAAAATCAGTAAAACTGATGTTAACGCCTCCCTTGGGGTTTCAGATGGCATAAGCAACTCAAACTTACAGTACAGCTTCCGCCATTCTTGCAAGGGTTGGCGTCACACTCATTGATTTCAATCTCACAGTTGGAGCCTGTGTACCCAGGTCGGCAAGAACACGTGTAGCTCCCCTGTCCAGTGTTGGTGCATGTGGCACCGTTCTTGCAAGGCTTGTGGTGGGTGCAGTAGTTCAGGTCTGTAAACGAGGACAGGCAAGTCACTTGCTAGTCTGTAAGGCTAGCACAGGGTGAGGGAGCTCGAAAGAGCCACTTGCTCTCTGTGTTTTAAAACAGACACTCAGGCAAGGGCTGAGAACTCACCTTGGTTGCAGAAAAGGCCACCCCAGCCTTCCTGGCAGTTGCACTGCCACGGCTGCTGACAAGTACCATGAAGGCAGCCCGGGTATCGGATGCACTCATCGCAGTATCGGCCCTGCCAACCCACTCTGCATCTGGAAAAAAAAGACCAACAACAAAGTCTCATCAGATTTAGACTTCTCACAGTTGGAAACCCTATCGCAAACTCTGCAAACACACTGATGCCAGGGATCAAGTTTCTTAAAAGCCCTCAGTGATCCTTCATGTGAGAAAGTCACCAAGTCCAACCATAGCATCAGCTTTCATCGGCCCCAGCTATTTCTTCCATTTCCTTAGATAGAGCCGTGGTTCCAGGTAGTTAATTTGTTTACTCTAACAACAAACAGCTAAACCTTACACACAGCACTGTAAACTCATCAGGTTAAGCACTGTTGTTTGACCTGTAGATTAATACTTTGATCTGGCACCACCTGGATTTCTCAAGTTACCATCTCATATGAAGAAAGGCATTTAAACCAACCCTTCAAATGACCAATAGCTTATTTAACACCATAGCATCAACGCTACAGACAAAGAAGGGAGCAGGAGGAGAGTGGAAAACTTACTTGCATTCCCCAGGTTTGTCGCAGAAGCCGTGCTGCTCATCGCATCCAGGCAAACAAATCGCTGTAAACAAAGCAAGCAGGGAAAGACATCAGCACTGGGGCCAAATGCCTCCCTTTTCCAAGTCCAATCCTGGGAGCACCTTGCAGGTGGGGAGCGAGCCCGCTTTACTAGGTCGGGGCAGTTAAGCACAGCTGAGTTAATCTCTGGAGTCTGCAGGAGTATTGATCTCGCCCCATAACCGGGCACTTTACTTATCGCCGGGGATGAGCATTCTTCTTAATACAGTTGCACACAGACAAAAGAGGGCTCACAATTGCTCCCTTCCCCACAGCCCCCCACCCCCCTTCCCTTCCCAGTGAGGGTCAGAAGTCCTTTTTTCCAATTCTATGCACACAGCTCCACCTCTTAATATCCCCCGAAAGTGTGTGTGCAGATAAGAGTGGACAGCTGGTGTGCAGGGTGCCAGTGCAAGACAGCTGCTCTATTGTCTATTCTCTCCCAGCAGCTGCCCCACTGCAACAATACCCCGGCCCCAGAGCCAATGGGGCCGGCGGCCGGCGGCCGGGCAGCCTATCCCTGCCCACAGCTAATCTATGGCACGCGCGTGATTTCGCTGCAAAAAAACTTTTTTTGTTGTTTCTTATTCAAATAAATAAGTCTAAAGTTCTTCCTCCCTCCTTCCCCCCCCTCCTCTGCCCCGCTCCGAAAAGGGGCGGGCGGCTGGGTGCAGCCCTGTTAAAAGAGGTAAGCGAGCCAGCGGGAGGGAGGATGAGGGAAGGGAAAAAAGGGACTTCTGCTCATTACTTCGCCTGGTTATGGAACTCATTAAGCAGGCACTGCAAAGTTTTAATTCAACAAAGCCAGCCGGAGACAATGGCATGTGAGGGAAAGAGGGGGAGGAGAAAAAGAAAGAAAGAATCGGTGCTGATAATCAGATCGCCTCCAAGTTGGAAAGAATGGAGCTGGGGGCAAGGCAACGGGAAGCAAACTGCGACTGGCAGCTCCGCTCACTAACGGCAAAACATTCTTTTTGCATGCACACATAAACACATCGCCCCTGCCTAGTATTGCTGCTATGAGATGGGTTTTTTTCTGAGAGGAAAAACAGAGTGAAGTGCCTACATAACGAATCAAGAAGGACAGCCAGCCTTCTACTTTGCCATGGGGAGAGCAGCGATGTACAGGCATCCAAAAGTGCTGACAGCCCAGAAAGAGCTCATTATCAAAATGCTTCCTTTTTCCCCACCCCTTGACACAGCTGGGCTAGGCACTTTTGATCATGGGAAAGGTTGTAGTTCCTATTTAAAACACTATCAAAGGAAATGTGAGCCTCTCTGCCTGCTGTTTACTGTGCAACTCTGTACCATGAACTGCTAAAAGCATCCTAGCAGTCACTAACAGTGAATAGTCAGTTTTGGCTCGGTTGGTAGCAGCTCAGCTGGGACCACAGTGTAGGTGGGCTTTAAGAAAAACAAAAACACAACATGGAGAAAACGGAGAGGCTGCTTTACAGCCTGTAACTGTTTTCCCCCTGCCTGCCTGGCCCTTTGATGACTGAGAGGAGCGCTCACCCAGGACGTCATCCGCCAGTGTACTTCAGATCCGTGTACACACACAGAGAATGTCATCACACACTGCAGCAGAAGCTGTGTGCGTGTTTGGGTGTACACCACCGGGTATCTACAAAGGGTATCTGACATCCCTGACTATCCTTGCTGTGATCTGTTTACTGTCCCAGCTTTTCCTGCTGTATCAACACACCACATTCCTCAACAACTTCAAGCTCAGGCATTCTTTCAAACTCATGTCCCTCACTACTTTATTAGTAGTAATGATCATGGCAATCGCACAGAAGAGAGATGGGGAAGTAGTTGAATGTTCTTGTGGCTCCAGGTGCAACAATGTCTGTTAGTGGCAGTTTATGAGTACCCCAAATGAGAAATGTATGGTCTAGAGGCCACAGAGATTACCTTGCCCTCCCAATACTTTTCTCAGCACAAGGCGACAAGACATCAGACCATAATAAGCCTACCAATAAACCTGCTGCATGGATGTTTCCAAAGCCTAGCTCCCTCTCCTGAAGCCATGTACCCTGTAGATGATGATATTGGTGTACCGTGGTTGAAGGGGTGGCTACATATAAAAAGTAAGCCTGATATATTTTAATAAATCCTTGAGCAACTGCTGAACATTTTGCTATCAGGTTTGCTGTCTACAGCAATGAGCAGGAGTGTAATGTTGGTACTGACATTTTATTAGCTTCAGAAGGGGCTGTCTAGGTTAACTTCCTTTGGCAATGCTGAAGGCCTCCTGTCCCCTGCACCAGCAAAACGTGTACACAGCATCAGGCCTTCACTCACTGTAGCTTGGTTCCCCTCTCCCATGGGGCCTGATGTCAGAGAAATACCCCACAAGAGCTCAGAGAACACTGCTGTAACCAGCACCCAGGGAGACAAGAAGGTAGACACTCACGCTCAGTGCAGTACTGGCCTTTCCAGCCCGGATTGCAGACCTTCTCGCCACGCTCTCCACAAGTGAAGTGACCAAAGGCATCATCTCGGGGGCGGCAGAAGACAGAGCAGCCTTCTCCATAGTAGTGCTCATCACACACAAAGCGGTAAGAGTACTTGAGGTCAGTGCGGCCACTGCTGTGCAGGTCCTGGGACCACTCTTCACCTACTGCCAAGTGCCTCTGGGTGGCCAGGCGGCTGATGAGGCGCTCAGGGTTTTCTGTGTGGAAGTGGAGAGGAGAGGTGTGATTAGGGAGCCTGAAGCAGGCAGGGGCACAGGAAGATGCTCAACTGGGGTCTCTGTTGGGAGGGGAACAGCAGAGGCAGGATGATAGGGCTGTGTGCCAATAGGTTGGCCTCTTTTCCCATGGTCTCCTGAAGAGGAGCAGGGATGGGATGAGGGGAATGTGCTTCACGCCGCAGAGAGAAGGGGTAAGTAGGTCTGCAAGGCTGGGATTATCTGGGCAAGAGTCTGTTTCAAGATGGTTACCTGTGGTGAGGTCATCAGGAGAGTCCGTATGCAGAGCTTCAATGATGAGCGAGAAGGTGCCCTGGGGAAAGGAGCAGAGATAACCCACCGGGAGAGCATGAGAGCAGGTAAGGCCAGAAGGCAGCATCCCAAGCACCCAGGAACTACCAGTTCCCACCCCTGGTGGGACCAGTGGTCCCTTGGAAAGGCTCTTACCCAGCTACGGTGGCCCGATGGGATGGGATGGGATGGGGTGGGATGGGATGGGATGGGGTGGGATGGGATGGGGTGGGGTGGGGTGCGATGGGATGGGGTGGGAGGGGATGGGTTGTGGGCCGTCCCGTCCCTTGCCGCCCCCCACTTACGGGCCAGGTGAAGCCGAAGGGGAAGCGGATGGGGTTACTGAAGGCCGGGTCCGCGCCGCCCGCGCCGTCGGGGACGCTGAAAGAGTTGGCACCGAGGACGGGGGTGATGGCGCTGCCGTAGGTGCAGGGCGGCTCGGGGGAGACGCTGGCCTGGTAGTGCTTGAGGCAGACGCGGAAGAAGGTCTTGCAGTCGCACTGCTGCAGCCCGCCGCCGCCGGGGCCGCCGCCGCGGCAGCAGTTGCGGTTGCTGAGCAGCCCCTTCTTATTGACAAACTCCTGCAGCTTCAGCTCGAAGACCCCGGAGCAGCCGACCTGCGGGGCGGGGACAGCGGCCGTCAACCCTCCGAGCAGCCCGCTCCCCCGGCCCGAGCCTGGGCACCAGCGGGACCGACACCCCCCTCCTCCCCTCCTCCCCGGGAGCCGGCTGCAACAGGCAGTGGCAGCGGCCGGCACCGCCGCAGGGCCCGCTCCCCCCGGTGCAGGGAGCCCTGGAGGTGTTCCTGCCTCCCCCTCCACCGCGGGCACCTACCTGGCAGCGGCTCAGCAGCACAGAGAGGAGGGCGAGTGTCATCAGGAACCGACCTCCCATTTTGGAGGGGCAGCTCTGGTGCCCTCGCTTTCCTCCCCCTTGTCTTCTCTTCAGAGGGGAAAGGGGACAGTGTCTCTCGGGGGAAGAGTAAAACACGGCGGCCAGAGCCTCTCGCCCCAGCAGAACTGGAAGAGTTAGTGTCACGGTCTCCTCCTTTCAGGAGAGTCTCTGACTTTTTGTCCCCACTCTGTCGATAGCTCTAGGTGTAGCCTGGTGGCGGGTGACAGCTCTTTGGGATAGCAAAAGATTAAAAAAAAAGGAAAAAAAGAAGGAAAAAAATGTTACGATTAATCTGCTAAATTCTTTTCCTTTCCCAATCCACGATGCTCCTCCTTTTCTCCAGGAAGAAAAAAATAAAAATAAGAAATTTGTTAAAAAGGCAACTTAATTCCCAAGAGAGGCAGAGAAAAGGCTTCCCAATGAAGATCAAAAATCGGCGATCTGGAAATCCCTGCAGAGCCAGCGGTGGCGGCAGCGGCGGTAATTCCCGGTGCGGTGCGGTGCGGGAGCGGCTCTGCGCGGCTGTGCGCGGCTGCGCTCGCCCTGCGCACGTCGGGGCTGGTGGGTGTCAAACGGCAGCAGGTCACGTCGGAGCCTTGATCCCTTTTTGTGTTTTTCTTTTTTTTCCTTTTTATTTTATTATTTTTCAGAAGCAGCGGAGCTCTCTCTCCTTGTTGTGGGCTCACTTTTGTTTTTAGAGGAATCCCAGCCAACAAAAACAAGCTCGTGTCTCAACAGCGGCGCGCTGAGCGTGTCCGGGTGTGCTCCTACGGGGGATTGGGGGGGCGGGGGGGGGGGGGGGGGTTGGGGGCTGCTCCGCGCTGCTCCGCTCCGCGCCGCGGCTCGGCGGCTCTCTCCGAGGGGGAAGCGCTAAGGATCTGCCTCTCCTTGGGTGCCTGCCTCCCTTATATCCCGCCGGCCGCCTGCATGCCTAATGAGATGCAAATGAGCAGCCCCCCAATCTGGCTAGAGCTGTCACAAAGGAGCCACTTTTCCAAACCCTCCTCTCAATGGATCGCCAAATGGTCAGTGAGCTGTAAAATGTGCAACCCTCCTCCCCCTCCCCTCCGCGCTCACAAAACGTGCTCATTTACATTCCTGCAAATTTGGTAACCGCAAGAATCCCCCTTCTGCTCCGGGGAGAGGTAACACCGCGCCGCACCGGGCAGCGGCAGCGCAACGCGCTCCGCCGAGGAAACGGCCCCGGGGACGGCGGCTGGAATTACCTCTCCGAACGTGCAAAGCCACCGCCGTGCCCCCAAAAAGTAACTCGCTGACCGTGACCACTTCCAAGGGGCATCTTCGGCTTTAACGGGAAGAGGGAGGTGGGAGCCAGAGAGCCGCAGCAAGGGGGATCGGATCCCTCGAAATGCACGCCGTGTTTCCCTTGGCATGACCGGGATAACTGGAGGGGGGTGGTGGTGATGAATTTGGGCTAACCGAGCCGGGACTCGGTCTTCCCTTGGCTCCGCTCACACCGCCAGTCCCGCCGGCGGAGGGAAGAGGGTTCCCGGGAATCCCGGCGGCGCGGGAGGGCGCGGACGGGTTGGCGGGGGGGGGGGACCCACGGAGGGGACCAGGCTGCGGGGCTCCGCGGGTCCCATCCCCGACACCACCGCTGCCGGAGAGAGCCACCGCTCCGCCCGGGTCCCGCACCCCTCTATGATTATTATCATCATCATCCCCAGCAACCTCTCCCTCTCTCTCTCTTTTTTCCTCCTTCAGCTTAGTAAAAAGTGAGTTTGGTGTGTGTCGTTCGCGTGGCTGTCATTAAGGCCGTTTGTTATTGTGTGAGGGCTGAATCAGTTAGCTCTTTGTGCTCTCAGCTGTATGGTAATGTAGACAGCACCTGCTCCCTGCACAATGCGAGGGAGAGAAAGAGCTCCCCTCGGCGCACGCTACTGCCTCTACAACAATGTCCGCACATTTTTTAAAGAAATCCCTTCCAGCACTTCCCCTCTCCGTAGAAAAAAAAAAAAATTAATAAAAATACCCCCACCAACCCCACAACTTTGCACAAACCGGAACCTTATTATTATTTTTTTACATATCACACGCTAGAACTTTTGTTTTGATCTTCAAAACGTGGCAAGGAGTACACTGGTGCGGTGAAAAAGGGATACAGATGATGACCATTTGAGTAGTATTTTAATGCTGGATGGAAGCAGGGGATAAAAGTCGGAGAACGACTCTGGCACGTCGCTCCAAGCGGGGTTTTCCATTTTGCTCGGGCCCCCCTGTTTAAACACCTTTGGTAGGCGCAGGCGGATTCATTAGGATGCAAGGTGTAACTGTCTCTGTAAATGTCATTTTAATTGTAACAGATCATTTCAGAGCAGATTAAGCTTGTGTGCGAAAGGAGAGGATTTGGCCACAATAACCTCACTGTAGGTATGCCGTGCTAAAAGCCTTATTATGGCTACTTTATTGGGTTGAAACGTGCATTTGCATGGCAAAATGTGACTTTCATTGAAGCAGATGTCTTGATCACAAATTATCTTACAATGCGCTAGAAAAAAAATCTTAAAGACTTCTTAAAGTAAACGCATTGGGTAATACCAATTAAAAGAAAATCACTAATGAGTTCATTCAGCCCAACTCTTCTTGACTGTTCAGGACTGTAGCTGCCCACGTTCATTTACTGGGTGCTGGTGGCATATACCCCAAACCCGAGCAGGTACCTTCGGTACTTTAACAAATATACAGACTTCTGCAACTCAATGTGTGCGTCCTTTACATCTAATTTTGGTCGAACGAGAGGCTTGCATTCAGGTACTCTTCTCCCTTCTCCCCGCCCCTCGACGCTTAAGCGAAAGCTTAAATGTACAGGAATGTTTGGGGTTTGCGTTTGGGGTTTCCCCCCACCCCGGACCTATATCTAGGCAAAGAGGGGAGCAGCGATCCCGCAGGCACCATGCGAGGGAGAGGGGAAGGCGGCGGGTCTAAGGCGGACCTGCCGCCGCACCCCCCCCCCCCCCCCCCCCTCCGCTCGGTGCCCATCCTTTGCGGCGGTGGGGACCGGGACACACAAACACGACACCCGGCAGCAACGCCGGATTGAACCGTACATTACTTTTGCCACCTAGCGTCAGCAGCTTTACAAGTGGCTTGCTGCTGCTTCGCAAATTTGGCTGCGGCGTTATCCCCGGGGAAAAGGGGGGGGGGGAATCACTTCGTATAGGAGATACTAAGCGAGTGGGGCGGAGGGGGGCTTGATATTTGGGGGTAGCCTGTCGGTGGAGGAGAGAAATGATATATCACCCCGGATCTTTTAATCTGCGAGAGATAGAAAGTTGGTCCATTAGCATCTCCTTGCTTAAAAAAATGGAAATAAAAAGTTACACGCGCGAGGGCTTTAACCCAGCGATAGGGAAAAAAAAAAAAAAAAAAAAGAAAAGACCCGAAAAAACTTGCCCCCAAATCCTTAACAACCCCCCTTCGGTACCGGGTATTTGTTAAATTGACGTGGCACAGATTTCTCGATTACCGCTGCTGAGCGTGACTGAAAGGCGCCGTGAGAGCCGGCAGGATCCTGCCCACGGCGCTCATTCTTCTCCGGCTTAATTTATGCCACGCGATTCTGTATTGGGGAAATCAAGCAGAAAGCTCCTTTTTCTGCTTTTTTCCCCCCTCTCCCTCTCTCTTTCAGATGCTGGGCTAACGGGGAGACTGTTTAACTTAAGTGTTTCTATAGGAGGCTGTTGTAGTTTAACTCCTGCCCACCAGTAGCTGAGGCGAACAAAGGAGGGACTCGAGGTCCAACTATTCATCCATTCTCTGCACTTTAATTTTCATTGATTTCGAAGACAAGGGGAGCCCTTAGGGATTCTCGCTGAAGGGGGATGACACGCCTTTAGACGCGATCAGCCCCCCAGCCAGCCATCTGCTCCCAACCAAATGGCGCTTTTTCGCTCCCAACCGCGTGTCTCCGCACCGCGTTCGCCCGCCGCCCCCCGCGCCTCCCTGGCGCTGGTAACCGCGCACCGACACCGACCCCCGGGCACGGGGATGGGCCATCGCTCCCACACCGACGCCCGAGGCTCGGCCGCGCCAGCCCCACCGGGGAGAACCGGCGGCGGGACCCCCGGGGGCAGAATGCGGTGACCCCGCACGGCCGGGATGCGGTGGGCCCGGCCACGGGTGGCAGCGACTCGCTGGGTCTGGTGGGGTATTGTGCTCTCCCTCCTGCCCTAATCGATACCCTCCCTGCAACCACTCCCCTGCTCTGCCCCAGGCGCGGGGGATTTACGGTGCGCCGCGCAGCACCGCGGCCGAGAGCGCCCCGTCAGCCGAGGCCTTTATTTCTAAGCGAGCCAGATGATGGGAAAAGTCACTTCAAAAGGATGTGCGTGTGGGTGTTAATTAGGGCGATGCTCTGCCATCGCTGGCGCGCAACCCTCATTTTTCCCGGGACGGAGGGCTCCGGGCATATGGCGAACGGTGCGCCGGCGGAGGGACGTGTACGTGTGGAGCTATGTGTAGCCGAGTGTGCATAATATTTTAATTAGGTCTATAGTCCCTACGGAGGTATGTGTGAGCGGCTGCCCCTCCGCCGCAGCCCTCCCTGCACGCCCCCTTCACCTGTGCCCCCGGGACGGGATGGGAGGGTAGGGGAGAGCAAGGGCAGGGCAGGCGGGGCGCCGCCGGGCCTGGGCTCTGCCTCCCCCTCGGGCCCCGCGCTCGGCGGCGTGCCCGGGGTGTGGGCTCTGGCCGGGGCCCCGCCGCCGAGCGCCCCAACCCGAGCCGAGTCGGGAGGGCGGGGGGCGCGGAGGTGCCGCAAGGGAGCTCTGCCGGCCTTGCCGTGTGCGGGGAGGGGGATTAAGAAGTTTAGCGTGTAGGTTAGCCCAAAGTTGCAAAGGCATGTGCTGATTAGAATAAGAAAGGGCAGTCGCGTGGCTCAGCTGGCACACAGCGAGGCCAGATGATAGATAAGCAGCTCTGGGCCTTCCCTCCTCCCCCAGCCCCCTTTTTCAAATCGCAAATCATCTGCTCCGGCCCTATCCTAGCCCCTCATTTTCATGACAATGGTTGTGTGTTTACCTGTGATCCTGGGACGGGGCATTCCTTTGTCTCCCGAGGAGATTACTGCAGCCAGCTGCTCTCCAACCCTTCCCTGGGCAAATCCCGAAGTGGCCCCTATATGTGTTTTACTGATTGCACACGAGGAGAAAGCGAGAACATCCCCACCACCACCACCCCCCTCCCCCCGTCCCGTTCCCCTGCGCTACTTGTTTGTTTGGGTTTGCTCCCTGGCTTGCTTCCGACGGGATTTTCTTCGTGGGAAACTACGATGGATCAAATTGGTCACCCGTGTGCGTACACTGCCGCTGCTCCGGGAGCAGAGGAGCACCGCCCGCTCGAGGGGGCAGAGCCGTGGGGCCTCTCGGCGACGAGGGGACATCAGGGGCTCGGGGGAAGGAGGCTTCCCCCGCCTTGCTGCCCTCGGTCAGGAATAGCACCCTCCCCGAAGCCTCTCGTGGGTGCCCCGGGCCGGGTGCTCCCGCCGCCTCCCCCCCTTCCTGATCTCTGCTCGGGGATGCAGCGATTCAAACGTTCCCAACACCTGCACCCGTGCCCCGCCAGGGAGAAGTACGGCCTCGCGTTTTGGGGAGCTCTTTGCCCCCCTCGAAATCCAAAGACACTAGCGATCTTCTCTACACTAGAAGCCACGGATTGCGTTTGCATTCCTTCCGTGGTCCTGAGATCTGCCCTGTGCCCCAGCACCCATCACGCCATTAGGCAAGCCTGGCATACACCCCTGTGCAGTGCAGAGGCCTGGTTTGTCTTGGCCATGGTGTCACAGCGCAGGAAGGGTGAGCAGTCAGACTCCCGTCATATACACGGGATAAAAAAACATGATGACACTTCTCAGAAAAATGTTTTGCATTCCAGCCATGAGATTTCACTGGATGGCTGGAAAGATTCCCTTCTGCTACTAACCTTGGTAGCAGTATTCACTGCGTTCACCAGTTCTCATAGGGAAACCCCTCTTCTCTTTTCCCTGGTTTTATTAATCATCATCTTAAGCCAGAACTCTATCATCGCAGCTGTAACCACCACTCCAGAGAGTAGCTGCACAGGCTCCTCTCATTCTGCGACACCAGCCCAGCGTTCTGCTGCACTGTACTGCTTTGCATGCGTGAAGGGGTTTTCTGTTCCCCTGTGGCCCGCAGCCCCCTTGGCACGGTGTGCACATCTTGTTGCTGCGCAAAACCTGCTGCTAATAAACTCTGGGGGTGGAGGGTGCAGTCTGAGTGTATGTTTCCAGGGCTTTCCAAGCCTCTTCCAATCTGAGTCGTTTTTATTTCTTTTCTCATCTCTCCGTGTGAGGGGAAGGGGAGAGGGGGGGAAGGAGAAGGTGGGGGCAGAAACTCTTTTGCAGAAGGTGATTATGAGAAAGAGGATGGGTATGGATGGGGCGGGCCCGAGCTTTTGGAAATGCTCTCCCCTTTTCTGAGAGCATCTGCCCGGAGATGAACAGATGTGGGCACCTGCGGTGACAGGCCACATATGCTCCATCCTATTCACAGGCATTCAGACACGGCCACAATGGCGAGGCTTTGTGCACGCCGAGTCACCAAATATATTAATCTGCGCTCCCCAGAGCACTGCTCTGTTTAATTTTTCACCGGCAATAACATCTGATCTAATCCCCCACCGGCTCCCCTGCGTCCCTCTTCCCCCCGAGATGTGGAGTTATTCAGGTCTCCCCACCTGTTGCTGGCGGGGTGGAAGCGGGTCGCGCTCCCCGCACGCCTGCAGCCAGGCCAGTGCCCCGGGGGAAACGGGCCTCCCCTCCGCCGGAGAGGGCCGAGCAAAGCCAAGCCAAGGCCCCGGCTGCCGGGGCAGCTTTGTCTACCCGATGCCAGCGCCACGGGGTCACATAAACCTGCCCTGGACGACTCGGGGGCCCGCAGTGTCGGTGCGCGACTCTTCCATCTCCCCCCGTGTGCCTCCCGCCCGGTCCCAACATGCTCGGGTACAACGGTCCCTCCGGGCCTACTGCGGCCGTACAAAGCCCAGGGACACGAGGCCGCGGGCGGGGCTCGGGCGGGGGGCACCATTCTGGCCACCCTGGCCCCGCGTCGCTGCCGTGTGGAGGGACTCGCTGCAGCCGGCTGGCCCAGACCGGGAAAGGCCGGGGAGTGGCCACCGACACAGCAGCCACAGCACCTACAGCCCGGCCCCCCCGGTCTGTGCAGACCCCAAGCGCATGCGTAGCCCCACCCCGCGGGAAGCGGAAGCGCAGGCTCGGGTCAGTGCCGGGGAGCTGTTATGAGGGAGCGGGCGGTTGCTTCATGGGCACGCATCGCGGGCCTGGGGGAAGCAGGTGGATGCTGGGGCTGTTTGTGCGCCGTGAGGGTGACTGGAGCCCCGGTTCTCGCCCCTAACCTGGCCCGGGTGCTGCATGGCCTCGCGGGGTGCAGGCCTCGGCCCTCGCCTGTGGGGCGGCCCGGGACCGCAGGCTCCGGCCCTTCAAGGCAGCGGGGCTGCGAGCCTGGCAGTGCGTCAGAAGTAGAGGGCTTTGCTCCTCGTCCCTTGTGCTGTGGGCTGTTGTGAGGGCTAAAGCTGTTACTGTGAACATCGCTGCTAGCAGCCATTCGCCGTACTGTGTGTTACCATGGGTGTAATAAACTTTGTGTTGTGATGGTTGGTGGCTGACAAAGTGAAATCTAGGGGTATCATGTAGGGGTCATCTCTACAAAGTTTTGTGTCTGTATAAAACGGAGTGAGAGGGAGTGTTTTTGGTTATTTCAGTTCGTGGAGAAAATACACCCCCTTCTCCACTCTTTATTATGCTTTCAATGTGTTTGATAGTAATATTAAAATGCAGATAGTGGCCAAGGTGCTTGCTTATTGTTTGGATGTGAACTTGCTCTTGATTAAACTAAAATTGACTTTTTTTTTTCCCGATAAACTATCATAGACTTGTGTCAATTGCTAGGCAAGAGGAGTGCTTCAAATACAGGTGTGAGGAGGTGAAAAAATGTTTGTTTCCATTTACTACAATATGGTAGGTAACTGTATAGTAACTTATAGCTGGTAGTTGTTTACCACGCTTACTGCTCGAGTCATGTTGCCTCTATGGGCAGAATCATAACTAAAGTTTGCTCAGACGTGGCGTCTGTGTAGTGAACTCAGATCATTTCATCTGACAGCATGTGTTAATGTCTGAAAGATGATGGCCTTCATACCCACTGCTAGGTCTCCATAGAGAGTAATAAGAACCAATAGCCTACCAGTGCTCAAAACTGCTTTGAATTAGAGGTGCAGCTTTCCTGGAAAAGCAAATGTCTGGAGCCTTAAGGACACTCAGGTAACACTGGAAGTAATATTGTAGAGAGAGCAGGGTCCTAGCTTGTGTCCATATGCAGCTATGAAGTACATTCATACATGTTTATTTCTGGTTTTGTAACACTGAGGTCTGCTGTATGCTCTCAGCTTTATTTTGTATTTATTTCGTATTACACTGTATAAGGAAGGCATTTTTTTACGATGAGAGTGGTGAAGCACTGAAACAGATTGCCCGCATTGCTGGTAGATGTCACAGCCTTGGAAACATTCAGGGTGAGGCTGGACAGGGCTCTGAGCAACATGATCTAGTTGAAGGTGTCCTTGCTCATTGCACTGGGGGTTGAACCAGATAACCTTTAAAAGGTCCCTTCCAACTCAAACTATGGTCCTGAGATTAAAGAGGGTGGTAGAGATTATTAGTTCTTTAAGCTCTGCAGGCTCAGGAATACCTTTAAAAGTTATCTGTTCACAGTGGTTTTGTGAATTCAGCTTTCTTTTTTTTCTTTATGAAAACGGTTAAGTGTGTATCTTGTAACACTCTGGAGACAACCTGTTCTTGAAATGTCAGAAATTCATAGTGTGAAAACCAGGAAAAATCTTACCTGTTCAATTAAAATGTAGTGAAATCCTTTGCTGTTTAGCTGAGAAAAGGATTTGACTTTTGAATAAAATCAAAATAAGCCCAACATATTTTCTGAGAATAAAGAAGAAAACAAAGCTTGATGGAGCTTGTTACTTCTGTTTTTCATTGGAAGGACCTGTAAAATAAAATAGTGCTGTGGTAGAGGAGACTGATGCTGTGGTAAAGGGAGGAGCACATCTGTGGTGGAGGTTGTGCCAAACTTGTGATTTCTAGAAATAAAAATGGAGGTAATCAATGTTTTTATTTTATCCCATAACTTACTCTACAGAACCCATAAATTGGTTCGTTTGGTATGCTATTAAGTTCTACCACAGAATTCGGAGACTCTCTTCAGTCTTTTGATGTTTCCCAAACTGAAAATAAGCTTATTCGATTTGTAATTGTTTAATCTCTAGCTATGTTTACCTGCGTGTCTTTTAAAATAGATTGGTTCAAAGTGCTCTGCGTATTAGAAATCCCATTTAATATATTAACTTATTCATTAATATTATTATTAATGATAACCAGATTTGTAGATTCACAAAATATAGGTAAACCTCTAATTCTTTAAACAGGTCTTGAAAATTATGTCTTCAAAAGACAGAATGGTACAATGGATTGAATTTCTGGTTTGAAGCAGAACTGATAGGTATTGCAACTAGTGCCATATCAGTGGACTACTGTCTATAAACTCAGATGGTAACTGAGCCATTTGCATAATCAAGGCACAAGACTGATTACCAAAGTTACTAGTATTTTCCCACTGACTTCAGTTAAAGACATTTGTATACTATTTAGTGTGAAAATCAAGCCGTTAATTCCTGTGTTGTACACTCAGGTGTTATATAGCTTTTAATTATGTCTGTACTTGGTTTTCTAGCAGTTTCTATATTTCTAAATTTATATATTTTTTTCTATTAATCTGAATTTGAGTTGTACTTAAGAAAACCTTTAGATATTTATAGTTTTCAGTGACAGAAAAATAGAAGTGGAAGGGAAAGTGAATGGGCACTTACATCCAGTTTGTTGATGGGAAGAAAACTGGTTCAAACTGTATAAAGGCCAGGACAGCAAAGCAAGCTATCATCAAAAAAAGAAAAATAACAGTTCTGTTTCTGCGCTCTTTGGTTGTTATTTTTTGTTTTGTTTGCCTTGTTTTGTTTTGCTGTATGTTTTGTTGGGGTTTTTTTATTGTATAATTCTGTTTCTCAGTATTGCATTTAGAATATTGTTTTTGTTCTTCTTCTTTCAGACTGCTGTGAGTTTCAGAGATCAGCCATGGGTATTAAAGGTTTGCAGGGATTTGTGGAAAGAGTTTGCCCTGATGCATGCAGGACTGTAGATCTGAGAGAAATGGCACAAAAACATTGCATCGATCATCCTGATTCTTCACCTGTTATCGTAGTAGATGCCATGAGTTGTGTTAAATACTGGTACACACCAGAATCCTGGGTGTGTGGTGGCCAGTGGCGGGAGTTCCTTGCCGTTTTAGAGGATTTTATTAAAGTTTTTATGGCAGCTGGTATCAAGTTGGTGTTTTTCTTTGACGGAGTGGTAGAATCGAAAAAGAGAGATGAGTGGATCAAACGGAGGTTGCAGAATAACAAGGAGATAGCCAGAATATTTCAGTTTATCAAGACTCACAGGAAACAACCAGGGAGAGAAATGTTTGTGATGCCTTCAGCTTTGCCTACTTTTACACGCTTTGCCCTGAAGTCACTTGGTCAAAAAACAGTATGCACATTGCGGGAGGCAGACTTTGAAGTGGCTGCATATGGTTTGCAACATAACTGCATAGGAATTCTTGGGCAAGATAGTGACTACCTCATCTATAATACATGCCCCTACTTTTCCATTGGGAAGCTCTGTTTGGACAGGCTGGTCACTGTTATGTACTCTCGAGAAGATCTTTGTCGTGTATTGGGTCTTAGTTTGACACACCTCCCTCTCTTTGCTTGCTTGCTTGGCAATGATGTTGTTCCAGAAAACTTGTTGGAAGGCTTTTGGCATAAATGTTTAGTCAGCAGTCCCCGTAAGAATAACAGCTACAACAGAAGAACAAACATATTTTTTGCTGTAGCAAATTACATCTCAAAAGTTCCATGGTCATACAGCAGCCTGAAGCACTTAGAAGACATTCTGCCTCTGGGATCAGACAAGACATTGCTTTGCAGAGGAGTGGAGTCCTATCTTTTACCTGGGCAGCAGTCTCCATGGATTCCTCCCAAAGTAACAAGTTGCCAAATGTTTTCCCTTCAACAAGAAACAGCCATGTGTCAAGATAAAGAAGTCTTTCAGGTACCTTGTTTTTTAAAGCTTCATGGTCATTTGATGCCACGACTATTTAGTGGAAGTCAGTAATGAGTACACCGAACCTATTGATTGAAATTTGCTTGAGCAAAATCTATTGTCTGTTAAGTACAGCCATGGTTAGGACTCTTACATGCATCACCATGAAAGCAGATGGTTCCTCTCTTTCTGAAGCATCAAGCAGTTCAAATAATGGGGAATGACTTCTGTATAGGCCTGTAGCTGAGCTTAGAGAGTATTTGCCATGTATTGCACAATGTAATGATACAGTTATTCTTTGAGCATCCGCAAGTCAGCTACAGCTGTTTAGTGGTCTTCTTGGCTGTACCTGGTACATGCAGTCGAAATACCAAAGAGAGCTGTGCTAAGAATGCAGGAGTTGAAATTGTTCTTGTGGAGGAGATGAGGAAACTTCCTATAAATCTGTATTTTGTGATTTTTGGATCAGGTTAATTATCATTCAGATTTATTGTCCATGAAGGAACCAAAAGCACTTTGAGGGGCTTGTTAATTCTAGGACAGAGATGCACTAGCAAGTTTCACTAATGGCTTCACATATGGGCAGAGATACTCTGGTGTATTTTAGACCCTATATTGGTCATCTCTTGCTCCCTGTTTTGTTAGGTCCCTACAGACTTCAGATAGAGCACCTTGTTTTTCTGTCTGTTATGTTGAACATTTTATTTAAAAATTAGTCTTTCTGTTTCCTCATATTACTCTAAAATAATCTTAAAATTTACAAATTTTTTTCTAAAAATATTTTAAAACTACATTGTAACTTATGCAATGCTCATTTCAGCTAAGCTGCAGATAGATTTGGGTGTTTTTATTAACCACACATAGGCACAATACATGTCACTTTCAACTGAAATCATTAAATAAAGATGTTACTTAAAAGAAAAAAAACAAGCAGCAACCCTGCATCTTAATAAAGTGTTGAAAAATACTGTTTACAATTGAAGTGCAAGGAAAAATTGGCCAGAATGTAATTACCTAGGTTGGATTGTGGCTAGAACAATAGTGGTAATATCCTTACTCCTTAAGAAAATGAGCCATGCGGTCTTTATGACAAGTGGTTATTATTTCTAGCCTTGATCTTTCATTTGAAGAGCTATAGTTCTCTAGTGTCATGCTGAGCTACTGCTGTAATAAAATAATAATGTTTAGAAACTCCACTGAAGAATGCCTCACTTGCTGCATAATTCCTATGTTAAGCCAACCCCTGGGCCAGGGAAATTGCATGCAAAGTTGTAGGCATGTTAACTTGTCATTTGGTTTTGTTACAGGTGTTTAAATGTTGTATTTGTAGTGGGTGTGCTTTACTGCATATTTTGAAAACCATATGTAGTTCTGCTTACCTTGCACATAATCTGAACTGCACGTAAATGACATACACAGCTCAGTTCCAACTTTGAAGACACATTCCTGCTTCTCCCTGAAAAGAATGTAACTTTCTGCCTGACTGTAGGTGTAAATCAGAAATATTTTTCAAGATACAGCATTGAATACAGCAATTCTTTTGAAATCAGCTTGTATTTTTTCACTACCTAAGGATGTGAAGATTATTGGCAAACTAGTATTTTCAGATGATGATAAAAACATCTTATGGTTTATATGAAATGGTTCAATGCTTCATTCAAATGATGCTGAGAAATACTTAACTATTTGGTTTTTGTTTTATACCAAAGTAGATTTGAGGGATTATATATTTTTAGTATATTTTACATATAGTAAAAATGCAGAAGTATTTATTCCAGAGTAACCATTGATTTATTACTATAAAAAAAAAAAAAAGTTTTGTTGATTGGCATTGTGTACGGAAGCCTGTCATTGATTTTATGTGAGAATTTCTTCTGGAAATATGACATTTCAGCAGAATTAGTTTTGATCAGTAATGACTCGTTAATTGACTGCAGCTTTGACCTGCTGAGTTCCCAGGTTTGCAGATACTGGATTTCTGCAGAAATGGTGAATTTTGAGCTGGCCAGCGGTCTGGTAATTTCTAGTGACATAGCTGTATGGATGGCACAACCCAAATAATTCAAATAAGGTGACACATGCTGGGAATGGAGAGCAGAGAAACTTCTGTGCCTGCTCACCATATGGCACAGGTCCTGGAGAATTTATTAGTGGTACTCCATGGAAAAAATTGGCTCAGCTCAACTGTTTGAACACTCCCATGGTTTTGGTCTGAGGTTGTGAAGTAGAAAGTCTGGCTCTGCACTTGGCCAGTCCAAGTTACAAGTGTTCCTGGTTGAAATTCTGCGCTGGCTGAGAGTAGCTTTACTGCTTCTGCGCCAACGCTGCTTCAGACCATCGGTCGCTGTTGATACTGAGGCTGCTTGTAGCCAGCTGCTGTAGCCAGATGTATCTGCATGCAGTGCATGGTTAATATGCAGCCTGGGTGATGATGCAGTTCAGCTTTTCAGCAGCAGCCTGCAGGCCTGGTGTTCCTCACTAGAGTAGATTGTATTTGTTTTCTTGGGGAAAAGCTATTGCAAAGTAAAAGTGTGGTGAAGGTAAGTATACTAATTTCACTACAATGTATACTCTGCAAAGTCAGCTCAGGAAAGAAATGGAGTTGTCTTACATATTTCATCTTGCATTAAAAGTTTGGGGTTTGTTGTGCCTTCAGTCACTATTTAAAGAGGGAACATACATTTTCAGATGACTAAAGAAGGGCAGCTCATTTCTCTGTGTCTGAATTCAGAATTCATTTTAAGAATAATTACTCTCTAAAAAACTGTCATTAACCACCCCCCGCCGAAGTTTTAAGAATTCAGGGAGGGGCTAAGAAAGGCAATGATGGTTTTCCTGGGGATTCCTGTCCCCAGAGAGGTAGATGTCTGAAAGTACACTATACTGGTGTTACCTCAAAAAGCACTTGTTCCAACCCTGGCCGTTCACTCCATTTACACTGCTAGAGAAAGTACTGTTTCCTTGAACAGTGAATACATTTTGTTAGTTTTTAATCTTCCTTAGTTTTGGAGATAATGCCTCCTTCTTTCTTTGAACAGTTAGCTAAAGAACAGCATGTCCAATCTGAAAATTACACGATCTTCAATATCCTGAGTAAGGGAGAGATTGAATGCAGCAACTCTTTGGAAGATGAATCCGATACAGAGATTCCTGGACAGGCACTTATCTACCGCCCTGCTCGTCAGCATGTTTATTCTATCTTGTTGGAATCTGGAAAAGGTAAGGATTAAACTACTTATACCACTATTCAAGTATACTTTCAGTTTTGAAATATGAAATCTTGAGTTCATTTTTTCAGTGGCTACATCAGCATGGAATTCAGGATAAAAACTGTGGGCTGCTGAATGCACTTCTTAAAGAATAAAGAGAAAATGTGACAACGAGATTGCAGGTTTTCTAAATGCTGTTCAATTTCAGTGCTTTTAAGGAGTTTTTTTTTAAAATTGGGGGTTTTTGCTTGTTAAGTGGGAAGCTGTGAACGTTGTTAATGAGCAACAGATTGAGCAGAACAGTGACATTTAGAAGATTTTAAAAGTTTGAGAGAATATGAAACCTTATGTTGTATTGATAAGTGTAGCTCCTGATGAATTAGTGGGTTTTTTGCACTTCTGCAAAACAGTTATGCACTGTTGGAGTCCTACCTTCTGTTGCTTTTAAGTCTGCAATTTTAGGAACAGCGGATAGTCAAATATAGTTACTGTAGTAACACTAATGCAAGTAGTCAGGCCGGTGATTATTAGTTCTTTTATCAACGTACAATATGATTTCTTTATCCAGTGGTATAAGTAGCAGCTTTGTAGCAGTTGTGTGTATATGTGTGCTTCCATTCTTCTGCTTTAAGACAGAGAATCCTTTATTCACATCTTGAAGAAATTTTATATTCTTAAGACTCCTATTAGTTAAATGTTATCTTTACAGTGTCTTTTAGGCAGTGAGTTGAAAATTAAAAATGCACTGAACTTTTATTCTTTTCAATATGTTGTTTCTTCTTGGGAGTCACTTTACATTTTATTGATGAAAGTGCACTGCCGTCAAACCTAATATTCAAACTATGTGCTTAGAAAGCCGCAGAAAGGTAATTAAATACCTGGCTTGCTTCAGCAGCTAGAGGTTGATGTTGTTCCATAATAGGAAAAAAACCCTAAACAATAGGAAATACTGATTCAGAGTTTACATAGTAGGGATGTTGGTAGATAAGAAGCTCAACATGAGCAGCTTCCAGTACTTAAAGGAGGCCTACAAGAGAGCTGGAGAGGAACTTTGTAGAAAGGCCTGTAGTAATAAGACAAGGGGAATGGCTTTAATATGAATGAAAGTAGATTTAGATTAGATATTAGGGTGAAATTTTTCACCATGAGAGTGGTGAGACATTGGCGCAGGTTGCCCAGAGAAGTTGTGAATGTTCCATCCCTGGCAGTGTCAAGGCCAGGCTGCATGGGTCTTTGAGCAACCTGGTCTTGTGGGAAGTATCCCTGCCCATGACAGGGGGGTTGGAATTAGATGAGCTTTAAGGTCCCTTCCAACCCAAACCATTCTATGATAATCATTTGGAGAGAGTAACAGAAATCTCATCAGTAATCATGCACATCTGTCATTTCTCATTTTTTGGCCTACTGCCTCTAAATTTTGTAGATAATTATAACTTGGTTGGGTTTTATTTATTCTTCTAAGTAGTAGGATATTCATTGATGTTTTCAGAAACATCCAGACCAAAACTGCTAATTAACAATTGTTGCTGTGAGACGGCAGGGTGGTAGGCGGATTTGCATTTATGTTATAGTGTTTGTAGTACTCAGATAAAGAAGATTAGAATTGAAGTACTGAAACATTAATTTATAATCCTGTTGAAAAGAAATTTGAATGGAAAGAGGTCTTCTTTTATGAAAGTGATTTTAGAATAAAACCACAGTTAACATGTATTATTTGTTCTCAGTTTGCTTCAAATTCCAGAGTTAATTTTCTAAAGTAAATCATACTTGTGCACCCTCAATCCTTAACCCTTCCCAAAAGGTAGGTAGAGTGTGTTTGCATGGGCACTCCTATTAAATTTGCATTTTTAGTGCATGTATTTACCTCTAACTGCTTTAACTGCATCAGTTCCTAGGAGTTCATGGGTTGTTTTTGTATTCCAGTGTATAGTTGCTTCTAAGTCAAGTGTGTAGGTCATTAATTAGAGCCTGTGTGAGAATTCATAAGTAAAAGTAATCATTATTTTTTGTTTATGAACTTGCTGATGGAACTACATGGAATTTTTGTTCTTAAAGTAAGTAGAATCCTTTGTCAGTTTCCCTTAGATGAGATTAAGTTGACTTTTGTAATTCAGTGAGGGGTAGGAGGGGAAGAAATAATTTACACTGTACGTAGGTTGTAGTATAATGTAAAAATACTTTGGATTAGCATTAAAAGAAGCTTGTTGGAAGGAGTCAACCAATTAAATTAGTCCATGTGGAGTCTGCTGCCATTGTGATAGAGTTAATGTAGCTCATTTGAAGCTATCTTGGCTAACTCTATACAGTGTTCTAGTTTGCAGTGGAGATGTGTTAGTGATCCTCTTTTGTATTCTTTAAGATTCCTCAGTTACAAGATTGCAGTGCTGGAAAATGACTTCCTTGCAGTTTGCAAATCTGCTTATTTACTGTTGAATATTGTTGAATAGGGATAGCAAAGCAAGATAGTAAAAGCAGCAGTTACAGTTTTAGTAAGAACAGGTTAAAAGGAAATTGCTCCCTCTGTCCTGAAACAAGAAACCATTGGTTTTGAATGTCTAGGTTGAGAGTGCCTAAGAAACCCAAAAATCCACAGGAGATGGTTGTTGTCATATCCTTTGAAGTCACCCATCTAGATCAAACCACTTTGCCTGGAGCCATAGCTTGATACGCGTTTCTATTGCTGTCAGTGCCAGTTTAGCTAATTCTTTCGCACAGACGCTTATTTCAGTCCCCATGCAACCTCTCAGTTGTGCTGGTGCAGCTGTTTGTGCAGCTGTGTGGTAGCCCAATTTGAGAACTAAAAATAGTTCCCCTCCTCTCTCTCTTCTCTCCCTTTCTTGCAGTCAGGTAACTAACATGGTTCTATTTCCCCATCTGACTCTGTAGCCACAAACAGCTGTGGTGAAACAGCCCAAGGGAATGGCAGGGAGTGGGAGTGAGCAAATCAGTGTCAGGTCACCTATAAAAGGTAGCAGTGCTGCTGAAAGAATTACTCGTGAAACTATGCCTTTGGATTAGTTTGGTATATGGTAAGCATGTGTGTACCTTTACTCGTGGAAATGTTGTTAGAATCACAGCTTTATTTTTGATCCTACAAAAATAAATAAGGGGTTGATGGTGATACTGATAACATGGTATTTGTTGCCTGTGTATTTTAAAAGTATCTTCAAAATGAATTGTGTAATTTCTGATCATTATGTAGAATATTGCATATAGTGATATATAAATTGCTAACTTTTAGCATCTTTCTTAGAAAAATAGTACTATTAGAAAGTTCAAGAAAGAGGGGAAAATAACAGTAAATGGTGCACCTTGATAGTCCAGCCAGGCTTGCCGTTTTGTGTGCAAAGAATTCAGAAGAAAGCCAACAGGTTTAGGCACTATCTCAGTCCGTGGAAGAAATACCCGCATCTGCGTGACTGGTGCCAACAAGGGGGTTATGTAATGCCCCGTGTGTGGCCATTGGCTTCTCATGGCCAGCTCCTGGAAGTTCTGTCATCACTCCCAGTTTTGACATTAGCAGGCCAGACTGATCCTCACTTGGACACTGTCAAAACCAGTCCATTAGCAGATTTTTTGCCAGTTACCACCAGTGACTTAGGAGGGTTTCAGGTGTAGAGGAGCACACATAACAGTATTTCCAACTTCTTGTGTGTGGTTTTCTTCACATGGTTGAAATTTGCGGCTTCCACAGGTAGTTTAGAATCTATTTAAAGAAAGGAACTGCTGGGTTTTGAATTTCACTGGTGATGACTCTGTATGTGCATTGTAGGAAAAGAAGTTTGAAAAATTGTTTGGTTTTGTTTTTGTTTTTTTTTTTCCCCAGAGATATTTCCATGCAGGGAGGGTTGGCATTTAGTAGTCGTGTCTGTGTTTTGGTTTTGGTATGTTAATGTGCTGTCAGTTTGCAGGACCTTGCTTTCCGCTATATTTATTTGGCTACTTATGTGAACAGTAATGTACTTCTGTTACTAATGGACTGTAATAGTGAAAAGCACAATGCTGATGGGGTGTTATGTCCGGTACCAACATTCACATACATGAAAAGAGCAAAACTAGAGGTTTCCTATTGACTTCTGTATTGTGCTTGAGCTCAATGGTGATATAAAAATAGTTATAGGAATATGGAATTGAGAGACATTTTGATAAGTTGTTCTGAGTTGTGGAACTTATAAAGAGTGGCTCTCCGTGCCAGCTTCCCTTCAGCAAAGCTTTTGTATTTCCATGTTCTTCCTAGCATCTTCTTAACTTCTCCTCATGTCTTTGACAAACCCCTCCAGCAATATATGGTGTTCCTAAGTATGTTCCCTGTTGCCTTCTGCTCTCCCCTAATGCCATCTACCTTTTTACTCTGCTCTATAACTACTTGTATATTGATTTGCATACATCCAGTGCATTCGGATACAACAGGTGACTTGACTTTCCTATCTTTCTTTCAGTTGGTGTTCTAACAGGATCTCTGTCAGCTGAGTCACCAGTTTCACAAGATGTTTAGGATTTTAATACATTTGAAATCTCTTCCCCTCCGTCAGGCTTAGTTGAAATAGAGCAGTGCATCCATGAATTAATTATAAGACAGATGTCCTAATTGTATTAGGTTTGCTTCTGTAAGAAGCCAGGCTAAAATCTGAGAGGCTGAGTGAGCTGAATAGATTGAATAAAGCAGAATAATTTACATAATAAATCTTAAACCAGAATGCTAAAATATCAAAATGTTTCTGAAAGTGACTTCAGGATATTAAATTGGAGGTTTGGTTGTTTTTTTTAGTGAAATAGCATTATCGTAGGCAATGATTTATATTCAAGATGTGAGACTATTCAGCTACTGAAATGTGCCATTGAAGGCTTTTTTTTTTCTCCCTCAGTGTGTTTCTCATTTTATTCTTAATGTCATCAGTTTTTGAACAGTGAAGTGTGGCAAGCCAGGTGTAATGCTGTCCCTTAGAGTCCAGCAGTTGGTTCTTCAGCCCCTCACCGTCATTGGGAGTTTGTGCTGCAGGTCAATGGGGAAGGAAGAAGCAGGGCTTTAAACCAGATTTTGTTGTGTTCTTTTCCCCTGCCTCTTTTATCCCTGACACTAGAACTCCATCTGAGGCATTTCTGCTCATTCATTCATGCCAACAGTCATTTGCAGTGTTGAGCTATGAATGAGATCAGGAAATTTATGTGACTGAACTTTTTGGGTGGTGGAGGGAAAGGAAGGAGAGTGTTGGAGAGGTTTGGTTTATTTTAAGCTAGGTGAAGTTTTTCATTAGGGTTCATAATGTGGCATCAGAAATAGTTGTGCAATAAAGTGCAGGATGATTGGAATTGATGATAAAAGGCAGAAATTGTAAAGATTGGCCTCAGCACTGGGCGAGAGCTGGAAGGAATTAGATACAGCTCTGTGAATCTGGAAAGTGACATGGGTGGGAAACCTGTAAGATTTGCCTGGAAAAGATTTGGAAACACTATTCCAACTGCCCAGGACTAACTAAATCTGTCTGCTTCATACTGTTTACCAGACTTCAGAGAGTGGAAATTTAGGGCACTATAACAAGGTCACCATAAGCAGTATCTGTACAGAATGCAGAAGCACCATTCATAACAATAATTATTGTAGGGTTTTTTAAGGGTGACTTGCGTTGGAACGATTATGAGCTGACTACTGGAAATTAGGTAGGCTGCATTTCAAAAAATCTTAAATGTTTTAGTTTCTTCTAAGGATATTTTTTTCCTTTTTTCTTCCCTAAGCATCAAGTAGTTAGATGCACAACTCAAGCAGTGAAATTTTTAATTTGAGAGGCTCCCTACTCTTTATTGGAGGGCGGGGTAGAGCTGAAGTTAGGGGGTAGGAAACCACTTGAGCTATTATGCATAAACAATCCCTTTATACTAGATAAAAGGTCTGGAACAACGGGCTGTAAAAGCTCTGCATCTGATGGTGGCATGACTCCATTGCTGTCAGCTTTCAAATAGCCATCAAGGCCTTATAAAGATTTTGTCTTAAACCCTGACACAGGAAACATCAGGGCAAGTTGGGAGGAGAATCATATTAAGGACTGACTGCAATATGTGGCAGTGTGACAGCCCTGGGAGACTGAGACAGCTCATGTGGGTCCCTAAGCTATGTGAGATGCCTTCATAGCTTCCTGAAGTGCCTTGAAATGGGAAGGCCTAAAATTGTCTGTAAGCCGTTTTAGAATGTTTTCCACAGACTAGTACTTACATTTATGGTTACAGTTCCCAACTCCAAACTCATGTTTATAGTGCATAATTCAGAGTTTCTTCATTTGTTCTGATCATCTGTCGCAAAGATGCCAAAACTGATTTTTTTTTTGTTTGTTTTTTAAGAAGCTGAGCAAATAAGTAATTTCAAATGCCTCCCATTACTTTAGAATCCCTATCACTGCTGCTTCTGACTTTTACACTAGTGTCAATACTTGCATTTGACTTACTGATCCAATTCTGTCTTTTTTTAGGTGGAGCCTATTCTTTCGTGAAAGAGTGGTTTGTCTATTTTGGAAATCCTCTCAAACAGCCAGAGCTCATACAGCCTGTACAACCTATTCCAGGTAGAATAAAATGTGTTTAAATCTGAACTGAAATAATGCCATCGCTACAATAAGGTTAGGCAATCCATCATCACATGTTTGATATGGAATCCAAAACATCTGTGGAGAACAAGGAGCTAAAGTAGAAATGCTGCAGGCCTGTAATTGCTTTTAATTACCCTGTGTAATTGTAACAGGATTCAGCTTTGACCTACATGTTATTACTGTGTCCTGTCAAATCCAGTGCTAATTCAGACATCAGTTCTAAAATGCAAACAGTTTCTTAGAGGTTCTAAATACTGCTTTGACGCTGGCATAAGTGGTATGTGGGGCCATATGAAAATTCTTCTATTAAGCTGCTTGAGAGAATGTGTTAACAAGACTGGCAGAGAAGATCACCTGTGACAACCCAGAAAGAGAATCCAGCTTTCAGTAAAAATATAACTAGGCCACTGAAGCTGTTTCTACTCTTAAGCATCAAGTGTTTTGTGTGTCTTTTATCTTCTTTGGTAAAGAACGCATGAACACTCTTAATGAAATTAACAGAATGTGTTACGTTTACAAGAAGTATCATACACTTTAGTGAAAAGATTGGGCACTGTATATGTCACTAAATTGTATCATGCAATGCAAATTTAGGACAGGAAGTAAACAATACTGTATCAATTCTGTTATTTCAGAAAGAAAATTCTTCTAATTGTTCATTTGATCATGCTGTTGTAGTCATAACCCCTCTACCTCTACTTTCGCAATGCTCGCTCTCTTTCTGGTCATCTGCTTTTATGTGGATCAGGAGCTCAGAGATTTTTAGTCTTTCATATGAATTTAGTTAATTCCATTGATACACAATACCATTGATATCTTGTTAAGAAAAATTATTATCTATTAACTTTTTGAGAGTAATTACCAATGCTTCTTTCTTCAGTATCCAGAGCTTTCTGTAGCAGTTCTTGTTCTGATCTAGTCTAAATCCAGGTTTAAAAGAAGGTGGGTTTGTTGGGGTTTTTTCTCGGGGGGAGGCAGTTGTGTTTTGGTGTGGTGGTTTTTTTTGTTTTTGTTTTTGTTTTGTTTTGTTTTGTTAGGGCTTGCTTTAGAACCTACTTTGTTTTTATTTTCTAGGATTATAGTAAATTTTTTTAAGGTACCCGAAGATTGTACATTTATCTTCATATTTGAAACTTGTATATTTAATAAGAGTCTTCAAATTCAAGGCTTAAGGAAAACCAGTTGATCTTTAGATATCAGCCTTTTCAAAATCCTTTTGAGAGAAACTGGAAAGAAATGAGTTATATAGACAAAGTACAAACAAGGTTTCATTTGATATACAGTAGTTTCACTGTCCAGTACCCTGATACAATATTAAGAGAGTGATTATCTAATTGACTTGATGATAGCATGAAATTGCTGTGAAGTTTTCCAAATGGATATGAATATGCAGGGTAAAAATTGGTCTGTGCTTTTCAACTGTCTTATTTCAGTATACAGTGGTCTGGTAACATGCATTGGTAAAACAAGCAAACAAAACCCAACATAGTATAAACATGCCTAAGTAGCTGCATTTCAGTTTACATGGCAAATGTATTTTATTTGTTGTGAATTTTTCCTTCCCAGATAGTATAGTACCTTCCTCCCTTGCTGGAGAGAAATCCACTTAGTCTTATGTACTTTGGTTCTACTGCTCTGCAAATATGCTACACATAGAACCCACCCTCATGTTGACAATAAACAGGATTTAAAATCACTCTGTGTGTTTGTTTATAGCAACCACATAAGAAGAGTTTATAAAAACAGCATCTTCTCAGCCATAATCTTTACTTTGTAATGAAAGGCTGTTCAAGCAGACTATTAAAAAAGGGGAGGAGGACTTGTAGTGTTTATTTTTAGTGCTCTGTTGTCATTCCTCCAGTGCACAAATATTTTTCTAATATTTTTACAGTCCATATTAGTATGCCTTACATTCACTCATGCATCTTTTATTTTCCACAGCAGGACTTTCTAGTTCACCAAATAAGGTTCTCAACAGCGCATCAGATTTTTCAGACAGGGATCATATTAAGAGCTAAATTTAAAGAAGTTGTTATAGGAAGTTAGAGTTCAGAGCTGTCAATCAAGATCAGGTTACTCAAAAAGAGGAAAAACCTTACCAGAAACTATTTAAAAAGTCACAGGTGCAGTTAATCTGGGAAGGCCCTGCTTTATCTTTTGGGGAAAATATAACCTCATCATTGCAGCTACTTCACAAATGTGCTGAGAATACATGGGAAATCCTGACTGTTCAATTTGATTTAGATTTGAAAGTCTGAAGAAAGAATATTTGATCTGAACTTCAGACTGCAGTGCACATAACCATAACTATCTTATATTTTGCATTGATGTAAAAAAAAACCCAAAAAGTAGAGTTTCCACTGTTTTTTTTTTTTTGTTTGTGTGTGTGTAAACCAGCAGAACTCTCTTCCATCTGAAAAGCTTGTGGGCAATAGATTCAATGTTAGCTTTTCTTAAAAATGAAATATTGAATCCTAAAGGCTGTAAGATAATAAAATATATTTAAAATACAGTGTGTATTATATATATTTTTTTTTCTGGAGAGACAGTCTTCTGAATTGGCATCTGTGCTTGCTTGCCTTCTATCTGTTCTTCTCTTCCAGAATGTTTCTTTTCAGTTGAATGAATGTGATCGTTATGCTTCCCACACATCGACAGAGCAGCACTTAAATGATAAAAACGTCTCTGAGAATTGAAATTTATTAGAAGGCCTGTGAGCCAAGAAAATACTGTTCAACATCCGTATGTTGTGAACATAGCAGATCTATTTGTTACATCTGCAGTTTATATGGAACAGAAAAAGTTTTAAAGTAAAGTATTTACTGGAATTTTGTGGATTCTGGTTTTCATTTTATTTCTGAAAATGTGTAGGATATTGTAGCTTCATAGCAGGACTTTGGATGTATATTCACTATTCTAATCATTGCGTCTTACAGGAATATGTCATGAATATGCTTATGTTCAAAATGCAGTTTCTGAAATACTTCTTCAAAGGTCAGATTTAATTGGCATTTGAGTTTATGGCATCTTTAAAACTAGCCACAATTGTTAACAAGTTAAGGTTCAGTGTTTCTAGCAAGTACATTTTTATAAACTTATTTTTATTGCTCAGTATTTACATGAGTTTGTAAAGCAATGAAGTGTAAAAGTTCTGTTCCTGGTGTTATAAAATGGAATTTCAATAGTCATTATTTTAACTACACATAAATAGTTGATATGATACTTTTATATCTATGTACGTAATGATGACATAAGTTGGTATATATGTGAGGATCCCTTTTGTATAAGCCTTGAGTTCAATAATATCCTAGTATTACTGCATTCTGCAACTTTTGCATGCGTCGCATATTTGTAAATCAGTAATTGAGGCTCAAACAAATGAAATATTTATGTATTCCCTTGAAGTGCTCATGTTATCATGGTGCTTTCTATATGACAGTGTCTCTAAATGTGTGAGTAAAAAGGAAAATGGGGAAAAAAATGTTTTTTCTTTTAACTTGCTAGTTATCTATTTTTGTGTTTAGGCAAGTAATATCTCTTGATTTCCAATAGAGGTTTTTGTGACGCTGCTCTTCTTGGAGTTCCCAAGGACTACAGTTTACATAGTACTGAATACAGTTTTCACAGTTTTATGCATGTTGAGAATGACCATAAGCATATGCAGTGTTTGAGGTTCTCTCTGTAATTCATAGGAACGTGTGGTTTCTACAACCCCAGTAGGAATGATAATTTTCTCATGACTGATCTTTACAGTAAAGGTGTATCAATTATAAATATCTAGTATGTTTAATTCTGTTTCCCTTTTGGTGCTTAGTTTGGGGTTTTTTTTTTTTTTTAGGTTAATTTAGTGAATTTCTCTCAGCAATTTTCTAATTGCTGTAAAGTATATAATGAGGGAACTAAAGCAGAGAACAGTTTTGGAGGACTACTGTACAGGAATCTTAGGTCTCTTGTTGACTTCAACACATGATGGAAGAGTCATTTAACAGCGTAATTGTTTCTTTGTTTTACATATCTTTCATTTAAGGGTTAATATAATGGATTGATCTTAGTTATTACATGAAATTTAATTACTTGTAGAAGAAATCCTTTCAGAAAAGCACTTTTGGTTGGTATGTTCCAAGAGGAGATTGTGTTAAGTCTTCTTTCCCAGAGTAAATAACTCATAATTCAACAGTACCTCTTTTTCCCAGGCGCAAGTAGATGTTGGTTCTGAAAGAGTAAGAAACTGTTTATAGAAGAGATGTCTTGAATTTTTGGTTGAGCTCTCTCTACATAGATATGTAGTGTTGATTATTGATGTGGTTCATAGTTTTATTCTGAAAAAAGAAAGAAATCTATTATTAGGTATACCCCTGGATGCAAGTCATTTAAAAGAAACAGCTGTACAGATGGAAAAAGTACTTTCCTTTAACTGGTTCTTGGCATATCTTTTCATATGCAGCTGATTGGGAAGCTTCTAGAAAGCGGAAATCATCACAACTCTATGAGTTTATGTATATAAAAATTGTTTCACACATTAAAGTTGCTTAGCCTTGGTAGGAAAAGTTGGCTTTGCTCTGCTTTTATGCATGTTATGTTTGCTTTTCTTCTTTGAAATCAGTCTCTGCTTTTCTTTTATTAAAGCAACAATTACCAGTATCAAAACCAGTAATATGAGTCTTACTGTGCTGTCTGTACTGGACCACTCACTGCCAATATTTATGTTATCACTAACTTGTATTTCTAACTAAAATCAAGCAACTTAGATTTTTTTCATAATATATGCATCTCCCTATAAAAGAAGGTCTGAATCTCTTACAGTGGTATGATGGTGTTTTTTTACATGGTTAAAACTTTTGATGGGAGAGTTAGACTTAAAAATAGTAAAGGAAACATCCATCACGGGGATGAAAAAAGAAAATCCTATCTTCTAGTTTCCCCCTCTCCAAAGAATTAGTACCATTTGGTTAATGGGCTTTCTTGGCTAAATAAACATTGTCTATGTAGATTTCAGCACCTTGTCACTTTAACCATTTATTATCACCAAGTGTTCCTAACTGGGCTACAGCTGCTGCCTGTCACACAAAAAAGGAAAAGGTGTTACCAAATGTAGCTTAATTAGCCCACATTTAAAATTCACACCTCATTTTATTTAACTACAGAAGCAGCAGTATTTTATGGGAGGATTCTGTCTTTAATTGGGATTCTTAGGCATAAATAGTTAGCTGTTCTGTTATTTCACGTGCATTAGTGTTTATTTTCATAATGGATTAAATGTAATTTAAATGGGGAGCAAATTTTAGTTCACAAGTTGGGGATGGCAACATGGGATAAATATTAAGGATTTAGAGACCACTGTGAATGATACTATAGAAAGTCTGGAAGATATGTTGTACATAATTGATGGCAGTTCTTCTGTGTGTGTTTGCAACAGTGTTTTATTCAGTAGCCTAGGGAGTGCAAAATACCAGAGAGCCTTGTCTTCTGTTCCCAAACTGGAACCTACTGCAGAGGAGCTGTACAAGCACAGTGTTTTGTGTAGGATGTGTTTGCCAGCAAATGCCATAGGTGACCGGTTGTTCATTAAAACAGGTGATTATTAGGGAAGCAGTGTGAGGATCCTTCAAGGACCCCTGAGAGAGAAAGAGAGAGAAGAAACATATGGTCGTTTTTTGCTGAATCACTGTTTTATGATGAACCTAACCTTATTTAATGCTGCGAAACCCCAAGGGAAAGGACACACTTGCAGGCAGACTTTTTGCCTGCTGTCTCAAAGTCGTCTGCATCTTTGGTAACAGTTGAATTCAGCCCACTCTGCTTAAACATGCCCGTATTCAATACAACTTGTTTAAATTACAGGCCTCTTTTTTTTTTTTTTTCCTCCACAAATGCCAAGTTTTGTCAAATACATTTCATTTTCAATTCTGTTGTTGCAAGTGCCAAGAGCAGATCAGTTGTTTCCTTTCAGATTGTAATGAGGTAGGCATGTTTTATCTTGTTGCTGCCAAGATAGAATAATGGATTTCTTTTGTAGGTGGAACACCTAATTTGAAAACACTGTGGTTTGCCAAAGGACCTGATGTGGAAAAGCAGCGATATAGTACATTTTTGGCATGCTTTCACCTTCACGATGGGATGGAGTATCTCCAAGGTCTAGAAGCACCTGTTGCAGCATTCTGTTGCTTGCTGCTCTATCTTATGATGCAGGTAACTGGGACAGTTGCTTTTTCTTCAGCTGTCATCCCTGATAGATGTGATTGACTAATGAATTGTTTCTTGCTAGTCTGTGCTGGATTTTTCTCTTAATCTTTACCATAGGCATAGATGTTCAAGTATAATAATACTGCATTACAGTATTTTTAATTACTTCATTTAACATGTGTCATCCTGTTCAAGAAACACTTGTGTTTTTTAGTAGCTAATCATAACTTTCACATGCCCATGACAAAGCCCCTTGAGCAGTTCAACAGAGAGAGTATAAACTGAGGGATTTCCCCTGCGTTTGTGATCCTGTTTGCAAATTAAAACTTCTCTTTTTGTGTTTCCTTTGTGTCATCGAAAGAAGACATTCCCTCAGGTGACTATGCAGTCTGTGCCAACAGACTATATAAATATTTAGTCAGCTGTCACTACTTTTTCACACCATCTTGCCAATCTACTCAGTTTCAAGCCAGAATTGGGGATATGGCTCTTCTCATTAAATTCTGAGTAATAGGGGATCATTAGGTAGCAGTTCTGTTATAATTCCAAGCATTTGCCAGCCTGCAGACTACCTTAATTGTAACATAAAGGAACACTAACTGAAATAAAATATTGCTTCATTATTTACGTTTCTCTTAGGTATTTAATATATTGTCCATACTTGCCACCTTTCAAGTGTTGATCTCACAAGATTTTCCTCTTTGAGAATGAGAAAATTATGATGCCTTTATCTAATCTGATAAGCTCAGTTGTACTTTTCCTTACACTGAACTGCATTTTGTCTTTTGGTTTGTTTTTCTCTCAGACTTTGCTTCCCTCTAACAGATTTATACTGGTGTATGTTGCATGATGACAAGCTCTCCCTGCCTTTTCCTTTCTTCTTCCTCTTTACAAGTTTACTCAGACGATTCACTGAGGAATTATGTACGGGAACTATACAAATTATCTATATAGCTCTTTTTTTAAATTACTATGTTTTGTATAGCAGAATATGAATGGAAAGGTTTTTGAAGATAAAATTTATTAAACATTATTTCATGGCTTGCAGTTTCAATTCAGCAAGATACATATCATATACTTAGCTTTTAAATTACTCTTAAATGGTTTTTGTATTTGGATATGAAACCATAGTTTCATTTATCTATTTTCACTCTTTCATTTATTTATTGTGATATCCTGTATAACCTTTCACAGTATGATTACTAAATTATTTTGGAGGGGTTTCTTTAGTAGGATTAAGAAGAGTAATGGGATAGAACACCTACAGAAATGTGGATTTACTGAGCCTTGATCACAGCAAAATTAATAAAGTGTTAAAAAAAGCAGCTTGTTAGGGATTTGGTTTTTGGATCTTACTATTTCAATGGTGAATGCTAAAAACAAAGATGAAAACAGTTTTGCAGCTGATGTTTTCAGTAAGAATAATGGCAGAGGACTTAGCAATAGCAATAGCAGAGGACATGCAATGGGCTTAGTTTCATGGGAGGTTTTTCATGGCATTGCCAGTTTCTCAACACCTGTTCCGTTTTCCTGAGTCTCTTGTGCCCTCTGAATATCACTGATACAATCTACTTTGTGAACCAGACTAGGGAACTGATTTGGATTAAACTGTTTCTCACTGATGAGTTGTTTTATGTGTTGCTTAGTTGTCCATTTGTTTTCTTGGGTGTTTGAGAGGAAAACGTGAGAGCAAGAGTGCCAGCAGCCACGTTTCAAGCTAGCCATACTGCTTCCATTTGTTTTATAGCCGAGAAAACAGTGCTTGTCTAACTGTGGCCTAATTCTTGTCTTTACTTAACCCTTTAGTCTTACATTTATATTAGAGAAGGAAGGCAGATTTTTACCACAAAGGTGATTTAAGATGAGCAACTGAAGGTTGCCTTGAAGCAGGCTAACATCATTTCCTTCAGCTCATGTAAGAGAGAAGTATACTTCTTAACAATGTCATTACTTATCATCTAATCTGAGTTTTGCAGGAGCCAGCATACTGACCTACCCATCTGGCTTTCCCAAAATTCATGTGCAAGTATTTAATGAAAACTTAAGATGCAAGTTTGGGGTTTTTTTCCAAACAAGAAAAAATGTGAAATAAACAAATCTTAGCAATGTAAAGAAAGTGTCAGTTTGAAGAGTAATCTTTTCTATGAGGGTTCTTTTCAAATATCCTCCAAATTGAGAACAGAAATAGTGAAAAAAATACAAAATAATAGGTCTGTCTTTAAAGTTGTTGAAATTCATTCATTCGAATACCAAACCGTGGAGCCTGCAAAGAAAGGGGAAATTTCTCTTTCAAGCTCTTGCAGTTTTGGAAGAAATCTGACACTGGAACTACGATAACCCACCAACCTTGGTGACTTAATAAAATATTTCTCAAAAGAAGTGTTTTGGTATTTGTAAGTCTTTTGGCTTATCTGCTCTGTTAGGGGCATTTCTTTGCTGTTGTACTAGCAAGCAGTCTTGGACTTATTTTTCTTAGGACACAATTGTGCAAGTATTAAGGGTTATTTTGTAGAGGAAAGTCACTTTTTCTGTTACTGCAATGCATACAGTGTACAGGTTTAGTAAACCTCTCTTGTTTCCATCTACACAAAGGTGACATCTGGCTTACAATACAGGGTAAAGTAGGGCCATTATCAGATCTCAGCAGCCTGGTGGAGTTAATGAATACCAAGAAGCATTTAGAATGCTTGAAGCTTTTCTGATACTCCTCACATTCATGTGCTTGACGCAAATTTTAATAGCATTGTAGAAGGGAAAGTATTTTACAGTGGGACAAGCAGCAAGGTATGATTTTAAAAAGAATTCTCAGTAATGGTTGAGTAATTTTTATCTTGAGCAGGAAAGAAAGGGTCACTCTTCCTAAATAAAGTGATTCTAGATGTCTGCTTATTGTTTGGGGCTTTCTTGTTTGTTTTGTTCTTGTTTGGTTTTGGGTTTCTTGTTGGTTTGTTTTTTTCTTTTCCTACTGATCTACATAATGTTCCCTTTTTTTGTTAATTTTTATCTCCTCCATTTTTTCTGTCACTTTTTGATTTTTAATAGCCTCGATAGAAACTCTTAACAGATTGAAATGGAATGTACACAACATGCCCCAAAAATAAAGTAAGTGCAGAGTTTTAGGCAACCTTTTAACTACTGTAAGCCCACAATGCACATTTCTGCACTTTCCAACAGAAACCTTCCCTCAAGTTCCAGCTGATAAAGAATTGTAATGCTTTATGGATCTCACTTAGAGACCTCTTTATAGCCTCAACATTTGTAACAGATCTTTGGTCCTGGTGCGCATGTATTATTTATAGTGTTCTTGGTAGAGGAAGCAAATGATCAGAAATGAACTGGTACTGTCAGGGAGTCAGCCCAGCTGGTCTAGAGGCACTGTCTTTCTCCTGAGTTCATAATGTGCCTCCCTATAATCTCAGAATACTTTTTCACAACAGTAAATGCCTCCATTCTCCTTTTTCTGATCGAAGTATTGGAGTGAACTGTTTATGCAAATTTAGGATTTCTCCTCATGTTTTTCCCCTTTAATATTTTAGGTTTAGTATTCTTATAGTTTTGACTTCTTCCAGCGTAAGTATGCAGCCTAAAACCTTAAATAAATCCAAATATGTTTTGTTATATTTTAAAATTTAGCTTAAAGTGGGTAAGTGAAATATTTTAGATTATTTTAAAGGTTCTAACAGATAACCACGTAAACCTTTGAAAAAAATCCTAAGGGTGGTTACGTCTGTGGCTCACTGAGGTGGTTTTCATTCTGGGTCTTGATTATAAAGAAATTTGTATATTTTTTAAATCTCAGGTTTTTACTATGGTTAGTGTTATGGAGACGAAGAAATTTCTTGTAGTTAAGAAACTCCAAAGGAAGAGTAGGGAATACATGAAGGGTGGGCATTTTGTTTGCTGTGTGGAAATCCATGTGTACACACTTCACACCTGTATTGGGGTATGTGCTTCATTCAAGTTGTGAGAGTATTTTGTTCCATTTAAGTGTCTTCTTAGATGATGTATTCATGGTGGTTGTCATTTCATGAGATTGTTAATTTATGTTTGATCTGCTTGAGCAAGAGGAGTTGATTTTCAGAAAGTTCCTCTTCAGAGCTTTAAGATAATTTGTTATTTTTTTCATCTGCTTTAGGTCAGTAGCCTCTCTATGGAGGACTTAAACGCATTTGTGGCACTTGTTCTCTGCCTCAAAGGGAAGTCAGCTGCTGAACTGGCAAGTCTGCAGGTATGGACTGGATTAATTGAATAGCATAAAATATTAATGGTAACTGTGCGATGAATATTTTGGGGGAAATTAGGATCATAGAATAGTTAGGGTTGGAAAGGACCTTGAGATCATCTAGTTCCAACCCCCCTGCCATGGACAGGGACACCTCACACTAAACCATGCCACCCAAGGCTCTGTCCAACCTGGCCTTGAACACTGCCAGGGATGGAGCATTCACAACCTCCCTGGGCAACCTATTCCAGTGCCTCACCACCCTAACAGGAAAGAGTTTCTTCCTTATATCCAATCTAAACTTCCCCTGTTTAAGTTTTAACCCATTACCCCTTGTCCTGTCACTACAGTCCCTAATGAAAAGTCACTCCCCAACAACCCTATAGCCCCCCTTCAGATGCTGGAAGGCTGCTATGAGGTCTCCACACAGCCTTCTCTTCTCCAGGCTGAACAGCCCCAACTGTCTCAGCCTATCTTCATACAGGAGGTGCTCCAGTCCCCTGATCACCCTCATGGCCCTCCTCTGGACTTGTTCCAACAGTTCCATGTCCTTTTTATGTTGAGGACACCAGAACTGCACACAATACTTCAGGTGAGGTCTCACAAGAGCAGAGTAGAGGGGCAGGATCACCTCCTTTGACCTGCTGGCCACGCTTCTTTTGATGCAGCCCAGGATACGGTTGGCTTTCTGGGCTGTGAGCGCACACTGAAGCCAGCTCATGTTCATTTTCTCATCGACCAGCACCCCCAAGTCCTTCTCCACAGGGCTGCTCTGAATCTCATCTTTGTCCCACCTTTAGTTGTGCCTGGGATTGTTCCGACCCAGGTGTAGGACCTTGCACTTGGCATGGTTAAACTTCATAAGGTTGGCATCAGCCCACCTCACAAGCATGTCGAGGTCCCTCTGGATGGCATCCCTTCCCTCCAGCATATCAACTGAACCATGCAGCTTGGTGTCATCAGCAACCTTGCTGAGGGCGCACTCAATCCCACTGTCCATGTCACTGACAAAGATGTTGAACAAGACTGGTCCCAACACCGATCCCTGAGGGACACCACTTGTTACTGGTCTCCAGCCAGACATTGAGCCATTGACCACAACTCTTTGTGTGCGGCCATCCAGCCAGTTCTTTATCCACTGAGTGGTCCACCTATCAAATTGATGTCTCTCCAATTTAGAGACAAGGATGTTGTGTGGGACAGTGTCGAACGCTTTGTACAAGTCCAGGTAGATGACATCAGCTGCTCTAGCCCTGTCCATCAGTTCTGTAGCCCCATCATAGAAGGCCACCAAATTGGTCAGGCAGGATTTCCCCTTAGTGAAGCCATGCTGGCTGTCACCAAGCACCTTGTTGTTTTTCATGTGCCTTAGCTTGTCTTCCAGGAGTATCTGCTCCAAGATTTTGCCAGGCACAGAGGTGAGACTGACTGGTCTGTAGTTCCCTGGGTCATCCATAAATTCTTCTACACTAAGTTGTTTTTTAGATACAAGAACTGTGTGTTGTGGTAAATATATAGGCTTTTAATGTGTTACAGTTCATATGAATACTTACATTTGTTAATCAGATAAAAACAGTAAAATACAAATGACATTGTCTGGTGATTGCAGTCCTCTCAGATTTCTTCCTGACTTGGCTTCCAAACTTCCAGCTGATGGAAAATTTGTAATGGTGAATCCTGTCATGCAACATTGCTTTACTCTTTTTTTTTTCTCCAGGATAGTGTTTTGGGACGTAGTTTGTATGAAAATCACTATATCACATAAGGTTTAGTACTCCTACTTGTGAGAGAACATAAACATAACAGAAACTAAAGCAAAAAAAAAATGTTGTTACTTAATGTGGCCCAATGTAGCAAACACCTTTGGTATCACACTATTCCACAATTTTTCAGGAGTTCTTTTTAATATTTTTATATACTCTCTGGAATCTGGTTCTTTTTTTTGTTTCCTATCTTCTTAATTCCATATATGGAAAAGCAGGTTTCTAGTTGGTTATTGCAGTAGAAACATCTAAATAGTTGTTGTTGCATATCTAATTAGACAACAGTATTTTCAATCTCATAGCTTGCGAATGTATTCAAACTATTAGCAGCTACAGCACAGACTGCACATGCCAATGGCTGTTTGAGTTGTAGGCTTACTTAAAAGTAAGGGGGAAAGGGTGAGAAAAGGTGGGAACCTTAACACATTTTCACTCTGAAAATCTTCCTCAGATTTCCAGTAAGCTCTCTGTTACTTTGAAGAGTCCATGTTAAGAGTTGTAAAAGTACTTTTTGTTGATGGCAAAAAGTACTTTTTGTTGATTGTACTTTTTGTTGATTTTTGTTGATTGTGGTTGGTAACTCCCATTACTATCCATTCATTTCTAGGGCGCAGGGACCAAAATAACAAAACCAGTCTGATTCCCATTTTGTTACTTGATGCATTCTTACAGACAAAGTCCAGTCTCCTATGATTTTTTTCAGAATTGATCACAAGTTTGTCCTGCAGCTAATCAAGTATTAGGTCTGTGTAACAAAAAAGAAGCAATGAGTTGAAGGCAATATGGAAAACAGCAAAAATGTAGGATTTATTTCTGTTGAAGACATTATTGCATAGTGTTGCACTTAACATCGAGTGTGTCATCATCTTATCAAGCCTGCTGTGATAGTCATTCAGTAAAAGCATAAAGGAAGGCAAGAATAAGCAGGAAGTGTTGAAACAAATTGTTATAGGTGCACTCACAGGTACTATTTTGTAAATGTTTGAAGTGCTTGGAAGTTTATTCTGTTTGAATTACATGTCTTTGCATGATTCATTTGTGTTGTGGTTCTATGAAATTATAAATGAGTGTTGTATCTGAACACGTAATATTAATCCATGTATACTGCTTATCAGCAGTCATTTTGCTAATTCAGAGCTGTTCCGAAAATTTTGTAACTTTGCCAGGTTGTGAATAGGGGTAACAGTTTCAGAACTTTCCCCCTTTGCTTTCAGATTAACCTCTGTTTCTGTGTTTTGGTGACCTGGATCTCTCAGAGAATAGTTGCTGTTTCTTAGTTGGTTGTGTGTCTCTGGCTTCTCGAGTTATATTAACAGAAGATGTTACGTTGTATTAATTGTCATAAAAATACTTCTCTTTCTTTATATATGGTACCTATAATTTTGTGGTAGCACCTGGATCAAGTTGAAGATTCATATGAGGTTAATCTCACTTCCCAGGAAGAGTAAAAAATGGTTTATTTCTTGTTTCTGTGCTTCTGAAATGTGGTGTGTAGATGAAGTTGATAATGTCCTGTGAATTTTCTCTTGGAAAGGCCAGAGATTAAACTAATAGAATAATTTATATAAATACTCTAAAAATAATGATCAGTAAAGCAAGCTTTCTGAGCAGTGTAATTCAAGCATCTCATTTTCATGATTCCATCCCAGAATAGCTTAAACTGGTTTTAGTTATTACTGTGTTTATTTGGTAGTTTTATAATATTGAGTTATGCTGTTAAATTAATAGTTAGTAAGTATGGTACCAGTAGATATTCAACAGCTTAATTTTCTATGTATTTGTGTTTAAAATTGAAGGATCCAAGTGCAGTTGATTACACTAACACATATCTGATTAATATATTCGTTCTGTAGTAGGAAAATAGAGGAATAGTCTAGCCTGTTTACCATACTTGTTATTCTCCACTGAGAAATTAAACTTGGTCCGTAGAACTTAGTAACTGAGCTTTCATGGAAGTGATGTTAAACTTAGTAAGCATCTGCAAAATTTTCTGAATATGCTTGCTCATTTGCAATTTTGGGCTTAACACTGTATTATTATTTTAAATGTAGGAAAAAATGTTTACTGCTTGTAGACAGTTCTGTAAAGAACATTGATTTGACAAAAAAATTATTCTGTTCCTGCAAAGGAGTCCATTAGCAAATATGATTTAGCAAAAGAAAACTAAACTTCCACTGTGAAGTATGAGAGAAAATGTGGATAGAGCCTGTTCCACTGATAAGGCTGTGAAGTTCTCTTCATCCTCACTTTCAAATCTACTTTCTGATATAGTATCCATATTTCATAGTTAATGAGATCCATAAACCTGCAAATTCATGAAACATAAATGTTCATGGTTTGAAGAAAGTGGGTTAAAGCCAGAAAAATCCATAGTTTAACAGATGCTGAAAGAAAGTGAGCTGTGGACATATAACTAAAATTCACATTAAACAGTATTTTCTGAGACTAACATAATGTATATACATGAAGATTTGATTAGTTTTCAAGATTGACGGTTTCAAAATACCAAAATGTATTTTTTTTTTTTTCTCCCTGGTTGCCCTGTGCCTCCCTTATATGGTAGATTAACATTCTGCTTTGCCCAGGCCTCTCATAGAGCTTATACATAAGGTCAGAATTAAATTTTAGACCCCAGGTTGCCTGTTTACCTCCTCTGTTTTAAATTGGTGTGTGGTGTTGGCAAAAAGCCCAGAGAGCCATCAGTCTAACTTTGAGGCCATTGTTGAGAAACAGAGGCACCAGCAGTCCTGCTTGTAGTCTTGTTTCTTGTACTGTGCTGGCCCTGGTTGTTTACAAGTGCAATTGTAGATCATCTTTACCTGTAACGCATGTAAAATACTGCCCAAACAGGACAGACCACAATGACTTATAAGCAGAACACTTTTTCTAAGATTTTTCTAAATATGTGAATATATGAGAAAATCGTATTGGAGGTATAAAGTTGTGAGTCACATCTTTTCTGAAAGTCGTGGCCAAAGATGGAGAAGATTCAGAAGAGGTGGAAAGATTCAGTTAAAAAGGAAGTATACCTGGAAATTGGTAGATGAAATTTGGGTCCAATTAAATGCTTTTAAAAGTGAAATGTATGTCAGAAAATATGAACTCAAAGTTAACAGCAGATGCATGGTTGGACATAAATATCACTGCTGGAATTTATGGCATTTGCAAGCTCTTTGTAGCTTTGCCGTAAAAAAATAAAATAAAATAATCCAGTTATGCCAGAATATCTGCTTTGGAGTAATTACATCTTTTGTGCCACTTGTAAAAGGAACTGTTTGGCTGTATATGAGGTATAAGAAAGTCAAGCACTGAAGTGTATTCCTTCAAGTTTTCGAATGCCTTCAGTTATTTGAAAAGTATTACTGATGCAAGATGAGCTGTCATTTTAGTTCTTAAATGGTGAGCTCCAGACAGTCTTTGCAATTTGATTGCAAGTGAACTTTCACAAAATACATGTAAAGTATTACTTAGAATCATAAAATCGTAGCATGGGTTGGAAAGGACCTTAAGATCATCCAGTTCCATCCCTTCAGCCATGGTCAGGGACACCTTCAACTAGAACATGTTGCTCAAAGCCGCATCCCACCTAGCCTTGAACGCTCCCAGGGATCGAACATTCACAGCCTCTTTGGGCAACCTGTTCCAAGTACCTCACCACTCTCACAGTAAAGAACTTCTTCCTTATATCTAACCTAAATCTCCCCTAGCTTTTGGAATAATAATAAGAATAAAACAAATACTCAGCAAGCTAGTTGAGTAGAAAAAAAGCAGAAATAGCTTTGGCAAGAGTTGTAGTTCCATGGGATCTTCGACTAGTTTGCATTGTACAGTGTCATGGAAGCAAAATTAGCTTGGTAGTAGCATTATACTAATATTGCACAAGATTTTTTCTCTGAATATTTTTTCTGAGGGATACTTAGCCATATTCATGTGATAATGCACAATGTTTTAGAGCAGTGTGTAGTTATCTTGGTTGGGGTCCCTCAAATTTCAGAAAGACTCTGCTAAATCTATTCAGTATTTTTAAACTTGATATTTTTTATCACTTGCCTTGTGGACAGAAAAACATAGTAATACCCAGATTCTGAACATTCCAGAATTTCAATCTTCTGACCTATTTGGCAATCCAAGATGAGTTTGTCAATGCCGTTAGATGGGATACTTTTAAGACAGACTCTAAACAGCCTTTGTGAGTTGTCTGTATTTTTCAAAATATAATTGCGTAAAAAAAAAAAAAAATAATCCTTTTTTCCCCAGGGAGTGTGTTTATTGTGCCTGTGTGACTGTTTCCTAATAAATGTTTACTTAAAGTCTAATTGGACTAGGTAAAACAGAAAATACGGGTAAGAATATTGTAAAGATCTCACAGATAAAACTCTTACATACTTAAGACCTGCTTCTGTGATGTACATTAGTATTAACTAAAGTGGAATTCAAGTGCATTGTCATATGCTTTATTGAGTCAGGATCTGTAATCCCACAACATCTGCATCTGTGAAAGGTGTTTTTAAAATGACAGGTGAGATTGTAACTGTCAGAGTGTTGGAAATGTCAGGGATCAAAAATCAGTGCAAATACAATTATATCTCAGGAGCTGAGGTTACTCACTGCTTACAACATTGCTGAAAGTCCCATCTCTACGTTTGTGGCTATTTTCATAAGCATCTTTTGAAGTTCTGAAGAAATTTAAGTATTCTTGGTCCTGTTGCATGGACAGCTGTTCCTTTGCTGCTGTTGGTTCATAAACATATAAAAAGTAATTTTTAGGCTTACATATTCAACTTCCAGACAAAATTGCTGTTCTGCCCTATTCTCTCCCATTTTCATCTTTACCAAATTTGGTATATTTATTAGTATTATTACAGTGTATTTCCCTGAACATTTTTTACAGTTGACATAAACTCTAGTATCAGAATTCACATAACTGTGTGAATTTTGTTATGTGTCACTGGCACAAATACAAACCCCAGCATGACTAGATCAGCTCGTTTACTTTCTGAGAAAAATACATTAATTTAGTTGGATTCAGTTTGCTTATGGAGAAAATTTTGGGCAAGAGTTTGAGCAAGAGCCTTAAAAGAGAGGATTTCTATTCCTTATGTGGAGGATGATGTTGCATTTTTCCTCAACAGTTGTGTAAATTTGCTCTGCTTTTTTGTGAGTTTCCCCTTTTACTGCCCTGTAGCTCATTATTAAAAAGGTTTCAACAAGGGAATACCAGCAGTGTTTCAGTTATAAATACTTTTACAGTTTATATAGCATAAAGAATTTTTCAGGATGTTTAAGGTAAAAGACACTGGAATTTCAGATAACAAAATTACTGTTAATTTTTAATCCATGCCTAATAATATTGCAGGAAATTAAACATAATTATTTAATAGTGAGGATAATAAAGTGCTCCCAAAATATTAAGCAAACTTACAGCTTTGAAAAAATCAGAGATCACTTATTATAGAGAGGGAAAATAATAATAATTTCTGGTATCAGCTGACATTTTCCTGCCAAGTTTATGTTGGTCAAAGTGTATGTTTACTCCTGAGATAAGTAGTTTTCAATTCCTTGCATAACGTATGTTAGAAGAGTCAAGCAGTACATGACGGTTGGAGGTGGTGTTTGCATGGTATAGGTGGGGTTGCTCTCCATTGCATTTAAGGGGTGACCTGTATCCCAACAGGGCAGGTGACCTGCAGGGGTTGGAGCCAGGGAGGGGAAGGGTGCATGCCATCAGGAAGCGGAGGCACGCATGCACCTGCCTGTCATCTGCTTAGGGCTGCCTGCACCTGCCTCCATGCCCCTGTCACGCCTGAGCAGGAATGCGAGCTGCACATCTGTCTTGGCTTTCCCTGGAGAAGCAGATGGCTATGTGTAACTTCAGAGAAGCAAAAATGGTTTCTGAAATGACCTAATGAGCCATTTATAGGTGGATGGAGAAAGAAGAGAAAACAAGCCTTTAGGCATATGGTTACAGTGCTTTGTAGGATATACAGGAATTTTTCAAATTGCTATAGTAGAAATGTTCATCTAGAAGATATGAGAAACAAGCCAGGCTAACTAAGAACTGATTAGTTCCCTTTCTTTTCAAGTGTGTTCTTGACTGATGTTATCATTGTCCAGGGGTTAAAAGTCAAAATGGTGTCCAGTTCCTATTTGTTCCTTTCTCTGTGACTTTAGTCAAACTGTTCAGTTCTTTCTTGTATGTTAGTTCTTACTTGTAACACTCATGCACCAGTAGTTGCAATAATAGAAGTTCTGTAGCAAAAAGTGCTGTATAAATGTGATTTTTTTATACATTCTTAACATTCATATTGATGTCACATATTGATGTCACATGCATATTTTCTTCCCCTTCACCTCTTTTTTGGGATTATTTCATTTGACATTCACTGAACGATAGCTGAGATATGGTTAAAGAAGCTTTTTATAAAGAAATGGAGCTGTGTTAGGAGGAAAGTGATACATGTACGTTATAACATCCCCTACCAGCGTTATATCTTAGCACCTCAAGACATCATTGCCCATTAAGACAATTCTATCCCAGTGTTGGAAACAAAACACAGGGATGATAAACACTAGATGTGTAAAGGTGGTTGAGTGTTATCTCAAAAAAAAATAATTAATGATTTATGGGGAGATTTAGTCAATAGTTTAGGAATCTAATCAGATTGTCTAGTGTCACACCAGCACAGGCACATGTAGGAAGCATAAGCACATTAACAAGAAAGGTATATTACGTTTAGCTAGGCTGCTATATATTCCCTGAGAGATAAGAGACATTCAGTTCTTTGCCAAATACAGAGTTATGTGTGTATTGGTTTTAGCCAGGGCAGTTAATAAATATCTAAGTATAATTTCCTATATATCAGTAGTTTTCTATTTACTTTCTGTACGTGACACAAAAATACATCTTGGCAGAAAATATTCTATGCTAGGGCTGAAGTTCCATGAATTCCTACTAAAGTCAATGACAGCTTTGCTACTGAATCTAATAAAAGCAGAGCTGTGCCAATACACTTTTGTAAAACCATCCCTCAGTCTGCTCAGTATTACTTACTTTTTAGCAAAATTATGCAGTTCTTGTATGTTCTATTTGTACACTGAGGCTCAATACAACAGAGGCATGCTTCAGTCTAGCAACAATGGCAAGCAATATTTTTCAATTATAGGAGGCTAAAAGCTCAGTGGTTCTGCAGGAAGTTTGTTTTGGCACAGCATTTTGTGCCAAAAAAAAAATAAAAATGGGTACCTTTTGTTTTAAAATGGCTGTGGATCAGTTCCTGAGGCTGGAATGTCAGTAAATGCTTCTTTCATCAGCAAAGTGCCTGCAGAGTCCAATGCTGGCTTAAGTGCTGCCACCCCAAAGTTTTGCTGATTACAGAGCATGCATTTTCTTTTAAACAGCATTCTTCTTTATTTTAAGTACACCTTTAAAAATGGCTGTTACTCTCACATATTCCGTTTCCCTGTTTGTATCAATTTGCTGATACAAGGAAATGTAGAATATTACATGTAAGTAATGATATTTTCTTTAAAACCTTTATTTGTAGTTAGTTCTTGAATGGCTCAGAAAACCATCTGTATGTAATAGTTGTGTGCACCAAACAGGGATTCTCTGATTTCACTGTATATGTTCATCTGAACTGTAATGTAGAGTTGATGTTCTTACTCCAAAAGGTAGCAGCTTTAAAGTATGGCAGTTTTCCATTCCAAAAGAAATAGGTATCCTGCAAGTGGTACCCTTGCAACTTAATTACAAATCAGTTCTTCATATCTTGAACTTACCTGATCACAGGTTGCAGGTTGGCAGTTCCTTTCATAGGTCATCTGGGTTACTACTACATTGATTCATGTTTGATTTGTCTTGGAACTTGAGATTGTTGTGAAATAGAAGCAGACCGGTTCTTTTCTTCCTCAACTTGTGGACTTAACAGCTAGAAAACTGCTTAGCCAAAACTGTTTACCTTGGACCATATCACTTCAAAAGGTGAACTGTAGTATCAACAATCTTATTGTGCAGCTGCTTTGCAATACAAAGAAACCTGAGGAGAAGAAGAAACAAAACCAACAAACAGCAAAGCCTGTATTGCACTGGCAAACAGTATTTGTTCTCCTGGATTTCTCTATGCTAACCATCTTCACACAATGGCAGTTTTATTCGAAGAGCCATGGTAATATACCAGCCATGACATTAATAGCAGTCATCATAATGTTTCTGGAATGTTCACATATGTTAAATTTTGCCTAATGTAATTCTGCTGTGGTTCACTGGATCAGGCTATTATAAAGTATATACTCAAAACAGCTTGAGAAAGGGCATGGTCATACATTAGGACAATTAGATCTTGAATAGCTACTCTGATTCTGGGGAGGAAAAAAACAACTCATTTTTAAGCTTGCTGATTTAAACCTTGGACAGTTTTAGCAATGAACTCCCATCTATCAAAATTTCTTTGTAGTCATAATGATGTCTTATACCACAGCAGTGGTTTCATGGTACACTATAAAAAATGTCCGCAAGATAGTCCACCAGATAGCAGCACGCTGAGCAGTGGCATGCCTAACCAGCTGCCATTTGCCAGAATAGTCTGCGGCTGTGAAAGGGCACACTGCATTAGCAAACGTAGCTAAGTATGCTCTGCTGAGTAGTTGTGTTGGTGGGAAGGTTGTGTTGGTGGCAGGGTTTTTGCTCCCAAAACTTTTTTCCATGGATGAGTCCTATTAAGGAGAAGGAAAGGGCTGAGGTAAGGTGTGGATAAGGACTTTAAATCAGGAGTATGGTCAATTTGCAGGTAGTGGCAAATGAAGCCCCTCATTTTAAAGATTTTGGTAAAGGAGCTAATCAGTGTAGAGTAGAATACAGAAATATATATAGTGGGTGTCAGAAAGTAAAGGAGTGTGTTGTAGTTTAACCCCAGCTGGCAAGAAAGTACCATGCAGCTGCTTACTCAGTCCATGCTCCTACCCTTCCCTGGCAGGATGGGGAGGAAAATCAGGAAAAGGTAAAATCCATGGGTTAAGATAACAGCTTAATAATTGAAATAAAGTAAGATATTATTATAGTATTATAATAATGATAAAAAATTTAAAAAGGGGAAAGAGAGGAATAAACCCCAATAAACACAAGTGATGCACAATACAACTGCTCACCACCCACAAACCGATACCCATCTGAACCTGAGCAGCGACTGGTGGTTCCTGGCCAACTCGCCCCAGTTTATATACTGAGGATGATGCTCTATGGTCGTAGAATATCCCTTTGGCTAGTTCAGGTCAGCTGTCCTGGCTGTGCTCCCTTTTGGCTCCTTGTGCCCCTCCTCACTGGCAGAGCATGGGAAATTGAAAAGTCGTTGACTTAGGATACTTAGCAACAACTAAAACATCGGTGTGTTATCAGCATTATTCTTAAACTAAAGCAAAAATACAGCACTGCAGCAACTGCTAAGAAAATTAACTCTATCCCAACCAAAACCAGGACAGAGTGGAATAAGTTTGATATTTGGGGTCATACAATGGAAAGTTACTGGTAATAAGAGAGGGAAGTGACCTTTTGCAAGCATTTGAAGTTTTCCTTTATGTCCCCTAATAACTTTTAATATGTTGGCTAATTTCAGCCACATTTGACAGAGATGTAGGAGTCTCTGAGAGAGGTAAGTTACTGCCGGTTGTTTTAAATAGACAGCTGGGGATAAGGGGAAGGCACTTTAAATTGCCTAAAGGAGGAACCTTTAATGTGACATCATGTTATTAGGGCATCCATGTGAGAGGGAGATACTGCTACAGGCATGGGAAAAAATTTCAGATAATTACTGAACCATTTCAGATGCCAGTGACACAGCACATGCAGGAGCCCATCAGTTCCTGGTTCAGACATACCAGGAGTCTGTTAGCACTTTGTCCTTCATCGGGGACAAACTTTGTTAGTTGCAAGGCAGATGGAGCTACCAGTACTTCTGCTTCTCATAATTCCAGAACATTTAACTATGTTTTGGGGAAAAAAGAAAAAGAAAATGTGATCTTAAGAGTTTTCAGAGTCCCAAACAAATTAAATATATTTTGCTACCAAATAAATTCAGTATTATCTATATGAAGGAAAGGTAAGGAAGTTCAAAGTTTTGTTGCCAAAAACACGAGCATGTATTTAAGACAGTAAAAATTAAAATCCTAATGAATCCATTTACTTTTATAAAAAGGACATGACTGCTGGCTGGGCTACAGTCAGATGTTAGACTGATGACTGTAGCTCAAAATCTATGCAAATGTTCTGTAAATATCCCATGTATTATGGACTGTAATTAGCCCAGTAATCATTTAGATCAGAGGCAGGCAGTTGTAGCTAAAGAAAGAAAGATAATGTTATTTTAACCTTTTTTGTGCAGGTGCTACTGTGGTGTCTAGTACACAACTGTGCACAAATAAGCTGAAGGGACTAAACTTTTTAACTGGTGACACTTACCACAGCAATGTCATTTATGCTGGGGTGGATGTTTTTATGGTTTTTATGTCATTTATGCTTGTGGATACAGTTAAGAGCTCTGATAAAGGCTGATATTTTTGAAAACCAAACAAGAAATGAGAAGCAGACCTTTTAGAACTGAAGGAGATTTTTATCTGCTTACAGATTGGTTAGTAATACTTTTGTATTGTTACTTTCGAGGGTGCTTAAAGGTAAAAGAAATTTGTAAGCTCTTTTTAGGATGACTTCTTTGGAGGTTTTGGCTTAATGTAAATAACAGTGTTGTTCCACAGGGAGGTATCATTTTACATCAAACTCATGATAAAATCTAGTCAATAAACTTTCCTCAACATATAAATACTAAACAGTTGGGTTCTTTACTGGTAAATATTTACTGCAAAGCCTTAGAAGTGTTTAAAAACTGGTTTATCTAGTTTCTGTTGCAGCAGATGCCCTCATAGGATCTCTTTTCAGTCCTCATTTTCCTTAACGCACACCTTGTTTAAGCAGGAAGAGCTTAATTTAAGCCGTAATCTTTTATCAGAATAAACCTTAGTCGTGTTTTCACAATACTGGTACTCTTCTCCCCACTCAATTTGCGAGGTCAAGGAAGCAGGTGATGTACTACACTCCCAGCAGCTGAGTGCTTAAAGCTGATTGATGCCAAGTAAATGTACTGTTTCACCAGCCTATCTCTGTAGAATAGCACTCCTTCAGTTTACCACCATTGCACTACTTTAGGTTATCTTTGCTGAAGAACAGAGCATGTAGCTCCAGTGCACAACATCTTTTGACAACTCACACTGGGAATTTGGTGGGGAGTGAGGGATTGGAACTAGATGATCTTGAGGTCCTTTCCAGTCCAAACCATTCTATGATTCTTTGGTTCTATACTAATGGCTGAAGGCAGGAAGATTTGGAATGCAAGAAAGCAGTCTGTATTTTGGTTGAAAGAATCTTTTTAGTGATACTTTCTGTTACAGTGAATTTAACTTTAGTGAAGTTGTCATCATTTGACAGTTCATCTCTTTGTATTTGGAACACAATGTGTCTTACCTCTCCCAGGCAAAGCCAAGCCTTACTGTTTTAATGACAAGTTCCTGAGATAGGATCTACCTGCTGCCTTTATTGCTCAAGCATAAACTGCCTATGGTTAAATATTTGATCATTTAAAACACAGGTGGGTTTAGGGAGGTAATGTATACTGATAATAAACTGAGTTCAAATGGATCTGAAATAAACTGGTTAAACTAGAGAAATACTCAGATTATTGCTTGGGTCAGCTTTCATTGATTTCTAATTATTGTTCTTCAATTTATTAATTTTAATAAGAAATTAGCAAAAAATACCCTGTCCTTAAGTGTTGTGTTTTTCTTTTTGTAACAGAGGGTGGCTGGGCTGAGGAAGGGGGGAGTGGGATAAAAATGCCTTATGTAATTTTAAAGTTATTTATTTTAAAATTTATATTTCAAAATGTTAGTCGTAGTCATATCTTCAATATTCAGCTCAACCGCAGGCAGAAAGCAAGACAGGGAAAAAATGCATAAACCCAACTTTAACCTAAGTAACAATTATTAATCCAAATTTTTTTCATTGATAAAGTGTGTCCCCAGAATGTTGTTGAAAATCCTACTAAGGGGACCAGTTTTAAAGTGAAAGTGTTCAGTGCATCAAGGTACAGATGATGTGTGAATTAGCGGAAATGAAGAACTGTAAAATTATTGTCATATATTTACCTTTCTCCTTGGTTTCTAGAAATGAAGATAGTGAGGTAGCTTTGCCAGTGAGTATGGTTCTGGCTTTCATCTGTGTCTCCTGACATGTTTAGATACTTGCCCTCACATTTCAACTGTGGTAGAATCTAGTCATCCTTTAACAGAGTTTGAACCCTCTGGACTCCCTACTGTAGAGTGGTGAAGGAGTTGTGGGGTTTTTTAGTATGTTCCTAAAAGGAGGTTGTGCATCTTTCAAAACGCATAGGATGAAGTTTACACCTCTATCAAAAAATCACTTGCGAATCCAGTCTTGGAGGACCAGTAGTATTGCCTTAAAACATAAAGGTATTTTTACATCCTGATATTATTATTATTATTATTATTATTATTATTATTATTATTATTATAGTTAGATGTATATGAAATGTGAATTTCAAGGTCAGATTACAAGATCTATATATTTTCTTCCTGTAAGTAAAAATTCTTCAGCAGGATATACAGTTTCTGGGTCTACATTTGCGAACTGCTCCTGAGCAAACGTTTTCCTTCTTGCAAAGCCTCTTTCTGCAGTTAGGGAGAATGCACATGAGCACAGAGCTCAGCCTGAACTTGTGGTTGACAAGCTAAAGCCTTGTGTTTCTAGAGCAGAAAAAGGCATGATATGTCTATGAGGATGGCTCTGCTAGCAAAGACATTTCTCAGATTGTTAGGATGAAAACCAGATATATTAGTGATGTGCATGCTGTAGCCCTTCTCTTGCTCTTTTCAAGTGGGCTTTACCCAGTTCAGTTCAGGCCTTCTGAGTACAGTGCCACTAACCTCTGCTTCAGTGATACTAGAGGACTGTGAACTTTGAGTTCTCAGTCTTCAGTTAATGTTGGAAAATAGGAAAAGTAATCTTTTTCCCCAAATGCTAAGAGGGTGGGGAGCTGCTGCTGTAGGAGCAGCAGCGGGAGCACAGCGCAGGCAGCTGGTGCAGGAGGAGCAGTTCTCACGCACTCCCTTGTCTCTCTCTCTCTCACAAATGTCATCAGCTGGTGGTAAGAGTAGCAGCAGCAGGATCACAGGGGTATATCTCACATGATCCACTGGGGTCCTGAGTTTATAAAAATAGTAGAAAGAACAGACACAATTTCCACTAAGAAGTAATCTCTAGGGTGTAATGCCCTGGAAGGCAAGCCTTCTTTTCTCTTGGAATTTTCCACTTCTCATCGTGACGTCTTTGCATCGCAGACACCAAGCAGTTGTGAGCATTCCCATGGCAAAGCAAGTCTGTGGTTTGCCATGTGCACAGGCACATTGTTATAGACTCACTGTGCTTTCATTTTCTTTGCTTTTCATTGCCAGACATGGAAAATAGAAAGTCTCCTTTGGTGAATGTATTTCCTGTCATATTAAAATAAAGAAATCACTGTTCATAGCTCTTGCCTTGGTCTTGCGAATATTGATTTCCATTGAAAAACAAGCCTTACCTGATAACCACTCCCCCGCACCTGACACTTCAGTGCTTTAGGAAAGTTCTGAATTGATATCCCTAGACAGTGAAGCCTTCTACCTGTAAAACCTGTCACCAGCATTACTCTGTCTTCTTAACCAGTAAGTCTCAAGTGTAGTTGAAAAGATCAGTGTTTCAGATTCTCATTTATTCACTTGTTCTGCAAAACCGCATGCATTTATTTTGCACTAACTTGAATAACATTACTGAAGAACGTTGCATTGATCACATATGTGGGTTGGTTCTGTGCTTAGCTTTATAATAAAGATATGAAAGCTTTATTTTAAGATTTATGGTCCAGATGGCATTCAGCATTCACATATAGTATTAGTAATCTGTTCTAACAGCTGTTTTTGCATCCTTGGTACCAGTGAGATTAAAAAGGGCAGTATAATTATCTTTGCCAAAGGTATGAATTAACAGTCATATGGGTCACAGCCATTATATTAGAAGATGGGAAATTGCTTGCTGTGGATGACAGCATTTACTCTTTTCAACAGGTTAAATACTTGTTTTAATTATTCTTCATGAAAGTTTGTTCTCAGCAATTAAATCTTTTGATGTTATGTGCACTTGCTGATAATTCAGTGACAGAAGATACTGGTTTGTTTGACAGGGAATTTCAGTCTGGTTTTGTACTGATCTATAACAAAGAGGCTATTGGTGGTATAAATCATATTGATATAAATCTGGTCAAGTTTGATTCAGTGTTGGTGTGCTGCTGTTGCTGGCCCCTACTGCTAATTGTAGCTTGACATCCGTTTTCCTTGTAGCTTAATAGGAAAGCTGTACGGCTTGTCAAAATCCTCTATTTTATTGAAGTTATTTAAAGTTCAGTTTATTGTTGCATTGTGAACAAGATCAGGATGCATAAATTCTGAGAGAGTTCCCTAGCTGGATTAGTTTACAACAAAAGAAAAAGGGCTGGGGAGGGTGGGTGGGGGGAATTCTGAGGATTCCCAGCAGTTCTTTCTCTTTGCACTTCCTGCTTGTAAAGTTTCACTGTGTGATCACAAACCAATCAGATTCCATTTTAAAGCTTGTAATGATGTGGACTCATTTCCTTAGCAGGTCTTTAAGGTTTGATCAGAAACAATCTGGCTAGTGCAACATAAGAATCTGTAAGATGCAACATGATAACTGGTTGTGTGCGCTCTTGCAGTCTACTTTAGTACCAGTAATATTGGCTCACTTAAACCACATTCCTCTTTCAAGTACCTTTCAGCATTGTTAAATGGTTTTCAAAGGCCTGCTTTGCTTGCCAGAGCAAGAGAGTTATGGGTGTGCATGTAGTTACTAGTGTCAGCCAGCAAAATGATAGCTTACATCTGGAGACAGTAACTTCCTGAAACTCAATAGCCTGATCCCATACTGAAAATACTTTTGTTTTAAAGGGTGGGGAGAAGAAGGTCTCTACTCAAGTACGAAGTTTCACAGTCAGAAAAGGAATGGGCCTTTCATATTCTAAGTGGACGCACAAATTAGCTTATGTTGTCTGCATTTATCTGGATGTCAGTGGTTGTCTTCAATTATCTGTATTGGGTGAATTTCAAGTATTGAGTGTTGTGTTGGGTCAGTGCCCTGGTGGCCAGCTTGATGCCTTTCCAGGAATCACTAGAAGCAGAAGTTCTTCCCAGAGGGCTCTTGACCGCCCTTCCTGGTATCTTTTGCCTGCATTGTCATCTCTAGGTCCTCTTTGCTTTTGCACAGTGGAAAAAACAGCCAGTGGAGGTACACCTCATATCTTCAAGTCACCTTAAGAGAACCCTACTGCCCCTTGCCTGTGGTTAGTGGGAACCCTATCACAGAAGCCAGTTTCACATAGTCAAATTAAGCAATGAGCTGAAGTCTGTTGTATAGTAATGCAGAAAACCTAAGTCCTTGACCAGGGTCTAGCTATATTCTCCAAATAATGTATTATTTGTCTCGTTTGGTGCAAGCTTTGTGGCTCCATGATGGTAGGAAAGATTTCCTGATTTTATGCAGGCCTTAGGGAGGAAAATGTTCTGATCTGTTAGTACATTTCCTATTGTCTGCTTTTACTTGCCATTTTTTTAAATAGGGCACTGCTGCTGTGTGTGCATACCTTTAAGTCCTTTGGGGGTCTTTCAAGATAGAAGATGTTGGTTTTGTTAGTAACGGGCCAACCCTTTCCATTGCATTTCAAGCAGACACTTCACAGTTCTCCAGGAGTTAGGACTAAGACAAACTTGAGCCACATTTTTGTCCTTTCTGTTCCAGACTATTTTGAATGCTGTTCTATTCCTAGTATAATTTATACTGTAAGGAAAACTGTACTGTAAGGGTACAACAATTGCCACAGATGACAGTATTGATGGCCAAACTGTTATGAATCCCTCCTGGTCTTGACAAACTGCTTCAGTACAGACTGTGGAAGAGGCATTCCCCATTGAGGAGCTTTGTACAGTTTACACAATACTTAAAATCACAGTTTTCCCCATATTGAATTCAAAGCTTTTATAGTTTGCTGTTCTCTGCCACAGCAGGATGTTAAATTCACCCATCAAGTTTATTTTGGCCATGAGTTTTGTGTTGTTGAGTTTCACATTTTGTATTTTCTGGATGTCATCACACCATTCCAGTATTTCTTCTGGAAACATCCATGTTGAAGTGAAATAATTTGACTTTCAGACTACAGTCAGAGGAAATTTTAGAGATCATTTAAATTATGAGATTTGACAGAACAAAGTTTGTTGTGCCCAGACTCTTTTTTTTTTAAACACTCTAAGTGCTGTAACATTTCCTGGCTGGTCAAACTTTGGAAGGTCAAGTGGATGACTACATACATCATTTTATACTCCCAGTTCATGTTTTACATTCTACTAGCAGAATTCTTTGGGGGGAACTGCTAATTCTTCAGAAATGCTATGGAGAATAGCCATTTATTTGTCTTTCCATTTTCATTCTGACTGTTTCTGTCTTAAAAACTTGAATAAGATGCTGTATGTATTAAAACAAACTTCCATTTTATTAAATAAACCTAGATACAGAATCCTGTGATGAATTCTACTGTTCAGGAGAGGACCATCATTGTCACAACTTTGGGACTGTTTATCTTTGCTCTTCTGCTTGCATGGGTGTATGTGGTGGTAGGTTTGTGTATATTTCCTGATTTGTGAGGTCTCCCTTTTTTGGTTTGTTTTCTTTTGTGTGCACAGCTTGCGCAAGTGGACTCCAGAGGTGTGCATCTTGGTGCTGTCGTTGTTCGCGGCCTTACAACTTTGCTGATGGCCAGTAGTGCCTGTGGCTTTCCATTCAGAATGGATGATTTGATGCCTTGGCAGGTGTTCGATGGAAAACTATTCCAAGAAAAATACCAGCAGTCACATCGAGGTTGCTCTTTGGAGGAGCTTTTGGAAGGCAATGTGAGTAATCGCGTCCTCTTAGACAGCTCTGTATTCTTTGATAAATGTACCTGTCCATGTTCGTTTATTGTTTTGATATTCATGTTTACACTGATCCACTTTCTTTGTATTTTTCCTCTCTTCCTTATTCCTTTTTCATCCTCTCCACCAACAAAAACAACTAAGAAGACAGAAATACTGAGACTGTGAGGGAAGCTATAATTTTACCTTTATTTTTCTTTCTGTTGCTCAGAAAAATAATATAAGGAAGTGTCAAAATGGCTGTCATATTTCAAAATATGATAATTCCTGTAATAGTTTTCTCGTACTAAGATATTAAGAGATCTTTTTCCTTTAAGATTTTAGGCAACATACTAAGAATGTCTTTCAGTAAACACTAAGTATAATTGTTAAAGTGTTTAAGAGTGTTACTAAGGAGCCAAAAGTTTTAGTCGAAGGTTTGGTGAATTCAAAGAGGAACTGGAAATTGGAGGAAGGTAGATATCTAGGTATTCTTTCAGAATCTCACCAGGTACCTTCTTGTACCTTCAAGTACTTACTTAGTTCTCAGTCTTACTTTCCACAGGCTAGAGATTTGTACAATTTGCATGCTATGTTACCATAAAAACAGTATTATTTAAAACATATCTGCCCAGGCCAGGCCAGGGATGTATCAGCAGAGTCTTGCTGGGTATAGGCCACATCTGGTGTGTTAGGGTGGCATCATGTCCAGGCTCAGAGGTAGGGTCTGCTAGACTGTGGGCAAGGTGGTAGGAATATGCTAGTGAAGCCTTGGATGAGACCTGGCTCATGCCCTACTGGCACAGAGTATGTGGAGAGATGCTTGGGTAGATCTGTACTCATCTGTGTAGATAGCTCATAAGACCGTTGATTAATGTGACTCTTTTCAGTGTGGTACTGAAAATCCTGCATCATTTAGTTACTTTTGAAAATTTTATCTTTGAAATGTTTTTACCTGCTGTTACATATATCACTTGAGGTTAAAATAACTAAAAGTGATTACAGACACAGCAATTTTCAGTTTTCAGTGATTTTAATCGCATGTATTCAATACTAGTTGTACAATTAGTTTTCTTTTCTAATTTTGTGTCCAGTTACATGCCATCTGGATCTGTAATGATGAGTGGGACATGTGTGGGTGGGTGGAATGTATGTGTTTTCAGTGTGGAGGAGGAGGAGGATAATATTTTCCATATGAAATCAATTATATGATTAGGACTATAGCCTCTATCCAGATCCTGTGGCTCCCATTAATTGGTCAGTTGATTTCAGTAGATTTTTAATTGGGCCAGCGCTTCCTCCAGTTTTTCATGTAGGACTTTTGCAGTGCAGTAGAGTGTCCAAAGAATAAATGGAAAAATATGAACCTGTACAGATCTGTGTGAACTTGATAATTCTTCTCCATTTGGGTAGAATTCAGGTTAGCGAATAACTTTTACAATATGTATCTATATCTGTAGAAAATTTATATTCCCTGAGAGGTGTTTTTAAATGTGTTAGGTAGTATGTTTTAGCCAGCATTTGAAAATCTTGATATGATCAGTTTAAAGGAAGGAAGGTGCTTAGATCTCTAGAACAGAGTTGGAGATTTTCTTGATCAACTAAAATATCTGTGTTAAGATTTTGAAAAGCCTGACACTCTAGTTTAAACAAACTCCAGATAAACAGTTCTGTTGTGGGAAAGAGCAGCCTAGCCCTGTGAATTTTTAGAGTAGCTTAAATACCTTTTTCTTTTTTAGGTACAATTTTATGGTACATATATGGCAGAGATAGCTCCCAGACCAATAAAATAGCTTTCCGGCTTATCAGTTTGAGACAAGAATCTGTTTGGGGGATAATTGCCAAGAGATGCCAGTTTAGCTGGGGACACTGGCAAGGCAACAAGCGTATGTGATTGGTTTTTCCTATTATTATAAGTTCAACTGGTACTTAGTTTCTGGCAGAGCTTAATGTACTGCTGGAAGCCAAGATCTTTCAGCACTTCTGTGTTAACAATCTGCCCTTGAGCACCATAAATCTAATCTGATGATAGTGACAGCATTGTTTTCAGAAAACAGATATTCTACATGGGAATTTTTTTTTTGTTTGTTTTAGAAAAGGTAAGTAATAGGATAGGAAGAAATTACTCCTTTTGGTGTTTGGTGCTTGTCTCCTAAGGCCCCTTCTCTATGATCTGGATAGTTACATTACTTCAGGGAGATCTCAGAATCATTGTCTGGATTATGATGGGCTTAAATTCATTTAATAGCTTTATGAAAATTGCAGTAGAAATACAATCTTGGTTAAACATTTACATGTATACCAGAAATTTTGAACATTTTAGGGTTTACTTCCTGCAGATTCTTGTACCAAAAGAAGAAAATGTATAAATTATATGCAGTTGATGTATTTGTGGATCAGTTTTTGTGTAGCTGAGCTCTTTGTAGCCTAGCAGCTATTAAAGATAAAAAATGGGAAGCTTCTGATAAGAATCAAAAATAGAACTATCTTGCTTTTAAAAAAATAAGCTCATCTTATCTAATTCTCTGTTTGTCATAACAGTAATCATATTAGTTTGTTTATCCACACAGAAAATTGGATATAATAGTCTCATAAAGCAATGAGGCAATGATGTTATCACTTTGTTAGCCTTCTTAGTGTGCTTCTCAGTAATGAATATGTTCATGATCAATTTTTTTAAATTAGAACCGAATTACCTAATGGGGTCAGTGTAAATTATATGCTTTGTCCTCTACTCATCTCTCCAAGAATCCACTTTTAATACGAAATATTTGAACTTTGTTTCCTGAAAAAAAAATGTGAACCAGATCTATCACTTGCATACATACATGAGTGTGGCAAAGTTGTGGTATATGTGATCTATTTGTGCTACAGCTGAAGAGAGAAAAGCAGCACATCCATTGATTTTTAACCCTCTTGTCTGCAGGAGTCTTTGTATACACCTTTCAAGAATCTGAAGTCTTTCATTTGCAAGGCTTGCATGGCAAAGAAAAGAACAATACACAGCAGACCAAGAGGGAATGGATTTATCACAGGTTGGCATTGTGTTGATTTTCTCAAAAGTGAATACATTGATAAGCTCAATTATCTTTCAGCAGCAGTGGCATATACATAGGCAGCCCATCAAGCCAAGTAAATTGTAAGACCTTTCTCCAAGAAACCAAAGGAGAGATCTGGGAAAATATTTCGTGGTTTCAGGAATGTATGTGATTTGGATTACCCAAGTTTGAATAGAATAGTATTTCCATCTAGCTACACAGGTAGTGAGATATATGCAGTAAATAAAATATCTTTCACTGACTGAAACATCACTGCTATTTACTCAGTGACTGAAGTTAATTTATAGAAGGAATTAGATGACTCAGAGGTTCTTTTCTTCTTTCCCTCAGGGAAGCTGTTTTAATGTTGATAGTTGAAGGTTCGAGTGAGGCACTGAAGAGAGAATACTCTTTATTGGACTGACTTATACAGGCTTTTGGGCAACCTGGACAATGCCCTTTTTTTTTTTTTTTCCTTTGCCCAAGACTTTGCTTCCACCCCTGTCAACTTTATGGCTCAGTTTACTAAAGGCATTTGTTTTCCCCACTTGATCTGCCTGACTTTTAGGGAGAAAAAACATCTGAAAGGTTTTTAGCACCATTCGCTCATCAGTCTGAATGTTAGGGTTTTTGAGGCTTTGAAATAATTCATACTGAATCACAGTGCTTATGCTGCTATTATGTTTATTACCTGCTTAATACCTGATCAGTTGTGTCTGTAAAGATAAAAATTACCCCTTCAAAATTCCTTGAGCAAATTAAACAAGAGTGATTTTGTGTTAGTTCAGTACTTTGCACTGCATGTCAGTAATACTTCTGCTGTGTTACTACACCATACTGTTGCTGGACATCCAAAACTAAGGCTATCTGTTGGTAATTTATGATACCAGACCTTGTTAGCATCTGCTATTGCTTGAGAGCTGTACTTAACCATTTTAGTTATGATTTGTGATTCCAATTTGAACAGAGATTTCTGTTTGTTGTAATGACTGCAGTCTCCAAATCTGTGTCATAAAATTTTGATCTGGTTTCCAAATACACTTGTTAACAGCTTGTAATCACGATGTGCGTAGATTGAAAGACAGACCCATACTTATTAGTCTGACTTCAGTTTGGAGAAATTGTAATTGTGCATAAGTATTCTGGCATAAAACTAAGAAATGTTGTTTCCAAAAAAAGAATGTGCTGTCTCTCTTTTATTTCCTTTAATCTTACAGTTAGAGTTGCTTAGTAAATACTGTTTTTCAGGAACACCGCAAAGAGAATTTAATCCCAGGTTCCAACAAACACACAGAAGTTCTTTTGTTCCTCCATATCATAACCAGACAAGGGGGTTCCTGTGGAGAAATCCTCAACCACAAGGTAAAAAAAAAGGTGTGCACATGTGTGTATTTCAAATTGTCTCTATCAACACTGTGACAGCTCTGTGTCTATATGTAGACTGCGTTTGTATGTATGCAGTTATCCTGTGGCTACAGCAATCTTGTAACAAAACTTGCATCAGCTGTAGTTGAGTACTGCCATTAGCAAAAACTAACTATGCAAGGTGAGGAAGAGTGTAGCGTTATAATCTGGAGTCATCTTCTATTCACAGTGTCCTGGCAAAAAAAAAACTTTTATGTATTCAAACTTTCCATGCTTGGTCTCAGCTGAATTGTATTTAAAATATAATAGTTGTAAAGCAAATTGGTACAGCTGCATGGAAGTGTCTGTCTGAAGTCTTTAGCTACAGATCTTAGTCTGTACATCAGCAAAACACTGGAGCATTTGAATAAAGTTAAAAACATTCTGGAGTGGTTTTCTAGATCGGGGTCTCATCTTCCAGATCACTGCCTAAGTAGTGCAAATGCAAGTTCTGTCTTATCTTGGCATTAATCTTAAGTTATCCACCAATCTCACTTCTTGAACAGAACAATCATTTCAGTGGAGCATCACTGTGGAAAACACTGGAGCTGACATAATTCAGTTTTTTTCTCATTATTATGAGTTAGAGCATATACATAAAGATTGACAAAAATAAAAGAAAGAGAAGTGTCTAACAAAGGTCAAATATATTATTAAGTTTGTAGAGCCTAAATTTCTTCTGTGTTCCCAGGTGAAGTTTTCAGAGATTTATGATATAACTAAAGAAAGATAAATAATAAATAAATCCAGTAAAGTCTTTAATGTGTTTCAGCTGCTGCTGTTGTAGACTTGAGAGATACTATCATTTGATTCACAGAAAAAGACCGATCATGTATGTGAAATGTAAAGCTAAAATACAGAGTATGTATGCTGACCAGAAGCAGAAACAAAACTGGTCATTGTTATCATGTTCATCTCAAGAAGCCTGCTGTTCAAGGGTTGGGTCATCTCTGAGCAGCTCCAGAGATATTATAACTACATGTATTTCACAAAGCATGTTCCACAGTAACTGTGCTGAACAGTGTTATGAATGTGTTTCAGTAGCATTATTAAAACATCTTGGCTTCTTCTACACTAGACCTATTTGCTACCCTCAGGATACTCTTAAAATGTGATCCCATAAGTGCAGTCAAATTGCTTCTGTTATAATTAACATAGATTTATTGGGAAAATGTATCTGTCCTTACAAAAGAGCCCTGCGATGTTTTAGAGCTCCTTTTGAGCTGATCTGCCAAGATGACTCATTTTGACAAAGTTTTTTTCCTGAGTTTGCTAATATTAAGGCAGCAGTTGGAATGAGTTGCTTATGAAGCAATGAGTTGCTGCATTATGTAGCTTTTTCTCTGCTATATGTATGTGTCTCACTAAAGAGAGAGAAAAAAGAATGAAAAAGTAGCAACTTTGTGTTCCATGATAGCTTATATGATAAAACTTCCTAGTAAAATTACCTGTCTATCCCATCCTTTATGTACATTCCCATGGTATATTGTTATGGTTCCTGCTGTTGCATAGTATACATAAATCATTGGATTAAATGCAGTAAAAATTAAAGGATGAGACCCATATCTTCTGTGTCAGAAGCGTACCTAACCATTACGCAGCCTTTGCTCTCTCGTATCTGTTAATGTTTAAGGATTTTGTGACATGGTCTCAACTTTAACAATGGAGGAAAGAGTGCCTCCACACAGAAAGCATAAAGCTAAGAAGCACTGGTATTTCTCTGAAACAATGTTTTGATTCTGTTTAGGCAGAACGAGAATTGAACCTCATTTTATAGTGAATACTGAACACTGATGTGTTGTAATTAACATCTCATCCTCTACCTGTATTTTGAGAGAACGGAGTTCAGCTGTGGGATTTTTCTGCTTTGGGGGGAATGGGGTGGTTTTGGGGTTTTAAATATTTATTTATTTTAAGTTCTTTTCATAAATTTCTTGTATGTGTGTCACAAATGGAGAGTGTATCCGTGTAACCTGGAGCAGAACATCTAAGCCTTACAGGGAGGTAGATTTTCCCTTAGTGTTTCTTGTTTGTTAATTTGGAAGACTTCCTATTTAGCATGTTGGCTGTTGTGTATCCTGTTGTGAGTGTCTGTCTTTTTCTGATGCTTGTTAGACAGATCTTAGGTATCTAATTTAAATTTAAGGTTAGGCTTCTGTTACTGAGGTATGAAACTGCATTGCAGCACTTCATAATCTCTGAGTTCCAAAGCCTTGCCCAAGGTAGCATAGACGTCTGTAGCAAAGCATGACTTTACAGATTCTAGTTTTGTGGTTGAAATACCCCATTATATGCCATATAGCCTATGGGTAGACAAAACTTCATTAATTAGAAGTTAACACCACTAATGCATTATTTTGAATCACATTGTTACCTCATTCTACAAATAGCTGAAAATAAACTGAGCACTAACAACTGTGGAAATCATGATATTAGGTATTATGTGTCTTTGCCACTCTTCAACAGTCCAGCTGATAAACACCTAGACTGTTTCATAGAATCATAGAATAGTTAGGGTTGGAAAGGACCTCAAGATCATCTAGTTCCAACCCCCCTGCCATGGACAGGGACACCTCTCACTAAACCATCCAACACAAGGCTTCATCCAACCTGGCCTTGAACACCACCTGTGATGGAGCACTCACAACCTCCCTGGGCAACCCATTCCAGTGTCTCGCCGCCCTAACAGGAAAGAATTTCTTCCTTATATCCAATTTAAACTTCCCCTGTTTAAGTTTTAACCCATTACCCCTTGTCCTGTCACTACAGTCCCTGACAAAGAGTCCCTCCCCAGCATCCTTATAGGCCCCCTTCAGGTACTGGAAGGCTGCTATGAGGTCTCCACGCAGCCTTCTCTTCTCCAGGCTGAACAGCCCCAACTTCCTCAGCCTGTCTTCATACGGGAGGTGCTCCAGTCCCCTGATCATCCTCGTGGCCCTCCTCTGGACTTGTTCCAACAGTTCCATGTCCTTTTTATGTTGAGGACACCAGAACTGCACACAATACTCCAGGTGAGGTCTCACAAGAGCAGAGTAGAGGGGCAGGATCACCTCCTTCGACCTGCTGGTCACGCTCCTTTTGATGCAGCCCAGGATACGGTTGGCTTTCTGGGCTGCGAGCGCACACTGAAGCCGGCTCATGTTCATTTTCTTATCGACCAGCACCCCCAAGTCCTTCTCTGCAGGGCCGCTCTGAATCTCTTCTTTGCCCAGTCTGTAGCTGTGGCAATGTGTTTGTCATAGCATATAAATTACCCCCTAGATCTAAATCAGCATAAAAAAGAGAGGGGAAAAAATTTCATTTGCTATAAAAGGGGCTTATAAGAAAGATGGGCCTTTTGCAGTAGGGTGAGGAGTGATGGTTTTAAACTGAAAGAGAGGAGATTCAGACTGGATGTGAGGACAAAATTTTTTACAATGAGGGTGGTCAAATTCTGGCACAAGTTGCCCAGAGAGGTGGTGGATGCACCATCCCTGGAGACATTCAAGGCCAGGATGGATGTGGTTCTGAGCAACCTTATCTAGTTGAAGGATGTCCCTGCTGATTGCAGGGGGTTTGGACTAGATGACCTTTGAAGGTCTCTTCCAACTCAATCTATTCTATGATTCTATGTATTTAATCAAGGCTTCCACACTTACGCTGCATACTCTGTGCTCAAGCATATTTCTGCTGAACAAGATTTTGATAGAACTGGAAAGTAGATGGGACTTGACGGAACTTTGGTGCTGGAAAAAGATTTCATTTTGAGTTTGAGTACTGCTTAGTTTATAGAAATGTGTAACTGAAGCAGCATTGTACACAGGCACACTTAAACCAGTATGAAAATGTTTGTTAATATTGTTAATACAGCTTACATGTGATTCTAAATGGTATATTTTACTGAATTCATGTGGTCTGATCTACCAACCACAGTGTATGACCTGTATGATTCACTATCGCGACCCATGAGTTGGACTAGATTTAACAGTTGCAGTGGACCAAGAGCTTTAAGAGCAATGCCGCCAGGGACTATATTCCAACATCTCAAAATATAGCCATAACTGTACATGAACTGGAAAGGGACATGTTCTTTTTTCCATATTTATATAAATGTAGTTTTTCTTGCAGACTATCTGAATAAGCTCTTATATTCTTGCTTTAATGTTAATAAAAACATTTAAATCCTCTCCTCCCTCCAGGTAGAGAGTATAGATCAGGTCATCCAGACCGAAGGAGAAGATTCCATGTTCCTTCTTGGTGAGGAATACAAGTGTACAGGTAGCAAACTGAGAGGATGGGATAGTTACCATTGAGATATTTTTTGTTTATGAGAGCGTCTTTTCATGGACTTTGCAGAATAACTGAACCGTGTGATTTTGGAGGAAATAACTCAAAGCTGAGGCTATTCAGCTTGTTAATCACTTGTTACATTAGGTCTAAGCTTGCTATGAGACCAGCATCACGAAAACTGAAGTTAAAGGCACCAGCTGAAGCAAAATAGCATCTCAGTATATCTATATTGTTTTGTCCATTTGGCAGTTTAAAGTCTGAAGTGTTTTTACATTGTTAGATATTCCCGATTACAAGCTTTAAGACTTAAACTATAAGGTTTGCATATTTTTGTTATAGACGTGTATTACAAGAGTTTACTTACCATGAATATCCCTGCTGAATTGTGGTTCATGTTAATTCACGGCAGTTTGTGTCTTAATTGTGGATTATATCTTTATTTTAAGGGTTACACCATTGTTACTGAAGCCCATTGAAAAATTTGAAACATGATATTACTTATGTCAACATCATCTACCAATGAACCAAAATCACCTTCCTGTAAAATGCAGCAAAAATTGCTATTACTTTTGGCAGTTCTGGTTAAGTACCTTTGTCTGTGTATCTCAGCTGACTGAGAACCACAGGGAACCACATCACTGCTAAGGAGAGAAAGAATCTGTCATACTTACTTCTGTAAACATACTTAAGAGAGCTAAGTCTTCTTTCCTGTCCAGAATTCTAATTTAAACACCTTCAGAATTATTTCTCAAAAGTTGCTGTATTTCACTTTGTGATTTCATTTAATTGATGTGTTTGTTTAATTATAAAATTAATTCATTTGAAATAGAGTTATAGAAATAATACTAAAGAACTGTAAAATAATAGAGCACATGCAATTTTTAACAGCACCATAGGATCATATGTTGGTAAATTGGTACTACAAAAGCCCCTCTTCAAGTCATTACTTGTGTTTATTAAGAAACTTAGAGATTGCAACAACATTCTTATGTCTTCCATTTGCATACCCATTCAGCTAAAAATAATCAGAGGTACTTAATTATTATCTTTGGGCTAAAAATATTAGGCAGTTATGTAGAAATCCCATTTTGAATTTGAAGTATAAAAATCGTACTAGAGGAAGAAAGTGTCAACAACACTTTATGTCACATAGAAAATGGGTGACACAATTAGAACTGTGTTTATCTCTTTACTGATCTTATCTCAACCTAATTGATAATTGTCTCCCTCTAGGTAATCTTCAACAGTTTCATGCTTTTCTTAGATTTTTAGCAAGCTTTGAATGGGGCTGGCTCAAGTGGATGTTTGTGGAACTGATGGAGCTTCAGCTATTTATGTGCTTTGGAATTGCAGTATCTTTAGTTTTGACTTCAGCATTTTCAGTGCATGAAGTTATATAATAACATCTCTTCTCATACGGGAGGTATAAGATGAAAGAGAAATGAAAGTTTGGTGTCCCATTCCTCCTCTCAAAAAAAAAAAAAAAAAAAAAAGCAGAAAAAGGGGATATCCAAAGATAGAGGCAAAATGTTAAGAGCAAGATTTGAAATTTGATACAGTGTGCAGATTTTCCTAAGATCATGTTGAGTCACTGATGATGATAATTCAAACAGTAAAGTCAGTGGTGTTGCATGTGAGCAAAATTTTGTATTTACACAGAAAACTGTGGCCTTCATGTTTATCATGTTGGAAAATCCACTCTTTTGGGCTATTTTTCTTTTGAATAATACTGACCAGTATCTTGTTAGTGTAGGTCTCATAATGATCATTCTAGATTTTACTGATACAGAAACTGTATTTCACTCTTAGCCTTCCTATATATAATTATAAGCATTTAAAAATTAAATCTAAAAACTATCTCATGACCAATCCTAACAGAGAGTAGCAGATGCTGTAAAACTCAGTGCTTGCATTAAGACTAGCAGAACTTAAGGGTCAAAACATAAATGCTGATTTGGATAATTAGTACGTTGATCACTAAACCCAGAAAGCGTCATTGTGGTAGTTTAATCACCTGTGTAATACAGATCGCTAAATCTTACACTGCAACAAGCTAGAACTTCTAAAATTGTTTTAGTGTTGATGTTCCTGTGTCTTGTCTCCTCAGAACTGTTCGTTTTTCAAATCACCCAGGTGACCCTGCTCATTACTGGAAGTGGATGAAAATGGCTAAGAGAACAAGATGCGTTGTGAATTGCTGTATGCTGAAAATCATTATAACTTCATCAGTGTTTCAAAGCTGTTAGTGGGAGAGTCTAATCAGAAGTTTATCATGCCTCATTTTCAGTTCCATTTTATTTTTATACTTTTTGCTTCTAGCCTGTAGCTTAGAGAAGTAAATTATGGAATCTTGTGAAACAGTTATATAGTTTAAGTTCCACAAAGTATTGTTTGGGGCACTTTGCAAAAACCTGGTTGACATGCTTATGAAAAATGATCGTCAGAAAATTACATGTGAAAAATAGAGGGCAGTCCTAGGTATTGAGGAAGGCTGCAAAATTTTAATCAATTTGTTTGGTTCTGTTGTGAAAACTATTATGCCTCTTCTGTTAAACCTTTATGCTATTCTATTAACAGTTTGAACTGACACCATTTTTACATGGCACAGTGTCTGATTTGCATTCCAGGGATCTTGTCGTGGAAGGGACATTCCTGCTGCCTTTTTCTATTAATTTAGAATTTCCTCCAAAGTTATGCTGGCCAGAGGCTTAGTGTAAGTCTTAGTCTGTCTTAAGACACTTAGACTTTGATGCTAAAGACACATGTAAGGTCTGGAATAAACCTTAAATATTTCATAAATGACTCACTGCATATGGAGGAGAATTCTAGGTATTCCAGAAGAGGACTATCCATTTGACTCAGCTCTGAAAGGCCCCAAAATAATAGGACATTAAATCTATAGCAGTTTTGTACATAGAAACTGATTTTATAACTTTCTGGAATCTTTTAGGTACCCTTTTCTCATTCTTCGAGACTGAGGAGCTATGAAAGCAAGCCGCATGGTAGAAAAGTAACATTTTTAAACTGTGACATGATTGTAAACACTTTAGAAGTACCCCTTTTTATCCAAGACTGGGCACTTTCAGCCTCAAATAGCATAAAGGTTAATTGTACTACCGCTTTTTTCTTTTTCTTTTTTTCCCCCTTAAAATCTCTTAGAATAATGTGATCTGAGTTTTATGGAAAGTTCTCTAGTTTCAGGAATCTCATGATGTATAATAGTGTATTTCAAAAGAATGTAATTGTGTGCCAGAATTTGTTGGTAATTTCCCCTTCAGGCTTTGATATGAGAAAAGATTTTGGTTGGCCTCAATAAACAAAGTTAAATACTGTTGGAGTGGGAGTTTTGCTGTGCTAGTTGTGGTATGTTATGAATTGTTGGTAATAATTACCCTGACTACTGAAGAATTGTTAGCTTCTCTGTGAGGTTGTTTTTTTTTCTTTCTAATGTTAGACCATAAGCAGAAGCTGCTTATTATTATTTCCATGCCAAAGGTTTTTTTCCCACCAGGAATCGTAAAGTGAAAGCAGAAGCATGAAGTCAAAACAGAGGTGCTACTTTCCTGTCACCATGAACCTTAAATTAGTCACAGTACCATAAAGCTTATGGACTGTAGAAGGAAACAATATACAAGAACATGACCTTAAAGATTCCATTCTAATAGGGTTTCCTTAATATGTGGAGTGCAGGGTTACTTTGCATGGGTAGGTGGATTTGAAGTGAAGGAACCTCCATTTGTGAAGGAAAACTTTCTTTTTTCTTGTTTGGCTATACTGCTTACTGTCTTCTATATCCAATGCACTGGGTAGCTGCCTTTCATCAAATGTTCACTAAAATTGTAGACTTACATATTAGCTTTATTTCTGGAATGGGATTCAGAGAACATTCAGTAACATCAATAACGTTGTCAACTGTGACTCAACAGAAGCTGTAACATGGTCATTGCAAGAGTGGCTCACAGAAAGACATTTATCAACTTTCATCTTTTTATTTATTATGTACCCTTCATCTTACATTACTTTGCTCATTTGTGACACTATCAGGCTGGGAATCTGAGTCTGAGTTGCAGAAAACACTGAAACACTGAGTTAATCCTATGATGCTGTGGCACTATAAGTATCAAAACATACAGATTATGCTTGTTTTATATAACAGGAAACAACAGTTTTAATTACTTTGCTAGCTTAGTAAGTGCTATGCTGAGGTGGAGGGGAACAGCAGTGCCAAAGCTCTGCGAATAATTTTTTGCCACGCTTCTGAACATAGGTTGTTTGGACTTGCTGAAGTTGCTCAGAACAGGGCTCAGTGATGGTGAGTATACAAGCTCCAGTGTTTCCTGGTGGCCCAGGTGCAGAGGTGCCTGACAGCCATGTGGCTGTCTGCACCCTGAATGCTCTACCAGGCTGTCCTCCTGCCCCCCATGGGGTTTAGCTGCCTGCAGCTGGGTGACCCTGGATTCAGCTGGTGTATGGGAAAGACCTGTGTGAGAGATCTGTAAAAAGTCTCATGGGAGGCCTCTGCCCCCTGTCTCAAGTGTTCCATTTAAGCTCAGGTCCCTGCCTAATCTGCTTTGCAGGTATGGCTGTGTCCAGCCTGGCACCTTGCCTTCCTGATTTGACTTCCTGGTTTGACCTGGGACATCCTTCATCTCCACAGACTTGTCCAGTGATCATGGGACTCTTGTGTGAACCTGGTTACCATCATCAGACCTGTTCTGCTCTTGTTCAGGTACCGTGGAACTGGGCCCTCACAAGGAAAGTGATGTCCTACCTGTGTTGCCGTTCAGATGCTGGCTTGCCTTCCTTTGTGGAGCAGCCCACCCTTCCTGCTCCATGGCAGTGGGTTATAAGGCCCTGAGGGCAAGGTGGTAAGAAATTTTAGCTGGAACTACCACAGTAATTGGACAGTGTCAAAACAATAGATATGGTCCATGGGATTACTTGCTGCTGGAAACATGCTTGAAAAACTGGAAACAGCTACAACCAGCACAGTGCCTTTGTGTATCTCTGTGCAATTAGGACCTTGTATTCATTGATTTCCTAGATCTCACAGCTGACATCCAGACCTTTCTCACCCATAATCAAGCTACTGAGAGCAGAGCTCAGAAAAAACACACTGTATTTTAATACAGTGTATTTTAACATTATAATACACTGTATTTTAATGTTAACACACTGTATTTTAATGTTGCACACCCCAGGTGTGAAGCTGCCTCTGAAAATAGAAGCTCATTTGTTAAAGAATATGTTCCTGCAACTGATACTCCTAGAGCTTGGCTGGCTTCTACTGCTTTTGAAGTCCTAAGTAGGACATAAGGTGTTAAGTCTTATAAAGACATAAGGCGTTCAAAAGCCTAGTGGCTAGGCTTTTTCACCTGAAAGTATGCAGTCCTCTTAGGTTGAGACAACACATGGTTAGTTGGTTATCTGTAAAAGACGGAGAGGCAGATGACAGTATATTCTGAGTACTCACCAGCTTAAATGTGTTATTTAATTTTATTACAAAATTAAGGATTGATGTTTGGTATTGAATAACCTATTACTAGTAGTGGTCAAATGGATGAAGGGATATATTCAATGTTAATACATTTAATCTAGGCATGAATTTCAATATGAAATATGTTGATGTTTCAGATGTATTCATCATCTCTTTTTTATGCCAGAAGACACAAGCAATACCAGGCACAGAAACCAATTCTGGATATAAGCCCTCTGAAAATGCTTGAAAACTGAAGGTTTTTTAATAGAGAGTGATGCCCCCTGTCTTAAGAATTACGTAGCCAAGTATGCAGCTGGCCTTTGGACTCTTATTAAAGAGCAAAGCTATTGTAAAGAGCTGTTCTGATCTCAGATATGATTTCTAAATATGCTGTAGGTAACTCAGGAAGTCATTCTTCAGTGAAAGAAATCATTTTTTTAAGGAAAGTAATGAGAGATTTGTATGTTGTTTCTGGCATTTGGAAAATTTAAGTCAAGGTAACCATTCAGGAGTTAGGTTTACCAGATCCACCTATTCTAGTCAAGGGTTGGTTTGTTTGTTTGTTTGTTAGTTAATAGCAGAGGCCCAGCAAGCTCTGTATTTACTTTCTGAGACTGCTTTAATTTTCATTTGTGATGATGATGCAGCTCATCTCAGAGGATGTAACTCTGTGATGTGCTGCCTTCTGACACTCATCTTCACCTCTGGTTTAATTGCCCATCAGATCCTCTAGTTCTGATCTGTATTCTGCTGGAGGGTTTTCAATTTGCGTGAAGTTCACCCAGGTTTGAGGCATGCCGGTGATAAAACCAGGCCTCTTGTTATGTAATAAGCATATGAAAGATCGCCACATTTAAATACGGATATAAGGCTGACTCTGAATCTTAACCATCTTTGGGCAAATTGCAACACTTCTCTCTTAAACAAAGCCTTCCTTTTGTAAGTGTGATTTAATTTGTACTCTACGTTGCTTGTGCAGAGGGGAGACTCCACAAAGAAGCAAATAGGAGGGGTTAAAAAAAATCCACTGGTGACATTGCATTGTCAAGCAGAAGAGGGATTGCAGCTACACAGTCGATGTACTGCAGCACAGAGCATTACAAAGGTGGACAGTGCATCTAGGCTAAAAGTTCCAGGTTTTAAAAATGATTCAGAAAACTAGGGCATACTGTGCATCCATCATGTCATGGTTGCAATACACTTAATGCAGTTATATTTTTTTTTATTGACTACCTGCATATCTGGGCTCATTTTGCAACTGTGTGACACCTCTACAAGTCTATACAGTGACTGTGGTTTATGCTTTGCATAAGGTTACATTTTCAGTGATTTCATGAAGTGGCCAAGAAAAAGAAGTAATTATTAACATGCCAATTCATCCTTCTGTTATTTTGAAGAGGGAATTCTTTTACTTCTTTGCATTACTGATTACTACATGAAGTCCTGGCAACAAATAGTGCTGTAAGAAATTTTTGGTCTAAGGAAGTTAAAAACTAGCATCAAAGAGAAAAATGCTAAGTGCTGTTAAGAGCCAGTTTTTGTGTCCTAACAATTACTTGTTGGGAGTAGGAAAGAAATCCCAAATTTGTTGCTGTGCATTTGTTTACACTCTCATGTTATTGCTTAATCAATCCAGCATCCCTCTCCCTGATAAACCCTCCATATGTCCATAGAGGGGGCCCAACCTAGCAAGGGTGATGTTGGTTTAGAAATTAGGATTGGAGGATGATGGATCCTCTTTTCTGTTACTTGTGCTCCAGGAGTGCAGTGCTTCAGGGGATTGTTAACTGCCCTCTGTAATGCTCACTAGGGGCTACAGCTGGTGCCAGCCTGCAGCATTCAGATTTTGAGAGGACGAGTGTCCAGGCTGTTGGAGGGTACAATGCATTTGCCTTTGTGCTGGATATGATATATCCTTCAAGAAGGAATAGTTTCAACCTCAGAATAGTTGTACTTCTAGGTATGTGAGGGTAGTGTGTGTGAAGTTTTTGCAAAAGACTCTGTAGCATTTTTCTCTTAAACAAACAATTTTTTCCCTCTTTGTATGACTTCAGTTAAATCTCTGAAGGGCCACAGGGAAGGCTTTTTCCCCTGAATTCTGTTGATTTTAAATTGGGCCCACCAGAAAAGGAGATAAATCAGTTTAAAGGTAACTTTACAGAAGATTAAGAGGATATGAGAACTGCTTGGGGAAAAAAATAGAAATTAAGGGCTATGTTTTGTCTTAGGTGGTTTGTGGAACTGACTTTAGATTAACTGCACCCTTTTAGAAGTGTTAGACTGACAGTGCTGGGAAATTAGCCCAGGCCTTCTGACTTCTGGTAGCTTTCCTGACTGCTGGACTACAAACTCGCATGACAGATTGCATCCAGCACAGTAGGCTGCAGAAAATAGTTAATGGAAAATAGGCTGCTTTGATGTTCACTTCTGGTGGGCTGATCCTCTGGTTTAAAGGCTAAACATCTATTGTCCTCAGTAGGAGTTTTTGTTACAAAAAACTTTCACAAAATCTGTAATTTCCTATTTTGTTTTCTGAGTCTGTGGTTTGCTCCATTTCTGCATTCAATAGCCAGCAAGTATTTTCAAGAGCAATTTGTGATTTTTGGGTCTCTGTCTTCAGATGCCACAGACACAACCTTATTTCTCAGAAATTGCTAAGCATCTGTCCTCTACTGCTAAAGCAGATGTCTCTGAAGTATTTCCATTAGAGCACCAGAAACGAAGGCACCTAAATATGCTGCCTGCTTTCCTGAAAAATGGGTCTAAGCACTGCAGAGATGCACCTTAGAAAACAGGCTCGGTTAGAATTAAAAGGGGGGGTGGGGAAGGGTGAGGAGAGTGAGAGCAAATACAGTAACAGCCTATGATTAGAAATCTGAACAATGACAGTGAGTTCTGTTTAATTTCTAACTGCTTAAAAGCAGGCCTGGGGAAATGCTCTGCTTAGAAATGTCATGGAAAGTGCAGCTGGTCCATGGGCTTTATCTTGAAAAGCAAAGGATCTTTCCCATTTTGCAGTAACACTGCCATTTACTGGGCCATACCACTAGCAATTTGCAACAATGGGAGGGAAAAAAGCTGCCATTTGACCTAGAATGCAATTTTCAACTAATTAATAAAGTGACCATTAGTGCCCGAGGGGATAATAACAGGAATAAGAACAAATTACTATGGGGTGCAAAGGAGGCTTGGGCATTGTATTGCAAATTTCTTATGGCACTATTCTTCTTTTTTTCCTCACTAATACTTTTAAAGTGCCCCCACTCAACACTTGCTCCTTGTAGGACCCTTGCAAACCACATAAGAATTAGCCCTTCAAAGATCAATCAGGATCTAATTGTTGTTAACAAAGTGCCACCTGGAGAGAAATGTTACAATATACCTTCATTACAAAGCATTCAATCTCTCTCACGCTCACAAGTCCTGGCTACAGTACAGACAAAAAAGAAGGGTTGCTAGCATTAAGATCAGGCACCTGCAATGGCTTGTAAAACACTGCCAGTCCCTGCACAAATATGCTCCTAGCATTGCATGAGCCTCGTTAGAACTGCTCTGTTTCTGCTTCCTCTGAGCAAATTTTGCTAAGGTCTTTCTATTTGCGATGCTTTAACATACCACTGAAGCACTCATACTGATGGGGACGTTAGGCAAAGTGACTACACCATTTGCCGTGCTCTTTTGTAGGCTCCAGGATCTGCTCTCACTAAGCATTCTTCTGTATTTTATGGCCCCTGCTCTCCATGTCCCAAAGGCAAAATTCAGGAAGCCCCCTATGCACTGACTTTTTATGCCATGGTTTTGTTTCTCCGCCCTGTCAGAGGTTTTACTTGTATAGAGCATCTGCTGTAGGTCCTTCCTGTGCTAGCACTTTGCAGCTTTGATGGCTAAAATTCAAAATAATACCCAGATTGTCCAGTGTCTGCCACTTTATTTTTGGACACTTTTGTGGATACATGTCCACAGAAGCTGAAGTCAACTGATGTTGCTGTCATTTGGCCTGAAAATTTCCAGTGGACTGCTTTGTAGCAAATTGAAAACTGCTGTCCACAGACTTGCTTTGCGCATGCCTTGTTTACAAAGTCAAGGAGTTGGCTGGACTGAAAGCTAACCTGTTCAAGAAACTACAGATAAGTACTGGATTTTGATCAGTTACTCAATCTTCTTTACGTAGATGCATAAAAGCTAGCATCAGGACAAAGGGGAGGGGCTGAAACTGGTAGCTGGGAGCAGGTAAGGGAACACAGAACCTTCCCTTTAATGGTAGGACTTGTTCCACATCAGGAGGAACCCAGCCTCTCTTTCCAAAAGCATTTTTTTAAGCATTGAGAAATACAGAATCATTGAACAGCCCGGGTTGGAAAGGGCCTCAAAAGATCACCTGGCCCAACCTTTCACAGGAAAGTCCAGATGAGATTTTCTAGCACCCTCTCCAATCACATCTTGGAAACCTCCAGTGATGAGACACTACCGTGTCCCTGGGGAGGTTGTTCCAGTGAATGATCTCTCTGTAAAGAAGAGAACTTTCATCCTCTTTATAGCTGCCCTTTAAGTACTGGAATACTGTGATGAGGTTCCCCCGAGCCTTCTCCAGGGAGAAAAGACCTAACTCTTTCGGCCTGTCCTGTTCTCCAGCCCTTTGATGATCTTCATGGCCGCCTTTGGACTCTCTCCAATCTGTCACTGTCTTTCTTCCATTATGGGGACCAGAACTGGACACAGAACTAGAGGTGTGGCCTGACAAGTGGGATGATTGTGTCTCTGTTTCTGCTAGTAATGCACCTGCCGATGCAGCCCAGCATCAGATTAGCCTTCGTTGCTGCAGTGGCATACTACTGACTCCTGTTCAGTTTGCTGTCCACAAGGACCCTCAGGTCCCTTTCAGCAAGGTTGTGCCCCAGCCACACAGATCCTGGCCTGCACTGTGTACTTGGGTTATGTTGTCCCAATGCAGGACTTTGCTCTTGCCTTTGCTGAACTTCGCACTGTTCTTTCAAGCCCGCTCTTCTAGAGTGTCCAAGTCTTTCTGTAAGATGTCTCCTTTATGACATGTCCATCTCACCACCCAGTTTAGTGTCATCAGCAGTATAGATTAGCATCTGACAAGCAGGTGCCTTACATTATGAATTGAAGACTGCGGTGAGTTGGAATGAAAGCAGCAAACAGGAAAGAGCGTAAACTTTATTTCACTAAACATGGATGAGGTAATTCTGAGGATGAGGAAGTTGGAGAATAAAAGGTAGAAGCTATCTCATTCTGTTCCTTGCTCAGATTAGATACCTGTCCAAGCCCTTCTCCATAATACTCCAAAGAACTGAGGCAATCGCTGAAAGGGAGTGCTCAGATACCTTGGCCAGGTTGATTCTTTAATGGATATACATGAACGAGGGAATCTTGTGGAAATCTAGGCAATGCTAACAGCCTGAGACTGCTGGTTTTATTAGAGAAATTGCCTCTGTCCAAGTTCTGTCTTATATATACACACATGGGGAGAAACAGCACACTTAGTACCTGCCTTGTTGGATAACTAATCCCAGTGCCCTGCTTCCCTCATATTTTGGAACATATGTAGTGCAAATAGAGATACAGAATATATTTTTTTCTGATAAATAGCACATTATACAAAAACAGACATTCTGGATCCTGAAAGGCTTGATTTGTTAAATGTAATTCCAAATGTCCTTAATTGGCAGATACTGGCTGTATGTTGTTCTACGACCAGCCAGCGTTATTGCCACAATTAAAACACATGCTTTGATTTTTTTCATTTTAACTTTGTGTATCTTTGACCATCTTCAACTTCCACATAAGAAGACCATTGATCATAACGGATCTGTGCTGCTTGAACCTCGGTGAAGATTTGCTGAAAAACTAAGTGGAGATTGAAATACAAAGTCTTTAGTGTAATCAGGACCGTGAGGCTGCACCAACCTAGTAAGTATATATAAGCTTTGCTTAAATGTGCTGAAGGAAAGGAACAAACATCCGCTATGACTGGAAGAGTGTCCCCCAAACATCGCTGAAAGAGGTAGGCCCCCAAAAGCACAGTCCCAAACTTGCAGATTGTCTGTTTGATATGCTAAAAGTCATTGAGGGCATAAAGCAGCCCAGAGCATAAATTGGGCACCTCTCAGCAGCTGGGCATCCTTGTGCTGGAAATGAATCAAAAATGGTTCAGATATTCGGTCTTTTTAGGTTGAAAGTGTTCTCAGTTGACTTTACTGGAGTTACACTGCTTGTCTGTAGAAGTTAACAGGAGTGCATGCCTTGGGCGCTTTGATACTCAGGCAGAAATCTGCAATTTGATTGTGATTGTCTATCTGCTCATTGACATACATCATTAGTTAGGGAGTTCTCATTGAATGCATGTTTTCAGTTAATGAGTGTCTGATTTGGTCCTCTGTAAGAGGGCTCTGTCTAATTGGTAGGGTATGGGATAGAGTTAGGAAACCTGATTAATTCCCCTGCACCTTCCTAGGCCTGTCATTTAGTAACTCTGTGATCTTGGTCAAGACATAACGGTATCTTGTGACACTCATTGTCATCTGCTGGAGCACAGCCTGCCATCTTTAGAAGTCTCTATGAAGCTGAGCTCCTTCAGGCACCGATTGCTGTAGTGGGTGGACCCTAAATATGTGCAATATTACCCCTAATAACTCTGTAATGCTGAGGCCAGATACCAAGGAGTGCAAAACCGGAAGCTGCTTTGAAAATATTGGCAATTGACTCCCTGTGCTGCTTTTTGCTAAAAGACAGTTGATGACATTCCCCTCTCAGAAAGATTATAGTTTGAAGAATGGCAGGAGAGCCTTATGTCAATGGGCTATGGGACTGCATAGTATCTGGGGTAAAGCTTCAGAGAAAAGACTCTGTGAATAAATAGGGGGGGGTGCACAGGGGATTATCCAGACTGCAAATCTCTGATCAAATTCACGCTATCCGAAGAAAGGCACAGGGAACAGAGATGGAAGGGTTTGCCATTCCCAAAACAGCTTGGCAGTCCCCCAGGACTGTAGACTGGCTTCGCTGGAGGGTCTGTTCTGCTGACACAAGAGATGGATGTACATATAAGTCCCATTAGCATTGAAGGGAGGTGCCTGCTAAACTTTCCCACGCATTAGCGGAGCAAAAGACTTCTAAAGGTATCTCACGAGGTAACAGAAGGTTGTTGCTGCACATGTTGCATTTCTTTAATATTTGCCTGTGATACAGCTGTATGCTTACATTGTTTGGATGCATCTACTTGACATCTCGCTGTCTGTCACAAAGAGGCATTTTGGAGCCGTCCCACATGCTTTTCCATTATCCTCAGTGCAAGTCTATAAATATACAACTTCTGTAACCTGTTTGCATACTGATTCTCTGTGTCCCAGATCAATCTGTTGTTGATTTCCAAGGACTATAGTCTCCTTTGATTCCCTGTTTTTATTGAATGCTTATCAGCAGGGATATATGCTTGATTTTCTCTTTTTTTTTCCTTCTGTGGCTGTCTTTCTGTCTTTTGTAGCAACCATTAAAGTTTATTTGTGGGCTGAGGAAAGTTATACCCTTTGTGACAATGTGTTGTAGGGCTTTATTTAATCCTGTGGGGTATTTGGGTGCATTCTGTTGGGGGAGGGCTGGAAGGAGTAAAAGAAAAAGCTGTAGAAATCAGTGGAACTGGAGATGTAGAGTCCTAGAAGGTGGCAATCTGTTAATTAGTGTTCTTGGGAAAACCTGCCTGTGATGAAAATAAAGCCCCATCGTTAAAACCTACTGCATTTTCCTTTTCTGCCCCTGAATGTTGTTAACAATGTTGCACTCTGGTTAAGTAAAAATCTAAAACTGCAGTGAAGTGTTAGTAATCAGTTCCTGAGCAGATTCCCTAATGCTATTCACTTTTCCCTGCTAATCTTCCTGTGTGAGTTATAACAATGCAGCACCAAATGAGAAGGAAATGTCAGGTTATGTTTCAGGGCCAGCCTCCTGCCCACCCTCCATCTGTGCTGATGTCAGTGCTTATTGGAACATATGCTGCCTGTTGCTCACTGACCATCTGTTAGCTGAGCTGATGAAGTGTTCCCGTTGCTGGGACAACCCAGCCCTTGATTGCCAGTGGCACCGCAAACATTTTCCGCTCAGGTTTCACTTTTATCTGTGCTCTGGAATGGCAGCCCCGATGTCGCACGGGTTACCCCAGCCCTGCCTTTTCCCTCTCTTGCAGGGGGAGCAAAATTCAAGTTACAAGTTTTAGGGCAATGTGAAAGGCTGCTGCAGAGTTAGCATGCCTGCGATACACTGTTGGCAGCACAGGCTCAGACATAGTGGCAGGCATGTTTTCTGATGGGAGCCCAGGGTTGAGGGAGCACGTCTGGTGGGGACTAGAAAGTTTGTGTGATGAGACTGTGACTGGCATCATGCAGAAACACCGATAGCCCTGAAGATACGTGAGGCTACAGAGGGATTTTTGGAGCTAAGCAAAACACAAGAGATGGGCAACTTTTCCCTTGGTTAAGAGTCACTTACTCTGTAATTGCTGTGTGTTGTAGTTGTGCCTGACAGACACAAATCTTTCAGACATAACTGAATCCAAATGTAACTCATCCTTTATGGTGCAGGCCTCCATTTGTGGAGTGAATGCAATGCTAAGCTCTAGCAGTGCTAATAAAACTGCCTGCATGCAGCCCTTTTGCAGCTCTGTCTGGTGAGCTCTGCAGCTCTCTTAAAAATGTTCACAAACATTAATCAATCATCAAGACAAGCCTGTGGGGCTGGCAGGTGGTATTCCCATTTTAAAGAGGGAGAAGCAAAGTGTGAGAGCTGGCACAAGAAGCATGGCATGCCCACCTCCCAGCCCTTGCCTGCTGAGATCACTAGACCATATTGCTCTTCGTTACACACCAAGAGCCCCAGCGCAGCCATGGTGCCAACAGGAGCTGCATACCAGACGTGAGGGCTGAGTAGACAGTGTCCTGTAGTTCTTTCCATGTTACATGTGAAGGGAATAACGCAGCATCTGATAAATGAACTTTTTTGGTGAAAACAACAATAGGTAGGGTAAACAGTGGCGGCCTTTAGGATGCTTGGTAGTGTTAGATGCATCCTGTCTGATATCTGTACCAACTTCTCATAAGGCTAATTTGTAATCCCTTCAGAAAAAGGGCTATTTAGTTTTCACCCCATGCATCAATTATTGTTTTAATGAAATGACTGAATAGTACAATCATCCTGTGTGCTCAGATACTGGATGGCGTGTGTGGTAGAGCTGGATGAGATACGGTGCATACTGACATAATCCTAGGTGTTAATAATAACATACACACAACTTCAGCATATGTTGGTATTGCAGGATGTTCTGGCACAACAGGCTGGTTTTATTCACCCTGGGGATGAGTACATGAACAAATTAACCACAAGGCCAGAAGGGTGGGGATTTACATTGCCTCATCTGTTTTGTGGCGTGTGCCTGAGTGTTGGGCCTTTTCCGTGGCACGTGTCAGGTAGTGTGCTGTGCTTTTGTCGAGTGGCAAGTCAGATCTCTTACCTTGGCTTTATTGTGGTTATGATAAAAGCATTTATCTGCAGTTTATCACAATTACCACAACGGAGCCTGAGCACTCTAAATTTATACCCTTTCTTGCAGCAACTCGCCTGATGCCAGTCTGCCTTTAAAACCACTTTGGTGTCCTTGTTTGTTGCCAGGATGGTGCAAATGTGCTAGTATGTAGAAAACTGGGCCAATCTTTTCTTCCCTCCAAGAATGTCATAGAGCTTGGGGGTTTTGCTGTCTTTACAGGCCTGGACTACTGTGCGTTTTAAATCAAAACAATGCAGAATTCAACACTTTGCTTTAAGATTTGACAACTTGCTTTTCCCTCAATCAAAAAACATGAAGGAAAACTGGTAGCATGAGCCACCATCTGCCCAGCCTCCATCAGGATTTGCAGTTCCCAACTGAGAGTGCTATTTTTACACAGGACAGGACTGCACGTTTTGTACAGTTCTTAGATGAAATGGTTGCGCTGATTTCTGCATGTGACTGTGAAGATAGATTACCATGTCATGTGGTTTTACTGAATGGTATTTGAGCAGCAGTGGGAGTGGTAAATGAAAGAGTTTCAAAGCTTTGAGATGCTACTAAGAAGATGAGATGAGGCACATGCATGTACTTTGCCAGAAGTTTGTAATGTCTGCGCATTTCTAGGGGAGTGTAGCAATTAAGGGTCATGGTGAAATTCCAGATAGTAATGCCTTTGTTCATGGGTAGCTATGTGACAGTTACTGCCCTCATCTTGAGTGGTGATGGAGTCCCCAGTGCTGTGCCTGTCTACAGCACTGGAAGGCAAACTGTAGGTGTTTCATTGCAAACGCATATACAGGCTTCTGAGATAGGTACACGTAGCCCCAGCTTGTAAAAAACAGAAGGTTGGATATGAGTTGCCTGTTTGATGTTGCTTAGACAGGGGTATCAGAACAAGTTGCTGAAGACCTGTTGGGCTGCCGGGGAAGCTCCTCAGTGGGTTGATGTCTATTGACAGTGTTAGAGAAACACTGATTTTTACCAGCCAACAACCTGGTATCTGCTGTGGTTGGAGTGTGAGGCATTTGGAGCTCTGCTTCATCACAGCTTTAACACGTTTCCTGAATCTGGATCACTTGTAAGATCAATAAATAGTTGCTTGTTCTGCCGTGCTCTAAGGTTTGCAAAAGCAGGGCTGTTGTGCGTGCTTTGTGAAAAACCCTGTCCTCACCGCAGTGTGGGGGGCAGGCTGCCACTAACATTGGTTGTGTGAGGATTTGCTCTGCACTGCCTGGGTTTTGAAGATCATCCTCTGCACAAATTAATTAAAAGATGCCTTAGGTAGGTGTCCAGCCGGCACAGGAGGAACCCAGCTCTGTTACTAGTCTGCAATCCCCAGTTTTCCAGCTGTCACTATGTAATATGGTCTCCCCCTCACGTAATTCCTTCCTGTAGTCCAATAGAAGTCCTTTAAAGAAGAAAAAAAGAAAGAAAGAGGAACAACAAGCAAGTAATCCTGTCATACGATCTGCCCCAGTAGTTTGGGGCCTGTTTCTCTTTCAGGGGCTGTGAGCATGCTTTGAGGTGCACAATAGAGATGCCTTCTCCATTGACTGTGGAGCTCAATGAGCCAAACTGGGCAGCCGCCCCGGTAACAGCAGCAGCAGCAGCAGTGGTGCAGCGCAGTAAATGGGCCCAACTGTTAACTGATTTAACACTCTGCCAGCTGCAGTCCCTGAGCTCAGAGAGGAGCGGTGGGCCTTTGAATATTACCTTTCAGCCAATTAGACATATGTCACTTTCATAAAACCTTCCGTGTGTGCTCCCGTCAAGGGGAGGATCTGCTGGGGAGAAGGAGGGAACTGCGCTACCTGCCTCCCTCCCACATGCACCATCCCTCCCTTGAGCAGGAATTTCTTGTTGTTTCTGGTATTATTTTCAGCATTGATGCAAATGTCTGGAGCTGGGTGCGAAGGAAAGGGAATGACTCTAGGAGCTCAGGCAGTCTTATAGTCTGCTTGGGGTAGGAAGCTTTTACACCAAAGGTAGTTTGAGTCACTCGATTGAAATGAGTCCTTTTTCATCACCTGAACACTGCGAAGGTTAACATCATTATTTGCATCAGCCTGAGTTTGTTTCACATGTAAAAAAAACCCTGATCTCAAAGAAACTTCGGATTCAGGTGAAGCGAGTTTGCAGATCCCAGAGGACTGACGCTGAATGTAAAAGTTCTGGCACAACAATCAATTTCACAAAAATAGTCTAAGTAGGATTATTCCTCATAAGCTGCAGCTCAGGGAGAGCATTTCAGGCTGCGTGCTTTGCCCAAAGGAGCAACAGCAGCACTGAGTGGGCAAACACAGGTCTGGGGTACCCACCACTGGTCCACACTCAGTGTCTTTAGAGGTGGGAAGTACGCAGGAAGTGAGTGTTACAGGTGCTTATTTTCAGTACCAGTGTGGAAAAAGTATTTATATTGGTCATAGAAGAGATATGCCACTTCTTGTTCCTTCAGATTGATTATTTTTATTTCAGTAAGGCCGAAATTCTCATTTCAGTCAAGTCAATTTCTTTGTGCTTTTTATATTAGATTACATAAAAATGCAATATTAAAAGGCATATTAAATCATGATAAAATATGGCAGATTATGGTAAGTTTTTAAAATAAAATATTTAGTGTAATGTGTTTAAAGTATTTTAATGACTAAAGTCAATTCATTTTAATGACGAGTGATTTGAACCTAAGAAGTTGAGCCAAAAGGAATAAAATGAAAGGATAAGACAAATGAATGGAGTTTTTTCATAGCAGTGTAGAAATCAAAGCATCCTGGGGATGGAGGGAAATGGACAGAAAAACTTTAATTTCAAAATCCTGACCTAAAGCTTTCATTCTGGCACTTGCTGCTGACACTGTTGGTGAGCAGAAATGGGTAATGTAGAGCTGCAAGAAGACCGCTTATTTTTCCCAATGGAAGGAAGAGACCTGCACAGGTTTTGCACACTATCAGACCTGGATAACAAACTGAGTGTGGTATGCAGGAAAAGAGGGGAATGGGTAATGGCTATCACTTCTGTGGAGAGGAGTGCTGAAACTAAGTCAGCTGGGCTGGTCTCTGTGTGTGATCAATTTATTCTGTTCTGGCTTTTCAAAGTTTACTCTGGGTTTTCCACTTCAGTCTTTTCTGTCATCTTCTCAGTAGGGTGTTCTGTGATCTAGACTTTTGGTGCTTGCTAATTGGGAAGTAGTGCTTGTCAAGGGCAATTTTGAGGTGAGGATCACACTGGATCTAAGCACGCAGGAATAGTCTTCAGATATCCGGTCTTTTTTTTACACCTGAAAAAAAAGGCTTGAGTTTAGTTTTTGAACAAGAAACTCTCTTTCTCAAAAATCTCTTCCCTTGCAGTGTTTTGACCAGCTTCAGGCAGTGATGACGAGATAATGGAGTGGTAATATATAAGCTGAAGTGAGATGCTATTTAGAAGATTCCAGGGTTCCAGTCAGACAAATTCTTTAAGCTGGCAGAAGTTGTCAGTGTTGATAAAAGCAGCAGTTCCACACTTTGCTTCTGGGTGCTTGTTCTCACCCTTGTACTATTCTCTTCCTTTCACCATGCATTTCCTAGCCTGATGGTAAACGGGAGCAGATTCAGTTGGAGTTGGGGAGGAAAGGGAGGAATGTAGCTGGATTCATTTTCCCTTGTGTTGGTAGGCTGGCCGTGGTACCACCAAGGATGGAACTGAGCAGCTGGTGCAGAGAGGGAGCAGGACCACTTTTTTGTGTGTTAGCACTATCTTATATTCTCCATTGAAGTCTATTTTCCTATTTAATGGACAGAGTTTTCCCATTTTTAGCAGCTGAATCACCTGCCTAAAAAAGCCATTTGAGATTTTACAAAATATAAGTGGGTGTCTTTGTCCAGCCAAGAGCCAGTAAGCCAAGGTCAGGCATTCCTCTCGCTGATGGTTCCTGTGGTCAAAATGCTTATGAAGCTCCTTGCCGGTGTTGCTGCCTCTAAACTTTGGATGTAATGGTTTTCTCAGTGGGGTAGTTCAGTGCTGCTAAGCATGTTTCTGATGACGACCCTCACTTATCTAAGTACACAGTTTGTAGGTAAAAAAGAGACTCTGAACACAAGTATGGAACTCATAAGTTACACCATCATTAAACAACATGATACTTCCCTCCTGTGGAAGCATGTCAGATACTTACTTCACAGGTCTTGTATAACATGATTATTCTTTTTTTTCATCTTTCTATGCCTAATCTTCACTGAAGGGATCTTGCAAACTCTTCACTGTCAGTGATGTAGCTGGTATGGCTTGGAACTTACACATCTTTGTGTATTTAAATCCATTACTAATGCATAAGCATTCATCAATTTGGCAGGAATGGACATTGCACATCTGTAATTCATAAGCTTCAAGACAATTTTGGGTGGTGATGATTCAGGCATCCACTGGATGTCCAAATTCCCTTTGGCATCAGTTGTCCAGCCATAACTTGTTGGATCCAGCAGAGTGGGTCTACATTGCAGGAATCATCTCCAAATTCCTGCTTAATAGTTTGCATGCAGTTCATGCTGGAATAAGCAATCTTTGCATGGGGGAAGCTGGCTGGAGTTGATTTCATCCCTTTTGGCAGAGAAGGGTTGATAATGGCATCAGTTGTTGCACTTTTAGGGACAAACAGATGGCATGTGAATTCTTGTAATTTCTGAAAGAAGCCTGATGAAAGCTCCCAGGGTTGTCCAAACACTGAAAAGTTATATTGATAATGGCATTTTCTTTGCATGAGTTCTAAGGCTCCCAGTTTTCCTTTGTCTGCAAAATACACTAACAGCATTGCATCCCAAAAAGACATGCAGGCCAATCAGTACTCTGCATGTGTCAGTCCCGGGGGAGCATGCTATTATATTACTGTCAGTGAGTGATGTTTTGTGTCTGTTTTCTGACTTTCTCATGCATTAGCAAAGATCTATATTACTGCTGGATTTCACCCATTGTTAGAGCATGCAGTACAACACACATTTTCCTTCTTTAACGGTACTTTGAGAAGTCCTGTTTCATGGTGGCTATCTCTTGCTAGGAAGAAGGAGAGGATCACAGTTGAATAGAGATGTGATGTACTTTACCTTTGTGATTTACACCTCCCTCCCCCCATCTTTTAAGCATGAATTTGGTGAGGTTTGGCTGGCTGATGGGACAAGAGAAAAATTTGTCTTTTATTTGTACTTCGTGGCCTGCAGTTGTGTCCTTGAAATAAATGCTGGTAGTGGATCCTCTTGGATTTCTCGCTACCTTTTGTTGTTATTGTCTGGTAAATGTTTAACAATGTATTAACTTTATGACTTTCTGCACCTTCGTATGGTTCAAATGAGCAGAGATGCCTTGTTAACACCACTCAGCCTTCGGACAAGTCTTTGTTAATAACACAGACAGATGGGATAGTGATGGTTTCAGGGGGGCTTTGGTGGATCGTTTTTTTTTCCCATCTGACTCAATAAACTAAGTCTTAGTCAAAGAGGTTTATCCGTTGCTCTGTTCTTGCTGATGGGCTTAAGTCTTCCTTCTATCCTGTTAGCATTGTATGAAGAAACCATGTGCATTTGACTTAATTCAGTTCTGAGCACTGAAAAGGCCACAGCTCACTCTCGCTGCATACTTTGATGTCTGTTGTCCTCTGTAAGACTGTTCTACACAACACCACTTGGATGCCTATTGATTTTTTTACTTGGTTGCTTTCAGCTCTGTGTTCAGCACTAAATTATCTTTGGCAAGCATATCCATCAACAAGTTGTCTGGATATGTGATCTGTTTTCCCTTTGTCACCCTGGCTGATAGGTACCTAGTGTCTCCTTCAAACCTGGTCTTTCGGGCTCCAAAGGTTTTGTTTCTTAGTTGAAATACTATTTATTGGTTTGCATTTTTTCTCTTTTTTTGATAGAATCACTCTTCTTTGAGGTAAAAGTTCCTATTGTATCTAGATTAACAAAGACAATTTATGACAAATACAGAGATCGCTTGGCATGCAAAGGGTTACTTTCCTGCAGAATATTCAGAATTTGGATTGTCCATCTGGTGTTCAGTGCTGTTATTTTGGCTGCCTTTACTTTAAAGTACAAATAACGACACCACCAGTGATTAATCAACTCTTGCAGCCACAGTTTCTCTATTGAATAAATGGCAAGGCTCCTGGTTTCTGACTTTCTTTGCAATACTCCTTACTTGTGCATCAGCACGTGGTGTATTACATTTTACAGGCAGTTACTAGTTCTTTGTCTTTTCAAGTATTTGGGAGGAGGGCGGTGATTGGAGGGTTGGATTTTTTTAGGTTTTGGGTTTTTTTCTGGTGGAAGACATGTTTGTACTCCTTGGATTCTGTTTCTTTGTTTTCCTAGAAGTTACTAACTCAGCCATTGTCACCTTACTCCTTTGACCCAATGACATCCTAAAAGACCTATTTTTGGCCATGGTTATTCATGCTTCTCATAATCCTGAATTTGTGATGCTTCGGTTTTGTTCAGGCTTTTGTTAATATCCTGAAACAGAATCTGATGGCAAATTTAGGCAGCTTTCAGAAGAGTATTTGCAAATGTATGCTCTGATGTGGCTTTATATTAGAGCTTGATCTTCCAAAATTGTGTGAAGAGTGTGCGTTTTCTGTGTTGGTTCAAAGATGTTCACTCCTCCTGTCTTCACTGCTTACTTTCATTGATCTGACACTAATATTTTAAACCTGCAATAGAAGATACATGTATTGGAGACAGCAGCAAAGTTCACCATTGTATAAACATTAACAGAATGAGCATATGTTTAATGAAAACTGATATCGTGGCATTCAGTTTTCATTTATTTGGTGACCATCTTGGAAAAGCTAACCAGATTGACAGTAGTAATTTGTCATCAAACTGCTAAACCACATAGATAAGTTCTGTAACAACAGACAAACCATAGAGATAATGAAAAGTCCGACGATGCATGCAGATAAATCCATCCTAACTCAGACTTTGGCCCTTCAAATGATACCACTTAACTACACAGAGTCATTGATTAAAAGTGCTGTATTTCTACCCCAGTGAACACTTAAACAGTAATAAGAGGAGGAATACAGATATTCTTTAAACTATCCCTGACTTTCTCTTATGAAGCAGAGGGTGTGAAATTTTAGCAGAATTCAACTCTGTAAGATGCAACAGCAAAATAATACAAAGATGGGTTCCTCTCAGAACAATTTGCTTTCTTTCATTGCTTTGTGTTATTAACTCGCATAAATTCTGATATTACTATTATTTTTCTGGTTTTCCTTCAGAACCAGATGGACAACTCCCTTGTTACAGGATTTTCACATATATAGCCTTGAAAACTCAAACCTTTTAGTTCATTCTCCACTCTCTCTGTAATAAGAAGTGACTAAATGGATCTGGACCAGAAAATTGTTGAAATGGATATGTTCCTGGGAAGCATCTCATCCGTAGCAAAACAATATATTTGGCTAAACTTCGTGTGGCTGCAAATGCCTCCAGCAGTCCTAGCCAGCAGTATTTGATAGTGCCATAAATGAAATCAGTATTACCCTCAGAAAGCAATTGCCCGTGAAGAACACTGCTAGTACAGTTCTCCCACTCACCTTTCTTTGATATTCTGCGTTTAGATGGTAAAAGGAAGGAGCAGACAAACGTTCAAGTGGTAACAGACTAAGTAATCTGATTAATAAGGTAGATTGACTGCCTTTATAATGCTTTGTATTTTTTCCTCTGATTTGTATGCTTTAAATGGCCCATAATGACCAAGACAGGGAAACCTGAGAATCATCTGCCTAGGAAAACTTGTTAAAAATGGAAGATGAGAAGTTCCATGGCAAAAGTAGAGGAACAAGGGGAGTGTGATCTCTGCAGGATTTCTGCTTTGTGTTTGTATACTCTGGTGTTTAATAACATGTTGGCTCTAGTAGAGGATTTTCGCCATGACTGAAATGTCGTAATGTTTCCCATATGATTCCTTACACCCAGTAAGGTTTAGCTTCTGCTAAAGACTTGTCTTCAAAAAGGGGATAAGCAGAAACACCTTCCTCAGGCCAGGTGTCCTTTTTCATGCGACTTGCAGGAATTTAATGTCTTGGAGTGTACTTTCAACCTCCATTGAACTTGGTAGAAACTGACTAGTTAACTCAAAGGCCATTAAGAAGGCTGAGTATATATGAAGAGAGGCAAGTGTGCAGAAAATTATTAAACCAACCTTCTTTTTTCAGTAAACTTGGCTTAAAATGGTTGTTGAACATCAGACTCTTATCTCCTTGCAGTAACATTCCATCAGCTCCTAGTGAGCTCATTGCAGTTGTGAATCCTGATGCTTTGGGCACTTTCTTATCTGCTGATGTGTGCATTTAGGAATCTGATGTGAAGGTCACTTTTTCTAACACCTTATATAATTTGAAAATGTAGTGAGGTACAATGAACATGGACATAGCTCTTCAAACGTGAGGTTCTGTCCTACTTAAAAGATGCAACATGTGTTGAAACCATTAGTTATTCTTGCCCTTTTTTTTATTTTCCTGTGCCTTGGAAAATGAAAGTCAAACACAGGTAGCATATCTGTCTTTGAGCAGGACAATTAAGGTGCTTAGCCAAGGCAACTACTCAGTCTAAGCAAAGCAGAGCTGAGGAAAATAGGAGGAATTTCTCCCTGGAGAAAAGATATTTGAAGTTACCTCCAGAGCCTCAGTAAGTGAATGCCAGCATGCAAACCAAAAAGTACAAAGCCCGAGCAAGAGTAAAAGGGAAAACAGGGCACTTAAGTCTGTGCCAGAGGAGATTAGGTGAAGATCCCTCTACAGGAACTCTTGACACTGCAGTCACAAGCTTAAGAGACTGTCCTGAATTAGACATGTCAGAAAGCAGAGCTTAACAGTAGCCGCTGGCCCAGCAGCCTGAGCTGTGCTTCCCCGAGGCTGCACGGGCCATCAGAAGTTAGTCACTGGGCCAGAAGAGGTGAAAGAAAGGGAGAGTCAGAAACAGCCACCATCCTCCTCTTGGGCCCTGCAAGCCAAGTGAGAGACATGAGCTGGAGGTCACGTTGTTGCTTGTGGATGGCTGTGATAAGCCCCGTTCAGAGAAGTCTTGTGAGATAACTGCTGCTGTAAGGTGTGCAACAATTGAAGATCTTAAATCTGCCACAAGAAAGTATAGGTGTTACTACACCCGAAATAATCAGTCTGAGGTGCTTGCAGATGGTGGAACGAATGTCAAAATTGTTTGGCTGTAGGGTAGCACTATGGCAACTGTGGAGGGTAACATCCCTGGTAATTTTACACTTGTCTTTTTTTGGCTCTTCAGTATTGGTGTATTCGTAGTTCAGCAGTATGTTCATCTGGCAGGAACTATATGGGGAGGTTGGGGCAGGGTTCCTGGTAAAAGGGGTTGGCAAAATGTGTAACTCAAGAGATGAATGCATTCTGCTCAGTTTGATCCATTCTGTGTCACTCCTTTTAAACACACCATAACTTAACGTTCAGGAGCCTATTCTTCTTGTCATTAACTTCATCAGCTACTGGTTTTCTAACCCTTCCCTTCACCAGAGTGTCAGATTTTTCACTTGCAAATATCTCCAGAACAAGCCTTCTCATCCAGAGGATGCAGAAGGAAATTACCCTCCTTTAATGAGCATGGACTAAAAGAGGAGGAAAGCTTCCTGCCTTCTGTGAACACAGCTCAGGTCCATCACCGATACTGTTTGATGTGCCTGAACTTCTCCTTCAAAAACACTGTAAAGCCAGGGTTCTGACTCTTCTTACTGAATGTCTCCTGGTACTTTTCACCTCTGCCAAATGCCAACTTGCACATTGCAGCTGAATTCCAGTTCAGAGTAACTGGACTTCACTTCTCTGTCTTCCTCATGAGGTTTCAGCTCTTTCCTGTATGTACTGACCTAAATTGTTGTTAGACTGAATTGCTTCCTTGTGCCACACCAACTCGCCGCTGAAATGAGTTAGTTTTGCATGGTGTTACCTACAGACTGAATTCAAAGGGGTCCTTACTCCTCCTGGTGCTTCCCTTGAATTCAGTACAAATGTTGTGAGGAGAAGTTTAAGGACTGTAAATGGCCTCCAGTCGTAGGTCTAAACTAAAGTAGGCTGTAGTGCCAGTACTGAATTTCATTCCTTCTCTTCAGCTCTGAGACACTGAAAAGGCTGCTCTATCATCAGCCAGGTACAACAGTGGGGTCCGAGTCTATATTTCCCTTGGGTAAAGTGGTACTGTGGAATTCAGAGTTAAAATAGCTCGTCTATTGATATTGTCAATGTCGTACAGTATCTTTAATATACTAATAGTAAGGCTGGTCAGAAAACTCCTGTGTTTTATTTTTCAATGACCAATGGGTCACATTTAAAGAAAGATAGTTTCAAAGGTTTCAGTGAGAGCCCCCAAAGATCCTGGAAACAGGAGCACTTCTGAGAACTCCAAGTGTGAAGCTGTAAAGTCCCATATGCTAAAAAAGGATTCTTTAACACTTGAGCATTTGTCCTTTATTCAGCTATCTTGGAAGTGTTGCTGTAAATGCAGCAAGAGCTGAAAACAGGCAGCCTCTTAACAGTGGCTTCTTTTTTCTTTTGGCTGTTTAATAAACATACACGAGATACAAATTTAGCCAATAAAGGGTTCATGTAGTATGTATGTATGTATAATACATGCACAAAAGGGCTATTCAAAATGCATAGCAACCACTCGGCAGGGTTTAATTTTCCTTAACAGTTTTCCATTTTCCTTTAAATTTGGGATGGGAGTGGGGGGTAGCAATCAGAATCCTTGGCATAAATAGGATAATAATAAGGAAGTTCCTGGTATTGTTGATGTTACAGTTTCTAACAAAGCACGCAACTGAATTCAGATAAAAGAGTTTCTGATTAAAAGGGACTGTATGAATGAAAAGTTTGAAGAGTTATTGGAAATCTTTCCTAGCTGTTAATCACTGTCATATGTTAATCATATCAGAAATCAAAAGCTAGCCAAGATCTCTGTAACAGGTTTATTGATTCAGTTAGCACTTTTAAAGGAATTATGTTTAAAACTATCAGCATTCCGTATGATAGCACACATAAATTATGTCAGCCAAACAGTACAGCAGGTTACATCATTGCCTTCTGTGACATTTATGAAGCCAGCATCTGCTGTGCATGATGGGTTGGCTTTTTCCAAAGCCTATCTAAGGGGCTTACAGCTGGCTTTCCAAATATATGCCCTGCCATGTTCTTAAAGTGACACACACAGAGAGATGGTTGGCAGTTTAGATTTTAATCCGGTTTTCTCACTTAGCAGAGCCTGCTGGGGTGTCAGTTCTCATGCACGCTTGCAGTGAAGACCTGAGTGTTAAATAGATGTTTCTGTTACAATAACACCTGGATGCACAGATTGAGACTGTGATCCCGTTTTAGTACAAGTGAAGAAGTAGAAATTTTTAATAGTTGCTTGTAGCATAGTGCAAAGGCTGAGACTGCCGAGTGCTGCAAAGCCTGCAAGAATACGGAAGCAGGCATCTTTTAAGAAGCTTTTGATGCCGAATGATACAGATGAAAATTGATTTTCTTACTCCCCCTGCGCCCAAAGAACCTGCCCTTCTAACTCTCACTGAAATCTGGTAGGTAGGTGCATTTAATGGTCTAGGGTTTGGGCTCTTGCTGCCTTTTTAGGCATTTTGACAATGTAGCCCTTGCCTTGAGGAAAGGCTGGAGATGGGCCTGTAGGGTTTTCTGAATGCAAGGAAGATAGGGTTCTAAAGAAACTGGAATCTAGACATACGCAAAACCAAGAGTGGTCCTGCCAGCCTCAGCAGGATGCTGTGTGAGTCGGTCTGCCTGGTTTATTTTGACCTGTTAGGTTTTTGGTTTGTTTTGCTTTCTGTGTTGAAAAGCACAAGCCTCCTGTGATGTGTTACTGAGTAAGTGGAAGAACCTTCTGCTTCCTTCTTTATCTTCCACTGCTACAAAACACTTTTTCCTATCTAGATTGACAGAACAATCTTGTGATATACAGATGAAGATGCATTCATATGTGTGTGTGTGCGCATATATGAAGTGTTCCACCCAAACTCCTGAAATCAAACAAAGCCTGAGACCCCTGCAGTGCACCAAATCCTCTTGCAGTTCTGATACGTGCATAATGCAGGCGACTAGTACTTCTTACCAAAAAGGTTCTCTGTGCCTCTCTATTTATCTGTTTTCTGAGAACCAAGCAGAGGTGAAATCCATGCTACCAAGAGGCATCCCAGTTTCTCTCACCTGATTGAAGTGATCGGCTTCAGATTCCCCTGCAAAACCCACCAGCAAAATGCAAAGCTGTTACAGAGCCTTATTTTTTTCCCTCTGAGCTCTTCAGTGGCCTGAGATACCTTTCCTTGGGGCAGCAGTTCTGCTTGCAAGAGCCGATCATTTCATCAAAGCCCCAGACTCTACAGAACATGGGCTGTGCCATCACAGGGCTGCTTTTCAAGGAGGCATCTGTGCTTAGCATATGGCAACTATTTATTATAGCTGTTGCATTGAGAAACAACAATTCCCATGATAATTGTTTCTCGTATATCAAGATGCTTCAATCTCTGTTTCCCACAACATTCTGCTAGTCTGGTATGTGTGTGCCAATGTCACCGCAGTCCTAGCAGACAGTTGTCTACGTTTTGTCATTATAGAGGGTAAACAGACATGACTTGAGTGGGAAGGAGAGCGGGGGAAGTGGACTGCTAATTTAGTCTGGCTTTAATACTGCACTGTGAAAGAAGTGCTGAACGATTTGTGGGCAATATTTACAAACCTCCCCCCCTCAATCCATCCGTCCTTTTTCTTCAAGCACACATTGTTTAAAAGCATTAATTCTTATTATTTAACAGAATGAGTACAGACGATGCTTGGTTTTGCAAGGGGGTGGGGAGACTTTTCTGTCACCCCCCATCAACTACTGCTCTGTTCATTATTCCAAAAGAAACACTCCTGTGTTCCCTTGAAAATACATAACATTTACTCATGCATGCATGTATATACTTTCAGCACCTCTATACAATATGTATTTTTTTTCCCTTTGTATAGAGTAATCACATGCCTACCTTTCATATGCTAGATGTCAAAATCTCTAAACACATAAGTTAATAAGGAAGAGAGAAAGAAAGGAAGAAAGGGAGGGAGGAAGAAAGGAAGAAAGAAACCAGCCTGTATGGTAGCCTCCCGCTCTCTTATCACCAGCAAGACCTTGTCTTTTGCTGCCTGACCTGGCTGTTATGTTCCTTTATGGGCCTTCAGTTTTGAGAATGGGTATGCCATTGCAGCAGTTCAGCATCTAGGCTATTATTGTTTGCATGAATCAGTGCAGCTCCATAGACTTTCAGCATCAGTGTTCTGGTTTATGCCGGATGAGATTTTGATCCATGGCATTTGATGATGCTTCCAGTTTTCAATTTTCTTGTTTTGTTTTGTGGGCTGTTTGGTGGATAGAGGGGATAGGATGTGCCATTTACTGGTTAATAAAATCACATTACACCTGGAGATGGCTGAGCAAAACCAGCATCTCACAGTCCAGTGCAACAGGTTGCACTCACTTCCTCAGATAGCCAGAGCCACTCCTAAGAAACTGTAAGCATTACAAATCGTGATTTAATTTAAATAAATAAAATGTAGGGTTTAAATTAAAAATCAGGATTGAAGTTTGATGCAGCAATCAAGGTTTAGGTGAGAAGGGTGTTGGCTTTTAGAATGTTTTAACGTAGGTCATGTACAGCAAAACTCAGACATAACCAAGGTTTGATCCCAGCTCAGTCTGTGTGTACTAAAGCAGAGAGAAGAGTCTATTAGGTTTTGAGAAATTAGGTCCTGTTCGAAACACAGTGTTGCTCCCTTACAAAGGACCCAAGCTCTTCATGCCATGATGAGAGCTTTGATGATGCTCAGCATTTGTGAATCTGACTCTTCATTTCTGTATCACTGATGTCTTTACATTAAGCAGAGGACATGTTCATAAGCTCATCTGATTTATCCGACTTGTCTACTTTCATGTTAAAACCTGAGATGAAACAATTTCCATTGTTTGTGATGAGGTGGTACAGCTCTTTGTGAAGTTACATGACTCTGCTGCTTTAGACCCTGCTAACTGGGTCCTGTATTTGCATGTAAAAGTCTGACTTCATAATGCTGCTTTATTTTTGGCTTTGTGCAAGCTGTTTCTAGTTGAATCAATAGTAAAACTGCTCCTTAAGGCAGATAAATATGTAATTAGTAGAAATAATGGAGCAGTAGTCAGTCAGCTGCAAAAGTGATGCTTCATCTAAATGTGTGTAAGGCACTTTATTTAGTTGGCATGTTTCTAACATCTATTAAGTTAAATTATGAGAAGTGTTTTGAGGCCTTTCACACAGAATGTGAAGCTTTTCAGTCCTTATTTACATGTGTGAATATATATGCATGGAGATGTCAACCCATGAATTAACTCCAGAGGAAAACAAACCACCAGATAAACACAAAGCCTGGGTTTGTGTTTGGGTTTATTATTTTTTCCTTTTAGAAAGCAAAAAAGCATCCTTACAGAATTTTCTGATTAATTTATTCAAAGAACTTAATTGATGTATCACAACACAGAAGTATAATTTACATGGCATTAAAAAATGGAATTGCTCAGTTCTTCGCCTGACAGCAGCCAGCTGAGAGAGTAACAAGAAATCAATCTTTGATGGTCATTTGTATGACTTTGAAATGTGTGTTTTTATCGAAATCGCACCTCATGCTCTTGGGCTTTCTATATATTTAAATATTATGCAGTTTTATTAACACCAGTTAATACTGGTAGCTCTGGACAGATAGATAGATAGATAGATAGATAGATAGATAGATAGATAGATAGATAGATAGATAATCAGTCAGTCAGTCATTTCCAGATCCTGTTGCAAGTCACAATGCATCCCCGAGCTTTACTGAAAATACAAAACCTATGCAAAGCCACCTCTGAGTTGGATATTAAATCTTAGCAATCAGAAACCTGTTTGGTAGTTTTCTTCAGGGAGGCAGCTACGGAAAGAAGTAGTTTATCACAGTACTGAAGAAGTGCAACATGGCATATGCAGGTACGTAAGGGCTGCGTGTCTCTAGTGGAAGAGATGTTTTAAACTTTGTCCACCTAATCCTTCAGGGTTTGGCTCTAGGGACACCTACACCTCTACAACCAGGCTAAATGGGGTAGTGTGGGTATTGGCTGAGACATGCCCAAAACCTGTGCAGTGTCATCCCACAAATAATGTATGTCTCTGCTCTGCAGCCCAAGGTCCTTCACTACCAGCTGCTCTGCTAGGAACTAAGAGAGAGTTGAGGGGTGGGAGGAGGATAGGTAGGTGAGGGGATTGCATCTCCATATACCAGGGTGTTTTACTAGTAGCGTAAGAAAATCTGGAAAAAATTACGGATCTTTGGTTTTCCACCTCCCTACAAGCACAGAGTTACCTTGTCATTCTGTCTCATAAAGATTTCAAAGATGGTTTTAATACTTGAAACTTCCTCCATCTTCAAAGAACAACAAGACCTCGAGACAGATATGTGGGAATTCGCTTAGCCAAGTAATGCAATTTGAGTTTGTCTGCAGTGAGCTGCAAACCACAGACTCTGAAATGAGCAAGGGGTTATGTGAATGTTCTGCATAAGTATTTATTTTTATTTTCCTTAGCAGAAACTGTCAAATAAAACATCTCTTGCCCTTCAGAACTTTTGCAGTTTGTGCAGAGCTTCTTCAAGTCAAGGCTTTGCTTAATACACTTACTTAGAGTTTACTTATAATAACAGTGCAAAATGCAAGCTGGTTTTGCTCCAGGAATTGAATTTTGCTGCATTCTATTCCTGGTTAGCATCAGTTGCTTCCGAAGCATTGGCAAGGATGCTCATGAAATCTGGGCATGTCTAGTGCAGGAAAGGTTAGTAGATTTAACAAGGAGGCATTAAAAATTGATTTAATAGAGCAGTAGCCTGGACTTTGGCATGTAACATAATTTCAGCATTGCTCCAGGGTAAGTATTCCATTTTTACTTTTTTTTCATTCCAGACTAAATGAAACAGATGCCTCTCAATACACTTCTTTAGTAAACACACTCTCAGAATCCTCCATCCAATTGTAAGTGATTTGATGGCTAAAAATGCAGTCTGTAATCGAGAAAACAGATGCAGTGATAATTATCCCAGTGCCCTGCATATCAAACATTAACTATTGGTGGTGGAAAAAAAGAGGCTGAAATCAAAACAAAGTGGGATTTGCTGCATCAGATCAGACTACCCCTGCAGGTTGTGACATTATCTTCAGATATGGGCTGAGCTTGTCATAATTTATAAAGAAATCATAAATGCTTCTTTATAACACTGAAAAGAATGTATAATGCTTCTCAGGTTCACTATCAGTTATTTGCACATGATTCTTGCTAGGCAGGCATGGAACTCAGAAGGTCTTGGGGCTTCTAATCATAATTATTTGAGTATTTCATATCTACAGCTTGAATTTTCCGTGCAGTTTTACTGCCCCCAAAAGCAGTTATCCAGCTGTGCTCTGTCTTCAGTAATACAGAAACTGAAATGCCTTGATAGCAAGTTTGAGGTTACATCACTGAAATAAGTTTTGCCTGTAGCTGTTGTGGAAAATTCTATGTGGATGTGCAAGCTTATCGCCTGATCTTCCAAGATGCTGGTGAGTATTGCACTAGCCAGAGTGACCAGCTGGAAGGTTTAGTCCTTTGACTAAAATCATTGCAGCTTTTTCTGACTGCTCTTGTTTTGCTATCACATAGCTGATGGTTCAATTTTAACATATAAATGTCCAACAAATAGCCTGCAATATGATCTAACCACTTCTGCTGGTTTATTTTTTCTTCTGAGTCTTTTTAAAAGGATTTCAATGCTGGAAATGCGAAACTCCTCTCTGAAGCTGACAAAGGTATTTGGCCCAGATTCCCATCAACTAGCTGGAGGCACCTAACCTGCGATGCTTAAAGGGCCCTCACCCAGCATTAGCTGTCTGAAAGCTGGGCTGCCCCAGATCCAAACTGATGGTCTTCCTTCACTTGACAGTCAGGACACAACAGGCATTTTCAGAGGGTAGTTGAGCCCCTCCTAAAATAGGTGGGAAAATTGTCTCCTGCAGGTGCCCGTTTTATCTCTGACTGTAAAGGGAGCCTAAAGTGGTGACATGAGCTAGAAGCTTGATTTGTGGTGGCTTGGTTACCTGAGGTGTTACTGCAGTCAACCTCATTGTTCCTTCGCTTCTACTCAAGAGAGAGGAAAGACAGTGCCTTGCTGAGGGTTAGTCAGTTCAGCTGAGATCTGAATCTGCCCTTGGGAAGTGCTCTTTTTCCTTTGACTATTAGAAATGGGCAGAGAGAGTGTTAGGATGGAACCAGATTGTCTTCCTGCAGTCTTGTTCTGGAGGAGAGGGAGAGAGGACTTGTTGCAGAGCCCCGGAGCATTGCCGGTTCACTGGAAATCAATCTCTCCTGAATAAGGAAGACTGTAAGTGTTACCATCTATGGGACACAAGTGCCTTACCCAAAGACTTTTGACTTACCAAGCGGGTTTCTTCATGAAGTGAAAATATGTGCTATATTGATTAGGAAATAATCTACCGTGACATCTGAACACAGACACTCGTGCCTAGAGACTTAACAAAGTGGGCTGCTTTTATTCTGAAAACTAAATGTAATAATATATTGTCAGTTGCCAACACATTTCTCCATAGAAGTGGCCTTGCTCGTGTTAGTCCTAGTCACATTAACACAAGTATGTGCCACCATCCTCTGATGTACAAATGAATGCGTTCATGACATTCAGTCATCCTAAAAGGCTGGGCAATAAGATTGAGCTGCTGTGCTAGGCCTGTTACTTTGATTCTTCCTCAGCTGGTCCAGCTTTGGTCAGAAGCATGCTCATGGGACGGACTCATCGATCTGGAGTAGAGAAGCATAACGCTGTAATACAAGGTATCCAGAGGCTGGTAGTTAAAACAGGAAACTCATGTAAACTGCTTATCATTGACAGGTAGGTAAACTTTGGAAACTGAGTTGAGTTCACCTGTGTGAAATGTGTGAGAAATAGGTCAAGGCCATGTTGTCTGTTTACCTGCTTTTAATCTCTACCAGGGCACAGCAATTTATCATCTTTCCTAAGTGAAAACCTTGCTCGGTACAGAGGAATGGTCTGAAGTCCCATGGCTGAGGATGCTAAGGATACACAAGTGTTCAGGTCAGAAAAATCTAATGGGCTTTCTGGGTTTGAAATATTCTTGCCTAGATACAGTTTGTTTGGATTATATTTGGCTGTCACTCTGCATATGTCAAATATACTCATGGGATGGTCTGAAGGTAGCTCCTGGGGAACAGCTGAGACCAGGTCAGGCTGGACCCGAACACAAGACCCTTCTCTACATTCTGCTACACTACACACTGAGCGGTAGCAGGAGCAGCCTCTGCTTTGGTTCAGCAGTAATTACTGGGCTAGCCTTTCATTAGTGTCTGACACTAATTAATATGCCATGTGCTCTTTCAAGAGCACCAGATAAGTACTCACAGCTTTTGCTAGGCAGGCGGTAACTTCCATTACTGGACCAGATTTGTTGATCTGTTAGATATCTCACCCCTTGCGCAGCTCTGCGGCCATATTGTAGCAGGCTGCTAAGCATTCCCACCAACAAACAAGAAGAACTCTGGTTTTGAAAGCCACAGCCTGGGTAAAATCCCATTGCTCTTTTCTGATCCATCTTCTCCTGACATCAACTTTTTGTCTGAATTTGTCCAAACACAGCCAGAAGGACAAGCTGCAGGTTTAAGCTCACAGTGGGCAGCAAATTCCCTCCCTCATCTTAAAAGCCTTTTGGTTTCCCATGACTTTGTTGCATCTTTCAGGTCTCAGGAGGGGAACCACAGGTTGTAAATTTCTTTACGTGTCCTCTTTTCACACTCCTAGGAGTGAAAAATAAAATGCTGCCCAGCTAGGCCATCCCTCTGCCTCTGAATAAACATTTGTGTCAGGGTTCCCATTCTTGCCAAGGTGTTAGGATAACATTCTCATGCTGATTCCCCTGCCCTCCTTCAGCATCCCAGTGCTGGAGGTCCACTTCCGAGGCTTTGAAATGGCCATGCTCTCACCTCATCTCATACACATGGAAATCAGATCACCAGAAGGAGCGAGCTTGTAAATCCTCCCTGGGAAGTCAACAGGGCAGGTTAGGAAATTATGACCTTCAGTGTACTAAGGGTTGAGTGAAGAGCTCCGTGCACCCCAAAGAGGCTGCAACGAAAATGGAGGAGCCAGGGTTGATAGCACTGCTGAAGGGCTTGGGCCTCCTTCCACTGACCATTTTGCCACTGTTTCAGCAAAAGCCAGAGCTGAGCATTTGAAACTTTTAACTGTTTGCTTGTTTATATGCACTGAGGACAAAGGATCTCCTATCATTAGCGACTGTTAGTGTAAGGGTTCAGAAGCAACTGATAGGGAGCCATGTTGTACCAGGCACATGCCCAGATTGTCCTTGCCACAAACGTGACTGACAAGAGATGAAGGGCTACAGAGCATGAGTAGAGTGGGTATTGCAGCAACACATTTCTGGCATCAACCACAAAACCAGGCTGTCTCCTCAGTAGTTGTGTAAGACACAGAGGGTGCTTCCTGGTTGTGCAAACATCTCCTGCTTATGCCGCTTCTAATTAACCAGAGGAATATACTGCCATGTGGTGTTATGGAGGCAGATAGCTCTGGCGACTGCACAGCAACAAGGAAAAGGCTTTGTCTGTGCTTCAGAGGGGATCCTGATGTAGTTATTCCCTGAATCATGTTGGAAAGCCCTCCAGCTGCTGTCCATCACATACTCTGTCCAGTATCGATCCTGCTCATTTTCTGAGCAGAATTAGCAATGAATCCTCCTGTTCATTTAGTTATACCTAAACAGGGGATTTTTCTGGCAAAAACACAGTGGTAAGAGAAGGAATATTCTCTCCTTACTGGCTTCCTTAGCTGGTCTAGGAGGAGTTTCCAGTGCAGACCTGGAAATGGGTCTGCAGGCAGGAAGAAGGTTCTGTCAGTCCTCAAGTTTCACAGCTGGGACCCAGGCACAATTTTTCTCTTCATTACCTAATTACATAGGTAGCTTTATTTGTGAAGAGGACGTATCTTTTGAATTTCCTTCCCTTGTGTACACCAGCCATGTTCAGTGAAGCACCTAGTCTTTGGTTCGGTTGCACCACCAGTACCACTGTGTTCTTTTCCATAGATGCAAAGCAGCTCAGAAGGAGCTTATGTGTGAACAGATAAGTGTGTTGCTAAGCCCACACCTCTGAGAGCTGAACCGAATGCTTCTGTTCACTCCTGACCCGTAAGCCAGCGGTTACATTTGAAGTGTCTCTCTAGTGACTGAAGATAAGGTCAGTGTTGCTTGTTTAGGGTAAGGCAAATTAGGTACAGTGAAAGGCCTGAAGGGAAGGAGGGAAAGCTGTTGTGAGAGAGACCGTGCATTCAGTATTGTTCTGTCTCTGTAAAAGAGAAAGGGGGCAGTGACCAAAGCACTGATCTAGATTAGATCCAGAGGTCTTGTTGGGACTGCAATAAGATCATCTTCAAAGCTTAAGCACTGACTTATATCTTTTCTATTCTTCAGTAGGAGTTGGTTTGAGGATATTGCTTCTGGCACATCTTGAATACAAAATACCATGAAATTCATATTTATCAACAATTGAAGAAACAGAAAGAAATAAGTTGTTTGGGAGGAGAGAACTTCAACCAACACTGAATGAAATTATGCAGAACTCCTGATATTAATCAAGTAGGATATCTTAACTTACAACTTAGTTTACAATAGTTAAATGCCTGTTAGTGTGGGCCTTTTGAACAAGAGTCTTTTGATGCGTTAGAAAGAACCAGCAAAAGAACAGTTCTCTTGGCTCTTTGAAAAACTCCTGGGTTTTAAAAACTGAAGTAATAGTTGGATTTCTGCCTGAAATCCTGTGTTATGGGCTGTCTCTCCCAGGTGAAACCCTGTGTTCAAATACGTGCACATCTTTGCTGTACCCAAGCCCTGTTATGGTTTATCTGTTTTAGAGGCCCCTGAGGGCTTTTGAGTAATTTTCTTAGGGGACACGGTGAAGCATGTGCAGCAGCACTTGAAATGGGAATGTTCCTCTTTCTGTATCAGCTGGCACGATCCCTCCAACGGGCATCTGGTTTGGGCTGTAGGGTTTTTCTACATTGTGTTTGCAGAGCTGTCTTACATCAAAAGAGAACCCAGAGAAAAGGGAACAAAATCTTAAAACCGTTCTCTTTCCTCTACCACTACTGTGAAATATGCTCCCAAGAATGAGAGCAGGTCACATCATTATTCAGCGTTGGTATATAAGTGCTTTGGGAAGGGTTACGAGGGCATTTCCATTATTTGCTGTGGTTGTTTGGTGGTTGTGACATTTAGAGGGTACTTTGAAGAAAATAGCCTGGCTGGTAAATGACAGCAGAGAAAGGGGAAGGAAAGCAAATGGAGAGGAGGGAAGTTCACAGAGATTTCCTGACAAGATGAAAGGATGAAGAAAACCCAGTGAGTCCTCATTCAAAAACTGTTTTGGTGGCCTCAGTTTGAATGAGAACTGTTTCTTAGCACGCTTAACAGCTACTTGGTCTTGTCCAGGAGTACACTTCACCAAATGTCTGCTGTGTTTAACACCACAGTCAGCTTTGTAATGTGTGATGAGAATTATTTTTACAGCTGAGCTTCTTAAGATAGGCCCAAATGTGGTGTGTAAATCCTGGCGGGCTTTAACACACCTCAGTTGCACTAAAGAGGAAAATGCTGATCTTCCTCTGGGTTAATAAGGTACAGAAAAATATCAGTGTTTAAACCAAATGAAAAGCAGCCCGGGAACCTGGTGTCTTCTACAGTCTGTGCATGTGGAGGGACAGGGACGACGACAGGACTTTCCCTCGTGATTCACAACGTAGTATTGGTCAAGTCGTCTTTCCCGTATGTCCTGCAGTGTCACAACCTGCAGAGGAGGCAAAACAGTAACCACTACTCCAGATGCACTCAGTGGGGAATCAGTGTTTGTACGCAGCTTTAGTTAAGGATTTTGTAAGTCTCTGAGGCTCTGGTATCAGGTGATGGCATAAATTAAATATTGCTAGGTATTTAACTGAAAAAGAGGAGTTTGGAGAAAAAATATTAGTCTGGCATGAGAAGGGAGTCTTGTGGACAAGCACATTCATATTTTGACTGTGACCTCGGGAAAATTGCTTAACCTGTCCTCTGTGTCTTTATGCCAAACTCTAAACCTGAGTCGATATGTTACTGCCTTGTTTGAAGGATTGCGTGAGCAAATGAGTCAGCCTCTGAGAGACACTCAAATACTACACTGATATATAGAGAGCTGGCCAGGAAACTTCTTAAATCCTTCAACTTTATTGCACATCAAGATAAAACAATCTTTCAAAGATTGGTGGGTGGATTGGTGACTGAAACAAACATCCGCAGAACAAACATCATTTTGGTGGTAAGCGTGTTCCTATGGGATATAGATTCACATTCAAATTACCACTAACTTACTTCATAGAGGTACTTGAACCTGGAGCTTTCCTCTCATGGAAAACTGTTCAGAACTGGGGTGCTTGGTTAAAAAAAAAAGCTGTTTGTGTTGAAAAAAGAATAAATTGATTAAAAATCTGACCTGCTCTGATCATAGAACAGGAGGAATGCGATCAATAAGTGCAAAATTTAAATATGGAGGAATCCTTTTAGAGAAGGCAAGGGACAAGAGGGAAGGAGAGAAGAAAAAGAGAAAGAGAATATGAAAAGGCTTGCATATCTATCACCAGATGTGTCTTTTCCAAAGCATGTGGAAGAAAGCATCATGAAGGGTGCAACACAGCAGGCTAGGTGTAGACTGAATGCATAAACCTGTCCCCAGAGCTCTGAATAGTGCAGTGGTAAGGGATAGTGAGGTGTGAAATAGAGCAAATTTAGAGAAAGAAGAGCTGTGTCAGCAGCAGCATCAAAACCTAGAGACTAACATAGCCTTGTTTAAGAGAGATTAGAGGCAGGGAGAGAGGGGAGGGAGAAAGTGTTGGTGCACTATAAGATTATCACACATTTCTAAAGAGGTCTGAAAGAGCTGACTTCCTGCTGTGGGGTTCCTCACATATTGGTGTGAACAAGCATTGCACTATCACCTGCAAAGGCTTTAAGTGCAAGTGGTGACACTCCAGCATTCACAGCCTGCCTTAGAAAATCCAAGGGAAGCAAAAGGAAGATGAAAACCATGCAAATCAAAAGGGTGCTGCTCCCATTGTTCATCTTGCTGCTTGGCTAACTGGGAATGCCTTTGAGCAACAGAGAGGTCACATCCCTGCCCACACCCTGGAGCAGGGCAGCACTGCCACTGTGGAAGCAGCTCCCCGCAAACGACTCTAATGATAACAGTACAATGATATCACTCTGCTAGGCAGGACACAAGTTGTCACCGTGAAAGCATGCTTTTAGCAGAATATATACCTGCAAACACAAGTACCACTAGAAGATGATTACCCTGTGACATGGCAGCACAGCCCCTTTGACAGTGTAGGCAGGACTGAAACCACCCTGGACTGTCTTGAGCCAAACTAGGACTTTATGGGCACCTGAGAGTGGGTCTGAGTTATCAAAGATAAGAATGGTGCACCTAGACTTTCTCCAGCTAGGACCCTGGGAATGACTACTGCACCCCTGGCCATGAGCTCCTGCTGGTCCCAGCTCACTGGCTCAAGGACTGAATGTGCTGTGAAACACATGAAGACCTGAAGCTGAAGGAAGCAGGAGCTTCACAGACAAGTATAATAGCAAGGAACAGGTCATGCACCTGAAACTGAGGGGGAAGGAAAATTAACCCAAGATTTTAACATCAGGTAAAATAGGTGATCAATAGGGTCACTGCAGGACCATGCTGAACTCAAGAAAGATGTTAGGCATGTCCACATGCTCTGCTGCATGCATTTCATACCCTGTAGATGATGTAGCACCACTGAGCTCCCCCAAGGAGAGGTTTGGGCTTCTGTCTCCAGCATGGAGCAATGGATTGCCACTGCAGCCTTGTTATTGTACTGTGTTACAAATGTGTAATGAGAATCTGGAATAAGCAGGGCTAATCAAAATCCTTTATTTAGATTATACAATAGGATTAACAAAGCCTGGCTTATTTTCCAAGAAGGGATGTGTGGGAGGGGTTTTTTGGGGGGTAAAGGGAGTATGCTGTATGTTTGTCTAGTTTTTATACTTGTTTTTGGTGTGGATGACCTTATTTATTGGATGTCCAAGCCTGTAAAAAGGACACAAATAAGATGAGAACTAACTTTGTGTTCTGCAAACCCAGAATATCCCGCAGCCATTTTAGGCAATAAAGAAACTGTCTGTGTTCTTGGTTCTTTGTGGGAGACAAGACGCCTATAACTACCAACAAAAAAATCAGGCAAATTCCAAATGCCTTATTTTTCACTATTACTAAGCCTCCTCAGCAAGTCAATCCATTTCTCTTTTGAAACAGCAAGATTGCATGTGGGGCTAACACTTAACTAGAGAGCTGTTTGAGCTTGCCTTCCCCACATATCAAGAAAAAGTTTTTTCCTTCTTTTAATGAAAATTCACTATTTTTTGTCCTTCTTTATTCACTTATTTTTGAGGCTTTCAAACTCTGTTAAGTGTGGGAAAAGGCTTCACTTTGACAGGGTACAGCATGCATTGTAAAAGTAATTCAATTTTACACCATAGCAATGACATGATCAAGGGGACTTTGAGCAGGCTTTGTGACCAAGAGCATTTAACAAGTATGTGAAAAGCTTTCGAAGGACCTTCACGAAAGAAAGAAGGGTTATAACAATAGGAGAGGTAGTTTGATAGTGGTAAATTAAGAGTCATAGGAGTGACTCTAATCAGGATAGACTTTAAAGCAAAGCACCTTTATATCTCTTTGGGTATAGGCCTGAGTACATTAAGAACTGTTGGGTTTCTGTTGGTAAGTACACAAATCCCTGTGGCATTCAGCACTTGCTTCTCCTCGGGCTGATGAATTCAGCTATGCAAGGACAAAGACTTTCTAGGCAAAATAAGTAAAACTACGAATTTGGACTGAGTACCTTGGAAAAATAATACTGAATCATTGTTGGGTTTAGTCAATATCTAGACTTCTTTAGAGGTTTTTACCTTCCGTTTTGTTCCCTCTGGAAACCTCCTGTCAGTTCCAATGCAATCATGGAAACAATCTTGTGTACAAAAGCAATGATGAACATGTTTCTTGCACATGTTACTGGTTTATAAGGTCTGTGCAGCCTGAGCTAGATTCTGTCCTCAGCTATACACCAGTGAAGCACATCAAGTACCACATGCAAGAAAGGCCATGCAAATGATAAATAGTTATATATACTGTGCGTATTCATATGCACATTAGGGAGAGTTGTTCTGGGCATATCATTAAAACTTAGGGTTGGTAGGGAACATGTATAGAGATGTATGCTTTAAAGGAGAATCCAGCTATCTAAAAAGATAACACGTATCGAAACAGAATTCCAAGCTGTTAGGGCTAATTTTGTTGTTTCTCAAATGTGGCTTAATCAACACCTTTTATATATCTGTTACTGTGAAAAATGGTTAGAGTTTATTTTGCCCAGGCAAAAGCTTCCAACCTGTCTTTTACTCTGCTAGCAAAAAATAAGAAAGGAAAAAGTAGGGCCTGACTCATTTTTGCAATCGACAGGGACACCTACAGGAAGACAAAATTAACACATTGGCATATTGGGTGTTTTCTGCTTTATTTGTTCACAGCTTGAGCCTATTACCTAATAGAGACACAAGAAAATGGCCCATCTGTTTGCAGTGGGCAAATGTGTGAGTACTACTCTCTGGGGCTGCATGGGAGAAGGGTTGCTTTTCAAGAACGTATTTACTTTACTCTCTGTTTTCTCAACGGTGTGTATAACTCAATACTAAAAGGCTAATTTGTTTAAGAAAACCAAACCTGACTTCTTCAGTTAATTGCTTACAGAAAAGCTGTAGGTATTGCATGGATTCTGTGTGCTTTGCTGAGTGCACTGGAGTGGCCTCCACTACACAACTAGCGAGGAAGCAGAAAAGCCAACTTGATGGCAGCAAACCACCCATTGTTCCTGGCCTGCTTGGTCTGGTGGGGTGGCAGCTCTTGGAAAAGATCAAGGATGTGTAAGGAGTAGGAGAGAGATGAAAGTCTGTCTGTCAAGGAATGGGGATAAGGCAGCTGGGAGGGAAAGTCTGCTCAGGGGCACAAGGGATTTGAGATATGATTAATGCTTTGGCAACATGTTAATGAAAACAGGATCTGGCAACAGAGAGGAAATGCCTATGTGCTCACTTATAACCATCCTCGAGCCGGAAGAGGAGCCTACGCTCATGCCAAAGTCATTCCAAGCTTTTGCATGTATATGAGTGGAAACAGGCTGTAATAGAACAATGTGGAATTTGGAGACCTACATCCTGCTGAGCCCATTCCACCAGTGGGAGCTGGGTCTGCTTTGTAACTCTTTTTATAAGAAGAGAAACAGGGATCATTTTGGCAAACATCAGCATGCTCTCCCAACAACGTCAGCAGTCTCTGCACCTTTCCCCAGCTCCTTTGCCACCCAGGCTTTCAAAACTTTTTAAAACACCTTAATCAACCCCGCTGGTGACAGAGGTAGCCTTTACTTCTCTGCAGTCTGCAGGGACAGAACTGCTTGAAGGTATTAGCTATGCTAAGCCTCTTAAATAACTATTAAACACATAAAACTCTTAAATGCACGCAAATCCTGTGTAACAAATGGCAAACAATAAGGAAAAGCTGATCAACCATTATACAGCAATTTAATCTATGCAGTTTGCATGATTTTGTGTAACAGAAGGAAGCCATAGCAGAATTGCTTTCTGAAGGAAGGCAGAAATGCTGTGCAAAACAGGTAAACAGCTAGGAATGAGGGTTTTGTAAGTCCTTGGCAAATTCTTGACATACAGATGAACAGAGTGCGATACAATTGCAAGGGATGTGATGTAGACGGAATGGAAGAGATAAAAGGCAAGTTGGGAGCATGAAGAAAATTTAGGTTTGCAATCAAATTGGGAAATTTAGAACAAAGGTTGAGCAAACCTTTAACTGTGTCTCTCTGTGTCATTTCAGTAGACTTAGGTGTTGGCATCCTGTCCCTGAGCTACGGTACTCATAGCTACGACAGGCAAACTGCAGCTACCTGCAATGCTTGTGCTTGTTTCATAGCACCTTCACATTTGGAGAGATCAAAGAGTGGTGACTTCTGAGCAGACTGTTTTACACATAGCCACAAAGCAAACAAGCCACCGGTACCAGAACTCAGGGATGCTCCATGAAATAGCCTGTGTCTCCTCTGGGGCTCCTGCAGGAACACTTTTCTCTGGTTTACAGTCCCTAAGTGTTCTCATGTTTCTGGAAACATGCCTAGCACATTGTGGGCCCTATCACACTAATCTAAATTCAAATACCGAGCATGAAGGTATGTCAGGGACAGGAGATGCACAGGAGCTTACTTCTACGTAGGTAACTGGAGGCTGATTGTCACTGCACAGCCACCTGCTTAGGTACAGCCCCTGCACCCTATGAATTTACACCAGGAGCTCATTAACAACTTAGTGCTGAGCTGAAAAGCACCTTTTTTTTCCCCCCTCTTTTTTCTTCTTTTTTTTTTTTTTCCCGGAATGTCCTCTATTATGTTCCCAGCAATCTGGTGGCCATCAACACCTTGCCGATAAACTGGAAATCTTCACCTTCTTCCATCCTCACCTCTCAAATGACCCATGAAAGAGACTTGGAGATCAAAGAAATCCTCTTCCATCCTTATCCTTCGGACAGAGAGACTGATGGGATTTAGCACCCATGTGGGAGTATGACCATTGGTAACTGGGGAGTGGGAGAGGTGGAAAATGATTGGGGGAGGTGGTGGTGGAAGAGTGCAGAAGATGAATTATCTGGGGAGGAGGTGCATACTGAATTGTGGTGTCCATAGCAAGTGTGAGAAGACAGAAGAGAAATTACTTCCTTCTGCCCCAAATAAAGATCAAGGAGTATTTGCATTCAAAGGGGTTGGGTTTTGCACGTATCTTTTCAGTCACCTTCTTTTAACTGGAAATCCTCACTAATGAATTGTTCTGCAAATTTTGCTCCTGCACATCATGTGTCTGAAGGGCTTGCTTGTTTTTCCACTGCTGACTGCGTGTGTTCTTTGCCTTCACATTTTGCTGTCCAAAGCCAAATAAAAAGTATAAAGCCAATTACATGAGAGAACTAGGGGATTCTATGAGGTTTGCAAAAGACCCTGCAATTTCAATATGTTGAACTATAGGTCTATGTGCTACAGATAACCAAACAAAATGTTCAGTAATGCTGATATTTATCCTTTTTTTGTTGTTGTTCAGCAATTTTAGGCTTTATCTTGAATTCTTGTTCGCAGACTCAGCAACCTGAGAGCTTTTCACAGCACCTTAAGGCAGACTAAAGTGGAGCTGATGAATAATCAGTGATGGAACAGCTGTTATCCAGAGATAACAGAGGACTTCAGGCTGCAGATGTGCATGAGGTCAAGGGAGACAATGCTGTGCATGAAAAAGTCATACAATGGAGTTCTGTGTATTTTCTTCAGATTTGAAGAACAAAGAAGCATCGACCTTTTGTCTGCTGCTGTCATCCCCTGCCTCACCATTAAGGTAGTTCTCTTTTCTTCTTTTTTTTTCCCCTAATGGGAGGTATTTTGCAATAGACCCCTGTCAGTCATGCCCTGGAAAAGATGAGCCTGTCCACGAGCAGTATCTTTTGTAAAAGTTTAAATATTCCGAGGGTCAAAACACGTGGCAGTAAGGTTAACACAGTGCTTTGACTACCTGTGATTTGGATGTATTTGTTTCAAAGTCAGGTTCATTTTAATCGCTGAGTATGCCAAGTTTCAAAGGACAAATGAAAACTGGAAGAAAACAAGACTATCCTTTTGGGGTCAGTAAAGATCTTTCCAGCCTCCAACAGTGGTCAGTAGTATGTACATGAACAATAGTGGCAATCTGTGATTTAAAGACTTTTAAGTTGAGATTGTATCCATGTCTTTGTGTTGAATTGCATTTATGGACTATTCGTATCTACATATTTGACCTTTTGTTGTTGTTGTTAATCCATCCAAAGTTTCATAATTGACACATTATAGGAAGACGTACTTCCTGTTTTGACCTTGCCATCACGTCATTTCAGGTGACACCAGTTAATATTTGTATTGTGAGAAATGGTGAGTAACCCTTCCCTTGTTGCCTCTCAAATCTGTCACTGTGAGACATGTCACTGCTGTTGCTCAGTTAGAATCTTTGACTGCTTCATGTCTCCTTCCTCAAAAATCATCTGCTTTTAAGCACCTCTGTACAGCATTTCTCCCAGCTTCCAGGGTGGCCAGGGGAGGATGCATGGAGCAGGCATTGTGCTGTGCTGTCGTCCTCCAGCACATGCTGAGCTCACCTCCGCCAGGGGCAGGTCCCTGGCATCTGCAGGGGAGCAGCAGCTCCTCCTGGCCCCTGGTACAGGAATGCTCAAACCTCTGAAACAGCCATGCCAGGTGAAGGCAGGCGGGGAGGAGCACTGCAGAATGGTGTGCCATGGGGGCAGCTTGCCAGGGAACTCAGCGTGCCTCACCTGAGGCTGAGCATAAATCACCCTCTTCCTCCTGGCAGGAGCACAGCAGTGAGAGGACAGGAACCTGGGAGCAGAGCTTTGTGCCAGCCGCATGCCCAGGAGCAGGGCATGCTGCCACCTGCAATCACCCCAGCCCAAACCTCTTCCCCAGCACTGGCCCCAGCCAGCAGCCTGCCTTGGGTGTTTGGCTGCAGGTCCCTGTCCCACATGCCCGTCACCCTCCCGTGGGGCCCTTATTCACTCCTCACCTGAGAGCCTGGATGAACTAATCACATTCTAACTGTTGGGATTTTCTTATTTTAAGGAAGGTGAGTGTTCACAGATCATCTCCCCAGCCAGACTCATCCTCTGTGATGCATCCCTCATGTTCAGTAGAGAGAGTGAGTTGGGCTTAGTTGAGAAATGTGAGTGAGAGCAGACAACAGTTATGTTCCCAGCCCAGCTTGTTATTCTTTATGGTTCCCATCCCCAACAAAAGACAATGGCTTCTGTTGCTCTTAGTCCCTGGGAAGCTGGTGTTTGACAGTAGTCTCCCAACACTTCTGTTTTGTTTTTCTGTTTGTGTTGTTACTTTACTGTTGAAGTTAAGATCCCAGTTCTTTCTTGTTGGGTTGGCTTTTGGGGTTTTTGGTTTGGTTTCTTTTTGTTGTTGTTTGTTTTAATTGCTTTTTCCCCTCCTCCACGCTTCGTTCTTTTGGCGCAAGGCTGCCACTCACCAGCTGTTCACAATTCCTTCACCCCTTCTGGTTTTCAGTATCACACTACCCTGACATAGACTTAAAGGACATTTTCTTCCTCACAGGAGGCTTCCCATGCCTACTGAATAAATGCGATAAAAATACTTTTCTCTCTTTCCTACCTTGGAGGGAAGTTACTATATTTGTACTCCTCATGTAATTCAGATTGGACAATCTGTCATCCTCAGATTGACTGAGTTTGATTTCCTGGCTGGTTTTACATCCTACAGTGACTGATCTTCCTTTCTCCTTGATAGAGCAAGCTCATCCACCAAGCGAGTACTCTCTATAATTACTTTTCAACTAAAAGTCCAGTCATTACCTAATAAATCTGGACTCCTCTCCCCTGCCCTTTTCATTTTGTTTTGTGTAATTGGAGTTTTTTCTTTTTTCCTAGGCTGACACTTGACCAAAAATCAGTGCGTTCCCACACATCAGCAACTGGTACCAAAAAGAGGCAAACTGGAACGACATTGTGAAGCAATCGGCTACAGCAGTCGTCTGCTTGAAAGGAGGGAGAATAGCTCTTGCTGGGCAAAGTGCAGAGCATGGCAGCTCTCACTGTTGCTAACGGGAGAAGAGGCTCCTGAGCTCCTTTCAGGAATGTACTGTTTTAATTTCTAATAGAGTTTTTTGTTCACTTGTTAAAGAACTCATCTCTTAGGGCAGAGGCTCACAGAGACAATAACAGTGGCCACATGCAGCCACCAGGGAATTCATTGCAGCCACAAGACAAAAACTTGCTCTGATTGTTCAGTTCTGTTTTGACTTAAACTGTCAAAACTGTGGCCACCATTAATTTACTGTGATGGCACGTGTCACAGCTGCTCGCCCGAGAGCCGCTGGTTAGCCCTGTCTCCCTTTTAGGCACTGGGAGCAGGAGTTCCCAAGCTGCAGTGTAATGTCTGCAAAGCCCTGCTAACATTGCACACTGGTATTGACTCTCTGATATTTCAAATTGCTTTGAGATGCAACAGTCTGCAGGAAACACCAGGTTACTCTGTGGCTCCAGAGGAAATGAACCACCAAACTGAAAGGTCAGGTTTGCTCCCAGAACACATTTCTCCCCATCTCCACTCCCAGGTGACCAGTGCCTTCTGCTGGTCTGTCCCTGGCTTGCATCCTTCAGATCCATCCTTTGCCTGTGGAGTAACCTTACAGGCACCAAGGCAACCCCAAAACCTGTTTATCTAAGTAACTGGCCATCTCAGACAAAAAAGACTCCTCCAAAGATTCCTAATCCAAGAGCCTCTCACAGCCAAACTGACTCAGAACAAATCTCCAAAAAAGTTCCTATTGATGAGATGGCTTTTCTTTCATTGCTGGTAGACAAGGACAAAATTAAACACATCAAACATGCTTAGTTTCCAAAGTCAAAGTTGCAAAATGTCACACAAAAGATGTACATTTATCCATTACTTTTACTACTTACCTTTCACGTCTTTTCTTTTGGTCCTTATCCACGTTTCGGAGGAGCCATTGTACAAGGAGAATAAAGAGCAGATTTCTATGGTAGAAAGTAAAGGACGAAGTCTTCCCTGTTTTATTGCGCAATACTGTTTCCTTACCGTGAATCCTTTTATAAGGATACTGTTCCTCACAGGAAACAGTTTTCTCTCCTGTAAATGATCAGCTTTACGTTGTTTTTTAAATTTATTTACCAACATGACATCAAACCCCTTGTTTAAACACCCATCCCTCCTTCCAGCTTTATTTGCTTGTATGGCTTAGGATAGTACCTGCATGTGGTTCAAGGCTTGCGAAAAAATAACCAAAAAGAGCAAAAGAAAGAAACTCAAGTGCTTTGGCTTTAAGGAAAAACTTTAACTATGGACAATTATTAGTAATATCCTAACCATGAGATAAGAAGGTATTGATTTGCTATTGATGGTCTATATAAGAACTGCTTGTAAATGGTAAAGAGGGGACCCCTGAAATTCCTGAGACATGAGCAAGCAGTCAGTTATAAGTACTCCTTGCAAAACACTGCAGCCCAGGCCAAGCAGAGGCACTCAGGAAGAGCTCCAGGTGAGCTGAGTAACTGCTGACCAAGGAAGACCAACAACAACACAGGTAGGTCAACAGCAGCAGTGGAAAGCAAGCTCTGCTCCTGGGTTTGGATCTCTTCCCAGGGGGAAGCTGGGCTAAACTCTGTGTAGCCCTGCAGAAGAGATAACAATGTGAGACCAGTGAAGCTTGGATAAGGAGATGTCAAAGGCTGGCATGTGAGTTACTTTGGTTTAGGAAGGGAGTTTGATCTTTCTGGCCTTAGGAGTCCTTTCAGTGTTCAGAGAGGCAGTCCAGGTATGCATGCGTGATCTGTATAGGACATGTGCAGGGGGATGGATAGGCTCTCCATGCAGAGACCTGTGATGTAGTGTGCAGGATGTGTCTGTTGCTGCTTGAACCTCTGTCTTCTCCAGGAGTGCTGGGGAGTATCCAGGGGTATGTGTAGTGAAGGTACCAGGGTCTGCAGCATCTGCAGTGGCTGGTGGAGGTTCCTGTCCTGTCTATGAGCAACGAAATACTCATGGACCACTCGGTGGATAAAGAACTGGCTGGATGGCAGCACACAAAGAGTTGTGGTCAATGGCTCAATGTCCGGCTGGAGACCGGTAACGAGTGGTGTCCCTCAGGGATCAGTGTTGGGACCAGTCTTGTTTAACATCTTTGTCGCTGACATGGACAGTGGGATTGAGTGCGCCCTCAGCAAGTTTGCCAATGACACCAAGCTGTGTGGTTCGGTTGATACGCTGGAGGGAAGGGATGCCATCCAGAGGGACCTTGACACGCTTGTGAGGTGGGCTGATGCCAACCTTATGAAGTTCAACCACAACAAGTGCAAGGTCCTACACCTGGGCCGGAGTAATCCCAGGCACGGCTACAGGTTGGGGAAAGAAAAGAGTCAGAGCAGCCCTGCGGAGAAGGACTTGGGGGTGTTGGTGATGAGAAAATGAACATGAGCCGGCTTCAGTGTGCGCTCACAGCCTGGACAGCCAATCATATCCTGGGCTGCATCAAAAGGAGCGTGACCAGCAGGTCGAAGGAGGTGATCCGGCCCCTCTACTCTGCTCTTGTGAGACCTCACCTGGAGTATTGTGTGCAGTTCTGGTGTCCTCAACATAAAAAGGACATGGAACTGTTGGAACAAGTCCAGAGGAGGGCCACGAGGATGATCAGGGGACTGGAGCACCTCCTGTATGAAGACAGGCTGAGGAAGTTGGGGCTGTTCAGCCTGGAGAAGAGAAGGCTGCGTGGAGACCTCAGAGCAGCTTTCCAGTATCTGAAGGGGAGGCCTATAAGGATAATGGAGAAGGACCCTTCATTAGGGACTGTAGTGATAGGACAAGGGGTAATGGATTAAAACTTAAACAGGGGAAGTTTATATTAGATACAAGGAAGAAGTTCTTTACTGTGAGGGTGGTGAGGCACTGGAATAGGTTGCCCAGGGAGGTTGTGAATGCTCCATCCCTGGCAGTGTTCAAGGCCAGGTTGGACAGAGCCTTGGGTGAGATGGTTTAGTGTGAGGTGTCCCTGCCCATGGCAGGGGGGTTGGAACTTGGTGATCTTAAGGTCCTTTCCAACCTTAACTATTCTATGATTCTATGGTCCACCTGAGTAAAGCCTGTCTGCCTTAAGTCAAAACCTCTTCCCATTCACATTCCTCCCAACCCAAACACCACGTAATAAAATGAAGTTGTCTCAAAATAACTGTGTGTTGTTCCCTAAAATGCCCCCTAAGGCCCCATGTCTTCTATGGTAAGTCACTTGCAATGCTGAGATGATATATCTATTTTCCAGGATGTTGTGGGCTAGCATTTGACTGGTGTCAAATCCTTGGGTACGGAGCTGCCAGGTCAGAGTGTGAATCTTCAACTAAGCAAGTTCACCTTTACCCAGAACAGCTCCTGCATTGAAGGCAGGTAAAATACTGTGAATATGTGAATAAAACCCAAACCTAGAAGGCTTTTTTTCCCTAGTAAAATTGAGGTTTGAAAATGCACCAAGCCAGCAGTGGCATAAGGGCACAGAGCACCAGCGCATGAACGCAATGCAGGGAAATGTGAAATGATTCAGAAGATGAAAGTCTTTTCTTTCAGAAAGATGAAGTTTTCTGATATATTAAACCCAAATCTGATTTTATTTAATCTGTTTCATCACAAATTCACTTTTTTGCACCTCTTTGTAGCACATGTATGACATGCTGATTAGAAGAACAGCTGTGCTGGAGAAACCAAGCAGCAAAGTAACCATGTCCACTGTCTAACACCAAGCAGAAGGGAGAGGCATGGCAGCTTGTTTCTGAGGTTATCCTAAAGCCTTAACTCCCCAGAAGTGCCGGGGTTGTGGGCAAAGCTGGGCTTCCACCAGGTGAGGAGGGCATGAGGGTGTGTTTGCCTGCGTAAGTGCAAGGTCTGCAGCGACTCTACCCTTCCATGCAAGGAAGGGAGCTGGGGGGGGCAGCCTCAGTGCTTGTGAATCCATAGCTGTGCACCACCTATTTCGTGCGTCTGTGGCAGTTCTGATACAACCAGCTTTGTTTTCTAGTACTGCTGTGGATGTTTGTCATCAACTTCTTCATTGCATCATTGTGCTGTCCTCCCCTCCCGTCCCTGCCCTCCATCCCCTTGTGGGTGCCCCCTCCACCTTCCCCCTGCTCCATCGCACTCATCAAGGCAGTCTGGATTTTCCATATCTACTTTTTCTTTCCTTTCTTTCCCCCCCTCTTTTGTCTTCTGGTAACAGCGTTTGGCATTTCCCGGACAGCCCATACTCCATAAGGCCTCAGTGTCTGAATACGAGGACGGCTTGAACGTTGCCTGCTGAGACTGAAGAAGAACTTGAGTTAAAATAATCCTCTCTTTTGTTCCGCTTGGGTTGCTTTTTGTTTGCCTGACAGATGTTCGGCCCCTGTGCGTGTGCACGGAGCGGCTCCTCCGCCGGGCCCTCTGATCCGCCAGCTTATTGATTTCTGCCTATCTGTGCGGCTTGTCTCCAGCCCTTACAGATGCGAGGGCTGCAGCCCGGGCAGCAGCCCCTCTTCTTTGCACACAAATAGGGCAATCCTCTATTGTGAGGGGCGAGAGCCAGCCCCGCTCCCTCTTGAGCCATTGTGACAAATTCAGGCGGGTTTTGGGGGGCAGAGGGGAGATGCGTGTCAAGCACTGAGCTGTGTTTTGACATGTCGTGACACACTATTGCACAGGTGCCCAACGCAATGGGAAGGAAGAGGCTGTGGGCAGAAAGGCCTCGGAGCCATGCACCATGCCTGTGTGTTATTTTAAGTTCATATTTCAGTCACTTGACTGATGGGCGTAGGGATCAAAGCTGTCAACAGGGAAAGCCTTGTAACCTATAGTACTTGCTATTGCCCTGCTTCTTCTCCATGGCTCCGCTGCTCTGAGTTTCACTGACTGGCTTAACCACACAGTCACCATATCTGAGACTTTCATCTTGCAGTTAACAGCCTTGTAAGACACTTGTAATGCTTTTCTTCCATCTTGAGCTTTTTTGTTTTGGCTTGACTTTCTGCCTCCTGAATAGTAGCACAAAGACTCTGTCAGCAGGAAGACATCAGGGTGCTCTGTGAGGAGGGCATGCTGCGGACCTGCATCTACATTTTGGGATACAGTTGTAGGGTCACTCTGCTGTTGACAGCAGTTTGGCTTTTGTTTAACCCCTGACATATGTCTGCAGAGGTCTGACCCACCACCGGCGCTAGTGCTTTAGATGGAGTGTGGAAAATGAGGCAGCTGTTTGACCACACTCAGCTGTCTCCTCTGCATGCCCCTAGAAAGCAGTCGTCGTGTGCACTGCCCACCAAAGTCCCTGTGACAGCAGCTCTTCACTGGTGTCACTAACACACATGGAGCAGATGCACTCTCAAGGTGTACCCTTAGAGGGGCTATACAGGGGCAGCTGCAGGGTGCATGTGTCCCACGCTGCCAACCCACTACACACCTTGCACCTACAGGGAGCTCGCTGTCTGCATACCAGCTTTTCTGCTCTGTGCTGTGCTGCCCTGCCTTATCTCCCCTCTCCCTCCTTATCTCCTCTCTCCCTAAAGCATATCATGTATCGCTGTGCATGTCAGAGCCTCCAGAGCTTTGACTGCGCTGTGGCAAGGAATGGGATGTCCTTTGATTTCACTGATGCTCTTAGGCACTAGGTTGTCATTTAATACCACAGTAGTTGGGCACCAGTTTATTGAAAACTAGCTAGCTCTGTGTTAATGACCTGTTGCTTGGCAAGGTATTCTGCCCTGCAGAAACAAATGAGGACACAGTTTTTAGTGCTACAGAGTTCATCTGTTCTCCTCCTGAAGTGTTGCTCTTTGTTTGCAAGGGTTGGGGTAGCTCGGTTTGGACTTGTTAAGGCAAAATTCCCACTGACATGTTGTAGTCTGTTGGATCTTCCTGAGAGGCTGCTGGAGCTGGCAGCGATGCTTCTCGTGGTGTCAAGTGATTTATACTAACATGGAAAGCAGGCAGGGAGTTTGCAGCCTGTGGTGGCCTGCGTTGCACCTCCAGCTATGTTACGGTTATTGGATCTGAGACTGAAACCACAGTATGGTGCCTCCCAGTGCTCAGTGGATGCTTCCCACTGACAGCTTACTGGGACAGGGCTCAGTCAGTGTCAATGGCAAAGGAGGTGTCTGTGTGTCATACTTTGAATAATGACTAGCAGTAGGCTAGGAAGAGAAACTTGGACAGCATCTGTGGGGCAGAGCAGATGTTCCACACAGCTGCTTGAGCACCATAGGGGTGTCCTTCACTCTCGTGGGTAAGGTGAACAGATGCTCCTCTCTGCATCAGCTCAGGTCTTTCCTTCTCTGATGTGCATGGCATGCAGCTCAAGCAGGGGGTGTGTATGAGTCTTTAATCTGGGGAAAATAACACTGACAAGCCACAGTAGTATCAGTAGCCAGCAACTTTCATTTACTCTGTTAGTCTTGGATCTTTTGTGACACATATGTAAAAATGAGGAAAAGGGGATCATTTGGCAAGGAAAGGAGTTTTGTAAAAGGCTCTCTGGTTTGACAAGTGGGGCCTTGCCAAGCCTGCTGGACCTTCTACTTGGCCTCTCTTTTGGTCAGCACGAGAGGACTGTAACTTTGCACACTCTGAATTGGCAACTTTGTCCTTTATTAGCTGGCTTCTGGCTTAGTGGCTCGGTGGCATTTAAGGTGTTGGGCTGAACCTGCTAAATACAAATGGTCTGGGGCTAAGCACTCACAGAGCTTGCCTGTAGCAAGTTGTGGGGTTGGCCAGTCTCCTAGTTCAGACCGGGAGGGACAGTAGGTATGTATGAATAATTCCTGACTGGAGGACGAAGAGGAGTGAAAATTCCAAAATCCAGATCCATTGATCCTCTGAAGTCAGGGGCTGAGATGATAAAAACTTCCTCTGGCTTTCAGGTAGGAAATGCCTTGTGGGTATGGGAGGATCAGTGAATACAGCCCTGTGAATCAGTCAGCACCTGTAGGCCAGGGTAACGCACCACCTGGAACAAGTGCTTTTGTACATACATGGTTTTGCGAAGGCCACATTCTAACTCTCTGTAGGCACTGTTAGACCAATATTGTGGGAGTTATGGAAGCAGTTATATTCCAGGAATGGTACCTGAAACATAAGCTGTGCCCATGCTGAGTGTTAGAAAGGGAAAACGAGTATTTGGACTAATTCCTTTGACTTGTTTCTGCCTTTACTCTCACAGCCCTTCCCTTGCTCTGCACAGCCTGTGGGTGATGTTGTTGTTTGCAGGGCTGTGTGCGAGCTATTCTGTGACTTTTCTTTTAAAGCAGTTCTTTGAAATGCTGCTGCTTGTGTAATGGGGTTTGAGCGCGGTTGCGTCACTGTTGTGATGGTCTGTCAAGCCATCTAATTGGGTTGTCTCATTAAAGCTTACAATCAGCGCTTACAAGGCAGCAATCCTGTAGTCCAACACTATAGCTAGAGCCACACTGGCTGACCAAGCGCCTGCACGTGGGTTGGGATGTGAATGCAGAGGGAAACTGCATCTCTTGTGAACTAATTCTACAGCTTCTAAGGTGAAGCTTGAATGTATGAGACCACCTCTGCCTTTACCTTCTCTGTAATGAGATGAACTGGAGCAATGCAGTTAAAATCTACTGTAGTTTTAGTCTCCAGTTCAGAGTCAAGCTACTTCTGGGATCTCCATCTGGACACTCAAGTTGTCCAGTTCGAGATCCACTAGTCTCTATAGATAGCTTGGCCTCAATGTTCTTTTTGTTACCAAGAGTGTGAGGAGGAAAAGGTGCAAGAAAAGAGCAGATTTGTGAGGTCTCTAATAGAAACCACGTTCTTGGAGTAGCTCCAAAATGCTTTAAATGGAAAGAGTTTATGAAAAACCCCTCTACCTGCGCAGGTGAAAATGTTAAATCCCTGCAAGTGCATTCTCCTATCAGAAGTCTACTTTTTATTTTGTTTTAATCTGAACAAACTAGGCAAAAGGACCTCGCTTATCTCAGGATTCTGATTCGCTCTCCTCTTTTCACTTTAACTGCAATGGTAACTTCTAGCACCTTAGTTAAATTTATCTGTGAGGATGAATTGGAGCTCAGAACTCCAGGTTTGTGGAGAGAGTAAAAATGAGCACAGCTTTTCTATCAACACCAGGTTTAAACTAAACACAGGGTTTCATCTAAACTGCCAGAAACCTCTCAAATGTTTCTGCAGGCATTTTATGGGTTAAATAACGCATGGGAATGCCTGTATATAGATGCTGCTTTGGCCACTGTGACTCCCCAGCTGCTCAGAGAAGTGCATCTTGGTGCTTTACTGAGTTTGATAGAGAGTGTCCCTTTGACAGAGAAGCATCTTAAGAGAGAAGGGCATCACAGTCCCTGACTTTAAAAGCTTTAGAGCTAAACAGAATACATTTGATGGTTTAGATGCAATAGCCTGCACTGAACCAAGAGCCACCTGCCTATTCAAGGCTGTGAGCTCCACAGCTCTGCACTGAGGGCCTGGAGAAACAAGATGGGAAACTGGGTCCTTGCAGACCTGTGGAAATGCTTTCAGCTCTGATCAAGTAAGTGCTCTGGGTAAAACAGGACAGGAGACACCAGGCACCCAGGTGACATCTTCAGAGATTTAAGGAATGCAGATAAACTCTGTTATACACCAGTCTAACGATCATGTAGCGCAATCTGAGCCACATCACACCGGTCTTCATGCAAGTTTGTGTGATTCCTGTCCACCAGGATCACTTAATGCGCCATACAGTGTGGAAAGCAAGGTTTTCCTTCCCCTATCCCCGTGTTGGAGTTGTATGAGAAAAAAATTGAGTGTCACCATTGAACTCTTCTTGTTTGGTTGGGTTTTTTAAAGAGCAGCTTAATGTAAAAGCCCCACTAAGTACCAGCTGAAAACACTTCGCATCACCCTTTGAAGTATTTTTACTTCAGATTTTGTGGGTTTGCTCAGGGTGAGCACTTCTCTTGGCTTTCGTGAGAAGCCATAAAACCCCAGACTTTGTGGCTTATTTAACATCAGAGAATGGAAACACACGGCATGGCTCTTCCAAAGACAAATTATCTCTCGTTTTTAAAAATCCCATCTAATTGTCATTAATCAACCCATCCCCTGCGCTAATAAGATGGAGGCAGAGAATGGAATGCCATTCCGGCTCAGGCAGCTGTTGTGCATGTCAACCGGTTTCAAAATACTTGGCAAAAGTTGTAAATGCAGTTCTAATGAGATCGACTTGTCTGCAACTAGCAAACAAATACCAGCCTCACCAAAATGTTTGTTTGCCATGGGACTTAATGGAGATTGTGTTAACCATTCTGCATTCAAGGGTACATGTCAAGAAAAGTTCAGATCAAGCATAAGGCAGCGACACTGGAATGCAGCTTTCTCCAAAGAGGTCGCTTATGTAAAACCTGGGAAAAAGACACCCCCTTCTCTTCTTTTCCTTTTTCTCCCTCCATCAGGCCTTTTAACTTTTTGGCATCTCAGTGCATGAGGTTCTTTGCACAGGCTGCATAAGCAAGTTACAAATAGCAGTACGTTTTCTACTGGAACACTGGGCTCCTGTTCAAAGACAGACTCCTGAGGCACTCTACAGTACCTCTCACCTCCTAGGTCCCCTCAGCTGGGTACAGCTCCATCAGTAGCCCAGTTGGCTGTGGAGAAGGGAACAGCATTCAGCTGAGTCACCCACTGTGTCCAGTAGGAGAACACAGTATTGGAAGACCAATAAATGGCTTGATCATCCACCAGGCCTGATTGCCAAGCTAGTTACAGCTGGTTTTCAAGTAACCCTGGTTATACAGAGCATTGGTCCAGAGGGGCTGTAATCCTGTTCAGCTATGCCACTTCAGTGGGCCACGCACTGCAGATGTCACATATCTACACTTGGGTGGGCACCCAGGTGAACCAGCACATGAGTGTCTTCTTCCAGAACCACCAAGATCACCAAACTAGTGTCCCAATTTCAGAGAAGTCAGGTCTCAGGTAACCCTAAAGCATTTTACTCCAGCCATGAAATATCTATAACACTGCAGTACAACTTGTAATCTTCCACCTCTTGTTCCTCTTCCTCAGCAAAAAATGGCAACACTGCTTTTTAACTTTCCTTTTATGCTTCTTTGATATAAAATGCAAAGGACTGGTTGAACTTTTGGTACCACTCTCTTACTAGTACCCCTTTATTGTGTATCTTGTGCCAAAGAATATTAATTATAGTAAGCTACGGTGAAGTCCATCCCTACATCCCTACCCCCACTTGAGCCTACTAAAATGAACAGTGAAGTTGAACTTTGCCAGCAACTATTAGGAAAAGGGCCAAGAACAGCCTAACAGGAAAGATACTGAGGATTTTTTGTTTGTTTTTCTGCTAAACCATGTTTTTGTAATTATGAATACTTTGTTGAAATTGCTTACGAAAGGAAGTGCACATAAAACGGTCCATACAATTAAACTAACTACATATTACAGTTGAAAGTATATAAGGCTGGTCTCACTCTGTTGCACTTACACAGGCAAAACCTCTTCTTCAAAAGGAATTTGGCTTGAGAAGGCAGATCTGGAGACAAATCGTAGTTAGCTTCAGGCCCATGTGCCATATTGTCTGGTTTATGACTGCCCCAAATGGCCTAAAAACAAAGGACATTCACACTGAACAAAAGCAATAGCTGAAAGAAAAAGTAATTTTAAAACTGTCATTTCCAAATCCCTTCTACTCAAAAGCTGGTTCAACTCCGATCAAGAACCCTGAACAATGCAGCAATTACTGTATGTTCCCAAAACTATCTTCTAGCAGGCTAGGGAGAAACAGGACTACTTTATTTTGCTCAGCATCACATGAACACTGCTTTAATCATCCCCCACTTGCTCCTGCTGCCTCTCCCCAAGCTTAGGTTTGTAAAATCCTGAATCACTAAACTGAGGTCACTTGCTAGGGCAGCTTTCTCTTGCTTTCCAGGATGAATGATTCTGGGGTATCAAGAGCATTTTTCCAGTGTGGGAAAATATAACTTTGTTCTCTAAGTAAATAAATAATGTAAAAGAATAAGTTGCAGCAGGACCACTTCAAACTGCTCTACTTCAAAGAGAGTTTTATGATTTCCATTTAAATGGTTTTCTCTTGGAAATGGCAATTAGATAGAAGCGAACTGCTCCTGACTCCCGTCACACTGAGGCATACGTAATGTTACGTGCATACCTCGTTGTGAAAGGGAAATGGCATCCTAGAGTGAGCAGGCTCAGTATTTGGTTTATAAAGCGACCATTTTATGATTCAGCATTAAGAAAGTTTTGGGGTTAATTGAAGGAAAATTAAACTTGTCCTTGACTGACACAGCTAACTAAACTTTTAGAAGCACATATGCAATATTTATGTCCTATCAAGCACTTTCACTTTCCGTAGTAACAAGCCCTCCCTCCCATACACAAAATGGATCTGATGCATAAACAATAGTGCTGAAAACATTCAAAATCAAACCTAGGTCTACTTTAATACAAACCTAGTTTTTAGGGCCGATTCTGACCTTGTACAGTCCCTTATATAAGCAACAGTGTGCTGCCATTTGGCTGAGATCAAAATAAAGCCTCCCATCTCCTCAATAAACAGTACTGCAAAGCACATTATAGTGGGAAATTGGTAAACTATGTACGACTGGTTTTACCCACACAGTGTGTAATTGCGTTGAAGCCTGTGACAGCAACTAACTATTGCCATCTTAAGGTGGCCCTTACCATTGCTGCAGATGAAGCTGAGCTAGCTGGTGCTGCTACTGCACACGCTTCTCATTACAAACCCTGTCACTTGCAAGTTCTTGAACAAGATTGGCTAGAAGTGCTCGCTCCAAGATTACTCAAGTCCTGTAGCGCAGTTCTCCTTTGAAAACACACCTCGTTATATTTAATATTAAGAAAAGGCACTGCAAGATACACATTTTCTCCCTTCTTCCTCTCTTAAATTATATTAAAGACATCTGATCCCTGGCCAAGTAGATCTGCCAAACCCAGACCTCTGCTTCTAGTGATGCTGCCTGAGTGGTATTGTTGCATTTGTTCTGTCTAGCTGTACCTCTACAGCCTACCTGCCTAGACAGTTCTGTAACTAGACAGTGCTCAAAGTGATTCATAAACTATTAATTTACATTGTAGCCATGGTGTGAGACGACTACTGGCCTGATTTATACATAGGAAGTACAGGTACAGCACTAAGGATTGTTGCAGACAGTCAGGGCATTCCTACCTTCCAGCCCTTGGTGATGACAGTCACGAAGTAACTTGGAGGATTTAAAAAAAAACAACCCTTTTTATGCCTTTTATTGTACGACACATTTGACATCTGTAATTTAAAAATGTGGTTTAATATTATTGAACAAGCCAACTAACTTCTAGCCGAGCAGCCCCTGAACATTTTGGTACACATCTTCTGCCACTCAAACAATTCCCAACTGAGAATGAACTGTGATGATATTACAAGGGCAGGCCATAACTGGGAAGTTATTTTAACAAATTGATGGCCAAACCTTCCCACATCACTGGTTTCAAACCCATTCACAGAGTGAACAAATGCAGTGCTACCTGCTTCTGTAAAAGAAATCTGGTACTTTCAGTCCAATGGGCCTGTGGAAAACCTTCCATCCCCTGCTGGTCCTTCAGCCAGGTGGACTCCCCAGGGAAATGGGAAACTGAAAAGGGTACAAAATGGCCATCTCATCCACTGCAAGTGCTCCAACAGGACAGCAGCACTGACACATGGCAGCAGGAAAAGTTGCATTCCCCGTACCTGCTGCTGTATCTCTTCTGAGATTGAAAATGAGACCTGAACACTTTAATCACCTTGTATTTCTCCCAAAACATCTTACAGAGGAAAGCCTAGATGCCTCAAACTGGAACAAGTAACTCCTAAAATCTGTGGGACATGCATTTGTTTTGGATGTAAATGTTACCCTTAAACACAAAGGCTCCCAAAATTCTTTTTTGTGTGTGTTTTGTTGTGTTTGTTTTTTTTTTTTAACTGAATCACTGCAATTCTCCTACACATTTGGCATCCTGTAAGAACATTAAATTAATTCAGGTACAAATTAGATAGTTCCCTTTGTTTGTTGCCATTCTCTTTGCAGTTTAGATCTTGCATACTGCATACAGATAGAGCCCAAAGGCAGGCATGTCAATTTGTTACCTTCAGCTGCTTTTCTTTACCACTTAAACAGTATTTAGTTTCAGTAGACTTCACCAACTCTGCATGAAGCTGTAACAAGCTGTTGTGAAACACCTGAGCGATTCAACACAAATATGGAATCAAAGATAGCTGAGGTCAAAGTGCTTTAATTGAATTTTATAGAAGTGAAAGAGCACACATTCCATTTGTACTTTAGGTAGACGATAGCTTTCCGTTCTTACGATTACTGCAACATGTGCAGTTTGCTCAGTACAGAACAGCCCATAGCTGCATAGTCATTTATACAATTAACTTTGTCTATTTAAGATTACTTTTACAATTACCTGAACACGTCTGGAAGTTCTGACTTGTGTGACCAAGTGAATTTAGCCCCACTACTCAGATTGCCCGAACACCCGGAGATGAGGTGTTTCCTCTTTACTCTGCCCAACAGTGGCACCCAGTGGTCAAGTGTTTTCATGAACATTTTGGGAAACGGCTGCTCTTCCGTGTTCCCACTCATTGGATTTCCTAAAGTCAGCTAGAGTCAGTTTAAACGCACTAGCTGTTTTATTACTAAGGTTCAAAATGGTACCCACTATTTAAACTGTCCAGAAAACCTATCATTGCTGGTGAAGAGCAGCCAGAGCTAGGAAAAATGCACAGCACCTGAAACAATGCACAGAAGGCAGCCAGCCATGCCCAAACCAAAGCCAAGGCTACTATATAGTCAAACATACCAGCAGAATTGTTCTTTTAAAAAAGAAGTATGCCACCTCAAGCAATAAGATATTTTATACGTCCTGATACAGCTCTGCTTTTCTAAAGGTCCCAGTACTCAAGCCAATTTCCAGAGCACATGAGACAAAATCTACACTTGATGTGATTTTCCAAGAATTAAAAGCAGGACTAAGGCTAAAAAAGCCCCCAAATATTAAAGGCATTCAGAAATCTCTAAATTATTTTCCATCAGTAGCCAGAAAAATACAATGCTCCAGATTTTTGGGCGTTAACCAACACAAACGTGTAGAGGTGAGCCAGGACTAAATTCTGGAAGACTCCATTTAACATTCTTCCCTCTTACACAGAGAATTTGGTTTCAGGCAACTCATATTTATGGGAGGTCAAACGTCAGGACAGCATGTCAGGGAGGTAAAGGAGAAGACAGGAAAAGCAAGTTACAAAGCGCGAAGAAGGCAGCACAAACAGAACACTGCTTTTCTCACTAAACCAAGGCTGAACCAAAAGCACTATCAGGAAAGTCTGTGAACCTAAATTTTAGTAAATTAAACTCCGCCTTAGTGTAGCATAAGGGATTGTGAGAAGGGGATTAAACCGAGACTGGGATTAGATCGATCAATAGATGAAGATGAGATGAACAAAACTGACTAGTGACTCTTGGCTGCTTCCTTATCATGAACTGCTCTGGTTTCTAAAACTACTACCTGTTCTAGCAAAGAAAATATTCACCATTACAGCAGTCAAGCTTCTTGAAAAATTTTAATAAGACAGATGTCTCCATAATACAGGTAAATAATACATCATGGATTACATGTTTATAAGCAAGCTGAATTAGTCTTTTCGTAATTGGACAATTTCCTCTTTAATTCCATCTTTTGTGACAATGCAAATCTTAAGCGCATCCCCAGTGTACACATCTCTCTCAGCAGCAGAAATAAAGACATCTTTAACCAGCTGCAAAGCCTTTTCCAGGGTCAGGGGTAGATGTTCCACGTTTTGCATGTTCTTGAAGCCAATCTAAGAAAAGATGAAAGTGCGTTTTAAGGGAAGTATGATCCATCTAGCATGAAAGCTGCTTCAGTCCCCACTAGTCTGAGCAGATTTAGACAACTTCAAAAGTAGAAATGGTCAGTCTGTTTTAGAAACCCAAAGCTGGTAAACGTATTCCTCAACACAGTTCACAGCTGCATGATGAGCATCAGAACTTTGCCACTCCCGATACTCTTACAAAAGTAACTAGAGGCAGATTCAGTATACAGCGAGTATTGCTCCTCCTGCCCATTCAGCATCTACAAGATCACAATGAACATTCCGAACTGAACCCATCTAATTCTTCAGACGCTGCTCACTGGGTTAGCAGTATCAGAACTGCACTCAAGCCTTTTATCTGGTCACTGATAGCTGGGAACATTTCTTAAAAGCAAATATTCATGAACATACCTAAAGTTCAAAAATAACAGACTGGAGGATAACCGGTCCTATTAAACTGTGTATTCTAGCTGACAAACTCAAGTGTCCAACTTAAGCACCAGAACAGGAAAAGAAAGGGAAGAGTCATTCACTTTGCCTCAAACTCGTGCATAAGAAAAAGTTACTATGACAACTTTAATTCCACAGAAGATACTTTATTTTCAGTCAATAAAATTCAAAACTAATTCAAAGCTGAGAATCCGGAGTTCTTTAAATAATAACAATAACAAATAATAACAACAATCAGCAGCAGCCTTTCTCAGCTAATAAGAACTATAAGAACACTAAAGCTGTGTTGGTATCAGGCTCAACCGATGATGTCAGCAAGTAAAATTAGTAAAACAAGCTTTGGTATTTCTCTCACTTAACAAATGCCAGCTGCAATTAACTGTTAAAATATTCTTCAAGTACTTTAGACAAAACTTTCTATCAGTTTTATGTAAGAACATTCTTAGATAACGGTGTCCAAGTTGTAAAAAACTTAAGACTTCTAAATAAGTATATATTAAGTGATAAAATCTGTTATATACACTTAGGAAGTCTATCTTCATAATTTAGCATTATTTCATGCTAAGTAACAGGCATACTTACGCTGTCAGCTAGGAAAAAACCAAAACAAGAATCAAATCAAACACACACCACCCCCTCAAAAAAAAACCCAACAAACAACAAAAACCCAAACCAAAAAAAAACAGGAACAGAAAAAAACCTGAAGAGCTTCTATGGGAAACATAATTCCCCAATTAAAATATTTACCTGTATTTTAAACAAGCAGCCCACTGTTTGCAACCTATTAGAAACCTGAACAGATTCTAAAGCAAAACTTTGATTTCTGCTGAGAAGGTGAAGCCCCAAAATTTATAAATGTATGGAGACTAACAGTTCCTACCTGTAATATATTTAAAGCTTTTCCCAAAAGTAGTATTCCCCAAAATTAAAGCTACATTCGATGAAAGGGGTGGGGTGGGGGGAAGAGAACTATTTTACCTGGTTATCAAGCAAGGGTTGCAGCATTGCACTTGCTGATCCAGCTGCTTTGAAAGAATCTCTCTCGTATGAGCCCACTGGATCAAAGCTATATACAGCTCCCTTCCCTGGAAAAAAGAAAATTAATCATAATCCAGACATGCTCTCCATAAGCAGTTTCTGGAGTACCACAGATCTCATCAACCTTTAACCAAACAACACTACAGTATGTCCAGACTGCTTCCTATAGTAGGCTCACTATGGTTTTGGGCTGGTACTATATGCAAGGTTATTTTTAATATTTAAATCACAGCCATGCTCTAACAGATGTTTTCTACAGTACTTACCACAGAAAAAGTGCTGAATAATCAAAGTAGGAGAATATGCTAGAGCACAGTGCTGCACAGAGGGCTCTGCTGGTTCTAAAGCGAACACAGAGGCAGTTTAGCCATCTACACTATTTAGCCATTTAACTATACATGTCTTGAATTACCTCCAGAGAGCACGCTCGGATGCCTCTGCACTGCCTTCCCAGAAACAGGATGATGCTTTGGTCTCTTACACACTCACCTCTGGAGTCAGGCCAAGTTGTGCAAAGGTTATTAGCTTGTGCTGACATGAGAGATGCAGATGCACTGTGGCTCTGAAGCATCAGGGTTTGACAAGGACATGCTTGTCAAAGTACAGCACCTGGCCAACCTCAGCTTTTCTATTCAGATGGGCTGCACCCTATTTAACAAACTGGCCAGTGCACTTGGCAGCGCAGCACAGGTGGCTGAACAGCCCTGAGAAAGCTAGCAGAGATCCAGAATGTAACACTAAATCAAAACAGTTTTGCTGTACCCAAATTAAGCCCATGTATGCAAATCTGCACTGATTCTTATCAATTGCTACAGTACCCTCATGATCAGAAATTTACCATTATGCAGTACAGACTAATCCCTTTCCAGACTCTGCGTATCATAGACATGTCTTAGCAAGACTGGGAAAGCACTGCAACTTAGTAGTAACAACAAACTGTGGGAAATGGCAGAAATTGTCCAAACAAGACCACCTCTGAGCTCCTGCTCAAATCCAGAGACCAGAGTATTTGAGCAACTCAACCAAATCATTGGCCAAGAGCCCAGTAAGTCCCACAAGATCTGTATGTTAAACTACAGCTTCCACATAAAAGTCATGATTTCATTAAAGATTAGTTAACATTTAAAGATATCTTCGTAGAAACACATCTCTGGAATAAATCATATTTAGTAGCTTCTACCACACTCACAGGCCTGAGTAAGACATGTACAATTTTACCACTAGTATCTCCTTCGAAGACAATTATAATTAAGAAATCCAGAAGCTGCTATACTGTTCCAGTCTACAGTAAAGTATGAGAGATTAACAAACTTCAATTGTTATCAAATAATAACATAGTTTTTAGACTTTCAGACCTTCAGAAATGGAAGATGCAGTTAGTAGCAGAAATTAGATAACAAGTCACATGCATAACTTGGATTTGACACAAGTACTGTAATGCCTAAAGGCAGGTGTTAAGAATAGGAACACAAACTTTGTTATTCACCCACAGGAATTTAGCCCCTCTTTCTTATTTTGTAATTAAAGTCCTACCTTCTTCATCAAGTCCGCCAATTATGTTGTAAACATAGTAAGGGAAGAAACGCCGAGAATACAGAATCGTAGACAGCATTGCTGCAATAGCTCCAGTCGTCATGGTCTTGTTATTGGAATGCTTGTACATCTGCAAGTGGGATGGCATGTTCAAGAAGAAAGTCAAACACTAAATCAAAATCACATTTCTGCAACCTCACTACAGAAAAGTCTTATGCTAAGCAAGATTATTAACTAGCATGATGACTGAAAACATACCGGCCTCCTTGCAAGCCCCAAATTAACATTAACATTTCTCCGAAGTTTTGCAAAGAATATATGTTGCCTCATTAACACTTTCACCTCCACATCTCCCAGTCTTTCAATTTGTGATGTTACACTTGGGAAGAATAGAGCATCTACTTCGCCTGCCAGATCTGTCACCAGCAACACAGTGGTGATAGACACTTGAAGAAAACCAGCAAAACTTGTATTTTAAAACATACCATACTATTGGTCTCAAACGTGACAATAACAATGTAAGTTCTAAAACCAGTAAGATAGACAGTTACCTACCTTTAATCTTGCTTCAATGATTTTAGTGAGGGTAAGGCAGTCGCCATGGAAACCAGTGCATCCAATGACTGTTTTGTCTGTTCTGTAAAAGGTAAAATTTTGCTGTGATTTTAGATTTAGTATGAACCACGCCGCTTACTTACACAGTAGATTGCTACGAATACACCAAACATACTTTCAGGTTCTCTAATGCTATCAAAAGCAGTTGTCTAAAATATAGTAGTAGCAAATGTTTTGTTTATGAAAGGTAACTGCAACCTACATCTTGGACAGGATTTGTTAAGTGCAGGACTTCACCGATGGCTATGGATGCTGTAGGTGTTTTTTTGTGACACCAAACAGAAGTTACCTGATTGCGGCTGCATTACAGAAGGCCAGCTCATTGCTCAGTTTCCAAATGTTGCATGAACGCTAACTACAGGAATGCATGTTTGAAATTTAATTTCTGGTAAATTAGTGAGAGTCTACAAACATTCACACACACTTATAGACTAACACAAAGCAGTTACTCAAAACCAGTTTAAATTGAAATGTTCTCTCAGCCTGTCACTAGAATTACACAAAGCCATCATGTGCAGTATACAGACTGTACTGCAGCAATGTCCATCTGGACAGAATCAGAGGCAAAGATATAGTAAGGAGTTAGCCAGGAGAAATACAAGCTCACATGATCTTGTATCATCAATAAAAAACAAAACATAACCAAAAAATATTTACACAGCTGATGGCAGCCTAGGTAAGCACCTGCTACAGTCAAAAGAATGTAAACAATATTATTTTTAACTATGTGGATGCTATCTAGGTGGGTTGAGATAAACACAGAATGAGCATAAAAAGTTCAACAATGGAACTACTGACATGTTTACCTCTCCTAAAACAAACACCTCTTCAAAGTGCCAGATGGTTGACTAGAGACACAGCACAACTGGCAGCAGTGGGCACATCTGTGTACCAACACCAGCTGTCCTGATGAAGCAGAATGAGTTACCACAGGATAAAGTTTTGCTACAGTGAAGACAAAAGTACTTCTGTTTAAACAGAGCAGATAGACAGATAGATAGATAAATACCAAAAAAACAAGAAACCTACTAAGCTTATGTGCTTAGCATCATGCTAAATACCCTGTATCATGCTAAAAATATTGTGTTACCAACTAATTTCAACAGCATGAAACAGGAAACCTGGCTGTATTTACAACATTACATCCCATCACATCTTGCATTACAGCAAGAGTCCCCATAACTCCAAAATCAATTTTCTACCATTTTTTTCCTGAAAATTCTGCTTAAAGAAAGCAACAGATCATTCCAGGCAGGTGACATGCTCAACACTACAGCTCTTTCTCCATATTTCAATTCTTACAAGATGTGGACTTACAGTCTGTAGCATTTTGGACTGTCCCGGCAGTGAATTGCATAACCTTCACTCAGTCGTGTGTCAGAGGCAACTATAGAAAAGTCTTCTCCAGCAATCGCCAGCACAGTCCTTGAAGAAGAATATTCATATAATCATGGCTTTTAGCACAAGTATTTTCTTAAGCACCAGAGGAATACACTATATAGTAGCTCCATACCCAGATTCACATTTTGTCATACATCTTGTATTCCTTGCTATGTTTCCCACTAAGCACATCCCCACACATGACTCAAGATTGGAGAAAGAAGATATTAGACACTGAAGAAAATATATGTATGTGATTCTCTACTAGAACTAAATACTGTGTGGAAACTTGATAAAACAGTTTTCTATACAATGCAAGAAACAGACTCTACGGACTAGTAATTTTAGATGCTTGCTAGTGGAAGATTCACCCTTCTAAAACAGTTTGCCTCTCCAAGCAAAAACACTCCAATCAAGTAGTGAACATCAATATCATTACACTTACCATCACTTTTTAAATATGATGCTATTTATTTCCAAATAACTAGTTTTGTTATTACCACATGTGTGCTACCATTAAGTAACAAACAGATGCCCTAAAGGACAATTAGGTATTAAAAAAAAAGAAACAAAAAAATCTAAATAACACTATCCTGGCCAGATCCTGTCACCAACTCACTGCAGCTGCCTGTAAAACATCGCCTACCTTTAACAGTTATGACAAGGTAGTTTTCAACCCAGTTGCAGGTTTAAAGGCTGGTAATACCACCAGTGCATGTGTTTCCTGAGCCACTTACAAACAACCCTATGGGGAACGGAAGGTGCTTATTTTAGCCCACAGAAGTTCAGGAAGCCATAGGGCCAAGCAAGAACGTGCCCAAGAGCTGAAAGAACTCGCGGGACGCTCGGCCCAGGGCAAGGGCGAGCCCAGCTCTCCCCAGTACTACCCCTCCTTCTCTACCAAGAGGCGCTCGTAAAGGGGACAAAAGGCGCAGGAGAGAAGCAAGACAAGGCAGACCAGGTCTATTGCCACCCTCCTCAGGGCCCCTTCCCCCAGGAAAAAGGTGCCCCCGCCCGCCTCACGCCTCGCCTGCGGCTCCTCACCCTCCGTTAAAGGTGTAGGGCGAAAAGCGATGCTGCACGGGCGCGCCGAGCTCGTAAGCCCTCTCAGGTCTGAAGTCCTCATAACCAGCAGTAGACAACATCCCGGCGGCACCGCTCGCTGCTGTCTCACGGCAAAATGGCGGCACCGGAAGCGGAAGCGGTGGCACACCGCTCTAGGGTGGCAGCAGCGACCACCTCTCGTCTGCTCTGGAAGACACGCAGATGGGTCTCGGCCGACGGGCGGCTTAAGGGTGCCGCCTGGGCCAGGTCCCACCCAGCCTGTCCCGGGTGGGGTTATCGCCTGGTCCAGGCGCTGTCAGGCCTCGTCTTTCGAGTGCCTAGTCACGGAGGTGATAGCAGTTGTGGTGAGGTGTTCAAGGAGCCTCATGTGTTTGCGCAGATGAGGAGCAGTGTGGCTCCTGCGCTGCAACAGGGGTGCGCCTTGGAGAGCAAAGGTCAGAAAGCACAGGAGGTCCGTGAGGAGGCCTATGGGCGCGGTGCCAGGCACCATGACACCGATGGAAACGGGCAGGAAGGGGTTAGAAGCGCCAAATGGTGCCGAGGAGCAGAGGGATGCGTGCGGTCCTCCCCTGGAGGAGAAGCGTGTCCCCCTGCTCGGCAGGAAGAGTTGCTGTTGCTGAAGTCTCCATGGGAGCAGTGCACAGCGAGCAGTGGCGCCGCACGGTGCGGGACTGCGGCAGACAGCAAGGGGCAGCGATCTGTACAGCTAGAAAATGGGGCGCACCCTTCCAGCGCAGGAGCCTGTGGCCAGGCCTGGCACCGGAGCCGAGAGTAGGAACGACAGCCCTGCCCTGCCCTGCCCTGCCCTGCCCCGCCAGGCCAAGGAAAGGCGCCAGCCAGCCCCGCTCCCCCGTCCCCAGGAGATGTTCCCCCCTCGCCCTTACTGAAGATGGCGGCGGGGAAGGCGGTGGTGGCGCGCGGCGGAAGTGACGCGCTCGAGACGCGACGACGGCAGCTTGTGTCCCGCGGGCGCTGTGCAGCGGCGGCGGGGTGGCGCCGGGAGCGGCAGGTACCAGAGCGCACCGCGCCCGCCTTTCCCGGGGCCGCTGCTCGTCCCGCTGGCCGGGGTAGAAGGCGGCCGGTGCCAGGGCCACTGGGCCGGGCCTGGAGGGTGGGGGCCGGTGCGCCGGGCCGGGCTTGCTCTGCATCTCGCCGCCGGCGCCGCGGCCCTCCCCGCCGGCCTGAGCCGCGAGGGGCGGCGCGGGAAGCGGTGAGGGACCTGCTCCCGCTCGCGGGGCTCCGGCGCGTCTCGGGGTCAGCGGCGGCCGTTGGGGCTGGGGGCTGGGTGGCCGCGGGCGGCTGCGCAACTGCAACGGTCACCGCTGCCCCGTGTGAGGGTGGGCGGGCTGGCCGGGGGTCGTGGCGGCGGCGCGGCTCTGCTGGCCGGGGTCTGCACGCTGCTGGGCCGCTGTGAGGGCGGGCGGGGACCTGGGCGGCGCAGAGAGGCAGGAGGGGTGACCTCACCCCGAAACTGGCTTTTGCCGAGCGCTGCTGGGTGTTAGGGGAGAGCGCCTGGAAGCGGGCTCGGAGGTAGGGCCGGGCCTTCCCCGGGGTCTCTTGCCTCTGGACTCTGTTCCCTCGACAGACACGTTCCCTAGCGCTTGTAGTGGATCTGTGAGCAAGCCGCGGTTAGATGGTTACAAGATGGACCTCTTTGTAGGTAGTGTCCTGGCTGCGGGTTCTGGCATGCCTGGTATCTAGACTTATTACTAAACAGCCGGGCTGTCGAGGAGTTTATTTTAACAGGGTGATGTTCAGGCTTCAATTTACTCCTGCTCTCGGTTATAAAACCGGGATGCTCTGATACCTTTGGTGAGGGTAAAGATGATAGTATCATATTATGATGGGATAAAAAGCATGGTTTTCAGCTGTAGTATATTAATGTAGTTCTGAGCTCTCATACCTCACCAAAAAAAGAGAAAGGATAAATAGGCTTTCTTCAGATTTTGAGTTGGTCTACCTCTGGCCTAATAATGACCTTGACTATTTCTGGGCAATAAGTGTAGTTAAGAAAACTGTAAATTGATGGAAAAATATTTTATTTCAAGGTGTAGCATTTAAATTCTCCACTTGTGTTGTTTATCTCTGTAACACAGCAACAGAGGTATAGTTAAAAAGCGATAAAAAAATCGTGTACATTTCACTTCTGTGCTTGAAATTGGCTTTCACATTTTTTTTTCCTCATAAAGTGCATGTCATTATTGTTTGAAAGCTGTTAGTGCTTTATTTTATGGAAGTGGATGGAAGAGGGTTTCCTAGTTTGGATTTGATCAGTGATGCTTTTCCTATGGAAGAAAACATTTTTGTTTTGTAAGCCCGAGCCTTAAAATTGCCAGAAAGAGAATTCCAAGCAATGTGTCAGTAGGCTTGCTGGCTCATAGTCGGGGGAATTAAATTCTATAAAAATCAGTGCTTTTCTGGCTAAAGCAAATCTTGGACAAGAACAGGCATTAGCAGCTTGAGCTGTTTGTGGAGGAGGGTTCAGTTAGACAGAGGCCTGCTCATGTGTCAGGGATTTCAGCAGAAGCACACTTCAAAGTTGCTGTAGAATGTGCCTGAAAAAGGTTATATTTATGGATCGTGATTGTGTGTGTGCATGTGTAAATGTTCTTATATGTATTTGTACGTGGGTGTCTCTTTTGTAACTCAGCAGCTGATAGTTTCTTTGATTTTGTGTTTAGACATTCTCAAAATACTACTTTTTTTCTTTTCAGGCTTTAATTGGTATCCTAGACTCATAACACACATTTCTCTGGAGCTGATGTCTTCCTAACATTTTCAGTTTGGCTTAAAAAGCTACTTCGCTGGAATGTTTTAAAGGGCTAAAAACCCTCTAGGATTTGAAGTTAATTTAAACTAATTGAAGAATATACTTCTGGCCATACCAAAGAATAACTGGAATAATGGATCAGAACAACAGCTTGCCACCCTACGCTCAAGGCTTAGCCTCCCCTCAGGTAAAAATGAATGATTTAATATGTAACTATCATCTGAATTTCTTTGTGAAAGTGTTTTCTGTTTCTTGCATGTATTTCACATTTTTTGTTTGCACATCTGAAAAGTTGTACCAGGTATTGAATAATACTAGTATAAAGCAGAATTTTGAACCTATCAATTTGTATGTCCAGAGGGATAAGTAACATGAGATATATAGGGTTCTTTTAAGTTGAAACATGACTGACAAGTTGGAAAGAATAATTTAATTTTGGTGGTTATCCTTTAAATTAACATACACAATGGAGGGACACTGTGCTATGAATGCATTTGGTAGGATGGGCACAGTCTTTGTTGAAACAATCATGAGTTAAATTGTGGGTCAGGAGTTGAGGCATGATTGCAAGGTGGTGTGAGAAGCATGTTGCATCACTAGCTTGAGATGAACAATGCTAGAACTGACAGATCCCTAGAAATAATATGTTATTCTATAAAAGAACTGCATTTCAAGAACTTTCTGGTTTTAAGTAGTTACTACTACATGCCTCAAGTTTGATGTGAGTAACTTGCACTGGTTTATTTTTAGACTCCTTCTGAAAACTTTTTTTTTTCTTCTTAAAACCAACATGGTGTCAACAGGATCTGTTATTTTTGTTTCGTGCTTTCTTCTGTAGGGTGCAATGACTCCAGGACTTCCAATTTTTAGCCCGATGATGCCGTACGGCACAGGACTGACACCACAGCCTGTCCAGAGCACCAATAGTCTGTCTATTCTAGAGGAACAGCAGCGGCAGCAGCAGCAGCAACAGGCAGCGCAGCAATCTACATCACAGCAAGCAACACAGGGAACATCTGGTCAAACTCCTCAGCTCTTCCACTCACAGACTCTTACCACAGCCCCTTTGCCGGGAACCACACCTCTGTACACCTCTCCAATGACTCCAATGACTCCAATAACTCCTGCAACACCAGCATCTGAGAGCTCTGGAATAGTGCCACAACTACAGTGAGTGCCCTGTGTGTTAGTGCAGCATGTTCTTTCTCAAGATAGCCCTTTAAAGGCTCAGGACCAAAGCCACATCAGGAATTGAGTGCTGCATCTTGGCGGGAAGGGAGGTCCTGAGAATTTATGTGACTCCTCTAGCAATATGAGTAATTTTTTGCTTTATTTTTAGCTTAGCTTTATTACTAAACCGCTTAGTAATATAAACCGTTTCTTAGTGATTTGTCAACACACATCTTTTAAGCATACCAGTGGAGGATGTTGTCTGTGTCTTCATTTAGCACAATTGTAGCTTTCAACTCCTTTATGCACTTTAGGAGTTCATTATGCTTTAGCTGAGAAATGGTCTGGGTTGATAATCTGGTATTTCAAAATATGCATACTTGGAAACATTCTCATCTGTACTTTACTGGGTACTTGCAACATGTTCACAGAAAAGCAAATAGCTCCACTTCACTGTGCATAAAACTTTGTTAGTGAGATATTAAAGCAGAAGGCAGGAACTGTCACAGCTGAAAGTAATTGGAAGGGTAGAGGAGAAGAAACTAGTTGCTACTCTAGGAGCTAGAGCTGAGTTGTACTTAATATTCTATGTCCCCTTTTCTAGTTCATGGCTATAGCTGAGTTTGTAATGAGAGGGGAAAAAGCTAGAACTAATTCTGGGTTTAAGTGTGAAAGTACTTTCACTGGACTTCAGTTTAAAAAGACTTTTACAGCCATTTATGCAAGGCCCAAAGAGAAGTGGCTGATAACATGAATTTGTCACTGAAAGGATAGTTCCTCATATTTATTTTTTCCCCATTAAAGACCTTTATATCTTAGGGTTTTCCCAGAAAACAAGTTTCCAGTTAACTTTTGCATTCTGTTAAGCTTTCTAGAGACTTCCTACCTTATTGCCTAGCAGTAGGCATACTTCCCAGGTTGTAACCACTTAATCATGCAACTCTTCTTCCCAAACCAAGGAAAGTTCCAGACTGTACTATTGCTACCTTACCTTCTCCTGTCTCCAGCCACTTCCGTGATTGTGGTGGGGGCCCTTAACATCAAGAATTCTTCCTGCTAAACTTAAATAGAGATTCTTCTCATGAGACGCTTTTCATAATAGCTGGCAGATCAGGAGGAATCAGCAGTCATGCCTTAGGAGCTACTGCCCTACAAAAGAAGGTTCCTGAGCCAAAACACTGTTCATTGCTGCTGTCAGTAGGAAGGATGTCATTCAGACCCACTTAGATATCTATTTTTTATTTGTTTCTTCATCTATAAGAATCAAGTTTGGTTACAAATGAAGAAGACACATTTATTCTTTACTGTATTTTTAATGTATATCTCTGAACTGTCTTCAGGAATATTGTGTCCACAGTGAATCTTGGTTGCAAACTTGACCTAAAAACTATTGCTCTTCGTGCCCGAAATGCTGAATATAATCCCAAGGTAAGAGAAATGTATTTGAGTTTATCTTATAACACCTATGTCAAAGGCACAGGTTGTGGGTGTATTTTGCTGTAATAGATGGAAGAACCTTCCTGCTGTAGGTGCATTTTTGTACTATAGTTAAAAAAGAAATCTTTCATAGACTTACAGTATTCTGTCAAATTGGTAAAAAGCATTTTAATACTGATGTGGCTGCATGTTACGCCACGTTGTAATTTGGTAGATTTAGACAGAACACAGCACATTTAGGAAGAACCTAACCAACAGTGTCATACACTGGCCAAATTGCTTGTTGAGCTGGCCTCTGCCACTGTTCATAAGGACATGTTTGTTTTGTGGCGCTCAGAAGATTCCTTTTTCGTATTACTATGAAATGTCTGATGATGAAGTCTTGTTTCCTGTCTCCCAGCAAGGAGAAAGGAAGGAAGATTTCAGCTCCTGGGCTCCTGCCAGGGCTATGGTTGTGGCTTCTTCCACCGGGCTGCTGTCCTGGAATTCTTGTGGTCCCACCACGCTCACTCATTTTTTACAGTCTCGCTTCCCCTCTGAGCTCTGTTCCATTGTGTTTTCACCCCGTACTCATGGCACCTCCTTACTTCTGATGGCTAGGTTTGGTGGAACAGCAAAATTCAGTTGTTGGGGTTTTTTTGTTTGTTTGCTGACTAAGTTGCCTGCTGATTCTAAAGAGGAGTTTGTTAAACAGAGGGATTCTTCTATCTTGGAAAATTAAGCAACAGTAGAGGACCTGGAGTCTTGATTCAAGAAAATTAAGTCACTTAATTTTTCTTTTGGGTGGCTCCTCTTTGCAACCATGGTAGTTGGACACTATTTCTAATAAAAGTTTAGATGTTGTGTATGGAATTGAATTGACTTGCCTTGGGAAGGCTTCCGTTTTCCTCAGCTGTGGTTGGATGGCTTTGTTTTAGTATTTTGGATTTTGCTGCAGTTTATCTAAACTCTGCTCTGGAAGATTAAAGCATGCATGCAGGCATATGTGATAAATAACTGTTACTGTAAGTTTGTATCAGCAATGCTCTTGGATAATTGCATGTAAGATATTAGCACAGCAAAAAATCTGAATATGCCATGGTAATTTAAGGTAGGGGTAGGTGGTTGTAAAACTTGTAGGCTAGGATAACCAATACAAAACGCTGTTTTCCACAGCAGAGAGACAGAAGGGTTACGTAACATGCTCTTGACATTCAGTCAGTACATTCATCTATCAAAGATGTTGCTTGGCTGTATTACTTCAGCCATATTTTGACAAATGTGCTGGTGGGTAACCCACGCTACCGCCTTGGTTGTGTCAGCAGAACAGTTTATGGGGCTGCATGGTGAGCTGATCCAAGTTAAATATAACAGACAAACAGGGGTGTGTCCACATCAGTTTCCATTATCTCTTGCACTCAAAGAGTTTAAGAATGTTTGGAAATGCAGGCAGAGATGTTACAATACTTGGAATAAACAGCTAGAGCTAACCAGGCTGCTGTGTTCTACTGTGGTGGCTGAGGTGGCTTCTGTTTACACAGAACTTTGATCTCCAGCTGTTCTGTTTGCTGGTATTTCACACTGTCCAGTTTTTTAAGACACAGAAACAAAATAGATCATAAAATACTTGCAGATAGCCTTCAATCCTGCTTAGAACAGATCTGATTTCAGGAGATGTGGAGGAAATTTTGGTTTGATTTATTTTTAAGATTGTCTCTGTTGGAAATGTTAACATTATTTATATGTTGCATATACCTTAATGAGGGATGAGCTTAGTAAAATAGGAATGCAATAGTAAATATTCTTCGTGTCTGACTCTATCTCTCATGTTTGTTTGAAGCTACTTATGATTTAAGCATTTCAAGTAAATTTTGAGTGATCCATAAGTAAGTTGGAACTTAGTATTTCTTGGCAATGCAGTGTAACATGCTACTTAGATTATGCAAATTTAGTTTTAATGTAATGATCACATCAGTGTATCACTAATAGTCTCAACACTTGCCTTTCAGCGTTTTGCTGCTGTTATTATGAGAATAAGAGAGCCACGTACTACTGCACTTATATTCAGCTCTGGAAAAATGGTTTGCACAGGAGCAAAAAGGTATGTTTAGATATTACAAGTAAACTAATTTAGGCTGTCTTTTCTCTTGTACCATGGTGCTTTAGAAATACTATCATTTGTATAAGTACTTGTATATGTACAACAAAGTTGTGCAGGTATGACTGAGCTTGCTTCCCAGCTATTTCAAATAGACTCATACACATTGCCACACAAAATGCCCTTTCATGGCTGAAAGGGCTTCATGAAGGATGAAATGGTAGTTCCATTTCTGAAGCTCTTTCATACACTCTGATGAACTGGTTTGTGGAGGTTGTTGCATTCACTTCTTTGGCTTTGCAGTTACCAATTTTTTTTCTAATTTAAAAATTGCAGTGATTCTGCAGTGGAACTGCATCAGCTGTAGGGCTGGTGGCAGAAGAGTAATTTTTGTATTTGAATAGTTTAATTCATCACAGACCAACAGCTCCAAGTCTCTGTTCCCTGTAGTCTGATCTCTTAACATGATCATTGAAGCATAAGAATTGAAAACTAAACATAAGCTTAACTCCAGTGGGTGGAATAGAAATACTTCTCTGAAGAAATCCTTTAGGAATCCAGAAGCAGTAAGCTAATGAGCAGAGATGGATGAATAGAGCTGTATAGGAAACACTTTCTCTGCCTGGTGATACTTGAAATTCAAGTTGTCTTACTCTGTGTTAGAAGCAACTATATCCTGAGCTATTTACAAAACTGAAGCAAACTGAGTTCTGCAATAACACACTGTGTTAAACCCATATTTGAAAGCCTGGGCTGAATGGAGTGTTTTGGCAGTTCACAGATTTTTCTGGAAACGCACATTTTCTGGCAGTAGTAGTTCAAAGTAGTTCAAAGTTGTTTGAATATTTAAGTAACAGTTTTCACATCCCATTAGAAGACTGGATCAATATTTTAAGAGTGTGAAATGTGTGGATTTATAATGCTGTTTCCTGCCTCAATGAACATTGAGTGTCTGGACCCTAATATGAAAATCAGCATGCAAACCAGTGCCGGTTGTTAATTTTGGATGTAAAAATTTTGCATGTGATGCGCCCCTCCCCCTCAACACGGATTGTTTTTTTTTTTCCCAGTTACATATTTGTGGTTTAATGGTATTCTTTGAGTAATACTTAACAGAGGAAATAATATGGTTATCTTTTTCTCACTTCAGTGAGGAGCAGTCCAGACTGGCAGCAAGGAAGTATGCAAGAGTTGTTCAGAAACTGGGTTTTCCTGCAAAATTTTTGGATTTTAAGATTCAGAACATGGTGGGTAGCTGTGATGTGAAATTCCCCATCAGATTAGAAGGATTGGTACTCACACACCAGCAGTTCAGCAGGTAAGAAAAAGGCTTATGTTTCATTCTTGTTGTATATTGACTGTCTTAGAGAGTGGCACCTGCTCAGATTATTCCTTTGCACCAGAGGGAAACCTGCATCTTTGTTCCTGTCACTGCTGTGCCTCAGGTTTAACTGAGGTTGCCCAGTAGGAACTCATCAACATGATCCCTGCTGTCTTCTCCCAGGTTTCAGTGAAGTCCACATCTGCTCTGCCCATTCCTGCAGATGAAAGACTGGAACATGTGTGTGCAAGCATGTTTGAACACTGTCACTCTTTTCTCTTACAGCTACGAGCCAGAATTGTTTCCTGGCTTAATCTACAGAATGATCAAGCCAAGAATTGTTCTGCTTATTTTTGTTTCTGGAAAAGTGGTTTTAACTGGTAAGTGAAGACATTATCTTACTCCAGTAGGTTAGATTTAGACTGTATTACAGAGAACACACAATGATATCGAGAGATATATAGGTTATTACCTTTTGAGGTGACAGTACTGAGAAAGAACAGATAGTACAGCATTCCGTGGATGAGAATGCACAAACCAAAAGACACGTTTGGCTAAATTCATATAAGCAGCGATCATGAATCCTAATTAAGCACTCAAGTGCCCAAAAAACTGTAAGAGTGCAGGTAGTGTTTCTGGCAAATCTGAAAGTCCATTTCTCTGGGCTGGATGTTTATGACTGCACTCAGTGTTCTTTGACAGCTTGGCTGGAGGCTGCTGCCATTCTCCTTTGATGTGGCAGCCAAAGAAGGGAAGATAGCTATGCTGTAGGACCATCTCAACCTCAAGCACTCCACCTACACCCTTCCTTTTCCCCTCGTACTGAATCTCACGATGGAGGAAGAAAACCCACAAGACTCTCAGGAAAAAGGAGCATGTCCCTGCAGTGTGGCCAGTGGCAGGCCTCTGCAGTGGTCTTCACGGCCAGATCTTGCTTGCCCAGGTTTCACACTCCCCAAAAAAAAATCCACCAGTGGAGCTTTTGCAGCAACATCCTGTGGGCTGCGCTTTATAGTTGGGTCTCCTGTGGAAGTTGTGCATGGAAGAATCCCGTTTGTAAATGTAGGATGCGCGCAAAGATGCTAATGAAAGTTTTGCCATTTATCAGCATAAACAGTGAGAAGGCTGGTAATACATGCTCTATATGAAATGTGTGTTAAAAACAAAGATCTAGTAAAACCAGGGATTTATGGATATGCATCAGTTTTGTATAGAGTAGTGTACAAATAAACATTCTAAAAGCTAAAATTCTTTGGTGAAAGATACAAGCTAACTTGGTTCCCCCTCTCTTTCTAGGTGCTAAAGTACGAGCAGAAATCTATGAAGCATTTGAAAACATCTATCCTATTTTAAAGGGATTCAGAAAGACAACGTAACAGTTTCTGCATCTTTTGGAGAAATCAGGGGTATATTTTACAAGGTATTGTATATGGCACGGCAGTAACAAGAGATGGACTTCCACTGAAGCTGCAACACCAGGACTTGGACTATTTCCCAGTTAGTGCCTACTTTCCCTGATGCTCAAGGGGAACTGTATTCTTGATTATGTCTACTGAGTTACTGTGAGTTGCTTTACTGGGCTGTTCCTGGAGCAGTCCCTCCAAGTTTATTTATATTCTAGCTTTTAAATAGTTTTAATGCCAGTTCTATTAATAGGAAATCCATAAGTTGGTTTAAAGACAAATACAACCATGTCACTCAGTGTGTAAACCACTTAAATTGCCATGTATATATGTTCTAACTTCCTTCCATAAGACCATGGTTTTTATAATTTTAAGAACTTAAGCTTTTAAATTTCTTCCAATTTTAAATTTCTTTGGTGCCAGACACATTCCCTTTTTCCAGTATTAAGCAAGACAGAATGAATTTATTAATGAAAATGGCTCACTGTACATATATATAATATATACCTTCCTTCTCTTTCCTCCTTCAGCTCCACGTGTACAATAAACCCTGTTTATACAACTATGGGAACTGTCTTAATGCATTTTAAAATTACCTAGCTGGTAGAGTGAAACACACTGAAAACTGGTTTAGGGGATTTTTTTGTTTAATTTAACCTGGATCTTTCACTAGCACATACACTACTCCAAGTGACCTGTCATTTTGAGAGTCTTCACAATGCTCTGGCTTGCTTACCAGCAGTCACATCCTTGGCAATGTCTAGCTTGAATATTTCTCCTATGCTAAAGCAAGAGATGACTGGTTGAAGAAGTGTGTTCCAGTATGTGTTGCCTTATCTTCCAACACATGGGATTTATGCAAATCTTAAATAGCTACACTTGACTGAATTGAACAAAAATCCCTGCTTAGCTTCCAGAATTTCTTTAAAATACTACTTTTGTATTTTACCAGCTCTGACAGCCTCACTATATTAGTGTTCCTGTACAATGTCAAAGACTAGTCAGTATGTACACGCTCCTCCCTCTGAACTGTGCTTGAAGCTTATAGGCTGAGAACTAAAAATAAACTTTCTCTCCAGTAAATTTCCAGTAATAGTAACCTCCTTTCTATGACTTGCACATTCTTTCAAACAGCTTTTATCTAAAACTAACCCAAATGTAACCGTGGTCTCTTTGTTTACTAAGTTGGTGTTATATCCCAGACAAAATTAAGTTTTGGTTGGCTTTGCTACTGCTGCTTGCAAATCCCAACTGACCTTAATCCAAAGTCTTCTAGAACTACTCCCCCATAGCAGTGTACACCACTGTTTCTCCAGGTGTTTTAATAATTGGTTTCACAGATCTTACCAGAAAGGTGCTGTTTAATAATGTATCTATCTTTGCCAGGATAAGTTCAAAATAGCCAAACCCTGCATCACCTCTACTGCCACACTGCTGTGAGCTAGTGAATGTTACTAAGTGCTCTTGAACGTAGCTGTATGACTATCCATGCTTTTGTAGGAATGGTTTGGGCAGAACAAGGGAATACCTAAATGAAGTAAATTCTATAGAAAAACCACCCCACCCCCCCAGCTCTACCCCCTCCCCCTGCCTCAGTCCATCTTTTCTGCAACTATAGCTATAGCCAAAGGCATAAAGCTGCTGCCACAGTAATTTCAGCATTATGATTTCATTTTGTCTTGCCTCAGCTATATTGCAGTCAAGGAGCAAAACAATCCCTGCAGAAGGCACTTAGTTTTAATCTTCACCAAAGATGGCAGACTTAAGGTACCATTCAGCTTGAAAATCTGCTGCTACAGGCAATAAGTAACAACACAGACACATTCTGGTAAGGCTGACTGTGGTTAAACTGGTTCTGCATCAGACAAATAGTCCCATACAGAAATAGTTGTTTAGCTCAGTTAATAGTTTTAAGTCTGATAAAACACTTAATTTTTGTGCATTTTACCTTGAATAAGCACTCAATCACAACATGCAATCACTGCCAAGTTACATTCTGTGTACCTTCTGAGAAAGAGAAGCATATTTAAGTTGTATAGTGAAAGCCTACACATCTTTGTCTTAGTTATGACTTCCATACTCCTCCTGAGCATAAGCATGCCAGGGATCTTATAGAAGTCTGCTTCTCTCTGTGAATGACTGTTAATTTTTGAGTAGCAAAAAGAAAATCCTGGCAGACAACAACCTAAGTTCCTGAAATCCAGTCAGAACAAAAGATACTTTGACCAATTAAAAAATATTTCATCTTTATTTAAACATTCAGAACTGAGATTTGAACTTAAACTCACTGAACAAATGCATCTGGCTTCATTACTAGGTTGAAGTAAAAGATCGTGTGGAGTGCAAGAGACAGGCTGTCAAGGTCTTACTTTTAGCTTCTATCAATCAGTCAAAAGATCCACAGCCATCAGCAACTGTAGTTCAACCTGTCTGCAAAGCACAGATGGACTGAAACAAGGCAAATATTCTATTTAGAAGATTTGGCTTCGTAACTTGAGGGAAGGCAAACAGAGCCTGCAGAGAAGTCTTGTTTCCATATGAACTCCTCCATGTATTTATTTTCCTCACCGCAGTTGTTAGCACAGGTGTACACCACCAGCGTTCCCCAGTCAATGCTCTCTCCAAGGCTGTCAACCTGAAGGTGGTTCAGGAGCTGTGGCATAATCTTTTATAAAGGAAAAACAAAGGTTTAGAGGTAGACCACAGCTCTCTACCCTCTCCCTGCATGTCTTCCCAGAACCGGTCCTGCCTTTATTTACGTTCTCCTACACTAAAATCCCAATCAAAGCTACCTGATAACAGAGCAGCTCAAACACAATAAATCTGGAATTCCCAACACAGTGTAGTAGACACACAAGGAAACAAAGGCATGGCCCTGCTTACTTGAGATATAGAAGTTTTATCTAAGTGCTGCCTGACTTGCAAGCCTCCTTTCATTTGAAATTACCTTCACAATTGTGTCCTGTCTTTGCACGACATTAACTGTATTCACTAAATATACACGTCCAGCATTCAAAACTCTACAGCCAAGTGTTTCCAGCCAGACCTATTTCCAAGTCACATCAGGAAAGCTTTTTTCTTTTTAAATACACAATACCAGACTCCTGTGACTTAAGAGATGGCTCCATATTCACCAGTGCACCATTTTATAGATGGTGCATATTATCAGATGGGAGCCTACCAACTGTATGTGAAAGTCTTCAAAGAAAAAGCAGTTACAGTAGTAAATGACAGTTCTGTACCATTTAACATAGTTAGCTTGTAGCAACGGCAACCACCCCACTCTAACTACAACACCTATACAATTAGATCCTGTTAAGTCTCAACTACATTGTCTATGTTATCCGTAAATGAATCTACATACCTGGAATTCAAAAATCCTTCTGGCACCACATAAGCAATTTGGGATATCTTTTTCTTCAGGTATATTTTCACCTGATACCCAGATTGGGCCTTCTCCTTCTCTGCAATATCTAATAATCTGAAATACAGCAGAAGTGAAGTTCTTGAGACTGTCTTTTCATCTTGGACTAGAACTGGTATTTAATGACAAAGCTGTAAGATGGTACAAAAAAGTCACTTCCTTTAAGTAATACCCATGGCAAAGTCTATCAGTTGCAAATGTACTTTAAATAAGACAGGCCCTTTATATAAATTTTCTTAACTAACTGAATGATGGAAGTATTCATACAGCTTTTTTTCAATGAACCAGGGATAAACTGCAATGATTTGTACTGCTTTTATGATTCTCATTAAGGGACATAGAAGTGTAAGGTCATGTATTTTAGTCTTGGGACAAATGAAGAACAGATTGATAATGAGCACACAGAAGTGTGCAGAAATGTCAGGAATGCAACCCAGCTCTTCCTGTTTGCAGCTCTGCGCCTAAATGAAGGGGACTGTCCTGATGTCCAAGGAGGAGGTACTTTCATACATTCATATCCTTTGTCGTTCTGTTACTATCTAAGGATTTATAAGGAAATCAAGCATTACCCAAAGATCAGCCAAGACAGGGATGGTAGGAGTGATGCATCTACTCCAAGCAGATGAGGGAACAAAGTCTCCTACTTTCTGGGTGTACACCTTGACCCCTCAGCTAAACCCCAGGTAAAACACAGAGATAATTTCTTTCTCCACCATGTTCATGGATTTAGGCCTGTGTTTCCTCTGAATGGGGGAGAGACATGTTTCTATTTGACAATGAGGCTTTTTTTCAGCCTCTTGTGTTAGCAAGCTATAGCATGGGGGGAGATTTCTGGTTTAACAGTTGACATTTTAGAGCCATCACTAATTTCTTCAACCTTAAAAAAAAAAAAAATCCAAACCACCCCTCCATGCAGCTGGTGACAGTGACAGAGCTCTTCCCTGCAGTTTTGCTTCAGCTGAGAAGTGAAGCCAACGGGCAAAGGCTGGGGAAGGGTGCAATGGCTCACTACCTCCTTTGGTTAAACCACCTCACAGGATGGCAGGTCCCAACCCCGCCAATGATGGCTTCACCCCCCCATGCCTTCTCATCCTGACCAACTTCTGTTTTAGACAGATGAGTAGGTGCTAAATTCTTACTTCAGCATGAATCAAGTTCCACCCATAAGGAAGATGAGGGAATGCTTCATGAGGGTTAAGGTGTGGGAAGGATGAGGGGGCATCCCCATTGCCATATCTAACAGTAGGTACAGAAGGCAGTGAAACACTGTCCAAGTGCAGCACGATGCTGGGCCAGAAACTCTTAAGCTCTACAGCTGCCCCATCTTCTGACCTGCTCTGGTTCAACAGCTATTCGTTCTTTAAACATCTGGAAAATCTTATCATCTTCAGTCTCATGTTTTGCCATAGCTTCCAGTGTCTCTTCATCTAAAGATTGACATGCTTTACCTAAAGAAAAAAAACCCAAAGGTTACAGGCTAATGCAAGACAGCCAGAAACTAAAAACAATACCGCACCTGTGAGTGCATTTTGCTCTCAAGAATCATTTCCAGTATTCCAAGCCCCCCCCGGCCCGCTTTTTGTGACAGTCACACACAGATCCATTTACTAGTATTAGCTGCATTTTTAAACATAGATGTCCGCACTGGAATGCCTGAAAGGGAAGGAGTTAATATACCGCAGTTTGTGGCTCCTAGTGGGTATCACAGAGAATACTGAACCTTCAGAACATGACATCTGGAAAGGCCACCCGTGCTGTGTGTGTGCCAGGCTTCAGTTTCTAGCACTGAAGAGCGTGTCTGTTACAGTCCAACATTTACATCAACATGGTGTACTGAGCAGTCTCGAGATGGACGGCTGGGAGCCCAGCAGCCTTCCCGGTACCACCAGAAACCCCCTGCCTGGGTGTGTTCAAAGCTGCATGGTGAGCTGCAAACACATCATGCATTTCGGGGGAAGGGGAGAAAGTCCCTGCACTTCAGCTGCTTAATTGAAGATCAATTAAAACAGCCTCAGAACAGCCTTCTTTAGCACAGACAAGAAGGTTTGTTACGCGTTTTCCATAAATTCAGACAAACTGAACTAAGTCAAGCCAATGTAACTTGTCAAGCCATGTAACTCAGTCTCCTGATTCCAAGAGTGTCCAGCAGCCCATGCTCAGGGTCCCGTATTTCTCACTTGTGTTGTTTCTTACCTGCAGGAAGCACAAAGGGACACAGCGTAACTCCCAGCTACCTGCAGCTTCACTGCAGCAACAGCCACTTCAACAGCTCCTGGGGTTGGGGCTTAGTAAGTCTCTCCCCTAAAAGCAACTTATATTATGGGATGTCTACAAAAAATGTAAATTACAAATGACTGTAGATTTAGCCTTTTGGCACCCATAATTTACAACAAACACTTAATTACAGTATTTTGTATTTTAAAGATGTGATGCAGGCTTCGTTAGGAAGAATTGTATCTTCTTACCTACACTGCTTGTGACACAGAATTCCTCCTGTTCTTTCAGGTCCTTTGATGTCTCTACAGCTCCTTGTTCATCATTGGGATTTACGGTGCTGTCAGCAACCGATTCTGGTTCCTCAGGTTCTATCAAAATTTCATATTCTGGAAAAAGGAATTCGTTATGCTCTGGAATTGCATCCGCTGAACCATCTACAAAACAGAAAACAGATACCACTTGTTATCTCAGATTTCACATCCTTCTCCCCCAAAACTACACAGAAAACTACGCAGCAAAAACAACAGTGCAAACACTGCATAAGCAAGTGTGGTTTTGTCCTGGGTTCAGCAGTAGCGGTCATTTTTCTCCTTCTTAGTAGCTGGTGCAGTGCTGTGTTCTTGACTTTCAGCCTGGGAACAGTGCTGATAACACCGATGGTTTTAGTCACTGCTCAAATGTTTACTCTGACCAAGGACTTTCAGTCTCATGCTCTGCCAGGGAGGAGGAGAAGCTGGGAGGAAGCAGAGACAGGACACCTGACCCAAGCTAGCCAAAGAGGTATTCCCTACCACAGCACGTCATGCCCACTATATAAACTGGGAGCAGTTACCAAGAAGGGCTAGATCACTGCTCAGTCAGGCTACGTATCGGTCAGCGGGTGGTGAGCGGTTGTATTCTCTTCCCTTGTTATTTCCCTTATCATTATTATTATTGGTGGTAGCAGTAGTGGTTTGTGCTATACCTTAGTTACTGGACAGTTCTTATATCAGCCCGTGGGAGTTACATTCTTTCAATTCTCCTCCCCATTCCTCCGGGAGCTGGGGGAGGCATAAGGGGGGGGAGTGAGCGAGCGGCTGTGTGGTTCTGAGTTACCGGCTGGGCTTAAACCACCGCAAGTTTACATCCCTGATCTGACTGAAAGACAGGAAAGATTTTACATTAAGAACAGTAGAAAACCACAACAGGTGACACATTGCTCTGAATCTGTAAATCCAGGAGACAGAGAAGACAGTAACAGTGTTAGCAGCCACATTTAAGAAACCAAACCCTGCAGTTCAACAACTCTGTGTATCTCTCACTCTAACCAGCATATGCACACTAGTCAAGCGTGCACCAGGTGCCCCCAGGCCACACTGGTTTAATGCTTTTCAACTGTATACCCCAAGTAGGCAAAGCTTCCACAAACACCAAGTGTTCCTTCTGTGACAGCAGTGTTAACTATGTGCTGGTACGTGCTTCAGGTTTCCACTGTTTCAATGAAATGTTTCGACTGTCTGCCCCATAACTTTATTTGCACAAATCAACTTCTTCTCCTTATTTCCATTTCCTACAGAGTCTTCAAGACTGGCATCCTGAACAATGCAGGACAGGGGCTACACTGCACACACCAAGTTTCACTGCCCTGCTATTCATATGATACTTCTGAAGACTGAAAATACACTTTAAAGACCCTGTACTTGTCCTCTTAGCAACGAGCAATCAAACAGGTGTATGAATGGGACTGAATGGGACATGAGAGCAGCAGAGGGGACGGTGTACGAAGTGTCTCTGAAAGAGCACACTTGTGGAAACCTCTTTTCACCTATTAATGGTATCCTGTGAAGGCAGCACCTTTTGTATATTCCTTCACAATTTCTGAGTCTTAAAAGTAGCCTGCAAAGCAAAAACACTGGTCTACATTCTCTCAGCATTTTAAGGCAAACAGAAAGAAGATCTTTGGAAGAGAACAAAAGTGCATTTATCAGCCCTCCAGGAACAACACATTCTTAAGTTAGATGTTAAGTAAACATCTAAGAGAAAGAAAAGCATCTGAAAGAATTGCTGAGGGCTTCCTCGCAGCTCATCAAACAGCACAGAAGACAGAGCCACCTTTCGTGTCTCCTCTGCAGGCTCACACCCCAGTGACAAGGTGCGGTTATCGGCAGTTGCATCGGCAGCGCTTCTCGGCGGGCACCCTGCCGCCAGACCGCGGGCCACCACAGCCCGCCCCGGCAAGCTATGGGCGAGCCCTCCTCTCCCCCGACCGCCAGAGACCCACCTCCGCTGGCGGCGTGCTGCTCGCAGGAGCGCCGGTGACCCCGCCGCCAGTCCAGCGCCTGGTGCGCTGGGCCGCAGTAGCTGGCGCGGCGGCAGCGCCCGCAGGCGTGCGGCCCCAGGCAGCCGCAGACGCGGCAGAGAGCGGCGCCGCAGCGGAGCCTGCGGGGCGGATCGGCGGCGGCAAGCTCCGGGGGCGGCTCTTCGGGGGGCGGCTCCTCGGGGTAGACGCTGTTCCGCCGCGGCAGCTGGTTCCGGAACACTGCGGGCCATAGGCGGCGGTTAGCGGCGGCCGAGGGGCCTCGCCCCGTCCTCACCCACCGCCCCCCGCCTCACCGCAGAGGGGCCCCCGCGGGCCCGGCAGACGGTAGCAAGCGGCGCCACGGCAGGCGAAGACGAAGAGAGTGCGGTGGAAGGCGTCGGGGCGGTCGCGCAGCGGCGCGTACAGCTGAAGGAGGAAGGCGCAAGGCTGCTGGCAGCGGCCGCAGCGCAGGGCGGCGGGGCCCGGCAGCCCTGCCTCGCCCAGCCACGCCGGCCGCCCCCCGATCTTGCTGGGGAAGTAGGCGCTGCGCAGCCGCCAGGCCTCGGCCGGCCCCACGGCCGCCGCAAAACCCAGCTCCACGCCGGCCGCCATGCTGCCGCCGGAAGTGCCGGCTGCCGGCTTCGCCGCGCTCCGGAAGCGGTCGCCTCGTACCGCCCCAAACGGCCGCGGCGGGCGGGGCAACAGCGCTGGGCGCGCTTCCCCCGCGGCTCCCTGAGGCGCGACAGGGAGCGAGGCGGGAGCAGCGGCGACGGCGCCGTTAGCGGCACGGGTTCAGCCAGGTTGTACAGGTAACAGGCACGAAGCAACTAAACATAAACAACGGAACCTCAGCCAGACCCATCCCAAAGAGCCTTTCTGGTTCTTGCCAGAGGTTTGATTAGCGCTGTTCGTAAGGGCTCCACGTTACATTTAGCCAGCCAGCAACATATTTTTCTAAATACTAATTTTAATAGCAAGTCTTTTAATTCCCCATTACATTTTCATAGCCATTAAATACTTGAAACCAATCACACTTTTTGTTACGAGCTTAGAAAACTGTATAGAAGTAGCTATTGCTGTGCGCATCTCTTGATAAATATTTATCAAAACGAAAGAAAAATGCCAACAAAAATAACAAACCAGCAATGTTTAATCCGTTTTAAAAACCAAAACACGGTGAGGATACAAATACAATCTAAGCCTCATGGCAACAGTTTCTAAGTGACAAGGGTGCTGAAGAACACCTCCAGACCCCTGACACTCGAAGGCCACCAGGCAGGAGGCAACCTCACTTTCCTGCTCCCATCCCCGGTCCCTGCTCCAGCAGAGGATGGTCTGTGTTCTCCGCAGGCGCTTCCATCTACTCACAGCATCAGGAACCACTCAGAGCCGTGCAGCCACAGGTTTCTGTACAGGTATCCTGGCATCTAATGAACAGAGTTAACACTCTTCAGCAAAATGGTGTAAATACCACCCTGTTAAACTACTTTTGGCCTTATTTTCCTTGATCACTGTGTTCCAAATAAAGAAGGGAGATTCAAAGCTGCAGTCAATGACACCAGAAAAAGTATCGTAAAACAGTAACAAAAAAAAATCATGAGGATTTTTATACAGATAAATCTAAGGAACTAGTAGGGACAAAACACTACATCTAATCTATGCGTGTTGTCCAAACTAATTTGTAACTTGAGGAGCTCTCTTCAAACTGAAGAGAGAACACTTACCAAACATATCCAGGATTTTATTAACAGCTTCTTGATTTACATTGTAAGTGAACCCATTGGACCTACAGTTAAAAGGAGAAAAAAGTTTCCTCAGTTGGCATTTCTTATTCCTGTCATTTCTATGCAAATAATCTGGATTAAACATTTTCATAATTCCATCATAATTTTTTCATCCTACCAGCATACATGTTAATTTTAATGACATGGCAGACTCCTAAGCAGACTGTACTTAAGGACAGTTACAGGTTTTTTTATCCTTCCTCTTGTTCACAGTGCTCATGTCTCTCTCTCGATTTTTATTAGGGACAAGTGCAGGAAGAGAACCTTTTGTTTGTTTTCAATCATATAATTTTCAAGACTATCTCTGTGAAATTGAACCAAATCTTCAGCTGATGACAAATTCTGTTTCACTTGATTTATTCCTTTTACTTGAAAGGCGAATTTAGCTAGAGACATGTATTTAGCAGCTCAGTCAGGTGGCTGGGGACATAACAACAACAGCACTTTGTGTACTTTTCAAGAGCGCTACAAACCTTAACCAATTCATTTCCTTAACAGAGGCACAAGCAAATAGCTTGGGGTCATCAGCTGCCAACTACATTCTGTGAAACACTCACGACAATGTGTGGACTTGTATCAGGAGCTTTCATGGTCATACTTTTAAATACAGTAAGAATCTCTATGACACACATTAATTTGATAACAGGAAATTGTGTCACTGTACTTTTGTGTAACGGTTTTTAATCTTAGGCCTATAAACTGAACTGTCTTAAAAGACTTTAATGACTAAAGCTTTCAAATTGCTTTGAGATGTCAGTGCTGAACCCCCCCAAAATTAGTAGTATTCCTAATTATTGCTTATATTGTCTGATGAGGCTTATTGTAACACAGAGTAACTCTTCTATTTAAAAGAAGCACGACTGTTCTCTTTGCTTATCAAAGCCTTGGGAAAAACTTTGAAAACCAGAAGATAAAGGGAGTCAGAAGAAAGCTGCTAGTGAGTTAGATGGGTCCCACAGGAGTCTTTTCACAATGAGGGGATGCCACTCTGATTCTACAGTACTTACAGAAAGGAAGTACCTGGGTCTTCATCATGACTAATGTGAATCCAGTAAACCTTCAGCTGACTAGTGCTCAGGCAGGCACTTCACACTAAGAGCTCAGCCACCAAGAATTGCCAGTAAGACCACCCACTGACTTTTATACACCAAAAAAACAACCTTACTTACGATTTCTTCTTCTTTGCTGCACCTAGTTGCACAAGAGCTGCTAAGGCATTTTTCTGCATGTCAGAAGACAATGCTTCATAACACTGTGTATTGCCTACAGAGAAAGCAGAAACATAATTAAAAGTCTTATCACTGACCATTAACAGGCTACACTTGTAAAATCCTACTGCAGAACAGCTGTACACACCCTTTTCAAGAAGTTGAAAAACAAAGTTGCGGACTCCAAGTATAAACTGCTTCTCGGTAAAGGTTTCTTTTGCTTCCTTTGCGAGGTATCTGAAAATTAACTAACATTTTACAAGAAAAAATTAGCACTTCTTTCCTTTTGATTATCAGCTTGTTATGAATCACACACAGGTGTCTTCATTGGTAAGTAATGGCTACATTTTGAAAAGTGTAGGAGAGGAACCCAAAAGGTATTATTACGCAGAGCATGAGAATCCTAACATTAAAATAAGGTTCCGTATTACTGTAATAGTTACCTTAGACATTAATTTACCATCCCTGTTTTCACAATCAAAACTATGTTGTTTTCTGGGTTTTTTTTAAAGCAATACCTGTTTTACAGATGGAGAAAAAACTGGGCAAATCAGTACAATTCAGCCCAAGCCTTATACCAGATCATTAACAGTTTCCACTAGGTTCAGTCTACAGTCTCACTAATCTTACACGGACATACCTGAAGTTTTAGCCTCCTGTTTTCATATGCATTGCTTATTAGAGGAATGTAAGTGTTTAGTCTTATTAAAACCTTGGAAAACCAAAACAATTAAAAGATACGGATGCAATTAGTGAGTCCCAAAAAAGCTATCAGATAATGAGATGCAAACTCATTTCTGCACCCGATAGGACAGCCCACACAAAATGAATTAAGCAAGAGCTTGTCTTAAGAAAGCACAATGAACCTATTAGCAGCACACTCCCCATGAAGCTTATAAACCCACAGTGGCCAGCACATAACAAAGCAGTTACTGTAACTGGTAAAGTTTGAGCCAAAAGCTGAAATCAGGATCCTGGTGAGAGGGTTGTGTTTAAGATATTTATCACTGCTATTTCTCAACTCTTGCACTCCCCAGCCACGAAAACAGTCACTATTTATACTCCAGAAGTATCACAGCTCTCCTGCTTTCCCTATAAGACACAGGAGAAAAAAAATTTCCAAAGAACAGCATACCTGATAACCTTCCACAAAAGGTCTGAACATAGTTGACAAGAAAGATACTATAACACTTCCTTTGTTGGTAGGGTAGATTTCCTGTTGATTTGTTTGAATGGCATCACATTTTGTAAGTAGAAAACATCCTTCCTCAAAATCCTGGGGAAGAGAAGCATAACTGGAATTTTTATATCTACAATAAGTGCAGTTGCCTTTTCCCATGAAATCAAACCACAAAAACTATACAACAGGACACCACTTCCATTTCTGAACTCAGTTCTCAAGAGGCTTGAACCAAAATTTTCCTATATACCAGAAATATCCTTACAAAAAGGCAGTGGTAATGTCTTCTTAAACGCAGCTCTATCTTGGTGCTCAACAAGCCTAGGAGCAGAGAAAGTGCCTGTGGCTGCTATTTTAACAGCCACATTAAGCTCCCCCATGATTTTGTCAAAATAGGGCCAGGTTCTCTGGCTTAGGGTTGTTTTTTCTTCTGTGGGTGTTTTTTATTTATTTTTCAAGTCAGGTTTGCCTTTATCTCATGTCCACTGTTTGCAATAGATTGCAACATGGTTCACTGACCTGCCCTCTAAAAGAGAGGCAACGCAATGGCCAAAAGTTAAAAATTACAGAAACATCAATGACAGAATCATTTTACTGCCAGTTTTGGCATAAGGGGGAGGAGGCACAGGACACACATGCAGAGAACACGAGGTTATAGGACATAGACATGGCAGAGAACACAAGGAGTTTAGATGCAGACATGACAGACACATGGATGACTAGAGGGGTAGACTGCTCAGAGATTGCTAAGAGATCCCTTAACATAATAGCAACTCTTTCATTTGACTGCAGTAAAGTCAGTCATAGCCAGTCACCTTCCTGTTCCCTGCTTGGTTTTGGTACTTAAGAAAAGGTGCAAGAGGCAACAATTGCTAACAATAAAAGCTAATCATAACGGTGCCAATAAGCCTTTTTAAAAAGGCCCAATTCTCTTCTATATAAAACAAAAATCTACAAGATTTTAATATAGTTGCAAGTCTTGAATATTCCTGTGAAAATTATACTTATCTCTTTCTTAGTGCAGGAAAGATCACAAATCTTACCATCAGATATTTGGCCTTTGCACTGATAAAAAGTCACATTTAATCAGTTTTAAATCCAAATAAAAACTAGACATGGACATACCGGTTGATATTGGGTATGACATTGAACCAGGGTTTTTACTGATAAACTTGCGCTCACCTGCAGTTCGCTCTGTCTGGACTAGAGCCAGGTCCAACCCAGCAGGATGCGTACAAACCAACATAGCAAGCTCTGCAGAGAGCAAAGTGCTGCCTGCAGTTTTCACAGCTTGACTGTGTCCAGCTGTGTTAGGAGAGGAGAAAAACCTACTGTGCCCTATAATAAGGCAGTATGCAGGAACAATACTGGCTTTGTCTGAGTAATGGTTGTATGGGGTGTGGGGTGAAAAGAGGGGAAACTCTTCTCAAGCAAATAAGATGCAACTGAAGCTTCCATAAGACTCTCATAAGGAACACAGTTATACCATTAGGAAAGTTCTCACTTCAAAATCCTTCACAAGCTGCACCACCACAACTCTGTAGAAGATTGTGGCTGCAGAAATTTAAATCAGGCTTTACTATAAGCACTTCCCTCATAGGGCTTACAAAGTACTATATGCATCTACACAAGATAAATGCCAGCAATAAAAAGCTACAAGGGCTCAACACCATGAACATCAAAACCTTCAGAGTTCAAGGTATCAGAGGAACCTTAGCCACAGAGTGGATACTGCCATGCTGAGTAGTCAAGGAGAAGTGGGTATGGAGGCACACTTTAACAGATGGGGCACTGGGTGTTGGCAGAGTCCTCTGGTAGCCCTACCATCAAGACCACACACATGGAGCTACACAAAACAACTGATCACAGCTGCACTAGGAGGAGTATAATCAACCAGAGGACAATAGGTACTTAAATTTCAAATTGCATACTCTGTCTGTCAAAGATAACAAGGGCACACAATGGTTGATCATTAACTGGTATAATACCTACAGTTTAACTTTCTGAAAGAACAGCAGTGCCCCTCTGCTACAGGGCCTGCAAGAGCTTTTAGGAAAAATCCTGGTGTACACTCAATGAGAATTCCCATTTTCCCTGTTTTGTTTCTACACTGACAGAACATATCTGCACTGTGACAGAATTCAATTAAATCTATATTAACGCTTTTTTTCTTCACAGCCTAAGGTCTCTTTCATAACTGCAGAGCAGGAAGACAGTATTTAAACTTCATTTAAAAGACTGCTTTTCATATATTTTAAAATTTGTGCTGGAAGACTGATAGCTTTATGAAAAAAACCAAACTTCTGCTACAGTTAATTTTAATAGTTTAGAATTGGGCAATTTCAGGATTTTTAGGGCTTTAATGGAAGGGATGGGAAGATTGTATACGCAACCTTGTGGATTCAGTCAGTGTTTCACAACTAACCAAATGATCCCTCTTTAAGCTCTCCCTCCCACTTACAGATCAAGCTGATATCACTTTAGGTGTTTATCACAAAGCACTTGTTTGGCAGAGCCCTGAAATCAGATACTATTTTAGTTGGCTGTATTACTATCACTGTTTTTGTATAAAGGATGCTCTTACCTTCAATGAAATGCCAGGAAAGAAGATGAACTCATCAGAAAAAACATCTCTCAAGAAGCTGAAGCAGTTATAGACTTCCTCTGAAAAAAATATTGTAAAGTACTATTGTTTAAAAACATAACTTGGAACACACAGGTGAAAAGCCACTTACTCCTTATTTTGGTACCTATTTCAAATAAAATGGACTTAATATTAAAAGCATACATACATATACAGCAGAAACTACTACAACACAACAGAAAGTCTCCCAAGCACTTGATTCAATTGTTACCAAGCGGAAAGAACTGGGGGTTGTATCTTCTCTAAACATGCATTAAATACCACATAATCAGATACTGCACAGAACTAAGGTATGTGTTCTGAAAGTTTCTTTAAGAGCCAAGTATTGGAAAACACTGAAATACTTCAGAAGCAGTAGTGGGAAAAGAAGACTGAGAACTAGCTGCACTATGCAAGTGTAATTTGGAACCCAGTTGGTGTTCAGCTTGCTGAACACCAACAAAATTAGACACTTGGGAACTGGGACCTGCTCATCTTAACCCCACCCTCTCAGGGTCCTTTCAAAAGTACCAGAGGGTAAACAAACAAAAAAGCCAAACAAAATACCTCTGTCCCTTCCCAACATATCCACCTGTTGCCATGGGACCTTATGCAGGGTCCTAGGTAGCTGCCACTAGCAGCTGCAGGAAGCCTTGTGCTTCGCTGACAGTACACGGAGCACAGCCTACAAACTGTCAGCACTACCTACCCAAAACGTACCTTTTCTGAAGCTGCGTGTCATCTGTAAGGCAATTGCCACCAGAGACGGACGCACAAACACATTCAGCAGCTGGTTTCTGTAGGTGGCACACATGAGGATGGCGAGGGCATGCTTGAAGACAATCTCCCCTACAGCTCCATCTTCCACTCCTTTGTCATTTAGGACCACATGGCCATCGACAAGGCGAGCAATGTTGGAATGCAGGGTGAGGCCAGACATGACTGCTTTTTTGGCACACAGGTTATCTAGCAGGAAAACGCAATACTCGGGAAGATGCAAAAGGGGACATAACTATTGAAGGAATCTAAAATGCACCAGTATTTCATCAAATTTTATCACTGAAGAGTAATTATTACACCAAACATGTTCAGTTAGAGAGATGTTCTAACATAACCAACACCAGGAATTTGCAGCCTATGTGTAGTATGAGGTGGAAAGAACAAATTTCAGACATTTCTGTAATTAAATCATTTTAAATTCTTTCACTTGCTAACACAGATTTCACATAGAAATCACCTTGAATCTTCTTTGCTCCTTCAGCCTACTTTGTTCCAGTTCTGCTAAAACTCCCAAGTTTCTCAATGCAATAAGAAGCAGAATTTTGAGCAAATGATTTTGCAGTTCCTGTTTTTAATATAAAATTTCTAACAGCCAAGCAAATGTTCCGCCTGTAAAAACCAAGCAGCATGACAAAGGCAGGAACAACGAGCTGTTTGGAGACAGGAATGGACAGGGTACATGTAGTTGCTGACTTGGTGATATTGCCAAATTAGCCTTTAAAATGTATTTATTCTTTCAAGTTATTGTCAATCCAAAACAAAACAATGAACCCTGTTTCTATGCAACCGACATCTAGAGTGGGGCCAGCACACTCCAACAAAATCTGCTCAGTAGTTGTCATTCCTCTATTTTGTTACCATGCCTGTTTGCTATTCCGTGACTACAGCACAATTCTACTAGAACAAAAGTTTACTCACTGTTGCTAAGAAAATAAACACAATATATAAGCAAACACAAAAGTGGTACGTTTTTCAGTTTACTGTGCAATAAGATTCAAAATGATGTTCAAATATGGCCATTAAATTCTTCCTTTTACCAGTCTGGCAGAAGCAGACCTTGTCTGCATTTAGTGCAGTGCAAATCCCTGAAAGGAGGAGTGGTTTTCCTCCAGAAACAACAGAATTTTGTTGTAACTGTAGCCTGCTCCTATTTCTTTATTTCCATAGTGAGAGAGATCCTTGATTATACACAACTACAGAATCAAAGATCCATGGATTAAGTCTACCTGCACTGATAAGATGAATGTACTTGCACTACACAGTATTTTTTCTTTGCTGTCTTTACCACTTATGTCCTGAGGCTCTAAAATTAACTACCCGTGTCACCCTGGCTCACACAGGGAAGTTTAAAACAATTGTTAAGAAAGTTTGGAAGGAGACTCAACCTTTCAGCAGCCTTTCAGCATGTATACATTGTGTATATAAAAAAGAGTGTATGTGTGTATAAATGTATAAATAAAACCATCAAAGAAGCCTACTTCCCAAAGTCACCACTGTTTCTGGGGATAAAGTAAAATTTAAAAATAAACAGACGACTTACAGTTTTGATTTTCTCTCACCCATTTGTCTCTGCTAGTTCTTTGCCACAGTAACAACTTTTACCACAGTCAGTCTCAAGCAATAAATATAGCATTCCACTACGTTAACTGCTGCAGATCATGGAATTGCCTGGGCTGACATGAGGTTCAAAGAGACAAACACTAGGCAAACCTCATACTCTAATACAAGTACCTTTTAATTTCTTCCCCATTCCACACTTTGGGATATAACAATAAAACATCTGTTCTGCTTCCACCAAGCTGGTTTTCAAAGTATTATCTTCTACAAACTAAGTCAAACCTGCCATGTTTTAGCATCATTTTTAGCATTTCATAAAATCCATTTACAATTCCAAGAAAATGTTCTGTAAAGTTGTCACCATACACTGCCTCCACAGAAATACAATTTATCCTTCATGAGCAACAAAAGCAATAGAAATAACACATTCTTTGCATACCAGGCCATTCAATGAATCCTCCAAAAGTCTGTGTTAAGCCTTTAAGCCACAGGGTCTTTTCTATTAGAAGCTCAAAATCCATGGCTGGCAAATTCTGGAGCAGGACAGCAGCAACTAACACCCATGGGCTCAAAACCATGTTTTCTATTTGCAGGAGCTCCATTTTATAAGCTACATCACTGACAAATTCTTGGATATCCTCAGATGGCTTTTGGGGAAGATGCCTGGAAAGAACAATGCAGTTCAAGGTAAAGAGCTCCAAAGAACTGAATATAAATCACACCCATCCTTCTTTCTCTTGTATTGCTCCCATATCCATAACTACTTCATAGCACCCAACATCTATACAATTGAGAAGCACAGAGAAAAACATCAGTAGCTTTCAGACAGTATTTGAAATAGATCTCTCTACTGATACTGTACACTTGCTATCTTCAAACAAAATTCAAGAGCTTAATGTTTTATGCAACAAATTGCAAAAAACACCCAATCCAGTCATAGCTACAGCTCCCTGGCACACAATCACCTAACTGTTAGCAGAAATAAAGCAATAAGGGACAGAAAGACAGATCTTTTAAGTAGCAAAACCACTGAAATCTCAGAAAATGGAGTTTTGGTTGGCTCACGCACCATCATTAAATTTAAAAATGGCATCTCCTCAACACAGTACAAAGCTATGTAAGTAACAACCTGTTTCAGAAATGCTCAATCACAATCATGATAAATCTCTGCCCAGACAAAACAGGTTCAGCGTTCTAAATAGTCAGATGGAGGGGAGGTGAGAGTAGTTGAAAACAAAGTACAAGAGAACACCTTAATTATTTTACATAGGTGAGGACTAAACAAATGCTTTTCATGTGTATACACTATAGAAAGATGTGGTACCTGGGAACCAAATTGTACGGGCATCGATTTATTCTCCCAGATGCCAAGGTTCTAAGAGATACTGGCTGGCCAATGTAGATATGTATGGTACCAAAATTGTCACTGAGGATTCTTCTGGCTTTTAACAACCCCTATGAAAATGGGAAGAGCAAAATTCAAATTTTGATGCTACAGGGTGTGTACACATTCACCTATGTTCTGTTCTTAAGGAATTTACATACAGATGTAGATTCTTTGGGCTTTGGGACTCCTAGGAGTTCATATGCATAGAGGGATTCTTCTAATATCCTCTCATAGCTGATGCTGATGGGAACAAGGTACGTGTCAAAGACTTCACGTTTAAAAAATGGTTCCATCACAATGCTGAGAAGACCTGCAAGTTGGAAAGAAGTCACTCACTTGTCTTTTTCCAGGAGGGAAAAGCAACTGCAATTTAACTTTGAAAAAGGTATCTTCAAATTTTAAAACTGCTAATGGGTGTGCACTGTGCCTGTTCTCCAAACAAGCAGAAACACAAGACACTGCCCAAGCTTTAAACCAGAAGGTGAATGTAAGCCATATATCTGGACAGCCATTTATGCTCTTGTCAGCAGCACTGCTCTGCGCTCTATCAGCATCTTCCTTCTTATGATTCCCCATTGCTTTTACAGTTAGCTTACAATATTTCTCTGCTTGTCAGGGGACACCTATTTTCCAGAAAGAAAAGGGTGAACAGTTATGCAGTTAAGTACACAATGGAGCAAAGGGTGAGAAAGCAGTAGAGTGCAAGAGAATTGTATTGCCTTTCTTTGTATGGCCTTGGAACTCCAATCACAGTGTTTTCCACTACCCTGACAGACCTCACCAATTTCCCACTACTTTAGCATCCCTTCCTGTCTGAAGGACTTACGAAGCACATAGCCACTGATGAAAACACTAATAACAATAGAAAGTTCTGAGTTTTCAACAAACCTACCAAACTTTGGAGTCAAAGTCTTGGCGGTGCGGCTTCTAGTCCCTTCAAGGAAAAATTCAACTGGGGCATAGCCATTCTTCAAAAATAAAACAAAAGAGCTGGTCAGAAAAAAAACCAACCATGTCTTCTTTACTTCCCTCAAATAGTTTTAAGTACTTAAAACATAAGTAAGGGTGGTTTTTTTAATGGAAGCCATGCCTATCTAACTTCAGTCATCTCAAAGCCTATATTCAGTCATTGTATTTGCCATATATAGTTAAATTAATGAAAGTATTGTGTCTGTCATGATATAGGCATATGATCCAAAGCAACTGATGAGCAGCAATTTGTTTACTGCCTACTGCTGAACCACAATGCCAACAGACTGCATGCATGCTCTTCATCCTCAGCAGTTCTGAGATAAAATACATTTAATCAGATCACAGTGAAGACTTTCAATCACACAGCTAAACCATTGTGCATATTTTACACGAATCATTCCAACAGAGTATTTCTCAAGCATACTTTTTGAGAGTTCAGTACTTTATTTACCCGTAACATCATTTTAACATATTCAGCAAACACTGCCCAGTAGAGTCTGTTTCCACCGAAGGAACGTCGCATAAAAAAGGCACCTGCCCTTCGTAGCAGCTCACCAACTATTTTCATTCCTAGGAAATCTGAAAAACAATCAAACAAAAACCAAAATCACACACACAAAAGTTACTGATTAATATCAACCAGCAGAATCAACCACTTTCTCTAACATACTGATCTAATTACCAGAATAAATATCTCTTTCAAGGATTCTGTTGCTGCAAATACCTTTCTGTGCTTTTATATTGTCCAGCAAGACTTATGTAGACATGAAAGGCATAATATGCTTTCAGGTTTTTTTTGTAAGCAGCATTCACTTAAAGCGATTTATTTTCATAACTTAGATGGCCAGATATCAACCATAACAAAGGGCAAGTTTCTGAAGTACACCATCTCACTCATCTTCAGAAAAATCAGCTACCCACAGAAATTAACTGACCAAGTACACAGTATGATACCACTTATGAAGCTGACTTACCACTTTGGGAGGTGTACACCAAACCACAGCTAAAATCTTTTATTGTTTTCTAGTTTCAAGCAACAACAGACAATGCTTGACTCGTCAAAACCAAGAAAAAACAAATTTTCTAGGGAAGCATTTATAACAAGTCTACGCAGCAGCTGGCCATGCACCAGTTAAACCTCCTTGCCACCTCAATCCATGAAACACTTGAGAACAGATAATCAGTGAGTGAAATAAATACCTATTCCCAGCGGCAAAGCTGACAATGACTGCCTTGAAGATGACATATGTCATACACACACATATAGCTGACATGTGTGTGTTTGTGTGTGAAAAAGGGTAACAAAAATTTGGCTACAGCACCCTAGGCAGCAATAGCAGCTGTGAGAGCTTCCCATGTGCAGAGGTCCATCTTTTTGCCTTACTCTCCTACCCTCCCTCTCTCACCACAACACAGACTCTAGCCCCACCCTTACTTACACCCTCCTGCTGCATACTCAACCTCCCAGCCAGGATGGTGGCTGCATGTCCAGTGCTTCCCACCACCACACACTGCCACCCCACAAACAGGAACTGAAACACATCCTATCACAGACCTCAAGCCTACACCACACCTGCGCCTCTAATCTGATTTGCTCCTGAGACACAAACACAACCAGAGCATCAACTAGACTCCTGCTAATGTACTGTATAAGCATATACTTTGGTGTAACTGACAACTGTTTACCTTCCCTTAGCTAATCCTCATAGATCTATCCATACGCTACTTGAAGCCAAGTGATAACTAACAAAGCAGAGGCACCTACCACTGATATTAGGAGAGCATCTCTCCACTCAGCACAAGTACCACTTTGAGAGTTAGTTTGTGAAATGCATCTTATGAAGCTGTAACACAATATACAGCAAATACAACTACAACCATAGAGGTGTGTTTTCTCCAGATGAATTTAAAACACACACATGCAGCAGCATAATCAAGCTGCAAGTCCCTAATTCTGAAGGACTCTGACCCCAAAACACTTAAAAAAATGTTAATCACTAAAAAAATCCCTCTAAGCTAAACTAATAGTATCTTAAGAGACTGTTTTGAGGCCCAAAACTCAAAAAGACTCTAATCCAAAATTCAGCAAAAGATTACACCGATACCTATGACAGCATGTGAGCAGATTGTGAACAACATGTGACAGGTAAGCAGCTGTGACACATTGTTTGAGGAAGCTGTATGACATCAACTTCTGAATTCACCAGAATCTAACCTTCATTACACAGGAAAGACACCACTGAGTCAAAGACCAGCAGAATCTTGTCTCCCCTAAAAAGCACATTCTGCCAGCTTCCGCTGATTTTCTACTGGTCTTCCTAACCTCTTGATTCCTCTTCCTAACCTATCCTAACCAATCAAGAGACAGAGTAGTAGAGTAGTGGGTTCCCGGATCTTTGCTAGCATGCCTGTGCACGTTACAGTGCTACACCAGACCTGAGCTTGTTATCTGCCTGCTTAAAAGACCTGGTTTGATACCCAGAACTTCCAAGATCAGGAAGTGTTCAGTTATTTCAGTTAAGTGCTGCCAGAGTCTGTATTTGCAAAAAGCACATTAACTCAGAAAATATTTACTCTTTAAGTCTTCACGAATTGTTTCCTGCAAATATTCTGGTTTCATCTGCTTTAGAATTAAATACGTCCAAAATTGTGACCTCTGATGTGGAATTTCATTTCCCAGCCAGCTCTGCTCTCAGCACTTCATGTAACAGAGTTCTACCAATGCTTCAAGGGAATCAATTGTATCAGCAACAAGCAGAAGGTGCTGGCACTTCATATCTGGCTACTATGAATGCACTTAAAAGTGTATAAAGGATCACAAAAGGTTTTGCGTACATGATAGCTCTTGGGCAAGTTTTTGCCTGCTCGCAAGCCAAAAAAGCAACGCAGACATTCTTCACAACACCTGTATTTGCCCAAGCCTTGGGTCTACAGATAGGGTACATCTGGGCAAATTTGCTATAAAAAAAAACTCATTTTGATTGGACTCGGCACCAATGAGAAGCTTTCAGACACTGTAGGAATCTTATCCAAGGAGATCTTAAGATGACATAATTCAGAACAGAAGTTACACAAATACCTATAGTAGCAGCTACCAGGCCCCTTGCTACTAATTGTCTGAATCCTGAAAACATTATTGAAAGAACATACTTGCCTATTCCCGCAGCAATGACAGGCAAAGCCAAGTCATATGTATATAGCAAATAAGACAGCATCAAAAAGTCTACGTAGCTTCGATGACTGGGCAGTAGTACAACTGGATGCTCCTGAATGGCGTGTTGCAACTAAAACCACAACCAAAAAAAAACAGAACAATATTGTTTCAATATTTACTGACTGTTGAAATTTGCAAATACAGAACTTCACAGGGCTGAAGACAAAAGGAAGCTGACACGTTTGAGGGTAGTTTCTCTGTCCACATACTTTCTACCTGTTTCAGCATGGAACCATAGGAAGGTTGGAGCAGTAGTTTCCAGACTAGCAATCTGTGGTTCACAAACATCAAAGGACTCAAATGCCAGGGCCACCTCCTTATGTGATAGTCTAATTCAAACCCCTTTTGTTGGGAATGGGAAACCAAATAGGGACTGTCAAGGCTGACACTGCTGTCTTGCAGGGAATGCATTGCACCTTCCAGAACAGCAGCATTCTGCAATGACAACAGCTCCACAGGAAACTGACGGAAACTTAAGGCACCTCCTGCCTCAGAGGCACACAATGTTTCACCACTCTTAGCTGTATGAAGGTTTTGCAGAACAGCCTACCCGCTCAGCCACATAGCATGAGGTTTTCACTCTCAACTCAGCAAAACACATTATTAAATGTATAATATCAGATAGAAAAGTTCTCTCAGTGTCTAACAGAATCGCTGACACATGGTATTCATTACCATAAGAAGCATTTGGAAAAAATACAAAAAGTCTTGCTGTTTGCCTTTAAAATACTCATATATCTTCTGTCTTTCCCCCCACACTTATTAAGAAAAGCAGTAATAAACACAAGTGCACTCTTTTTTTCCAAATGATGCTTTTCATGTTTGTTACTTGGAATAAAAATTAAAGTCTTTGTCCAAGTGACTGGTATGAAAATATTAGAACTAGAGTTTTATTTCCTCCCCTCTCCACAAGTACTCACTCTCTGCATTCCTTCTTCATTCACACAAACTCTCTGGAAAAGTCGTTTGAATATTTTGCTCAGAGTAAATGCAAAAAATCTGACAGCTCCTAATTGCATGTTGTGACCCATCTCATCCAGGATTTCCATGGCTTCTTCTTGAATAATATCGGGTGATTCTCCCATCTCTTTTGCTAACTAAAGAGAAACAAACCAAACAAAACAGCAGTGAGATGTTGATCCCTTTTAACTGCCCATGCACACTGTTCTATGTGCCACAGCAATTACAGAACTACTGCAACAGTCAGCAAGATTTTATTTTATATGACAGGCATGGATAATATATCATACAGAACCTGTCTAGTGTCAGGCAACAATAGAGCACCAAGTTACAGCTGCTTAAAATAAAGAATGAGCTTAGCTGTCAATGGCAGGGCGGGGGTGGCGGTGGTATGTGTGTGCAACAATTTCCCTCCCCTAAACACACCACCTGGACGTTTTAACCTCTAGCGTCTTCCGAGGAGATTTAAGTTTGAGGAATATTTCCTGCCTGAAGAAGGCCATGTGCCATTTTCTTTGACTCGTAAAATGAAAGCTGTGTTTGCAGAGGTATTCACAAGTAAATCTCTGAAGTGCATTTGGGTTCAAGTGCATTAGATTTTAAGACCCGGCTGAAAAACCTCAGCCCTATCACGCTTCAGCTTCCTTGCAATGTATTACTTTGGCAATGGCTAGCTGAAGCATACAAAGCACTGTCTCTACAAAGTTTGCATATCAATGATGTTTTTTCTGTTGCTATGCACATTCCCTTTCGAAGTTTCTAAAACCAGACTTAAATAGTGGTTGTCCCTCGTATTTGATACTTTGAATCTAGAAATATTTAATGGAAAAGTTAGTCTTTTACTGTTATGGAATGAGGAACATGCCTTTTACTGAACACAGAGGAGGAAAGTGGAGGAATGGCAGAAGGAAAGAACTTCCAAAAAATCACAGCTCTGTTTAGAGGCCAGCAGTGCCTAGCTATTATTTCTATTTTGTGACACAGGAGAAAATCCATCTCCTCCAATCTACCTTTATATGCTACCCTAGTATCATATCTAGTAGTTTGTGTTTTAATAAATGTATTATCCTTCATCCTGCGGAGCTATAACTGATTTTCTAAGGCTCAAGTGGACATGGCTTTTTGCTTCTTTAAGTGGTTAAAGTAACCACTCTCTCTTAGAAGCAAAAAAACCTTATTCTCGTTGTTCAGTAGGGAGACACTGTTCTCATCCAACAGTAACAGGATTATCACAGTAAAAAGCTTACCACATAGTTGATCCTGCATGAATGAAGTGCATATCCACTACAGAGCTAAGCACTTACTCCCCCAAATCAGAAATAAAAAAAACCCAGGCCAGTCACATACAGCAAACTACACCAAATTTACTTGATTTCACATACTGAACATTAGTAACCCCAGCAACTTGTCACAAGAACAAATTCTAGTATGCCTTTTTAAACCTTGCCCAGGCAGGAGGCACACTAATTGCAGTGTTGGGCATATTGCCCAAAATAGTCTCAGTTAGGTACTTCCAGTAATCCCTAGTGCAAAGCTGGCAACTAGGTTGCAATGGCAGGTCTGCTGAACTCCCTTCAACCACTTGATGCCAGCCAGGAAAATATCCATCAAAATCATTTTTCATCAAAAAAGCAGCATTTCAGAAGGAAAAAAAAAGTCACAAAAATGTCTTTCTGTCAAAACCGCTGCAAAATATGTTCTTTCAGTAAATGTTTCAGTGTTTCTGAAGTTGAAAGATTGGGGGTTTTTGATCTCATGCTACTTAGCGATTCATGATGAAACAGGACTACTTCCTAGAACATGGTCCAATTTGTCACATTGTAACAGGCTTTGATATAGCATAAGTAACACTGACCACTTAAAGGAAAAAAAAAAAAGAAAAAAGAAAAATATTATGGTGGCCACTCAGGACTCACCACAATGTGTTACGTACCTCTACTGGCCTGGAATTATTTTTCATTAATATTGGAAATAATTACTCTGCTAACTAACACACACTGTTATTGCAGCCACTTCAACACAATGTAAAATATAAGCCTGTTAAGACTATAAAATATTTTATTAATTACAAAGTAGTAGCTGCCTTTCATATTAAAATGAAACTATGGTTACACCTTAGTGTTTCTAACTCAAAGAATTCCCAATGAAATGTAACTCTCATTTTTTGGGGAAGGTGCATTCATGACTGATTCATAAATGCATCATTAGCCTATAAAATTCCTACAAGACATCCTCAAAGTACAAAAGCATCTATTAAGAAGGAGAGTGCTTATGTCTTTCATAATGCGGATCTGTGGCAAAGACAGTGGAGAAGGAAAAATACCAGTCAAGTACATAGGATAAATTTGATGGTGAAGTGTTGCAAAATCAAAACACTATTTCATGAATCAGCTATCTAACAGCTTTAGTGGCAGCTCCGTGGTAAATGAGCATTTGTTTTTCCTGCCAAAAGAGTACAGCTCTCAAGTTACTGATTTATTGGACTGTCTTTCAAAGTACAGCTATCATGCTTGACAAGGTCAGCCATAATCTTTTTTCTCTGCTGGCACACAAAACTTGGCTGTGTTAAATCCACCACATCTTGCAGCTCAGAGTCCAGACTCACCTGCTTGATAACATATTGAACTTGCTCTGACTGGAGAACAGCACTTTTAATAGCATTTGGCTTGCAAGGTGAAAGCCCCTTGTAGATCACAGGACTGTAACATTTCATTGCGTATCTCAAGTCACTGGACAATCGTCTTTCCTCCAAGATATCTTCAAACTCATCTCTTTTCTTTGATGTGAGCTCTTTCTGCTGGGAACATACAAACAAATAATGAGACACTGTCTCAATCCATTTGGTGGTCTGCTTGGTTACAGTACCAAAATAATCATAGAATAATAGAATGGTTTAGGTTGGAAGGAACCTTGAAGATCATCGAGTTCCAACCCCACTGCCACAGGCAGGGACACTTCCCACTAGACCAGATTGCTCAAAGCCCCATCCAACCTGGCCTTCAACACTTGCAGCAATGGGGCATCCACAACTTCTCTGGGCAACCTATTCCTGTGCCTCACCATCCTCATAGTAAAGAATTTTTTCCTAATATCTAATCTAAATCTCCCCTCTTTCAGTTTAAAACCATTCCCCCTTATCCTATCCCTACACGTCCTTGTAAAAAGTCCTTCTCCAGATTTCTTGTAGCAGCCTTCCAGTACCTAAAGGGGGCCTGTGAGGTCGCCCCTGTGCCTTCTCCAGGCTGAACAAACCCAACTCTTTCAGCCGGTATTCACAGGAGAGGTGCTCCAACATGCAATACTTTTGCAATGTTTGGGTTGGTGGTTTTTTTTTAGTTTTCTATAAGTGTCTGCATTCCACACGCAGAGCGCATGAACAAGTATTACCTGCTTGGAACACTGATGCAGAAAGAAACTAAAAAAAACACAAAAAAAAACACCACCCCAATAAAATCCAAACAAAACCCTTAGCCCTTTCCAGCTGCAGATATCCGCAACACCCTGTGCCATGTTTCTTAATTCTGCCCAAGAGCAGGAAGTTGAGAAAATACCTGGGCTTGGAAAGCTAAAGTGCCTTGCCTCCAGCCTCTCCATGATTAACAGGTATTAACTGAATCACCTTTGATTCCAGCTTTCACAGCTTCATGAATACAATGCCACAAATGACCTTATAAAAACATAATCATCAAAACAAAAAAATAATCCCTGCTACTTTAAGTTATATCTCGGATCTTGGTGATTTGTACTGGCTTTCAGCAAGCTTGGGCATAGGTACATAAAACAGCCAGCCAGGAGCAAATAAACAAAAAAGCATTATCAGCCAAGTGAAGATCAAAATGCAACATGGTGCACACGTAGGTAAAAACAGAGCACGGCCTCCGAGTAACCAACACCACTAAGCAGGAAATTAATGGTCAAATGATCAAATGGTACATCAAGAATTAATTGTAGATCTGTCCTGCTGCAGATATCTGCCAGTATTGGTTATGATTAAGCATATTCATTAGAAGACACTAAAACTAAGAATGCTCATGTCTTCTGCAGCACCACCTGAAGGGTAGCACAGGCATCCCTTTCATTCATTCTGCCTGCCTTCCCCCCCTGTATACAACCTCTGCAGAACCAGCCTGACAATGAAGGATAAATCATGCTATTCCATGGGCTCTTATAGTGACCTTTTCTGGTGCTGAGAGGAACGCCTGGCCTGCAAACACCAGGGAGAATACCGGGAACCGAGAAGCAAAGAGCCCAGCAGTGTTTTCAGCCTTGGGAGAGCGAGTCAGGTTTCACTGCCAGCTGGCCACAGCCACATCAGCAACACTGTCAATGCAGCTGCCATTTAAGGTAAGTAGAGAGCAACATTCAGTCCCTGTCCATTCATCAGGACAAGATAATCTGGCAAAACAAAACCCCAAAAGCAGGAGTATCTCCACTCGAGAACCACAAAAAGTCCTTCAAAGCCTTAACTGCATTGAAAGCCATTTTCATTTTATCAGAGAGCATACATCCTAACATGGTGTTTGACCTTCTCATATTATTTTCCACACACAGTATTGTAAATTTGGATACCACCCTTATTCTGCAGTAGCATTTGGTAGATCATCTAACTTTTCTTTCCACTACTGTAGCTTAGAGAATTGTCCCATAGTAACAGCAGAACAAACTCTCCAGGGACTTTTAAAACAGGCTTTTAAAAGGTATTAAGCCCGGGCCAATATAAATTCAAAACTTTAAGGTTTGGGGTTTAGTAACAGGTTTCTAGCCTATCCTTTCTATCCTTCTTCTTCCAGAGCTTTCAACTAGTTGGCTTTGCAAGAGCCAGGCATGCTAAGAACTGTTAAGAAAACTGGGAATAGTTTGTATTAGCCATCTGTTGGCATGGACACCTTGTATCAACCACCTTGATTAAAAATAAAACAGAAAAAAAAAAATCCCTTGTGCTCTGTAATAGCAAAAAAGTGTCTCAGAAGAGCACCAGAAAACATTAGCTGGCTCTAAGAACATACCTACTTAGGTGAGTACGTGACAAGTCCTGCTCAGAAAATCTACACACCATTTGCGTCAATTACCAAAGTTTAAATCCTGCAATGTACAACTACACAAAACCCAGCACTCAGCCCAGGATTCAGCACCCAATCAGCCGTCACCGCGCTGCTGCAGCCATTCCCCAGCGCGGCTCTGGTGAGTGGAGGTTTGCCAAGGCCATGACCAACTGAAAGGTCACCTCGCGATCACTGCTCTTCACTTGACGTTTACAGATTTGATGTGCAACTGATTTCTCTCCATGGCAATAGTTATTTTCACACCCTGTCCTGAAGTAGGGCTGAGGGAGCCAAAACACACACTTTACCAACCACTACGGAAGAATAAGACTTTCACGCATTACAGCCAAGCTGCTGTTCCAGCTTCAGGTGCTGACTGGTAGAGAGAGCACACTGAGAAAATAGGCTGCTGGAAGGCTTAACATCAGAAAATTCAGTTATGTGTACTGTTATTGCAACACTGGTTAAGTACAAAAGACAAACAGCAGGAGCCTGGCACTCCTCTGCTTCTGAAGAACCTTTGAAAGCAACAAAACAAGGATGCTCATGATGCACTTGGGACACAAGCATACAGCCAAGAGACACAAGTTTGGGAATCTTTGGTTAAATCAGGAGCTGTTTCCCCCTCTCCCCAGTCCCTTCCTCCAAATGCAAGTACCCAAATCTCCTTCTCTGAAGCTAGCACAAGAGCTGTGGTGAAACAGCAAGGTCAATAAAGTCATTTCCCACCATGTAACACGGGAAAACATGCTTCCGCCACTCCATCTCTACGGCAATTTTGTAGCGTTCATCGCTTCTGCCAGGTTTGGTTCCCACAGGGAACCCCCCACACACAGCTTCCCCTTCCTCCAGGTCTGCCTGCAGTGCTGCTGGACGCTGTTGTTCTCAAAAAGCGCCCCAGCCACCACCAGCCCGACCTTCTTAAAGCCGGTTGCCGTTTCACAGCGTATATATGGGGAGAAGCAGCGCTCGACGTCGGGCTTCGACTGTCGCGACTGACACTACAGGTACTGCGGAAGCAGCCAGAAAGGAGAAGGAGGCGGCCTAGGGAAGGTGAACTTGCGAGGGGAAATGCCCGGTACCTGCCTGGCCACGACCTGTCCCCGCTGGGGCCCGGCAGAAGCCTCGACCCCCAAATCCCAAAGAGCGGAGCCTCCGCACCGAGGCCGCGCCGCCGCTTGCCCCTTCCCCGCACCGGGGGTAAGGCCGGGGAAGTCGTGCGCGACACACCCGCAAACCTCCCTCCGGAGCGCGGCCCCCAAGACGGGGGCGGGAGGGGTTGCGCCGAGCGCCGTTACTCCGCTTCAGAGCGCACAGCACCGGCACGGGGCTGAGCGGGCAGCCCCTTCCGCAACGGCACCGCACACCACACACCGCACCCCGCTCCCCGACGCTGCCTACCGAGTACATGGGCGCCCCTCGTCGCCCGCGCCCGGGCGCCGCTGCCGCCGTCGCCGCTGCCATGGTCCTGCGCGCTGCTCCGCGCCGCGCCGCGCCCCGCTCAGCCGCCCTACCCCGTCGCAGCGGCCTCCCGGCAGCGGCCGCCTCCCGCGGCGCCCATCGCCTCGCGCCGCCCCGGCTCGGCTGCCCGGGGCGCTGCGGCAGGCGCGGAGGAGGGCGGGGGCACCGCGCGATGGGCGGCGCCATCTTGGGGGCGACGGGAGCCGCTGGGGATCAAACGCGCTTCCGCCCGCCGCGGCCATGGGGTCGCGGGAGCCGTGCCGCCGGTTGGAGGCGGTGCTCGGTGCCCTCTACGACCTGGGTGGGTGAGCGGGCGGGCGGGCGGGCGCAGTACCTCCCCTGGAGGCTGGGGACGGGGGTGAAGCCGGGTCGCGCGGTCTCACTCTGGGGCGGAGAGACGGCGGCCGCGCACAGCTGACCCGGAGCGTGTGTTCCGCCCGCAGGTGAGGAGGCCGGTGCCCGGCGCGCCGCGGAGGACCGCGGGGTGAGCGCAGGGGCGGCGGCTGCGGAGGAGAGCCGGGCACCGCAGCCGGCGGCGGGCGGGCGGCGCGGGGCCCGCGACTTCTTCGGGGAGCTGCGGGCCGAGCTGGGCGATGCCGCCGCCGCCGCGCCGCCGCCCTCTGCCGCGCCGCCGGCAGTGGAGGTCGTGGTGTTCCGGGGCAGGAAGAGAAAGGGGCCCCCGGCGGCCCCCATCGGCGGTGCCCAGGTAGGGCCGGGCAGAGGGCGGGCGGGGTGTTTCTGTTTAAGCCGCACCGGAGACTTGACCCCGAGCGGGAGCTGGGCTGGGATGCCCTTTCCTCGTGGCAGTTAAAAGCAGGCAGACGTTCCTGTATGTTTGTGATTCAGTTTCTCTGTCTCCCCGGTCTGACACTGCAAGTTGTGAGATACTTTCCATAATTCCCGCCCCCATGCCTAGTTTCTTCCCTCCTGCTCGTACAGCTACCTGGAAATCCGAGATCCTTTGGCAATCTGCGCAAAGCTTGACAGCATCCAATCCTGAGATTTCCAGTAGTGCTGCTGACAGGGGCCATCTGAAGAAGGGGCAGGACTTGAACACTTTTTGTTTTTCTCCCAGTTTTAGAAGATCTCAGGATAAGTATCCTACATTGGAAATAGATTTATCCCAACGAAATAAATCGATCTGCAGATAGGCTCTTGATAAGAGTCCTGTCTACAGCAAGAAATCAATGAACAGGAAGCAAAGCGCCTTGGCTACTTCTATGCCTAAGCACTTTGTGTGCTGCACTGTTCTTGTCAGTAGGTGTGGATGTGATCTGCCAAAGCGTTCTCTTCTTCTCTAGTGTCACACCACCACTTGGCTGCTCACAAGGAACATGCGTCTTGGAGGCTCAAGTGCAAGGTCCTACACCTGGGTCGGAGCAATCCCAGGCACAGCTACAGGTTGGGCAGAGAAGAGATTCAGAGCAGCCCTGCAGAGAAGGACTTGGGGGTGTTGGTGATGAGAAAATGAACATGAACCAGCATCAGTGTGCGCTCACAGCCCAGAAAGCCAACCGTATCCTGGGCTGCATCAAAAGGAGCGTGACCAGCAAGTCGAAGGAGGTGATCCTGCCCCTCTACTCTGCCCTCGTGAGACGCCACTTGGAGCATTGTGTGCAGTTCTGGTGTCCTCAGCATAAAAAGGACATGGAACTGTTGGAACAAGTCCAGAGGAGGGCCACGAGGATGATCAGGGGACTGGAGCACCTCCCGTATGAAGACAGGCTGAGAAAGTTGGGGCTGTTCAGCCTGGAGAAGAGAAGGCTGCATGGAGACCTCATAGCAGCCTTCCAGTACCTGAAGGGGGCCTATAGGGATGCTGGGGAGGGACTCCTCGTCAGGGACTGTAGTGACGGGACAAGGGGTGATGGATTAAAACTTAAACAGGGGAAGTTTAGGTTAGATTGAAGGAAGAAGTTCTTTACTGTGAGGGTGATGAGGCACTGGAATGGGTTGCCCAGGGAAGTTGTGAATGCTCCATCCCTGGCAGTGTTCAAGGCCATGTTAGAGCCTTGAGTGACATGGTTTAGTGTGAGGCATCTGTGCCCATGGCAGGGGGGTTGGAATTTGATGATCTTAAGGTCCTTTACAGCCTTAACTGTTCTATGATTCTGTGATCACATTTGGCTGGTCAATGGGGGAAGGCATTAAATCTCACTCCTCTGGTTTGGTGATGTTAAATTCCCATTGTGCTACCAAAATCTGTGGCTGAGTCTCTTCAACAGGAGGAGGCCTGGAGAGGCTTTGCTGGAAGCTGAGCTACCTTTCATGCAGAGCAGGGGGTACCTTGCTGGTTGATTGGCCACCAGATTTTATAGTTTATGGCCATGACATCAGAAGCCTAATTCTGAAATAAGCTCTGAAGGGCCAACACAGCTGTTTTGAATTCAGGGAGACTTCCTGATATCTGGGGTTTGACCCTTGGAATTGGGAAGTTTGAGAGACTGACCAAGCAGTTGGTTGAATCTGTACACCTTTGTGGTTTTTTGGTGGGGTTTTTTTCTGGCATGTTTTCTTCTCAAAATCGGCCTAGATTGTTATTTTTCTTACACTTTTTGCAACTTAAATTTTTCTCCCTGAAAAGACTGGTGTTAGGCTTGTTAATAAAACGTTTTGAAAATAGCCGTTATTTTTTTTGTGTGATTGAAATGGACAATTTTATATAGAAACTTTTGCAGAGTGGAGAGAAGTTTGAGTTTGGCTCTAGTGGTTGCAGAGGGAAGACCTGATATAAGCCTGGGATCTGAATATATGACTCAGTGTCCTGGAGAGTGAAAAGGAAGCGCATTAAAAGCCTTTAGGTTCAGTTTTAACACATATTTAATACTCCTGCTTCCTTAGGGAGGTTAGTGCCCTTGAGAGCAAGCAGGGAAAGACAAGCACATGCTGCTTTTGAACAGACCACTGTTTCTCCACCTGGCCCAGCATGCTTGGGAGCAGGCAGAGCATTTGTTCAGAGAGGTGGTTCAGCACATCCTCCTTGAAATCAGGAGCTGAGCACAATCCAAAATAACCCCGTGAGATTTGCTGCTGCTCTGAAATGTCCCATGTGGGCTGATCTCGTACCAAGCAGGTATGGAGCTATCCCTGGGGTTTTTGCGCTTCTTTTTCTTCCCAGGATAAGGTCTGTCCTCCCTGGAGAGTTCCTCTCCAAACCGAGTACTGCTGATGGAAGGTCTCTTTAAATCAGGGAGTAGAAAAGATGTAGTTTTCACTGATCTCATTTTGAGCGAGTAGTTCCATTAAATAGCATTAAGTGGAGTTCACCATTTGCTGACAGTGCATCATTTGGAGCTGTTTCTCTTGCATTAGTTGAGCTGGATATATCTGGATATCTGTCCTTGCAGTTACAAACTTAGCTTGTTCTGCATGTCACCACCAGCTATCGGTACATGTGCTATTATCCCTGTGCTCTCCATCTCAAACAGAATGACTTAAAATTCGTGCCCTGACTTGCATTAGCAGTTTGGTATGGATTTGGAAATGGAAATATGCATGATGCTTACCTCATATGTGCCAGCTTTTCTCTCATAAAATGTAATTTGTAATTGAAAGTATAAAAGTTAATTATAGCCATTATTATCTTTCTGAATTATGAAATACTTTGTAAGTGTTAGCACATGATCCAGGCAAGAAAATGCAGGACAAAGCTATATGCACTGTGCTATAATAGCACCCTATAAATTGTGCAAGGTGGTTTAAGTAAGACCCTATAATATCTATATATTAAAAATGCCGTTGAGACTGTGTCTTTTGATAAATCCAGGTAATAAACCTAGAAGATACTGCTGGAAAGCTGTATACTCTTCCCTACAAATAATTTAACATTTCACTGCTTTCCAGAAGACTGTTACAATCAGCATTTAAACTGGTGTTGATTGTTATATTAATCCAAAATTATTTATTTTGTTTATAGGCCAAACCAGTGGATGAAGAGAAAAACACAGACAAACAAGAATTTAACTTTGAAAAAGTAAGTCAGCAGGGCCCATCTAATCTCTCCATTTTAGTGTGCAGGTATATGTATTTGTATCCTTGGAGAAGCTATGGTGGGACTGATGGAAATGCTTCCAGAAAAGGTTCTGTCTTGTAGGTGAGGATTTCCTTATAGGTAATTTTGGCTGCATGTTATGCCAAAGGGTGCATGCTGGCTATTGTCAACTGTTCTGTTTGAAAAGAGGCATGTTACCACTTTGTGTCCTTTCTTTCTCATCTTTCCATGAGAATTTGAGGAGGATCATTGTATGTTAGATGTGAAAAGCTGTGCAAGTACCCATAATGTTTAGCAGAGCTCTTTGAGGCCATGGTGTTAATCTTGGATTTCTGATCTCATGTGAGAGGGGGCAAAAGTGTATTTGCATCTACTTGTGAAACAGCAGATGAGCTTTTTTCCATTTGTATTTTTAGTCTCATCAGTTCTTATAGGAGTATAACTAGCATTGTCCTTCTTAGTGATTTGTTTGCAGATCTGTGCAAGTTGTTTTATATGCCTGATCTCTGCAGGGATGTGCTGTGATCCAGTGAAATCTCTCACTAGAGATTCTGTATGGAACTCTGTATTGCTAAGAACAGCAGGATTTAACCACTGACTTTAAAAAGATAATGAATTCAACACTGGTTTTGCAAGGGTATTCTTGCTCAGTGTCAGGTATATGTTTGTGCGTAGTCAAACCACTTCACCCTCTGCCCATCTATTTTTCTCACTGGTTAAGTGCTCTGCAGCCAAGGAATGAGGACATTGTGTAAATGCTGGGTGCTGTGGGTAGAGCATTTCATTGTTCTTTGTGCAGCACAATATAATTTATTTTTATATGGAGGAGATCCATTCCGTGTTATTTTATGTGAAATGAGAATGGAAAATTGTCCTCCTGACAGTCCTCACCACCCAGAGATTAGATAGACAGTGGTTAACTGTTCTGCAGGACAGCTTTAAATTTAAATTCAGCTGTATTTTATAGCACATTGATTTCAGGTATTAGCCAGAGTTTCTTTGGGAGTATGACCTTGTTGTGGTCTGTCAAGAGTTATTTTACAACAAGTTGGACAGATTATGAAGTGCTTGCAATTTTCTGTAATGTTTTAGGCTCGTCTGGAAGTGCACAAGTTTGGAATAACTGGCTACAAGAAGCAGGAACAACGCTTATGGGAACAGGAGCGTGCTATCATGCTGGGAGCCAAGGTAATTGTCACTTGGTTTGTGCTGTCACCCAGCTGTTACAGTGCAGGAAAGCAGTAAAAGCACTGGAGAGGTTTGCCACTATTTGTTTGAAACAGAAGATTCCCTGCCCTGACCCTTCTTCCACTCCATCCTTACTTTTGTATTTTCTATTCTGTCTTGTCTATTTTATGTAGATGCTTGGAAAATGAGTGTGGTTGTGTTACCAGAGATGTTGTATAGGTGAAATGTGACTGATGGGGCAGAAACCAACACTTACTGATTCTTTTTATTTTTTTAATCAGATCAGTCAGAACTAAATTGTTGGAGGGAGGGGATTGTGCTTTAAAGCTTCACTCTTCCATTGAGTTAAAGAGGGGAGAACTTTCCAATCTTTATTCATCATCAGTGGTGTAAAAGAAAAAAATAAAATTGTAGGTTTTTGGGGGGTTTTCAGGTGTGGGTTTTCTTTCTAGTTCAGTGTGTTAAGTGGAAGCCTTGTAGGACTGATATAAAGCATAAACATCCCTCTTTGCTGTCTCTATGTGTCTGCCTTGCATCCATTAGTCCCTTCTTCTCACTCAAAAGGAAATAAACAATTTCTAATGTTCTGCCACCCCCAGGTGAAGAATATTATCCGTGCAAGTGCTTGAATACTTTTTGAACCTATTTGAAAATTTCATTAGTGGTATCCCTCCCGCTCTTTATTGCAGCCCCCCAAAAAGGAACATTGGAACTACAAGACTTACCAAAAGAAAACAAAAGAGGAAAAACCAGCAAAGGATGACGATAAGGGAAAGGTTTGTGTTGCATTTTCTGTGTAAAAAGGCAGCATGTAAGAGCTAGTCCAAGACCCTGACAGATAATGCCTCAGGCACAGGCAGGGTGCCTGAGCTTGACACTGGCTGCTCCCCATGGAGTGGGTTCCTGGCTCCAGCAAGACTAATCTCATTAGTAAAAGCTGACTGTGTGCAGTGTGAAGGCCATGGAGTTAGGCTTGTGTTGTGGTGGGTTTCACTGCTTAATCCTTTGAGGCTGACAGACTGATGACACAAAATCACCAGTTGTTTATTTGTTGTTTTTTTCTCTTGCCTCTTACGGGGGAAAAAGTGCCCTTCAATGAAAGTTTGTTGCATGTTGTCTGATCACAGAGAGACAGATCTTCAGCTGCTTTTGTGTCAGCACAATTCCATCTAGGATCTTGTTCATTGTTTAAAGCAAGGGTGAGGTTTCTGTTGCATCTGTCCTCTAATATGGCCCATCTGGCTCTGAGCCTACTCCCTGCCTCTCCATGGAGCCTTCTCATGTAGGTGGGAGCAGAATGTGGGGCAGGTAATTGCTCGACCAGCCTGTTCCATGCCACCGAGGGGACCTGCTTCTCCTCTGTCTTGTGGCTCAAAGTGCATCCAGTTCATGACCAGACATGGTTGAACCCTATTATTTGACAGGTATGCTCAGTGAGATGGCAAGACACGCCTGCCAGGGAGCAAATCCATCTTTTGACCCAACGATCTGTCACATGCCCAAGAAGCAAGCCTCTTTCCTCACATAGCAGGGGCAGCATGTTAGTCATGAGAGGGCTGTACTTTCCATAAGGTGACAGGAAGGCCTCTGGGCACTCCTAGCAGTATCTTTGTAATGTGTTGCATCACTTGGCTTATCAGAAGGTCTCCCAACCTGCTTTAAATGTCTGCTGCTCCATGATGCAAAGGCTACCAACTATATGTTTTTTGTGCAGGTGGTTGTTTAGCCAATATACTCTGTTCCTTTTCCATTAAAATATGTATCTTTAAAAAGCAGGAACATAAAGGTGATTCTCTTAAGAAGAAGAAGAAAGAACAGAAGGAGAGGTGAGCCATTTTTAACATGGTTAAAAATAACTTGCTTTTGTATAGCCTCCACAGTGTATTTTCCTAATGTAAGTATGCACAGTCTTATACCAGAAGTCATGCAGATCATGGTGGAAGGAACTTCCCCAACTGCAGAAGGACTCAGTCACAAAAATGGTGATGTTGCTCTGTGTCTTCACAGTTTCAGAGGCTTTAGTTATGCAGCTTAACTCAAAATGCATCAGTTCTGTGTCAACATGTCTAAGGCTGCAGCCAGAGGTGAGATGGATGGAAATCCTTGAGTGCAGACCGGGGGTATACCACTTACACAGAGCATTCGCTCTGAGAGTTAATTTGTGCAAAACACAAGCTACAGTATACAGAGGCTTGAAAGATGAAGTGGTGTTCTTAATTGTAGTGTAGCAGGTTCACTGAAATGCACTTTTCTTGCTCTTTCCAAAAGTCTTTGTGTTTCTAAACTCTTTAAAATATAAATTACTTGGTAATGTGCTGCAAATTTTTAATGTCTACGGAGGCAGTAAATGCTCTGGGATCATTACTTGCTATGATGTGATATTCCATAATACCAAACACTGATTGCTTGAATATTTTTCACCATACTAAGAGTTTTCATGAGTTTATGTTGTTTTTCTTACTACCTTTTTGTTGTTGTTGTTCTCCTATTTCAGGAAGGCCAAAAGGAAGAAATCAGTGCCTAGCATTTGGCCTGCAGGACAAGTTGGAAAATTCAGAGATGGGACCTTGATTTTGCAGAGCCGTGATATAAAGAAGATTAAATCATCTAAAGTTATCAAATGAACTTACAATACAGAGTAAAATGGACAATATGCATAACAGAGAATTCACGTCGCTGCCAACACAGACTTACTAAGCCTCTCATCTTCCCACTAGTTTTTACCTTATTTGTTGTTGCAGGGTTTTCTATATTCCGTTCTGCCTTGGGAAGAACATGAGAATGTACCATTTTATAAATAAAATAAGACTTTTATTAAGAATGTAACGCAGACTATTAGTCAATACGTGCTAAAGAAAGCATTTCACTTTCTAGAATCACTCTATTGACCGTAAGTAAAATACTCATCTAATCCATTAATTAATGGATTGAAATACATAGCTCTTTGCTTTCTTCTGGAAAAAGTATGGAAAAATCAATATCTTACTTGCTCTGAACCTGAAGTGGGTATTGTCAAGCATTTATCAGGCATATATCTGTGCCTGTATCTTTACAGATTGTTAATGAATAGTGGAACTGCTCAACGTTCTTCTTGTCCAGCAAAACCTCTTATGGTTTCTGAATTTTCTGCTTTAGAATGAAAATGAGATTTTTTTTTTCTGAAGTTCTGTCCCAGGTAGAGTTCCAGACTCAACATGTACATCTCTGCAGAGATCTCTAAATAAGCACTGTTTCAAATGGTGGTGTGGTGGCTTGGTTGGTTTGGTTTTGAAAAGGAGATCTTGTAAGACTGAACCAAATGAGGCATAGACACTCAGTAGTTTCTGGCTGTTCATACTTAGCTCATGTTTGTTTTGATCAGTGTTCCTGTCCTCACAAGGCTTTTCTGTGAAATCTTAGTCAAAACTGGAGTTTGGATTTCAGATGTGGTATTTCTGAGAGAGCTGTTTTGTCCTCAGTAGCTATTTTTTGTTTCTTTGTTTTCAAGGTCATGTTTCCATTAGAAATGGCAGTGGTTAGTAGCCTTCCAAAATGTCCTCTTAACCACCCTCATAGTAAAGAATTTCTTTCTACTATCTAATGTAAATCTACCCACTTCCAGTTTAAAACCATTATCCCTTGCTCTATCACTCCATGCCCTTGTGAAACGTCCCTCTCCAGATTTCTTGTAGACCCCCTCTAGGTACTGTAAGGTCTCCCCTGAGCCTTCCCCAGGCTGAACAAACCCAACTCTCAGCCTGTCTTCATAGGAGAGGTGCTCCAGCACTCTGAAGCAGGTGTATGCGAGAAGAAAAACAGTACTTACTGGAGAAACATCTTCTAGGTACATTGAAATTGGGTGTACCCTGCAGTCTGGGGAAGCAAGGCATGCTTCCTGACTGCTGCCTGGGAGCCTGAGTAAGACGGACTCTAACCCTGTGTGAGCAGCAAGGTCTGTGCTAGCTTGCAGCAAGGAGAACACCAGCATGGTCCTCTCCCCTAGCAGCAGTATTGGAGGCTGCCCCCTTCACAGGATAGGGATGTATTCTGGGGTAGGGAGAGCCATACCACAGAAAGGGATGTTTTCTGGTACACTCCTTCCTGCACACCTTCTACCTTACTTTCAGGTCCTGAGAAGTTCCTTGCCAGCACAGCGAGGATTAAGAGGAGGGAGACAGCCCAGGGAGAATAACAGCTGGGTAAAAAATGGGAGTGTTTCTGGAGCTGTATGGGAAGAGGGCTGTGCAGAGTTTGGTTGCTAAATACTGTTATCACGTTTCATAATTGCATAATTGGATTTATTACTGGCTGCACATTCAAACCGGAATTAACAATCCTATCTGGTTACCGGCTTAGAGAAATACTAAATCATAATTGCGTGTGAAGGTGTAATCACTAAGCAGAATTGATTACAATCAAGACCTGTTGCGGCAACAGATGGGCTTTGGATGTTGTGGGATAACCTGTACTTTTTAATTCCTGGTTAATCCTTGAGCTTGTGTTTTCACTGCTCGCTTCTAGATAGTTTTGTTCAGCTGGCTTTGGACATAACATGCTGTGGGAGTTTATGTCCTCAATCAGCTGTGGTAACTTAAAGGATTCCTTTTCCACCTCCACAGCTCCCAGAAGCTAAGTGTGGAACTTGGTCAGAATGAAGTGTCCCATTTCTGCAGTCTCAAGCTTTTAAGCTGTGTTAAAGAACAGTTAAAAAAAAAAAAAATCAGTTCTTATAATGAAAAGGTTGAAAACTGCAATGCGGAGCTGGCAGTGGGACATGGAAGCTTCGGGGAGAGGGGGGAAATAAAAGCTTATTCAAATTCTGTATTTTCTCACTCACTTAACATACAAAAGGTTTCTCTTACAGGGTGATAGGTTGGGGTTTTTTATATCAAATCCCTAGAGTGCTCAGGTAAACTTGGTACCAGCAGACCTATTTTGTTACTAGATGGATTAACAAAAATAGGGACAGTAGACATTTGGCAAACAAACTGCTGAGGACCTGTTGTGCACCTACTCTTTCTTTGGACTGGTGTGTGTTATTAATTAACAGGTTATGAAATGCATGTTCAGGCAGCAAGCTGTCTTGCTTTTAGAGCATGTACTGATAGATTAAAGCCAGTGTTGACTGAGTAACTGATTATGGGTGAGGGAGAGCAGGGACCATCTTATTTTGCCCTCTATCTGCAGCTGAATAGAGGAACGGGGGATGAAGGAAGAATGTCTGGTGTCTTTCACATGCCTTTTCCTGTGACAGTTTTATTCCTGTTTCCCCATATGCTAAAATCATTCCGATTATCTTTCCTCCCAGTCAAACCCTTTGCCATGAAGGAGTTGACACCAAGTTGCTGTCTCTTGTAGGAAGACAGAAGAAAAAAGGCCATGATGGATGGTGTCTCCTCATTCTTGTCTGTACTTACTCCTGATTGTTTTGGCCAGGTTTCTGTCTCTTACCTGCTGCTGCTGTTAGTGTCTTGGCATGTTTTATTCTGCTTTACAGAACATTTATGAAGGTTGCAAAGCTCTGATGAGTGCCTTTTGCAGAGGTGAGCATGCTGCCTCTAGCATTGCTCAGTACCTCACAAGGCGTCTGCTTGATAGAGGCATGCAGCTCCAAGATGATATGTCATGTTAAATTATCTCACAAAGTTTTATCTTTCCTGCTTTCTGTCCAGTTTACATTCATCTGAAGGCCTTTCCAATCAGTCACAGTTATTTCCAGTCTCTGCTTACTCCAGCGTCAGAAATTTCTGGAGACTGGGAAATCACCTGAAGTGTCTAAGATGGGTTGGAGCTAAATAACACATCCCCAGGTAGGCTATAACCAACATGAGCCAGAGTTAATGGAGTGGTCCTGAGGAAGAGAGATGTTCCATATGTCTGAAGCTGAGGCATGGATGGTTGCTCAGAGGGAGGACTCCTGGCTTTCTCCAGGTACCGGGTTATTTTTGACTGTGGTAACAAAGCAGGTATTGACAAGAGTTATGCGTGCATCCTACAGAAGTGCCTCATATACATTATGATGTAATATTCTTTTATAGTAATTTTGTAATAATAAAGAGAGTATCGATGCTGAATTTGTTGGCAATGTTATAAGAATTTATTTAGAAACTGTAAAACAGCATAAACTCATAGGTCAGGTTTTCCAAAAGGGTAATAATAATAATAATAATTAACAGTACACAAAGTTTTAGTTGGACCAAAAGACAAAAAGCAGTTTGTTTCTAATTCAAAAAATACAAACGTTTGCTGCAGGTACAAAATTATAAAAAGTTTGTATTTTCCTCTTGGTCTGGTGACAGACACATACGGCAGAGATGTATATTTCACCAGCTCCGAATTCACATAAGCAATGGGAAATGATGATAAAGAAAGAAATGTCGTGGTTAAAACACAGGAACAACTTCTCGTCTTTCGTTTAACCAGAAGTAAACACCGTTAGCTTATTCCTTTGCACATTTTTGGTTGCCAACATTTAAATTAGTGGTATTCATGCTTCATGTAACAATCAGAAATAACAGCAGGTTTACCTCATGCATTTATGTTTAATATTCATCACATAATTCTTCTCACCATGCTACCTAGAAAAGTTAGTGTTTTTATTGACAACATTTAAGGGAGTTGAAGGATGAAGGAATGCAATCAGGATCCAGGGATATTTCTATCTACTGTTTCATAGGAAAATGTCAGAAATCTCCAATTGGCATTAAAAATAATTCTGCAATGAATTCTGCTTGGATCTGCCTGCAATAACAAATGTAACAAAAAGGTCACTTTTAACAGAAGGGGAAAATGCTGCTGAGTGCCTCTGTCAGTAAAACACACGCCTATCCCCTCTATTGTGCAAAGATGCGGAAGCCCCACACACCTAGTCTCTGTGGCTTGCATATGGGCTTCTGCATGTAAGAAGACCGAGTGTGTCTTAGTTATGACGGATTTGTGCTTCAGGCTGTCACTCCAGCCAGGTGTGTGTGTGTGTGTGCAGGGTTCAGTAGTGCTGGGCAGAGGAACCACCAGAAATGTTGTCAGTAAAAACCAGAAGCAGCTCACTTTTTCATTAGAAAAAAAAGAAAAAAGAAAGACTCTCCATCTTTGCTTGGTAATTCTCAGTGACAAGTGCCCTTTACACCTGCAGTGTGGTTGACTTGTTACCATAACCTGTTAGACTTGAAACTGTAATCTCCCTTCCAAAGCTGATCTAGCCAAGATGCTTGGGGTTTTCATATTATCTTGCCTGGTTCAAAGTTGAATCCCTGACTTTGCTATTTAAGCAGAATGCTGCAGAGCTGGTCTAATTAGGTCTAATGACTCTCTTTCCTCATCTTTCTGTTTGTGAGCAAAGGATGTACTAGATGGCACCAGAAAGCTATCAGATTGTTGGTACTTTGCATCCCTTCTCACAGGAGTAATTGGAATTGTGGTCCAGAAATGCATCACCTCTTGCTGGCAGTTGCAATCACAGTGTTTTTCATGCGGTAGTAGTGGCAGCTTCGCTTCGATCTCATCTCTCTCTTACCTCATTTAAGAAATATTATTATGTAAGAAAGAAAGAAAAAGCTGCATCTCACATTTCTCCTTGCTCTAGAACAACTCGGAAACCAGAGTATCGGGTGCTCTCTGGCATCTTTACTAACTAGACTTTGGGGGGGGAAAGAAAATACATATATAAAACACAGCACTATGACAGAACTCTATCACCAGCCAAGAACAAACTACGGCAATACACTATCATAGCATTATTTACAACATGATGGAACATTATGGAACATTATGCATATAATAAATTACATTTAATACTTTTCCTCTTAAGCTGATCTACATAAGCTTAAGTTTTATTTGGGGGTTTGGGGTTGGTTTTTTTTTCAGTCCTATCTATTTTCCCGTACATATCTCAATTGAATAGGCAAGTATAAGAGATGACAATGCTGTTTGCCTACCTTTTCTACGTTTTTAGAAGCCAAATTGCTTTCCAAATTCATGATACATCACAGTGTGGTACTCTCCTCACTGACATCTGTTTTACAGAGCTTTCCACAGCAGTAGTAAGGGATTGTCAGCTAGGCTTGTGCTCATATTTACATCAAGTCTTAGTAAGAGATCACCTTGTGAGCTCTTTCTGAGTTGATGAGGGAAAAGAAAGAAGTGGAAGTAGCATAGGCTTGCACACCTTGGGAAATCTGACAGTGCTCCTGTGGCATACATCTTCTGATTGTTCCCACTAAAATTAGCAGAGAAATTGGCAGCAGAAAGAGCCAGGAGGAAGGTTCACAAAGGCTAAGATTGGGGATCAGGGGGTCGATAAAAACTAAGAGTCCCTTGTTGCTTGTCTGGACAGAAAGTTTGCCTGCTGTATTTATTTAGCAGCCCTGCAGAGGTTCCAGATTGGTGTATGCAGAGGTCAAACGTTATGTTTATTAGAAAAGGACTCTTTGGTTTGTGGTTTGGGGTTTTTGTTTTTAAACATCAAGTCAATTTACAGCTACCTTATGTGGGCTTTGTACCATAGTTGATGGGAATCATTGCAGTGCAAAAGGCTCTGCTCTCTGCCTTCTCAGGAACAGCCTGTCCTTTAGGAGCAGAAGTCCCATGAAAGGCAGCTCTGTGCAGGACAAGGTGACAGAAGATCTTGGAGTCCCAAAGAGCTGCACAAACACCCCAAGGAATCAAAAGCAAGCAAGAGCATCCAAAGTGCTCCCTCTGGGGATCTATGCCACCCTTCAGGCCCCTGGGTTCTCCCTGGACAGTCAGCAACACAGTTCCTGCAAGGACCATAGTGCAAAAGGCTGAGTACCTCCTAAAGGGATTTGGAGGAAACAAAAACTGGCACAAGAGATGCTGTAGATGAAGAGCATGCCAGCTGCTGGGTTTATAAGGAGAGACACCTTTGGGATGTTACCTGCAGAGAAGCAAACTACCTCCAGCCTGAGCACAGGTGGGAGTGCCCCAGTTCTTCCACTAGATGCTGTTCTGCAAAGGGAAAATTCTGCTCTGCTTATGTTCAGATGGCCAACACCATCTGGATGCTCAGCATAAATATTTATGTGTGGAGTCATTAGTTTCCTAGCGTAATTCTAACTACTCAAACATTATTTCTGTTAATCAAACTGTCAAAATGTATCCAGCTGAAGTCATGAGACTACACTATTGGGGTCATTAGTTTATTGCTGTGAGCCATGTCAAACCCAAGTCCTTGAATGTGTACACAACTAACACATACAACCACTTTGTTTAGTTTTTTACTAGGGCTAAATTATTCTTACTAATGCAGGTTACCTACTTCTAAATGTACTCCTTTTATTTTAAGTGCATTTCTCCTAGGTTCAAAGAAGACTCATGGTAGCTAGTCTGCACCCTACTTTTACGAACATGTACAGGATAACAAACGAGCTTCTCCACAGCTCTGAATCGTGTCTCTACCTACTGTCTGTACTTCCACTAGGAATTAGTAACCTGTATCACTCACTGTGTTCTCCCCAAGGTATAACATACCAGGAACCAACACCAAAGCAACTATGAAAACCAAAACCGAGTACTGCAAATATTTCTGAAACCCAATTAGAATTCATTTTAAACATCTGGCAATGGCTGAACATTGGAAAGATTCATTTGAGTTTTCTTCACAGACATTGGCAGTAAAGACACAGGTTCTGTCCCAAACCAAACAGTGCCTTTTTGTTTTTAATACCAGTGAAAGTGGAGTGCCTTTTGCATTAAAATTGTCATGGGATGTTTCCCAATATAAAAATCTATGTGCAAGTTATGTACAGTATTCCCATACACCACTCTGACTGACAATACTCAAAGCCAATGCTATGATTACAACTTTTATGTTCATAGAAGAGGACACTCAAGAGGAAATTCAGGGTCTGGTAGCGGTCTAGCTGAGGTAGGTTAAAACAGACCCACTAATCAGAAAGTCCTGCACAAGTTCATATGGTACTAAACAAAACCGAACATCATAACACAGTCAATCTCTGCTATTCTTCAAGAAACCAAGATGAGCACAGCACAGTTATTCTAATGTCTACAAGCTTACTAACACAATCTGTTCCAGACTTTGAAGAAAGTACCATTGCTTTCTCACTTAAAAGCTTATGTTATTTTTTCCCATCATTGGTTATATTTCCTGTTTCAGTCTTGGCATCACTGAAGGTACACTGCTTTCTGCAGGAGAGGTGGGCTACAGGATGCTTGGTTAGCTACATGCAGCAGGATGGCAGACTGCTTTTTGCCTGTGCAATAGGCTGCAACTGTTTCATTCTGGGCTGCTTCCCTCCTCCTCCACTTACATATGTTAGCTGGGTTTAGAGGAAAAACACACACAAATCAGTGTGCTATCTGACAACAGCACGCAGGTGACAGTGCCATGGCTGGGGGAAATGTTCCTGTCAGTCAGCTTCCAGTTTTCATGGGCAGCACCTAAAACGGCTGCTTGTTTTCATGGGAGATCCAGACACAGGCAAGTCTTGCAAAAGATTTATGTCCCAGTGCAGAAAAATTCTTAGGGACACATTTCACAGTAATGCTGTGTCTCTGTCTCACTCAAGTGCTTCAGTAAGCAAGATATTAATTAGCTCGCACTAATCTAATAGAAAATTAAGGCTTGTGATCTCAAAGCTACATTGGAACTACAGTTGCCCAGGGCTTATCAAGGCTGGAAAGTAGCATTTCTCTACATGGGACACCTTGCACATGCCGCATTAAAGTACATCTCTTATCAATTCAATTGAAAAACCCTGCAATGTTTTTGAGAGTTGTGCTTATAACCATGATGAGATCGTCCGTATGTGATAGTCTCCACTATCACACCTAAATATCAAACACTGAAATGCATCAAGGATATTTTTCTCTCTACTTTTTGTATCTGAATTCTGCATGTATCATGGTGTTAGCTAAAATGAGCACTACTATTACATGGCAGTGTTTGGAAACCAAGCTTATTCTTGTTGAAGATAACGAGATAAGTTCTGCCACGGAATCGTAGGGGGATGTTATCCCATGGCTAACTGCAGTCTAGAGCCAGAAGGAATAATTAATGGTCAACTGAGCCCCTGAATGTAATGGACAACCAGGAATTCTTGAGCACACAACCTCCACTTCAGCTGTCAAAACATATTCTTTCTTGATTTAAGGACCTCAGGTGCAAGGGAATCCAGCTCACCTACTGGCAAATTGCTCCAACAGCCATCGACCCTCAGGTTAGTCTTACACATTTTTTCCAGCATCCCTAATATCTTCTAAGCACAAATACAGCCATAAGAGAGAAAATACACCTATTTAACCTTTTGCTTTATAATGCACATGTGTGTGTGCCCATATGTGTACATATGTATGCAATGCAGTGTAGATATGTTCAGGGACCCATCTGCAATTGAGTGCCGGTTCAGGGGGTGTGCTTGCTATGGCTGTTTAATTAAAAACGGAGTGGGCTAGCTGTAACCAGTGGGTTATTCAGTGAGCAACATGCTGTACAGTATTTTAAGTCAGGGAAGAGAATGCTTTTTTTACCGACTTACTAAAAAGTGCCAAATCACACTGAGAAAGCTTACAGAATCCAGGTCAAGGTCAGGCAGGGATTTCATTAGTTGTTGGGCAACTTGGGCTGTTTCACACATTGTGGTACTTCCAGTCCTGTGTGTAGGGTCACCTGGACAAAGAAGAAACAACGTGTACATTCAAAACTGGGACATCTCCAGCAGAAAGCATTTGTGAAGGCCAGGAGCAAGTAAATGACAGGGGAAGGGCTGTGGGATTTCAGGTCCCGGTTTAAGTCATCATTAATGGGGATAATACTGAGCTCCTGAAATAAAGAAGTCTCCTTCCCCCTTCCCTTCTTAACACCTTGGGGGCTAGAAGCCAGGTGTCCATATCTCCATATCTCTTCCAAAATCCAGACACCAGTTGGAGGTCTCCAGCAGTGCTGACTGCAGGCCACAAGGTGAATGGAGTCTGTGCTTGAAGGACCCCAGAACACTTCAGGACAGGGATCACACAGTGGAGCCCATGTACTAAATATAAGGAAATCCTTTTATCTTTGCTGTCTTGTTAGGACAGAGCCCAGGACATTTGAGTACTCCTTCTATAACCTGATGTCTTTACAAGATCAGAGCTCCCACACAGACATACCAGAGCACCATCCAAAGACAAACACAAGCTTAGTTTCAGAGTTCCCCCTGCCGCTTTGTTGGCCATGCTCAGCCTTAACTCTGTTGTGGTAAGAAATGAAAGCCAGGCACTTAAAGGAAGTAGGTAGATAAAAGTGAAGGTAGGTTGTGAGTAAAAAAAAATCTTTGTTGAATATAGCGGTGAGGTGCCACAAGAAGTGCCCACACCTTCCACGTTGGTACATCAAATACAATAAAGCTGTGGCAACTTCTTGAAAGTTTTGGATGCCACCAGTAATGAACGCTAAATGCTCATGTACTAATAAGGCCACATGAGGTTTCTGCTTCAGTTTGGGTGTTTAAAACGATGAGCTGGCTGCATCGGTCCTGCCAGACCTAAGCTGACCTCCCTCAATCCTCAGGCTTCAGGGTGTTTCCATAGGTTCTCCCTTACACTACATCCTATTTCTAGCCACATGCCGTGGTCTTCAAGTAAAAATACATTTTATTTAGAGTGGACTCTTCCAGGAGGAGATCCTCTTAAGAACAGAGACCAATCTCCAAAATTCAGAATGAGGAGGAATGACGTGCTGAGTCCTCTCTGTTGCACTAATATTCTGACCTGTCTTGTCTTTGCTTTCACCACTGCTGCGCTGCTCACATTTCTGCCTCTTGACAATGTTAATGATCTCCAAATATAAGATCTAAGAGGAATGAGGGTACTTATAGGTTTTATCCAAACTGGCAGAGGAAGCCTTAGCACTACTGGTTTCCAAGCGGAGCACTGCAGCAAAGTGTAGCGATTCATGTGTGCAGGTACTTTGACTTGTGTTATTACAGCATTACTCCTCCCAGCTGCGAAGCAAGGCAGAAGGTCAAATGCAGTTTTCTAAAATGCATGAGTAGCCTGGGCATCGGTCTGAGAAGGGAAGAGCCCCCATCCATATTGGCTGCCTACAGAGGACGTGATCAGCCCCAGCAGCAGTGGCTGGTAACATACATTCTCCTTTAGCTGAGAAGGGTAAGCGGGACTGAACTGCAGAAGACTTACCTGGACGTTTCGATTGAGGCTCAGCGCAGGCATGAAGACACCTTCAATGTTTTCAAATGCTGGAGGCCCTTGCTGCTGCCCATTTATGTAAAAGGTCAGGTTGTGCTTGTTCAGATCCAGGAGAACACCAACAGTGGCACCTTTAGAAACTCCTCCTTCAGTCCTAAGGTAAAAGGGGACCACACTTAGTGAAGGCAGTGTTACACTGCTACTGCTGCTGCTGCTCTCTCTCTCAGATGATGCAGTCTTACTAAGGAGAGTGGAGCAGTATGGTTATATGGTTGTCCCCCAGCATTTGGCAACGACTGATCCACACCTGCATCTGAAACATATGTACCACATTCATGGGAGCTTAATGGGGGGATCCTAAAGAGAAATTAGGTCCACCTCTCCTCCAGCTGCAATCTATAAGCTGAAAATGGGGTCTAGATCTAACAGGTTCCCACATCTGATAAGAGATGGGGAGATGAGCAGGTCAGTTCTAGGCACGTGGAACAGGAGTCCTGGAGACATGGCTTCTCAGAGCATCCCTGCTATAGTGAGTGATGCACAACAGAGAATGAAAACACACAGAGCTGGTTTCCTAGGTGTTAATTTCTAATCATTATTCCTGATACCAGCTGCAGTTCAAGTACTCACCTCGGCATTCCCTAAGAGGACTCAGCTTTGCACAGATCAGTGAGCCAGCACAGGCAAAACATACAGTGGTTTTAGGGAGAAAGGAAATGTGGAGCTGGTTAAGGATAAGCATAACTCTCTGAGAAGTTGCTCAGCTATAGGCCTGGGAGCCGCTTCAAGTGTGTAGGCATGGTTATTAATACCAGTGGTAATTGGTTGTGTCAGGAGCAACTGCTGAGAGATACGGTGCTATCAGGGCTTGCCAGGACGGACTCAGCCAGCCATTACACGCTTGAGTGACTTGATATTAATGCACTTTGATTTGGGGGTTAGTCAAACCCGGTATTACTTTAGAGAGTGCTCAGCAAAAAAATCTACTAGATACGCAGATTGGCCACAGGCACTGCTGCTCTGCTAATATCATAGGGCTCCGCGATGGATTTACAGCCTGACACAATTTGTTCAGGGTAAATCAGATCTCAAACAATCTGCAGTCGGAAAGGAAGCAGCTGGCTTTTGTCCTCCCATCAGGCACAAACATTCATAAGAGTAATGCAATTTTAACATAACATTTATCATAATAGGTAGGCAAAACACAAAACCCCAAACAACAACAAAAAACCAAACAAAACCAACCACCAAACCCAAGCAAACAAAACCCCCGAACAAAACAAACAAAATCCCAACAAAAACAACCCAACCAAACGGGAAAACGAGCGGGGAGATCAAAATAGGATTAGGAAGAATGCAGGGTAAGAAATTCTCATCTTGTCCACCAGGTGTCAGACGCTGGTTTCCTTTGGACTAAATGTGGCACATGGTATTTCCTCTGAAGGTAAAGGGAGTTTTAATGACATAATAGTATAGCATACCATTATACTATCCTGACTTTCCCATTTAAAGCTCTTCAAACAATAATAGTATAGGTGAGAACCACGAACCGTCCCTGAGATGCATTAGATTTCAAGCTTTACTGTTCTCAGGTTCCCTTTATTTGCTTTCTTATTTTGCATGTATTAATAGGGTTCTCTTCCAGCTCTTCTCCAAAACCATGATGTAAATTATTTTCCAGCAATAGTTAAGGTGCTTACCTGCCCTCAGTATCTCAGTATCTAGACTGTTGCTGTTAAAAGCACTCCATCATAAAACTCATGATGAGGTTGTGGGAAGCAACAGTACTATGATCTAGAGCTATTTACGCAGAGATTTATTTTTCTCTGTTTAGGAACAGCTTTGATTGTAGGGCACCATGTGTTATATCCTGCAGTGTTTTAAAATAGATTTTATGACATCCTTTTAAGTGACATCATTGATTCTCTTAGGGAAACAGGAACAGCAACTTTGCCTTTTTGAGATTATTATGCCCTTTCCTATATGATAAACTAATTTGCTTCTTGTGGGCTAATTAGCTGTGTGCTGCACAGTGACATTGAATGACTCCTCTGCAGCCCCTGGGGGCAGCCCACTGCACAGGAGATGGATGCTGCCTGCAGAGCCCAGGCAAGGCTAGGGCAGGACCCAGCTGCAGGAGCCACGGGGCACTGGGGGCAGAGCAGAGGGAAGGGGACCCTCTCCCTTCCTTGCTGCCACAAGTCTTTCACCCCTTCAGCAGGAAGATTGCCTGTTACTTGGTTGCCACCTCCCACAGTGAGCAACCAGCTCTGTCAGGATGAAGCCAGGGCAGAGGCAACCAGGGGCACTTTGCCATGCTGCTGCCAAAGAGGACGTTTTTTTGCTGAGGCTGAACAGCTGCTCTTCCCAAGCATCCCATGGTTTCCTTGGGAACAGTATTTTGAGGACTCCAGTGCTTTTTGGACTACAGTCACGGTCACTTCCTCTAGGAAGAGAGGTGGGAGAGTCAAAGTTTCTCACGCCTCTTTTCTCACAGTCCTGCACTCTTATTTCTGTGTGCAGCCATACATCTTGAGCGTGGAAGTGCTGTGCAATGCCTGGAAGGTTGGCTACCATGGAAAATACCATTGCCTGTGGCAGTGGAGGCTGTTATTCTAAGGTGCTCGCAACATCTTGGACAATATGCAGAACAGGATGGCATGGATTGGCTTGAGGAGTTAAGGATAGTATTAAGTTTCACTACTACTGAAAAAGAAACAAGTGTTTATGGACACTTTAACAAACCGAACAATTAGTTTAACTCTGTTAACAGTGTTTTAATCATAAGCCTTACAGTAACTTAACAACTGTAGCATGTCTGTTGTCAAGGACAGTATTTTTTAGTCAATTATAACATTTTTGTGTGATGAAACCCTGGCCTTGGTAACTCTGAAGTCAGTGAAGAGAGTCTCCTGATAGCAGGGTGCTTTAAGACTACACTCCAAGTTCTCCAGATTTCTACTTCCCACTGTCTTTCAGTATAGAACATTTTCAGCGCGAGTGGAAATTTCATTTCCATCTCTTTCTTTAAATAACCATGTAGTGGCTAGAGTATCGCCTACAGCATCAGGTACTCCTGCTCTTGGCAGCTTTGTCAAGGAAGGGATCTATTGCAATGAATGCCAGTGCCTCTTAGCAACAAGCATACAACATGTCTGGTGTGAACTGATTACTTCATAGGCTCTTAGAATCATTTGGATTGAAGGCATCTTTCACGGTCACCTAGTCCAACTCCCCTTCAATGAGCTGGGACATCTTGAACTAAATCGGGTTGCTCAGAGCCTCATCCAGCCTGACCATCAGTTTCTAGTGATGGCACATCCACCACCTCTCTGGGCAACCTGTTCCCCAGTGTTTCCCCATCCTCATTGTAAAAAACGTCTTCCTTATACCCGATGAAAATGTACCCTGTTTTAGCTTAAAAACATCACCCCTTGTCCTGTCGCAACAAACCCTGACAGAAAGTTTGTCGCCAGCTTTCTTATAAGCCCCCTTTGAGTACTGTAAGGCTGCAATGAGGTCTCCCCAGAGCCTTCTCTTCTCCAGACTGAAGAACCCCAAATCTCTCAACCTTTCTTCACAGGAAAGGTGTTCTATCCCTTTGATCATTTTCATGCCCCTCCTCTGGATTTGCTCCAACAGCTCCATGTCTTTCTTACATTGGGAGCCTCAGAGAGTACCCCACGTGGGCTCTCACCAGAGTAGAGAAGCAGGATCACCTCCCTTGACCTGGTGGTCATGCTTCTTTTGATGCAGCCCAGGATACAGTTGGCCTTCTGGGCTGCAAGTGCACAAGGCCGGCTCATGTCCAGCTCTTCATTCACCAGTACTCCCAAATCCTTCTTGGCAGGGCTGCTCTTGATCCTTTCATCCCCTAGCCTGTGTTGGTATCAGGGGTTGCCCTGACCCAATAGCAGGACCCTACACTTGGCCTTGCTGAACTTCAAGTGGTTCACACAGGCCCACTTCTGGTCCCAGTACAGACCTCTGAGGGACACCATTTGTCACTGATCTCCATCCTGACATGGAGCTGTTGACTGCTACCCCCTGGATGTGAGCATCCAGCCAATTCTTCATCCATCGAACAGTCCATCCATCAAATCCATATGTCTCCAACTGAGAGAGAAGGAAGTTGTGAGGGAGTGTGTCAAAGACCTTACAGAAGTCCAGATAGATAGGCAACATCCATAGCTCTTCTCTTGTCCACTAATACAGTCACTCCAATATAGAACGCCACTACGCTGGTCAGGCAAGACTTGCCCTTTCCGGAAGCCATGATGGCTGTCTCAAATCATGTCCCTACCCTCTGTGTGCCTTAGCATAGTTACTAGGAGGATCTGTTCCATGATCTTCCAAGGCACAGATTTCCAGGAACAATGAGGCTGAAAGGTACCTCACAAAACTATATCCCTGACCAAAACTGTTTTCTTAAATGCTTTGCTCAACCTGCTCTCAAAGGTTTTTACATTAGAGTCTTCTGTTCCTGCATATTCTTCCAGTATTACAGAAGTCATGCTAGTTTTTAAGGATGTAGACAGGTCCAACTTTGCATGCTGTGAGTGAAAGGATAAGGAAAGTACTCTGAACACGACAGGTCCCATGAACAGGTCTTTCAAGCTCCACCTCATCTTACCCTTGAAGCTAGTCATTTATTTATCACATAATTTATTCTTATAAAGATCAGGAAGCATGAAATGATGACTAAGACATAACCTCTATCACAATAACATCTGAGAGGCTAAAATCTGACAATAGATTTCCTTTGGACTGTGATACTGTGCTGTCATGCACATGTCTCCATTGGGGAAAAACAACTAGGCAGAAATAACAGTTTCCACAAGACTATTACAGCTAATGAGTTAAAAACCTGACCTAGTTGACTGTCACGGTTAAAAATATAATGCCTAGACCTAATTTCATTGAAGCGCATGTGATTTCATAAGACTACATACCCTGTAAGAGTGTACTTCACTTGAACAGCTATTCCATGGGTCTATCCATGCCTTGAATGTGTATGTGAAGCCTCTGTGTTTTATCCTGTGTTTAACTTGGAAACTATCATCAACAGAAAGCACTTGTTCTCTTGTTTTAGAAGGATGATTGGAAATCCAAAGTGTTTCCATTATTTGTGCTTCCCAGAAAAAAAACCAGCTTTTGCTTAGCTCGTGTGTTGCTTGCTGGTAGGAGCATGCTGAGGACCAAATCCATAAAATAGGTTTCTGGGACAGTAGTATACAGAATGGTTGCCAGTTTTTTTCCAGCAAACATAAGCTGTTTCACAGAGCATTAAAATTAATACAGCTTAACATTACTTCTGCCCTAAATCAAATCAAGATATTAAAGCGACAGAGAAACTTTTGATATATTTATTATACTGATGTTATTTTATTGTGTATTGTGTTAAGGTCTTTGGAGTCATTGAAAACATTCCAATTGACTGCAGATAGCTTTTGATCCAGCTACAAGGTTCCTCCACCTGTCTGTAATGAACTACAAAATCAAACTATGCTTCAAACAAAAACTCACAGCAATTGCAGTATAGTTATTTAAAATACTTCAGAGTATAAATGCTTTACAGCATAAACAACCATTCAACAGGAGATATTACAACCAGCTTTAGGATACAGTGCACGTGGGCATAAACTTACCTCTTTAAGAGATGATACCTGCATTTGAGCATTTGAAAATCACTGCAAACCTTTGTTTTAATTATTTGGTATAACAAACAACACCTAAGCTAGTGAGTGTGGAATATTTGCTGGGACAGGGAATAGGAATCTAAATCAAAATTGATTTCCTCTCTGCCACAGACCTGTTACATATCCCTGGTCAGTCACTTTATTTGTACATCAATCTCCCGTCATTGCCCTTAATAAGCTTTCAGGACTGGCAACAAACACCTGCATTTTGGACAGGAGATCTCCAGTGCTTTGCCTAATTATTCTGCAACCCTGCAGCCAAGATTTCTTCTAAGGAACAGAATCACAGAATCATTGAATCATAGGATGGTTTGGGTTAGAAAGGGCCTTAAAGATCATCGAGTTCAAACTCCTCTGCCATAGGCATGGACACCTCCCACTGGACTAGGTTGCTCCAACATATTTCCTGGAATCCAACACCTTTCTCCCAGCACTCCTCCAGCAATGAGAGAGAAATCCCATATCCCAGAGTGCTGCACTCTTGTCTGCTGATGCCGTGGGTGGGATGCGCAATAATGGGTTTAAATCACAGCAGGGGGGATTTAAGCTAGATTTCAGGAAAAGAACTGCTAACAGTGAGGGTAACAAACACCAGCACAGATTGCTAAAGTGCAATTGCTGTCACTAGTGATTTTAGAGAAGGAACAAAATAACTACGTTTAGCATGGAGATGGACCACGTGGCTTGCTAAGACCCCTTCCTCTGATGCAAAGCAGAAAAATTTATCAGGAATGAGAAGAGCATGCAAGTGGTACTTACCTATTGGTGTGAGAATTGCAATGCATGAACCAGCTGCGGTTGTTGTCAACATACATGGCCCATGCCTTGTCGTCCTTGCCTAGCATCATGTCCTTGACAACGTTAATCCTGGCAATGCCAAAGGCTGGATCTGGATGGTTGTCATACCTATCCACATGCAGTTCCCAGTAATGCACACCCTTGGAGAAGGCTGCTGTGCCAAGAACAACCCGGTCATCGTAGCTGTTGCAGGTGGCAGTCTGGTTGTCGTTCGACAGTACTATGTCTCTGTGAGCTGAGGAGGGGTCGAAGGTGAACCATGCCACTATGAAATGGGAAAACAAAAGGTAGGATTATGGCAGAACACGCTGTGTTCAAGGGTTGTCTGCTTCACTTCAGTGAGGAGGATGATATTCTGCCTTCCTAAAGGCCCCGCTGCACTTTCAGGTAATAAAGACAATCTTTTCTTGTTACTGTAGACAGCTACACAAGATTGCTTTGAGCCGTTACCCTGCTGGTTTTGAGCTCAGAATTGCTTTATGTTATCTGTGCTTGTTCCTCTGAACAAGGGCAGTGACTTTCTGTTCTGACACAGTAACAAGAAAGTCATTGAGGAGACAAAAGCTTCTTTATGGTATGGAAACTGCTCACATAGATGAATTGGTTCAGGCTTGCCTTTAATGGAAATGGAATTCCACTGTGTCCATGCTGGTTAGGACTGACTTTAGCAATGGGGGAAAAAGAAAATAAAAATCAAACAAAAAAAAAAAAAAACCCAGAAAATGCTTTTAAAGTATAAATATTTTATACTGGCCTATTTTGGCAACATAGCATGAAAGTGGAAGTGATAATAGCATGCACTTCTCGATTCATTACGATATCATTAATAAAGATGAACTTCTTGTAATGCCCATATGGATGTCAAGTATAATTACAGAGGAACAAGCATGAATTCCCATCTCTGTATTATCAAACCCTGCTGTGAAATTGAAGGAGTACTGAAGAAAAAGGCGAATTCCAAAGATGCATAGAGAAGAGGAGATGGAGTGGCATAAAAATATTCCATGTCTTCCATAACTGTTTCTGTATGCTAAACCAAATAGGAATCTTAGTTAAACCCCAGACTTCTACAGCCAAATAAAATTGCATGATTTGAAAAGTAAAGTGTTACTGATAATGGAAAATACCCCAAATTGCTAGGAAGGGAGCTCAGTCCCTTTGCATACTCAGTTCCTGGCCTCTCCGCTCAGACGATCCAAAATCTCCATGCGTGTAAGTGCCAGAGATACTAGTGGGTATAAAGGGATTCAAGTGTCCTGTCACTGACACCTGCAGCTTTTCATGTAGAAACTGGCAAAACCCAACTCACCATCTGACGTCTGTAAAATAACCATCTTGCTGTAAGGACCAACACCTGATGAGTTGAAAGCTTTGACTCTTGCATTATAGGTACTGTTGAAATGAAGGCCATCGATGGTGCAGAGAGTCTCCTTGCCAACGTATACTTCCTAAACATTCCAAAAAGAAAAAAAGGGGGGGGGGGGAGAGAAAGAGGGACATAGTTTAACTGCTTGTCTGTGCCTTGTGAACGTTATGTTAAGACTTCTAAATATAAGCCATAAGTGGACAGTTTCTCATTGCTTCCCAGGATGTAGAAGTTATGCTGTTATAACACAGTCACAGCAGCAGAGACATCAAGGATGGTTATCAGTGGAGACACTAAGGTGAAGATGAAGCTGGAAGGGTACAGCAATAAAAAGAAATGAGGAGGTCCACGAAGATGATCAGAGGGCTGAAGTACCTGTCCTATGAGAACAGGCTGAGAGAGTTGGGCTTGTTCAGCCTGGAGAAAAGCAGACTCAGGAGAGACCTGCTGGCAGCCTTCCAGTACCTAAAAGGCGACCTACAAGAAAGCTGAAGAGGGACTTTTTACAAGGGCATGTAGTGATATGGCAAGGGGGAATGGCTTTAAACTGACAGAGGGAAGACTTAGATTAGACATTAGGAAGAATTTCTTTACTGTGAAGGTGGTGAGGCACTGGCACAGGTTGCCCAGAGAAGCTGTGGCTGCCCCATCCCTAGAAGCGTTTAAGGCCAGGTTGGATGGGGCTTTGAGCAACTTGGTTTAGTGGAACGTGTTCCTGCACATGGCAGGGGGGTGGAACTGCATGAACTTTAAAGTCTGTTCCAACCCGAACCACTCTATGATTCTATGAAACACAAAAAGATCTTAATTTTTATCCTCCTTTCCTGGATATCTAGTCCAGAACATTGGTTTGGATGCTTGTCCCAGTGTCTGACTCACTGTGGCCATTCTTGTATTCATGTAGCATCCAAAAAGGAGGGCATGGAAGAATAAGTAAGCACAGTTTTATTCTGTTGGAAAGGTTGTCTTGTGCCTGTGTTAAAATATAAATTTGAAACCTGCAGACATAGGCTGAGAAGAAACTGTCCTCCTAAAGATTAGGATCACACGCATGACATGATGAAACAGCAACCAGGCAACAGAGACATCATCAAGGTCTGCAAAGATTTATTAAACAGCAAGCACTTGCCTAATATGAAATATTTCAGGAGGAGGAACATCTAAGTAAATGACTGAAGAGGACCAGTCAGATTATTCAGTCTATAAGGAAGGGAAAGAGCCCAGAAACATCATGTTTGTTGGAAGACTGAACAGAAAATAACAGAAAAGAAACAAATCCTGTCTTGGCAGCAGGTTGAAAGCTACAATTCCTTTCCAACTCCAATTTCTCTGTTTCTGTGAAATCCATAGATTTGTGGTAGCAAAGGCCTTAAAGAGCTTATGGCTGTGACCATGCAGACTGCACAGGCTGCAGTTCAGTTAAGACTCTAAAGTATATGCCTACGAGTAGATATTTTGACTGAGGCTCTTTGATATGAACCTAAAGTGAATTAAATATGTGATGAGTAAGAAAGGGATCACTTAGTTTACAGCGGGCCATGTATTTGTCCACTTTGCTATCATGAAGGCTGCTACAAAGAACAGAAACTCTTGGGTCCTGAGTTAGCTGATGATCTTTCATCAAGAAAAGAAGAGTTTTAATAGAATAGCTTAATTTATCTCTTGATGTTATAACATATGCTGTCCGTGAAAAAAAAAATTGTATTTGTAGAATTCTCATGTTTTCTAATCCATTTTATATTTTTACCACTGTTCATCTCCTGTGTTTATTCAGATAGATGCTCTCTGCTACGATGGAAGATAAAAACCGGTCTTTAAATCCACCCATCAAATACTGATAAAGTGCAGTCGGTGTAATTGCTTTTAGATATATAATCCTTCATGAAAAGGTTCAGCAAACTCTTATTGAAATGGCATTGCTAAGAAGCCTGCAGTTTATTGTTCAGTGGGTAAAACTGAGGGTCTATCTACCACAGCAAGCAGAGACTTCCCCTGAGAAGCTGTCACCCTAGATTCACAAAGGTACCTTTTCACACCTAAAGTAGTGAAGACCAGCCTCTTCAAAACCCATGTGAAGTGATACTTGGACCAGGGAACTGAGGAGACCTTCCAGAAACACAGTGCCCTCTTCAAAATGCCCTGCTAATATCGCTGTCTCTTCTTATTAGGTGCCTTTGCTGGCTATGGGTGTAGTGGTTTGGCACAAGGAGGCAGTTACTTAGGTGGACCCATGCCAGGCCATTTTCAGTTTGAGAAACCTTTAGGTTTCCAGTGAGAAGCTCCCAAAGAAATGCCATCACATGTTTTTGGCACAATTTCCCATTTGTGAAGAGAGCAGCTGTACTCCACAATAATCTCCAGATGCTTCCAAAGCACTAGCCCCTAGGGAATGCACTGGGCCAACCTGGTCCTGCAGCAACAGGAGCATGAAGCCTGACTGAGAAAGAAGGCACACAGCTTCTAGCAGGACATGGCTGGCAGAAAGCTGATTTAATTATTTCTGTAGTTTGTTTGTTGGGCCATGTTGAGAAAGCAATGGGAGCCTATAAGTACCCTGTACCTGCAGCCAGTAGCAAGCAGTCTGGAAGAACAGCACTCAGGATGCCATCCCATACTTACCAACACCATCATGGTGTGTCTGTGGAAAGCTTCTACCAGCCTGGTCTCATCCACTCCCAGAGAAAAGATTTAGAAATACCATATTTTTATGCAGGATCCCATTTTTATTCATAAAATCAGGAAAAACTGAGTTGCATTTCTGAACCGAGAATCTCAGCAGTTGAAATGGGGTGCTATGGACAGACAAGAGCAGGGGCTTTAAAGAAATCTCTGCTTTGTGGAATGAACCACTTTCAAGTCTTGTAGGCTAGTATGGGATTTTCTATTCTGGTACACCCCAGGGGAAGCTCAAGGCTGTCTTTGCCAGAGCCCTGATAATAACCTCAACCAAACTTCCCACCCAAGCTTGGTGTCCTTCTAATACGCAGCATCTGCACTGCTTTCTACATCCACATGATGGAAGCGGGGATGTTCCGACAACCCATATTTCCCTACCCCTTCTCCCCACCCTCAGACAGACACAAATCCATATCCTGAGGAAACTCACATACAAAGAAACATAAACAAATGCTGAAAGAAATCCTCACTCGGAATTGGCCTCCATCTCCATCATCAAGTTCCAAGATATAACCCTCCACCGGGTTGTGGGTCAAGGGTGGCATCCTCCAGGCCAATGTCACACTGTTGTTTCTGGTGCAACACTTCTCCAGCTGCAGTAATGGGACGGGTGGCACTGTAACAGGAACTGGGTACAGATTAGTGTAACTCTGCCCTTCCCCATTAGTCTGTGCCGCAAGCAGTGTGGCAACAGCTCACCTCCCTCCCCTCGCAGGGGAGTCAATATTCATTAGGGTCTGTTCTCCTCCTTGAAACAAAAGGCAGTATAAATGATATAACAAAATGTCATTACTTGGTTAGACAAACCATTTGGCTGAAATATGTAAACAGAAACACACCTGGACGTGCTTTTGGTTCCTCATAAGAGCTATAGGCTGGGGACCTCATGTCTGGTTCCCCTCCCAGGGGTGACTGGCTGGAAAAGCTTTCTTTCACACTAGAGCACTTTGCTCCTGCTCTCCCCCAAAGGAAACAGGGAGCAATGGTGGCAGGGGGTGTCTTGGGCCATGGGGCAACACGGGAGGTGTAGTGCTGCCAGGAAGCACAGCTCATTAACAAAGCATAGGGTTATTCACCAACCTCCAAGCACAGCGGCAAGATAGAGCCTGAATTCCAACTACAGCAGGAAAACAATTCTTCACAAGAGGGCTTGGTTTTGTTTGTTTTTAATCTAATTTAATACCACTCACCCAGTTTTCAGTCAAAACCGCCTTGGATATGATATCTTTATGGCAGCCATACTTAAAAAAATGGTTGAAGAAGATTGTTCCGTTTGCAAATTTTATCTGAATCCCTTGATTCAGGTAGAAAAATGAGACTGCTTGTGGCTCTCAGAAAACTGCAAGTGCAAAGTTATCTACCAACATCCCTTTTTAATGACTTGCTTAGGAGAAACACCAAGAGACTATTGACCAGACCAGCATCTTTAAAACAAACAAAAAAAAACCCCATAATAAAGCATCCGTTACACAGTGAAAATCCAGTCTTCTGGAGATGCATCTTACACACAGTGGAAATCGCACAGGCTAAGTGGGGATGTAAGTGATGCATAGACCCTGCCGCATCTTCTGCCCAAGGCTGAATTTTACCAGTCAGGATCATTTCTGCAGAGCTCAACCATGTCTTACAAGGAACTGAGTGCTCTGAGCATTCATTGACTTAGCTCTTAACAATGTCAGTTTGCTCTTCTTTTATCTACTCTGCTTTGAGCCTCTAGTTTATTTTCCTCCCTCTGTCTGAATGAGAACTAAGCCCCTGAGCTGTTCCTTTCGTCCAATTTTACCTCTCTGGATAAAAGAGGACTGTTCGTGTTTTGTGTAGCAAGCAGTCTGTGGGAAAATGGATGCTGCTGTGTGACAGGGCTGAAGCTTCACCCCCACTTTGGCAGTGACACAGAAGTCAACATCACACGTGATAAATAGTGCAGAAGCTACCGTGGCTTTCTGCTAGCATTATCCATCACTGCAGTGAACACGGATGGTTGGTAGCACAGAAGAATAACTGTGGTCTAAGCCAAAAGAGCTTTATAAATTAGCCCTTGAAGGCCTTTCTGTGGAGAGAGAAAAAAAAAAACACCTTGTTCCTATGCCTTGATATTTGATGATGATTCAGAGGGTGCTGTAAATAAAACCCTGCATGTTTTTCCACATGGAACGTTCAGTCTTTTCTCTAGGAGACCGTGTGTCTGGAGACGTTAACAGAAATGTGACAAGAGTCAAAAACCTGAAAACGAGGAGTTCAGAGGTAATGGGATTTTTTTAAGTGAACCACTGTAAGTTTAGGGTTTTGTCTGTGTTTGTTAGCATCTGTATTTCCAGTGATTGATGAGCATGGGAGAAGATTGGGCTGTATCTTCCATCCACACTCCTGTCACTTTACCTAACCAGTTAACCCTCTGAGGAGACATGCACTGGGTCCTCCCCTTTTTGAGACTCCCCCTGGCAAAACTGGATGAGAACCTAATTCCCAAAGTATATAAAGTACAAAACACCCCATCACCTCTGAATAAACCACTAACCTCTCCAACTCCCTGCAAGAGTCTCCTAGAAACACTGCCTGGAAGCATTCAGGGACTATTTATGTAAAGCACAATGCCAAAAAATAGGAGCAGAATATTTTGGGGAGGGTACATGTTTTAGGAGTCCCTTTTTATTATGGAAACAGGAATACCATCTAGGACTAGATTATGTTTTCATACAGTAAAGCACTGTTATTCCTACCTCCCGGGGAAGTTTGAATTTTGGCTCTACATGTGAGAGTCACACCTACTATGGGGAAGTTCCTGGGCTTCTTTACTGTGTCACCGGACATTTAAAATCAGCTTCCTACCGCCCTTGGGCAGGCACTGCTCAACTTGCAGTAGCTGAAGGAGAGGTAAGAAGCTCCCACCCGGCAGCTGTGCAGTTTTGCTGGATGGCACTTGCTGTGGCCGCCCTTCTGCCTCCTCCTCTGGATGCAGATGGGCAGAGATTTGCCTTGGTCCCAGATTCCCTCCTGGAGAAGAAAATGTGACTACTTGTAAAAGTCATAAGAAAGTGTGAAGTGAGATGAATAATTGGGACACTGGCGTATACTTCATAGTGAAGGGCAATGGGACAGGACTAAGAAAAGAAAAATACAGGCTAAGTGTCAGGAAGAAAAGAAGACTCAGATGTTAAATTACGGTGCTGTCCCACTTCTTGTTTAACTAAAGGTCCTCTAGAGAGATTTTGAAGGAAAAGATTAAAAATATAAAGGGACAAATGATACTGCATTGGCACAGCAAGATCTATTAATGAGTCTGAATGATATCCTGCTATTTAAAAGTGCTTCATGCACTTAGCTAAAAAATGTGATACTGATGTCTCATGTCAACTCAGCAGTTTCATAAACACATTGCTCAATGTGTCTCACAGCTGATCTCTCAGGATAGAGTAGGGCTGCTCTAAGATGCTGTCTGCTATTTGTCCTCTTGACAAGCAAGTTGTGCAAGGATGCCCTCCACTTTCCTAGGTTAGTTTTTAAAGGACTAAGTGCAGTGAAAGGATGGGACCCCTCAGAAACATGAAAACCTCCTTCAAAACTGCCATATGAACCCTCACATAGCATGAGTCACTGCTATAGGAAGTACCCTACAAATAGTGTTACAGAGAGAGAAGGAAAGACCACAAGCAAAGGTGTCCGTGACAATGCAGACAGAACCAGAGACAAAGCCTACGAAGGAACAGTTACTCTTTCATTGTCAGGGCTGTGCAGCTCATGGCTGGAAATGCAAAGATCTGCAACAAGAGATGTGTCATGGACTGGTTTGCAGAAGGAGTCACTCCTGACAAGGAGAAGTAGTGTATCAGTGAGTATTCAGAGGTGGTACAGAGAAGTAGAGAGAAGCTGTTATTTTTTCCTACTTTGTACCTAGTCTCTGTTTTGCAGCAAAACAAGATTGCATGACAATGACAATTCCAACTGTTTGAACAAAACAAACCTGGAACACGTATTTGCCCATAGTTTGAACTGAGGAACTGTGCTATACACATTGAGCCAGTCATCAAAGAGGACAAGAATTTTGTGCCAAGGCACTCGGAAAAAGCACTATAGAGGAGAAAACTTGGACAGAAGAAAGGGATCTGGGAAAGCTTATAATGCCATCAATTACTAGAGCTGTGTATGTGTCTCAGCATGTCAGCTACCCTGGTAAGCATGGGGCTCTTGCCAAAGGGCTATCAGTAAGACCCTTTGGTCAACATAACTGCTTAAATGTTATTTCTTCATCAATCATATTTCTGCACATTTCATTTGTTACCAGATTGCTTTTTCTTTCTGTAAAAAAGATCTTTATTTATTGAAATAAGCTTTAGATAAAGGCTTATAGAGAGTCCACCAGTAAGGTACATGAACCAGTCATCAAAGCAAATGCAATGTGATTTGTTCTCATTTTCATTCTTCGTTGTCTACCACAGTGAATCAATGTTTACTTACAAGCATGCTTTCACTCTAAATGACCCATGCAAGCTCACTGAGGTTGAATGAGGCCAGAGTTTGAAAAAAAAATATAGTCATTCACTCATGCGCTAAGCATCGATAACAATAGTACAGACCTTATACTGCAAAGCTTTTGGAACAAAGCAGCTCGCAGATGGAGAGGCCACGCTGGTCCTGTTCTCCTAGGCTTCCCTAAAACTCCCTTTGCAGATAGTCTCTTATGTCTTTAATGTATTTACTCTTGTCAGATGAACCAGTATAGTGACTTAATATCACTCCCCTTAACACCCAACATTTGGTAAAGACTGATGACCTGTTGGTGTGCTAGGGTAGGTAGGATTGGAGAAAGAGGGGCATACATAAAGGGACACATAGATTTTTCTTTCTAAAATTGGAGGCCCAGAAATATACAAATTCTGATGGCAATAAATAGCAAAACATCACCCTGCAACACCAGCTTCTCCTCACAGTCAGCAAAGGGGTGCTCCCAGTAAGTCTGGTGCTCACTGCTGAAATGTTGAGTTCTGTGTCGTACCTGTATTTCTAGATGCAAGACCCCTATGCATGAGAAGGTGATGCAGGGCTAGTTGAGGTCACAGAGGTAAAATTGCAGAAAAAAAGTGCCAAATTTCCAGACTAAGTAGTGCAAATGCATATAGATTCAGTGACATAAACTGGAGAAAAATACAAATACACCTTTATACACTAAACAATTCTCAATGCCTGTGAATGTATGCTTGGGATGCTTTAGTGGCTTGTTCTGCTTGGGCACACAGAGGTGCAAGGCGAAACAATGCCATTGCTTATACATCCTCAGGAACTGTGGCCGGGTTAATGCCATTTCCACCATACTTTGCATGGTATGTACACGGTCACACCAGTTGTGCTGACCAACTGGATGGGACATGCAACAGGCAGTCCCTGGTCAAGGCCAAGGTAGATCAAGGAGAAGCCCTTCATGAGGGTTAACTGTTAAGGTGCTTCTGGGGAGCAAAGCCCAAGGGTGTTCAAGCAGTCCTCTCCTCTCTTCTGCTCTTCAGATTGTGTCTAGCTTAGTAACAGAGCTTCACTGTGATCATATGATAAATGAGAGTGTAGCAAACAGCACTATCTTTCATAAAGCTCCAGTGAATCTGGCTCAATTAAAGTCTCGTAAGTCTTCGAGCTTAAAGACAGATGAATGTCCAAAAGCCAAATACCTAAGCTGCTCTCACCTCAACTGGCCTCTGGTTAATTAACAGTCTAACTGGATAGTTTAACTGCGTTTTTATACTTTTGGGAAGGAGAGTGGTGGGAGATTAGTATTGAATATATTGAACAATTAATATGGCCAACATGAAATCTAAACCGAATAAAAAAGACAAGTGCAGACAGTATTTGGAGAAGTTTCATCAGTGATACTCTTTTACTCTTGACTCTGCTTTCCTGGCTGTCAGCGTTTCAAAGGGGCAGTTCGCAGGTGTTTTTTGAGTAACTTTACCACAGCCTGTTTATGCCAAGATGCAAACCATTCTCTGTGAGCAGACTTTGGCTCTTAACACTTTATCCGTTGTTCCTCCACATATTCATCTCCCAAATTATCCACCCTAATTACTTCATCTTGGGTCCCGTAGGTTCAGAATTAGGCCCAGGGAGAACAGATAAACTGAACAGAAATCTTTATGCTTGCTTGGAGGCAAAAAAAAAAGCAAATCCGACATCACAACACTATTATCCTTAACTCATTCATTGGCTTCTGGCAGCCTCTACCCTGTCACCCGATGTATAATTAAGGCTTGAATCAGCACTGGGGGAAGCTAATGGCATCATTCCCAGAGACCACAACAGTCTTCAAACCTAGCTGGTCTATGGATCTATCTAATTCTGATGCAGTTCTCATCCTGCTCCATATAAAACCAAGCTCATTGCAAGTGCATGCTGTTAGTATCTTTTTTCTTTGCCAGTGGCATTTACTGTTCATCAGCTTCTGCTTTTAAATACTTTTAAAAATCTTCTTTCCCCTTAGTATGTCTCTTAGAATTATTCAGATAGCTGGAATCAAGGAAAGATTTAGCCATGGAGTTTCTTTCCCCTTGGGAATCTCTGCCTCATTATTTGTTTTAAGCTGGGCACTGTTTACAGCACAGTCCAGTTATAAGTCAAAGGGTTGGGTTTTTTTTCCCTATTCAAGCATGTATGTGTGTGGGGGGGAATATTTATTTACTACTTCAGCTGTTTCTAACAAGATTGGGGTAATTGGTATTTCAAATTAACCGTGTTAAATGAAAGAATGCTGTAAAATGGCATAAGCTTTCATGCAGCTGATGTCTGTTTAATTTTCAAAGCTGGTAAACAGCCCTTCTCTGAAGAATTTATAGATATTCTCAATCTTTCACTGCACCTGGTATCTCTGCTGAGCTTGTTCAGCGAGGTGAGCACACCTTTCTAGGAAACACCCAGTAACCTGAATTTGCTTGAAAACCTTTTACAACCACCCAGCAATTTCAAGTCACCCCTTTCTCTTCTCTGGGCACCCCTGTCCCTCCCGGCACATATGCATGAAAACAAGAAAAAAGAAGATAATAAAAGCTCACCCCTACATTTCATCTGAATAAAATCCAGCTGGTGAATTGACTGCAGCAAAGGTTCGCTATCCAGAGTCAAGTCAAACTCAGCAGACACTTTTGGCTCCAAGGCTCCTTTGACCCACTGTTCCTGAGATACCTGAACACGCTTGATTAAAGCATCTGAAATCTGAAAGAGAGTTATTGGGCTTATATATTTATATTATTTATAATGAAATGGCAGATGCACACATTAAAAGTGACAGAATGTCTGGGAGATACAGCACAAAGAAAGCAGGAATACCACAGAACAACAGCTGAGATGGGATTTGGTTATTTTGGTGTTAGGTCCATTTGTGTTGCATCCTTTCATCTCATCTTTTCAAAACAAATCTCATCTTAGGGTAGGAAAGTAAAAATCACATTTATAATGCCTGTTAATACTGTGTTTCGTTTCATGCCTCTGAAGGCCACATATACTTCTGCACTCTGTTCTCTGATCTGCACAGTCTAGTTTTGCTCTCCTGTTTAAAACGCAGTTGCACAAAGAGAGGCTTAAATGTTAGAGGGTCTCTCCATTCAGTACAGATGATTCAGTTGATGAAAGCTGAAAGGAATTAGAAAAATCACATGGGAAGGAAGGTGCATATTTCTCACAAGAAGGGTGCTAAGTTGTCAAAGAATATGATGGGTTTTCTATGATTACATCAAAACTGAATTTCATTTTTAAAGCTTTGCTCTAGCTAAGCCCACAGACAACTAGGCCAAATGTCAGACTAAGAAGATTGCAATGGACTCTTCTGGAAGTAAATCCTGGCTCTGTGGAAATCAGGAGCTCGAATGTCCTTGAATCCAGTGAAGCTGCCATTTGGATATCTGGAGACCTTCTCAGTGAGATCCCTGTAAGTCACAGGAGCAGAATTTTCTTCTGGCTATGTCAGAGGGAGTTTTTCTTTATTGCAGGAGTTCAGACACCTTTTCTTATTACTGCTACTGAAAGACACTCCTGGCTAAGCCCCTGCATCAACAGCTCCTAATCAGTATATGCAGTAAGTGGAGGAGCTTCTCACAGTGTTCTTACATCCTTGGAGTCACTTACAGGGATCCCTTAGCTGTGTTCAACATGCTGGCTGCAGGAGTGGTTGCTTTAAGTAATGCAGTGCCTCAGTGTTTGCTTGTTGCCTTGAAAGCATCATTAGATAAACCAGGTGAAGGTAAAAATGAGTGTATTTTTTTATAAAAGGTGACTGCAAAGAATGAACCCAAAAAGGTTACAGGAAAAATAAGCTGAAGCGCAAATGAAGCATGTATCTAGCCAGTACATAGATAAGACCTAAAGGGTTCATTTGCCCTGCAGTATCCAACCAACAACCAACAGATCTGTGTAATCTTGAGATTAATATACACCACACATTCCCCACTCTTGCTTGAGACCAGACGTGACAGTAACAATCAATCTGGAGTGCTAAGAGGTTTAAGTTGGCTAATTCTCATCCTGGTTTTTAGGGATGCAGTGATAGCCCCCAACACTCATGCATTCATGTGTGCAGTGTGCCCTGTTCAGCTGACAGCCACAGATCATTTTGTCTGATGTGCCTTTCTTCTTGGGCAATTAATAAGGCAACAAAACTAGTGGGGTAAAACAAAATGATTAATAAAACCAGAAGTATTAATTAGGCAAAATAATTTATGGGATAGTAAAACTGTTACGTTTTCTTATCAATAGACAGTTTCACTGCTTGCACCTAACAATATCCTGCAAACTAAGACAGCTATTGGCTAGGCTGTATTTTGCAAAGAGGGGGTACCTGAATCTTCCAGCTACAAGACAGGTTTTGTTGCCCTGTGAGGTGAAACAAATCCAGTAAAGCAAAGCTACATTCAAGTCCTTAAGGGCTTTCCATACAGGGGAGATGTTGAAGGGGCTCTTTCACATGGGAAAGAGTAATGAAAAGGGGAGAACTGAAAAGGGGAGAAATACTACTTTGCTGAGTCACAGATCTTTCCGAATTGTTCAGAGAGCTCTGTGAGGCCCCGTGTTGGGTTTCACAGATGAGAATAACATAATACGCTAGAGAAAGCTGTCATTAACTGCACCTCGGTCAGAGTGCAGCTGCTCAAAACCATCCCTTTGCTGGAACATTCATGCAGCCACCAGCCTATGAGAGCTATTAGGCAGTATTAACAGGAGTTCAGGTGAACTTGCCTCTGCGGTGGAAGAGGCAAATTAGCAAAGCCATGCTTTTTTAGATCTAACTTTAGTGTCTTTTCTTTTCCTCCCCAGAACATGAGAAATAAAAATACCTGTAAAAACCCAGAGGGATCATTTTCTTTGATAACTTCTAGACAGTACTCCATAAGCCCCGTTGACTGGCGTAGCTTCAGAGTACAGTGATTTATCTGGTCCCAGACAACCTGGAAAACAAGCATCAGTACAGTTCTGATAATGCCTCAGCTTACAGTGAATTGTGTAAGATTATTTCAGAAGAGACAGCGAATGGAAGAGTGTGTTAAATCTATGCTTAATTTAGCTGCCATATGGCCATTGCCATGTCTCCATCAGCTACACTCACTCGTTCTGTATTGTAAATACTGATAATTAGCTCGGCAAAATGTGCACAGGGAATCTTAATTTTCAGAGCAGATTAATTGCTCAAAGATCAGGCTTGCTTGGGGCAAAAAGAGCACAGAACATGTTTCTGCATCTGCAGGATTCACATTTACAATCACACTTTCAGTAAAATCTGAGCTTTTAAAAAATCCTTTACTTACAAGGCAAGTATTATAGAGGATAAGTGCAGGCGTGGTTTCTTGTAGATTATACTCTACTGTTCCTTTCACAATTCACCATTGATCCTGCTCTGCTTAAGAACACATTGCTGGGATTAAGAAATAAAAAAAGGCTACATCTCATTTCTCCACATACTGGACCTGATTCTGCTGCCACATGGCTGCAGACTAGGCCTAATAGCACTTCACTTAACAGCACAAGTCCTGGCAGGAATAAACTGCAGGATTAGCTGTGCCATTATCACCGTGTCCTAAGAGTTGGTTCTTCTTAAGCATGGGTGTTTTCAAATGCTGATCTCAGGTAGATTTCATTCATTGTTTGACATGTTAGATATTTCACTTCAATTTCTCCTTTTGTCTTAGACATCAGTAATGTTTCTGGCAGTATAATACCTCAAAATCACATATGCAGTTCAACATTTCAAGAAAGGTGTCGATTTAAACATTTCTTGGCTGCCACTTTGTTCAACCATTTATAGCTTTCTTCTCCCCACCTCTCTTCAATGCATTCCTTTAATATCTTTTGAGTGGCACATGGATTTCTGGAGGGGGCTTGCCTGAATTTCAAAGCTTTAACAAGACACCAAAATCCCAACATTTTACTTGGGCAGAAGGTCCCTGAATGCAAACCACACACAGGTTTCACTCTCAAAAGATAACCTCAAACCATCAAAGAAATATAGACTGATGGTCAAAGAACTGCTGAAGTACACACCTCATTTTAAGTGTATAAATTATGAAGTTCCATTAAACTGCTGAACTGGAACCTGCTAAAGGACTTTAAGATTTGGTCACTAAGGATTTTCGTAGTGTAAAGGGCTGGGGACCTGACAAAACACACAGTAACAAGAGGTATCAGCAGCTGTGCTCAGCTGGTGAGACTTGTGCTCACCTTCAGCTTGTGCTCACGTTCTTTGGTCACCTTTGTGAGCAGTTTTGCTTTCTGTCGCGTTAACGCATCAACCAAGGCGTCACACTGAGCAACAAGGCAGGCTTCATAATCCAACCCATTCTCCTAGAAGGAAGTGAGAGTTATGCTCATCAGAGAAAGCATATTTCACATCTCAAGATTTTGCTCATTCTTACCTGTTTTTCTATTCAGAAAAGATTTCCTTTCAAGACATCAGCATTTCTGTTGCCTTGCTGATTTCATTACAGCTGTACCAGTAATAGCTGCATGCTATAAAATGAAATAGGATACCATGCCACAAATAGGCTTATTTAAAGACTTGATTTACAGGCACTTCGTGGACAACAGACATAGTACAATATAATGTAAAAGCTAAATGTAACGTACACAGTGCATGCATACACATAAGAGGATTCTGCGCCATTCTGTTTTAATTATCCCACTGTAGCAACTTTGAAATCACTGGCTCTACAACATAGCAATTAGAATAGAATTATGAATCTGGTCTACAGGTTTATTACAAGGAAATCAATGAGGTACAAAGCCTTAAGATATGTGTACTGCTTCAAGTACTTCTTTAAAAATAGCCAGCACTTGGCAGTGGAGACATGTATTTGATTAGCTTTAAAAAGAAAAAAAGGAAATACATGGCAGGTTTTTATTCATATTGTGGTCAAACTCTCTGCTAGGCAGAGGCCAGCATCTGAGGTATACAACACTGAGCTTTGAGTAGCTGGATATCACTTATCACTACATAAACCCCTGTCCTATCAATAGGGAACAAACCATACTACCACAGAATCCCATGCAGCTGTAGGAATCTGAGCAGATGGTACTACAAGGTGCTGAGCTGTCCCTCCTCCAGGGGATGCCTTTTTCTGGCCGTGGAACTGATGCTGCAGTTCACATTCAGGGGGAGGCTCTCCCTCGCTTCCTCTGCTTGTGAGACTAGAAGAAGGAGAAAGCTTTCAAGCTCCTCTTCAGAGGAGATGTTCATTTTCCTATCAGCACTGCATTCACCTCCCTCACTGCAATCTATGCATGCCATTCTCCAGCTGAGGGATGCAGGGTTGCTCTTCCCTGAGAGCATCTTCCCCATCCCAGTCCTAGACCTGCCAGGAAGATGGGTGGGTGCAGAGGCACCAGACAGCTCAGTTACTGTTCACAGGTTTGTCTTAGACTCTTCTTGTTTGCATCTCTCCCTCCTTGGCTTATATCACACCCAACTCCCCCTTAAGCCCATTTCCATCCAGCTACCCTTGAAGTGCAGGTTTGCGTACAGAGCCCAAATTAGTCGATGGCTGTAGTGCATAATTTCTCTCCTCATTTTCAGTTCACACATCAAACATTTGGTGATATGCCTCTTCAAGTAGGAAAGGATGAAATTGTTACAGCAGATGGGAAAATGTGAAAATCAGATCATAGCAGCAACAAGGAGGAGCAAGGAAGCAGCAGGGGCAATGAGGAACAGGCAGCTTCTGAAAAGAAGAGGCCAAAATATTTAAAAGTGACCTCAGAAAGAAGGGAAGGAAAAAAGAAGGCGAAACAACAGGTCTGCAAAGAATGGAAAAGAAAAGTAGATTATGAATTTACAAACTGCCCCTGGCAACATAGAAGCACAGCTCCTTGTAGTTGTGGCAAACTAAAGGGAGGAAATAGAGTGCAGATGTCTGTCTGGTCTGCTATGCTCTGAGACAGGGTAATAAAATGTACAAATTACTCCTTTGTGTAAGCATATATTTTAAAGACATTTTTGCTGAGGGGTAAATGTCTGTATGTGTGTTAGGCAACCATCATAAGACTTGTTAGAAATAACCTGCTCTGAGATACATGATGCTGGGTATAAATCTATGCATGAAGGCTACACCTATTCCTCCACAAGTAACAGTCCAAGAACTGTTTTTTTTGGCCCAGATGCCAAAAGACACAGATCAGCTCATCAACAGGTCTTAAACATTTCCCCTCAAATAGTGTGCTTGTACCAAACCTGCCTACCAGGAGCATTCTCTAGTATGTGCTACCACCAAATGCTGCTTGAACATCACCTGAGAAGAGTGCAATTTACCATGGGAGAAAACCATGCCAAGGAGCTCTCTAGGGGTTAAAGTGTGTGGCTGATGGTCTCAGAACTCTGCCTTAGCCTTGTTTTACTTAGGAATACATATGCAGTTGATTAGTCCTGCTGTTTCCGTCTGCTGAAATTCCATGTCCTTACTCAGACTCACGATGGAGTCTGGTTCAACATGTGAGGGCCAGATTCAGCTTTGGCCCAGACATGCCTAAATGTCAGTGGGTGACATTGCCTCTTCTGACTTCTAAAAGCAATCAGCAGCATTAAATAAATGGCTTGGTCTTTTGATCTAATTGTAGCAGCTCCCTTATGCAGAGCAATCTGGCAATGATTTTATTGAAACACTTTAAAGGATTTTACAGCATAGTCATAAATAGTCATAATAGACCACCTGTAGGTTTCAGGAGGGAAAAATACATTTTTAATAGAGCTAGATGACTCAAGACAAGATTGGTGATAGACTACTCTTTTGGATGAGTTATTCCATCCTAAATTAGCCATGCATACCTATAGGAAGAACTGGTCTCTAAAGATGTCTATCTTTCTCCTTCAGCAAAGAAAGAAGTCTAAATGACTAGGTTAGATCAGCTGTGTAACTTTTAAATAAGTAAAGTCAGAAACCTTTTTTCCCTCAGAAATCTTACACTGTGTCCAAAATATAGCACGTAACAGGTACCAGTTGATGGCTTCACATCCGTTTCTTTCAGTTAGATGTGCTTTTTTCCCCATAGTTTCTCAGTCTTGGTTTGCTCCCTTTCCCATGTGTCCACAGAAGACTGTGAAGGTGGGTAACTGTGCTGCCCTGTGGCAACCTGAGAGCTTGGGCAGCATTTGTGATACAAATTCATCATCAAGAGTGTTAAGTGGAATATTTTATTGATAAAATTCTAAACGAAATACAGATTTTTGAACTTCTACTTCATTTTTTCTGTTACTAGCAGGCGCAAGACTTGCTTGTTGATGGAAGATGAGTGAGCAGCAGAGTGAGCATGTCATAGAGCAGATGATGTATAACTCAAAGAAAACCCACCACCACAGAGCACCACTACTGTGGATAGCAAGTGTCCTCTCCTGGGCACTGTGCCCATAGCTCAGACTATGGTGGCACATTCCTTGCCATGCTCTGCAGGGTAAGAAAGACCTTGAGGATGCTCTGGCCTCCAGCAGTGATGAGTCTAAATTTGGTTGAAAATAGGACAGGTTTTGATTTGGCTTTGTGCCTTCAATTACTGCACTCACCATGAGCCCTTTTCTGACTATTAAAGCTGGACAATTACAGGCGTGAAAACACCTCTACTTCAATAAATGACCACATTGATTTAGTAGCATTTGTTTCTTCTATTTTTGACTTTCTACAAATGCCCTAATATACAGGTTGACTGGATTTTGTCCAGAAACTAGTACATTTTTAGAAAATGCAAGATGGAAAGCAAGTAGTCAATTTTGAATGTGTTAAAATGAGAACTTATCCTAAATGCCCAGTTCAAGCAATTTTAGTCAGGAAGAAGTCCAGACACATGACCGATGGATTCAATCAAATACTAATCAACACAGTTTAAATGTCCAGTATTGAGTACCAGCTTCTTGCAATAAACAGCAAACAATTTAGAAGCTAAGAGGGGCTTGCAGGCATTATTTGTTGAATAATTTGCCTAGAAAATCCATTCAAGAAAGCTTAGATGATTCCAGGAAATATGAGAACAGGAGACAAAGTCATCAAATGAATTATTCACCCAGTTCTATTGATTACTGTATTATCAAAACAGCCAATATTCTGCAGTTACCTGGATCTGCTGCAATAAATTTTTCAGCTGGACCAGAAATTCTTTTGCTTCCTTTGCTTTATCTGAAACACCATTTAAAGCCTGAGAGAGCTGTGCCTGCAAGGAAGAAAAAAAAAAGGAAAACTAGAGATAAAATGCAAATGTGTTTCTTAGTAATCCTTGGGTTTGATGATTAATAATGTGCTAAAAGGCTTACTTGCTGTCGCATGTGTTCTTAACGTGCCATGTTTGTGCTAGAAAAGAATAACTAAGATTTCACTGTAATAAAATTTAATAAAGGTGAAATTTGCGTGTCTGCACATTCCACTTTATTGCAGTAACTTGGTAAGTCAAAATACCTTTTCATAAGACAGCTACCCACGTATATAAGGAGCTAATAGTCTTACACTTACACAGTAGCATCTGTCATGCTAAAAAATCCCCAAGTGCTTTCCAAACCGTCACCGTTTTTTTTTCATCAAAGCATTAATTCTTTCTAAATGTGGTAGACCTTACCAAATTTGAGATACACTATAGGACTTCAAACATAAAGCTGCATTTTCAGATTTCATAGTAATGTCCCTTTGGGGCTCCATTTTCCTATGCTCCAATCTAACAAAAGGGTGAATATTCACGGAGAAGCTGGAAACCCTTCCTCTTAACTTTTTACTGGTGAGACATATGGAATATGCCTTTTATATGTACACACTGAAGACCTAAGCTCCCCTTTCCCCAGCTGGTACCTGAGATCCCTAAGCCAAACAGGAGGCTCTCAATGGACTTCCAAGACAGGAAGGAAACAGTGGTTCTGTCCCCCAGCAGATCCAGAACCACCATGGTCTGACCAGAGCAGCCCTGGTGCAACTTCCCTGAAAGCCTGGCTGGGATTACAGGAACCATACTGCTCTGTTTATCAGCACATGGCAAGCCCAGATCCAGCATTACTTCTCTGTGCAAATGTAAGTGACCAGACAGGTCCCATTGGGAGTGTCCTGCCGGTTATACACTCTCTTTGTGAGTCTACCTCTCAGGCAGACTTGGCAACTACCAGATTGCCAATGTCTACTTAATTATCCTCACCAAACAAATACAATAATTGACAACTGGAAATGGAAGATGGAGCATCTTTGCTATCATCAGGCTCTCAGGAGGTTGCCATCTCTTGTTTCCTTAGGACTAGGGTGTGCCTTGAGACAGAGCCTTTTAAGTAGGAAGGCACAAAGGTTATGAGCCTCTAAGAGGAGACCTGATTGAAATTCAGTAAGTCACCACTCATTCCCTGTTTTCCTCTTGCTCCTGGAAGACAGTAAATCACTCCACCCCTGAAAAGGGCACAGCTCACTTCTTCAGGCTGCCAAAGCTTTGAGCTTACCTTCCACCTGAATGTCTCCTACTCATCCTTCCCTTGTGCTCACTTGCTCATGCAGGACAGGAAAGAGCAGACCCTGGCAGCTCCTCATGGGCATTTCACACCCAGCTCTGAGGCAGACAGCCTCATGCAGGCAGAGGTACTGCCTAACTCCTCACGCCTCTCTGGCAAGTGGGTACAAACCCTGAGTGGGATCTCGGATTGAATTAGAAAGAAGCCATCCTAGTGTTTTTTCCTCATATTTGCACAAACTTTTGCCTTTTAGCGCAGTTGTAAGTATTACATTTGTGCTAAATTTGAAAACAAAATATGCTCTACTACAACTCTTTTGTAACAAATGCGATGGGAAGATGCATTACTATGTCTGTTTCTCAGTATTTGAATATTTTGCATTCTCTTAAGCAAACTCCTGTCACTGCACAAAAATACGAAGTGATGATCTTTGGTATGAATGCTACTGGAGATCATAGAAGCAAACTCCGGGTCCTTGAAAGGGTTCCAGTCATAGATGGGGAGGAAGCGAGAAAGAAATAGGTAGCAAAAGCATGATATGCTCTGCCATCGACTGGCACAGTTAAATTGGAGGCAAGGGTTCCTTTCTTTCAAATCAAAACCAAGGGCTCCAGACAAAAGTAATACTTCCACTTTTCCCACATCTACCCTAGTTCTCAAATCATCTCAAAGTTCATTTCACCAGATAAGAAGAGCCAAAAGCAGTGTGTAGGCCCACAGCAGCCATAGAAAACTGAATCACCACGGACAAATTGTAATTGGCGTATGTACTGTCGGCAACTCATGCAGTCATTCCTGGATCCCGGCATGCTCACAGCACTCCCAGCACAAACAGCTGCAATAGAAACTTAACAATGTCATTGTGCAAAGGGCTCATAAGTGAATAGCCGTGTTCATTAAAACCTGTGGCTGCATTAATGCAACTGCAGTGTGAAGCTGACGAGAAGACCAGATCTCCATTTGTGAAACCCACTTAGAGATAATAGCCTTGTTTTTCCAAGCATTTGTAATGGATACCTTACAAAGCAGTGGAATTTAGTCACGCAGTCCCCATTTGAATCAAATGGAGCTACATGACTAAGCCCTCAGTAAACCAACCAAGCCATAGAAAATGCCCTGTACCCTCAGAGCAATCTTTCATACTGAAGAAATATTTACTGGAAGCCAAACTGAAAAGTTACTAGCTCCACTGACTGAGACAATTAATAGCTCCTGACAAACAGTATTCTAGCTGGCGTTATCTTTACTTCAGTACCTGGTCTCGGAACAAATAATGTGAATGCTGGAGATGGATACCAAGTTTCTACTTCTATCAAATACAGGAACACAGAGAGAGGTGAGTAATTAAACTCAGGTGGGCATGGAAGACAGATGCTTCCTTTGATTTTAGAAAATGAACCAGATAATGCCCATGTCCTTTTTCAACCGAACAGTTCATGGTCATTTAACTTGTTTTCCTTCCATCTTTATTTAGTAGCATAGTAACTATTGATTAGATAAGCTCACTCTGGTGCTGAATTCTGAAACAGCCCACATTCTGGTGGGAACACAACTCTTTAGGCCAGCAAATAATAGCAGGTATTTGGACTCCAACGCTTGCCTTCAGTCCCGGCTTGCCTGCCTTTCACAGACCTATCCAGCTATGGCTTTTTTTTCAGTGTTTCAACAGATCATAAAATCATAGAATCATAGAATAGTTAGGGTTAGAAAGGACCTTAAGATCATCTAGTTCTAACCCCCCCACCATGGGCAGGGACAGCTCACACTAAACCATGTCACCCAAAAATATGTATATATTTTAACTTTGCCCAATCTAAATGGGCAATATGTGACCACTGTCTGAAGTGCGTCGACTGTCTTGAAGCTGAAATGTGTTCACCATCATTCCTGTTACTGGTAGATCAAAAGGCCTACCAACTTAAATCTGACAACGGTGCCACTGTTCCTGCAAAGACATAAAAGGACTTATCTTTGGCGAAAGACTTACACAGTTTTACTTGATAACCTTAAACTGGTGGTCCAGATGCACTTTTCATGCAGATGAATGTAACAGAATCCAGCTAAGTTAGTGGAGTTTCACAATTTTATGCCGTTGGAAGCCTGTTGTTATTTTACATCATTTTTAATTTCTCTGTAAGAGAAGTTACACACGGCAGCACCATGGGGAACCTGCGCCATTAACAGGAGACAGCCAGTCCAGTTCAGCTTTCATGCCAGCACTAAAGCTGAGGGTAAATGACCATTTCATGGTGAGACACTGGAACAGGTTGCTCCAAGAAGCTGTGGCTGCCCCATCCCTGGCAGTGTTCAAGGCCAGGTTGGATGAGGCTTTGAGCAACCTTTGCTAGTGGAAGGTGTCTCTACAGAGATGGCAGAGGATTGGAACCAGATAATCTTTAAGGTTCCTTCCAAATCCAGCCATTCTATGATACCACGATTTCATTGCATGGTCTGCAGCACTGTACAGACAGGGCAAAGCACTCTGCAATTTGCCACTAGATCACTATACAATGCACAGACAAAGAAGCTGTCAAACAGTTTGAACAAAGGGCTAACCCAGAAGTGGAATGGAAATGGATCCTGAAGCTGAAGGTGAGCAAGGCTTCTGGAAAAGCAGTTCCACACAGTCAATAGAAAAAAAAGTTTGAAGTTTGTGGTCGTGGGATGAAATTGTTTCTGAGAAGTGGGGAAATGGCTCTGGGAGCCCTTCTTATGTGAAGAATACCAGCCTCTGGCCTCAAAAGGAGGTAAGCAGGTGCTTACCAGTTGATGGTGAACAACTATCAGTCTGTCAGATCTACTGAGCTAAGAACACTCAACTGGTCAAGCCCTTCCAGCTGTCTCTACCAGCTACACCTGGAGCATCTGGAGAGAACACATAAAAGGTGAATTACATTTGGCAGGCCACTCAATATAAGTAACTTATGGTTTGGATGAAGTAACTACAGGTAATAAACTTGTAGAAATTGCTGTACTTGAGAACAATTTCTAAGCAGAAGTATGTAATTCTAAACCAGTGTATCTGAGTGGATGTGAGCTGACGATTTAGGCTCTCTGGTTATACAGGTCCATTATATTTATTTTCTTCCAAGTGCATTGTTCTGGGAAAAGTAATATTCACAAGAGCACAATTTCAGAGTTCCCAAATTAGTTAATTTTGAGTAATTTTTTCTTTCACGAGATTTTTCACACTGTTTGAGTCTGTAAATCAGGAGAAAATTACGTTCTATGATACCTTAGTGCCAGAAAAAAGTACCCACCAGGGCACTGTTCATGCTTTTGACAATATTTGATAGTGGGAAAGAGAGAAAATGACTGATTCTGATTACACCAGAGTTTATCGCATTGTTCAAAAAGGCATTAAACAGTTTTAACTCAAGGTAGAACATAATAAGCACAAGCTGATCTCTCACATTCTCCAGAACATCAGCCACACTTTAACAGTGAACTCAGTCCTTGTTCATTGAAATAACTCTGCTCCAAAGTGAGTTCTGCCATTGGCATAACCAGCAATAGCTATGAATTCACAACCTGCTCCTTCTGGGCCCAGAGTACTTCTCCTCTGCACAAATACCCCTTGTGTTAGGGAGGAGATGGCTGAGCCCTTGGCAGAGCACTCAAACTGAAACATGTCCTGAAGAACGTTGCTTTCCCAGATGGACAAACTATGCAAATAACCCAAGGGGAATGTTTTTAATATCTTAAAAATCAAAAGTCAGTTTTGTGCCTTGCCAAATGTCTTAACCTAGCTTGTGCTCAACCACCCCAAAGCTGAGAGATGGTGAGACCGCTCTTGATTTCATCCTCTCCTGCAGCATCTGAAATGATCTCTTGGTGCCTCCTTTACAACTAACTGCAGCAGGAAGTGAGAAGAAGGTAATCCTGCGGACAGCAGCACTGGCCAGGTGCTCTTTGCCCAGCTGTGGGGGAAGTCTTTTCCTCCCAGCGCAGTGGGATGCTCCAGAGGACTGCTGTCAGCACTCTGGTATTACAGTCCCCTCTGTACATTCACATGTATTAACTAATCATTTTTCCAGAGACCACCATTTTTAACCAGAGAGTGTTAACTTCATCCACTCTTTCAACGCCTAAGATCACATCCTGCTCTTCATTCAGATGGTTGCAAAGTCTTATTTTTAACAAGGAGAGCATGGCCAAGTGACGCAGCAGCTCTACCAGACCTTGGCAAAGCTCCTGTGTGGCAAAGCAGCAAGCTCTGGTGTCTCCTCAGGGGCTCCAGGTGGGCTAAGGTGCACTGCTTTCAGGGAAGCATGAATCAGACCATGACATTATGTGAATCAGAGAAAGCTCTACTTGTTCCCAAACCCCATCCACCCTACGACTCCTTACTCATCTTTGTGTCAGGAAGGTCCCTCCACCTACTCCTCTTGGCCTCTTTGGGAACTGAGGGGGAAGTAAGACCTCTTTGAGGCCCAGAAGACAGCACAATATCCCACTATGCTCCTTACCATGCTTTCCTGCCTAAAATCCTTGGGTGGTTCTGGGCCACCTTCCTTCCTCGACACGTGGTAGGAAATGCTTGTGGCAGCTTGCAGTGAATCCCAGGTGAAAGGGAGGTGCTGCAAGGAAGAAATGTCCATTCCATCTGCTCACAGACAGCTGCTGCCACCTGTGAGAGGATGGTATGGACAAGGACCCTGTGGAAGGCAAACAAGGTAGTGAAACAGTTGCTAATCCCAGGTGTCTGCTTGAGTCCTGGATGAGCCTAAAATTTCCTGGCTACCGTGAGGCCAACATGGGAGGGATTCTGGGTTTTCTAACCCTGAGCAGGGTCAATGGGCAGCCAAGGAGGACCAGAGACCTAAGAACACCATGCCAAGGAAGGAAAAGTCAGGGAGGATGAAGGATGTAACCTCACATCCCACAAACCACAACCTGACATCAGGGCGTTGGGACAAACCCCAGTGCCAAGCATCACCCGGCTCCTCCGGGCTGACTGCGGGGTCTCACCTTGTGTTGCTTCCACATTGCGCCCAAGGGTTTGACGTCGTGCTTGCCGTGCTTGCCCTCCTCCAGGCACTGGTAGCACACGGGGCTGCGGCAGCTCACGCAGTACATGCTGTAGTTCTCCAGGTCGTGCTCGGCGCACGTCGGCAGCTTGCGGCCGCCGCCCGCCCCCTTCCCTCCATCGCCGCCGCCGGGGGCGCCCGGGTGTGAGGGCGGAGGGACCAGGCGGTGCTTGGCGAAGGGCCCGCGGGCCGGGTGGCAGCGGAGCTGGCAGGCAGCGCAGTACAGCACCTCGCACTGCTCGCACAGCACCGCTGCCGGCTCGGGCGGGCTGCGGTCGCAGAGCTGGCACTTGGCGGCGGCCGCGGCGGCGGCGCGGCCCTGCTGGTAGCGCTGCACGATGGCCTCCAGCAGCCGGTTGCGCTGGAAGCCGCGGAGGCCGCGCTGGTCCAGGGAGGCGCTCCTGTGGCACTGCGGGCAGGTGAGGGAGGAGCTGGCGGGGCCGGCTCCCCGCGGAGCCGCCGCCGCCGCCGCTCCCGGAGGCGCCGGCACTAGCGGCAGCACCCGCACACCGTTGGGGGACTTCAGGCTGGGGGTGTAGGAGCCGTACCCGCTGTCGGTCTCGCTGTGCAGGCTCAGCTTATCCGCGTGGTCCCCGCCGCCGCCCGCCGCGCACTCCGTGTTCGGGCAGGCGGTGGAGCCCGCGGCCGCTCCCGGCCCCGGCGTGGCGGCGGCGGCGGCGGCAGCGGCAGCGCCCGGCGCGGGGCTCCGCGGATGAAGCAGGGCCGGGAGGTGCTGCTCGCTCTCCGGGGTCTGCACGGCGATGGTGCGGGCGCAGGGCAGGCAGACATTGTGCGAGCAGGGCAGGATGATGGGCTCCCGGAAGAGCGAGCCGCACACCGGGCACTTCAGTTCCTCTTCCATGGCCGCTGCCAGGCTTTGTGTGCGGGGCGCGGGCGGGCTCAGGCGGGCGGCGCGGGGTCGCCGCCGGCTTCCCCCATCCTCCGCGGCTGCCGCCGCCGCCTACCTCTGCTCCGGTCGCCGGGGCGAGGCCGGGAGGACTGCGGCCACCGCAGCCGCGCCGGGCAGTTCAGCACCGGCCGTGGGTAGACAGCTCCGTGCGGCCAGGCCGGGGCCGGGTCGGGGAAGGGGCCGGAGGAGCAGCCCGGCGGATGCGTGCGGCGAGGGCAGGGCTGCCTCGCACCCGAGGAGCGGGCAGGGAGCGCGGTGGGGCTGTTTTAACGTTGGTGGCATAGAGTAATAATATACGGGGAAGGGAGGCGGGGGGAGAAGGGAGGGCAGGAGTAGGAAGGGGCGGGAAGAGCCCTTTCCAGCAAATAAGTGGTCGCTCTCTCTCTACGGCTGGGGACGGCGAAAACATTTTTTAAAGGATCTCTGTGCAGCGATGTCTTTATATGTTTAAATAAAGCCATTGTTTGGGTAGTGGGCTGAATGCAGGCGGGGTTTCGTTATCTCTAGTAGCGCCTTTTCCCTCCCTGGAGAAAAGAGGATGCTTGCCAACAGTCGGAGTGTGCCTCTCCTTCGTACACATCTCACCATGCTGGAGCACGAACGAGGTGCACTAAATGTCAGGCACTCTCCGAGGGAAGAACGGAACTAGGGTTGCAAGAGAAGCACAAACCCCGGGTACAGACGTTGTGGCTGGAAGGGAGGGAAGAGTGGCGAGCTGGGAGACGTGCCTCATCGCCCCAGCTTGCAGCCGGGTAACCCCGGCAGAAATTTGTGGTGGAGATAAATCAGGGATGACAGCTGAGAGTTATGAACTGAAAATAACCATCCTTAGAAGAAAGGAACCAGCAGTGGGAAATCCTCCATCTGTTTTGTTTACTCTACATATGCTTAGCGTAGATGTAGCAGTGGTTTATTTTTGTAGTGGAGAGAGCTTACACATAAGAGTGATATCACTGCTTTATCTATGTATTTGTTCATCTATCTTGTTTAAAAGCCCCTTCTGCATTAACTTTGGTTCCGTAAGCAGATCCTAATTTTTTGTCTGTTTTAAAATGCAAGTTGTTTGTTTCAGAGTAACTATTTTACGAATGCAGAACTAAAGAAAAAGAGAGAACATATTAAATGCATTGCCTCTCATCATAATGTTTCTCAGTATACAGTGAGCATTTTGTGACACTGGGTAGGAAAGGATTTTCCAGTTTCAGGTTTTGCCTTTTTCCAGATTATTAAAACTGTTGATGCATGGAAAAGGAGAAATGGGGTCAGAGAGCAGGAATATATCAAAGCTTCCAGGTTTTTTCAGTCTTTCCATGCGTTTCCTTCCTGTATCTTGCCTAGCCACTTTCATGACAAGCTGAGGGGGAAAAAAGTTTTGAAGGGCTTAAAGCTTTGTAGTTCCCCAGTTCAAGGTGGAAAGGGCAGGCAGGGCCCGTGGCACAAAAAGAAACAGCTCTGACCCACATAAACCTGCCTGTCTTCTGCCTAGGAATCTTCTTTTGTGTGACCTCTGTACCGAGACTGAGTGTTTCTAGACTGTGTGTTTGGGCTACCTTCAGCCAGAAACCTTGGCAGTGCAAGAAAGGTTCGGAAACACCGTTGATTTCACAGCAACCTTATGCTACTACAGTGCAAGACAAAGCTGTGGGTGAAATGCTGTTATCTTCATAGTCGTCCTTCTCTGCTCTGCCATCTGTCAGCAGCAGGAATGGATGCATACTAAGGATTCCTTCAGACCTATAGGTGAATCCAAGTCACAGATTTCAAGTCTATGTTGGAAGCCATAATCCTAAAAATTATTAGGAAGGCACTGTAGCTTTTTCCTCCACTTCTGCTTTCTTTCTTTACCTGGCCTGTGTGTTAGCCACCAGTGATCATAACATTTGTAATGGTAGCAGCAAGTCTGAGACATCTGAGCAAAACTGGAGGTATCAGACAGAAGGTGGTGGAAATGTAAAGATATGGACACCAAGACAAACCAGCTCTCCTTTATACCTACTTCTTAGCTGGGGCTTACAACTTCAAGAGTTCTAATGTACTGAATTTTACATTTCTGTTTTGAATGCTAGTCTAGAGTTTATGTAAAGACCTGGAGCTGTTTGTGCTTGACTACAGAGGGAAATGAGAAGAGAAACACCACCTCTGAAGGACAACCACCCTTTTTCAAACTGAGCTTTACTTGTCCTCTCCACAAGCCTGATTTGGCCTGAGAGTACATTGCCATAACAGGTGACATTTGAAACAGAGACAAAAAAAAAGCAATCTGGTCTTCTCAGTACTATGATTTGACTTTTACTTCATTCAGGGTCTTTTTTCACCTACTTCAGCAGTATGTCTGAAATGTTTATGCCCATTATTGCTGTGGCTCTGAGAGCAGGGAGAGCTGCGTGGCCTAGTGTACTTGTTTACTTATCCCACTCATCCCAGAACAGCTCTTGTTTCCAAGGAATTACAGAGTTTGAATGCAGAAACCTTAATTCCCATGGCACCAGGGACTGGCTGGAACTGCTGGTGGAACTAGCACCTACTGCAACAATACTTGATGCTCTGATGGGTTTAAGTTGCAGAGCACAGATTTCATTCCTTATGACAAATATTTATCTGTATAACTAACTGCACTGCTGATGACAATGGAGGTGACCAGCCAAAACACCGCTGTCATCCTTACTGCTCCAGAAGCCAGAACAGAAACTGATTGGAGTGTTGGAAAATGCCACTGAGCTTGAGCAGACTGACTTTGGAAACCCTTATTCTTGCTGAGAAACAGATCACACCGAGTCAATCCCACTAGTTTTAATGGAGCTGTTCATAAACCACCGCTCAGTCTGAGCCTGAGAGAATCAGGCCTTTACTGTGTTTTGTAATCAAGCCATTTTTATAATGGAGATGATCCCTGCGATTTTTCATCTTTTTATGTTCAAATGAGTCTTTAATCTTTTAGAGCTGTAATGGTATATAGATAACCTAGAAACCCTATTCTGGCAGTCTTGGCTTTGATCTCTATTTTAATGCTTCAGTATCACTAGTATCATCCCCTTAAACTATTTACCTTCTGTAAGAACTTATTAGCATCTTTTATATCCCCCCGACAGGAAAAAAGCTAATGAAATTTATTTATGAGTTCGTATAAAAAAAGATAAGGCAGTACAACCCCTCAGTAAGGAGAGAGATTTGATTCATCTTTTTGCGTCTCTTGTTTTATTGCGTATGCTTATGTTTGTTGTTTGGGTTTTTTGGGGGAAGGTGCGTGTTTTCATGTTCCATTTCTTGTACCCTTTTATATGTCATATTGCCCTCACACGTTAATCCCTTTCCAATCAGTTTTCCCTGTTTCTTTACTCATTTTTTATCTTCAATGGCTGTCCACCAAGGTCACTTCACTTTCTTCTGTTTTCTTCTTTTACCACCGCTGTTTCCCAATGGGGAACTTTTTGATTCTAGTATTCCAGCATCGTTCCTGCTAACAGGCATCACTCCAAGCACACATTCTCTCATTTGAAGGGTAACAGAGAGAAAAAAAGGATCTTCTCTCTACAGGTGCTTATTCCATTGAAAAAAGGAGACCAAAGAGAGAGTTTGCAAGAGCAGACAAAATGGGCTAATGTCATCTGTTTGTGTGGCAGTGGAAGGTGAAGAGTCTTGCTGCTTTGTTATAAATGCATGGTGCTCAATTACCCTTAACAGCCACTGTGGACAATGCAGCTGCTGGTTGTCTCTGAATTTTAGACTGGAGCACTAACCAGTGGCTCTGTGTTTTGATACATACACCTTCCCCCCCCCCCCCCAAATATTGTTCTTATGCATAACAAACAACACACCACACTGTGATCTCTCCTCTCTACTTGTTCTTCATCACATTCTTTACCCAGACTCTTCTTCCCAACATTACCAGCTCTGGCTGATGCTGGTGTTGCATGTTCTGTTTGAGGGGTGATGTGGCAAAGAGGCATGGGAAGGTGGGGTCCCACCGTGGCTTAGAGGAAAAGCTGATGTATATAAACTGTGGGGCAGGGCAGCTTTGGAAATGGTAGGTATGTGCAAGCGCTTTCTCTTCTTTCCTTGGTTTTGTAGATTTGCTTTAAGTACATTGTGTTGGTGTAGCAGTTTTGAAATCGGTTTTGTTCTGGGGCTTTTTTGGGGCATGTATTCAAGTAGCTATTATGTTATTTAAGGTTTTCAAATGTTTGCACATTGATCTGTTCATGAAAGGAATGAAGGCAGAGCTTGGCAGGAGCCCAGAAGAGTGCCACAGAAGCATGGCTGCTGATAAAAAGCTTATCTGTTGGCTAGCAGAAGACTGTATCTGTAATAGAAATACAGCTACATATTGGATTTTCTCTGTCAGAGGCATAAATCTGCCATAAAAAATATAATTCATAAAGGAGGATGATTCTATACAATGGAATTTTATTCAGACTGTCTGCTGAGTATATGCTTGTTATGATGGTTAAATGGCCAAAAATGATGCTTGCTCCTAAACATTGCTTGACAAATACTCCCACTTTTAAATCTGTTTTCGATATCTAGGAACAAAATTCGATACAGAAGGAAATACTACTTTAAACAAAAAGAAAGTGGTAGGTTGGCACAGACAAATTTTAGTAAGAGGTTGGTTTCAACACTCCTTAACAAATTTGTATTGAAAAGAACAAAAGGCACTAACCTACAGTGAGGACTCTTGAAAAATAAGATGTCGTGTTTCTGTGGTGTTGTAAAACTACCTCAGCCTGCAAGCCTCTGGAATTACTCCAGGGATATCTTGGCTTTTCTCCTGTGCGAGGAGCCCCCTCTTTTTGCTGTGCTTGCAGTGGAGTGAGATCCTTTCCTTTGTTTCTACAGTTCAACCTGAGGCTGCATCCTCAGAAGGGTGCTTCCTTTTTTGAGAGGATGAGAGTGCTGGACACTGAGCAGCTGCGTGTAAAGGAAAGCAGGAAACTGTGCCCTGCTTTGGACCCATTTCAGAACACCACGTGGTCAGCATCTTCACTGTACAATAGAGAGCTCTTGTTGAGTTTGCTGCCCTTTTCTAAAGTAAGCGTGTAAATGTCTCACAGAACTGATTTAGTTTCAATGGTATTATGGCAGAGACTGGGTTATGCTCCTCACTTTGTTCCCTGTGCACACTGGAGGAGAGGGTCATAGGAAGCTCACCTGAGCATGAGCTTGCATTCTGTCTCAACCTTCTGCACCCATAGTGCTGTGGTTCCTTGCCCTCCCCAGCTGTCCCCATGGTCGTCTCATTCATGCCTATAAGGAAAAGAAATTTATCTAGCTTTTTAAACCAAGGATTATATAAAATCCAAGCCAAAAATCAAAAATCCAAATTGATTTTCTTTTGACACAAAGGCTGGAAGAACCCAGGAAAAGATCATGGCACCCTAGGCATTGCAGGATGGGAGGGAAGAGAGAAAAGGGACAAACACCTGCAACAAAAACGAAGGAAGAACAAGTAAGCTTAACATGGAAGTGCCAGCATTTCCTAAGAGCACACACAGGATGGGCTGAAAGAAAGCAGGAATTTGGAAAAGAAATTCGACTTGTTTCGGAGCTTGTATATACAGTTGTAAAGTGGAGGTAAATTGCCACCATGTGGCAATCTCTCCACATGTAAAGAAAATCCTTACATAAAGGGCATAAAGAACTTTTGTCCCTGAAAGAGCAGGCAGTATTCTGTGAGCTGCACTAGGGAGCTGATCCATTTGTGCCTCACTGAGAAAAGTCTTTTATCAAGAAGGGAAGCCCACTTAGCTCTGCTACAGATTATATAAGAAAAGAAAAAAAGCACTGTCGTTGTTTAGCAGAAGACAACTAGTGAGGAAATTTCCCTGAGCCATAGAGGATGTATAAATACCCTAAGAGGTAGGCTTTGGTTTTCTATTCTGAGATCAGAATCTCTCACAAGGTCTCCAGAAACCATGCCCTGAATGCATATTTGAAAGACCAGGATGCCAGTGAAACCTGCCTTGGCTGTAGCTACCCAAACAAAATTTACGTGGAGTTCTAGTGGGTTTGACCAAAGCCTCCTCTCTTTATTGCAATGTCAACCAGGAGCATCAAAAATCAAGAGACTTGGAAGCTGCACGAAGAAACAAGAGGTAGGAGCCAAGAAGAGGATCGTCCTTTCTGCTCACAGTAGACTTCACACAACCACAAGAATTAATCCAGCCCAGGACAGTTAGTTTTCAGCACCAGTGTATTGATTCAGACATGCCCATGCCTACACAAGGACAGGAATAGGGAGGAGCAGCCCCTTGCAACACCGCTGGGAATTTGTACTTAATCCAAAAAGCAATGTCCATGGCCTGAGACATCAGCATCAATCAGGTGGTGAGGCAAGTCCACAGGATGCCAAGGTTTACATACCTCTTTTCATCAACACAACACCTCACCTACCCAAGATTTATGCATCCCTCTCCAGCGCTCATTGAGCTGCCCAGTAGGAGGGAGAAAATAGACATCAGCCAAATCAATCGTACTTGCACCAGCAATGTATCTTACTGCTTCATTTAGCATTACATTTTGTGATATGAAAAACAACTTGTTTCTGCCTTTGTCTTTTACTTTAGTAGCAGAGAAGTAAAACAAAGATAGTGTATTTTAATAGTCTTAGATAAGTACAGAGATTCTACTTTCCTCTTCCTTGAGTTGCTTTCCCTTGCTACTCTGCACTCTCTTGTAGAGAAACTCCCTTCCTCCTTCTGACACCAATGCAGCCTTTCTGCCCTTCTCCCATCACTGGTCTCACAGACTGACACCTCCTCCTTCCCATACTCCACTCACACTGAGCCCAGCCCCAGGTGCACCTTTGTTTCCCCCCATGGACAAGATCTGGAGAAGATGATTCCTATGCAGAGGTGGGGTTTATCCTGTCACTCCTCTGTATTGGCTATGGCAAGAAACTCTCATTCAAGAGAAGGATTTGCCTGCCTGTCCCCGAGACACTAAAGGGTTGCCTTTTTCCTGCCGTCACTGCAGGGGAAGGACCAGCCAGCTATTGGGATATAATGCTGATCATGAGGTTTTGTTTTGCATGTTGCTGTGATACAAGAAGCAAAGGATCCTCCCTGGGGAGAATCGCTCACACAAGAGATTTCATTCACTAGTGTGCATTGTCTAATGCCAGCCCCCAAACAGAAGCACAGCACAGAAGTCTGCATGAAGAAAGCAGCATCAGCTGACTTCTGTGCACCTCCACCAATCTAGGTCATCGAGAGACATAGGAAGCTGTCACCATTTAGCCTGCTGGGAAGTACTAACCTAGAAAACACTCAAGGCCCTCTCTGGTGCAGAGTCAGAAGGTACAAAGACAACTATGAATCCTGCAGACACACCAGACAGTCTGGTCCATCAGATTTATATTGTTATTTATGTCAGTTTTGTGCCATTGTAACCACTGATTTCAATAGCTTGAGCTGCTTTTTCACTGTGGCATGTATATAACATGAAGTATGCACAGAATCAAGTATATACACTGGCTAGTTCCTCTTTATGCTTCTGCTATTGCCCTGTAGGAATGGCTAATCCACTTTCAGGCCTCCTGTTCATTCTCTGAGCTTCACCATTTCCCAGTACACATCATGTGGGAAACCAGAATTCCATAAATCCCACTTCTCCAAAAAAAAAAAACCCAACCATTACCAACCTGATTTCTGTTTTCTTCTTATACTTGCTTTGATACCCACAAAGATAAAAGAAATGGCAATGTTTGTGAAATACCTGGTCTACTGCATGTGTATTGAAAACCAAATCCGTCAGCACATTAGCCCATCTGCAGAGAGATTAGTCAGAATCTCCCTCCTCAACTTTTCCCTCCTAAGTCTCTTGCTGGGCTCCTGCCTCCTCTGAGTTGATTCCACTTTTAATTTTATGTTTCCATCAATAGCAGAGAAGTAAAACAGCTGAAGGGGACAGATAAGGGACTTAGCCCACTACAACCACCATCCAACTCCAAATGGGATTGACTGGCTGAGTGCCCCCAAATCCTCCATGGATATGCAATTTCATAGAAAGAAAAAGCTCCACACACAGAGAAAAATACGCAGAAAACAATAAAGCCACTTTATGAAAAGTAACAGTTTCAGCAATGTGTGTGTGATTATACCCTTAATTCAAACACGGCATAACACACACCCTCTTACGTTACCCAAAGAAAAAATAAGATTATGATTTAATTTGCCATTTTACTAAATCATTTAATTTTTAGGAAGCCATTGCCAAAGGAAGAAATAAAAAGGCAATATCACCTGAGCCTAACAACGAATCTGGTCCACTTGTCTTTCACATCAACCAGTAATGATACTGAGGAAGACTGCAAAATAGGAGTGCAACAAAACAGATAGGGAAAAAGTGCTAAGGAGAATTTGAGGAAGGGCAAAACTAGGCTAAGGCAGGTGGGGGAACTAAAATAGTGCCCTTAGTTTTGTAGACATCTGTGTATGCACCATATCAGTGACCCAAGGCTTTACTTCCATGGATGAGCACACACGGGTTTCTAGGGAGGCAGTTCCAAGCAGCAGCAAGCTGATCCCTGTGAGCATTGCTCTTGGCTGTGCATGAGTGCTCCCTTACGTGGTAGCAGCGGTGGAGATGAGCTGTGCTGCCTGCAGAGGCAGAGCAGTGGGGATTTGGCCAATGTATAATTTTTAATGTTATTCAGTTAATGGGAGGGTTAAGACTGTAACAGCCCTACCAAAACCCTTTGTCCCAAGCCAGGCAGATCTCTGCCCCAGTAGTATGCAGTGCTGTCCTCATCTCTCCCTCTCACTAGCTTTCTTTTAAATTATTCCGTTTGCCTTCATAACTTGCTTTTCCTTGATCTCATAATAGGATGATGACCCCCTGATCCGTTTTCAGGAGCTTTGCCTGCAACCTAGCCTTTCCATCCCAGACTGCCAAACTTCCATTTGCTCCTTATTTTCCTCCTGCTGTGCCACCGGTGTCATCGGTCCCTTTCTACATCTCGAACTTCCCATTTTCTTTCACTGTTTTTCTGCTAGAAACACTCAGTTTAGGCTATTCACTGCTGAACCACCACAGCGGTTACTGAGTAACAAAAACTCAGTGGAATATTACAACATTTGCAGCAGCTCATTTAGCAGCACCACAAATGTCTTGCATGAGGGGAGCCCAGTGATTTCTGTTTGCTCCTAACACTTGGAATATCTCCAATTTGAATGCTGCTGGGTTGGGTTGTGGGTTTTTTCTGATTTGGTAAAATCAGAGTCTTCATTTGTGATCTGTGCACAGCACAGGTCTGCAAGCAAGAGGTGAAGGGTGGGATCACTTCACTCTGAGAGCATGGCTCATCCCACTATGGGACAGGCACCGCCAGCCATAGGGACCAGATGCCCATTACTGTGACTGCCGCTCCAGGCAGCTGGTGACGGTAGACCTGACACCCACCCTTCATGTGGGTCAAGCTGGCTGAGGAGGATGCTGTCTCCGGGGATTTTGCCTGCTAAAGTGACTGCAGCACCCTGGCTAGGAGCTGGAGAGGTACTGCAGAAGCAAACGCTAGAGAAGCTGGGGAAAGGAAGGGGGGCATAATTGTTTTGGCAAGATTCCAGTTTGTACAACAGATTCCTACTCTACTCACTGTCTTGTCTGCTTCTGGGCATCAGGTTATTTCTGGCTCTGCTGACAGCCGTTTCTGTTCCTACAATAACTGTGGGTAGCCGTGCTAGCTCTGACATTCAGACTTAATTGACCCTCATCCCTCAAGGACATAATGGAGAACAAAGAAAGGCTATGCTATAAATACACTGAAATAGGCCACACACCCTTGTCTGGAGAGCCCTTCATCTCTCCTGTCATCGTCTTGCCTGGGGGCTCACTGAGATGGTAGGTTCTCCATGGTGCCTCTCCCAGGCATGTGGCCAGGAGCAGCTGTATGGCTGTGCAGCCTTCCTCCAGCCCATGCTGATGCTCCAGCCCCCCCTCTGTTATTGCTTGCATGTCAACTCAGAAACTGTTACTAGTCCCAGGTGGCCCTTTCATGGCTTTTTGGGCAGGGCAATGTGTTCAACCGTTTCTTCAGTGGAAGCCAGAATTACCAATACTTTATGGTGCAACAGCCACCAACAAACATTCCCCACTTGGGCAAAAGATGGGCATTCTAAGCTAAAACTTGGGTTATACACAGGCCTGTACAATTACCCACATGGAGTGGCATCTTCAGTGAAGTCATTACTCGAGACAACAGAGGTCTCACAACGGTAGTTTTGGTTGGGGCTTTTTTCCATGCATGTAAACCTGTTCTATGTGAGTGTATATATACACAGGACATACCTGTTGATTACCTCTGAGTAATTTCAGCTTGCTTTCTGTAGCTCTGTCACAATCCAGAGAAGGTGGATGGGAATCCAGGGTTTGAGGATTGCAGGAATTCTGGAAGAGGCTGCTGGGTGACCGCAGTGCCCCAGAAAGGCCCTTGCCTTCCACTTGCTTCTTCCTTTTTAATATTTAAAGTTTCAGATATTTTTACTAAGCTATTTGTCAGTCCACTACTGTTAATTACAAGGATAACCACTGTAAGTATTAAAGTGTGGCTTTGTGATGTCTTAGCCACTCAGTTGAACAGTATTACATAAGGAATTCACACTATTTTCCTTGTGCATTATTTTTATTTTACATCTCTATTTAATCTGCCATATAAAAAAAGCATCTGCCTTCACATTCCAGCACTACAAATACAGCATGACAAACTACATACATATATACAGACATCCACCCCTCAGCCCGCACAGCTCTTAATAAATATGTATTTTACATTTAGCCAGTAACTGCTGTTCAAGGTTTCTCTCCAGATGCTCAGGGGCAAGTTAAACATCACTTTGATTAGAGGGTGCTGCATTCATCGTATCAAGAGCTAGCAAAAGTTGCTCCTTTGATAACAAAAGAGACAGCCAGTGGTGATTAAAACAAGCAAATGTTCTTGGGGAAGTGTTTGAAGCAAACAGCAGACCCTGATCAAAGCACACATAATGTAAGCAACACAAGGCTAGTAGGAAGGAATCTTGTTGTTTGTTAGACCCGCACACACTGTCAGAGAAAACGGACAACTTTTGATACAAAAGCCTTTCTTCAGGTCTACCATTTGCTCTAATAAAAAGTGTTGTGTCTCCCCACCTATGTTGCTTTGCTAAGCCAGTGCTCCTGCTGCTACGGCAGAGGTTAACTTTTGCTGTCAGACACGACTGATGCCACGCTGCCTAACAGTTTAAGGGAATCATCTCAGATCTTAATTATTCCATTACAGAAATGCAGCTCCCAAGGATAATTTATCTGAGTTATTGAAAAAGAGCGCTGTCAGAGGAAGAAGAAAGAAGCAGTTGAAAGATGCGTTTGTTAAAGCCGAACACTTCTGTTATGACAATGGCAGCAAACTATTTTCTGACATGGTAAAGGTTCCCATAGAGTGAAGCTGTCTGAAGCCTGTCTCTCGCTCTCTGGCTTTGTGCAACTTTATTCCAGTGACTTCATATATCTATTTGCTTCTTAATCTGTATCTATGCATCCCTCTGCCCTATCTGACTGTCACCTGCCTGACTGCTTGCCTGCCAAATTGAGATTAGAAAAGCCTTTCTGCCACTTCCTCCCAAGAGCTGCAAGTCTGACAAGAAGCACATCTGAGAGCAAGCAGAGAGCTGAGAAGAGCCCTCTCCAGCTCTCATTTGCAAGGGGTTCACTGCTTCCCAGCTCTTCCTCATCTCTTAGCAGCAGCTTCCTCCATCCTGAGAATCTGGGGTCTCCACTGGGGAGGAGACTGAGCTGATAAGAGCCTGAGCCACATGTGGAATGGCACAGAGGAAACAGTGGGACAGGGAGCAGAAGGGAATGGTCATTAACCAGGGTGAGAATTTCTGCAAGGGCAGCATTTGACATAGAGATGGGCAACAACTTGGAGAAGAAAGAGCCTCAAGTTCTTGCTTGGGCTATACAAGGACATAAAGCAGATTTTGAGATTGGCATTGATTTATCCTGACCATAAGTTGGGTACCTTGGAGATCTGTGGGATGGGACTGAAGGGGGGAGAGGCATGTGCAAGTCCTGGGAGGGGAGGGTGGCTCTTCTGTGAGAAGCTTGTTTGAAACTGCCTCCCCTTCACATGGGGATGTGTGTGAAAGGAGCAAGACAAGGACAAGAGGGACAAAATGTTAAGCCAAGCCTTTATTTTTGTGCTACTAAAGTGAATTTTGAAGCATTTTGACTGAAGGTAATGCTGACACATGCTCCAGTTGCAGAACTGCCAGTTTACTTCCAAACCGTCTGTGATCAGAGAACATTGTCACCAGCCTGCTCTGCTGCCAAACAGGGTAGCAGGAGTGTGACAGGGTGGCTGACTAACTTCCAAATGTTAAGGTTTGCCTCTAACTCTCTTTTCCTCCAGTTTTACAGAGGCAGGCTGCCAGTTTGTGATGGCAGTGCCTTGGGCAAGAGGACTGTTACTGCTCTTGGGATGCTGGCTACTGATGCTGCACACTGCTCTTATAGTCTCATCACATAGTAATCCGTGAGGAATGCACCTTAATCTATTTCCTCAGGGGCTGTGTTTTCTTAGTCTATATAATATTGGGTGAGAAGCTGCTGCAAAGTCCTCTGCAAATGCCACTTGCACTTTCCTTGTCAATGCAGAGCTCAGCTCTTGTTACAGATCCTAGCTGTGTACCAGCATGTACCTGTTTATTCCTCTTACAGACAGGTATGATACATTGCAGTACATTGTGTACAAGACTCTCCAGAGAGCATGTATATAGTTTAACAATAACACATCACCAAATGTATTCCCTCTCAGAGTCAGAAGAAGAAACAGTATTTCCCAAAACAAACACAACCCGCATCTATCCAACCCTTCCTTATTCCTGCAGACAAGAACCTGGTGAAAGAGATGAAATTGTAACCTTTGCCTGAAAGCCCCTCACAGACCTTGCCTATGACATGGCACAGCAGGGGTCTTCACTGGGAATGTTGGGTGGCCGTGGCACATCAGACCCAGGCACATGGTTTGTAACCCTTCAGAAATGTCCATTGGTTACTGCCCATCAGATTGCTCACACTGCATCAGATGGTTTTGACAGCTGTGTTCTGCTGAGACTATCACTTCTCTGGAGACTCTCAGGGGTGATGCCTGAGTATGGGTGGGGTAATGCCATCCGTAACTCACATATACATGGGTAAACGTAGAAAAGCTCCATGTAAAGGTGCAGAGAGATGGGAATGGAAAAAAATAAAAGCTTTACACTACATACATTAACAGAAGTTTGAGAAGAAATGGGGGTATCAGACCCCCTCACTCCCTGCCCCCCCCCCCCCCAAATGCATTTCAGGATAGCTGTTCGTATTTTTCTCTTTTCCCCCTTCTTTTGGCTTCTCCCTTCTGCCTTGTTGACCATTACAGTAACTGTTGCAAGGGTGCTATTTTTCTCTGCACTGTTTCCAGCAACATTTTACTTCCTTTTGCCACATCTTTCTTTGTATTTCTTTCTTTATAGCCTCACTGGTTACACACCTCACCCTACTGCTGGACCAATATCCCCCAAACTCACACTGAATATTTGCTCGTTCCTCCGCATTATCTTTGCTCCAGCCAAAGCCCCAGTGATCTCTGAGCTCAGCTCCTTCTTCCCTGCGGAGGTCTTAACCTCAAAAGAGGTTTTTCTTCTCTCATTACCTTTTTATCATTCCACTGCAACTTTTTCAATGTCATTATCTCTCTTTTCCACCACCAACACAACCATCTCAAAGCTACCCTTATGTTTTTTCTTCCAGCCTCTCCCGAGACTCTCCTCATTGAGTTTCCCATAAGGATCCCTGCAAAGATCACAAGACCCATAGAAACCCATTCCAAAGTGATGAAATATGCATCGTCTCTACCTGTGCTGATGGCGATAGCCCTTTGGAGCCTCCCATGTCAATCACAAACTCTACTGTTCACATGGCATCCTGCAAAGACGATAAACTAAGCACAGACTCCTGCAGAGAAAATAAAAGCCAGAAGGGCTCCCCTGGTGCTTCACATTACATTGGAGCTTCAAAAAGGCAGGGATAAATACATTCAACCTTTGAAGGCAAGGAAGTGCAGCAAATTGTTGCAGAATGACTCATTTAAAAGATTTTCAGAAATGTGAAGGAAATACACAGCACTGGGTTAAGACACAAGAGTGATGTGGAGCAGAGGGTTATAAAACTTAGGAAACTGCAGAGGGAAAAGGGGAGATCAGGAGTCAGAGCCTGGAAATTCAACATTAAGTTACCACAACTGCTGCGTATATAGGCAATGAGGACCAAGTTGACTTAGAAAGGCTTAAACCTCTCTCAGCACCTTGCTGCCTCAGGCTCTCTAATAGTCAGTGTTCATACCTAGACTATGAAGTATTTGACACCTTAAACACTTTGTTCTTTACCAGTTCTTTGGCCCATATTGCCAATACCATCCTAAACTAGGTCTAGCACAATGTAAGCTGCAGACGACACACATAAGGGAATATTCTTGCACACAGGGCTGCAGTCTTTTTGCAAATTGTAAAAGCTTAAAGTAGTTAGCAATTTCCCAGGCACTGACATCAATAAATTATATGAGGAAAGCAGGTTGGAAACTAACAATCTTTGGATGAAGTACAAGAAGAAAAGGAGGGCAGGCACTGCTGCTGCCCTAGAGCAAGGACAGGAGTAAAGTCTGGGATCTTCTCATGGCACCTCGGGCAGGTTTGTGGGTGCAGCCGTGGCTCGCCCTGGGGGCAAGGGTGCTAAACAGATTTGAGCTCTTTCTCCTTCCAGCAGGAGGCGGCATGAACAAGGAGCACCTCCAGCCTGTTCACCGATGTGTCCCTCCTGCGCTGTCTAACTGACCTGGTACTTAAAACCCCACGACACCACTACTGACGTGCATATATGCAATTCATTTCACACTAGCAAATTCTGCAGGTGAAGCTTTTGCTCAAGACCGATGGATTCTGCTTCAACTGTCTTAAAATGTGGCTTGTTTTCTCTAAAGGTGCGTTAAAAAGGTCTGTTAAAAAGACCCATTAAAGGTCTATTTAAACTAGATTTGCACACAGATTCATCCCAACCCTACCAGTTGGATGCCAGCACCTGTAATAAATGCTTGGAGAGATGCAGAGCTGCTCCAGCTGCTCCAGCCAATAAGTCAGATTTATTAGGGGCTTGGCTCAGATACCTGTATACAAAAACACATAGTATGGGGAATAAACAAGAGGAATTAGAGATGTGTGCATGGCTACAGGGACATAATATCATTGGCATTACAGAAACATGGTGGGATGGCTCCTATGACTGGAGTGGTGGAACGGAAGGTTACAGGCTCTTTAGAAAAGATAGGCCAGGCAGATGGGGAGGGGGAGTAGCTATTTATGTCAGTGATTGGCTGGAGAGTATGGAACTCTGTCTGGGGACAGGTCAACAGAAAGCTTGTGGGTCAGGGTCAAAGGGAGAACAGTGATGGGGGACATTACTGTAGGGGTCTGTTACAGACCACCTGATCAGGAGGACTGCGTGGATGAAACCCTATATAGAGAAATAGGAGCAGCCTCACACTCAGAGGCTCTTGTCCTCATGGGGGCCTTCAATCACTCCGATATTTGTTGGAGGGATGGTACGGCCCGGGCAGGAGGTTCCTTGACCATGGTAGCTGTGGAATACAAGTACACATGAAACAACGCATGATGATTGAGAAAAATTACTATATGAGACATGTTTAAATGTATATAGTTGTACAGTGCTGTAAACTGGGAGGAGAGGAAGAGGAGTGAGGAACAATCCTTTGGTCAGGCTAGGCTGCCTCTGCTATCTGAGAGGACAAAATTAAGACAGCAGGGCATTGCCAGGCTGCACTTCCCCTGCCATTTGAGAAGAGCGCAAGGGGAATGGCACTGTGCTAGCTCAAGCTATTTTCCTTCCCATCTGCTCAAGTTGATTTAGAGAAGTGCATTATACAATCTAACTGCTCTGCTATGCTGAGGTTCAAATGGATGTGGAATTGAAATTAACACATCTAGGAGAAGTTCTGAGGAAAAAGAGTGATTGTATCAAACTGGGCTTTTCAGTCTGCAGTGGTAAAGGTATTGCTATATGGTTATTAAAATACTCCAACAAACCAAGAAACCAATAAAAAAGACAAAGAAAAGACCAGAGGATAGATGAAGATTAATACTAAGAAGGGCTAAGTATGCTCAATTGTATTAGCAAGGAAGAGTAATAGCATGAAAACCAGTCAGGACAAGACTAAAGACACATTACCTGTACAGCTTGGGTGTGTGGCAGCAACATAGTGATGTTATCATACACCAACAATCCAGGGACCGGTCCCCTGCATTCTTTCAGATTGTTTCATATCACTGCCAGTGTGGGAAGTAGCATTTGTAAATCATATCTGAAGTGCTTGCCTTCAGCTAAAAAGTAGCTAAACATTTTACTGGCTATTTGTGAAATATGATAAAACATTTCTATTAATATTTAGTTTAATGAAGTCCTTCCTCAAATTTCCAGCATTTCCTGTGATAAAACTATCTGATGGTGTCCTTCACACACCATCAGTCCTGATCCTTGTTTATGTATTATGCACCTCCCAGCTCTTTTTGGTAAATCAGTATTGCTCTAAGGACCTAGCTTCCCTACGGAAAAGGGTGAAAGCAAATTTGTTCTTCAACTCTTTTCTAAAACACTCAGCATTCAGACACCACAGACATTCAGAGCAGGGAGAAGTGGCTGGTCACAGTGACCTGTGCAACAAACCACTTCCAGCTCAGTCTAGCCTTGTTTCTTCTGGAGGTGAACAAGAAACCCCAAGCACCATCACTACACTGATTCAACAGTACTATATGAATCTATCTCAGGCTGTTACGTCACAGGTTTGCATTAGTCCCTAAAAACCCAATTTTCCTCAAGAACACTCTGAGTTGTAATTCAGGAAGGTTAACCCTCACCCTGAAGGTAGTTCAGGATGAAAAGCTAAAGAGGCCATACCTCCCCAGACAATACAGTTGCATCTGGTGCTGGCTTTGAAAATCCCCCATATGCATTGATTTAGCTTTATTCTGTGCTGTGTTTATATATTACAGACAGCTCTAAGAGTCACTGCTGCTGCTGGGATGGATTTGACAACCAAGCTGCTGCCTACACTGAAAAATTACGTAAGCTCATCTTTGAGGTTGAGTATCACTTCCTCAATGAGCAGGACATGTGCAGGCCTTCAATATGGAGCTTATTTCAGTCCTAGAACCCAACCCAATTCCTTCTGCAGCTGAAGTCAGTGGACAGTCACTGACGTCCATGAGATCTGGACCACGCTTAGGAATGCCAGAGGTCTCCAGAACATATAAGGAAGCATTTTCCTATGAAAATACAGGAAACTATCTTAAATTGCATACTTCTTGCAGTTCTAACTAGCTAGAGCTTTGCTGATATTTCATTAAACACACAAGAATTAAAAGCAATTAATTTTTGGAATCAAGTCTAGAGCAGAGACAGCAAAGTATTTAAGTTCCAAAACGATTTAAAAACCATGGTATTTATAAGTTATTACTTTTTTTATCTTCTGATCTGTGACTGCTCACCACAGTGATATAAAATTGTCATCTTACTTCTCTGTCTCTCTCTGCCTCAAAGCAATAGCAGAGCAAAGAATGACTCAACAAGAATAAAGTTGTTAGATAAAAATGGCCTCATCAAAAGAGCGAGTGCCACAGGACACAAGTAACTTCTTTTCAGAGTACTGACAGAATTATGTCGATTCTCTTCTAAAAAAGATCACAATCATTGAAACATAAAAGAACTGGTTCTTGTTATTTTCTGCTTACAGTTGAAAATTTACAAGAATTATAAGGTGCCTACAAGTTATTTCAGGCCACTGATACTTAAAAAGTTTTGAAAACTCATAATTAATTAAAAAGCAATTGCACTCGGAAAAAAGACCATATGAAAATGGTAAGGTAAACGCGAAGCATGCATACAAAGAAGAAGAAGGAAGAATAAGGAAGGATGCATAAGGAAGAAGTTCATTACTGTAAGGGTGGTGAGGCACTGTAAGAAGGAAGCTTAAAGAAGGATGCATAAGGAAGAAGTTCTTTACTGTAAGGGTGGTGAGCCACTGGAATAGGTTGCTCAAGGAAGCTGTGAATGCTCCATCCCTCGCGGTGTTCAAGGCCAGGTTGGACAGAGCCTTGGGTGAGATGGTTTAGTGTGAGGTGTCCCTGCCCATGGCAGGGGGGTTGGAACTTGATGATCTTAAGGTCCTTTCCAACCCTAACTATTCTATGATTCTATACCTTGCACTCCAAATCTTATTTCTTACACTGCAGGGGTTTGTGGCCTGATCTAGAATCATAAAATCATAGAATATTTGGTTTACTCTGTCACAGCTTCTTAAACAAGAAGCTGCGAGAGTAAGTAGAATGAGAAGAAAAGTTCCTTTTGCCTGTCAGACCTGTAAACTCAAGAGCTGCAACAGATTTCCACCACTTTTGTTTCACTAGCACTCTTTAGGGATGCAAGGGGAAATCCAGTTATTGATGGGCCTTAAAACTGACTTTCAAGATGTATTTTTCACTCTTGCCTACATTTATACATCAATGCAAAGTTGGTAGTTACTGAGGCACAAAGCATAGAGGAATAAACAGGATTCTATGACACAATGAGCTTGCACATCATGTTATCAAAAGTTCATTTCCATGGCATGTGTTGGACTTATTAGCAACCGTATTTCTAATGGCCCCTATTCGGGCAGTCTTTGTAGGCTTCCATCTCCCTTGGCCAATTCAGCAAAGACAGACAAAGCATCCTTTAGTTTGCCTTTGCCCAGGCAGAAGGACTCATATTTTTCCAGGCTTGCAAAATATACTTCAGAAATCCCTGTTCTTTCCTCCTAACTCATTTGCATTCCAGTTCTTTCTTATCAGTGACTGATTGTGGCTGCAGTGATCGGTTCAACCTGATCTCATTTCCAGCTGTTTAGTTTTCACAGCTTCCTCTCTTTGTGGATATTTGTTGTCTCACTTCCCCCTGCAGAGGTTTTAGTCTTTTGTTTTGTTTTACTTTAGTTTTTGTTTCTTTTTGCAACCTTAACAGATACTTCAGGTTGCTTTTTGGTTTAGGCTTGCTCTGTACTATGCTTCAAACAGCACCGAGTTATTAAATGGCAAAGAAATAACTGGATTATCGGATGGTTTGATCCTGCCACATGTGCAAGTTGCCTCCACCCATACGACAGGTGCCGTATCACCTGGCAGTGATGGCTGTTGGAATACACAGATCTTCCCCAACAGCTCTGCCAAGGGACAACAACTCTGAAAAGTTAAGAGGGGCTTCAGGGAGGGAAGATGAACTGAGCCCTTGGATCCCCCAGTGCTCTGCATGTATATCTCTCAGTGTACACATCTGTCTGGGACAACAGTGTCTGGCTGCAATAAACTGAGAAGCGTGATTGTGCTGTGAAGCACACAGGAGCTCAGCATGTGATGAGAAGCATCCTCCCTCTTGGCAGGCACAGCTTGCATAGGACTAAGAGAAGCAACCACACAGTTTGTGGGACCCAAGAGGGGCATTTCTAATAGAAAAGGAGGGAAAAGAGGTGGATTGGTTTTTGAGCTATTTGAAACATGAACTCCTTAGATAGAGTTTCTCTGACAGGTTCACATCAGGTAAAAATCTGGTATCTGAGGTACTTACATCAATAAGTTATTTTCAAATTTCAATACAAGTTTTCTGCATGTAATAATTTTTATTTTTAAATATTGACAGTATTTTAAAGCTATTCTTTGCCTATAGCCATTATAAAAGTTGATTGCCCATACTAAAAAGGCTCAGTCTTATTGCTGTTTGGGTGCCACTTACCAAAATGCTGCAAGAAGCGATGATCGTAGTTCAGCTAGTAGAACATCTGCCTCTGAGTCAGTAATTACCGAGTGTCCATGCATTGAATTTAGGGGTCACTGGTCTGCTGAATGTGCTGTTCTTGTATGAAATATGAAACAAAAATTCTAATCACTTGTTGGCTATTAAATAACTGATGACAGCTTTCACCAGAAACTCACAATAGCTTTGCTCCTCTAACTATGCCAGGTAATTACATTCTCTCTACCTAAATGAACTTTCAATTACAGAGAGTACTTTTCTCCTCTAAACTGTTTAGAAGTAATGTTATGCACTGCTAAAATATTGACCTTGTCCCACCTCAGAGGAGGCTCAATTTCAGCACAAGACAAAAAGATCCAGGTACATTCAAGGACATTCCATACAAGCCTTGATTCAGCTTCTGGATGCTATGCTCCTGGGATTGCTGAAGCCTCATCCACCCTGTGCAACCCCAGCTGCTGGAAGGAAGAGGCCCTGCTGAAACGTACTCATTGCTCTCCCCTTCTGAGAGCAGGCATAGGAGCACAGGCTGTTTGCACCATCAGGTAGTACTCCCACCATATGGGACAATGGCATTTGGCCCAGCTGAACTGAAGGACATGAACTGGGGTTATTTTTATGGCCTCATTTTTGCATTTTATTATTCAGCAATTCAGTTCAGGCACAAATCTGTCTACCTGCACTGTAGAAGGTCATTTTTCAAGAACTCGGGCACACCTGAATGTAAAATTATGCCCCCTTCCCCAGTAAGTATTATAGCCATTCACAGCTGAAGAGAAGGGTTTATCCACTGAGCAGTGTAATCTGCATCTATCTTATGGAAACATGCTGTCCAACAGATTTATCCATTCAGCCTGGAAAAAAAAATCTCACATATACATTTACTAAGGGACAACACACAAAAAAGAAGTAAGAAACCTGATCTCTTTATTAACATTAGTTGAACATAGTAGTATATACAAACTCTCATGTTTGCTTACAGCTGACCATTTTTTCAGAGAAATAATTATTTCTTTTAAAACAATGACTACTGCTCCTCACTCAATAAAGCTTCAAGGCAGATATCAAATAGCTAGAAAATCTGCAATATTCTGCACCCTGCAAGCACAAATCCTTCTTGCACACCCGCAGCCATCCCTGCTCAGTAGAGCTTGCTTTCTGCCATGCAGTTTTGCCTAGAGATTTAGAACGCCTATCATTGTTACCTCAAATGACCTCGGCCCAGCTTAGACAGCATCCTCCAGATTTGACCCTGATGCAGCTCTCACAAAAGGAAAGGACCTGCTCAGTGTCACTAGGATAATGAGACAAATACCTTTAAAGCCTGGAGCTCTGATCCCCTGGCTATCTGCTTTCAGTAATCAGATTCTGGAAAGCTGTTACTGTAAGTCTAGTCCATAATGGTAGGAGTAAGAAGCACAGTGTTTGTGAGGCCAACAAACTGAACTAACAGCAGAGCAGCAGTAATAAATGTCCCCTCAAGCCATCTTTTTGAAGAGGCAAATGCTTATCAGAACTATATTGAACCCATAGAAGAGGGGAGAAAATATCAAAACGCACTTTGAAGTCCTTTTCTTTTGTACTTTTGACACAGTAAAAGGAGGAGAAAGAGAAGATGTTCACAGTCAGTAAGAGCTGTGGGCATGAGGCTAGTTTATTACATAATTATCTCATAAAACTCTGCTGGGTTCTTTCATGTCTATGAATTTTCACATAATACTGAAGTTACTCATTCCAAGAACCTACCATTTTTTCTCATTTCATTTTGGGGGACTTGTTTTTACCAGTTGATATGAAACACTAAAATGGTTTGTTGTCTCAATTGCCACAGAAATCCTGAAAACAAGGACACATTGCAGGAATATGAATCTGGTGTGGTCTAATCAACAACTCTTTATTTTCTGCTAGAATTCAAATAATGGGGAAGAATCTATGAGACAGGAGAGGTAGGGGGAAAAAGACTAATAACGTGAGAGGACAAAGTGAAGAAATTTTAAAACCAGTGAGGCAGAGCAGAGTGATGTACTGTGGAGAAGATTCTGTTTGATCCAAGGTTAAACAGAGATGTGAACAAGCCAGACTTTGGCATCATCAGGGAAATAAATGGTTGGCTACCTTAACTGTAAGTCCCACCAATTCATTATCAGATCAAGCCCTTATTTCTCCTGAGCACGATCCTTCCCATAATCCTGAACCAGAATTTCTGCTATGAAAGTACAGACTTGATTCTCACCAACGGGGAAGGGCTTGTTGAGAATGTGGTACTCCAGGGCAGCCATGGATGCAGCGATCATGAGATGGTCGAATTTGAGATCCCCAGGACAGTGAGAAGAGCGTGTAGCAAGCTCACTGCCCTGGACTTCAAAAGAGCAGACTTTGGCCTCTTCAGGAGCCTGCTTAGTAAGGTTCCATGGGATATAGCCCTGGAGGGCAGGGGGGCCCAAGACTGTTGGTTGATATTCAAGGATCACCTGCTACAAGCTCAGGAGTGCTGCATCCCAACTAGAAGGAAGTGCAGCAGGAGCGCCAGGAGACCTCCTTGGATGGATAAGGAGCTGCTGAGGGAAATTCAAAGGAAAAAAGAGGCTTATAAAAAAGGGAAGCAAGGACAGGCGGCCTGGGTAGAGTACAGGGATGTTGTCCGGGAAGCTAGGGACCAGGTTAGGAAGGCTAAGGCCCAGTTAGAATTAAACATAGCCAGGGATGTTAAGGATAATAGGAAGGGATTCTACAGGTACGTAGCAAACAAAAAACAGACTAGGGACAAAATAGGCCCCCTGAGGACGCGCACAAGTCCGTGGGACCTGATGGAATTCATCCGCGGGTCCTGAAGGAGCTGGCGAATGAAGTTGCTAAGCCACTGGCCATCGTATTTGAAAAATCATGGCAGTCAGGTGAAGTTCCCAACGACTGGAAAAAGGGAAATATAACCCCCATTTTCAAGAAGGGGAAAATGGAAGACCCAGGGAATTACAGACCAGTCAGTCTCACCTCTGTGCCTGGTAAAATCTTGGAGCACATTCTGGAAGGCATGCTAAGGCACATGAAAAACAGCAAGGTGCTTGGTGACAGCCAGCATGGATTCACTAAGGGGAAATCCTGCCTAACCAGTTTGGTGGCCTTCTACGATGGGGCTACAGAATTGATGGATAAGGGTAAAGCTGTTGATGTCATCTACCTGGACTTGTGCAAAGCGTTTTGACACTGTCCCACACGACATCCTTGTCTCTAAATTGGAGAGACATCAATTTGATAGGTGGGCCACTCGGTGGATAAAGAACTGGCTGGATGGCCGCACACAAAGAGTTGTGGTCAATGGCTCAATGTCCGGCTGGAGACCGGTAACAAGTGGTGTCCCTCAGGGATCGGTGTTGGGACCAGTCTTGTTTAACATCTTCGTCGCTGACATGGACAGTGGGATTGAGTGTGCCCTCAGCAAGTTTGCCGATGACACCAAGCTGTGTGGTCCGGTTGATATGCTGGAGGGAAGGGATGCCATCCAGAGGGACCCTGACGTGCTTGTGAGGTGGGCTGATGCCAACCTTATGAAGTTCAACCACAACAAGTGCAAGGTCCTACACCTGGGTCAGAGCAATCCCAGGCACAGCTACAGACTGGGCAAAGAAGAGATTCAGAGCGGCCCTGCAGAGAAGGACTTGGGGGTGCTGGTCGATGAGAAAATGAACATGAGCCAGCTTCAATGTGCGCTCGCAGCCCAGAAAGCCAACCGTATCCTGGGCTGCATCAAAAGGAGTGTGACCAACAGGTCGAAGGAGGTGATCCTGCCCCTCTACTCTGCTCTCGTGAGACCTCACCTGGAGTATTGTGTGCAGTTCTGGTGTCCTCAACATAAAAAGGACATGGAACTGCTGGAACAAGTCCAGAGGAGGGCCATGAGGATGATCAGGGGACTGGAGCACCTCCCGTGTGAAGACACGCTGAGGAAGTTGGGGCTGTTCAGCCTGGAGAAGAGAAGGGTGCGTGGGGCCCTAATAGCAGCCTTCCAGTACCTGAAGGGGGCCTATAGGGATGCTGCAGAGGGACTATTCGTCAGGGACTGTAGTGACAGGACAAGGGGTAACGGGTTAAAACTTAAACAGGGGAAGTTTAAATTGGATATAAGGAGGAAATTCTTTCCTGTTAGGGTGGTGAGGCACTGGAATGGGTTGCCCAGGGAGGCTGTGAGTGCTCCATCCCTGGCGGTGTCCAAGGCCAGGTTGGATGAAGCCTTGTGTGGGATGGTTTAGTGTGAGGTGTCCCTGTCCATGGCAGGGGGGTTGGAACTAGATGATCTTGAGGTCCTTTCCAACCCTAACTATTCTATGATTCTATGATTCTTTTTTTCCCCTTCACAACACAGATCAGCAGTACTTGGTAACTGATTGCAATGTAAAATAAAACCCAACAAAAACTGAGAGAGATTGGAATTAGATCCTTCATCACTGCAGAAATGCTATGCATACATTAGTTCAAAAATCCATAGCATACTCATTGTGAAAAGGAGAGAAGGAACAGAGAGCTCTGCTTTGAATAGCTGCCACTTGCAAACAAAAAGGGGGAAAAAATATCCTACACGCACATTATTGCTGGCTCTAAGATGCCTTCAGTGGTGAAACAGATTCTCACACACTAACAGATCTCTACAGACCAGTACTTCCATGTAACCCCTGCTTCCTGCTTCCTTCTGAATCTACTGCCCTTGCTCTGTCCAGTGCCTTCCCTATCTAGATCCCCAGATTTCCCTATTTCTGTATTTCTAGCAGTTAGCTCTGGACCCCGCAGACAAAGGCTGAGGTGACCTTCTTGGCTATCTATGTGGTAGCAGACCTATAAAAAAGGTAACAACCCACTATCACTCCTGTTTACCCAGATAGCTTAAATAGGAAGATCTCTGCTCTAAATCTAAGGAACAGCTTTTCTAGAGACCTAGCTGGAAGCCACCGTGATATGATATTGTGTTTATTAGAATTCATGTGGGTTTTCACCTTTTAGGCATAGACATGGACATATATCTGGGTGAAAAAAAAAAAGTGCCAAAATTAGGACCTCACCATTTTTACTTAAAGACACTTCTCTGATGGAAAATGATGCCTAGGAATTGAATTACCTTTAGCCAAAAATCTAATTTCTTTTTGGATATGCCACTATGTGGCGTTGTATATCAAGCACCAATTATACCCAGCATCTTCTAAATTCTCCTTAGCCAAAGGACCAAATTTCACATCATTCCCAGAGCATCACAGAACAGTGTAAGAAACAGTGTATGTTCAGGCATTCTGACCACAGGATTAAATGTAAGAGTGAAGCATGTGTCACTGATTATTAATTTGTCTTGCATACACCCAGTTTGTGATGCATGGATCCTGACATGTCCTTGACAAACAATCCTGACTGCAGGTGAACCCAAGGAGAAACACCTTGCTAACACAAAACTGACTTAAAAACGCAGATGATACTGATGGATGAGCTCTGGTGCATCTTGTTTGGCAGGCAAATTTTACAATACCCCTGCTGCACAGCAGACAAAATGTGACGTTCGCCACATCACCACAAAAATCTGGAGTCTTTAAATTTCTAATGAAAGTGGCTTTAAGCAAAGGTGCCGCTCTGTGCAGGGGAGCTTGAAGCAGAGTTGCATGTCCTTCTGTCAGTTCTGTTGGGTGGAAAATCATCCCTAGGAATCACAAATCAGGCACTTAAAATTATTAAGCTTTTTCACCATGACCTACCTTTAGCTCCCCATGTCCTGGTTCCAGTGTGGATAACAGTACCACCTTCAGGCTTGTCATAAAGAAGAATTCATTAACAGTTGTAGATAAATCAGTTGTTAGATGGGAAAGCATCACAGAAAAGGCTGTAGGATACAGCCTTAATATATCAATTCAAGATACGCTATAATGCATATAGGTCACCACATTTGGAAAGAGGAACACTAGTAAAAGATGTACAAATGATAAACAGGCACTGTGCATCCCCCTAATGAATGAGGAAAGGAAAAGCCATTGCGCATGAAGATGTAAATTAGAAATCTATCATAATATATCCTTTGTGTAAGGAAATGGTATGAGACACCTCTCTTCCTGCACTTCCTAATGCTTTATGACATAAATTACATGTATTTCTATTGTGGGCTTTTTAACTAATGCCCTTAACAAAGGGCAGTTTAGACAAGCAACATGTTTCTGTAGTTCAATTCTAGGAACCAAGAAAGACCAAGAGGTTTACACAGCTAATGAAAGCTTATTCTGTAACCAAGACCCCAGCTTCCATTATCACCATGTTATAACTAGGTCAGACTAAATAAAGCAGTCGATTTAGATTTTAAAGGACAGTTATGAATTTAAGATGAATGAAGGCTAGATGAGGTTGCCAGCTGAAAGAAGGGTCACTGACAGCCCCAAAAGCCATTTTTTATATATTTCAGATGATAAAGTTGGGCAGTAAGCCAGCATAAAGATTTCTGCAACAGTAAAGATATGGCAACAAGGTGCCTAGAGGACCTGAGTGTGAAGAAAATGCATTTAGAATCTAATGAGATCAAGCAAGCTGAAAAAAATAATTAAGATAAGCTGGTCTAGACAAAATAAGAATATTCACAAGCTTTTCCAAATAGCTGTCATCTGGAAAAAAAAGGGTGGTGGGTTGGAAGAAGAACAAATAAATGTATATGCTAGTAAGCAGGAAGATAATAGTGCCCAGATCCTTAGCAAACAGGATCAATATTTTTGCTGTCAAGTACCTTTGGCCTGGAAAGGTACTTTTAATCTACAACAGGGATGGTTTTAAATGCCTTTAGTTTCATAAAAGCTCTCAGCACTGTTTTACTTTCCACAATTGACTGGGGCAAAAGTGGCATCATGACAAACGGGAAAAAATATCTTCTTGATGCCAATGTACAAAGCACTGAAACGCACATCAGGCTTTCTGAAAAAACAATCCCTAAAACAGCATGTAAACATGAGTCAGATTGACAAAATCTTCCTCCACTGTTTTAAACTCCATGGTTTTAAAACAATTGTCACAGAGTCTGATGACATTCAAACCATGGAAAAGCCATGCAAGTCTGGGAACAAAACTGAAACCAGTGTAGAGGCTCAACTTAAAATCATTGTACCTGGTTATTTCTTGAAGAGAAAATCCCACAAACAAAGCATGGATATGGCAACATGACTGCACCTTTAAACTATCTGGCTTTGCAATGACAGCGTGTTCCCAGAACTCCAGTTTCATACCCTGCTTCGATTTGGATTTTGAATGATTCAGAATTACCGTAATTTATTGAAGAGACTCCAGAGATACAAACATGTCAAGCAAAAATGGGCAAAAACCTAAAGGCATACATATGCACTCACAATTGACAGACCAGGGTTGTGCTCCTCTGATGCCAGAGCTGAGGCCACACTGGCAGCTTCAGGGACTCCCATGGTGCATCCCCCCTGCCCCAAACCACCCCATCCTGCAGCATGGCACCCTTCCTATTGCCCACTCACATCAGCGTGTGAGTATGCATACAAGGGCATGTAGTGACAACGACAAGGGGGAATGGCTTTAAACCAAATGAGGCTAGATTTAGACAAGATATAAGGAACAAATTCTTTACTATGAGGATGGTGAGGTGCTGGCATAGGTTGCCCAGTGAAGCTGTGGCTGCCCCAGCCCTGGCAGTGCTCAAGGCCAGGCTGGACACGGGTTGGAGCAACCTGGTTTAGTGGAAGGCATCCCTGCCCATGTCAGGCGGTTGGAGCTGGATGATCTTTAAGGTCCTTTCCAACCCAAACCATTCTATGTTTCTATAGTTTCTGTAAGCCAGAGCAATAAACTGCCCTATGAATAAACCTGGAACAAAAAGAAAGCTGTCTCTCATACTGCTATAGCTGATTCACAGAGCAGATACACCAAAGTTTGTTTAGTTGCAAAGCCTGGAGATACGGACTTTTGACACAAAACCTGGCTGTAAGGATGCAAAGGGAAACACCGTGATAGGAAAACGAGAACACTTTGGTGTTACCAGGTGATTGAAATAACACCATCACCAACGAAGAACCGGCTGCCCTTTGCATTTAAGCAGCTTTCATGCTTGCTTTCACTGCAGTTCACAGTCCCCTTCATCTCGGCACCCCTAAAGGCTGTGTCTCGTCCCCGCCGCAGCCTTCCGCTTCCCCAGCCCCAGGGCACACGGCGGCCTCGGGGGGCTTCTGCAGGGCTGCAGCTGGAGGCGGGCCGGCGGGCACCCGAGCCTTGCCCGAGGGGACGCGGCCACCGCGCCGCGCCTCGCCTCGCTCAGACAAAGCAGCCGGAGTGCAGCGACAGGGCCCGCCCCCGGCGCGTCCGGCACCCCCGCACCTGCGGCCCGGCCCCGCCGCCACCGGCCCCCCCTCCGCCAGCTCCGCTACGGGCTCCTCCGCCCCGCCCGCCGGGCCTCTCCCCCCCGCCTCGGCCCCGGCCCGTAGGCGGGGCGGGCTGCGGACGGCACCTCCCGCAGCGGGGCCGAGGCGGCTCTTTCCGTCGGTCGCCGCCGCAGCATGAGCGGGCCGGGGCTGCTGGGGCCCGGTGGCGGCGCGGGGTTGCCGCCGCTGCCCAAGAGCCTGAGCGGGCTGCTGAACTCCTCCTCCTCCGGCGGCGGCGGCCAGGGCGGGCGCTGGCGGGACCTGGAGCGGCTCTACGCGCAGAAGTCCCGCATCCAGGACGAGCTGAGCGGCGGTGGCCGGGGCTCCCCGCGGCCCCCCAAGCCTCCCAACCTGGACGCGGCGCTGGCCCTGCTCCGCAAGGAGATGGTGAGAAGGGTGGGCCGGGCCGGGCCTCCGCGGCGGCGGCGGCAGACGTGGCGGGCGGCGGCGGCGGGGGGCGCTGCCGCCGCCCAACGGCCTCCCGGGGCCGGAAGGGCGCCAGGTCCCGGCGGCGGGGCGGGCGGTCCGGGTCCGTGCGGGCCCGGCCCGGTGCGGCTCCGCGTAACGCGGCCCGGGTGCTGGCGTTGCGGGGCCCCTGACATGCACCGGTAACGGCGTCGGGGGGCCGCCCATCCTGGGTCTGTAATGGTGGGGCACCCGCGCCTGCGGGATGAGTGGCCGGTGGCATCCCTGTGAAACTGACACCCATCTGACAAGGCTGTCGGTAAAACAAAACAAGTGGCAGCACTGATTCATTCCGTTCAAGCGAAGTGCAATTAAACATAGTTTTCTGCAGGACTGTGTTTTGGTTCTGCGGTGCGGCTTTGCTGGTGAAATCCCTCTGGGCCACCCGGCGCACCTTTTGGTTAAACACTAATTTGGGTGTTGGTGCTTTGCTGGTGTCAGCTGCAGTTGTAATGAGTAATAATAAGCTAAGCATTGTGCAGTCGGTATTCTGAAACGTAAAATGTGATCTGGCTGAAAGTCTGCCTGGTTTGAGGCTGGTTTCCTCGTGGTAAAAAGGTGTTTGAGCAGAAGAAACTCTGCTGAAAGACTTCCTGTGGGTTTGGAGGGACAGCGTAGCAGGCTGAAATCTTAGTCTGTGCCAGTGTTTCAACAAGTAGCTCTAATATTGTTTGCGATAGTATTAAAACTGTGTATTAGAACTGCCAGTTTGCATTGAAGCACAAGTGGCTATCGACCGCTGGGGCTTTTTTCAACAGTGCTCAAAGGGGAAACGAGGATATGATCTTAGCTGTCTTAATCCTTTCCAAAAAAGCAGAGATACCTCATTATAAAAGTCTAATCTATTTTTCCTAATGGAAAAATCAAATGAGATGCTTGTTAAGATGTTTGATAACTAGAGTTCTCCTTTAATACTTCTTTATCCTTGGTGGTAACTTGCTAAAACACTTCTGAAGAAAAAAATAACCCCTGAACATATCAAAGACTTTCAAGCAGCAGTCTCCTTGGTTCCAGGTGTACTTTTTTGTGGCCTGTACAAATTAGAGAGACTCTTGTATACTAATAGGCTGCCTTTCATCAGGTAGATAATAGCACTTTATTATTTATATTGAACACACTTTATTGCAGTAGTCAGAGATAGGATTCCTATTGCGCTTGCTTTAGATTTCAGTAAGAGAATGAGGAAGAAATGCATAGCAGCATCTCTCCCTGCATGATCAAGCAAGGTACTATGTATGTAAGTTTTTAAAGATGAGAAGGTGGTGAGTTAGGTGCTTTGGAGGGGGAGGGAAGAAAGGAGAGGTCATTTCAGACCTGTGGTCCTGAGGAACAGAGTCGATTGCGTGGGGCTGTGCATTACAAGTTGTCTTTTAGATGCTGCAGTATAACTCGACTCAAATGCAGGCTGGCTGGGATTAAAAACTTTATGATTGTGCTAGTAGGCTTGGATGTTTCTTCAGGGTTTTGCTACCTTGGGGATCATACTTGGAAGTTGTGAAGAGCTAGAGGCTTCATTTTTCTCAATAGACGTTTCTTGTTTGATTGACACTGGTGGCAGCTACAGAAAAGCAATACATTAAATGTAACTATTTGGGAACTATTAAGGCCTGCTAAGTAATTCTGCTGAGCAATTTCTGTCTTGGAGGTTGTGCTTGGTGTAAAACTGCTCTTCACAGAAAACACTGAAGTGCTTTATGGAGCTGAAACGTGAGAGCTGCTGGTAAAAATGCTCCGTCTCCCTCAGGAGACAAAGAACCAGTCATCTGTCTCCAGGTTGAGTTTTCTGGCTCAACTCACTCCTAACTGCTCTTTGAACAGTTCTTCACTACTGCCTTCTCCCTCAGACATTTAGCTCTGATGCAAGTCTGCCTGGTGGGTCTCATGTTCACACGTCATAGCATTAAGTTCAGCTTCACAGCATCCTTTTTTACCTGAGGCAAGCAGTTTGTTTAGGTGGGGTAAGCTAAACTTCATCAACTGACACCTTCAAAGGTTGATGTTAAGACTTAATCCTTGGGCAGATAAACAGTCATTAGCTCAACAAGTCTGAAGAAATTACTTCAGCACAGCCGGATGGAGGGGACTGGATATGGTACAAATACTTCCCTTTTATTTTTCTCCTGCGATCTTGGTTGGTTCATTGGCTTTTGTTTTACATTTTTTTTTCAGAAAGAAAGCACAAGTGCTTGTTTCCTCTTACAGAATAGAGAGAACGGAAGAGCAGCATATGCTTCCTGCTTCATGCTTAAGACAAGGGGAGAGAAAGTTGTGTTTATTACAGAGAAAAATGGAAATGCGTGAGAAAGGTAGCATAGATCTGAAAGGCTTATCAGTAACCTCCTGGCAGGTAGTGCAGCGTTCCACAGCTTGCTCCATGTCTTGTCCTGAAGTCCTCAGGTTTGGTCTGCATGCGACATCATGGCTATGTGACCTCACTGAGTAATTTGTGTTGGTGCTGAAAGACAATGTATCCTATTTTTCTGAGTTGGAAGGGCATTGTGGTGTATGGTACTTCTTGTTTTCTTTCCGTCTTGCATCTTCAGAAAAAGGAGCTGGTACGATAGTTCAGTAACACCAAAGGAAGATCTTCATGCTGGCTTCTTGTGGTTTTCTTGTGTGCTGAGTGTATCTGTCTTTAGAAATCAGACATGTAAGGACAAATTTTTGGGGTAAGAATCCTCTATACCCTAGTGTTCAGGCTGCAATAAGGGCTACTAATGTTATTTGATGAAACTGCATCTCACTAGTAACAGCCTGTTGGCTTAACACTGATTTGAAAATTGAGGCAGAAATGGCTGTTTCTTGAAATGTTGAATTGGGTAGTGGTTTTACTGCAAGACAAAACCTAGACTGAATTTGATCTGACTTGGAAGGGTAACGATATCAAATGGACAACTCCCTCTTTATTGCTAGAGAGGGAATGACTAGCTTTATTTTGCTTCGTGGTGAGACATTCTGGTTTTATACCTGACATGAAGATGCAGGCTACAAGGTAACCTTTTCCGAATGTTGCCCCAAATCTTTAATTAGCTCTGGATGTAATATTTTAGAAGTTTGGGGACCAAATTGACAGCTGCTTCATTGTCAATCAAACCTATGCTTGAGTAGCGCATGAAAATATTCTGAAGATTTGCAGGCTGCAGTGCAGGCTGTCATCTTACTTCTACTTTACTTTTGCTGCCTTCAAGTAGCATGCTGTATTGTGCTAGACATACCTAGCAGTGTCAGATGTCTATGTATGTCAATACAGAAAAGAAAATTCTAGTAGAAGATACTTAGCTGGGAAGTGGAAAACCAGTCAGAGCTCCATTTGCAGCTTTTAATACAGGCTGTTTTAAACAAAACTAGAGAACCTATGATACTGTGAAAGTCACACAGTGTTACTAGAAATTTATGTCCTCTCATAATGAGGAATATAATTTATGAATTTATCTCTAATGCTTCAGATATTAACGAACTGCTGTGCCATGTAATACAGCAAAATCCTGAAGAACGCTTAGATCGTGTTTTGCTGTGTCACATTGTGTTGTTCCTTGTTCTGTTGCCCAGTTTATCCCATGGGGAGTCTGTCACCTTAGGAAATGAATTTTACTTCCATATTTCGTAACTCTTCAAGGTGGAAAGAACCTTGATCCTTTTGTTAACAGTGAGAGATATAGAGCATTGTATTGTCAGTAAGCTCACAACTGTAATGCTGTTTGAATTCTTCCCCCCATAGGTTGGCCTTCGGCAGCTAGATATGTCATTGCTGTGTCAGCTGTACTCCCTGTATGAATCCATTCAAGAATACAAAGGTGCCTGCCAAGCTGACTCTAACGCAGACTGCACGTACGCTATGGAAAATGGTTTTTTTGATGAAGAAGAGGAATACTTTTAGAAGCAGGAAGATTCACCTCCAGGCTGACCAAGGTTCTTTGGTCCTCTCCCTGTAACACACCTCAGCAAGAACAGCGGGATGTTCATCCCTGTATGGATCCCTCTTCCAGAGGAGGAGCACCCAGCTACCCCAAGTTGTGTTAAATTCGCTTATTTTAACAGGCTGTCAGTACAAGTTACTCATGCAAATACCACTTGAGGAAAGTGCTGTACTCTTAACTTTTGAAGAGTCCTCAGACATGCTTGACAAGAGTTTTCAATTTAATTTGCAAGGTGGGTGTTTTCAACGTCAAACCTTGGTAGCTTATAACTGGAATTTTAATCGTAGAAGGCAGCAGTGACTTCATGAGTTGTAATAACTTTGTAAGGGGGGGGGGGGGAAGCCTCTGCTGTGGTGTAAAATAGGTGATTTTTGTTTTGGTCAGCAGTATTAATAAATGCTTTTTGAACAGGCATCTGGATGCACGCACATCCTCAGCTCTACTAAGCTAGTTCTGCTCTTAACAGCTGTATCCAGTTTTGTACTGGGTGGATTGTTTACAGTTTAAATTTTTTTTCCTTAAGCTAATTTTTACTTTTCCTTATTTCTAGCTTACAAGCTGTACATGTTATCAGCAGGGTTCTTTTCTGTTGATCTAATTCATGTTCTTGGTACTGCCACTTGGCATTAACTTTTATACTGTTGTCTGGATTTCTCACATCAACATAGCTCTTTGACCTGCTAAACTCTGTTCTGAAATGGTTTGCTTAGCTTTTACTGCACTGCATGGTAAAAGCACAGATTCAAACATAGTTTGTCTGCCACTGTGTGGCTTGGGATAACATTGAACTCTTGTGCAAGTGTTCTCGATCATATGAAGAATAAGGAAACCTCTCATATGACACAATGGGACAAATTGCAATATTTTATACTGGGTGAACTTTGTTTCTGTAAGGTAGACTACAGCTCTTTATAAAAATGCAAGATAAGTATTTTGAGCACATACTTTGCATATGTTAAAACTTTTTATACTAACTTGTTCTTTGAAGTATAACTTATTTTTGTTTTCAGAAGTTGCTAAAGCACTCGGTTAAGTTTTTATTATTTCATAGTGTGTAGATATAATGCTTAATCAGCTTAGAAAATGAGAATTGCCAGCTATTCGGTCTTCACCCTTCTCTTTTTTTGAAGTAAAATTGGCTCCCAATGCAATTTTCATTCCTTAGCTTTAATTCTAAAGATTGCTGTAAAGCACAGTGCCTGAATCTTGACACAAGCTAATAATTAAGGGCTTAAATCTCAAAGGGTTTTTGCATGGTTCATGTCTGGCATGCATACAGTTTACAGAAAGAATTGGAGATCACATTCTGGGGTAGCGCCTCTCTTAGTTTTTAGCAAAGGCTAGGCTGTTGCAGTGATAAAAGCCAAGAGACTTCTAGGGTGGAGTTTTTGTGCATTCCCTCTAAACCCGTCTTATTTTGGTGTAATTTAAGGGCCACAAGAGACTGTGCTATAATTGTGTATGTATAAGTTCTTAATCTAGTCTGTGGCAATGGTTGGAATTTTCTTTAATGTTAATTCTGGTCTAATTACTTCACTCACCCAAAACTAGAATAAGGCAAACACAGATAATCCAAATGGCTACATCTAAATTTAAAAAGTTGTGTGTGTTTGTGTGTATATACACACGTTTGCATACAACTTTGACTTAAGAATGTATCAGCTTTGGCTATAATTTGCTGTGCTTTTTGTATTTAGATGAGGCTTTCTGTAGTCTGTTGAAGTACTGATATTTTCTTGCTCTTCCCCCCAAAATAAAAAGCATGATGTTTAGCATAACTTTATGTTGTGTGTATTTTAATTTACCATTTCAGCGAATCCAAACCCTCCTGCCTTCCCAACGTTTCCCTCAAAAACCAAGGACTAGTGTCAGCCCTGGATTGAAGCAAGCATTTTAAATTACAGTGGAAACTGTTCTACCTGCCTATATTTGGAGTAGTAATTTCATCCTTCTCTGTCTTAATTGGATTTTACTTGTTTTTTTTAATTCAACAGAGAAATCCTGTCTCTAGTAGAATTAAAGGTTCTATTTTACAAATCCTGACACAGTGCCATTCATTAATAGTCCCACTGGTGAGAAGGAATTTGAGCAAGATTCACAGTACCTCTCTTATATAAATGAAGCTTAAGAACATAAATAATTTTGCCTTCTAATTTCAATGCAGCAAACTTGCTAGTTGGGGAACATGGAATGTTTGGCTGGTATTTGCTGTACCAAGAGAAGCATAAAAGGCATCACTCCACAACATTATCTGCACTGGAAAAAAGAATGGATTCTTAGGAATTCCTAAGTTTTTAGCACCTTGTCCTATTTAATAGCACCTTCTTGCATGGGAGAGAAGTTACAGTCTATATTCCTAAGGCAAATTCAAACACTGTGAAGGTTGGCTAGCTAGATGAAGGTTTTAAAACCAGTAAATTTGTTATTAAGTCAATAAGCAATTGTTCCAGAGGCAGATTTCTGTGCCTGGTGTTTTAGTTGTGAGCTCTATCCGTTTACCACGTTATAATCGCATGAAGTAGGGAAATAGCTTTGAAAGAGAGGTGCTTGGTGAGAAAATATAACTTAAATACTGAGTAATTGTTACATGCAGCTTCAAGTCAGTTTGGTGGAGTGCATGACAGAACAAGCTGTATTACTACAAAAGCTTGCTACCCTGGGTCCAGACCACATACCAGCATAGCTTTCCCATTTTTACTCCATAACCCCAGTTTGAATTGCACATAACCTTTTAAGGATACCTTTTAAGGGTATAACAAAAGAAACTCTTGCAAACTTCCCTGCCCAGTGAATACTGCACAGTTCTTTCAGTCCCACAGACAGATTAGTCCTGAGCGGGTGCAGGAAAAAATGGGCTTGACAAGGAGTCAGGCTCCTGCTGCTCAGAGACAGAAAACTGAGTACACAAGTTGAGAAGGCAGTCTTCCATGGATAACTCTTCACTGGCCTTTCTCCAAAGGGCCTACAAATGTGGTAAAGCAGTTAAAGAATTATTGGGTCTGTGTTAGCTATATTTGAAGATTTTTTTTTTTTTTTAACAACATTCCACCCTTATTTTATTGCTATGACAACTGTAGAGTCATACAGCCACAATTACATTACAGTCTAGTCCCTTGGAAATGATCTGTAGTCTACAAAAAGAGCAGTCTGGAAGAAGTGCTCTACTCTGGAGAAGGTAGGTGTCATAAAAAATGGGTGGCTGATGCCCTGGCAGCTATAAGAGATGAATATTTAGGTTCAACTTTAGCTCCTGGTGAGTTCACTGTCAGCCCTATTGATTGCAGTGGGGATGGACTTCAAAGCAGGGATCTTTTTCCTGAAATTTGAACTGATGCTTGAACTCTTATTTCCAAGACTGTGGAAGAGCTGCATGGTATCTATACTAAGATACAAGAGGTATTCAAATGCATGCTACAAATGTTTTCAAAGGTACCCCATTGTAATGCAGTGAAACACAGTACGCAATTGTTTAACTAACTTGTGAAAAAGATCAGTGTTGCTTCTAAGAAACAGTTTTCCAATAAAGGTGGGGCAAAATTACACTTTCTGGATAGCCTGGATTTGGATGCTTGCTAAAGTTGAGTTTTACTGAGGAGTTTAAAGTTGAGCTGTTTTACTAAAGTAATGGAAACTTTAGTGTAGTCACATGAAATTGGAAGGTCAGGAGAATTGTTATGCAAAAATCACTATAATATTTATAATTAATTTAGACTCTAATCATAGGTAACCAAATCATTTTGTGTGAACTTTTTAGAAATTATGTTGAAGTTTTCTTGCAAATAATGTAGTTTGCAAAATTTTAAATGCAATGAAGAGAGTAGTGAAGGCCTGAGCAGCTGTCTAAAAAAATTGATCCACTTAGTACCTATTTACAAACCTAAGGTTTTGTCTCCTATTTAGCCTAGTTCCTAAGGAAACAAAGCTTATGCAGTGAGAATGTCTTGTGCATTTTGCCAGTTTGCTATAAGACACACCTGATAGAAGTTGGAAAGTTGCTCTGCTTTTATAAACCATGTAAAAATTGGCAGCTGGAGGAGGAGAGTTACTGCTGCTTCCGCACATAGGATAAAACTCACCTTTTCATTGCTGTCTGGTCATCCAGCAGCCAGAAAGCAAAAGCCGGGTGGTCACTCAGCTGCTGGCAGCTCCACAGCAGCTGGGACACATGCCATATCTTCCATGGTGCTGAGTGAAGGGGGTGAGAGCCTTCGGCATATCTTTTAGTGAGTGAGGGTGGAAACAGGATACAACAGAAAGCTCACGGAAGACGCCAGGTGTTGCCTTTGGGACTAAATGGGATGCTGGAAGAGGTGAGTTGTGGTGAGGGATGTTACAGTTTCTGAAGGCTGGAGCTTCATGCAGTTTGTAAGGAGACACTGAGGTCCTGGGGCACAAGTTAAAATTCCTGTTTCGTCTTTTTTTCAACCTGCTTTAGAGTCTGTGCATGTGCTATTTGGCGTGTATTTTTAATGTTGCAGGTACACAGTTTTGCTTAACTGAAAAGAACACGTTTTATTTGCCTTGCTGCCTAGCTAATACCATTCATTTTGCTTGAGGGATTAGGTTGCTCTGAGGGCCAGGGGAACTAATTCCCCCATTCTGTCATTCAGCTGACTGCTGGGGAGGAATGTGAAATGGGAGCATTAATCGAGTATGTGTCAAAGGGAACCCTATCAACGGGTCTTTTCTTCTCCAGTGTGCAGCTTTGTGTCCTTCAGCCACTTTGAAAGAATCCACTCCTGTTTTCATGATGCCTGCCTGTAGAGGATACGTTACCACAGTGGTTTGAGGTTCATATTCCTTTTCATATACTAGATGCATTTTCTCAGAAAATAACTCCTCAGAAGTACATTTTTCGATCCATTGTTATCTTTGGTTTATTTGAAGCTACTAAATTTAACTAGACAATGCTGTATGACCTAAGGAAATAATTCTTTGTTTTCTTAGCAAACTAGTTAAAAGTTCCTATTTTGCAAAATCGTCTTGATTTTAATATTTTCTGGAAGTTTCAAAGCTCCCTAAACTACATGCTAAAGCTTTCTAACTGGCTGTTCTATGACCCTGTCAACTCCCAGCTCCATAACTAGCTTTGCAAACACTCAGGGTCTGCTGTGAGGATGAGCTTCTGCCCAGGCACCTCAGGGTCTGTGTGGATGTGGTCTGTGCACTGTGACAAACTCTCCTGAGCTGAGGTTGTCTGGAGGCGCAGAGGTGGCCCTGCAGAAGCCTGATGTGCTCCAGGGTCGATGTGATGGATTAAACAGTAGGTGATGCTTCCTGTATGCTGGACTGGTGCCCGCAGCTTGCAGGGCAGTTGCACTTTGTAAGGAAGCGGTAGGGATAGCAAGGGGTTCTCACTCCAGATGACCAGCAGTGAGTTTGACCATTTGCTTTTAAATGATGGAATTTGGGAGGGGATGAATATTCACTGCAGAAGTCTGTTTCCTTTACTTTTCTGGCTCCCTTTCAGCTTTTCTATTCAGGAAAATTCATTACATTAATGTTGGAAACAACCAACCCTGAGTAATGAAGCCTACATCTGATTTCAGAGGAATGTACTTTTAGCAGTAGAATTTACATTTTTCAGATAAGGTTGGTATGCATTCTACAGAGACAAATCCATTTGTGATCAAAATACACAGGCTTGGGACTGTTTCAGCTCTTTGCTGAACTGTTGTCATGGGGTTTAAATGCATTCATGCTAAGACATTATTAAGAAAGTATCTTCAAGAGAATGTAATCTTTGAGAATTCCTCAATTTAAAATGAGAGGAGAAATCCCATAAAAATCATGGATTTGTTGGAATTTAAAAAAATGTGACCACAGCAGACTGTTTAGAATTGTTAGTGCATACAGAGTTCAATCCTGTGTCAAACCACTGCCTTAAATGTTAAGTTCAAGCAGGTCATGCAGAGGCGAATTAGCAAGTAGTGATGCAAAGTTCCAAACAGGTAAGTACAAGTTTAAACAGGACCACATTTCTAATTTGTTCCATTACTACTAAATACCATCACAGCCTGTTCATGTCATGGCATAAAATGATTTTTTATATGCTACATTACACAAAAGGGTAAAGTACTGAAATATTAAAATAGTAGTCTGGTATAGGGGAAGGATGTTTTATCAGAATCAGATGACAGAAAAATAATAAATCACAGTGAAAATTAATTTCTTATTGCACTAGAATATCAAAGTCCTCTTGCCACTTGGTTTTTATCCTGTATGAACACAGCATGTCTATATTCTCTGTAAGAGTCTCTACTCCTTTTTTCTTCTGTTTACTATTGTACTAATTGTACAGAATCTTGGCTTGTATCTTTGGATTACCCTTGCTCTTTCTGATTAATACTTAATCACATTGCTCAAATTGCAGAAGCATTTCCTTACGTATCTTGCATCATACAGTATAACCTGTAGAGAAATGGCATACATAGCACCTATTCACTATATAATTTATACCTCTATTTGTGTGCGTTTTCAGAAGAGGAAATACATTTGTGAACAAAGCTCTAGTGTATTTAGGGACTGACATTGCACAGTCTTTGTGCTTGCATAAAGGACTGAAATTTAATGATAAATGAGAGAGGTAGAAATTTGTATTAATCTCTGTGGGGAAGAAGGAATTCTGTTTTATGCATTTCTTTTATCCTGTCTGGTGTCCTTTTCTGTAGGATTTGCTTGAGGTCTGAGTTTTCATATGTAAATAATTTGTTTTGTCTCCAGTGCTTTATGTGGCTAAACAATAGGACTTTCTTCTACTTATCACTAGCCAGTCATTCAAAAAGTCCTTTCTGTTTCTGTTGCAAATGGAGGACTGTTCTAGGCTTTGAATGTCACTTCTCACAGAGAATAAACCTCTTTTCTATGCTTTCAAATGCAGGTGTGTATGGACAGAATATGTCAGTATTAAAGAAGCCAAACACATCTCACTATTACTGCAGACATTAATTTGTAAGCGTCTGCTTTAAAAGTGTGCTGAATATGGAAATTTACAATTTCTTTTGCAAATTAGAAGGGATTTTGTACAGATGTATTTATTCTCCAGGAACAGAGATCTCAATTCACTACGTCCATTCTCTCATTCTCTGAATTAAATGATTTCATTTGTAGGCAGTGACCTTATTTTTGTTTCAACTTAATTCTGGAAAACCAAGCGTGTAAATCCTTATAAGAAGCCTGTAGTAGATCTGAAGAGGTATAGGCTGCCTTATTTATGTAAAAGTCTTAAATGCTTTGCAGTCCTACAGCCAAGGAATATGTCAAATGGATTTTCATGTTGCTGGCTTAGCAAGGCTGTTGCAGGGGGTAGCAGAGAATTGAATGTGTGCAACCTGGAGGATAAAAGTGGAGGACACAAACATCAGGCCACCGTCTTCACAATGGATTCCTCAAGTAAAATGTTGTATTTTCACAAAATTGCATTGCTTGAATAAATGGTCATAGTTGAAAAATAAGTGGGCATCAAACTTCCACTGCATGGAGTAAGAGTTGACAGGTCTCCTAATTTAGGAAAGGTGTTTAGCTGTGGTCTCTGTGAGCCAGATCTCTGCCTGCCAATGAGGACATCTGTCAAGAGTGCCCATCCAGCCTGACAGCTGGAGGAAGGACCAGATGACCTCTGCATTCGCTTCTAACCCCATCCGATCCTGTGAAAACAAAGCTGTTCCCATGGGCTGTGGCAGAGGCAGCTGCCAGCTTGGAATAAAGAGCTGAGCCTTCAGGAGCAGCTGCTGTGAGGATCTTAGAAGAGCCAGTGCTTTTTGGTGTAACATCATGAAATTACAGATGGCACCTTCCACTCTGCCGTTTATAGTGAGGAAGGATGTGCATGCAAGGGCTTCCTGTTTTGCCATCCTCTATCAGGATGTATTGTAGAGGATTAAAAACACCTCTCTGAATGTCCTGTCAAAGCAATCCTGCAGCTGAATCAGATTAGCATAACCATGCTAGTGGCTTTTTTAAATTAAAGCAGATGAGGGACAAGGAGACATGATCTGGACGTGTTTCTGATGCTGTTTTATCAGAGACACAACCTTTTGTTTTTTAAACTGATACAGTCTTGTCCTTTTGCACAATAGTCAAACTATTGTGGGGATAAGGCATCTTTCTCCTAGGTATCCTTTTCTTTCTGTGTAGGACCTTTATATGGCCAGAAGGTACATAATTTCACACACAGATAAGGCCGAAAATGCACAGGCTGTAAGAATAGGATTGACCTTCCTTTGCTCTCCATATATACACCTCCCACCACCACCCATTTAAATAAATGGCACAATTGAGCAGGAAAGATTTTAGGGAAAATCCACTTAAAATGAAAGAAGTGTAAAATAAAGTTCGAAAATATATGAGTTTTAATACAAACCAAGTCTTGTCATGTCGTTATATAAAACATCAAATACCTACCACTGTGTTCATCCACAGCAGTTAATTTGCTTTTCCAAAGGAAAGGTTTTGAATAATCTGTCCACCCTTGCTGATTCACTAATCATCACTCTTCTATTTTGCTCTCTCCCAGGATGGAATGAGTAAGAGCTGGATTGTGTTTTCCTTGCTGTGCAACCCACCTGCCATTTCCACACTACTAACTAGGAGAAATATCCTCATAGGGAAACAGATTCGTGATGTTGAAAAAATTGAAGAGAATGCCAAAAGCAATACATTCGCTTTTGCTCCCTATTCTGCAAAGTCCAAGCCATTTTTTCTGGTGCTGTCATGTGGCACTTCATTATTCAGTGGATGCTCTTGATGAAGAATGTTTTCTTCCTAGTTATCATTACACTTTTGTTGTCTTTTGATTTCTGGTGATCAAAAGAATGCTGTAGTCCTACTGAGAGAAAGAGATGCTATCTTTGCTGTAGCCAAGACATGATACATCGGTGGCTTTGAAGGTTAGAACCAAAGCTGTATACTGGAAGTGAAGTGAGACACCAAAGAAGGGATCAAAGTTTAGAAATTATGTATGTACAACATCACTGATGGGCTACAGCATGCATGGCAGGGAATCACTGTAAAGGTAACACCCACAGATGCTTAGAGAGTGAATTAGCAGTTCTCAAAAGAGAATGCAAGGAGAATAGAAGGGTGTTGATGAGATTTTGTTTCCTTGTGTACATTTGTGCAATGTTACTGGATTCATTTACTGAAAAGATACCAATGGCTTGTAATACCTTTTTTTTTTTAAGATTATTTTTATGTAAGACCTGCCTGGGCTTTCTACCTCAAAGCCTCAAACTGCCAAATAAGATACATTAATTTTCCTTTCAGACAGCTGAAAGTAAGATCAGTTAATATGCCAGCTCCCTCCCCTATGAGTTTTTAAACTAATTTCAGATTTATTTGGGCACACAGTAGCTGTGGTAACTTGGGATTCATGATTTGCTGTATACATCCCTAAAATTCAGATATGTGCGTTATAGAACTGTATTCCAGCAAGGGTCAGAATTAAAGCTTCCCAATATAACAAAGACTTTAAACACGTCACCTTCAATATTCACATTTTCTGGCTCCTGGCATGTGTTTCAGTGTTTGTCATTTGTGGTGTTCACTGACTCCCAACAACCTGTAGCTGAGAGGACTCAAATGTTGTTCATCTTTTTAAGCAGACATAAACAAATTAGTCCTCCCTCAAATCCTGTGATGATGGAGGTACAATCATTTTATGGAGGAGCCACATGTATGACTTGCTCAAGGTTGCAGCAGCAGTCAGTCTTATAGCCAGGATTAGGCTTCAGGTCTTAATTGAGGTCTCCGCTCCTCTGCTCAGACAGCTATGGCAGGCACTTCTGTGCAGCTTGTGAACAACAGTTCTTTTGCCTAAAATGTACTCAGAATTACAGTTAGAGATTATAAGATATTATGGGCGTCATCTGGATTTATTTCTGCAGCAGTCAGCACTTGTACTATGAGTTCACACTTACGCTCTAGATATATATATAAAGGAATTTAAACCACATTGTTACGCAGGCAAAAAACAACAAACCAAACAAACCCAAACAGTATCTATCATCCTAATGAACAGAAATTGAAACAACATTGGCAATGCTTCCTAACTGCTTTGCAGACCTGCCATTTATCTATAGAGGGCTCAAAAGAGCTTTACAAATTCAGGACAGCAGGTCATGTTTAGGAAAAAGATTTTACAAAGCTGCTTATGTTCAGATCTTCTTTCCAGCCACCTCAGTAGTATAGTAAGCATTATTGGAAAGATTAAGAAGGTCAGAACAGCATTATAAGAAGCAGAAGAGAAAACAGGAATCTTGTTACGCACCTCCCAGCAAGTTTTAACTGCACCAACTGGGGTTTCAAAGTAATTCAGCAACAAAATTCCTATTGACTTTTAGCAGCAGAGGAATGCATTCACTCTATCTTTTGCCATATGAATTATCTCTGAGCTCAGCGAAGCTGCTCAGAATAACCCCAGTTTACAGGACTGTTTGCCTTAAACAAAGAGATGCCATGCTAAAATAATTTGCATTTTACAGCCTTCATGGTGCATATATTGAATTGATCCTGATACCAAGTCTCCAAAACAAGTATTGTGACCTGGTTTTCATCACTAACTTCACTCTAATGGTTTTGCAAACTGAAAATGAATGTTAGGTTTTAAAAGCTTGAATTTTGCAAAACAAAAATTAATCAAAGAATACGTATTTACAGTGCTTTTATATTCCTTCCAGTTTCGGAAACAGTGCTTCCTTTTCCATCTCCAGATGGCACTGTGGTGCTTAACACTACCCAGCTGGGGGAGAGCTGATGGAGTGCAAAAGCACGTGAGCTCCTGAAAAAACAACAGCTTTCTTGTTTTATGAGAAATCAGCTGCTAATGGTTTTCCAGTGCAGATGTCCTATTTTACTGTCAGTTCAGAGAAGACTGGGCTAACAAATGGTGGTTTATATGCCTGAGATTCAACTTGTCATGGAAGAAAGGACTCGCTTGTCTGTACGTGCACAAGGTCACAAGGGTGGTAGCCCTTGGCTCCACCAACAAAACCCAATGCAACACACACTACTGCAGAATGCAGTGAGAAGGTCTGCTGTTGCACAGCTCTGCCTATTCACAGTGACTTATCTCTGCAGTTGCTTATAAAAGTGTATTTTCAAGGATGACGTGCAAACCATCGAAGTAATGAGTCTATCGGCAACTCTTCTAGGGAAACCCATAGACTTTACTGTTTGGAAGACATCCTTTGCCATTTAATGTTATCACTTAGACAATTACAGAAATGTCTACTTATTCTTCCTTCATGCTCATCCTTTGAAAACTTAGGAGCAGGACTTAGAACATTCATTCACTCATACTCATGACTTATGTATTTTCTCTATTCCCTTAGTTTTCAGTCTTCTCAACTCCTTAACTTTGTGGAAGTCTGCCCGACACCTATATTCTCTTTTACGCCCCCTCCTAGCTTATACTCTAATTATCCAATTTTGTGTAATTTCTACATACTTGGGATCTTCCCTATGGACCCAATATAAACTCCCAGCTCCCACTGTGCAATCACTAAACCACTACTCGACCCAAGTCTGAATAACATCTTCCATGCATTTAATCTGACAGAAGTCTGGAATTTGCCCCATAGGCTCACAAATTTCCTATAGGTCATGATACCCCCGTTGATTCCAAGCAAATCTCAAAAGAGTTTACATGGGTTCATTTGCAGGCTGTTGTATTTTTAACCCAGGTAAATAATTTCCTTAATGAAGCAACTGAACATATATATATATATATATATATGAGGCAGGCTCTTTGTCATATGTCTTCCATCACAGATCACTATGTCATTACAAAGAGTTTATGAAAGAGGAGGAGCTGGAAATATAAAAAGGAATAAAAGCAAGAGAAAGATGACTGTTTTAAAAAGGCAGTACCTTAAAATAGTCTCGGTTCTCTCCAAAGCACCAGATGGAACACTTTTCCAAAGGCATCAAAAATGCACACACACCTTCCCCCACACACAGAGGCATTCTTGAGTTCCCCCAAGATTTATCACATTTTAATGTATTTGTCATGTTAGTTCTGGTAAATGAGCAGCCTTAAACCACACAAGGCAGAATGTCCTACATCACCAAACAATGATGCCTCTGAAGACTGAAAACCTGTATACCATCAGTTTTCGTTTCACAGCTCTCTAGCTTTTAATTTTCTCCTCCATCCTCAAAATTGCATAAGGACAGTGGTAGCGCCTGATAGCATTACGGAGTGCATAATTGATGTGTTACTGGCATATGTGACACAACAGATAAGCACTTCATCTCTCAGAATGCGTTCATGTCCATTACAGGTCCTCTGAATAAAACTCACAAAATATCCTGAAATAATATCTTTTAAATTCAAAATAAACCTTAAGAAAGCTATCTCCAAACAAAATTTTTATATATTGTATTTATAATTTTGCTGCTGACTAGGTAATGCTTACATTACATGTAATACAAAATCTTCCCCTTGCATTACTCATAATTAATGTGCTCCACTCAGCCTTTAGACTGAAACCAGCGCCAGAGCAGACAAGGGAAAAATAAAGTCTTTTGTGTATAACCATGACATATATGATTAATAAGAAAAGAAAAAAGAATCTAACCTAAAAGGAAGAAACTAAAGCACTGTTGGTAAATCATTAGAAAACCAAAACTGGCAGTAGAAAGAATGTGTATTTTCTGAAGAGGGACATACAAAGTTGTGGTGGGGTTGACCCTGGCTGGATGCCATGTCCCCACAAAAGTTGCTCTGTGATTCCCCTCCTTGGCTGGACAGGGGAGAGAAAATAGAACAAAACACTTGTGGGTTGAGATAAGGAAAGGGACAGATCACTCACCAGCTACTGTCATGGGCAAAACAGACTTGAATCAAGGAAATTAATTTATTACCAATCAAGTCAGTGTAGAACAATGAGAAATAAAACCAGATCTTAAAAACACTTTCCTCCCACCCTTCCCTTCTATCTAGGCTTGACTGTACTCCTGAGTTCTCTGCCTCCTTCCCCACCCCAGCAGCACAGGGGGACAGGGGTTGTGTTCAATTCATCACATCTCTGCTGCTGTCTCCTCCTCAGGGGAGGACTCCTCACACCCTTCTCCTGCTCCAGTGTGTAGTCCCTCCGATGGGAGACAGTTCTCCACAAACTTCTCCACAGGCTGCAGTTCTTCAGAAACTCCAGTGTGGGACCCTTTCATGGGGTGCAGTTCTTCAGTAACAAACTGCTCCAGCATGGGTCCACCACAGGGTCACAGGCCTGCCAGCAAACCTGCTCCAGCATGGGCTCCTCTCTCCACAGGGCCACAGGTCCTTCCAGGAGCCTGCCTCAGCAGGGGCTTCCCTCTTAAACCCTAAAAGCATTCCTGAAGCTCTTCTTAAAAGATCTACTACTCTTGCCCTTTGCATCTTCTCCACCTGCAGCCTCTGTTGCACTGCTGTGTGCTGGTGTTGTGGGAGGAAGATGTGCACTACTCAAAGCACCTTTGGCAACATGCCATTTTTAAAAAAGCTTTTAGGGGAAGAATATCTCCCCAGATCTAATTATATAAAGGAAACCATGGTCTAGGTACCATGCTGCCAAAGCTGCTGCTCAGCCAGTGAGTCAACTACACGTCTACACTGAATTATCTGGCCACTGATTCACACCAGTAGCAAGGTGGATCCATCATAAGCCTTCAAAACTATGTGCTTGCTGGAGCAACTGTAGTGTTAAACCGTCTCATGGATGTAAAGGGTTTGCAATTTGTTGGGGTTTCTTTTTGCCTTCTCTAATGATCAGAAAAGTGTGAAGTGTAACACATATGGCAACAGGAGTAGTGTCATCCTCTGACCTATTAAAACAGAATCAGCAACTGTTTGCTTTTCTGACCAAGTAACTCACCATGGCATGGGCAGTTGCATCACATAAACATGCCTAATGCCTTCTGTGCTCAAAATCCAGACTTACTCTAAACCTGATAGGAATTAACTTGAAGATGTTGCAAAACATTAGCTGATACATTTTGCAAAACAGAGATAGGAGACTGCATCTGAGGAAAATGAAGAATGAAGTACTACCTATAGATAGTACAGACTACCAGAACTGAAGCAGGAAAATTAAACATTGGATGGTACATAAGGGAAACTGGTGTGCACAAAAGGTTTGTGCTCTTTCTTTGGCTGCTGGGTAAAAAGGTGCAGAACTTCAGTAAGCGTTTCTTCATTAATTCAGGCCTAAACACCTGAATTAGTTGGCTAGTTTATTTAACAAGTACTCCTCTTGCTGAGCAGCCTCATACTTATTTTTTTGCTTCCACTAAAACTGCTGCCACTGAGGGCTGGGTGCAGGTGATGTGGCTTAATATTAAATGTAATATCCCAAACAACTACATACGCTGGGGATCAGAATCCTTTCACTCTTTTCAGCTTCACAAACAAAGCAGAAGCATTTATGAGATCACATAAAATTTCAAGCCAGTTAAAACTATAGTTCCTAGAGATTACTCCAGAACTAGTTATTTTATTATTTTGGATTATTTTATAAACATGCCAGAGAATGCAACCTAGTTTTCCCACTGTAGCTTTACTCTGCAATACTTGCCTTTTCTCTAATAACCTGTCTGCACGTTTTCTTCTCTCTTTGAAAAATCTGTTTCTGTGGAAATATAAATTTGGGCTTTTACATTTTTCTCACTGACTCTCTTCCTTTCTCTTAAGGGAACAATTCAACCTCCTCTTTCTGCCAAAATGTAGTGATTGGTAGCAGTGCTCATCTTTTTTTAGTGTACCTTTTTCGTTACAGCCATAGCTATGTGGCCAGATTCATAAAGCTGGTAGGACAGTGATGTATTCATGTTTTAATGAGAAAATAAACAAGCTAAGGCTTGTCGGTGACCTGGACAATTGGATTGAGTACACTCTCAGCAAGTTTACTGATGACACCAAGCTGCATCGGAGCAATCCCATGCACAGCTACAGGTTGGTCGGAGAAGTGATTCAGAGCGGCCCTGTGGAGAAGGACTTGGGGAGGTTGGCTCATGAAAAAATGAACATGAGCTGGCTTCAGTGTGCGCTCACAGCCCAGAAAGCCAACAGTATCCTGGGATGCATCAAAAGGAGCGTGACCAGCAGGTCAAAAGAGGTGGTCCTGCCGCTCTACTCTGCCTTCGTGAGACCCCACGTGGAGTATTGTGTGCAGTTCTGATGTTCTCAACATGGAGCTTTTGGAGCAAGTCCAGAGGAGGCCCACGAGGATGATCAGGGGACTGGAGCACCTCCTGCATGAAGACGGATTGAGAAAGTTTGGGCTGTTCAGCCTGGAGAAGAGAAGGCTGCGTGGAGACCTCACAGCAGCCTTCCAGTATCAGAAGGGGGCCTACAAGGATGCTGGAGAGGGACTCCATCAGGGACTGTAGTGATAGGACAAGGGATAATGGGTTTAAACTTCAACAGGGGAAGTTTAGATTGGATATAAGGAAAAAGTTCTTTATTGTAAGGGTGATGAGGCACTGGCACAGGTTCTCCAGAGAAGTTGTAAATGCCCCATCCCTGACAGTGTTCAAGCACAGGTTGGACAGAGCCTTGGGTGATATGGTTGAGGGTGATGCGTCCCTGCCCATGGCAGGGGTGTTGGAACTAGATGATCTTAAGGTCCTTTCCAACGCTAACCATTCTGTGATTCTATGAAGTTTTCTGGCTCACCACATTATACAGCCAAACTTCTGAGGTTTCTCAGTTTGACTCATCCTAAAACTGTCTACACTTACCACTAATGCAAGTTTTTGTTATCTGTCGCCTTCTTTATCATGACGAAAACAGTGTCTTTGAAGGCTGCTGGCAGAGATCATTCTTAGAAAATTATTATCATGTTGTTGGCATTTCTTCAGATCTGGGCTGATGTTTCAAACATCCCATCTCAATTTCTGGACCAAGCAGACAACACCATTTTCCAGAATTAATCCAAAGAATATAGCTAACCAAGGGAGAATTCGGTTCAAGTTCAATGTAACTGCAAAAGAAACCAGAACAAATTTATAACTTACCATTGAAGACGATCATGTAAACATGTGCGATTTCATATTAATTTGTATGTATAAGAAATCACACAAATACGTTAGAAGTCTGCATTCCAAAGCCATGCATAAAAATAACATGAAATTTTCATTTTCCAAATACACAACAAATTCTATTTTATGTTTCAATGATCCACGATGAGTTGTTTCAAATTCTAACTGATGGATCTGATGGATATAATACAGCGTATACAAATAGATGATGGTGAGATGAGGTGATTTTTATTATTTTAATAAAGTATTTTGTTTCTTTCCCTATTAAAGTCTACAAAACAGTTTTAAGCTACAGCTATTTCAGTCACATTTCTGATACTGATTAAAAATATAACAAGAATTTCTGTAACAGCTGCAAATTCTCACACAATCTATACAAATAATGTAGTAATAAAAACCCAAAAACATACCTCTTATTGCCTGAGAGTTTGATATCAAGACAAACACTTTTATAAATGCAAGGCACAAAGGTGTATAGTCATGTTCCCAAATAACAGCTGGAATTAGCAAAAGCTTTCCATAGCTGGACAACAGCAGTGCTTTGAGAAGTAAAATGAAGTCAGACTTCGTTTTCAGCATCTCAGGTCTCATCCACCATAAGGAAATAAAAATGCCAAGCAAAAATGAAGTTTGTTCTAAGAGGAAATAAGAGGAGTTGGAAAGAGAGAATGAAGCACCAAAATCAAGTCCTTTCTTAGATGAATTTCAGTGAAACAATGTGTCCCAAATGCAACTTAGCCACTGCTATTTAAAAGACATACGCAAATATGAACGTCTTCCATCTCCTGTGTTCACTTTAACATGGGAGTATTACTTACTTACAGTAATTCTGCATAATTACATTCAGAATAATTCATGACATTCAGAATAGGACTGTCATACTCAATTTCTGACACCATACTGCATAGGAAGTTTACAATTATTTTTCCTTTTTAACAAAAGGAGAGGGGTCTTTTTCAACTGTCTGTTAGCCTATAAAACATAATCAGTACTTGTCATCTTTGAAAAGGTCACCAGCAATGAACTCTTTCCATCCAGCATAAGAAGACTAAGGTGAAAATATTACTGAGCTATTAGACTTTTTTTACCACTGTGTCCCTGTGTAACACTAGAATTAATGCAGATGTCAAAGCAACTCTCATGACAACTGTAGTAGATGAATTACTACTGAAAAATGAGTTCCAAAATTTTTACTGATGTGTTATGAAAACCTACTTAGAGCAATATGAGATGACACACGACAATTTAAACTCTGAATGTCTAAGGGTAATACAGATTTTAGTCTGTGGCCTTGATTTAAACACTAGTAACAAAAAAAGTATTAAAATAAAGTATTAACCAAAATCAAAGAACACCCCTTCCCTGCCTTCAATGTAGTCTTAAAGCATGGAAGTATTTATTCTACTCTGTATTTTTGTGTATTCATTTAAAAACCCCCAAACAATAGATACAGCTTTTCCTAATTATTTATTTCTGTAAGGATCATCCTATTGTTGCATCACCTTAGATAGTGACACGAACTAATCATTGACCTTACCTAAAGAAGCTATACCAAACATTCTATAAAAATCCCATTCCTTGGCATATCTGATTAAGTCATCAGGATCTGTATTTTGGCTTGAATCCTGTAGTTGCAACCACCTGAGATAAGCTTCACAGAGCAAACAAAATATGCAGAGCTTCCCATGAATCTGGTAAATGAAAGAATAATAAAAACATTAGTATTAAATCAGTATAAACTAAAGCATCAGTATGAAATTGGTATTTAAAATATGTTTCAACATCTCTACACAAACAAGCTCTGTAGCTTTATTATCTTTGTTTAGAAATAATAGCAAATTATTTCTGTTGAGCCACTAGTTCAGCACATCACCCTTTTAACATCAGTTCACATGATAGGCAAATTAGAGGATGTAGAAAACTGCATGAGCAGTTCCATACAGAAGAAGGTATGAATGGCATTTCTAAAGCTTGCTTTATACTCTTTTTAAAATTGTGAAGGCTATTTCAGTTAGGAATATAAAACTGAAGTTGTTCTGTAGAATTATACTCATAGAATTATAGTATCAAAATTATCAGTATTAGTAGCATCACACTATCAAAAATTAAAGGTTAAGGGTAACTACTTCATTCAGTGAACTGGCTTAAATAGCCTTGGTTCTTTTTTTCCCGGGAACAATCTCCTTAGGAAAAAACGAGCAGTGTAGTTATACTAAAAACATTTCTTAGTTCAGTTAAGGGTGAGGGACCAAAAAGAAATGGAACAATATAACCAAGCAAAACTTTAAAATATCCTCTGAAGTAACTGCAAAAATGTTATCATGAGGGCCCATAGTTACCATGTTTCCATATCAAAAAAGTCTGTAAGCCTATGTTCAGTTAATTCTGGTTTTATACAGATTTAAATAAACCAGTGTAATTTCTGTGTGTAGATTCTACTTTTTCCATTACAGACTAGTTATGCCAATTACACATACATGCACAGTTTAAAATTCAACTCAATTTATTTGAATAGCTGAAATTTTCACAGGTGTAATAGGTCTTTCAGAAGCCTCATAGAAAACATCATGACCAGTCTCCAAAAGGACTGCTTAATTAAAAATCTTAGTCAGATTTATGCCTGAAAGACAAAGTGAGTATATTTATCTACATTGTTAAACACTGAACTGGCCAAGAGGTATCAGTGTGAACACAGCATACACTTATTCTTGGATAGCTTGTTCTAGACAAGCTTCCCTCTCCTGGGAAATTAATCCTTAAAGTAAAAATACACAATTCTGACAGAAAAGCTATACTTCTACACTCGAGCCTGGCCAGCACAACTAACTATGTAACTTTTCATCAACACATGTGAAAGCCTCTATCTTTTGCTATAGTTTCAAGGGCATGGTTATATGATAAGGAATTGGTACAGTAGGTTAAATTAACATAGTATTAGTAATAAGGTATGTTATGCTACTACAGCTCATTTCAGAAAGAATTGTTTCCAACAGAAATTTAGTTTGGAAATTAATTTGAAATTAGATCTTTCCCTTCCAATGCAATTTAGCACATCATCCTTGTAACATCAATTAACATGACAGGCAAATCAGACTGTGTAGGAAACTTCCTAGCAGTTCCATACAGTTCCTTCTCTTCCCTTTACATGTAAATAGACTGCTGTATTTGCTGGCATTGCAGCATCACAACTGTGGAGACAGTAACCTTCACCAGCTAGAGTTTGAGATTTCATGTGTTCTGTTCATGATATAACTGGTTCAGCTTGCTGGAACCAGCGGAAGGGCAGGAGCATAAGAGACTCTAAAATTTCACAACTATTACAATCAACTTGCCAAATGTTAATACATCTTTAACAAAAAAGTCACAGGGTGAGGGCATAGCAACTTACATTTATCTTCGTATTGAAAAGAATGTGTCTGTATGCTTGTGCTTTACATAAAACAGCATTAATCAAGATGATAACAGGATCATACTCAATGTATTTGTCCACTGGTTTCTGGCAGGATTTCTGAAAGTCACAAAATAACAAGAATTAGGAAAAAAAAAGCAAGGGTTTATGAAATTGGTTCCTCCAGTTGGAGGAAATTGGTTCCCCCAGTCTTAGCAAAACTACATAAATCCAAATAGCTATTCAATTCTTATTAGTCTTTCCTTAATGCAATCTTCATTTTCAATCAGTTTTTAATACATTCAGAATAATTTCTTCCCCACTATCAACACTACAGTTTACAGACTTCCCTTATAAAGCAAAGATACATTACTGATTTTTACAAGCTTCAGATTAATACAGATAATAAATTCTGCAAGCATGCATTGAGTCATCATTTTGTGCCCTACAGATGCAAAAAGGCCCAAACTACCTCCCAAGACGCAAGAAATGCACTGGTATCTTGTTAAAGGTTAACTGATCATGGCTTACCCATATCTTGGTGGGGGTTTTGGTCTTTTTGGAAAAAAACCCATATTGGTTTCTTCTATCACTTCCTTCTTTTCAGAGATGCTTTATCTTCCTATCCTACCTTTTTCTTCCTTACAAGAAGACAGTAACTGTTTTTTTTAACTGTTGCACTGTTCTTCCATACTAGTAAATTGTCCAGATATTGCAACTAATTTTTCATTATTGAACAAACACCAATATATTCAGGACATTGATAATGTAGATTTCACAACACAGATATAGCCAAAGAGTCAGAAGTTGCTACTGAACAGTGGTAAAACATTAGATCATTACTTGTCCAATACATCTGCTGTTTCCCACTGTGCTTACTAGAAGGGTTATTTCACCCAGACCACTGAGAACTGCTTGTCAATCCCCTTCAGATTTATTGATTTATCTTCACGGCTGAACATTTCTTGGCTTGAGTTAAATGAGAAGGGCTAACAGAAGACTATTACACTAACTGCGAACAGGACAGTTAAATAACAGTCCTACAAAAGGCTCACCTAGCAGACCTCAGGGGGAAATAACTTCTAGCAGAGAGCTAAGGTGCAGCAGCACTTGATCACAGCAAGCACTTCAGCTCAAACAAGTGCATTGACAGAAGGATACTCGCCTGCAGGTCAGTTTCTCTCCTCCAACCTGTCCTCAGCTAATCCCTCTCCCCTGGGCCTTCACATTAGCTGCCATCCTCAGGGTACAACAGTCACAGAAACTCTATTTCCATTTTAATGAGTGCATGGCTGTGCATTGCCAGAATAGAAATCCACGTACAGAGCTTTCCAAAATGGTGCAGCAGTCAAAATTGCAGCATTAGAGAACGCATACCTACAGACAAACTCTCAGGAAAGAACAAAAAGGGGTTTTTTTTTGATTTTATAGATTCCTTATGTTCAAAGTTACGTTTGCCTTGCTACTTACCAGAATTATTATTGGAGAATTTGAGGGTGCAAAATTTCATTAGCAAATTGACTCAAAAGTCCATCATCCACACCAAGAACAACATCCAAATATATGTGTAAGTTTAATAATGTCTAAGGAATGTTGCTACCACTAACCCATATTTCTTGGTCCAGCTCAAGAAAAAAGCCTAACAAACTCATTTGGATTAGACAAGAAAACACTGTGTATGACAGTTCATAATTTATAAGTAATGAATTCAAAATCTGACTCAATTAGCCAACAGTTTGACAGGTCAAAAATTATACTGAGTGAGATGGAAGAAAGGACATAATTGACAGAAGACCACAGCTAAAGGAGTTAATAGAGTCAAAAGAAATTGCAACTATAATTAAAAGCAGTGCCTTGCTTCATTTATTTCTACAGGGAAATCATGACCAGATATCCTTATGGGTGGTAATTTACATATGTCAAATCTCTGGGTTGATGTAGCACAGGAAATCTCTTTTTTTTTATAGGCTTATTCACACAAGCATTAGAGAAGAACATACAAAAGAAGATTACCCTTGAATACACTAGGTGTCATAAAGGTTAAATGAAGGGTATCCTACATACCCCAGGATTTATTATGCTCTCAAATTTTCCTACAAGGGAACATTTTTTGACCAGGGTCAAAAATCTTTCTGAGAAAAGGAAAGAATGGTCTTTTCAAGTGGAGGGTGAGAACCAAACACCAATCAAAAACCTGGCAGTTAAGAGGTACTAAAGATTTTCACTGACAGCTGACATGAATTTTAGACATTTAAAATTTATCAGGCCAACCCTCCAGGCAAAACCAATGATAGAGAAATTCTGCTGCAGATACGTCAGAAGACTGCTACAAGCAAATACACAAATAGTGGTATTACCCATAAGAATGTGTCTTCTGCTCCACAGATATGAGAATGATGTTTAATTCAGTATTTCAGCATACCACCACCAGACACTTAAGAATCCTATTTCTCTTATGCTACTTCAACAGGAAAAGAAAACCTGCTGGGTTTTGTTATCACAAAACAGCAGCTATCTTCAGGGACTTTTCACACACACACACACACAGACACACACACACATTCACATCTATCTGTCTTCTACAGCTAGATGAGAACTCTATTCTTAATATACTTTATTTCTATTTGAGTCTCAACTGTATGAAGGAAAAGTCTTCTGTCCTTATCCAGGCTGAGACCTAGCCAGAGTGAGTTCATTCAGGGACTTGTGAGACCCACAAACCACCTTACTACAAGGACTCGTGTGCGCTGCCATAGAATAACTGGACAAAATGAATATGATGCTATACCATGAGAACATTACAGAATTAGCAGACCCTCTAGGATGAATTTTTCTCCATACCTGGCTTTTATTTTTTTCCCAGCTGTACTACTAAAACATTTGACATTAACCTTAAATGCCTTGGAAGCAAACTTGTCTAGAGCCTGACTTCAGCAAAATCAGTGCAAAGAAGAGTTAATGCACGCATAGGTTTAACCAGGTAGCTTTATCTAATTAAAGTAATGGAACTTTATGGATATTGATAATTACTAACACTTTTAGAAGCGATCAGTATAAGCAGCTCAGATATAGGAAACTGCTTGCATCTTTAAAGATTTTAGTCAGGCACTTTAGAGTGAACTACAATACTCATGCTCACATCTCACTCCCAACTGCAGTTCTGCACGGCTGTATTCTATGTCCAGTTCAGCATGAGGGACACACATGTTTTAATCAAAATCTAGCTTTTTCAGTCTTTGTGTTTTCTCAAAGAAATGCCTCAGTTATCATAACCAGGTAAATGATCTAAAGAAATAATTGGATTTCTCTGTTATTTTACCAGTTTTTAATTTCTTCTTTAACTATGTAACTGACATCAAAACCAGGAAATACCTTTGAAAAAAACACACATTACTTTGATTAAAAGATACTTTCAGATTATGCTGCAGAAGAGAAAGGTCAAGCTTGACACCATAAATTCCATTTACATATCTTCTTCTAAACTGGCAAATTTAAGGAAAATTATGAATATTGGATTCTGACACAGAAGTCCAGTTGATACTGTGCTCCCCTAAAAAGTGTGCTGAATGTATTCAATATTCTAATTAATTTAAATGGGTATTAGTTTAGGAATTGTTTGATTAATCAAATATTTAGGAATATTTGACTATGCTTGTCTGTTGTTAAAAGAAACAAACAAACAAAACCAAAACCACCTTCCATTTTCATGAGCAAATGCAGCTTTAAAGGAAAAAGAAATCTTCCAGAAGCAGTACAACCATACTTTTCATAGTGCGGTATCATATTCTTTCTGATCAAAGCAATCCAAAACACTTAAGGAAAGTAACATACATTTTAACATTTCAGTTGTATTAAATAGACAAAAGAAGCACTGAAATGTTATTTCTGACTTTGTGTTTATCAGCCTTTTATAAAACACTACTCAAAAGATATACCTCTGTTCACCAAGGATACTCAACTGCAAACACAGTTCACAAACGTATGCCAAACACAACACAGTGTACAAATATTTGAGGACATACCTACAGTCACTGAAGGGCAAAGTTCCTAAATATATGAATATGACTTTCAAAGTCCTCTCTCCAACATTAAAACATAACTGAATTTTTAAGTAAAGGTATTTTGGGATGGGGATGGTCGAAGGCAAAAATGTTCTTGAAGAGGAAGCCATAGGACATGACTGAAAACACAAATATACATTGAATAACCAAACTTCATCCTGAACTAGTAATACCATGAAAACCACACCAGGAATACATTTGGAAATCTCCAGACATTAAAAACACCAGTGAAACATTTTCATTTTAGTATTCATTTTGGAATGTTGATTTGGCATTTGTCAAAATTAAGCTAGGTTATTTTGCCGGACTACATATACAGCAAATTTTAACAACATGTACACAGCTTCAATATGAACATAGGTCCATTTACATAAATCATAGGGGAAACTAACATGGACCCATCAACCTCTGAGAGTGTCCTTAATCCCAGTTGCACCCTTAAACAATAAAATGTAATTAGCTCTGCTGCTTTCAGGAATGGGCTCTTTATTATGGATGTGGCTAAGTGTCATAAGCAGCTGAAAAACAAACCAGCCCAGTTTCAGATTAATTTCATTTCAGAAAACTGAAATTAAAATCAGTTTTATCAATTTCTTATGTGATGTTTTCCAGTAGCGAGTTATGCAAATAAGAAAATAAACATACATTATTTCCCAGAATGATCTTTGTACTCTTGACAGATTCTTTACCTGACCACACAAATGCTTTGCATTCAAAGCATTCACAGTCTCTGCCTTGCAGCAATAAAAGAGCTTTTCAATTATTTTTCAATTGCAGAAAAGTTAAATGAAGTGTGCACTGCTCAGGCAATTTGGCTTTCTTATTACAAAACACAAGGGGGATCCTGACTGAGCTCTACATAGTACAATGAATAATTTCTTTCCCTTTGTTAGGGTCTGGTACAATTAACTTTTTTTACACATAACATACATGTAGTTAAAAACCTAATTTTTAAAAATTGCATGTTTTGCCTTCTATTTCTGAAAAAGTAAAGTTCGCTAATTTCTTTTTATATGCATTGCAGAATTTATTCCAGGTTAGCCAAATGTGATCCCCCCCCCCCCCCCCCCCAGTAGTATTAGTACCATAATGGTGCAGTGTTATCTGAACAGTGTTTTTTGTTACTATTATTAATGGTTGGTTCATAATATATTCCGTGAAGATTTGCTGTACTATTTACAGATCATTTAAGTTTTAAGGACCTCAAAATATCCTTAAGATCTCCTTTATAAAGAGCCATCTAGGCTTGCTTTTGCCATCACTTCTGGTTTGGAATAGGGAAAACATCAGCACATTCACATCACAGGACTAGAACAAGATCCATGAGTTGCAAAGTGATCATCAGCAGTCACCTTCATTGGAGGCAACTGTGACATGCCTGTGCACCCCACCCCAAACACCCCACCACCCCAATTATCACTGACGAAAACGCACATTGAACAGGTCTCCCTGAGGAGGTGAGCTTCTTCAGAATTTTTCATTATCCATTTTTAAGTAGCTTTAAGTTCTTTTTAAAGACCAATATTCCACCTGTCTCTTGTAACAGCACTTTCACAGCAAAATATATGCAGGATCAGAAAAAGGTATGTTCACTAAAAGCAAAGGAATATGCAATACCAGATGTCTGGGCTGTGCTTCTGCTGAAACTGCCCTTGATTAAAGAAAACATTAAAAAAGATGTTACAGAACTTGAAGGATTTGTGGCAGTTAGACACATTGCACAGCTCTTAACAAAAGACATGACCTTTCCATGCCAAGTTTCACCGTACTCCATGGACTTATATGCTTGACAGAAGAAGGTGCCTTAATTTTGTTCAGTATCCATTGCAAATTTATTTCCCGGGTGGATATTAATGCTCGTAAGGTCTTTAATGCTTGCCTGCATTAAAATTACAATATGGAGCTCAAATAAACTTTTAGTTGTCTTAAGAGCAATAAATATGCTGCAGGAACTGAACTGAAGCAGCACCATGAATATTACACTGAATTTCCAAAATTGTACTCTAATATTGTGGGCTGGAAACAGATGTTCCCTAATGGAATCTTTAAGTATTTGCCTCTGGAAAAAATGCATTATTCTCTTCAACAGATTAAAAACACAATACAAATCATGTTATTTCACTTAAGACATTCAAATCTTCCTCCTGGAAATTACACTCAGATCAGGTTAAACACATCCTAAAAATAAATGTAGGACTAGATAGAAGATGCTGTCAGGAGAACTTGGCTTCTTCAACCTCAAGATCATGCTCCGGAAGGTTGAATGACAGGAACATCCTGAGAATCTGCATCTCAGATACAGATAACTTTAAACTTGGACTGGGAGAAGTCTGTAGGTCAGTATAAAACAGTGATGATCTTGGCAACGTTCTGCTTGTTCCCAATTTTTTAGCCCTTTATGTTGCATGTCATATGGAACACATCAGTTGTTGGTTTTGGGTTTTTTCTTTTCTCTTAATGTGTCAGTATTTGAATGTATTACTTAAAAATGGGAAACACAAGTATCCCGAAGCTTTTTAACAAAAAAAAAATTATCTAGATGATGTCTACTGGCTGAGTATCATTATACTATCTTTCCATATTCTTTCCACTTTTTCTCTCTTAAGCTATAATGGAGGAGCAGTACTCAATGCTCTAATTCCACAAAGACAGACAAAAGCTGTTCTCAGGGTGGCTGATCACACCTTCTAATCTTACCTCAGACCTCCAATTTTCCTTAAATACTTCACCTTTTTGTAAGCTTTTAGAGCCCTACACTCTTAAGTTTTATAAATACCTGATATAAATAAAGTTTCACACTGGTAAGTGGGATCTTTATAGTTTCTGAAGAGGAGACTTCTAAGCTATACTTACCATCAGGTTAGGATGGTTCCTAACACCAACAAACTCATACTGCTAGTGAAAGTTTGAGAAAGGTATCAAATGACATTCTGTACTCAACTATTTTTTGTTATCACTAGTGTGACGGTTGTTCACGTCTGGCCAGAGCACAGCATTCCCTGCATGGAGGCAGAATGCCTGCAGAGGGTTAGTGCAGTCCTTCCAGATTAAAAGGAAAAAGTAAAACAAGAATTGCCCTGTGAGAAACTGTAAGGTCTTGGTAGCAGGAGACAACAGCAATGCTTTCCTGCACTACACAGATAAAACTGAATTCAGATCAGTTCAATTGAAGGAATCTTTTGATCTTGGCAATATTCTAACATTCTCATCTCCACTTTATAAACCAAGTGTTTCTTACTAATGTGCTTTCAGCTGCTTGTTCCTTGTGTGGACCAACCCTACTATCAGCACTTCCTGGGTGTCCAGAAATGGAGAGAAAGGCTTAAAGAGATGACACTGTCGTGATTTAACCCCAGCCAGCATGTAAGCACCACACAGCCGCTCCCTCACTCCCTCCGTCCCCACAGCAGGACGGGGGAGTGGATTTTTTCACTAAAGGTGAGAAAACTCATGGTTTGAAGTAAAACAGTTTAATAGGTAAAGCAAAAGCCATGCACAAGACCAAAGGTAAACAAAGTATTAATTTCCTGCTTCCCACTGGCAGACATTCAGCCATCCCCAAGACAGCAGAGCTCCATCACATATAATGGTTATCTGGAAAGACAAACACCATCACTCTGAACATCTCCACTTCCTTCTTCTTCCCCCAGCTTTATGTGTTAAGCAAGACACTGTATGGTCTGGGATATCCTTTGGGTCAGTTGGGGTCAGATGCCCCAGCTCTGTCCCCTCCCAACTTCTTGTGCACTCCCAGCCTCCACACCGGTGGGGAGGTGTGAGAAGAAAAGGCCTTGACTCTGTGTAAGCACTGCTCGGAAGTAACTAAAACATCCATTAATTATCAACACTGTTTCCAGCACAAATCTAAAGCATAGCCCCATACCAGCGACTATGAAGAAAATTAACTCTGTCCTAGCCAAAACCAGCATAGGCATGCACCAGGTAACAGCAACTAGGTCTAAGACTGAAATTGAACCATAACAACCCACAGCATAGACAGAGGAAACAGACTGGTAGGAGCAAGTGAAAAATGGTACAGATCTGGACCTGCATGAAAAAAGGTGGAAAGAATTCCAATTTGCTAGGAGCATGTGACTATTTGCTCTTTCTTTTACTCTTTTTGTAAGAGTTTGCTGCTTATGATGAACACAGCAACTGGGACCCAAGTCTGATTCTACACGGGATACCACAGCTCCGAAAGTCCAGGCTCTTTGGTCCGCCAATGGTTAAACAGTAAGAGGAGCAAGTGCCATCTACTTGCTCCCAGTTTGCCCCAGAGATTATCATGGCCAAATTAATAAGAGTAATTGATGACTTGGGTTTAAACAATGTGCTAAATCTTATGTGATATGGCTGCAGGCATAAGCTTTATACTTGTCCTTTTCTATACAACTTGTCCTTGATTTCAAAAGCAAGTTTCAAGCTCCACATGAACTCTATAGAAACTATTCATATTTTCATGATGTACCAATGACACATTTTGACTGCATGATCTGACTGCCAACGATCTGATGGAATTTATAGTCACTGCTAAACATGAAGCATTATACTAACACAAGAAAACAACTAACAATTAATTTCTCCTTGCAGTGTGAATGTCTGAAGCCCGCAGAAGCCAATATCTGTTACTTTGTCTTCTACCTAAGAAAACTGCTGATCTCTCCAGCTTTTGAAACATCTGCAGAGATTTTTGTGTATATTTTTAGTTGGTTTATGCTCTACAGCAACAAGCCATTTTAACTGCCTGCTGGGCTGGGAAAAAGAGAAGGATGTGAATCAGCTCTTTCTACTCTCATCAGTGATTTGTACACATCTTGTTTTCACAGCCTTTTGTTGATAACAGAAGCTGAGATCTAACACATATGTCTTTCAGCTTGAGCTAAACACTATTTCCCCAAATACAAACTGGTCACAGACCTCTGTGATCTGGCTGCCCTTGATCTCTATTTTTGATCCAGGAAATGTTTGAATAACTCAAAGTTATAAAGTTGTAAAGGAATTCATCACAGGTTTCATACAAAGCTTTCTTGTCATCCATTATCTTTATAGCTTCAGGATTAGTAAATAAACCCATCTCCTATCAGCATTCTCAAAATGCCAAGGGCTACAAAACTGGGGGAAACCACCCAAAAGGAAGTTGAATGATACACAACTAATTCCTTACAAAACACAAATAACTCAACAACTGGTTCAAGCACAGCACTTTGCAAATTTTATAAGGAGCAGAGAGGATGTTGTGAAACACAATCACAGATAAAAGGCTTAGACAAGATGTATTTGCAGATCCCTCTATTCCAAAATTCTTTTTTTCCTACACTGAAATAGAGGGTGTTAAGTCAAAACTAACCACTGGAGACAAGACTCCATAAACCCTATAAAAAATTAAAACAATGTAGAAACAGTTGAAAGCACTGCTTAAAATAGCAAATGTTGGTTTGTTGGTTGTTTTTATTTTTCTGTGGCTGCAAGATCTCCAAGAAAACGTAGCAGACACTAAAAGAGAAGAGTTATTTGAGCTCCCCACCTGTATGTTGAATAATCATCAGTCATAGAATTAAGGAATGATTAGGGTTGAAAGGGACCTTAAAGGTCATCCAGCTCCAACCCCCCTTCCAACACTTTCCACTAAACAAGGTTGCTCAAAGCCCCATCTAACCTTGCCTTGAATACTTCCAGGTAGGGGGCAGCCACAAGTTCTCTGGGCAACCTGTTGCAATGTCTTAGCACCCTATAATGAAGAACTTCTTCCTAATATCTAATCTAAATGTACCTTCTATCAGCTTAAAGCCATTCCCCCTTGTCCTGTCACTTCTCCCCCTTGGCCTTGTAAAAAGTCCCTCTACAGCTCTCTTGAAGGCTTCTTTAGGCACCAGTCAAACCTCGATGCTTAAGTTCAGCTGTTTCCTAGCTTTGCTGAAGCTGTCTAACCATGAAGCCAGGCTCAGGTCTGCAGTCGGTGAGTTAAAGACACAGAGCACGAAGACAATCCCACCGTGGTGCCCAGCACGGGAGTACCCAGGCCGCTGGGCAGTGCTGTTGCACAGGTGCTCTTGAGGATCTGGGGGGAAATGATGTTGGGAAGCTCAACAAACAGAAAACATGGATCCAGGGAACACTGGCATCCGCCGGCCTCTGAGCCGGCCTGGGCCCAGGCCCAAGGCAGGGCCCCACAGCACCACGTGCCACCGCCTGCTGCTGCTACTGACATCGAAGACTCCCACTTGCCCACCTCCTCTACCCTCCATCTTCCCTTGCCCACTGCCCGACCACCCCGACTCACGCAGATGGAGATGCGCAGCACCCCACGCTGGTAGTCCCTGTACAGCTCCGCTGCCTCTCTGCTGCACTCGATGCAGCGGTAGGCGCCTAGCGCCGCCATAGTGGGCGAGTGCACGCCCCGACCTGTCAGCGCTTCAAATCGCCTCAGTTCCGCGTTCGGGGGCGGAGCCGGGCCAGACCCGCACCGCCGGGCATTCTGGGAATTGTGGTTTTCTGCTGCCGCCGGCTACCAGGCTTTGCCGGTGTGGGACTCCATGTCCCAGGGGGTAGCGCTGCGGTGCCCGCCTACCTGACGGCTGCTCCGCGGGAGAGAGCCCTCTGTCCCCGGGCTAGGCGGAAGAGGTGCGCATGCGCCCTGCGAAGATGGCACCTGCCGACGGCTCCGGGGCTGTGAGGTTATTGTGGGTGTCGCTGGCCATACTGGTCATGGCCCGGGCTGCGCTGGCCTTGTCCCTGCTAAACCAGGAGCTGCACCGGCAGCGCCAGGGCCTGGCCGGAGGCTGCGCCTCGGCGGGAGAGTGGGCAGAGCAGTACTCGGCCGAGTGCGGTGAGTTGGGGGCGTTGTGGTGATGACCGCCCTCAGCCCCGGGGCGGGGTGAGGCGGCCGTGAGCGCAGCGGCATAGCGGAGCCCTGAGGCCGGGGGGCGGTGGTTCCCCTCCCCTCCCCTCTCCTCTCCTCTCGCCTATCCCGCCTCGCCGCTGTGGAGCGTGTCGGGAGAAGAAGGAAGCGTGGCCGCGCCTCGCCTCGCCTCGCCTCATCTCATCCCACCCCACCCTGAAGCGCCGAGGGGTCCCACCCGCCGGCGGGAGGGCGGGCGGCTGGGCTGTATGCTTTCCTGCTGTTCGTGTTACTTCTGTTCAGCTGACTCATACTGAGGAATCTTCTGTGTGAGCTGCAGCTCCGAGTAGTGCTGTGCCGTGCGGAGCGGACATGAGACCACTGCTGTGGGGCCGAGAGGGGGAAAAGCGCTCACTCCTGGAAAGGGAGAGCGGTAGGGCCTGTATCTGTCACACAGCCTCGAGGATTCCTGTTGTCCCACTCTCCAACCTGCCAAGTCTAGCTGCTGTGCTCTGCGTGCTTTTTAAACTCGGCGCTCAGTAATAATACATAGACATGCCAACTGTTCGTGCTCGCATTACTGAGTTGAACTCGGAATGATTCATTTTCAACTAGAGTTATATATATTTTGCTGGCCAACTGAATGGTTTTCTTTACAAGCACCCCAAGTTCAGGTAGCAGATCTTCTGGTCTTTAGAATCGTAGAATGGTTAAAGTTAGAAGTTAATTGATGGCTTGTAATACAGGTACCTTTAAAACTTTTTTTTAATGTGTTTAAATATCTGTTGCATCAGGGTCATGTGACTTAAGTAATCTGTTATGATCTTTGATCATGAGCATAGTGCTGTTAAAAATAGCAGTCTGAACCACAGTGTGCATGTAATACAGATGAAGAAAAAGGCTTCATCAATTCAATGCAATATAGGCACTCACTGTTTACATGAGAATAACTAGTGATGTGTCATAACTGCTTAACTGTCTGCAGGTGTTTTTTTCCCCTTCATGCATTCTGTGCTCACAACAATTGCTGTGGTCACTAAGCACAATATGCAGTTAGTGCAATCCACTGAAAATCACAGATTTTCTAGAAATACCGTGTTAAGAGTTTTCTGTGTTTGCTTTTTCTTTTTTTTCCCCTCTATATGTGTGCTTTTTCATCACAGTATGTAAACAGTAAATCGGATTGAGAAAGTTATCTCAGGTGACCGTTGCTCTAAGTCATTCAAGCTTAAGCATAAAATCAAAAAGACTTTCACCCAGTGTTGAGATAACAGCTGTATACCATACAAGTTAATAAATAGCAAAGCATTTAATTGCATTTCTTCTGGTACTAGAACATGAATGACTGACTCAGGATATTCCTTCCCAGGTGTATTTGGAAGATTAGATTTCGATTTAATGGTGTATCTTGTTTTAAAGATACCAGTGTAACTGAGATTGATACAAGGAGTTCTGCTTAAATCATGAAGTACCTCAGGTACTTTGCATACACTTATAATAAGATAGCCCTTAGTTACAGAACAGCATACTTACCCTGAAATTGCTGTATATCGATTTGCTCCTTTCTGTTTATGTCCTGTGGCTAAATAACTTGCCAGTTAAAAGATTCCCTTAAGCTTTCAGTCTTTGTTTTAGTACAAGGTCCCCAGAAGCTGAGAATCAGTTAGTTTCTCTTGTAGCCTACTGCAAAGTCCAGGATGATTTCTTTGGCTGATGTTTCTACGTTTACAATGGGGCAGTGTGGTATGGGTTTGACTGTATCTAATTTGCAAACAAAGGCAGATCCATCTTTCCTGTGAGTAAAGCAGTCTGTTGCCCCAAGAATTGCAAGGTTTGAAGGGTCCTTTTTTCCCCATATAACTTGTAACAGGCTGTTCTTACTCCCTACCTTATTAAAAAATTCCTTCACTAAATTCTTGCTGTTATGCAGGAAATTATTCTGAACGTTGTCTGTGCCTGCGCCTCTTTGTTTTGTTCAGCAAAAAAAGTTCAGTGAGTCCACAGCAATGGCTCTTAACTGTCACTGACTTAGGAGCACCAACACAGGACAAGTAATGTGTAAATAATGCTATATCACAGGAAGGTTTGGCCAACATGAAGAACAAAGGGCAATGTTGAAACCTCTTTATGGAAAACTATGGGGGTCAGCTGCTGGACTTTCTGACTTTAAACTGTTCTGCTTTTCACGACTCTGGCTTCTGTTGTAAGCTTCTCCCACGAGTTATCTTTTATGGCTCAACTTAGTTCCAAGTTTCTATTTGCAGGGCATGATTTTAGATGCTGTTTTGACTTCTCTTTACAAGATGACTATTTCTTTTTCTCTTTTAGCACTGTACTTGTGAGAAATGGGGACTTAGGTAATTACAACCCATACATAATCAAAATATAAGTATAGCACTGCCTGTAAAAGTGAATTAGAAACACACACTGCCTCCAGCCTTTCCAACTTAGCATAAGATTATATTTACAAACATTAGGGCAGATGATAAAATTTGGTATTTGCAACATGGAATCAAAGAGATAATACTGTTTATTTGATTTTTCTTGTTTATTTTTGAAGTATTTCGAGTGAATAGAGGCTTTAATATCTGAACATTTAAAAGCTAACAATTCTGTTGGGATAGCAGTTAAAGCACCCTGTAGGTGAAGTAGTGACTTCTGTAGTCTGTCAGTCTGGGGGGTTCGGTTAATTATTTTTGTTTCTTATTTGTTTCGTTTGTTAAACTTCGCTATGCCAACAAGCTGCATTTGACTTATCATAGATTTGAATCAATCTTATACTTTTTGTAATGACCTTCTTAGTAATGTACGTGTGAGAACCTTTGTAGATGTTCAGTCAGTTATAGTTTACTATTCTGTCTGCTTTGTACAGTCTTTATACCTGTTTCCTGGACCTCCAGTAGCAGCTTCTCTTTCCCTACCTCTGCAGGGTCAATTCTGTTTGTTGTCCTCTCTGGGATTGGAATGATAATTTTGTCTTTAATTTCTTGGGCCAGAGAATGTAATCATAATGCCAAATGGAGGCATATCTACACCAAAACTTTCTTGTTTGCTTCCAGCCCCTTTCTTTTTTTTAAGATTTTTTATTATTATTGGTTTTGTATTTTTAGCCAAAAGCAGAAGTAGTAAGAAAACAAATTATGTAAAAGCAGTCATGGCAACTATTACTTCCCTGGCTGTGTGGATGTAGTGCTGTGGGCAGGAAGAAGCACTTCATAAAAGCTCTGCCCTGCAGAGTGCCCAGTGGGGAGGCTGTTCAGATGAACATGAGAAAGTGTGAGGTGTGATAATGACACATAAGTGTAACTCTTTGAGTTCCTAAATGTATTTTATCTCTTTTCCCCCAGATTCATCCTTTTTGCACTTCCATGAATCCGATTGTGACATAGGAGGGTCTTCATCTTGTGAATCTGTGCTCTCTCTCAACACAGAAAAAATTCTGGTATGCTGTCAAGAATATAATGTACAAAACAATTTTTAATAGGTTGTTGAAGTCACAGATCACTTTAACTGCATAACCAGTTAGAACGAAGTTCAGGCAAATAACTACAAATGGAATTTATTAATCAGTAGGCATAGGTCCCTAAAAGGCTGCTCGTGAAAGTAGTACTACATCATGAGTCTGTAGGGCTAATTGAAGCTGATGTTTCCACTGAAGGCAAACCTTCACCTAGATTAGTCTACTAATTAATGTTTTATTTTTAAGGCTGCTGAAAAAGGGAAAGATGTTAATTTTTTTATCCAGATTAAACCTGAGGAGGCTTACCACAAAATGGGTGTGTAGGACCGATAACTTACAATTGCTACAGAAATAATGTGCACATGTAATAGAGTTAGAAGCTTCAGACCATGTTTCACTAAATGTGATAACAGCATCGTGTGTGGAGAATATTCTAACAAAAGGAGAATGTCTCTTGTTAGAGACATTTTAAGAGGATTATTTTGGAATTTGATTTTTCTTGTAACACTACTGTTAACCTGTTGATCTTGAACAAATATAATCTTAAGTCTACATAAGAGCACAGGTTTGATGTTACTTCTTTAGTCCAATAGAGCCACAGACATTGAAAATCTTCACATAATTTCCATGTAAATATACAAAGAAGCCTTGGCCAATTTGTAGATATTATTGGCTATGGGGAGCATGAAAATTGTTGAAATTTGAAGCAACTTCCACTAAGGTGGCATTTGGAAAGAAAACCACTCTACTGCAAAATCTATGAAGTCAGTTATTTAACTTGAATATTCTCCTTCATCAGATTTTGATCAGATTTCTGTTTAAAGGTACCCGTAATTCTTCCTAAAACAGTGAAATGTAAATTAGTTTGTAAGAAATTTCCTGTTTCAAAAAGGCTTTGAAGAGAGCAACAATTCAACCTACTGGGAGTTGGTGGTGTGAAAAGATTCTTCTCATTTCTTGAAAGCAGAATGGCTCTCAATGTTTGCATGTAGAACCGCAGGTTGAGTAACCTGTAACTATTCAGAATTTGTTGGAGTATGAATCCCCTTCCTGTGCCACTCCAAGAACCAAATACTGTTCTGTTATTCCTTGATAACAAAACAGATGAGGGCAGGCAAAACTGTGATGCTTCTCATGCTGAGTGTCACATGCAGCTCTGCAATTCATAGAATATTAAGCTACAACCAAAGGAATCTGGCATTATTTTTCAATACCCAGTGTGGAACTTTGCTTTATCTTATCTTTTGTCCACAGACCAAGATGTATTGGCTTTTTTTGTTAGTCCACCAAGATAGAAGTTGTACTTAAGTTAATTTTTTTAACATTAAGACAATTATGGAAGAATAATGTTTTGCAGAGTTAAATGTTGAAGATCACTTTCTGAAGTAAGTTTTCTGGAAATTAGCTGAAGGCTGCTGGTAACATGAAAAGGTTGTTTCTGGAGGTGTGTGATTCGTAAATCTTTGTGGTCTGCAATGTAGATGTAGTTTAGTAATTGGTATAGCTGCTGAACCCTGGTCATTTTTGTGATGGTTTTAGTGACTTTTTTTCTTACGAGAAAAAGAGCTTTTCCATTCTGATACTGTAGGTACAGCAGCAGGTGGAGTAGCAATTCTCAGAATGTTATAGTGTAGTAATACATGATCTCTAATTGCAGTAAAAACAAAGTTAATAAAATTCAATTTGCTAATCGTTCATACTCTCCAAAATACTCAAGTTTTTAGATCAGACCAAGCTTTCTTCTTGTTCCTGAGATTATTAAACGAGCAGGGCAGAAACTGTGCAAAGGGATTTGCCAGTTACTTTTGTGTTTTGTAGATCATTTGGATGTCTGTGTCATAGACACAAGTAGTGGGGCTACTTTTGAGCAAGCAAAAAATAGTGGACGAGAGAATGACTAAGTGCAGTCTTTTCAGTAGAGGAAATGAGTTAAATATGTTCTCTGAAGTTTAAGGTGTTTCACTGTCTTCTCTGAAGTTAAAGATGAAGTTAAAGTGCTGCTTAGTGGAAGCAAAAGAAGAGAACCAAGCAGTGAGAGAAGTTATTTTTTCCTTTCTTGCTTACTAAAAGAGTTTGGAATGCCTATCAATTAAATGAGCGTTTTGTTCTCTTCTAACATAAATTGCTCTTGTAGGCTTACAGCTGTCCATGGAAAATACTTGTGAAAATGAATAGAGCATTTCTGTATTTCTGAGGGGTTGTCTTTGGCAGTATTAGTTTCTGCAGGATCATTATTTGGGGAACAGCCATCTTGGATGAGACTACAATTGACTGAACAAAGTCTAGGACTGATAGAAAGTTGTTATTGAAAGTGCAGCCTTTTTTACTCTAGTATGGCACAATTAAGTTAAACTTGTCTTTATTGCTGGAGTGATATTCTTCCCAGTGTTTCATTTAAGTATTTTGTTCTTTAGTATCCTTCCCTGTGAAGTGATAAAGGAATAATTAATGGGGTAAAGAGTATAAACTTTCACCTGTAACAGTATGTGTCTTAGACTTCCAAAACTTCATGTTAAGATGCAGTGAAGAAACATGGGCTAATAGTAAAACGCTGACAATGGCCTTTCATTGGAAAGGTTTGGTTAGTCTTACGTTAGAGAGGAAAACAGCAGCACCTGAGTGAGGAGCAGTTTTTCTCCCCATGTAAGGCTAGGGATCAGTTTGTTTTCAGTTACTTTGAGCAATCACATTAGTTGTAACTTTTTGATATAAGGTATTCTCTGAAGGATTTAAGACACAGGTTTCCTATTAAATTCTGTACTGTTGTCTGCTAAACACTTAAACCCCATGATGTTTTACAGAGTCAAGCGAAGTTGCTTGCAGAGCAGAAACGATTTCCATTTGCTACTGATAATGACAACACAAATGAAGAATTGGGTAAGATGCCTTACATAAGGTTTATGCAGGTGAATTATATACTAATTATTAGCACTGAATGTTTTCAGACTAAACTGATGATTCCTCAGTGATGCATTAATTTTAAAGTGATCTTAATAAGCCTGAAAATACAGTGAGTTTTCTCTGGTCATATAAAGGAAATATGTGTATCTCTTCCTAAAAATCTTTTCTGCTTTGTTCTTTAGAATTCTTCACTATCTCTGTGTAAGCAAGTGTTCAAAAAGCATTTTGATTTAATCCTCTTAACAGTCTCAGCTGTTTCCTCCTTCCTTTTCTCTGTAATTATTGATGATTAAAACTATTCAAATATCCAGAATTTTTTACCAATGGAATATGCTTTCTATCAAGCATAGATCTAGTATTTGTCTTTCCCTTTCCACACACTCTTCCTGTCAGTGCTTACAGGCTTTCTGAATTATGTTCATATGCAAGCTGCTGGCTGATGTTTTTTCAAGGCATGCTCAGCACAGTAAATGAAGGCATTTCAAATAGAACAGCAGGAAATACTTTTCTCAAAGGACTTGAGGAAGGACTTACTTTGCACTGCTTCTCCTAACTGATCTCCTCTATGGGAAGCAGAGGTATTATGAGGCAGCAAATTGTTGTGAGAGTGTATGCCAAGGGAAGCAGCAGACTGTCTTACATATAAGAGCAAAGGGAGACTTTAGTCATAAGTTGTCTAATGAAATTAAAGCAATTTCATAGTTTTTTGTTGACATAATTCCTGCCTTCACATGAAAATTTGGGGGCTTAATCTTTTTTGATATTCCTATCATATCTAACTATGTTCATAGAATCCTGCAGGGAATACTAGACTTAAGTCCAGTAGGAAATATTTTATGCTTTTAGTATGTGCTCTGTAGACTTGGAAGATTATGCCAGAAGATCCCTATCTTCATGTTTGGCATGTAGGCTGATACCTACCGACTCATTTGATTTCAAGTATGTTGTAATGTAAAGAGTCTGGATCTTTCTTGTTTGTGCATGATACTTATAACTGCTCTGAGAGAAAGTAGTGTGAAATGTTTGGGGCATCCTGAAGCAAAGTTGACACGTAAGTACTAGGTCTAATGGACCACTGTTAGCCCTAGATTTTTTCATAGTAGGGTACTTGTATTTTTGTAGTATATAATTAAAGATGAAAGATTAATCAAAGAATTAAAATATAAGAAGCTGATACTGTATTGGCTACTAGCTGTTAATCACTTGCCATAGTTCTACAGACATAGTCTATGACCTCCTCTGTTTAACCAAGAGTCTTGGATAAACAAAATAAATGCATTATCAGCAAGACAGTGAGTCTTCATTATGTTGCTTCCTCCACTTTTTTCCTTAATACTGGCATGGTTGAGTTAATTTTATTTTACATGCCAACTGTTCTGTGTTCTGGGATTGGAACTGTGAAGATGATACTAAGAACTGTAATCTTGGAGAAGAATGAAATGAGGAAAATTCAAGAGCTCTTCAACCTGTCTGCCAATTTTCTTCCCTTTTTTGACAATGCTGTGTCTCTGTACCAAGTGAAGCTTTTTATGTATTGAGGAAAAAGCTTATATTGCACACAGTTACTTCCTTCTGCATAACAGAAATGCTCCAAGAGTAAGTCAAACGCTAGAGTAAATAAATTTCTTACCTGTCTTTCATTTAACTTTGTTCCTCCTGTAATGAACAGTGCTTAGTGACAGTACCAAAGCAATGTGGCTCTGCCTGCATGAGAGATAAGTGTGTCCTATTAAAAATACCTTTGTTCCCACTGTTCCCTTCTCCCTTGTCTGTATGACTGCTAAAACTTGTTAGGAGTATGGGAAAGGTGAATTCCAGCTCTTAGTTCCACCATCAGCTGCTCATGTGAACTGCCTGGGGAAACGTTGTACTGTAACAGCTCTAGTTCTCAAGATGTTTTTTTTTGTGGGCAGTGTAGACAGATCTTAGTCCAGAGTTAAGAACTGTGAGAGATTAAAACATGCAATATGAAACAATCTTGAGATATTCAGCTGTCAGAACTGAACTTCAGCCATGAAAGCATAACCACAGCTTTCCAGTCTTGTGACTTGACTGTGTTGTTTTTTTTTTTTTTTTGTGGAGATTAAGGGAATATGTGTCTAAAACAGCGGTCTGTTTCTTTTTCAAACACTTGGCATCTATTCCAAAGCAGGGGGATATGCATAAACTTTAAAGCTTTTCAGAATTTTAATATGGGTAAAGATTCTGTGGTTTATTTATTAAAATGTATTTCAAAAAGTATAATCAGATGGTTTTTGCTGTTTTATTGACATTTATGATGTTTTATTAGCAATTGCTTACGTGTTGATTGGCAACGGCTTGTATGATGAAGCCGTACGACACTTTTCAACAATGCTGCAGGTAAGTTTTCTGTTTGGACCCCTAAAAAATAATGTTATGAAGTTATCCATTACAACATACGGCTTTACTGAATAATTCAGTTATGGGTTTTAAAATGAGAGTAATTATTCTAAAATTTTTCTTTTTTTTTTCCCCTATCCAATAAGGATACTCCTTAAAATCAGTGTCTTGGTTTTTTGCTGAGTGATTTTTTTTATCTGTAGGAATAATCATTTTTTGGCACTGACGAAAAGAAAAAGCATCTTCAAAAACCTCACTTGGGCAAAACCAAAGTGCATTTAATTAGCCTCTTAATGTGTAGGCTGAGATATTTTAATGTGGACTTTCTGGGTGACAGCATGTTGCCAGTAACATCAGAAAAAAACTGACAGATCACTTAGGATAGTGGCAATTGGCACATTGCTTTCATGATGATAAATGATTTTGTATGCCGGGTTTATTCTTCTTCAGTGGTATTTGATGAGTTTAATATTTAAGTAAAATGTAACAAATACTTCAACATACTTTGTTTGTCTGACCAAAGTAAAGAATCTCTTCTGAGAACTATAAGGTGACCACTCTTAAAACAAAACCAACCCAAACAGTATAAAAGCTTTTTCTAAAGCTGTTTTCAAAATACTGTATTTTATAGCTAAGAAGCTGAGACTGTCAGGAGCATGGACCTGCTTTTTGATCTAAACTGCTTGTAACCCACAAATACAAGCTGAAAGTAAATACTGCAAATACTAGCATGTTTGGGGGTTTTGTTTGTTTTTAACTCAAACGTTATATGGCTTATACTTCAGTTGAGTTAAAGCATGGTAATTTAATGAAATTGTTCCAAAGAATTTATCAGAGGAGCAGAATGGTTTTTTTGTTTTGTTTGATTTGGTGTTTAGCCATCTCTGATTTCATTTTTTGTTCGTTTGTTTTAATGTGAGGATTTTTTTTGGGGTTTTTTTTTTTTTTTACCCTAATGAGAACTCCTGCTTCAAAAACTACTGGACTTATAAAGAGGAGGCGTTATATTAAGAAGGAAAGAAACATTATATTAAAGAGGAAATGCAGTATAGGTGAAGATAAGCAAGATGCAGTAGTTAGAAAGATGTGAGAAATATGTGTATAATAGAATACCTCTGCAATGCACACATCTCAGTTGAAATGAATAAAATGCTTTTTCTATGCCTGAAAGGCTGTAAAGTGATTGTAATTGTTCACTCTGTCTTCCATAAGCCATATGAAGTGAATATTAAAACATTTAACAGAACAAAACAGCCTTGCTTAGCCACTGTGTTAAAAGTAAGGAAGTTACCTGAAGTTGACATTGGCAAGTGTACACTTGGAGTCAGCTCAAGTGTGGCAAGGTGCTGGCATTGGTGTGCCACATATATGTTGTTTTGTCCATGAAATAATTTGCTTCTTGGCAGTTGTCCCAGTTAAATGAGACCAGGCCTATGCTACAAACAGTTGTAGCACAGCTGTGTTGATTGCTGGTGTGAAGATGGTGTGATTCCTGACTGTTTTTCAGGGAAACTGGCTGCATTGGCATCGTTGTGCCAAGAAAAGCAGTTTTGCTGTTGTAGTTCTTCAAATTTGAATGGAAAACTACATTTGGAGTATATAACATTGCATAAGAAGTAGTTTCACCATGTAAGATGCATCCCCCTAAGTGTCCCAGTTGGAAAGTCACAGACTTAAATCTAACCCAAGGAAGGTTTGTTTAAATTTTGCAAAACTGCTTTGGCAGGATACCTGCCTGAATAAAAATTTTATCAGGATGTCACAATTTCCTGCTTCCCAATTTTAAATCTCTAATTTAAATTACAAATAAAACAAGCTTTGAATGGCTGAATTGCATGTTTATTATCACTTCAGTGATGTTAGAAGTCAGATAATTATCAATAAGATTTCAGGTAATGAAGGCTGGACAACAGACTATACTAATGTGCACATAGCTTCTGATAG